>NC_090939.1:545037057-546384663 GCF_040938575.1 Ambystoma mexicanum
CAAGATGTGCTTTAAAGAGAAGAGTCTTCACTTTCTTCCTGAAAAGAAGGTGAGAGGACCATTTTGATATGTGTGGGTATGTTGTTCCATAGAATTGATGCACTGCACGAGAAACCCTTTCTATTTTTCTGCTTCTTGCAAATCATATTTTCTGGCAGCTGATTTTGTGGCTTATTGGGCCAAGTTGTCCTCCCCAGATAGTGTTTTTGTCCAGGTAGGAGGGTCGCTAAATTGGCGCTGCTTTGTAGGTCGTGCAGGCTATCTTGAAGGTAGCACAGGCTTTTCTGTTCGGGCAGCAAAGCTCCCTGAAGAGGTTTTATGTGATGTGGTCATATCTTGATGAGATGTTCCCGGGTAACCTGTAGAGCATCCTGCTGATGTTGATAAAATTGACATCAGACGTGTAAGTGACTCTTCACCAGCCCTAATGACGTTTGAAAGAACTGGCATGTTGATAGATATCTTTGTTGACCAGTACCTCATAAAGGAAGCAAAGTTGAATGGAGCATAGCACAGGGGCACCGCGCTGGTCTTGGAAACAAGACCAACAGAGGTTCGAATTCCGGATCTGCACTTACAATCCGAACTCAGGTGCAGTATTAGGTGTATTAAATAAATAGGAAAGGCCTAAGAAAATTCACACACACAGATCTGACTCTTCCTTTTTGCTGGCAAGATTGATAACTGTATTTCTTTGATTAATAAATGATTGTTATGATTGTTATGAAATCTGTGTGTGATCTGCAGGTGATAGCTTGGAAGACTAGTTAGCTAGCTCATGAGGTTAAGAATCAGCAGCAGAAATATATATGTAATATATGTAATAGTTACCCATTTCTGGAACATAGCTCAATAAAGTTAAACACCTGCTGCAGTGACCAATGTGTTATCCCCTGGGCACATGTTTCGATCTTAGTTAGGTCAATGGTTTAACATACATATTGCAAAGAAATGTATGTTCCGCATTGCCCATCGTTGTCAATCCAAGTGTAGTATCAAGGAGCTTTAATTTAGCTGCTGCAAATATCTGAATGAGTGTTATAGGCCTGAGGCCAGTTAGAGTTGGGTCAGACTTTTATTTTTTCATTGCCAATTATATGAGAAATAATAACCCCTATTAGTACCCCTTGGGGGCGTGGGCTAGGCCTGCCAGCCAATGAGGAGGGTCAGACGGGGCTCTACTACACGCTGAAGCCCCCACTCTGAGCATCCTCAGAGTTGGAGGCCTTCATTTCCCCCCACTGGATAATCAGGTAAGTGCTCTGCTGAGTTCCCATTCCCCAACCCATCCCCTGGTTTTCCACATATTTAGCCCCCTTCATATCTCCACCTGGCTTCTTCCTCGCAGGCACCGGGGACATTAGTGTTTCCAGCACCTTCCTGACCTGTAAATAGCCTCCAAGGAAGGGGAGAAGGGACTACAAGTAGTTCCCTTCTCCCCGATCCATGGCGGCCATCTTATTTCATAATTTTTTTTAAAGTTGGAAAACAGCGAACACACCATTTCTCAACTTGAAAAAAGAACACATTAGTACCACGGTACAACATGCCAGGGTACTAATAGCAAAATGACCCTTGCTCGGGCTTCTAAGTGGCATGGGGAATTACATGGCCCGGTAATGCCCCACCTGCTCAGGTAATATTGCTTTATTTTGAAAGGCTAAAGAGGCAATTCAGTTTGTGGTGTGTGTTCTATAACTGCATACTATGCCCAATCACATGACTGTCCATTGATGCAATAGTGGGCTAACACATGTGCTACAGAGATCTGTGTGCTGTTTTATGTTTTGACGCAAAACCTTTATATTGCACCCAATCACCACTGTAGGGGTCTCAGAGCACCTAGGCATATATAGATGTCATTGTATTGTGCCCTTGCCATGTGTATCCAGCCTTTAGTCTGTGAAGGAAAAGGAGTAGGTGGAAAAAGGATTCGGACGCAGAGTGCAGGTGTGTGTCACAGACAAAAGGGAGAGAGGATGCAGCTGGAGAACGAATGCCGTGTGATAGTTTGGGTGCATGTGGATCCAGTAAGGTGGACGGTAGATCAAGATTGCAGAAAGGAATGTGAATTCAAATCTGTTCGGAATCAACTGAACCATCTAAGTGAGGACGTTTCCAATAGCAATAGCTAATTAAAAGGAAGCAGTGTTTGGCAGCATGTTGGAATCAAGATGTGCTTAAGTGGGCCTTTACAATTTTTACAAAAGGGCAAACTCCAGAATAGTGCTTCTCAGGCTCCCAATTCTGGACGCCGATTGTGGCCCAGTCAACACTAGATTGTGAGAAAAGGTGAATGTTGGGAGAGAACAATGGGTAGGACCGGCCCGTACTATCTTATTAACAAATTCCAGCATATTCTGCAAGCCTGGCACCCTTCGATTTGAGATGTTCTCTTGATCAGAATCACAAAGCTTCAACATAATACATGCTCTCATTTCTTTGAATGTTCCTAATTCGCTTTTTTTTAGCTATAAACAGTTTACATACTGATGATTTTGCACGGGTCAGGTTTGGGCAAAGGAGTGAGTGTACTGGTTATTTTAAAGTCATTAATGGTGTAAGGCAGGGCTGTGTGTTAACCCCATTTTTGTTTATTTTAATATATTAACTTTTTAGCGGACATCATTCATAATTTAGATTGTGATGCCTCAGATTAGATGACAGAAAGGTTGGTCTTTTGCTATATGCCGATGATGTGGTGTTCATATCAAAGAGAGAAATTGACACAGCATGCCCCAAAAAGAAAAGGGGCGCCAGGCATCCACTCGCAGTCAAGGATTGGCTTTGCATGTGTACATTTTATCATATGCCCAATCACAAATTTGGCCATAAGTGACACGAGTTTCGGCCCACCCAAGGCCTTTCTCAAACTTGGGCTAGTTGTCTCAAAACAAATTACAAATATTTAAAAGATTTAACAAAAGCATAATATTCCACGTGAATCAATAAATCAAATTTGATACATAGAATATGGCCATTAACAGATGTTGGCCAAAAAAGAAACAAAATATAAAATGAAATGATACAATGGTAATAATGGTAAACCAATACGTGTATGAACACAAACAATGTTGGTTAGCGCACATAAATTTAAGATTGGTACAGTTAGGGTTGTAGGGTACGAGAGGTATTGGAAAACATAATACATTTAATTATTTGAAAACTCATTGTGACGAAAGAACTAACCAAACCCCACCCAAAGAAATCACTGCTAGTTTAGTATGATAGTCTAAATCTATTTCTCTTAAAGTCATCAAAAGTGTACATTTTACTGCTGGTCGATTTCTAGGTGGTTAATGGTGTTGGGTCCTTCGATGCCAGAATATATTTATGCATGCATATGTGAAATTGTATAAATAATTTATCTCAGTGGAGCAGTTTCAGTGCTACCCTTTTGTGGCAAATTTATCTCACCAGGTTAAGGGACCCTAAAGCATACATGGAACAATAGCATTGCAAAAGTGCCTCACCTTATTGTTCAAATACTAGCCGACAGACTCAAATGAAGAGAATAGTTCTGTAAATATAAGGGATAGTTCCCTTGGCCCTGAAAAATGAGGTAAATGTAAATGAATGCATTTACTATGGTTCTTTTGTTCATCGGGTGAACCCAAAATAACCTTTCATTACCCCTAGAAAATTGCAGTAATTTCATCTTTGACCTCTTTTGACATTCTGATATTTGCACCAAATTTCCCATAGTATGGTTGTGTTACTGCATTGAAAACTACTGATACACTAGCAGCAACCTGGTGGTTACATGGATACTGCTATGGTTACGCGGTATTGATAATTCCGCATGTGATGCTGCCTCGCCTCTTAAAAAATGCATGAGTGCCATCTATAACGTCCTTAGATGCTTAATAAATAATGATGATATCTCGCGATGAACCTACGATATTTATACTCCTTATTACGGAAGGACAGCCAAGGATTCGAAGAGCTCCGCGTGCATATAAGTGCTGCGGGCGCCATTGTAAGTTGGTTATTTAATTTGCAGACAATGTGTGACGTCACACGTAGTGCATGTGATGTCACATGTTTGGCGGGCATCTTAAAAGGTCTGAATTCCGACCATATTATTAGGTCATACACCATACTCCGTAATATCTAGTTTCCACCATTGTGTGACTCAGTAATAGTGTTGCGCAATTAGTAATATTCATGCATCCCACCTAAAATTGTTTACAAGTGGACATTACATAATGCTGGGTGTGGGAACACATTTCCCTAACTCAAAGTATATTTCCTACTTTTACCATTAGGGATTTGTCTTAAAGGTACTCATGGTAATGGTTTGTATTGAAGGGTTATTTGTAGTAGTGCAACTTTGACTGCTCCTTTGTATCTCTTTATATCCAAATAGGAATGTTGTTACGTATTGGTGCAATATAGTCAACTGTGTATCAGAAAAGCTTAACAAGTCAAAAATGGAAAGCTATGCCACTTCTTACAGGAAGAATGCCATCTCATGGTCGCTATTTAAACCATGTTCCATGGCCCTCAGTTTGCATATTACTTTAGACTCCATTTGTCGGAGCTTCAGTTTTTTATCTCCTCACCTTATTCTCAGGGAGACTTTTTTCAAACTGATAAAACACAAGTTCCTCTTATCCTCCAATTGGTGAAAAGTCTGCCAATGAGTTGCTAATGGGAGTTTGGGGTCTTGGCTCCCAATTGATGTCAGATGCTCCCGAGTCCTGGTTGTTAGCACCCGGATTGTACTCCCAAATGTAAATTCATTTACAAACCCATTGGATTGCATATATTATGTACTTGGATCTACAACTGATGTATTCTGTTATCTTCTCAGAGTTGCCCCTACAGTCTGTGAATGGCTGTGTGTTGGTTTGTACATACTTGCACATTGTGCACGATCCGCTCTTGAAGAAAACGCTATTCAAGGGTTTCAACCAACTAATCGTTTGATCTAAGCCAACATTGGGTAAGAAAGAAGCGCATGATTTTTGAGTGTTGTTGCCCTCATAAAGGTAATGTTGGTCTATCATCCACCAGTTTTGTAAGGTCTTTGTCCAAATGTAAGCAGGGCCAATTCTTCTTTAAAATGTTTGTGATTCTGTTGTTGTATTTCAAACATTGTGTGATAAATCTGGTTGTCTGCAAATTCTCATTGGTTCATCTTGGTTTCTGCTCTAATGTGCTGCTCCTTTCCATATTCTGTGATTTTGTGTGTGCTTTTGCAATGCATGATGTCGGGTAACCTCTTGCCTGGAATCTGTTAATTAAAAGGTGACTTTCCTTTTTAAAAACCACTGGATTTTGAGAGTTTCGTCTAGCTCTAATTAGTTTTCACCTGTTGGTATGTTGCTAATCACTGATTGATGGTGACAGCTTGTAGCATATAGGGTCGAGTTTACTTCCTTTATTTTTCTATATTTTTTAAAATTTATTTTGGATTTGTAGAGCGCACTGCAGCCCGCAGGCATCACGGCGCTATAAGAGGAACGTAAGAAGGTTTGATTCAGGGTTACAAGAATGCAGCCCAACAAAGTAGTCTTTGTGCAGGGTACATGATTATACATACAGAATTAGATACGTACCAGGTTACTTAATTACAAATACAGGGTTAGATACAGGAAATACGTGTTGATTCATACACGTTTTTGGTTTTGATGGCCTTGAATGAGAATCAATTAGCCTGATGTGAGGAGGGAGGGTGTTCCAGTAGGTAGCGGCCATAATTGGGAAGCTGGTGCCGCCAGCACGGGTTTTGTGTATTTTGGGAACAGATATCCTGTTAGAGTATGGCGTTCTGGTTGGCCTGGAAACAAGGGGTTTGGAGATCCTTTGGACAAGGTAAGGGGGGGCCTGGTCGTGGAGACACTTGTGTGGCAAGCCAAGGGTTTTGAAAATGATCCTTTCCTTGACTGGTAACCAGTGGACCTTCCTCCTCAGCCCTGAGATATGATCCCTACGTGATAAGCCTGTAGCAGCCCTAAGAGCGTTGTTTTGAACTAGTTGAAGTTTGGCAAGGTTTTTACCTGAAGTTCCTACAAGAAGGGCATTACATTAGTCCAGTCTGTATCTAATTATTGCCCTGGCGATGGTGAGGCAGTTTTGTTGGGATAGGAACGGTCTCACTGCATTAATAAGTTTGGAGTGGTATGCTGAGGTGGATCCTATGGCATTAATCTGCCTGTTCATGGTTAGGTTGGGTTCCAGATACACACCCAAGGTCTTAACCGATTGTGAGACAGTGATGGGGATATTGTCAACGGTGAAAGAGCTGTATTGTTTGTCCAGCTTGCCCAAGGTGGACGTGGAGCCAATCATCAAATGTTTGGTTTTCTCACTGTTGAGGCAAAACCAGTTTTCGACATCCAGGATTGACTCGTTGAGTAGATGGAGTTGAGGGTGTTCAAGTCAGAGAGGTAGTCACCCGAGAGGGGGATGAGCACCTGGGTGTCACAAGCATAGTTTGTATATGAGATACCCAGGGCGTCCAAGATTTTGAACAGTGGCCTCGTGAAGAGGTTGTAAAGGATAGGAGCAATGCATGAACCCTCCGAGACCCCGCATTTAATAATGCTGAAGTTGGCACAAGAGGATTCGGAGAAGACCTTCATTGCTCTATCCTGCAGGAACAAAGTTATCCAACTATAGGCCCTAGAGGAGAAATTAGCTGCAGTACAGAGACGATGGCAGAGGCTCTTGTGATCCACCAAGTCAAAGGCAGTGAATAGGTCCAGAAGGAGGAGGACCGCAGGTTTTCCTGCATCTCTGAGGTCATCCATCTGGTTTTTGAGATCAAGGAGGGCCGTTTTGGTGCCATGTCGTGGTCGGAACCCTGACTTCCGTAGACCAAGAATATGGTTGTCTTCTAGGAATTCCTGTACTTGTAGGTAGTCTGCTTTGTCCAGGATTTTTAGTAAGAAAGGGACAGTGGTAATAGGCCTGTAGTTCCCTATATCCTTTTTGATAAACAACCTTCTGCAATTTATTTGCTTTCTTTAAGTGTTTATGACTGTTGAAACTGTTCTGTGCACCCCAACACCCCACTTGCTCGTCTCACTTTCTTTGGCCACAACCGAGGGGTTGCACGCACCCATTTACAGTGTAATTTACTAAAGGTATTTTTTATAACTACCCCTTTAGGATGTCACTATGTCCTTTTCTAGAATAGATCAGACCACTGATAATAGAGCTGAAACACTTGCGTTTAGTGAAGAGGAAGCACTAAAAATACTTGGGCTGATCAAGTCTGCTGGAGCTGAAATAACGGCAACTGACAAACCATAGGCCTTAATACGACAATTGGAATGGAAGATACGAAGGGAGATCAATCTTAAACTCCACGCATCAACCCTGGCCCAATACTATACGGCCAAGAGGGTACCAAGGGGCCTACGTGTCAACCTAGAGTCAACACTCTGTAAAGAGAACCCGACCTTTGTCAAACGTTGGCATCAAATTCTTAGTAAGTGCTCACTTGATCTTATACTCCTTACTATTGAGTAATTAGCACACTCACTACAAAATCTGAATGAGGATATAGAAGGACTCAAAACTTCGCTAAGCAAGGGTGACACTGTGGAACAACTTAAGCAGATTTTGGAAGAGACAAACCAGAAATTGGCAAACTACAAACAAGAACTCAATGTCAAGAATCTTTGAAAATTTAGACGCGACACTCAAGAATATAAGCTCGACATTGTTTACAGTTGGCAGGCATATTACGGTCACTCTCAGAGAAAACCCAATTTCAGTAACCCACGGAAACCTGGTCAACCACCAGCAGAGAATACTTCATCTGACGTTTCCAGTGCAGAACTTGAAGTTGTTCCAGACCGGAGTAGAGAGACAACACCAAGACCTGCGGTAGAGGAACCAATAACTACCCCCACACCTTTTTTAGAAAAAGGCCAGTCCGAAGAGGAAAAAAGAAAAAATCCTCAGTGGAAGAAAACAAGGAAGAAACACTGATTGTCAATATCTCATCGTATCAGTTATCGAAAAATGGAACTACATATCTTGAAAAAAGGCCTGTCATTTGTCCCTAACAACAACAGTACTCTCCTTCGTGAAAAAATAGATTTCTTTAAACTGATGCATAAACTGAAATTGAGGGTGTTATTTGACTCATTGGAGGAGGGCTCTACCACCAAAGAACCACACAGATTCTTAGAACTGAACCCTAAGAGTACCTTCAATCCACCGGTACAGAACTACATTCTATCTACCTTTGAGAAGACTGTACTACAGGAGTTAAAGCGAATCCAGTTTAAAACCAAGACACAAGGCAACCTCACGGTGAGAGAACGCCAGACACTAAAAAATTTGCTTGACAATCAAGATGTCATTTTCAAACCAGCCGACAAGGGGGGAGCCCTTGTACTAATGAATAAACAAGACTATATCGATTAAATTGAACGCCAATTGAACGAGCCAGAGATATACACGGAAGGACCGCAGAATCCAACTGAAGCAGTAAGATCCCTTATTAAGAGAGTACTTGATGAAGCAGAAGCCAATGATGTCATCTCAGAAAAAACACGACTCTTCCTTGAGAATAAACACCCCATCATGCCTGTTATGTATATACTACCCAAAATACATAAGAGACTAACTAACCTTCCGGGACGCCCAATTATAGTGGCTACAGAAAGCCTCCTGGAACCATTGGCCCAGTACCTGGACAAGATTTTACAACCTTTAGTCCAGGAAACCACTACATATGTCAAGGATACTATGCACTTCTTGCACAAATTGAAAAATGTACAGTTTGTCCAAGGGAGGGATGTGATGTTTACTATGGACGTCACATCGCTATATACAAACATCGTACATGAAGCAGACCTAGAAGCAATTGAATGGTTATTGTTGCAATCGGACCAGTGCAAGGGTGACAGACTTTTTATACTAACTTTACTCAAGTTGGTACTGATGAATAATTTTTTCAAATTCCAAGATCGATTTTTTCTCCAAACATCCGGCACAAGCATGGGTGCGGCTATGGCACCCTGCTACGCCAATGCTTATATGTATTACCTTGAACATGAAAGCATTCTCACATCTCCTAGGTGGATGAGACATCTTCCTCTCTACGTCAGATATATTGACGATATTTTTGGAATCTTGTCCGGGCCAGAAGATGAATTACACAACTTCTATGAAATGATGAATTCAATGCATCCCCGGATCAACTTCACTTCTGAGACAAGTGACTTCTCTTTCCACTTCCTGGATGTTGAAATATATGTAGCTAACACCTCTCTAGAGACCAGGTTTTTCACATAAAAGACCAACAGAAATAGCCTGTTGTTTTCCACAAGCTTCCACCCTAAGAGAACTGTCGACAGTGTGCCGTTCAGCCAATTCCTATGTTACAGAAGGATCATTTTGGAGAACATTGAATATGAACGCCAATCATTACTACTTGAGTCCAAATTCAGGTCTAGAGGCTATAATCAGTCAAAAATAACAGATGTGGCGCAGAAAGTAAGAGGCACTGACAGAGAGACACTTCTGACTCCTAAGCCCCCTAAACCAGGAGAGCCGCTAGTCTACGTTACCACCTACTCGTTGCAGAGCATGAAGATCAGGAGGATTATCAAAAAGAACTGGGCAATGCTAGGAATGGACCCCCAGTTACAGCAACTCTTTTAAGAACTCCCTACTTTCGCCTACACGAACAGTAGGTCATTGCGCAAGAGTTTGGTAAAAGCGGAAGTACCATCTGCCTGCACTCAGAATTTGTTTAAGGGAACTATTCCATGCTACAACTGCCAACATTGCAGTAATATCATTAAAGGCAACAGTATACCACACCCTCACTCTGGCAAACCTATCTTACTCAGACATTCCTGCACATGTGACGCCCAAAATGTAATTTATGGATTGAGATGCCCCTGCGGCCTGTACTATGTGGGTATGACCACCAGAAAAGTGAAAACAAGGTGGTCGGAACATAAATCCAATATCCGTACTAAAAGTCTAAGGTCCCCAGTCTCTCTACATTTTCTAGAAGCACGTCACACCATTGCACAACTGAAATGTGTCATCCTGGAGCAAGTGACAATGGGGGTAGGGGTGGGGATGTACAGCGGAAACTGTTACGAGAAATCGTATGGATTGAACTATTGGACTCACTTAGCCCTCGTGGCATGAACACTGAGTTCGAACTTATGTGTTTTGTGTAACTCTAAGAGACTTGATCCTCGCTGATCCATACCTGTTTTTCTAATGTTTTTGTGAACATTATTTTCACCAGCATGACCACTGCTAGTATGTTACTTTCTTGCCAACATTCATGTTCATTCTTCTTGTGTGGAACTCATGTCTTATCAATTTTTGTTGTATGTTAATTGATCCATGTGAAAGTTCATTCCACTTGTGTGGAACTCATGTCTTATCAATTTTCGTTGTGGGGTAATTGATCCATGTGAAAGTAAGCATAATTCATTACTGCAATGTACTCATGTGTGGCTAGTACCTGTAGCCCTTAATATTGTATAGAGGGTAGGTGACTGCCTTTTACTTGCTCCTATCAGGCAATGCTCCGTGGGTCCCTTTGCCATTCTAGTGGCACTTCTAGCCACCCTCCTGTTGGCTCTGGGTGGCGTCATTTTGGCACCGCTCTCACTCTGGTGCTGGCCTGTTTGCCCCCTTGGACTGTGTACCTGTGATGACCTGCAAGACCTTCCTGCACTTTCCGGGTTTCTTTCCTTTTAACCTTTTTCCCATCCTTTAATTCCATTTGCCCTCGTGGTGGCTATCTGTTGTGGCTTTCCGTGTTTACTTTCCAGCGCCATGGGGGCACCCCGCAGTTCATTCGAGCTGCGGTTGTGCCCCCATGCGCACTCGCAAACTTACCATACTTCTCACGTGCACCTTGTGAGCACCTTGCGGCCCCTCATGGGCTACTCCTGTGCCCCCTTGGTGTGCCTGCATAGTTCGTTTTCCTATGGAGTTTTTTTTCTTCTTTGAGTTGTTTTCCCTCTGAGTGTATGCCGCGTTGCCGTGATTACCTAGCTCCTCCCTTTGCCCACTCCAAGATGGACGTCGCCCTGGCGAACCGCGCGCATGCGCGGGTTGCCAGGATGACCCTTAACACCATTCTCCAGTCTGAACGCGCTTTGTGCAGCGGACAGACGACTCAGGGATCCTCGCATACTGAGGTAAGGTTACAGCAGCGCATTCTTTGCTTTTTACTGTAGCCCGTATTTCAAGATGATGCAGCTGCCCTCCCATCGGGTCCTCCCGATTTGTCATTCTTCCCTTTTGCACCGATGGACACACGTATTACAGTAAGGTTGTCTCACAGCCTCCTGAATACGCTAGATCCAGCCATTAAACACCACTGCCCATGGCGCGGCTTAGCCGTGTACATGGCTTTTATGTAAATGCCTTGCCTTTACCCTCTGATGGACGCACGTATGCCAATAAGGTTGTCATTCAGCCTCCTGATTATGCTTGATCCAGACACCAAACACCACTGCCCATGGCGCGGCTCTGCCGCGCACATGGCATTTGTGGAAATGCCGTGCCTTTTACCCTCACCATTTCGTACCGACCAGCAGACTGCCCCTGCGAGGGTGGTAATTTCTACTGACACATGGGTCTTTTATGATCTTATTTTAGATATTCTTTTGGCCGCATTCCATCTCTGCCCTGTCCTTTGGCCTATCCACCAGAAGGCAGGCTTTTCTACTGGACGCCTCGCTTCCGTATCAGCAAGGTTAGTGTATTCCTCCCTCTCTATCACCCTAACAGACTCTAGAAAATATAAGACATTAGACTGAATAGTGTTTTTTCTCTATTACCCTACAGGGTCAATGTTATGAATATTGGTGTGAAATAGGAACAGTGAAAGTCTATACCCTGAAGATGGTTCCTTGAACCGAACCGCGTCGGTCACTTTTTTGTTTAACGTCTATCAAAAAAAGAGACTTTTCCACTGGAAGTCGATGTTGCTTTGAACCATTGATTCTAGATGTGTGAAGCGATACAGCCTGCTAAAGACTTGTGACTGATTTACACAATGCCAGTTGTTGTAAGGCATTTTCAATGTTTGATAAAGGTGCTGTGCATTGTATGTTACATGGACTCATTTGTTCTCTATGGTTAAATAGAGGACACTGTAGAAATTTGATCCTATCGCTTCTAACAACTTTTTGGATTTGACGAATTAAAAATTCAAGAGTTGCCTCTATAATCTAGGCTCTGATTTATATGTACATTCTTCATTGGTGTTTTAAACATTATGGGCCTCATTACACGGATGGCGGTGAACCATGGCGCTATAAGCGCCATGGTTCATGCCGGTAAAATACCGGCACCGCCTTGGTGGAAAGGGGAATTACCGCCCTATTCCAAGGTTGGCAAGGCGGTAATTCCCCCTTCCACCATTGCCCTTCCCCATTTTTGCCCCATAGGGCTCTATGGCAATGGGGAAGGCGCTAATTACGGTACCGCAAATTGCGGTACCGTATTTATCTCCCTAGTCCCTTTGCGGGTTGGTTTTTAACGCCTGCAAAAATTCCCCAACCCGCAAAGGGACCTCGTAGTAAGGCGGTAAGGATTTACCGGTACCGGTAAAATACCGGTACCGGTAAACCCTTACCGCCATCCGTGTAATGAGGCCCTATGTCCTTTAGCTAATGTGAAATTTCTACTCACTTTCAATATTAAGTATTTGAACACAACCAGGTACTTCGGTACACAGTAATCTGCCTATCCCTGTGGAGTGCATTTGGGCACGCTCTGTAGTAATACACAGCTCTGGTTCTGCTGTAGTTCCCTGGGAGCAAGGGCCCTAGGGAGGGTTTTTTAAGGAGGGGACAAACCTACGCTTCCTTTAGTCCAATAGGGACATGGCCAGACTGGAAGGAGGTGTTAATAAATGCTGTGATGAAAGGGGCTAAGGAGGGGGCACAGTTCTTGATGACCTGTGCGGGGCACGCATCCCCTTTACAATTGGAACGTTTAATGGATCTGAGGAGTGCAATGACTTGCGATTCATTGATGTCTTTAAAATCGAACAGGGGGGATTGGCTGGAGTTGGTTACAGATGGCGGGCTACTGTGATTGTTGGCTATAAGGTTGGCAAGCGCCCGTTGGTGGGCAAGGATTTTGGACTGCAAGGTGTCCAGCTTATCCAACATGGCAAATTGGATTTTGTTACACCACGCCTCGGCCTTAAGGAGGGTGGGAGGCGGGGAGGCAGGGGTCTTCAGATCTCTGAAGATGGTGAAGATTTCTCTTGTCCCTTATTTGGCATCCGCTATCCTGGTGTTGAAGGACAAAGCTTTTGCCTTATTGATGGCGGTTTTGTACTCTTTAGACAAAGCCTTGAAAACTGCTTTAGTAGTCTCCAGGGGGTTCTTATTCCAGGTAGTGAGTGCAGCCCTTTTTTTGGAGCATAGCTGTAGGAGCTCCTGGGTGAACCAGGCATTGGCATGCTTCACTTTTTTGGCTTTTCTAAGGGTAAGGGACAACAGAGTGTCAATGGCCTGGGTAATGACTCTTTTGAATGCATTGGCGAGTACCTCAGGATCATTGGAGAAAGGATGCAATAATGCAGGCACCAGGAGGTGTTGGGAGAGATTCTCATGCGTGAGCTGCCGGGAGTTTCGCGAGAGCGCAGCAGGGAGAGGGATGGTGTGCTTGGGGGGCCCTTCAGAGGTGTTAATGTCAAATTGAAAGCAATGGTGGTCAGACCATGGTATGGGAGTACTCTCTGTGACACTGAGGGAGCAATTGTGGTGGGACACCCAATCTAGGGTGCGGCCTTTAATGTGGGTAGGCCTATAGATGGCTTGAGTGAACGCTTTATGAAGGGCAGTGGCATGGGAATCGTTGGGGTCGTTGAGCCCAAGGTTTAGATCACCCAGGAGTATGACTTTGATTTTTTTAGGTTATCTGAGAGTGAGTGGGACAAGGCTTCCTGAAAATCAGTGGTGGGGTCAGGAGGGCGGTATACGAGGTGGAAGGCAATGGTGCAATTATGAGAGAGCTTAAGTTTGAGCAGAAGGTAGTCAGAACTCTCATCAAGGTCCCCAAGAATCCTCCTGATTGAGAGAATCTCCTTGGCGATGACAGCTTCCCCACCACCTCTTTGAGAAGAGCGGTCCTGTCTACAGATGTTGTAATCAATTGGAATGGCGAGAGTGAGGGCAGGGCCAGATGTCTCAGTTAGCAAGGTCTTGCTGAGGAATAGTAGGTTGAGGTTATTCATACTAATAAGGTTGTGCAAATCTAGGGCATGTGCTGGAAGGAGTTGATCGGGCACAATTCAGTGGGACATCCGCCAGGGGGAATAGGGTGGCTGTAGGATGGGATGGCAGAGTAACATCAATGGCATCAGAAGGCAGGGTAGCATCAATGGCAGCACAAGGCACATGAGGTATGGTGGCAGCGGTAATGGTAGTAGCGTCACATGGCAGAGTAACATTAAAGGCATCACAGGGCAAGGTAACATCAATAGCCTCACAAGGCAGAGTAATATTATTGGCAGCACAGGGCAAGGTAACATCAATAACATCACAAGGCAGAGTAGCAACAATGGCATCACAGGGCAGAGTAACATCAATAGAAGCACAGGGCACTTGAGGTATGGTGGTGGCGGTGACAACAGTGGCCTGACACTGTATAGTAGCATCAATGGCCTCACAGGCCAAGGTCGTCTTGAATGCATCACAGGGCATGTGCGGTGTGAGGATAGCAGGTACAGTAACAGGTGCAGTGACATTGTTATGAGCGAGGGGCACATGCGCAGATTGGGTGGTGCCAGATTTTGGAGGTGATGTGGCGGGCCCAAGGGAGTGCATGGCCGATGCAGATGACTGCGGTACCTTGCCGTGCCTGGTGAATGGCGTCGAACGTGGCAGCGTAATAGGCGGCAGCATATGTAACGGACCGTCTGACGGCAGGTACCCTTATCGAGTGAAGGAGGTCGTGGGGGGGCACATATTCTTCCAGATAACAGGGCGGCAGGTGCAAGCTATATGTTTGTGTTCCTAAGGCAGTGCTAGTTGTGTAGGTTGGCAAATCCAAGAATTCTATTGACTGTTGATTGCTATGGCAAGTGAAAGAAATCCCAAAGTCATTATTGCACAATCATTCGACAATGGCTTCTAGGTGGGTTGAATTTCCTTTCCATATTAGGAGGATAGCATCAATGTATCAATGCCAGGCAATTACACTTTGGGAGAACTCTTGATCCGTAGGACTAGAAACCCAGTTTCATAATTGAAAGTAGCTATGTTCTTCTTTTTCACTCAGCTGGAAGTACTACTTGCAATTTTCGCAGGTTCTAATCAAGGGCCTCTGGAAAATGTCACCTAATTTACGGCATCCTACCTGCCACCATTTTTAAAATTTACCATCTCCAAGCCTGGTAAGAATTGTTCATTTCTGAAGAGAGAGGTGAATATAGAGGGCTAGGTGGTGATTCCGTTTTTCCTAATTA
Organism: Ambystoma mexicanum; assembly: GCF_040938575.1. Classification (NCBI taxonomy): domain Eukaryota; kingdom Metazoa; phylum Chordata; class Amphibia; order Caudata; family Ambystomatidae; genus Ambystoma; species Ambystoma mexicanum. The sequence goes on from NC_090939.1 coordinate 545,052,491, forward strand.
ATGTGTCCCATGTGTCCCCTACTATTTAATTTAGGTACATGTTTCTGGGTCTATCCATTTTGTGGAGCCAGAGAACTTCATCTAGTGGTTGGCATTCCACAGCTCTATTCGTTCTCACCCATGTCTTACTTAAGTCTTTAGAGAACCATTCTCTAATGATTTGGATTTGTGCCACCTAATAATACATGGTGAAGTTTGGGAATGACAAAACATCGAATCTTGTAAGGGATCCGACGTCTCTTGTTTTTCGATATGAATGTGGAGGTAAAGCTGGTTAGAGCTTTGAAGATGGACTTTGATAATGGGATAAGCAAGGCCTGGAAGTATTAGAGAAATATTGGGAGGATTACCATTTCCACAGAGGCAATCCTCCCCATCCACGAGATGGTGAGCGGTCACCATCTACAAAGATCCTCTTTAACTTTATGCAAGAGTTTTGGGAAGTTAATGGCATGAAGATTCACAGTGGTTCTGGTGAGTGTCACTCCCAGATATTTAATGCCCCAGATGCCTACTTAAAGGGCGAGGACAACATTGCTTGCTGCAGGTCGTGTCCCTGTAAAGTGATGTTGAGAATCTCAGACTGCCATTTTTCTGAAAGCCTCGAGTTTGCTTTGTACTGCTGGAAGCAAACTCTCTGGATCTGATAGGGTTAAGAGCATATCATCAGCAAATGTTGAGACTTTATGGTCTTGCCCCCCAAAAGGAATGCCTTTAATATCTTCTGTTATTCTCAGGTGGGTAAGAAACGGCTACAAGAAGATTGCAAAAAGGAGGGGTCAGTGGGAGCAACCCTGTTTAGTGCCTCTACCAAGCTTGCGAAAGGGATTTGTTAACACTTAGTCCCACCGAAGCGGCAATATAATTGGCTTTTACCATCCAGAGTAAGAGGTTCCCAAAACCCATAAATTGAAGAGTGCCGTACCGAAAAGACCATTCCAAACAGTTGATTGCTTCTCAGCATCGAAGGACAGGAGGACCACCATGGTGCCCGAGTTTGCCACTTTTTAAATAAGATGCGTCACCCTTCTGATGTTATTGAAAATTTGGTGATTTCTCACTAACCCAGACTGATCCGATCTAATCAGAGTCAAGAGCATACAGTCTCACCTATTGGCCAGAGATTGTCACATACCTGGACCACATTTGGAGGGATGTTTATTGGATTTCAGGATGAGGGTGACTTCCTCAGGAGAGTAAAGGACATGAGGAGAGTAAAAAAATAGAAAGGTTGGTCAGTTTGGGTTTCAGTTTCTTCCTAAAAGTTTTATAAAATATGCCTAGGAAGCCATTGGGCCTGGGGATTTATTACCCGGCAGGTTCCTTATGACCGTTCAGACCTCCTCCTCTGATATTTCTATGCCATAACTGTTATATTGGAGGTTAGGATGTTACACATGCACTCATGTGAAATTGTATATATACTAACTTTCATTATTGTAGTATTTCTCATCATTACATAATTTAGGTAGTGGTTAAGTAGCTAGGATATGCACTCGATAGAATGTTAGAATGTTAGAAATTGTAGAATGTTTAGGCCCCAGCTGGAGAGGCTTAAAATGTTTGGCTTTGAAAGGAAGGGAGGCTGGGGGTAGGGATGTTGACTGGGGCTGCTTAAGCTGTAACATAAATAAACAGGGTGTTACCGACTAATGAGAGCATAAGGTGTTTTCCTGTTAATGGACTACATAATACTGGCAACAAGATTTATTGCTAAGAGCCCCAGCCTTGCCTTGTGAGTCCTGGAGGTTGCCTTGAGGCAGATGAGCGCTGCAGCAGACGAATGCTCCTGAATTTCGGGAGCGGACTCCAGCCCGATACAGACCGAGTGAATCTGGTGAATCCTTGGGGAACAGAGACATTTTGAGGTCAGGCTTGTTGATGACTATGGGCATGATGATTGAGGACTGTGATTATTAACCTGTGCCCCACTAAAATAGAACTGTGAATATTGGCATGTGCCGCATTAGGATAGAGCTGTGAATATTGGCCTGCATTGCATCCAGAGGGGATTGTGAATATTGCCTTCAGTCACATTTAGAGAGGACTGTGAGCTTGGGACACTTTAGTATAAAACTGTGAATATTAACCTGTGTTGCATCCGGAGAGTATTGTGAATATTACTTAGAGTCACACCGAGAGAGGACCCACAAAATGAGTGTGCATCTCTTCAGACAACAATGCTAATAACCAACCTTACTAAAATCTCACCCCTCTGCATAGACCTCTCAAACTCTAACTAAACACAACCATACCTCTAAGATCACAGCAAACCACATGCACCTCACTACACTGCAACAACAAACAAACCACACATAACCTTACATAACAACACATGACGGATACTGACCGAATACCACACTAAAAAGCTCAGCGAATGGTGTTAACTGAACTGAAGCTGCCAACAGCACATCACAGCTCCCTTGCTCTTTCTCCAAACTTTGTCCTACTAACGTACCCAAACCAAACCCCTTTTTTCAGATCTGCCAGAGCGCCAGGAGACCACTCCGGTGGTGATAGTGCATGGTATAAATATGTGTTAACATTAACATTAACATCACAAGAACCCTGGCTAGGGACCCTTCTCATGTGGCAAGCGCTTCCTGATCCTGACCCTGGGGGTGGTGTTCTGCACTAGGATCACGTGGGAGGGGGCTTAAGTCAGGAGTATTGGGAAAACACTCTTACCAACTTCCCTAATGATCCTACAGTCTTAATGGCCTATTGTAAAATTGAAACCTTTGATGGGAAAAGGAACAAGAACATTAGGAACTTCAAGTCCCATAATGCTCCAGGTATTGGGACGAGGAAGAGGAGCTCAGAGGTGCAGAACTGTGATTGTTGTGCAGACTAGTGCTTCCAATGACCAAACCTGAGCAGGACTTTTGAATATTTAATTCCCCTTCAGGTGTGGGCCATTAGAAGGAGAAGTGGACAGCAGCGGTGGGAGAAACAGAAAGAAGATGCAAAATGCGGTACGGAGATAGTTGCAGAAGCTAAGAGTTTGAATTGCAGAGGACCCGCAGCAGGAAGCTGTGATGTTTCTGGCTGTCCTGCGGGAGACAGGAGCTCTCCTTACCTGGAGTCTTGCTCCGGAGGCTGGTGTTCACTGGAGTATGCAAGGGAAGTGACAGACTCCTTTTGCAGCAAGTGTGACTGTGGGAGTATGAACGGTGCTGTCAAACACCCTGGATTTGACTTGAGAATAGGCGAGTGAAGCAGAAATCGGTCAAGCGGGGGCGTAGGAAAGGTCCAATGAGTTGCACTTCATTAGGTAACTCCGGGGCGCTCCACATTAGACCGCTGACTGCCAGCAGTCATTTTTAATACTGAAGTATTTTCGGTCTAATATACACATTGAAAGAAAGTGAGAAGAGAAGGATTGCAACTACTATTGCCAAAGTAAAGAGGGGCAATATTTAAACCAGATTTCAACCATCATTGCCAAAGTAAAGAGGGACAATATTTAAACCAGATTGCGACCATCATTGCCAAAGTAAAGGGGGGCACTATTTAAACCATATTGCAACCATCATTGCCAAAGTAAAGAGGGGGCAATATTTAAACAACATTGCAACCATCATTGTCAAATAAAAGTGAAGGTAATATTGGAACATGATAACAACCAGCATTCCGTAAGCCAAAAGAAGGCTATATGTGGTGTGATAGTAGGAACCCAAGGGTGGCAGGTGAAAAGCTCTCCTTGTAGAAAGCCTCAAGGGGGAGAGGAACCTGACCTGTATTGCAAGTGATAAACATACCAGCGGAACAGACACATATCATGCCCCTTGGATCCCTATCCCCTGAGCTAACAATGAGCCAAGAACCAGGCAGGTGTACGGGAAACATATTGGTATTTATTTAAATTAACTGTAATCAAAATTAGCACGAAAATGTCAAAATACCACTTTATCTGTGGCACAACACAATCAACTTTTCTCAGCATAAATAAATCACAAAAGAGAATTAAAAAGAAGACAATCACAGTTCTTACTTTCTGCAAATTTCACTTCACAAAATAATGACACTGATCAATAACACAAGAACTAATGTAATGTTGTGCGATTTTGATTTTCCTGCCGGCTTAGAAGGGTAGCAGTAGGATTTCAAGATTGGTAAAAATACATATCACAATCATAATTTCGGCCACACTTTTGGCTTAAAATCAACACAGGGTGATTTATAGCTTTGTTTTTCAGACCCCCCTTTGCGTTGGTCTATGTTGGGAAGTCAGACAGAAAAATTAGAATGCTTTGGGGAGTTTGGGATTTCAGACCCCCTTATTGAAAGGCCTGTATCGGGGTCAGGTGGACAACAAGGATTACCAATTAATTTCTAGGCAATAGTTTTCAGCACACACTGGGAAATGAACTTTGTTAATTTCAAATTTTAACAAAATTCACCCCATAGTGTTCTGCCAAATGGGGAATGAATTAAATTTATATTTTTGGTTACATAGGCTAAGGATCTACACAGTCCCCACCAACCATCGGGACACACACACTATAAAGGGAAATGATTCAAGGCATGCAGACTCCCCAACCTTTTGGTTTCCCAGAGCTCAGTTCTACTTACATAGTAAGCCTCTGTTTAAGATTCAGGAAAGCCAGCTGCATCTCTGGACACTCTGGAAAGTTAGGGAAGGAGTCTGGTCAATCCACTCTCAAAGATGGCCTCCCGGTCTCCACCATAGGACCCAGACAGCTTTGAAACCTTTCTAGAGATAGACAGCTCCACCCAGATACACTCTCAGAAATCTCCTCTAGTGTCTCCTTACAGCTGTCCGATGGTATGTTTCAGCAGCTTTACTGATGGTCCGTCTCTTCTCTCTGTCCTCCTGTCTTTTTCTGTCTCTCTGTCCTAGTGCAGTCCCCCTTATAGAGCAGCAATGACACCACCATTTTTTCAAACTTGGGGAGGTACCCTGAAATAATTCCTGCCACTAGGATTGGACAGTTACCCTTCTCTCTCCTCACAAACCCAGCCTCCAAGTCAGGATTGGTTTAGGGGTCTGGAGCAACATATCGCAATTCCCGTTTGTCACCATTGGCAAAAAAACTAGTTATGTATCACAACTTCATAAATTTACTAGCAACTGCCAGACTAAACATATTTTCTGTTTCAGCTAATCATGGGGAAGTAGATAAGCCAACCACCAAATCTGTATCATGTAGCATGGCCATGTGGCACCTTTCTGCTGTTTCCATAAAAAGCACAATAGTTATGAATATGTAAGTTATTAAGCATATCCCTAATTTCATTTTCCATCCGCTCACCAACTCTCACATTTGGAACATGTTCAGATCAGCCAGAAACCTAGTTTAACTGGCCATTTTGGTTCCCAGTGTCACAGGAAGATGAATTTTATATCCCCAAAATTGCCTGGAAATTACATAAATAATGGTACATAGATGAAATCCATCTGCCTTATGATGGCTGAGAAAAAGGCCTAAATGATAATAGTCCTTTACATAAATTGTGAATCTTCATGTGGGACAAATGGTCCTGCTCCTGCTTCGGCCATTTGTATTCACTGGGTCAGCCTGTGCCCACTGTTTTTTTTTATCAATCTCCTCTGTGTTGGAAGCTTGCTCTTTGAAGTGGATACCCCCATTTTCACACATATTAGTCATACTCCAGCCAAGGGTAACGTTTGCTTTCAGAGCCCACAGGTCTGGAGAACACTGAAATTTGATGCCTTTAGCAGGACATTTGTATTGTGGTTGATCATTAGATGGGAGATGTGACATCCAGGCTGGGAGTGGGAGTTTTCCTTCAGAAGGTTTGCCCACAGCAAGTAAAAGGGTATGCCTTGGGCTAACATTTTTTTTTCATGAAGACAAAGTGGCTCTTCAATGGTCACTGGAGTTTTGTGGGTGAAACATAATATACATTGCTCTTTGTCATCCCACACATCATGTTTTGTTTTACTGACATTTTTCTGTGAGCAGTGATATTTTTCCACTTTTATTTCCACACACATGTGCAGGCCGTTTTTGTTTTCAATGTGTAAAAATCCTGTTTTGCATGTGACAGTGATCTTTGATTCCTCCTTCTTTTGTAAATTAGAATGCTGCTTATCCATTGGTAATGATAGGTAGGCCCCTTTCCACATGACTCTTTAATTTTACTTGAAAAACCAAAACAAAGGCCATTGCTATTTTTGTTTCAGTGTTTAAGATCTTATTATTCAGGTGAAATGGACTTCTGTTTGGGGCCTTTACATGCACCCAACAAGAACCAAAGGGTGACTGAATCTATTAAAATGAAATATTGCTTTACTGTGACAGAATGCCATCTGTTAGGGTGGTATAGCCAGAGCATTTTGAATTTTTAGTAATATAATAATACAGGTAACTCTATCTCTGAAAGTGAGGTTGGCTTATCAGACCCTCATGTCATGATGATCCATGTTGATCTTGACTACTAGCTCAGAAGCTGCCTTTTGGTTTGGCAACATGGCACTCATGAGATGATGTGCTCTAGCACCTTGAAGCATCTCTTGTGCTAGATGGAATTACCAATAAAGATCTCAGACCAAATAACCAGACAAACTCAAAATATATGGTAAAGTACTACTTCATTCTCAATTTTATAAAGCAGGGACAACTGGCAGACATCAGACTCATGTTTGCACGCTCACACACAACCTTGATTAAACAGAGGTCTTATACCCCAATATGCACCATCTATGACAACATCCTACATGGAAAACTGTAAAACGTATTAGCGGGAGGGTGGTTAGGGGAACATATCTACTTAAAGAATACATAGGTGTTAGTGTCTCTTATCTGTGAGGCACGCCTCAAACTGCCTCTAAATACGTATACAACTGATTATAGTGAACAAAATGGCAGCGGATTGGTCTATGCAACATTGAATAGCAGGTTGCCCCATAGACCTACTGATTGGTTGGTATTCTCACCCAACCTTGGACTGTCGGCTTGTCTAGCAGCACATAAGCGAAAGGAAACCCAGGTGCTTGAATCACATCAGGTTATTCCCCCATTTCCTAATTATTCTATCATCTCTCATCAGTCCGGCCATAAGCCAAGGTTTCCCATCTGTAGTTGACTTTGTAGCCTGCTCTGTGTTCTGGAATGGTTAAGGAAGTGTAAGCACATCATTATCTTCATCCGAGGCTTAATGAATAGCCCTTGTTTTTGACTTCTGAGTCACATGTGAAGAGACCACGAATGTGCCCATTTTCGACCTCTTATTTTCTGCTATTTGATTTAATTATACTGAGTGTCATGGCTCTTCTTGGCCTCTAGAGACTTGTTCACTCAACCTTGTATAGACTTTGTACACTTTTAATTGTTCAATACTTGGCTCTTTCAGATGTTTCTTCTTCTTTAATCTAAGAGAAATATGTCTCATCCATGGCTAATCCATCTGCCTCCCTTTGTGCTTTGTAGCCATCCCTTAAAAATAGCATCCTTGATCCCAAGCCAACATAGACTCCTCTTTGTTTTGCACACAAAGCTGTTCTTCCAATGTCTCCTGACTCTTCAACCTGGACCTGTTTCTGAGGTAGATGAATTGAATCTTGACACAAGTCGGTGTCCATTTTTCATCTATGGCCGTTCTAGCCATGTTCTGTATTCCTTTATAGCAAGCCTCTATAAGTCTTTTCTACCTTCCATTACTGCATATTTACACTTATTGATCAGCAAGGTACTTTCTGTTCTTTTGCATTCATTATTACATTATCATTTCATACATGTTTCTCTTGTTACTCCAGTTACATTGTCTCTCTTAAGTATTTTCATATTGTTTCAGTATAGCTTTGCATATTTCCTTTATGACACCACTCTGCCCTCATCAGGTTTCCCCCAGCACTCCATGATGTCCAATGGTGCGTGCTGACATCTTTCCACAAAGCATCCTTCAACACTTTCAGTGCGAGGGCACATTCAGTACGGCTGTCTGAATGCATATCGTCTTTCGTACACCCGATGCGGTATAGGAACAACACATGGGGTCCCATACAAAGCTCTTCTCCTACTGTTCCAATATGACAGTGGTGAGGGGATCGGCTTTAGGGATAATGCGTTCAATTGCTCCTCTACATTCCCCCCTCTGGACAAGTCCTAAACCACATTCTTCTCTTCATTCTCCTTTATCATCTCTTCTTTGGGACCCATATCTTTGTCACCCCTCTCGGGCGGCCTGCATTTTTTATATGCTGCTCCACACTCCAGGTCATGTGGCGGCAATCTCTTGATGGTGGACAGAATATCCATCATCCTACATATTTTTTATGATCATTAGGTTAGTAGAACTTTGTTCCTGGAGGTGCAAGGATTCTTTTCTTTATATTCTCATGGGTACTTTGCTAATTGTACATCTGCTCACCATTTCCAGCGTTTATATCAATCACGATCTTCATCCCAATAGCTTTCCTGGCTGTCTTCTGGCATTGTCCCAAGATGATCCTTATGAGACAAAATCCTAGCAATACCAACAATAGTACTGCTCCAAATAATTTGAAGGCAATTTCCAACCAAGTTGGAAATCAAGAAAACAGAGACAAAAACCATATGTCCTCCTTGGTCTTGGCTACTTCATCCACCATTTCTGTGTGCAAAGTTGACAAAATTGCTATTGCTTCTGTCAATGTCCCATTCTCTTCATCATGGGAAGGTGTAAATGTACAGAAAGAAGACCCGATTGTGGCACACACATCTTCCATTTCTGTCATTGAGTCCAGGACATACCTGTTCTGGAGGGCCATGTGCCTGAATGACCTCAACTCTTCTCTGATCGCATGAAATCCTTTTATTGTTGTATTGATCATTTGCAGCAGCTCTGATCTGGTTATCTGTAACCACTTGCCATTTTCTGCAGTCTGAATTCCTGTGGAACATCATAATAGGCTTCTATTGTTTTTGCTGAGAAATAATTATCGCTCATCTGTCTGCTTCCGATGAAACAATCTTTTCTTCCTCTGGTGGTTGTCCATTTTTGGGAAGTCTTTAATCTGCAGGTCACTTTGTGGTACTACTTAAGCTGGTGTGCGTATCAGCACCAATGACCAAACTCCTCCCCATTTTGGTGGCAACTTTATATATGCTCTTGATCCACAGGCCCAGTAATAGTCCATCAGGACTACTGTTGCTTTCTTAAAACCTAGTACATCAAAAGCTCTGCCACACTTGTGGTTTTCTTCAACTTTCACCATGCCATTATTTTGGAAGTATAAAGATTCATTCTTCAGGGGTACTATCTGCAATGGTGCCCCCTCATCGTTGACCCATGTCAACAGTTTTGCAATCTTAGGCCATCGATTTTGGGATTCCTCTCCTGCATTTGCCACAACTACTTTCTATTGTCCTGGTAATGCCTTTGCTTTGCACACAACCAATACATCAGCCCATCCTTCAGGAGTAGGCACCGTTCCTTTAATTTGCAGTTGACCTCTTTGCCAGCATTCTTGTATTTCCTTCCCATTCTTATCTTTGCAGTGTAACATCATATTTTCTTTAATCTTGATTCCTGCTCCATGTATTCCAAGCAGTTCATATTTTATTATGTGATGCATTGTTTCTTGTTTTTCTCTTGACTTTATGTCTTGTACATAATTGTCTTCTCTTTGAGATGTTGCTTTATTCACCCACACTATGGATGCTTTTTTGCCTTGGAACTATCTTCTGGTTAGGCAAAGTGCAAGATGTGTCAGGCAATGTGCCTTCTTCTCTAATACTTCTGTTGCAATGAATATTTGAGAGGTTTCCAAAGCATAAGGGAACACACATAGCAGCTTTCATCTGACGTTCTTCTTCCCACCATCTTCATGTGCTGATACCATAGGTTATTCTTTAAATTAGCCGAATTCTCATAGTACATATTTATATCTTCATGATCTTCCCCAACACCCCTTTTGAATCAAAATAAATGGCTAGTAAGATTATAAAAAATGCTGTTCGTGATTTTATCAGGGGCAATAGTAAATGTCTCATGGTCACCCACCATCTCTGTATTGTTTTTATAATATATCTAAATGTCATAATAATCAGGTGGAGAACATAAATCATAATGCAGAATGACACCAGAATAATTATTCCGTGGAAACTCATCACATTTGTTGATGTTAATGTTAAAGGATATTTGTACCGCACACTATCACCACCGAGTGGTCCCTGGTGCTCTGGCAGCTGTGAAAGGGGAAGGGGGAGTTGAGTTAGTTGGAATTAGCTAGAAAAGTGCAAGAGAGCAATGATGTGCTGTTGGCAGCCTCAACCCGGTTAACACCGTTTGCTGTGCTTGGGGTGTTTTCCGGCCGGTAGCCGTCGTGTGCTGTTGTGCGAGTCTATGTGTGGTTTGTTTTGTTTTTGCAATGTAGTGAAGTTTGTATGGATTGTTGATGGCAATGAGCTTCTTATATTCTGAAACCTCCTCATGTTTGCTCAGACTTTTAATATGTAACTCTCTTCGGGGGTCATTACAAGTTTGGAGGTAACCATGCGGCATGGCTACCCCCTTACCCGCTACCGGGTCCGGGTTCCTCGAATGAGGAATTACCGGGCCATTCCAGCCTTGGAGGGCCTGATAATTCCTCATTCAAGGAACCCGGACCTGGTACATCCCCATTCCCATTCGAGCCCCCATAGGGCTCAATGGGAATGGGGAGGGTGTTAACAACGGGCCTGTTAATAAGAGGCCTGTTGTTAGCACCCTGGTCTGCTCGTGGGACCTGCTAAGGATGCGTGGTTTTACCAGGCAGCCTTAGCGGGTCCCACGAGGAGACCTCGTAATAGGGCGGTAAGGGGTTGATGGCTCCGGCACCTTTACCGGCGCCGTTAATCCTCCTTTACTGCCCAACTCGTAATGACCCCCAAGGTCTCTATGTTTCACACCTTTATATCAAGAACTGCAAGATGATTGCTATAATTATTTTAAAATATAATCTGTTTGTTCTTAGGATTTCCAAGAAACGTTATGATGTAGACCTATTTTCTTATTAGAGCTGGATAAGACTGTAATATGTTGGTAAAAACAGCATACAAGAATGTGTGTAATGTTATTGGAATAGGTAACATGAAAATGAAGAGTGCTTTTCTTATTTCTGCTTTGGGAATTCAACACATTGTTCCTTTAGCCTATCGAGAAAAAAAAAGTTCCAGGATAAATGCAAGTCTGTTTACTCCTTGTCAAATGTTAAAAGATATTGGCCTTTAGTATAAGGTGCTGCTGTGTTCTTCATTTTCCTTGTCTTTACTCTTGGTCATAGAAGGAGTCTGCATATGCAGAACTTCATCTCTTGCTTCACAGTCAGTAGTTTGCAGGAGGGGTTGGGGTTTCACCTTTATATGGCTCGATGTTGTGCAAATGAAGCTAGGCTCTTCGTCCTTTTAACTTGGCTGCTTTGGGTGTGACTTCTTCCACCTCATACGGACTGTCAAAGCAGGAGTACTCCAAGTGCGTACAAACGTTCATACCAGCACCTGGTCCCATGGGTATAGAATTGGTTGTTTTATCAAATCCTCTGTTTCAATGGATTGATCATCTTTGTTGCTTCTCTTTGACACCCCCTTCGATTATTGACCTGTTGAGATATAAAAGAAACACTTGCAGTCACTGCTGTTTGGTAATCATGCATCTCGTCACCTAGTGCCTTCACTACACTATGGGCAATTCTAATTTCTAATTGGAGGAGCAAGGGGGGGTTCTCATGCGGCATCAAGCCACCAACTCATGAGGAGTTAGATGGTGATCTGAGCCATGCTAGTTTCTTAGGGCATATAAAACAAAGGGAGGCAATATAGCCATCACTTCTTCAAAGTTATTTTTTATGTTTGCAATCCTTTCCTTCAATAATCCATTTAATCTCTCAAAGACACCATTCACCTGTGGGTGATAAGCAAAGGAAAATATATGCTTACTGCAAAATAGAAGAACTATTTGTTTGAACGGCTCCTTTACAAAATGTGGTCTGTTATCAGACCGCATAACCTCACACACACGCCATGGAAGACTTCATGCACAAGGAACTTGGCAGTGCACGTGGCATTAGGGTGTGTGCTTGGACCTGCCTCGATCCATCTAGAAAAAGGACATACCACGACCAGCATTTATCTGTAACCGTTGCATGTCTGCAGCATATCTATATAGTATATATTTCGGTGCTGAAATTGGTAATTGGGTGTAGGAATTGCTCCTCTCACTGTGTACAAAGAGTATCCTGCTGTACATTTCTGACACACGATGCAATTTACAATAAACTGTGTCACTTGTTCTAACAGATATGGTGAAAAACCACTCTTGTACTATTGTAGCAGCTAGACTCTTTCGAGCCACATGCATGGGGTAGTGGAGTTGCTCCAGCACTACCCTCAATAATGCTAGAGGCATAACTGGCTTTCCAGTGCTATCCTGTCTCCAAATTGCCTCAGTGGGGGATAAAGAACACCCCTGTTTCTTCCATAAATCCTTCTCTTCTTCTGGTGCTTGGCATTGTATCTCAATTAACTGGACAATAGACAGCATGTTAAAGCCCGCATTTACCAACACGAGAAATTAAATTAAATCTGTCCTTTGAGAATGCGCTGCACATTTTACGACTGATAAAGTCAAGGGGATTGCTACTATTTCAATAAGTTTATCCAATATGGCCACATGTTGCACTTGTGTGCTGTCTGCATGGAGGGAGCCCCTCCTTTTCCAGTGTAACAGACCTGCATTTACGGTTGACTTTACATAGGTGGAGTCAGAGTACACCGTCATTTCCTCATCTTCAAATCTCTGAAGCGCAGCGATATGCGCCACTAATTCTGCAGCTGGTGCTGAGCAATGCGAAGGCAATATCACGCTTGCCACTACTACAAATTCACCCTCTCGGTTCAGCTTTACTACAGCTGATCCAGTATGCTTTCACCAGCCGTTTGATCATTTTTTGAAGACCCATCAATAAAAACAACTTCCCCCTCCCAAGGGCATTTTCTATAGCTTGGGAAATGTTATTATAGTTTTCAGTATACGTTGTACAATCATGTATATAATCATCCTCCCCTACTGGTTTAGCTATGAACGTTGCTGGGCTCACTGTCTTACATCTGGCAACTTTAATCGTAGGATTCAAGATTATTAACATTATTATCCTGTTGCTTTTTCTGTGGTCAATTGTACTTTTGGGTTTCTCTAAAATCGCAAATACTGCATGCTCAACAAATAATGTTACTGAACACCACATTGTTATACTTGAAGCTTTTTAAACCACGAATGCAGCAGCGGCTAAAGATTGCTCACAAGGATAATGCCCTTTCATAAATGGATCTAAAATCCCACTATAATAGCCTAATGGTTTGTGTCCATTTACTAATGTCGTTTTCTGTGTAACGACTGCTGTCATGACTTCTCCATTTAATTTGAAAGGGAAAAAAAATAAACTTCTTTATGATAATCTGGAATTCCCAACACAAGGGCTGTACTGATTGCCTTTTTTACTTCTTCCAGTCCTTCAGGAATTTCATCTGTCCATATTATTTTACTCCTTCCCACCTGTGCTTCTTTATACCCTTTTCAATGTGGTTGAACATATGTACTGTAATCAAAAACCCAGGCCCTGCAGTAATTACATAGGCCTAAAAATAGTTGCATTTATTTAGGCTCTGAGGTCTTCATAATTGCTTATGCTCTTTCAAGCATAACTTGCCTCCCCTCATGAGAAATCAACTGTCCTATATACAAGACCTTTTCCTGACAGTATTGTAACTTCTCTTTGTCCACTTTATATCCTTTCTCTGAGAGGATAGTCAACAACTATGTTTCATGCAGATATTTCTGTACGAAAAGAAATCCAAATCCTGTGAGTCTTCATGGAGGGGAATTGAAAAAAACAGATTATTTAATTCTATGAATGTAAAATATTGTTTTGAGGGGGAAGGTGCTGCATACATCTCCACAAACCCTCGTCTATTTTCTCAATCGGTAAACAGGCATGTTAGATGGAGAATCGGATGGTACCAATGTTCCTTGCTTCATTAAAGAAGAAATGGTCTTCAATATACCTTCACCTGTCTCTCTGGACATGGGGTATTGCTTTGCATGTGGTAAAAGTGCTCCTGGTTTAAGCTTGATTTTAACTGCTCCTACTCCTTTTAATAGACTCCCATCATATGGACTTGGTGTTCCTTTAAATCGTTGCCACTTTCTCTAAATCTTCCTGGGAAAATAATAGTTTCTTTCTTTCCAACGCCAGTCACTGCAGTAGCTCTCTATTCTCTACTTTTATCCAATTAGTGAAACTTATCAAAAGTACTAATTCATCATCTGAGTACTCATCCTTAAACATCTCCCCATCGGTCAAATCTGTAAGCCTATATCCTTCACTGAGGGCTATAACTGCTCTCCATCCTCTTCCCTCATCATATGTCCCATGAAGAACCATCCTTTCATCTCTGGCCACTGCTGCTTCTACCTCCAAGGGGATAATCTGCCCTTCATCATCCATAGAGATTGCTGGTCTGAACAAAAACTCATTGGGTATTCTTGATAGTTTACCTATCTGAGTAACCACGATAATAAAACAGTCACTCCATACAAAAATACTTCTGGGTCCAAAGGGACCCCTTGTTATGCTTTCTGGCCTGTAAAGGCTAATATAAACTCTCTCACATTGACATCCTTGGAGTGGAACACACTATTCCTTATTCAGTAAAAGATATCGTCATATTACATTTTGTCATTAAATCATGCCCTAATATGTTAAGTGGTGTTTTCCTAGAATATAATAATGGCATAGAAATGTTGTGTTCTCCTATAGAGATTTGTAATTTGCCTGTAAAAGCAGCTAAACTTCTCGCCCCAGAGAATTCATGCGCATTCTTTGCACTGCCTGACATTGGATATTTCCCCTCATGGACACAGTAATGAGTTGCACCAATATCCACAAGAAATGAAAATGTCTTCCCTCCTATAGTCACCTTGACCCTTGGGTTCTCTTTAGGGTCTGGTTTCTCTGATAGTACTAAACATATCAGGTCGCTCTGTGGGCTGTACTATTGTGGATATAAATTCATCCCTGTAAAATGATTTCCTCCTACTATAGTCACACTCCCTGATTTAGGTGCAGGTTCTTGCTGGACTCCTTTAGTCATATTCCATTGTGGTGCCATAGCCTGTGCTTGCTGAGTGTGTACCTGTTGTGCCTGCATGGGCACTTGCTGTGATTGCCCTTGTGGCGATTGCATTTGTAATGGCGCTTGGTGCCTTTGCTATGGTTGTAGCACATATGTCTGAATCTGCGTGTGATCTTGGGCATAATAATCATGTGGTTCTGTATTATATTGCAGAGCATAGCCCATCCCCCTCTTGGAGCTTGCCAATTTTGCTGAATGCCTCCTCTGCTTCTACATGTTCTGGCTATGTGTCCTATTCTTTCGCAATTCCAGCATTGTTGCGGCTGTTCACCATTAAACCTTCCTCTTCCCTGAGGGTGTTGGAATCCACCTCGTCCTCCTCCACTAGGCCCATTTCCTCTTCCCCTTGGCCAAAAATGGTACCCACTTTCATCTGTGGGATACACTATGTTGTTTTGCTGCACTGATTTCATCTCCTGTGCCATCCCACCACCATTGCTTGTCAATACAGCTCCCTCTATGGCTATTTTTGGTATCTTTTCTGGACTAACTTCCTGCCTCTTGCTCTCAGCTTTCTTCGTATTCTTCTCCTGCTTCAATTGGCAGTGATGCACAATCATCCATTGCATTTCTGGCCACAGCGTTTCTTCCATCCCCACCTGTCTCCTCATTTGCCGTTGCACTGGCTCGAGTAGTCTGTGACACAAAATGGGGTAAAATAATGCTACTGTTTTATCCCATGGTTCATGCAACTCAAGAGGCCACCTCCCTTGAACATCTTGAATACAAACAACAGGGTCTTCATCCTCCCCATTTTCCTAGTCATAATCGCACCCATATCTGATGTATTGTGTTACTCTACTCTGAACACCCACCAAACCTCTGCTACGCAATTATGAAATGTTGCCTCATTGTGCGTCGTGTTTTGTGCAGTCAAACTTGCATATCCTGCTTGCTTCCAAATGTCATCAGCTCTCTCCCCTATAATGGCTGCTAGCAAGCCTTTCATGTCACCTATATCTACACTAATTCCTGATGTCATTCTCTTTAAACTCATAGATCCACTATCCTGCACCGGAAGTTAAACTTGGTAATTTACATCTTAAATTGTCTTTATCCATTTGTGGCCATGGTGTATATTGTGGTTGTCCTCCCCCTTTCTCTAATAATGGGAATTGTGAAAATCCTGGTCCATACTCATAGCTGACTAGACTTCTAGTCTTCCAGGAGGGGCTAGACTCACCCATTTGTGTCCATTCTGATAGTGCCCTTAATCTGCTTACATAATACGGGGATACATCCCTTACACTGCGCAATCATTTTTGTGGTCGATCAGTATATAGTATTGATTCTGATGTTCTGTCTTTGGGGTCCTCTAAATCTAACAATTTTACCCCTTTTTCTACACTCGATCGTTTTGAAAATCCTCATGCTCCCTCCCTTCATGCTCTTTCTTTTTCTTCCCTTTCTTTGTCTGATATTATTATGCCCCAGCTTGTATGACTGTTATCTGTTTCCACATCATCAAGATCTAGCCTACTTAAAGACACTGTTCTATGCTCGTCTGTTATGAAGTCATCTGACCTACCACCAGTTTCCCTCCAACAAAATCCTTTTACATTCTCTTGTATTTCATTCCGTTCTCTATCTCTCATTTGCCTATATAAATCCCCATCTTTTTTTCCTATGTCTTCTGTATGTTGCTCATCAGCTTATGTTGGTATTCTTGGTATTCCTTGAAGCTTCCTGCAGGGCTGTTGTGACTCTCTCTCTTCCTCAAGACGTTTTTGTGCTTTGATCGGCACTGTGCTTCTACAACACAGATAATCTATCTCGTCATCTTTTAGTCCCCTACTTCTGTTAATTTCTTCTTCCCTTCTCCTTATCTCTCTTAAATCATCTTCCTCTTGCCTTCTTTGCAACCTTCATTCTTTCATTCTTTGCACTTCTACCTCCTCTCGTCTCCTCTCTTCTTGTCTCTACTTTTCTTTCTTTGCCTCAAACCTTCTTCATTCTTCCCTTCACTTGCATTCTCGTTCTTTCTCTTTTTTTTGTATGCTTTCTGTTCTTCCTTTTCTTTCTTTTCCTGCTCTTCTCTCTCTTTTTTTTCTTGAACCCAGAAATTTCCTTATCATCCATGTGAGTAATATCTGTCCTCCCATCCATTCTTTCTGTACTATTGTTATTCCCTTAGCTTTGTGCCACATGACCATATGCTGGCGCGCGGCATGATGACGTGTCCGAGAACCCGTCCACACTTCACGATAAGATCCATTCTTCGCGAACAGTTCGGGACTGCATTTTCTACTGATCTAGGAACTTTCCACTTCAAAATTTCCCTTGCACACCTCCTACACCTTTTCGTACTCATTATCCATTACCAATCTAGTACACAGTACATACTTGGACGAATTTTATCAAAACTGCTATTTATCTTAGAAATGGCATCAGTTATTGCCCTCCCTCCTCCCCAAGAACCACCACCACCACCAGCTGGAGGACCTTCACAACAAAAAAGCGCAGTACTTTCAAAGACAATGAAGAGGACCAAGAAGATGAGGTAAAGGAAGTGGCTACTTCTATCACCAAGATCGAATCACGGGTGTGCCAGTTCTTTGCTACTGTTGGGAGTGTACCAAAAGCTAAAACTACCAAAGTGAAATGCACTGAGTGCACTCAGTCGCAGGCTACTTGGATAATACTCCTATGGGACCATCTCCATGCGCCGACACACCAAATCCAATGACCGCAATGCTCTCAGAAAGGTTGTTCCTTTCCCTGCAAGTAGTAAGCTGTCTTCCTCCACCTCATCTTCCTCAACAAATACTGTAACCATACAGCCTAATGTCTGTGGGCATTGGTGCGTTATAAATAAATAAATAAGGAGGGCTACATACCATTATCATCCATTGCAGCCCCTGAAATGGGGGGAAAAGGCCATTAGCACCCCTGGTTCCCAAAGTGGGAACCCAGGGTGCTAAAACATAGATTTTTCTTCCTATAGCGGGACGCCAGTGGCATCCCGCTGTAAGAAGGAAAGATTATTCTTCCTACGCGTCCCAGGTGTAGGAAGGAAAATCCTTTTACAAGACAGCCAACATGGAAAGAGAAGGTGGGGCTCCGTACACAGCCCCTCTTCCCTTGCCATGGCAGCCTGCAAAACCCTATGAACATATTACCACAAGCACTTTTTTTCCCTTTCAAACCTATCCTACCTTCAAATAACTTTACCACGTAGCCGGTCCCAGGTAGACATAGCCACTTTAACACCATTTTTTGTCCATAGCGGTCATGGCCAGTAGCCAGATTGTCCGCGTCATGACCTTATGCCATAACCCAGACAATCTGGCTACTGCCCACAGCCACAGGTTATACCTCAGTCACCAAAGGTATATGACTATTTTTTGTACCTACATTATTACACTTGTAAAAAAATAAAACACGGGCACATTTGCAAAACCATGCATTAATGTCCTTGCCAATGTTCCTCATGAGTTTGCTCGAAATCCGTCCATGTTTTATTTTTTTTAAAGTGTCAAAATGTATATACATACAAAAGTCATACAACTAAGCCCCCACTTGACAAAATCCATTCAGTCTTTACACAAACATTGAAGGTTGGGTCTATAATCTTTCTCAAAACTTTTGTCCACATTCGTCAAATAGCAACAAAGTTATAAGCCATCTAAAGATGTTAAGACCCCCCTCTAATTTTGCCCCCTCTTGAGAAAATCCCACAAAACTTTAGAAAACCATTTATCTCTAGATCCAGAATCGTTTTGCCAAATGTTGTGCAGATTTGTCAAATGACACCACATTTATATGCCTTTACAATATTTTGGGACCCCCCCTAATTTTGCCCCCTCTTGACAGAATCCCACAAAACTTTGCAAACCCATTCCGGATTAGTTCTAGAATAAAATTGCAAAATTACATGCAGTTTCATTGGATGGTGCAAAAGTTATAAGCCATCCAAAAACTGATTTTTCCCAACCCTGTAATGCAGAAATAGGTACAGATGTCCCAGGACATCTGGAGTGTTCGCGGACATTCGGGGGGTGAAACAACCCATTTTTCGGCTTCTTGTGGCCATATCCAATCCAATCCTCACCCCCCATATCCCCAGAGATTGTTTGTTGAGTTTGACAAGTGAAATGCTGCTTTTTAAAAAAGGTTTTCACTGCGCTGTCCGCGGACCCTAAAAAAGTCTGCAAATCCAAGATGGCAGGCACTTCAGGAAAACCGACGCATTTCACGTTTTCCCACCAGCCAATCAGCGGGTGCGTCCTGATGTCTACGGACCACGCAAAAGTCCACAAATTTCTGGCCAATTGGGGCCAGTCCGCAGACAGTACAGCCAATCAGAGGCCAGGAAAGTGAGTCCGCGGAGCAGACATAGATATCACAATGTTTTTTGCCTCACATTTTGGTCATTTTAAAAAATAAATACTCGACGGATTTACACCAAACTAACAATAGCAAGCTTTCGAGACCAAGCCGCCGCTCCTGCCACATATTTGGTGAAAATCCGCCTAGCGGTTTGGGCTGTAGGCATGAGCAAAGTTTTTTCCTATTATGTCTATGGGAAAAAAAGAAATTTTGGGACCCCCCCTATAACTTTGCCCCCCTGGACCAAATCTCATCAAACTTTGCAAAGTTTGGTGAGATTCGTGCAGAGGGAGCAAAGTTATAAGCCACCCAAAAATATGATTAATTTACAGCACAGTCCCTCACCCTATTTTTGCCACTTTCAATGTTCTACTTAAGTCCCTGGCTCAGCTTGAGTCCCTCAGCATTGACTCTCCCTCAACCGACCTCCCTCAACCGACCAGTTCGCCTTCTGTCCACGGGGAACCTGCAGGAACCGGACAGGAATTTTTTCAAAGGGGGGCCTGCCAACCGTATCTTTTTACACATGTTTTGCTGCTCATCGTTCTCCCTGGGAAGCTCTACAGTCTTCTGGACTATGGTGGGAGCAGCCAAAAGTGTGAAGATCTGGGCCTAGGTCAGTTAAACCTTAACCATACGCACTGCTACCAACATGTGCTCTGGCACCTTGAAGCGTCCCGTGTGCTAGATGGAATTACCAATAAAGATTTCAGACCAAATAACCAGACAGACACAAAGAATATGGCAAAGTACTACTTTTTTCTCAGTTTAATAAAGCTGGGTCAACTGACAGGCATTGGGCTGATGCTTGCACACTCACACACAACCTTGATTACACAGAAGTCTTATAGCCCAATATGCGTCTTCTATGATGTCATCCTACGTGGCAAACTGTAAAACCTATTAGCGAGAGGGTTGGTTATGGGAACCTATCTACTTATAGAATAAATAGGGGTTAGTAAACCATTGGCTGTCTCTTATCTGTGAGGCACGCCTCGCACTACCTCTAAATACTTATATTACTGATACAAGCGAACAAAATGGCAACGGATTGGTCTATGTAACATTGTATAGCAGGTTGCCCCATAGACCCGCTGATTGGTTGGCATTCTCATCCAACCTTGGACCTTTGGCTCGGATAGCAAAACGTAAGCAAAATGAAACCGATGTGCTAGAATCACGCCAGATTACTCCCCACTTTCCTAATTAGTCCATAATCTCTCATCAGTCTGGCCATAAGCCAAGGTTTCCCATCTGTGGTTGACCTTGTAGCCTGCTGTCTGCTCTTATTCAAGGGAGTGTAAGCACATCACTATCTTCATCCGAGGCTTAATGAATAGCCCTTGTTTTTGACTTCTGAGTCCCATGTGAAGAGACCACACATTTTTTTCATTTTGACCTCTTATTTTCTGCTATTTGATTTCATTATTCTGAGTGCCATTGCTCTCTCTCCTCTAGAGACTTGCTCATTCTACCTTGTATAGACTTCATACACTTTTAATTGTCCAATACTTGGCTCTTGCAGATGTTTTCTTCATGTTTAATCTGAGATAAATATGTCTCTTCCATGGCTTATCCACCTGCCTCCCTTCGTGCTTTGTAGCTATTCCTTAAAAATAGCATCCTTGATCCCAAGCCAACATAGATTCCTCTTTGCTTTGCACACAAATCTGTTCTTCCAGTGTCTACTGAGTCTTCAACCCTGATCTGTTTCTGAGGTAGATTAATTGAATCTTGACATGAGCCTGCATCCATTTTACAATCATGGCGGTCCCAGCTGTGGGATATATTGACCCACTCAGATATGCTTTACCACATCACTTTGCTGCATTGGTGCAAGAAACAGCAAAATGTCTGTGCTAACTCCTGTGCGCTCCAGGATCTCAAAATTGCGTTTTTACAACCACCAAAGAAAATGGCTACATCACCCTGCCACACACATTTCAGGCGGGGAGGAACAGAGTACACACCGCAGGAGTATGCCAGTGTGCTCTGTAATGTTTAACATTGAATTAAGTGAAATAGGCAACATTGCCTTGCTGAAAACCTCAAAATCCCCTTTAAAATGACACCTTTTCCAACCTTTAAAAATGCTGTTTTGAGGCTAAATCCATCCATGTACTATGAAACTGCTGTGATTGAAAAGGCCCGGCCATGCCCAGGAGAAGTCATTGTGCATTAGCAAAACCATGTCTAGTTCCTGAATGATAAGCCCAGTCATCTTAGCTTTGAAAGAAATCCACCAGGAGATTTGTTTTCAGTTTACACAGGAAATGTGTCTATTTGATTTGCAAAAGTATCTAAAAATCAGCTGTTCAGAGAAAGACTCTAAATAGCTGAGCCATGCCTATTTAAATGTATCCATGCTGCAGAACAACTCCAGCTTTCAAGAGAATAACCATAGATGCATGGCAGTGTGTGAATTTGATGGAGATGAAAATCTAATTTAGAAGAAAGAACGGCCAGCAGTTTTTAACCACATGTGGTAAAATGGGCTTTGCTGACTGAAGAACAATGGCCTATTTCAAAGTAAATTGTTGAGTGAAGGCCTGCTTACTTAACAATGTAAAGGGATTATGTGGCTGATGATAATACACGCATAGTCTATTTTTATTCCACAGGTTTGTTAAATTTAGACTTCCGAAATCAGGAAATAAAGACTTTTAAATCAACTGAGCTGAGTTGGCAAGCTCTAAAAAAACCTGGTCTTCCAGTTGTTCAAGTTCCAGCCTTGTAACTTCCTTTAGGAAGTGAGGCAAACTAGAAACTTCCAGGACACCAAAAGTGCTAATTGCCAGCTTGAAAATCTTTGTATGTGACAATACAATTGGAGTCCACAAGCTCATCAGACATTTGTCTGTGTTCCAGGCTGGGGCAATAGCAGTCTTGGGACACTCACCTGTCAAGTGTGAAGGGCAATAAAACTTTCAATTAAGAGAGAGGCCCCCATCCTGCTTGGAAGAAACTACCAGTTGGTGTTAGCTGGGAAGAATAAAATGACAGACAATGGCTCCCATTTGTCTTAAGACTATTTTATAAAGAACTTTAAAAAGACTTATATCTCAGCTGTCAAAATTGGTAGAAATGTGGAATTTTCACAGCGTAAAAGTTGAATTGTGGGCTGTGTTTGAAAACTTGGTAGAATGTTGTGACGCACTCTGGACAGAAATGGTGATATATGTTGTATTACCAGAAAAGCATCCATGTTGCAAGTGTCAAATTTTGTACATACATCCCTGAGGACAATTCGCATCTGTGTATAAAATTGTGGAATTTTAGGCCAAATCTTTAATGTGTAAAATCACCAAAATGTGTCAGAAAGGCGAAACAAGGTCGCACAGACTGGAGGTTTTGGGGTTGAACCCATGAATCAACCTTGGAGCTTACTGTGTCCCTCTTTGGTATTCTAGCCTGAATGCTCTACTAAAGAGAAAAACTGTTCTTGTCCAAACTGAGTTTCTTTTCTGTTTTCACTACCTGATTTTTCTAAAAACGCCTCTTATTCTACATTGCATATCTCCATCAGTTTAATAGCTAGAGACTTCATTCCACTTCCTGATGATTGTACCTAAGATCTATAGCTACACCCCAACCAAAACAACGCACTCCAAATCACAAACTGTTTGGTTAATTTCAGGCAGGAATGAGCATTTTTGCAAAGTTTTACACGTGTTATTTTTACTATCAATGGTTTTAAACCTTCCATTAATTTTTTAATTGTATGCTTTTGCTCAATCTATTGCCTATGATTGCTTGTAACTTTCCAGTGTTGCTCCCGTAGAGATTTGTACTCATTTAAGTATTTTTGCACACATTCATTGTTTTATTCAGCCATTTCCGAGTGTCATTTTAACATTGCAAGGGTTTCAAATCCTTTTTTCTCTCTTGTTTGGGGAGGGAAGGTTGGATTTGAATTTGGTTTCTTATTCCTCATTCCTGACACCTGCTGCTTCCTTATATCTATTTAGAATTGATTATTTGTGGGTTGAGGAATATTGCAGGGGGAAATCCTAACTTGAGTGCTATCTTTCTAAAAATGCAAAAGTGTCTCTATTCTCTGGTGTTTTCTATCTGTGTTGCTAAAGGTTTGATTTAAGTGTATTGTTCACATTCCTATTTGTTATTGTCACCATATTGGTGATTGCTGCTCCATATTAAAAGTATATGATTGATTTGAATTTTAAATAAATAAATAAATAAATAAATATTACCTTTACCAACCAGCCTGGTTCCTGGTGCATCATGACCCAGGGTGTTTGAAAAAGAGGTGTGATATGAGCGGTGTAGCTCTCAAATATTGAACCTATATATATAACAAAATAAGCATTTCAGTTGTGCACTGAATACTAAGCTGAGACCAGGGTGTATCACCTGATTGAAATATTTGACACAGCCATGTTATATATTCCTCTATAGCAAGCTTCTATTTGTCTTTTTTACCTTGCATTACTGCCTATTTACACTTATTGGTCAGCATGTTACTTTGTCTTCTTTTGCAATCATGATTTCTTTATCATTTCATATGTGTTTCTCCTGTAACTCCAGTTACATCGTCTTTCTGAAGTATTTTCATATTGTTTCAGTATGGCTTTGTATATTTACTTTATGACATCATTCGGCCCTCATCAGATTTCACTGAGCGCTCCATGATGTCCAATGGTGCCTGCTGACATCCTTCCACATGGCATCCTTCCACACTATCAGTGCAAGGGTTATTTGGTACAGCTATCTGAGCGCGTATTGTCTCTCATACGCTTGATGCAGTATAGGAACAACACATTGGGTCCCATAGTGTTCCAATATGACGGTGGTGAGCAGGCGTGAGTTAGGGAAATACATCGAACTGCTCCTCTATAACGACATGTGCATTCCTGCCAGCAACTGATGGGACCAAAGGTCTCACAGCCAGGACCTATCTTTAACTATGGGCAATCCTGCATCTATATTAAATTATATAATTGTGGGCCCCAAGATCTGGTGGCTATTTGATTTAATTATTCTGAGTGCCATTGCTCTCTTGCCTCTAGAGACTTGCTCATTCTACCTTGTATAGACTTTATACACTTGTAATTGTCCAATACTTGGCTCTTGCAGATGTTTTCTTCATGCTTAATCTAAGAGAAATATGTCTCTTCCATGGCTTATCCGTCTGTCTCCCTTTGTGCTTTGTAGATATTCCTTAGAAATAGCATCCTTGATCCCAAACCAACATAGATTCCTCTTTGTTTTGCACACAACGCTGTTCTTCCAGTGTCTCCTGACTCTTCAATCCTGATTTGTTTCTGAGGTAGATTAATTGAATCTTGACACAAGCCTGTGTCCATTTTCCAAGTATGGCCGTCCTAGCCACGTTTTATATTCCTCTATAGCAAGCTTCTATGTGTCATTTCTACCTTGCATTACTGCGTATTTAGACTTATTGGCCAGCATGTTACTTTGTCTTCTTTTGCAATCATGATTTCTTTATCATTTCATATATGTTTCTCTTGTTACTCCAGTTTCATTATCTTTCTGAAGTATTTTCATATCGTTTCAGTATGGCTTTGTATATTTGCTTTATGACATCATTCGGTGCTCATCAGATTTCACTCAGCGCTCCATGATCTCCAATGGTGCCTGCTGACATCCTTTCACATGGCATCCTTCCACACTTTCAGTGCAAGGGTTATTTGGTACAGCTGCCTCTGAGTGCGTATTCTCTCTCATACACTTGATGCGGTATAGGAACAACACATGGGGTCCCATACAGTGCTCTTCTCCTACTGTTCCAATATGACGGTTGTGAGCAAGCGGGAGATAGGGATAATGCGTCCAACTGCTCCTCTATAATGACATGTACATTCCTGCCAGCAACTGATTGGACCAAATGTCTCACAGCCAGGATCTGTTTTTAACTATGGGCAATACTGCATCTATAATACATTATATAATTGTGGGCCCCAAGATCTGGTGCAAATGAGAAATGTAAACATAATCTATATCTGGTTATAACCTGATGATTTCTTGGTCTCTACCATTATATTGGCCAAAACTATTTGGTGTAATTGTATTATCAGTTTAGTTTCTAGTGAATAGGGTTTCCTGTTTATTCGCTGTCTTTCACTGAGTTTCACCCAAAACACACAATTTGGGCTTGGCCCCAGCAAAGGCTTTTGTATTCCTTGGAAAAAGAATGTCAACTTCCAATGAGACAGAAACACGCCCCGTGGGGCTGGGAGAGGGTCAGTGCTTCAAAGGCCGGGCTGTGCTAGGCCTAAAAGAACTCAAAACATGGTGTTTATTAACAGAGTTTCTTTGATGTTGGCAAAGGGAGGAAGCGGATAAACTTAGAGTAGCCAAGACGATCCAAAAAAGGGTCCTACACCTTAGAGTCCCTTGGGGCTCCTGGAACACCCTGCCCACTTCCTGCAGACAAATCACTCTGCTTAGGACATCACCAGAAAGAATATTCTGGAGCAGTATTCTGGATTGGACCCTTCACAGAAGGCTAGAAGGGAACTATTCCACTGTTGAAGATTGTCTATATAAGGGGGAGACCCTCTCCTTGGTTGATTCGTTTTTGAACACATGAAGAACAAGGATTCCTCTGGAACCTCTTTTAGAGTACAGTCTGCTCCAAAGTCCCCTGCCATAGTGGTAAACACTGGGATTTCCAGGGAAGAGGCAAGCTCTTCCCCCTAACCATTACAAGGGAACGTTTGGGAGCAACAAGCTATTGGACAAGGCCTGCTTGCAATGCAAACACTGGGATTGAGGGTCTTGCTTCTGGAGTTAGAAGCCCTGGCAAGTGCTCTCTGGGCCCTTCCGAGTTGGGAAGGGCAGCACAAGAATTACATTTATCCTTGCATACCATCAACTGAGGAAGTGGTCATTGGATCTTCCTGCATCTCCAAACCGCATCAACACTGGTTTGGGCATCTTTGATGCCATCCAAGCCACTGCATAGGAACTGCGAGAGTCATTTTTGACTTCAATGCATGACCACCTCACTCATCTCTGAGTTCTGCTTGATGCCAGTGCCAATGTTGCACTGTCTCTGAATTCAACACCTTCTGACTCTTCTAGCATCCCGAACTCCCCACCACCTGTCTGGTTACCGTCCTCTTTGAGCCCCAAGCCGTCGCTGCTGCATCACCACAATATTGTGTTGAGCCGGTTGAGACTGCTTGCTGCTGAAGGCAAGTCTTCACTTCTCGACATCTGATAACACTGAATCTTGCAGTGCTGCCGGCCTGACACTACTTACCATTTCCCAGCATTTATGACCCACATAATCTGTCATCGCTGCCAAAGTGCACCCCACCTACCCAGGCCTGGGTGCAAAAACCACCCAGACAGCTGGTCCGACGCAGAAAAGCATGCAAAGCAAGAATAAAGCTACTGATAGTGATCATTATTATTTTTAATAGTTGTGTGTATCATCTAGTTTAATTAAAGTATCCTATTTCATTTTGGTATACCAGTACCATTTTTGTTTACATGCTACCTTAAAGAGCTGTGTCTGTTTCACCTTTATGATTGTGATAATTTCTGGCTAAGCAATAATGTGGGGCTGAGTAAGAGTTGTACTCATTACAAATCTCCCGCAGAGCAGTAGTCATTTGATCACACTACAATTTCAACAATGCTTTTAATACATTAAACCTATCAAGAAGTTGCCAACAATTTCATCACTCTGCCGCATGGCCTTTCCAAAATGGCAGAGAGAAAACAGTACGGCTTTGGGCTTGGTGAAAATGTGTAAAGCTTTAAAATGAGAATAAAAAAAGATTTGAATATGAAAGGGAAACAAATGTAACATTATTTAAATAGTCCATTGCTCAGGGGCTTATACTAAGGCACAACCCTGAGTGTGTTCTCTAGTGCTTTTGGATTTGTTATTTGGCATTATCTGTGACACTGCTACCTGTTCCATCCTGTCGTGCCAGCTAAAATTATCACTGGGGCACACCGTGTGGCGTTGACACTTATCTCCCTCCCGTAAGGCAATTCCAATGAAAGGAGAGGCACTGGCATTATCAAAAATAAGTACAGTAAAAATGGGAGTCTTACTGAATGTTATTATTTATGGTTCAATAAAAGAAATGGTGGCTGCTCCCTGTGTCCTCTACACAAAATGGCCTCTTTTAATATGTTCAGTTAAAATTGAATGGGTGCACAAGAGTATTTTTTGGACAAGGTTGGATTTCTTGAAAATGACTAGTCCGCTGTCGCACACAGCACACGAATTGTCCTCTGACACTGCCCTGAAGGTCACCCTGAACTCTAATGCTCATAACATGGCCACCCCAGATATCTAAGTAAGCAACTCTGTGGCTGCCAGCCCAATCTCTCCCTCTCCATGGTTATCACATCCTTCCATCCACCTACGACTGGTGGAAGGATAGAGCTCTTGATCTTTCGTGTAATCTAGTTCAGAGTGGCTGGGAGGAAAGACATTACAGGAGAAAGGTCTAGGGTAAGAGAACAAAGACATAAGATGGGTACAGGAGAAAGAGAGGCTTGGAAACTAACAATATAGGGACAGATTCTCTGAAACTGATGCATATACAAAACGGCACATCTCATCAGTGACACCAAAACATGTTTTGAGAATCTGGCCCCTAGAGCCTAACGGGACAAGTGGTCCTTCCCGGGGCAAGTGCCCAGACGTCGAGGGGCTCCAGTTTTAACTCGACCTGTTCCATGCTACTACGTCCCTGTGTTTGTCCCAGGCCTTTTTTCGAATTCAGAGATCACTACCCCTTGCGCGATGTGCTTGTTCTCCAGGGAACATTTTTAAATAGGATGTAGCTACATGGAAGGCTGGGGATTCTAGCCTCCCAAATCAGGTTCCTAATTGATCTATTTACCGGAGGAACGTTGGAGCGTCCAAAGCAACAAAACTTTCTCTTGAGCAGTTGGCGCAATCTGTTAAGGCGGTACATGCATTCCGTTCCTTGCACCCGCATGGCATCAATGTTACTTTGTCCTTGTTTCGAAGGAGTAATTGGATGTTTTTGTGTGGGGCTGAAAAGATAATTAACACAGGAAAGTCCAGAATAAAAAAAACACCTATTTATAACATTCCGTGCCCAGTAATGGATTCCTACCACAACGTCTGCTATTCTCTTGCCTTTGGGAGGGTAGCTCAGAAAGACAGCAGGCACAAAACCCCAACAAGACTTTTAATGAGGAATTAATTTCCTCAAGCAGTGAGTGGGGTGGAAGCAAATGTTTTGCGCCTAGTGATAAAGTAGGCCTGCTGAGATCCAATATGAAGCCTGCCTTTTAATCTTCAAATGCTGAAGGCCAGCATAGATAATGTTGGATATGAGCCTCTTGGCTAATTGCAATCCATCGCAAGTCCCCTAAAGGGCGGGCGTCGTTTGACTTACGGGGGTCAGTCAGTGGTCAGGATACACCTAGTTATTGGTTTCTGGATCCCGGGACTCCCAGCGGACAGGTATCCACATCAGAACAGCCCGCCTCCACAATGGCCACTAATTGGCCGCCCATTGTCCGCGGGCAGTCCCCGAAGATTGCCCGCGGACTGAATGGCATAGAATCTGCTCTAAACGCTCACCCATGAAGAAGCTCTCTTCTAATCAGGCCAGAGGCACACAAACAGGGCACTGTGCAGCGGCTCACATTGCGCCCTGCCTCCCTCTCTATGCCAATTCTTCAGCCCGAAAAAAAGAAGAAGGCCTTCGCTTCTAGTGCTTTTAATCCGATTCCTTTCATGAGCAGAGAATGCACTACAATCAAACCCTGGCTTTGATTACACGCGAGAAAACTTGTCTAAAAACATGCTAAGTCGTTTTCATGCACCTGCCATTCACCGATTTAACAGTCATAATAACAGACATGGTAATTATCACCTTACATGAGCACATTATGCGCGTGGAACCTTGTTGGGAAGAGAAGAATTGAGAATAAAGCACTTCGAGTACAGGAGGCTTGTATTCTGTACAGATGTGGGAAATGCAGTCACAGCATGTCAGAGGGGCCTGAAAGCAAGGGGAGACAGATCCACGCCATAGGATTGCAGGCCCCTGCAGAAGAGCAGAGTCTGAACTGCATGCATGATATTATAATCAAGGGGGGTGGTGGGGTGATCTCACCCCTGGCCAACAATATAGTATATAGTTGACTATTACGCCCTATGCGGCACAACGCACCAAGCGTGGGTTGGGCGCCAGTTTCCACACATAGCTATCTGTGAAGGGAAGCGTGCAAATGAAGCGAGACACCAACTCCACGGGCAGTTGGTTGTCTTTGTGGAATTGTGATTTTGAAGATAATATCTTTTGACCCCCCCCCCCCCCAGTGAGAGTTTTAATAAAGACGCACTTTTTTTTTGGCCGAGAAAATACCGACCAGCCATGGCTCGAGGTGTCATTTGGGTCAGGTGATGTCGGATTGGCGCGTTACGGTGTATCCAGTTAGCTTTCCAAACGTGTTTGACAGCGCTGCCCGTTGCCTGAATTTTATTTAATGAAAATAGTCGCTCTTGCACAAAGGCTTCGCCTGTGCTGGCGTTCACAAGAGAACTTGAAAGGAATATTTGCCGCCCCCCACCCCCCCCCTTGACTCTCCCCCTCTGAACGGTGATGCTGCGCTGTTTGACTGCCAAAGAGAAAGGTTCGCTAAAGCCCCTCAAAGAGAAGGCCTCGATGAGGCCTAACCCCACGCAGGCGAGGTGGCAGCCAGTCAAAAGGGCAGGTCACGGAGGTTGCAAAAGATAATGGCGTTCCCGACCCGACTGCAGGGAAACGGCATGACGGGGCATGCTGGAAGCTTCGCCGCCGAGTGAAGGCTCATTTCACCAGTTCACCAGCCCGTCCCGAGGCCCAGCCGCCGAGCTCTTCACCTGGCCAGACACAAACACTTAGGCCGCCGTTTGCCCTCGCGTACACACGTCCACAAGCTAAAGACACACCGCCTATCTCGCTCGGCAGATCTCTTAGGGAAGACGCAGAGGAAATTGCAAGGGGCATGGAGGGGCAGGGCAGCGCCAGGGGTGGGGATGGGAACGACAGATAGCCATGGGAAGGAACTAAACAAAGACGCTCTTGACTGGTTTCAAAAGTGTCCGTTTTCAGGTGTTAAGTGGTGATTTAACTGCGCACCTTGTTATGGCATATGGTGGAATCGGATTATTACAGTCATCTGTCTCTGTCAAGGAGTTCAAAAGGGGCCCCTCATTTGAAACCCTACTGTCATTTTTCCGTTGACCTGCGTCAGGGAGTTCACTGCCACTTTTACTTTAGGGAAAGAAACGAAGCCAACAGGTCGGAAATTGACACCCAGCCGGGCCTTTTTGGCTACGTCGAGTTATTATTAGGTGGAATGACGCCCCTATTCAAAATGGTGACCTGGGGCCATGTGCACGATTATTGGCGCCTGAGAAAATAAACGTATCACAACAAACCGAACCATCTGTGCGATGAACTGACGTTGACCGAGTTGGATAGAACACCACCAACAGATTATGAATACAAGGTATTATCTATGCAATAATAGACGGAATATATTACTAACCTACGTGGAATCCTGAAATATCTAGATTAAAGCATGTGAATAACTTTTTTTTATTACAGTATCATATGTAATACAACGTTATGAATGCATATTTCCTTATAATTGTGAAATTGGTGATGGGTTTCTTATTTACAGAATGGCAGTATTTACAAAAGTCAAACATTTTTTAAATAGTTCCTTATGGCATACCCTTATTTTGTATATTGTCACGTGTAACAACATGACATCACTCACAACTATATGAAATTACGGTCCTGTGTAACTACATCGACATTCGTTTTTTCAAAATATTTTTTTTAGATGGAATTATTTTGAAAAACGAATCGAAAACCTTTTTATATTTGGGGGACTCCCCCATAAGCCCCTTATTTCCTATATTATAACCATTATCCCGACCGCCTCCTCAACCCTTGCGACCCCATACCCAACCATATATCTCAATGAGTTTTTCGAAAAAAAATATCGCGCAAAACCTCTTGGGGATGAAACAACGCAATACCGAACTCACTGCAGTTGAGTTGTGATGTCACCATACTGCCAGCACAGGGCAGAAATCCAGCTGCCACTAGAGCTCTTAATGAAAGGTATACGCTGTGCCCGCTGTTCGCAGCCATTAGCTGATAACAATACATTTATGGTAGTTTGTTTAGTGGATTCAATGCTGGACTGTGATACTGGAGGGCTGCAAAGCAGTTGCGAGTTAGCACATAATTAAAACCACAGAAGGACCTTTAAATGCAATGCTACAAAATCTGCTTAAAATATGTCTATGCTACACAATACAAACTGCATGCTCCTTTTCTGTTCTTTCCAGCTTCGACACTCTACCCTTAATCTACTTGTGGTCAATTGAAAGTTGTCTTGCATCAGTGCGAGTATGAGAACCATTATGAACAAAGATGATGGTGTGACCATGTATTATAAGGAATAAAGCACTCTCTACTAAATGTAAAAAGGATATAACAAGTCACATCAGAGGTCTGCGACCTTAAAAGAGAGCCCAGCCTTCTGCCTCATTCCACAGTCACTTGCAATACCCTCATAATGTATGGAATTTGGTGGGGGAACTTAATGTGGTTGTGTCTTTTTATCAACCGGCAAGTGGTCAACTTGACCCCAACTCACCCGCCCCCCAACTGCTCGCCACCTATGCTACGCCTATGAGCAGTTACATATTGGTCGAAGCCAGGTGGGTGAAATATCCAACTGCTGGACTCCAACGAATCCCTCACCTCCCCTTCTACCCTTTTACCTCTTCTCCCAACACCCTTCCTGACCTCTTCCTTTCAGCGGACCCCCACCCGAAACTCCTTTTCCTACCCTCATCGCTCCACCCAAATTCCACTCCCCACTACCCCTGTGCTGAACCACGTCCTAGCAACCCTGGCCTTATTCACCCTCTTAGTTACCCATCCTTATACCCCCAGTAACTGCATCCTCTCCCCCAGCCTTGCCACCCCTCCCGACATTACAAGCATACCACATGCATTTCCTCACCACCTTCCATCCTAGCCCCCTCTGCACCTGAGAATCATACCCCTTGTCATGCATTCCCCCATCCCCGCCCACCCCAGCTCGCTCCACATTTTGTAGGCGTGCGTCCCGGCTCATCACTAAGTGGTGAATCAGTTGGACAGGCCTCCAACGAGCAGTTGGGGTCAAGCGAAAGGCCTCATAAGCACAATGTCTTACATCATCCTGTCATCACACAAATCCCTGGGTGCTGCACAAGTAACGACACAAGTAACGTGTGGCTCACAATTTCAAAGGGCCTTCTGCCCCATCCTCATGCCGGTCCCCTGAACAATCTTTTCTCAAGCGATTTCTGCCTCCGCAACTTACTTGAAGAAGAACCCGTGGTTCATTGAGGATGTACATGTGCATGTTTTGCAGAGCGCTGTAAAACGACAATAATGTATGTGTCCTAGTTGTCCCTCTTAAATGGTGGGCAGAATTCTTTTCACTGTGAACATCTGGCTTTTGATATTGTATCATATGTTAGTTTTCCGCCTGTTTCCGACTGTCCCCAATTTTGTTGGCTAAAATAACAGATGAACAGAAACAGATGTGAATTGGCCAACCAAGATCACACGATGTGGTCATGTGGACGATGCCAGCACTAGAACTGAGGTCCTCAGGCTTTTCAGTCAAGAGCATAGTCAATAGGCCAATTCTCTGCTCATCTGTAGATAAATATAACATATAAGAGGACACCGTCCATTTTCTGGAAAGGCCAGCAATGCACGGGTCCTGCAAACCCCCCAGAATCATGCATGGCTCTGAGCGATCATTTCTAGATCCTGGGTGCCACAATGGACACACATTGGACCCTCTTTACAATGGAAATACAACCTTCAGCTTGTGCAGGCATGCTTTTCAGTGGATTAAAACACATATGTATTATTGGTTTGTAAAACAGTAGCTAACCCCTTTCATAACTCTGTGATATGATATGGCATTTATAACGCCTCTACAGGCAAAAATGGGAGTAAGGAAGAGGAAAAGTGAAGGAGGGAAGGAGGGCAGGAGGGCAGGCTTCTTCATAGCCATCCACCCGTTTAGTATTATTTTCTCTTACAGTTTGCATATTCATTCTTTGGATTTAGTTTGAATAGGCAGTAGTTATGATCCTGGCGGAGGGAAATCGTCTTTGAAAGGAGTGTGGCGTATTCTGCCTATGGGAATCCTGGATGCACGTGCTGATGAATGCCTGGGATGTTGGTGCCTGAACTTGGGTGAGGGTTCCATGGAGTGACAGTTGGAGGCTAGCTGGCTGAGTGCCAGTAGTTGTACCTCTCTACTTGAGGCCCGGTGAGCAGACTTGTGGCCTACAAGTGTGGCACTGGAATAAAGGCACTTACCTTACCCTCTGGTGCAGGCGTGGTACTTGAAGAGACTACAAACCCACAGCAGAGTGGCAAAAGAGAGGAAGATTCTGAACATTGGCATAAATCATGTCCGTAGCCAGTCCGTATGATACTCTGGGCCCACAGATCCATGAGCGCTACCATAGTGCTGTGTTTCACAGAGGAAACAACTATTCCCTGCCGACAGCGTTGATTGGAAGCATCAAGTGGGCAGCAGCAGCATTTGGCACCACCTGATGCTTCCAAGCACATAGAATGAGCAAGGGAAAAAGGGTATGACCACAGTGCAACCAAACTGGCAGAAATAGTTCAACCTTAGATTTTATGTATTTATTTATTTAATTTATTTGCATTTTCAAGGCGCTCACACAGCCTGCGGGTATCAGGGCGCTGTTACAGGAATTGTTTGTTTTTTAGTTGCGTAATAGTTTTTTTGTCTTAGTTGCGTATTTATAACGCCCGTAAATACCCAGAGGATTCTAATCGTGGACACAGGGATCGAACCTGTGTTGCTTCGTGCCTTCTTGCTTCCAAGGCGAACACTTTGCCGCTGAGCTATCCTCCCTATATGTGGGCCAGGGGGGGGTACAGCAGAGGACACTGCCCATGACATCAAACAGGGTGATCAGAATCCCCAGATTTCCGGGAAAGTTCCAGAATGTGTAACTCAGGCAATGTGTACATTAGGCATTCATAAGCAAGGACTTTGAAGTACTTCTGAATGTTGTCTCTGGCTACAGTAATTTATGACAGATTTAGGTTGCGTATATCTTGGGCATGGTACATTGTGAACATCATGTCTAGTAGTAAAATTGGACCACACAGACAAAGCATGGCTGCTAACAAACACAACAGAAAGAACAGTTGATGTGAATGACCCAAATGCAATCACTAGCAGTGTACATACACATTTTAGTATGGCCATTCGCACAGCAACATGGATATTCATTTTTTAACACAGTTTAATTGGGGAAACTTTAACCAGTTCCTTTGGACGACAACTCCCATGATGCCTCAACAGTGACGATGCTGGCTGTGACTGATGGGAGTTGTAAGCCAATGTATCTGGAGGGTGAAAGGTTTGCTACCCATTTTCTATCTTGTGAGATCTAGCGTTTGACGCCAGCACTCACTGTAATTGACTACTTCCACACCAAAGGTTTTGGAAGCGGCCCAGTAACTTACTGTGGAATTTTCCATCTTTTCTCTATCTGGGATTTCATGAAACATTATCAAGTGAACTTGGTATCACAGGGAATAACATGAAAAATAAACCATGGCCCATTTATTCGAGCTTGTCAGCCTATAATTGTTTTTGTAAAGGCGGCCAATAAAATAACCAAGGCCTCAAGAAATCATAACACATATGCTAAGAATTGAAGTATGCCCTGGAGAATGGGACCTGGTCTATATTTAACATCCATGTATATTTTTAAAGATTTTTGTAATATAAATGCATGCATTATTCATGGGCAGCTCAGCAATGTGCAGACCTTACTTCTGGCACGATTTTCCGAACATCACTTTGTTATCATTCACTTAGTCATATTTGTAAATACACTAATAGTTACTGGCATCAATACCGTGCAACTGTGTTGTATGTAATCACACATGAAAGCAAACATATATTTTAACCATTCTAAAGGAGCCATGCTCTGTAAATGTGTGAAGGTTAGCAATGTTCTTTTCTAGACCGGCCCTGTCATCAGCATTGCTTGTGTTGATCAGAGAATCGTAAGCTCTCTTTGTATAATTTGGTACTTTGCAGATCAGGTATATAGATAAAGGTGAATTACCTAATGTTTTGTTATGGGGGGATCAATTCTCAAACGGGAATGGGAAAAGTAACTGAACTGAAGAACGAAGAATTGATTACCCCTCTCTCCATAGGAGTCCGGAAGTAGGAAAGTGAAATGGTTTTACAACATATAATTAGTACTTAGATAACATTATACTATTACTCTAAAAATAGGGTTACCTCTATCGGGGCGGTCAACTGTCCCACCACAAAACAGGCACTATATAACTGAATAAATGAACATATTATTTTATTAATGGGTAAAAAAGATACACAATAAACAATTGAGGTCTTCCTCAGGTCTAGTAGAGTTTACACAAAGCTTTTTCCAAGCTTTTAAGAAAAGACAACAGTTCTGAGGGAAGTTTCTAAAAAGAGTGCTGACTTTAAATGGACAGACCATATGCAGAATGCATTTATGGAAGTTAAAGTAGCCATACCGAGGGCTCCAACTTTATATAGGGGAGGTTTGATGCCAGTCAGAAAGGCATGGGAGCAGTACTGTGCCACAGTCAGGGGCAAGAAGAAGTACCTATTGTGTTTACGTAGCAAGCATTGACCGAATGTGAGAAAACATTTTTGGTCATTGAAAAGGAGTTCTGGGCTTCTTGCTGGACAGCAAGATATTTTCAAACATATTTACAGGGAAATCCTTTTTTGGTAAGGAGTGATCATAAACCTTTAGTGCACTTGTTCTCTACTCAAAGGTCAAGTATGACAACGCCTAGGATTGCCAAGTGGGTGTCAAACATGCAGGAGTTCAACATTAGGGTTGAGCATGTTCAAGGCAAGGACAATTTGATAGTGGATTGGTTATTGCCTTTATCTCCCATGAGGTTACAAATGGGAGATGTGGAAGAGCTCATCGATGGATGGGTAGCATGTTGTGGATTTGCCGGGTGCGGGGATATCAGAAGAAGAGTGGAAGAGGGTCATGGAAGAGGATGCAGAATTGAATTTTGCGAGAACGTACACAAAAAGAAGGTGGCCTGTGAAACCAGAGTGTGATATGGTGCATACCATGCTGAAAGAGATAGCACTGTGTGAGTGGGGTTTAGCGAGAAAGGAGAAACCAGTTACTCCTTGGATGGTGAGATGAAGAATTGTGACGAATGCTTGATAAAGTAATTTGTGTCATAGTTTAACGAAAAGGAGATTGCGAGAGTGATATTGTTGGCAAGGAATGGATGAGTAGGTGGAAGGGGCAGTCACAAATTGCCATACACGTGCAGAAAGTGATAAGACCAAGAGTGTGGAATTTGTACTATTGCAACCGGTAGTAGTCCCAATAGAAGTGTATGAGAAAGTGGGGATTGATGTGATGGGCCCATTTGAGATATTAGGTAGCGAGTGTTGCTATTTGATTGCATTAGTAGATTATATGTCTAGAGGGTTTGAGGTTCAATTTTGTCCCACGGTGACCATCAAAGTGGTAATAGATTTTGTTATTGGAAGGGTGTGCAAGGGAAGAGTTTCCCAACTACATCATTTGCGATAATTGTGCGCAGCTTCTATCTACTGAAATTAGTAGTTTTCTGGCAATACACAGTATTGTCAAGTTAATGACACTGCTGTATCATCCCCCAGGGGAATGGTCTAGTGGAGACTGTAAATAGGTTAATTAAGAATAACTTGAAGTTGGCATTGACAATTGGGTTACCTTGGGACCAGGCATTGTGGGAGATGGTAGCTACTTATAGCGATACCCCTCATCCAGCGACCAGACATAAGCCTTTCATGATGATGAGGAAGAGTGATCTGAGGTCTCATCTGTGTCCACCGATGTTAGGTGGAAGAGGCCCAATTCTGCTGCACCAGCATCAAATAATTGAGAGAGTGCCCAAGTACCAGGTGATGTAGAGGCCGTGATGAGAGAAGGTGTCGTGCAAGTGGGCAGCAGGTGAGTGTTGGACATTGGGTGAAAGTTCAGAAGCCATTTAGAGTAAGTAAAGGAGAGTCAGTATATTTTGAACTGCAGAAGGTGTTACAGAGAGGGGGTGACATCATGTAATGTTGTATGATGGCCAATGCTGGAATAGGCATAGGGTGGCCAGATATAGAGAGAGCATGGAGGATGAGGGTCGAATGAATGAGGAGAGATCTGAGTCAGTAAGTGTTATTTGGTGTGGCTGCTGCATTCTGGAGCTTACCCTCCCCGGATGAGTTCCAGAATGGAGCAGTTTGAATTGTTTATTCTTAGATTTGTGTGGTTAGTAATAGGAAGCAGGAGCCGCAGGCAGGCGGATCAGTGGGTTCATGGTATAAATAAACCTACCTTCCTTTGGTATGCCTTGCTCGTCCACACATGTTGGCAATGAAGAAGCTGATCACCAGGACCCTAATGGGGGATAACAGACGTGCCAGCTCAGACAGAGAGTTGGATCCTGCTGCCACTGAGTACATGTAGCCTTGCGCTGCGCCCCTGGCCGAGCGCTGCAGACAGGAGGCTGCCCAGCAGGGGTCTGATATGCAAGCCCGGGGGCACAAAAGGGCACTCCTGCTAATAGAGGAGAACAGAGGAGGCCGGCACGAGAGCAGCTGCAATGGACTTGCACTGATGGCACTGGGTGGCAACACACACAGAGGCCCAGGAGAAAAGGACCCTGCGGTGTGGTGTGAGACAGGCATGGTATCAAGACAGACACAGACTCAAGTGTTATAGTTCCCAAAGCTTGGGTTTGGTGCAATACCTTACTGGCCCTAGCTCTAAAGGAATGGTTCCCTCAACTGATGTTTCTAAGGGCTGTCATTGTCTTAAAGTCTAAAACCAAAATCTGTCTGTGTCTAATCCTATGCTTATCCTCACTCTCTGATAAACTGTGGCCGGAAGTTTCTTTAAATGAAAAATAGTGATTCAAAAAGAAATATATGCCAGAGCTGATTTCAGGTGGTCTTCTCACCAGGTGTGGCTTGGAGAGTGTCATCACAGTTTAGTACAATCAAAAAGAAGTTGTTAATCAGCCCTTCTCCACAAAGTTTGTATACTCTGTTTAATAATTCCCAATGTCTTTAGTTCCTGTGGATTCCCTTTCCCAAGCTTTACTCCTTCCAAGTTTCAAATCAAACAAAAATATAACACAGTTTCTTCCATGCTTCTCAAGGTTCTCATTCCCCAAGCTTAAGCCTCTTCAGTTTTAAACAAAAAGTTCAACTTGTCAAGATGTGCCTTTCTCTTGTTTACAGTTCCTTTCACATACAACCTTCTCATGGGGTAATATCAGAGTCTTTAGAAAATGCTGGGTTTTTGACTCATCCTAAGCGCAGCCACTCTGATCTTTGGCCCCTATCTGTATTTTCTATGTTTGCTTCCCTTCTTTCCTTCTTCCAGGTGCTTCCTGCACCCCTTGATTATCTTCCACTTTGATATGCTCACTTGCACCTTCTTTATCTTGCTTTCTCTCAGCTTGCTGTGCCCCTGGAACCTTCCCCTTTGGTTTACCTTATCTTCACTGTGCCTCTTGCACATTCACGTCTTTGCTTTTGTCACCCTTGCACCTGTCCTTTTCCTTTCCATGCCTCTTGCACAGCTGTTTCATTCACCAGTGCTCACTTGCACTTTCACTTCACTTTCAGGTCACTTGCACCCTTCTTGTTGACTTTATTTCACTTTCCGGTGCTCACTTGCACCTTTCCTTCACTTTCGGGTCACTTGCACCCTTCTCATTTATCTTTAAGCCTTCTCTTCCCTTTTTGCTCTCTCAGTGCCTCTATCTCACTTTCATTTCACTTTCCACTAACTTTCTTGCTTTCTGCTTCGTGCCGCTTGCAAATTCTGTCTTTTCTCCCCCAAAGAAGCCTATAAAGCAGCCTACAAGGCCATTTCTAGAGAATATAAAACAGCATTCACCCAGGCCAAAGCAGCATCATTCAACACGAGGATTAACAAAGCTAACTCTAGGACAAAGGACATTTTTGCAATTTTCAGGGAACTGGCGTCTCTCTCTGCCCCACCATTCACCCTCATTAAGGACGAGGCATGGTGCAACCAAATTCAAGCAGCCATGCTTCACAAATTGGACACCTTGCACACCAAAATCTTAGCTCACCAAAAAGCTCTATCCTCTCTACTAGCCTCCTGTCCTACGGCACCCCCAATTGCTACCGCCTCCAGGCAAGCTATCAAGCCTTCTAACTGTAAAGGTGACGCATGCCCGGCACACATCATCAAGGACTGTACCCTGGCCATCGCCCCATTCCTCACTGCCTTCATCAACTCGTCCTTCCAGTTGTCCCATGTACCGACTGCCCTCAAGGAAGCCTGGGTTCGACCGCTCCTAAAAAAACCTCACTGGACCCATTGGTCCCAGGGAACTACAGATCCATCACCACTGTCCCCTTCCTGCTAAAGAATCTGGACTAAGCAGACTACCTGCAAGTTCAAAAATTCCTTGAGGACAACCACCTTCTTGGACTACGCCAGTCTGGCTTTCGGCCACAACATGGCACCGAGACGGCACTACTTGACCTAAAAGATCAAATTGATGATCTGAGAGACGCAGGCAAACCTGTGCTCCTCTTCCTCCTAGACCTCTCTGCGGCCTTTGATTTGGTCGAACATAAAACCCTTTGTCACCATCTCTCCTCCACGGCCAACTTCTCCCCGAAAGCTTGTGAGTGGATAACCTCCTTCCTTCAGGAAAGAGCGATGAAGGTTTTCTCTGACTCTTCTAGTGCCATCCCCAGTCCAATGAAATGTGGGGTCCCACAGCGATCCTGCATAGCCCATACTCTCTATAACCTATTCACTAGGCCCCTGTTCAGAATCCTTGATGCCCTGGGCATCTCATATACCAACTATGCAGATGACACACAGGTGCTAATCACACTCACGGGTGACTACTCAACTGATATGAACACCCTCAACTTCATCTACTCGATAATTAAATCCTGGATGGCTGAAAACTGGTTATGACTCAACAGAGAAAAAACAGAACTTCTGCTGGTTGGATCCCCCGCCACACTGGATAAACCGGACAAGGAGTACTGTTCATTCACCATTGACAACATTCCCATCACAGTGTCATAAGTAATCAAGACACTGGGGGTGTATCTCGAAGCCAGCCTTACCATGGATAGGCAGGTCGATGCTGTCGCATCCTCTGCACCATATCATTCTAAACTGATCAATGCAGTTAGGCCATTTCACTCCCAACAGAACTGCATCACCATCGCTAGGGCCATCATTGGCACTAGGTTGGACTACTGCAATGCCCTCTTTGGTGGGACCTCCCAAAAGAATCTGGCTAAACTCCAGATAGCTCAGAATAATACCTTGAGGGCCACAACCGGCATCTCTCGCAGGGACCACATTTCTGTAATCAGGAGACAGGTGTGCTGGCTACCCGGTAACGAAAGGATTGTCTTCAAAACACTTGCCCTCACACACAAATGTCTTCACGGCCTGGCACCCTTGTACCTTGCACAAAGGATCGCCAAACAGACAGAATCCAGACCGTCTAGGTCTGCTTATGCTAATCGGATTACTGTTCTTCACACACGCAGAGTGTGTGCAGGAGGGTCCAGTTTCCCATCCATGGCCGCGACCTTATGGAACACCCTGCCAGCCCAGATCAGGACAATTGACTCTCATACAGCCTTCCGCAAGGCCATAAAAACTAGGCTGTTTGTCTGAAAGGGCCTCTCCCACCGCGTTATGTACTTTATATGTAACCATTCATGCGCCCTGCTACTGTATTATAAATGGGCCTATCCTACTACGCTATGCAATATATATGTTACCATCATTTTGCCTATCCACTGTAGTATGCATTGTAACCTCTGAGTATGTAACCAAACCAACTGTAACCAAGCAAATTGTATGAAGCATCTGTCCTTGGGCTGCTTCCTGTAACCCTCAAGCAAGCACTCGTAAATATCTTTATAGCGCCTCGATGCCCGTGGGCTGTAGTGCGCTCCACAAATCCAAAATAAAAATAAAATAAAACCTTGCTGTTCACTAATCAGCTCACCCTATAAATTTTGTTATTCTCAAATCAGGCTATTTTTGTACAGTTCACTGGAACCGTATCACGCTCACTGTAACCAAGAGCTAAACTACGTTACTGAACTAAGATCACTTCATGTACCGAAG
Source organism: Ambystoma mexicanum (assembly GCF_040938575.1). Taxonomy (NCBI): domain Eukaryota; kingdom Metazoa; phylum Chordata; class Amphibia; order Caudata; family Ambystomatidae; genus Ambystoma; species Ambystoma mexicanum. Next base: position 545,094,239 of record NC_090939.1, read on the forward strand.
ACAATATTGTATCATGCTCACTGTAACCGAGAGCCAATCATTCCTTTGTACCTAAAACAGATATGTGCAAATAACACAATCCCTGCAACAGTGCCTCGATGCCCGTGGGCTGCTAGTGCGCTTTACAAATTAAAATAAATAAAAATAAATAAAAATAAAACTCACAGGGTAGCGTTGCACTGGCGAGCGGTCTTCTCAGTGCATATGGGATCGAGGCCAGGGTCTCAGCACCTGCCCCTCAAACCCCCTTGCGACCAGCACACTTCCCAAGGGAACAAGCACTCCTCCACACACTACCAGAAGGGACATGGGCTGCCACAATCTGGCTCCCTGGAGACACGGCTCTCTAGCCACGCTGCATCACCTCACAGGCACCGGGCCAGCATTGCGGAACGCCGCTCTCCTATGGATCCTCCAGGATCCTCTACCTTCAGCTCCCTGCTTCTTAGCTTCTCTGCTTCCTTTAGGATTCCCAGATTGATTGTGCAAAACCACACCTTTTATACTGCACATAAGAGTAAAGTGAAGTCAGGGGTGAGTACTCAGTGTGAAATGCCTGACCCTATTAATGGGACAACCTAGTGATAGTGGTGGCAGTCTTCCTTTTGTTTCTCAAGGAGTTTCATGCAGGTAATCCTCACTACTCCCGGTTGCCTCTTCTTCTTCCCAGTATTTGTCGGAAATGGGGAGGGCAAGATGCAATGGGATTGCAAATATCCCATGAAAGCTAAGGGAGGGGTTTCAGATGGGAAATGGGGAAACAGGGAATACCATGTATTGCCCTTGGGTATTCGCTGCCCTATCCCCCGTGACCCTCCATTCACATGATTATCCCTCGCTTGTCCACCCCCTGGGCCGGGATCCAAAAGCGATGGCCCTTCCCTGGCCACCCGAATGGAAGATCCTGGCGGAGTAGGTGGGAGAACACCATCTGATTTCTTACCGTGCCTACATACTATGCTCTTAGGTGAGCAGGCACTGGTGTAGCCTACAACAATCAGCCTTTCCAATCAGCCGCAATTGCCTTTATGACATCAGGGATAGAGACAGAGCCCTGACCCGCCCAATGTGACATCGGGTTGGGCCATGGAAAAATAATACACACAACAATTGCAAGCAGGGAAAAAGGAAGGATATATTTGAGAATAAGGTAGAAGATGTGCCCTGTTTTGGCATACATATCTCAACATATCCAAAAAAAAGAAGAGAAGGGGAGAATTATCGACAAGCGAGGATTGTGTATAAATCCGACTGCAAACTTACTTGAGGATAATAGAATTTTGCATCACCACAACACAATATTGCAATTGCACATTCCCCTCTCAATCCTTCCAACCTACCGTCCCAACGCTCTTCCTTTTCAAATCCGCCAGTGCACCTGGAGATGGCAGTGGTGCATGGTACAAGTGACATTAACAATGACATTATAAAAAACATACCGGCCCTGTGCCTCTTTCTGGCAACTTCTGGCGACCCTCCTGTGCCATGGGAACAATGAACTGATTCTTTTCAGGTTTATTTGAGAGCTATTGCAGGAGCCTAATTAGATGACTATTTTAGGGAGGCTTCTTTACTAAATTGCCTGTGGGCGGAGTGATTAAGTATTTTTCTCACCTTGCCTGATATTACCAACCAGGATGGGTCTGGAGACGCTGCAGCTGCAACCAGGAAATACAATTCGGCCATGGTGAAACTAGAATAACACTTTGGCAATAAGACCAACCTAGTCCTGGAGAAATATTTTTTTTATCAAGATGCAAAGCAAGGAATCTGTAGACAATTATATGGGTGCCTGTAGAGGCCTGATTGTGTTCCGCACGTTTGTTGGAGTGGCTGACGAATATCTTAGAGACCAGCTAGAGCTACACACAGCTGACCCAATATCCAACAGAAACTATGGCAAGCAAAAGATCCCACTTTGGAGCAGGTGATAGAAATAGCGAGAACAATGGAGTTATGGAACACAAGTATGAAGATTGTAGAACAAGATGCCTCCACCCACGAAATTAAGAAGGTAAAGGGGAGAATGACGATGTGGAAATAGCACAGATAAAAAGTAGCCTTGATTCAACAGCAAAATAGAGAGCAAACATTAATGAAAGAAACACAAGAAATAAACTTCTTAACCATAGTGTCCAGAATGAACATCGAAATTCCAAATGCTACAGATGTGGGCATTATAATGCACCATTGTAATGGAGAAAGAGAGTGTTCAGCTGTAACCACAGAATGTTTCAAATGAGGCATGATAGGCCATTACGGAAGAGCCTGCAGAAATACCAGGAACAAAGGCAAAACTACCATTAGCCCATTGACGATATCCACAGGCAGGATGACCCTGATTTCCTTTTAACCGTGAACCAACAAAAAGAAAGGTCTGTAGGGAGTTAATGGATTTAACCACATACCGTTAGACATTATGGTTGACACAGGGTCCCCATATACAATTGTGGATGTCTGCAATTATGTAGATGAACTAAAATGGCACCTAGATGACTTAAGGCCAACCAATGCAAGTGCCACTGGGTATGGGAAAGCCCTATCACTATCCGAGAATACACATGGGTGCCCCTGAAGTTTAGGGTCAGAAATATGTTTTTCAAGTTATCTTTGGCTGAGAATGGATCATCTGCCATCGGATGGGAAGAGCAAACATCTTTACAAATCAAAATCCATCCAGGAGAAGCAAATCCGATATTATGCATTGACACACAAGTGTTAGTAAATGCTTTTCTGGATTTATTCAACACCAAGAATGGGAAGCTCAAAGGGTTTAAACACTGCATTGTTGTAACAAAAAGGAGCCAAAGCAATTGTACACATAGTTAGGAACATACCAGTGGGTACTAGGAGTGATCTGCTGAAAGAGTCAGAGAAGCTATGTAGATAAGACATCATAGAGCCCATAGTCTTCTGAGTGGCTGGCACTGATAGTTATATTTCAAAAAGCGAACAATGTGATTAGGATGCATGTGGACCTCAGGGGCTTGACACAAACATTTGGTTCAACAGACAGCCAATACAGGTGAAATGTTAAAGACCATGAAACCAGCAAAGTTCTTTATGAACTTGGATCTATCATTGGCTTATCACCAGATTGAAATAGATGAGAATTTAAGGCCACTGATATCGCCATGATAGTTTTAGGAGCATTCAGGTCCAAGTGCGTGCACTTTGGGTTGGCGTCCGCGGTCCCAGTTTTCCAGAGACTTATGTTACAACTATTTGGGGGATTAGATGGGGTTTACTAATTACAAGATGTCATCCTAAAACATGCAATATCTGAAGAAGAGCCTGACCCCAAATGATTGGGTGACTTACAAGTTATTCAAGAGAAGGATCTCACCCTCAAGATAGAAAAATGCTGAGTTAAAGTGACTGAAGTGGGTACCTTGGTCATGTAATAAACAGTAAAGGCATAAAACCAAAGAAGGAATTAGTAGAGACCATCTCAGGCCTACCGCCACCAGGCAATAATGGACAGTTGCAGAATATTACTAGAAATTCATTGCATATTTCATTGATAAGACGCAAACTATGGGCAGTCTCACAAATAATGTTTTAAAATTTGAATGATCAGAATTGTGCCAAACGGAGATGGACAAAATCAAATAAAATGGCAACAGAGCCCTAATTCTCCAAATATTTAAAACCACTGCTACTAGTTTGATCACTGTCGATGCTAGCAACGTGGGACTAGGGGGAGTACTTAATCATATCCGAGATGGGAAGGAAGGAAGGATTGCATTTGCCTGCAGAGTTTTGAAACAATCCAAATGTAACTACTCCACCATAGAAAAAGAGGCATTGGGCATACAATGGAGCCTGAGGAATTTTAGGACTCTCATTTGGGGATTTCCAATAATTATTAAGACGGATCATAAGCACATTATGTATCCTAAAAGTGTGATGTCGACCTCCCAGAGAATACAGAGAGGGATGACTGAGATTATGTAGTAATATGCAAAAATAACGTACTCATCTGGAAGAGCAAATGTCATTGCCGATTGCTTCTCCAGATTGCCTTGACAAACAGACCAAGAATACTTTAGCCGTCATTACGACCTTGGCGGTAGCCATGCCGCTATTGGCGGCATGGCTGCCGCCAAAATCGGGTCTGGGTTCCCAGAATGTGGAATTACCGGGTCATTCCGAGTCGGAGGGCCCAGTAATTCCTTTCTTCAGGAACCCAGGCCCGGACCTTCCCCATTCCCATTTCAGCCCCCATAGGGCTGAATGGGAATGGGAGAGGGAGCAAACAATGGGCCGATTACGAGCGGCCCGTTGTTTGCTCCCTCTTCCCCTCGCGGGATCCGCTCTGTACGTCTGGTAAAACCAGACGTGCAGAGCGGGTCCCGCGAGGGGACCTCGTAATCAGGCGGTACAGGGTTGACGGCGCTGGCACCTTTACCGGCGCTGTTAACCCCTTACCGCCTGACTTATAGTGAGGCCCTTTGTGTTTGAAGGAAACAAATGTAGTGGATGACAAAGACTGTATACTAGCCAGCATTAAACCAGGAATTTCAAAAGAAGATGAGTTTGCTTCGTTAGGTTTTACATAGTGAATTGACACACTAAAGCATAGACTTCCTGAATACTCACAAGTGCACAATTAAATTGTAGAGAGATATGATTGTTTGCTTAGAGGAGACCGATTAATACCACCACAGTCCCCGAGGAGTAAGATTCTCCAACTATCTCATGAAGTACATCTAAAAAGAAACCTTACAAAGTGGTTCCTGAGAGGAAAGTACTGGTGGCCTGGGATGCTGAGTCATGCAGAAGAACTAGTAAAGATTTTCCAAGTGTGTGCCAACAGTGATCAATCTAAATGGCCAGGTACAACTCTGTGGCAACCAGTACGAATACCGGAGTCAGCTTGGAAGAAGTTGGCCATTGATATTTTAGGTCCTTTTGAAATTATGGAACCATACAGAGTATACATAATTGTATTGATTGACTACACATCCAAATGGGTAGTTAGTTCAAGATACTGGGCCTCATTCTGAGTAGGGCACAAAGGGATACCGGGCACCGTTAAGGACATCGGTGCCGGTAAACACTTTGCGCCCTACTACGAGATCCCTTTGCGGCCCCGTCCTTAATGCCTGCTTTTACCAGGCATTATGGACGGGATCCACAAAGGGACTTCAGAGCTAATAATGGTACCGTAATTTACGGTACCGTTATTAGCACCCTCCCCATTCCCAAAATGGGAATGGGGATTGACATTTTCAATGGGGGCTTACCGGTCCCACAAAGGTCCCCATTGAACGAGGGCGGACACGGTACTGGTAATGGTGCTAGTCATGGCGCCTCATATCATTCACATAAAATTTGTGATCAGGGATGTCAATTACTGACTATTCAACCAGTGGGAGCCTAATAGTCTTGTTTTTATGCAGGGTGGTAAGGTTTGTAGACACATTGTGGACCCAGATTAGTTTAAAACCATCCCACACTAGGTGTGCACCTTCTTGTATCATATTCACTCCCTCCCCCCTTCTTTTATGCCGATAGAAATAAAAGATATTGCCCAGTAGAGTCCAAGGCATACCAGTATCATTGAGAACACCACAGCCACAAAACATAAGCCTCACTCATACGAGTAGGCTCTAGTTGCACTAATGTTTCCCCTATTGATATCTACAGATGTGTCAATGTTATTGAGGGCCCTCCTTTCAGCCATGTTTGTACCTATAGAGTGAGATATAATGGGTTAAGTACACATTCATCTTAATATTTACTTTTCATTCTTTACTTAAAGCTTCTTAGTGACAGGTGAGTTTAGCAGAGAATGAGATAGAGAGAGAGAGAGAGAGTGAGAGAGAGAGAACGAGCGAGAGAGAGAGCGAGAGGGAAAGAGAAAGAGATAGAGAGAGATAGAGAGAGAGATATATAGAGAGGGAGAGAGAGAGAGAGTGAGAGAGAGAGAGAGAGAGAAAGAGAAAGTAAACAAGCTGACGAGTGATATAGTAGCAAATAATAATCTTGTACATTTATACACATTTCTACCCTACAGTATTTTTCATTATCTTCACTATTTCTCTTGTTGCTACTTTTGCTCGAGTAGCATAATACTTTTGGTGCCTCTCAATAACCTCATGACACAACCATCACCTGTTCATTCTGTTGATGTCCTTGTGTCATTACACTATAATGTGCTTTTCGTATGTCCGAGAGATGTATCCAGTATTTTAGGCCCATTACTTTCACTGCAGTCGGTGTGCAATATACTGCTTCATATGGGCCATGAAATCTTGGAGCATTCCATTGTCTCATGAAATTGCGCACGTATACCATCTCCCCAGGCATTAGTTGTGTGTTGGGGCTCTCTGTTGCGGCTGTTACTGTATCAGTTTCCTTTTCTCGTGTAAATGGTGGTGCAATTTGTTTTGCTATACTCCTTACTGCTCTTGTCAACTGTGTCAAGTATTCTTGGAATTCTTCCTCTAATATTGTAGCTGTTTTGTGAGCATCTGATGCCCTTCTAATTGGAGATATTGGCGTGTGCATACGTCCTCCTGTCACTATCTCGTGCCGGGACAAGTGGTTGTCTTTGCTTGGCTGGGTTCTCAATTGGAATAGTGCTAGCGGCAAGCAATATACCGAGTTTTTCTTTAGGATGTGTCACAATTTTGACAATTTGCTTTTAAGAAGGCCGTTTATTTTTTCTACTAATCCATTCGCTTGTTATATGAGTTATATGTTTGGTACGTTGTGCATTCTATTGTTAATTTTGCCACATGTTCTTGCAATCATGGAATGAACCAATCTTCCTGTATGTCTGCTGCTATGTGTTGTTTTGCTGTGTGGGCTGGTAAGTACAGTTGTTGGAATGCTTTTTGTAGTAGCTCTAGAGGCATTACTACCTTCCCTGTGCAATTTTGGCTCACAGGAGGTCTGTAGCTGACTGTGTGCATCCTCTTTTAATCCCTAATTCCTGTTCCTCAACCGGTGCTTTTTTTGTAGGTCAATTATCTGGGATAGGGCATTGAGTTATATCCTTTTTCTCTTTCCTCTTCCACATTTGTTTTTAGTATGAATTCTCCTTTTAAATCTTTCTTAACATATGCTGCTATTTTCACGGTGGAGTCTGCTGCCGTGTTTCCCAATGAGATGACCACACTGTTATTAGTGTGTGTCTGGCACTTCACAAAGGCCACTACCGTGGGTTCTGCCAATGCTTCTTTTAGTTCTTTCAACAATTCTGCATGTTGCACGTGGGACCCATCTGCTCTCCTGAAACCTCTCCTTCCCCCCCTTGACAACACCCCGTGTACTGTTGTAGTCATGTATTCTGAATCCGTGTAGATTGGTACCGCACAGCCTTTTGCTGCGTGGAGTGCCTCTATTAATGCTACTAACTCTGCTGTCTGAGCTGAAAAATGCATTGGTAATCTTTCCTGCACAATCGTCTCCTATTCCCCATCTTCCAACCGCACTACTGCTGCTCCCACATGCTTTTCTCTTGTTTCCGGACACACTGATGCGGACCTGTCTAAAAAGTTCACCTCCCCTTCTTCTAGGGCATTTTTGTTTGCTTTGGGTATGTCGTCACCTTCCCCTTCATATGTGGCACAATCATGGTTTTGCATATCTTCCACTGCACATGCTTCTGTGATGAATGTTGCTCGGTTCACTGTTTTGCAACGCACTATGTGTATGTTGGATCTGGACAATATGATCTCATATGTTGTTTCTCTCTGTTTTGTCAGGGTCGATTTTGATTTTTCAAGAATGGCAAACAGGGAGTGTTCAACAAATAGGGTTACTGAGCATCCCATTACAATTGTGGCACTTTTTTCAATGACGAACGTGCCAGCTGCAAGAGCCTGTTCACATGCGAAGTGTCCTTGCATTACAGTGTCACGTGTGCCACTGTAGTAGGCTAGGGGCTTATGTACTAGAGATGTTTTCTGTGCCAATACTGCTGTCATGAGTGTACCGTCACAGTGTGAAAATAGGAATAACTCACGGTCATAATCAGGGGTTGCTAGGACTGGTGTCATGGAGATGAGATCTTTGAATGTATCAAAAGCTGTGTTCTTTTCTAGGGTCCACACTATCCCTGAACTGTCTTTCTGCACTCCCTTTAGCGCTTGTAACAAGGCTCTTGTGTTTGCTGCGTATTCTAGTGTCTATGCTCGGCAATAATTACATATGCTGAGAAACTTCTGCATGTCTTCACTGTGTGGGGCCTGATGGTGGCGCGCACTGCTGCTGCCCTGTCTGGGAGCATTTGTTTGCCATCTTTTGATATCAGCTGTCCCAAAATACAGCACTTCTCTTAGGCAGTACTGTAATTTTTGTCTGTCCACCTTGTACCCCTTGTAGGCCAGTAAATTTAGCAATGTTATTGAGTCTGTCCTGCACTGTTCCTCGTTTTACCTGCATATTAAGAGGTCATCTACATACTGCATTATTGTGCTCTTTGTGTCAATGTTGCCAAGGTCTTCATGTAGAATTCTATTGAAAATGATTGGGCTCTTACAATATCCTTGGGGAAATCTGCAATGCTCATATCTTTTTGCCCCCAGAGTAAAGGCAGTCAGGTACTGCGATTCTGGGTCCAGTGGTACTGAGAAAAATTCATTTTTCAAATCTACCAATGTAAAACAGGTTGCCGATTTTGGGATGCTACACAAAATTGATGTAGGGTTTGGGACGAGTGGAAATTCTTTTTGTATGATGTCATTAAGTGGGCATAGGACCTGCATCATCCTACAAGCCCCGCCCTTAGCTTTTTAAATTGGGTAAATTGCCATATTGCAAGGTGAATTTGATGGCACAATTATCCCTTGTTCTAGTAGGGCGTATATGGTCTCTTTTATTCCCTGATCTGCTTTCCCTTGACAGGGGGTACTGTTTTACTCGGGGCAACACGGCACCAGGTTTGAGCTTGATTTTAATGGGGGTTACTTCTTGCAGGAGCCCTACGTCATGGGGATTTGTCGTCCATAATGTAGTTGGCATTTGTTGCATGTCTTCGTCAAACAACGTTGAAGGTGCACTGACAATGGCCATGAGGGGGTTAGTCACTTGTCTATTTTGAATCATTATGTCACAAGGAATACACATTTCCATTATCATTTTCCCTTCAGTGCCACCTCATCTGTTAGGTCACGCAGCGCTAAATTGGGATCTTTGCATAGCACTCTTCTCCACTCACACCAATGCATGTCCAACCCTATCACTTCTATTCACTGTGTGGATACTCGTACACCATCCAAATCTAGGGACAATATTGACCCTGGAACTACCTAGGGGGCAGCCAAGTCGGAAGGTACACACCACTCTTGTCGTCTTATTGCAGGCACTGCTTTTGCCAACAATTGCATTCCTTGTATGAATAGTGTGTGGGAGTGACGGGCCATTTGGGCTGCCCTCGTACATTCTGCATGACATGGACCACTTGCTCACGCATTAGCGGGGGATGCCTCCATTGCACGTATGCTAACATTAGCATAGGTGGGGCTATTGCGGGATACACTTGGCTTCCATTTTGTGTGCCCTCGACTCCATCCTTTGATTAGGCCTCATTCCCATACTAGGAAAAGGCTTCTCTCCCCTCTGCAGAGCCGCGCACAGCGCGCTCATGACCTGCACCTTTTCTTCCTCTGTCTGAAAGCCTCACAAATCCCTTTCTCACGGATGAGCCGGGGATAATTGAAACAAATAGTAACATGTATCATCTCACTCTTCCTCTGTGATCATTCTCCTGTGTGTGAAGCGGCTCGAACCATGACTTGTAGCTCATCCATCTCCACAAACCTGCTCCCACCCCCTTGCCCCCGCGGTTGGGAAATTACTGCCAACATAACCTTGTGCCCTCCTAAGGTATTTTCTTGATGTACCAGAAGTGTGATCCTGCTGTGCAACCCACCCCAGAGTGCCCCTACTAAATCCAGACATCTGTCGCAGTATATTGTGTCTTAAAACTAACATATGTCAATTATACTCCTCGCTCACCTTGATGTGTTAAGACCCAGCCAATCACCCAGGTTATCTCAAGGGACAAGACCCCTAAGCCCCTGATCTCATAAAAGTCTCAATGAAAGACGATGTAATCATGTGAATGCAATGTTTGAAGACACATCCACGAACAGTGACGCAAATAAAGAAGTATCCTCAGAAGGGCCAACAGCCCCAATTGCATTTGAGGGAATAGGTGCAGAAGAATTTACAGTAAGGACAGGAGAAAATGACCTCACCAAGCTTTACCCACTATTAACAAGGCCTGCTGCAGGATACAGTGATCCCATGTACATGCCAGCGCTAAGTGACCCGACAACCCCTGCTGCCACGGCCCTGCCACCTTATGACCCGAGAGGCCTATACAGGCCCACTAGTGCCCCCCCTGTAGACATAGCATGGCTTACTGGGGATTAGGAAAGACAATTTGCCAGCTTGCCAGCACACAAATGGAGATAACATGATTAAGAGCACTGTATGATAGAGGACAGATGTTGCCTGGGTGAAGAGAGGTACCACCCAGCGTAGCTAGTGATTTGACTCCTCCACCCAGTATAGGGGGGGTCTACACCTTCCCCTCCGCCACAGGGGAATGTGACTAAGGGACAAGAACATGAGTGGAAATCAGGAGAGTTCTTCCATTTAAATGACAAGCCAATAAGAATAGTGCGAGCAGAAACCGCAGATGACCAGGTGGGAGAGGGACAAGGAGAGGGAGATTCAGATAGGGAAATAGATGAAGTGTGGAGCGACCTAGATGAGTAGGAAGAGGGGGTAGCAGCGGCAGGATTTTCGCTCCCATTACGGGAGGACCCAGAGGATGGGGGAGGGCTCCCAAGATGGCAATGGAGACTGAGGCAAAGAGTGGGAAACATGTTGTTAAGCAAAGTGAAGAAGGGAACGGTAAGTAAAAAAGGAGGTAAGGCTAAACTACAGATGCCTCTGATACACGAGGGAGCAGGAAAACCCCACTATATACCATGGGCACAGATGGACAAAAATAACTTGTTGAAATTGCTCCCTCCACATTCAGGTGGGGCGGGGAAGTGGATACACGCATTCTAAAAGCACACAGCAGGGGTGCCATTGGCTATAGGGGATGTAAAGAGTTTATTGGGGTCGGCAGTGGAGATCAAGCAGATGGGGTGTGGGTGAAGGCCGGTTTCCCGGGAATAACAATAAACTGTGACCGCCATGATGGGTCATTGTTCAACAATGTGAGGGCACAGGTGTAGGATGCATTGCGGAATACCTTCCCGGACACCCCAGACTTACATTTAGTGATACAATGCACTATGGGAGAAGAGGAAGAGGCTGCACAATTCATCCTTCAGGTGCGGACATGTGGAGACCAGAAACGGGCATGGTGTGGGACCAGTCCACAGCCCTGTTCTATTTTATAATTAATTGAAGGCTCCCCAAGGAGGTACAGAAGGCCTTCGATAAAATAGCTGGGATTGAAGCCAAAGGCTGGCCGGAAATTCAGAGCATAATAGTGCATTATTGTAGGAGGATCAAAGAAAGAGAAAAGGAGATAGCACAGAGAAGGTTGGCAGACGAAGCAAAGTTGGTTCAGAACAAACTACTGAAGGTCGCAGCAATAAATTCAGCCCTACCCATAGTAATACAAGGAGAAGGGGAGGAGGGGTCAGAGAATACACCAGTGAGGATGGCAGCAACTTGGGCTGCAAGCGGACAAGAGCAATGGGCAGGAGAGGAGCAATACAAGGGGCTGCAATGGCAGGGCAGACCCGCATGAGGATGAGGTGGGTATCGGGGACAGAGAGGAGGATTTTGGGGGAAAGGGAAATAGAGGGTTTGGAGGGCAAGGAATGAGGGGAGGACCACAAGGATCATGTTGGAATTGTGGGAGGTGGGGACATTTTTCTAGAGAATGCCAGATGCGACCAACAGGATATTACCAAAGGCCGCCTCCAATGGGCCACCCACATCCAGGGATCCTTATGGGTTACCAATGGGTGGGGGTGGGCAATGCAAACAGTGCTATAATGAGTATCTGCAGAGATCAAAACAGATGCAACCCAGACAGCAGCCCCAGCAGCAAGGCATGCAACAACAGGCAGCACGTCAAAACACGATGGGAAACGCACAAACTAACATTTTTGCAACAGCTGCCAATGGTGCACAGGCACCGTTCCACGGCGCAGCAGTAGTAGCAGACAATGGCCCTCATTACAAGGTGGGTGTAAAGGGATACCGGGCACCGGTAATGACACCGGTGCCGTAATCCCTTTGCGCCCTATTCCGAGGTGCCTTTGAGGGTCCCTCCCTTAATTCCTACCAGGCGACCCGCAAAGGGATACCGGGGTCAATAACGGTACCGCAATTTGCGGTACCGTTATTGATGCCTTCCCCCTTCCCATTGAGCCCCATGGGGGCTGAAATGGGAATGGGGAATGGCTTTTCAAATGGGGACTTACCGGTCCCGCCAAGGTCGGGCTGGACCAGTAAGTCCCCATACCACCAAGTCGGTGGCGGTACCGGTATTGGTGCTAGTCATGGCGCTAATAGCGCCATGACTAGCACCAACCTCGAAATAAGGGCCAATGGGCCTCATTCTGACTTTGGAGGTAACCACGCTGCTATTTGCGGCATGGCTGCCTCCAAAATCGTTCTGAATCCGCCCTGGTGAATGGAGTAATTACCGGTCCATTCCAAGGTTGGAGGGACCAGTAATTCCCCATTCGCCAGGGCCCTTCCCCATTCCCATTTGAGCCCCCCATAGGGCTCAATGGGAATGGGGAAGGCGCTAATAATGGTACCGTAAATTACGGTACCGTTATTAGCACTAAAGTCCCTTTGCGGGTCCCGTCCTTAACGCCTGCTAAAAAAAAGCAGGCGTTAAGGAAGGACCCGCAAAGGGAACTCGTAGTAGGGCGGTAAGGGTTTAACAGCACCGGTTACCAGTGACCGTTAACCCTTATCGCCCTACTCGGAATGAGGCCCAATGTCTTCTCGGTACCCGGAACAGAGACATACCCATACTAGGACAGCCAACAGAAAGCACTTGCATGTCCAGTCCTATAAACTACCCTATGTGCAGAAGAGGAACCACTAGTGGGTGCAGAGATAGGCAACAAACAGTTAATCTTTATGATGGATTCGGGAGCTGAAAAATCGTGCCTCATGGAAGGCCGGTTCCCGCTTTCAGGAAAAAATTTGGAAATGCAGGGGTTCTATGGGGTTATTTTAAAAGATCCTTACATAAAAGAGTTAGACATAACAGTGGGGGGAAAGACAGTACGAGCACCCCTATTGTACCATGAAGACTCGCTAATTAATTTGTTATGAAGAGACATCCTGAGCAAACTGAATATGACCATCTCCTTTACAGAACGAGGGATAGTGTGCTCCACTCCAGGGGTATGCCCTGTAAGAGCTATGTTACTGATAAGTACTATGACAAACGAAATAGCAATGAGAGGAGTGCCCATAGACATCGACATGTTCATTTATGGAATACGGGTGCTTGCTAGAGTGGTGCCTGAGATAATGCAAAAGGAATGGAGAGTGCCACCTGATTTTGTGTTCCGCCCCATTGTGAATACATATGTTGTGCCAGGTACAATTATGTCAATTGATTTAGAAGGGGTACAAGTTTCAAGCAAACGTATTGCGGTGAAAGGACTGGACAGGCATGGATGCGAATGGAGAACAGTGCTGTGCATAGATCCAAACATAGCTTTGCGTGATTTGATGGATGAAGAATTGTTCGCTGACAATGATACAGATGGGGAGATTACAATGGAAATAAATGTACCATGTGATATAATGATCCAGCATAGAGAAATATACAACCCCCTCATGGCTAGCGTTAGTGCACCACCCACTATATTTGATGAGAATATGGAAAAGGAGCTGCCAGAATTATGGATAACAGGCCCACCTGATGTAGGGCTTTTGCAAGGGGTCACGTCCATAAAAATAAAATTGAAACCAGGTGCAATTCTGCCTAGAGTAAAGCAGTACCCATTATCAAGAGAGGCAGAGGAAGGAATAAATGAAACAATAAAATGATCAAAATCGACACTCACCACCCAAAGAGCTACAGCATATGAGATAATAATATCAAGCCCAAACATTCATGTAGTTAGATGTAAAAGTGTAAACCCTGCTACATTCATCACAGAGCCCTGCACTGTAGAAGACATGCAGGAACATGATTGTGCCACAAATGAGGGAGAGGAATATGGCATTCCAAAAGCAGGTGAGAATGCCTTCGAAGAAGGGGAGATATACTTCGTGGATGGGTCAGCATCAATTGACAGTGGGACAGGAGAAAAACATGAAGGGGCAGCGGTAGTGAGAATAGAAGGGGAAGAGTGCGAAGTTATAGTACAGAAATGCGTCCCATCACACTATCCAGCACAAGCAGTGGAATTGATTGCGCTAATTGAAGCATTGCATACAGCCAAAGGCTGTGCATTAACAATATATTCTGACTCGGCATACGTGACAACGATGGTACATTCGGGGTTGTCACGATGGCGAAGAAGAGGGGTTAGGAGGGCAGATGGCTATCCGGTACACCATGCAGCACTATTGAATGATTTGATTGAGGCACTGGTGGAACCATCAGTGGTAGCGTGAGTAAAGTGCCAGGCACACACCAGCAACACTTACGCGATCTCGCTCGGGAATGCGGCAGGAGACACCGCTGCAAAAGAAGCAGCTTACTTTGATGTCCCCTAACCAATAGAATGCATTGTAAAAACACCCAATTTAGAAGTAAAGGAAGAAGGATACAACTGCACACCCATTCTGCAAGTGATAGAATTACAAAGATGTGCACCCCCAGAAGAGCAAGAATTATGGAGAAAAAGAGGATGCAAGCAGTCACCCACAGACTTAATGTGGCGACGGGAAATGACAGGAAAAGTAGTGATGCCCGTAGAATTGTTACAAATAGCATTCCAATAATTACATTTTCCAACGCATGTAACAAGACAACATATTGCAGCAGACATTCAAGAGGAATGGTTCGTCCCCAATTTACAGGATCACTTATCAAAATTAACAATAGAATGCACGACATGCCAAACATACAATTCAGGTATGACACTGAGGACATTACGAGGAACACTGCCACGCCCTGTAGGACCTTTATGGGAGCTTCACATTGACTATGCAGATATGGGAGAAAGATGTAACGGGGCAAGATACCTCATTGTGATAGTGTGCCCCTTCTCAAGGTGGGTCGAAGCTGGGCCATGTGCTCACCCTGACGCAAAGTGCACAGCAAAGTTTTTGGTACGAGAGGGTTTCTCTAGGTGGGGTATATGCGATGTGATCAGGTCAGATAACGGCACCCAATTTGTAAATGGCCTCCTCAAGGAGGTGACCACGTTATGAGTAAAACCCAAATTGTGTTTGATTTATCACCTGCACGTTAAAGGGGTGGTAGAAAAAATCAACAGCCTGCTTAAAAGTAAATTGTCCAAGTTATGCAACACACTGAAAAAGAACTGGGTGTATTGCTTGCCCCTAGCACTGTTCCAACTCAGAACGCAACCGAGGAAGGATCATCATTTGAGCCCGCACAAAATAGTAACTCTCCTCAGTAAGGAGAGAATCAGACACTTACAGAGCTAGGGGATGAATTTAAGGAATACCTTACCCAACTGACACGTGCAGTGCAAAGCATAGCAAAGCAAATAGCACCCCCATTTACATAGAATAATGAAACAGATACAACAAAGCCAGCACAAGACAGCCCCACAGGACAGTTAATGTCAGGAGAAAATATGTATGTGTGCAGTTTCGTGCAGAGATGGAACTCCCCACGATTTTACGGCCCTTACGAGGTAATATATTGCAAGCCCACTGCAGTAAAAGTTAAGGGGTTGAAGAACTGGGTGCATCTCTCAGATGTGAGAAGGGCACACGATAGTACAACCCCCCAAAGTGAACAACAGCAGAGCCAAGACGTTGCAAGTGGCTAAAATAGAGGAAAGAAACATAAAATACAAAATGAGAAAGTGGAAGAAAAACTAAAATGAAAGGATTGAAAAGAGCATGCAAAAAAGAAAATATACAAAAATGAACAATGTATATACAAAGATGTTAAAGAAGTGTACAGTATATCTCTCTTTCTGTCGCTTACTATTTTTCTCTCAGCTTACCTTTTCTGATTATCTTTCTGCAAGCTAATACGAGTTAAAGGAATAAAAGTAGAAAAATGAATGTCAGAAAAATTAGGTCATCACTTACTAAAAAGTTTTTTGATTATTTGAGTAAGTTAAAGGGTGTGAGTAGAAATATGTAAGTAATAATGTGCATTTTAATGGAAGTCAAAATATGTATATAAATATAAAGTATTTTTGGTGTACTTAACCCTTTTATATTGCCCCTTCAGGTGGAAATATGACAGAGACGAGGGCCCTCACTAACAGCGACTCCAATTTAGATTGTAATAGGGTAGATAATAGAGTGAATAGATATTATAACTGTGACTGCAGTTTATATTTTGTAGCTATAGTATTTTCTGTAATGTTATTTTGTCTTGGTATTTACTGGAGTTTGACTTTCATAATTGGGGATATGAAAAAGGTAGGGAGTGGGGTACACCTGATACAGGAAGGATGAAGCCTTATATGGGCTGTAGTGAAGACAATTTGGTCCCATAATGCCTCCGAAAATAATAATCTTACAACGTTGTATAAAAACTGGTCTGTCAAAACCCCTGTTCTTACATATGCTGCTATGGGTTTCGATATTGATGATAAAACCAAATAATATGATGGTGATTATTCCCTATTCGGTATGCCTGACATGACATACACAAACACACATGCAATCACAGAACCTACCTCATATGGCTCTGACATGCACTTTAGTTCCAAAGCCCCAACAACAAAAAAGATCCTTTACCACCACAGTCCTGGCAAAGGGCTAATGAACGGAGTGAGGCAACTTGGGCCAACATTTTTCCTATAAAGTATTAGAGGGTAAAAATGCTATATAACGACCAAGGGGGAGTAGAAGGCGAAAAAGGAGGGCGGGGCGGAAACATTATGATGCATACCATGGCCTGGGATTAGATGAGATTGAAGACCCCCGCCACCCAGATCAATCTAATAAATGGTACTCAGACATGAGCACAACAGCCAAACAAGCAACAAATGAAAGATGCTATGTCTGCTCTCTCCTTCCTCATGCTTCTGGTACACCTAAAGTTCTTATACCTCAAGAAGTGCCCTTGTCGGATGCCCAATGTTTAGTTCATCTCGTATTGTGTAGGAGTCGAAGCACCTTCCAGTCACACACAGTTACAATAGAATTGCTGCAGAATGAAAAAACCTGCACGGTAAGCCTCAAGGAATGATCTGCATTAAGGAACCATTTTTTGTTATCAAAGGGACACGGTTCACAGAAAACAAGTCGCATGACGAGACAATCACTTGCAAAGCAGAGGCATTGCGAGGTCTGATGGAAGAGAACTTTCAATTGATCAAAGAGACATGCACTCAGGTCTGGTACCAACACATCGCAAAACCCACGTGGGTTACAGCTCTCAAGAAACCCATCAAAGCACAGAAAGAAATTGCACACAAACTTTGTTTTCATGGTGAAGGGAAGGTACAGATGGGCTCTAACAGACAATGCATCAAAACAATCATCATCCCGGATATGAAAAAGGGTACAGCAGCCCTCATTGACACGTATTGGGTTGGTGGGAAACAAGCATACCTGCATCTTCCGCCATCATGGATGGGTACCTGTGCCATGGCCACACTGCATTTTGCACTAATGGTGATTCCAGAAAGCCATATCCAAGGGGGGAAAAATTCAGCTGACATATCAGCAGCACCCCAGCCAGTAACAACAGAGCTTTCTGCATACGACATTCTGTCTGAAAACGAACTACAAGACGGAGTGTCCTGCAAAAGAAGGCCATCCAACTACATCACCAGCAAATCATCAGAACTCCTGGCTGAGATTCCACATAAATACAAGCTTTTCAACTCTGCCGAAACATTCTTTGCTTCCCTCTTGGTGCCAGGACTTCAGGCGCGAACAAATGCCAAATGGCTGCAGATCGTGCTCTGGGAGCTGATCCAACTGGCCAACGACACTGAAGAAGGATTCAACGTGATCAAGGTGGAACTCCGCATCCTGCATTTAATGACAATGCAGAACCGGAACGTCCTGGATCTCCTCACAGCAATGGACAGCAGTGTTTGCTGAAAATTCGGGAGTGCTTGCTATACATTCGTACCTTCTGAAGATGCGGACAATGAGACACTGTCCCACGTCATCTCGGCCGTGCATAGTTTGGGGTAAAGAATGCGGAAGGAAGGAGGGATAGAGCCAAGCAACTGGTTCGACGACATCTTCATTGTTTACCATACTGGTTCAGTGTGATGATGAACATTTTTGTCCCACTCATCATGTTCCTGTTGCTCTTTTTCTGTGTGTGCCAGGTGGGAATTGGATGTTGTGCAAAATCAATGCCTAGTTCTGCAATGATGATGGTAACAATGGGCAAATCGACAATGGTACAAAATATGAAAGATGCACAGATCCAAACTGGGGAGTCAGGTCCCTCCAAGTATCGCATGCCAGCAGTATACCGCCATCCTGGGGATAGGGTGGATAACTTATACCACACCACAATCAAAGAACCACGAGACCTACAGTGGAATAGAGAGGTCTGGGTGGACCTGGAAGGGGATGGGGGAATATACATGGCATGTACACCTGATGAATATGCCAGAAGGGGTCAGAGCTTACAAAGCATTTGTAGGGCTTGGATGCCAATCAAAGGGACGCCCACATAGGATGAAGCAGTAGAGTACTATCGGAATGAAAATAATCGTAAAGATTAGTTTGTTACTTTAGATGTAACGAAAGGGGGGAAAGTGTGGGAGTGATGGGCCGTGTGGGCCCCCCTCATACATTCTGCATGACATGGACCACTTGCTCACGCATTAGCGGGGGACGGCCTCCATTGCCCGTATGCTAACATAAGCATAGGTGGGGCTAGTGCAGGGTACACTTGGCTTCCATTTTGTGCGCCCTCGACTCCAACTTTTGATTAGGCCTCATTCCGATACTACAAAAAGGCTTCTCACCGCTCTGCAGCACCGCGCACAGCGCACTCATGGCCCCCACCTTTTCTTCCTCTGTCTGAAAGCCTCACAAATCCCTTTCTCACAGATGCGCCAGGGATAATTGAAACAAATGGTCAAATGTATCATCTCACTCTTCCTCTGTGATCACTGTCCTGTGTGTGAACCGGCTTGAACCATGACTTGTAGCTCATCCATCTCCACAAACCTGCTCCCACCCCATTGCCCCAGCTGTTGGGAAATTACTGCCAACAAAACTCTTTGCCCTCCTAAGGTATCCTCTTGATGTACCAGAAGTGTGACCGTGCTGTGCAGCCCACCCCAGAGTGCCCCTACTAAATCCAGACATCCGTCGCAGTATATTGTGTCTTAAAACTAACATATGTCAATTATACTTCCCACTCGCCTTGATGTGTTAAGATCCACCTAGTCACCCAGGTTATCCCGAGGGACATGACCCCTAAGCCCCTATCTGATAATAGTCTCAATGAAAGACGATGTAATCATGTGAATGCAATTTATAGGTTTGCAAAGATTTACTCAAAGATGTATTTAGGATTGCCATTTATTATACGTCTAGTGGTAGTTTCTCATGCCAGCTTAGTCAGTGTCAACCCTATCTCGTCGTGACCTAACCCTCACCCCTCCTGGACACAGGCAGCTGGACCTTGTGACGCTCACCCTCCCGCCAACTGGGCAACCTATCTGGAAGAAGCAGCGCCTACATGAATATATGTAACATCGCTCCCCAACCAATCCCGTACTAATGTAATACCCTTTTTGTTGTATGAGGTAAGGCAAGGAACCCTCTTTTTTTATAAGGGGGCTTGACTCCAGAGGGTAAGGCGAAAGTTTTGAGAAAAGGGTGGAGTCAGCAGCTACCCTGGTCATTGACGCTTTGGTAGGATACTTTTTTGGGGAGGCAGTGGAGCTAAATTAACCTTGTGTAAAAAAATGTTTTTCTGTGCCAAGGATGGCATATTTCGCTATTTTACTCTTGAAAAGGTTTTTTACTCTTGAAAATTTTATAAATCTCAACCCTTTATGTTTGAAAAAGAATCTAACTTCTTTGTGTTTATGTTAAGAGCTAACAGATATGTGCTAATTTAGCTCCACTGCCTCCCCAAAAAAGAATCCTACCAAAGCGTCAATGACCAGGGTAGCTGCTGACTCCACCCTTTTCTCAAACTAATGTAATACCCTATGTCAATGATGTCATCGACGATGCTGTTTTGCTTTATAATGACATGTACGTGTATTGTTTGCCAGAGCGCTCTCGACGCAGCAGAGTTCTCTAGATGCCAACTTTATATAAAGACTTATTAATCTTGCAGCCTGTTCTCCTAGTCTCATTCCCTACTGGGATGCGTTATATTTTATAAGTTTGGATTGGTAAGTCGGGGAGTGAGCCTTTACAACAGGTCTGGGTCAGTTGGCACTCCCCAAACCATTACTTCATTAGCAATTGTGTTGATCAGCACCATTGCTCTCATGGCACATATACCTGGTGTGGAGCACACTATTCCCCTTTCTGTGAAGTAGATGGTGATTTTAAGCTTACTGAGTAGATCCATCCCTAGCAAATTTATCGGGAAATCTTTGTAGTACAATAGGGGTGCTCGCACTGTTTTTACCCCCACTGTTATGTCCAAATCTTTAGTGTCCCCCGAAAATCACTGTGTTTCCAATATTTTGTCTGAGAGCGGAAATCAGCCTTCCTTTAGACACGATTTTTCCACCCCTGAGTGCATCATGAAGATGAACTGCTTGTTTCCGATCTCGGCCCCTACCAGTGGTTCCTCGTCTGGGCTTAGGGTTGTCGATAAGATTGGACACGCAAATGCTCTCTTTGGCTGTCCTATTCTGAATTTCTAGTGTTTTCAGGGTGGGCGAATACGTTGCCCCCCCACCACTGCTGCACCTCTGAACTGCACTGGTGTGCCATTTGCCATGGTTACAGATGGGTTACTGTGGGTGTTTACCATGTGGTTCTGTCAGGTTAGTCGCTGCTGTATGCCTTGTGGGGGTGCCTTCTGCTCTTTTGCGTAGCGGGGATCAATTTGTTCTTGTCTATATCCTTCCATAGGTAGGCCATAGGGGCTGCCTGGGTGGAGGTGGTCATACTGTTGTTCATTCTGATAATATGCCATGGGGCGAGTGCGACATTCCCTTGCAAAGTGGCCCCATCTACCACATGACCAACAGACTCCTTGCCCTCCCCCTCTGGGGCCTTGGCCTCCATACCCTCTTCTTTGTCCCCAGTACCCACCTCATCCTCCTCTTCCACTCCTTCCTAGCCATTGGGGCCCTCCATATTGCTCCTCTCCGTTTGCTGCCTAGGTGGCTGCCGTTCTTGCTTGTATTGCTATTGACTCCTCCTCCCCATCTCCCTGCCGCTCTGTGGGGAGGGCGGCAGCTACTGCTGCGACCTTCACCAGTTTAGTCTGCACAAGCTTCGCTTCATCTGCCAACCTTTTCTGTGTGATTTCCTTCTCCTTTTCTTTGATCCTCCTACAGTGATGCACTACAATGCTCTGTATTTCTGGCCAACCCTTGGCTTCTATCCCAGCAATTGTATCAAGGGCCTTCTGCAACTCCTTCAGGAGGCCTCTCTTAATTATGAAGTAAAAGAGGGGGGTGGATTGGTCCCAAGCTGTGCCCGTCTCTGCCCTCCACATATTCTGCACCCGAAGAATGTAAGTCGCAGCATCCTCGTCCTCCCCCATTGTGCATTGCATCACTGACTGTAAGTCGGGCATGTCTGGGAATGTGCTCCTCATTGCATCCCATACCTGCACCCTTACATTGTTAAATGATGCCCCATCATGTCGGTCACAATCCAATGTTACCTCTGGGAAACTGGTCTTCACCCACAATCCGTTAGCCTGATCCCCTACTGCGGAGACCAACAAACATTTGACGTCACCAATTGCTAATGGAACACACGCTGTGTTTTTCTCAAAAGCATATATCCATTTGCTCGCGCCCCCTGAAAGCAGGGGCAATGTTTTCAGTAAATTGGCCTTGTCCATCTGTGCCCAAGGAACGTAGTGAGGCCTCCCTGCACCCTTGTGTATCAGTGGCATCTGTAAATTTGACTTCCTTTTTCATTTACTCACCTTTGTCCCTTTTTTCTTTGCTAGGGCCATTCTCCCAATTCTACTCCTTAGTCTCCCCATGTGCCACCCCTCCTCTTCTCCCTCATCACTCAATACTGTTCTCATAGGTAAGGACACCCCTCCTGCCCTGGTTCCCTCCACGTACTCATCCAGATCACTTCAGCACTTATCTTCCCTTTCTGACATTACACTTCCTTGTCCCGTACTCGCCTGCTCTTCTCCCTTCCCCACCGTATTACTTTAACAGGGGTGTTATCTATGCAGAATAGAAAGTCTCCTGACTTCCATTTGTCTTCCTCTGTGTCTGTGGGGGCTGTTGGTGTTGGAGGTGGCAGAGTTTGATCACCCCCTGGCAAGAGTTGACTACTTTCGCATATATCTCTTAACCATCTTAGTTCAGCTTGAGTCATAGTTATCTGACTTTCTAAGTCTTGTGTTAAACGTCCTAAATTCACTGGGGGCGCGCATGTTGGCCCATATGAACCTTTAGGGTGATTAGGGGGAGGAGGTACTGCTGCTGGCGTGGGGGTAGCACTTGGCTTGGACACATACATAGGGTCACTGTATCCCTCGGCAGGTTTTTTTAATAATGGGTACAGTTTTTTGTGTTCTTTCCCCTCCTCCTTCTCTTCTCCCCCCTCCTCTCTCGTCCTTGTTGCTTGGGGCAGCTTGCCTCTGTCTTTATTTTTAACCTGTGGCACTTCCTCAAACAGCCTCCACAAATCTAGCACTTCTCTCCTATTTTGGAGCTGCTTACCTTTATATTGGATTGTTAGATATGTGGCTACAAGGTCCAATACTGTCTTATCAAATGACCCACCTTCTGGCCATATTTGGGATCACTTCCCCTTTTATTTCCATTAACCAATGCTCGTGATATTTTTTATTTTCTTGCTATACACGGGGAGGTGTTGGCATATATCCATAAATGTTGTGTCTGTCCCCATCATGTGTTTTTTCTCGATGTTGGGTGTGTGCGTGGAGGAGTGCCCAATCTAAAACACTTCTCCTTGCAGTACCTTATTACACTGTGTCCACCTCAAAACCCTTTTTTGCAACTTTTTCAACAATACATTTTGATCATACTCTTTCTCAATATCCCAAACAGTGTGCAATACTAAACAGTCTAACAGCAGTGAAATGACAAAACATCAACCATAGAACATTGCGCCCGGATGCTCCTGGGCCTGGCGCGCGGTACAAATAAATAAAATACAAATACAAATTAAACGTGACACATTGACGTTACTTTACTTACACTGAATAACATAAAACATACACCCTACCTGTCTATTCCCCTGCTACCCCCCTTTCCTAAATCCAAAGCTTTCCCCTTACTTCTATTACCCTCATTCACCCTTCCCTGGCCCCCTTTGGACCGAACTCTAGACACTTACTCCTAAAGATAGATAAGAACAAGAAAAGAGCACAACTAGGTTTCTGAGCCTTCGCCTTATGCAAGACTCACAATTATTTATTTTCTCCACTATTTAAACTCCAGTACTAGTCGAGATAGCACTATGCGGCGCCGCCTTCCACCCCCTTTTGGAGCAAGGTTCCTGTGTCTCCTTTTACTTCATCATCTCTTATAATATCCTAATGGCCATATGCAGAAAAGAACAGTCAAAAAAAATCCCACCGAGCCTCACACCTACCAACTGTCCCTCAAATACCCCCAATATGACTCCTTTCCCTTACCCTTCCTTTATGGTCACTCACAATCGATACTCACGTGACCGTATTGATCTAAGAGCTCCGTGCCCAGTCGAAACACAATTAGGGTGCCACCCCAAAATCAAGAGCCGAACCCGGTCCCAGCGAGTGGTAGGGCTGGGTATTCACAAAGCTGGGACCCGTGGAACCTTCACAGTAGCGTACGCATTTCTAAAAGGTACCAGTTGCCATAGGTGGACAGCCTTGATGGGGGGCGCCCCGGATTTCGCTAATGTGGCCAGGGGACTTCTCATATCAAAAGAACAAAAGAATGCTATTGTGTCGGGGTCACCAAATGAAAGTGGTCTTTCCCCACAGCTTCAGTAAAACAATAGAATAAATGGACACCAATGGACACAACCGAGTAGAGACTGAGACCAGGAGAGATTGCAAGTGAGTAAAAGATATTCTCTATATAAAGACAAAATGGGACACGCAGAGGACTCTGCTACTCCGATAGCGCTCTGCCAACATTACAGATAAGACACATTATAAGTCTGTAAGGCGTCATCTATGACGTGTTCCATAGGGGTACACAAATACATTTCATTGGACAAGTTAACACAAGGCATTATACAATGTGTAATAGCGCCGGTGCTGGATTGGCTGAGGTTGTTGCTTGGGGTGGCTTGACTGAGGTTGAACTTGTTACTCCTTGAGACGTGTGGGGCAGCTGGGCTCATCAGGGAGAGGCGAAGGGTCACGTTATGTATACGCAGCTATAACTCTGACTAGGCTAAGCTTCAGAGTAATCATGGGAATGCAAGATTTAATAAGACATTTAAGATTCATCATAACACATTGGCCCTCATTACGACCTTGGCGGAGGACCATGGCGCTATTAGCACCATGGTCCATGGCGCTAAGTTGCCAACTCCGCCATGGTGGTTGGCGGACTTACCGCCCCATTCCGACCTTGGCGGGGCGGTAAGTCCCCAATCCCCATTTACCCTTCCCCATTCCCATTTTCGCCCCATAGGGCATAATGGGAGTGGGGAAGGCGTTAATTACGGCACCGTAAATTACGGTGGCGTAATTAACAACAAGGTCCCTTAGCGCCATGGATTTTAACACCTGCTAAAAGCAGGTGTTAAATCCGCCATGGCGCTAAGGGAACTCGTACTCAGGCGGTAAGGGTCGGCGATGTTTACGCCGGCGTAAACCCCTTACCGCCTGGGTCGTAATGAGGGCCATTGTCATCTATAAATTGTTGCAATAGGTATACCTTCTTGACCTGGACCAGAGTGGGGCAAGTGTGCGGTGGTCCAGGTGCCTTAACTTGGTGGGTGTTTTTGGGACACATTTATCAGATGCCTCGAGGATCAAACAGGGATTTCGGAATTTGTTAGTACATGGAGAATATATGTTTGCTCAGGATTAGTTAAATGGGGGCAATTGAGGATAGCCCATGGGCAGGGGTCCCATACCTGCTACATGAAAGAAGTGAGAGGTTGAAGGTTCAGGCAGATAATAACTCTTAAGAAGGGGGTAGCTGGGACAGGGGCAGGTTTGTGGAGACAGATGGTTTCCATGTGCCAGGCCTCGGCCCGGTCACACACAGGGCAGTGATCTCAGATGAAGGTGAGAGATACAGTGTCAGCTTGCAACAATTTGTGCCCAAGCTTCTGTGAGAACAGGATAGCCACAGCTCAGACAGTGGGGAGGAGGCAGTGGTTGCTGGGCTGGTCGTGCACGGCACTGGACAGTGGAGAGATGGATTCTTGCCGCTGAGGGTTTCATGTGCGGCCTAGTTAAAGATGGAGTTGTGGTTAATACAAAATTGAGTCTCTGGGGTCCTGGAGAGGATATGTGTCATTCAGTGGCTACATTGCACCCGTCATCGGGGCTAGGCAAAGGGTACGTTGCCAACCATTGAATGAGCATAACATATGCTCCACCCGGAATGTAGGGGGTCCCAAACGACCCTTCCTCCCATACAGCACTCACACCTTTCCCACCTCCCACTCCCTTGGCCTCCCTCTCCTACATACTCTTTCCCATCCACCTACTTTCCCCACCCTTCCCCATACCCTATAGCTTTTACCTGGTTGCCTTTACCCTCACCTATCCCCTAAGCCCTTTCACTCTCCCTTCACCCCTCCCATACTCTTACCTTTAGCCCTTCTCTGCTTCCCAACTGTTCTTTCTGGTTCCCCTTCCCCAGTCCTGCTCCCATCCCAATCTCTCATCACCCCATCCACTCTTCCAATGTGTCTTTGTACTCCTTTCCTCTGCTTGCCTCTCTCAGCTTCTTATCCTCAATTGATTTGTCTCCATCCCACCCTCTTCTCCTGACATTTCTATTCTCCCCACATATCCATTGCTGATTCCCTTCCTACTTTGCTAACCCTTATTCCCTCCTTCCTTAACCATTTTCTCTTGCCTCTCCTTTCCCCTTCACTCCCATGTCATTCCTTCCTCCCCAGGCACCCCATTTCATGTCCCCTCTCATACTACCTTCTGTTTCCCCTTCCACCATCTCCCCTTGCACCCTCTCCTGCCTCCCATCATTCCTCCTCCCCCTCCTGATGCCCATTATTTTGCTTTCTTCTCCCTTTTCCCCCTCTTCGCCTACGTTCATACTCCCCATCCCTCCCTCCTGCCATCTTCTCCACATCTCTCTTCTCATTTCCCCTTACATTTTATCCTCCCTCTCACCCATGCACTCTCTCACCTGCCTCTCTTCAACCCCCACCATCTTTCTCTGCTGCCTTCCCCTCCCTCACCATGTCTCCCTTGCTGCACCCGCTCCCATCACCCTGTCCCCTCCTGCTCAGTCTCCCTCTCCACTTTCTCCATCTAATCCACCCTCTAACCATTAACAGTATCTACCTTCCCCTCTTTTCCAGCCATTTCCCCTCTCCCCGACCCATCGACAATCTCCCTGGCCCACCCACTCACCTTCCTCAGTGCTTTTTCCTCTCCCTCACTCCCTTTCTTTCCCACTCTTCCCTCGTTCTCTGTCTTCTCCAACTCTGTCCACTGTCCCACTTTATTCCCCTCTTCCTCTGCTCCCTACTTTTCCAACTGCCCTTCTTCCCCTCTCACCCTGCCCACCTCTCCCTATCTCTCCCTTTTCTCCTTTCTACTCTTTCCCCGATCTATCTCTTCCCATCAAATCACTCACCCTTTCTCCTTGCACACCTTCACCCTTCCCCTCTTTTCTTCCTCCTCTTCTCTGCTCTCACTACGACCTCCCCCTTCTTACCTGTACCCCCTCTGCTACCTTCGCCCACCCTTACTCTGCCCCCATCACACACTCTCCAGTCCCCTCCCCTCTGCTGCTACTCAGCCCATCCTCTTCTCCCTTTCTTTTCCCTCTCCCCCACCTCCCTCTGACCCAATCCCCTTTTACCTTTCTTTCATCTTCATTATCCACCAACTTCCCTCACTTTTCTGTTCCCATCAGCCCTCCCTCCTGCTTGTCAATCCCCCTCTACCTCTCACCATTATTCAACTCTCCCTGTCACCCTCTGTCCTATTTCTATTTCCCTTCACCATCCAACCAATCCTCCCCATTGCCACCCTTTCAACCCTGTAACTCCCTCAACCCAATTTTCCCTCCTGTCTCCCTTTTCACTTCAGCCCATTTCATCCACCTTCACCCTTTTCCCTTTCAACTCGCCCTTCCTCAAACACCCACCCTCATGATAAATTCCCTGCTCTGACTCATCTTCTCTACCCCATCCTCACTATCGCCGTTATTACTCTGTCCTATTTTCAGCATTTGTCTCACCTGTCCCTCCCTCTCCCTGCCTCACCCTTTGCTTACTTCTTACTCTGCCCTTCTTCCTCCTCCCCTACATCTCTCTCCACCAATTCCCCTTCCCCTCTGGTCTCCCAATCACCCCTCCATCCTCTCATCCCCCTTTACCCTCCCTCTCCATCCTCTTTCCACTCCCCTCACCATGTTCCACCACTCCATCTCCCCTTCACCTCCCTCCTTCTCACTCTCACTCTAAACCACCCATTTAACCCGGAACATCCCTTATATCCCCTCCTCCCTCTTCTTTCCTTCTTCCTGCATTTCCCATCACTTCTGTCTCTCTTTCCACTCTTACCCTGCCACATTCTCCCCGTCCTTCTACAATGTCTCTTAACTCCCTCTTTCCTTTACTTCCTTTTCTTCACCCTCCCTTTCTTACTGCCTCTTCCCCTGTCCTATCTTACTCTTCCAACTTCCCCACTTCATCCTCCTTTCTTCCTCTTCCCACTTCATCTACCCTTCTCTGTCCCTACATCCTTCTTCCTGTCTTCCCTTCTCGTTTTCCCCAAACTCTCCTCTTCCCCATGCTACCACATTTTCGCCATTCTTCTCTCACATGACTTCTACCACTACCTCTCTTTTCTCTCCTCTACATCTATTGCCTCTCCCAAATATCCCAACTTGCATTTCCCACTTCCTCCCACCAGACCACTCTTTCCATCTCCCCCTCACCCTCTGACATTACTCTGCCCCTCCTAAGCCTCTCCCATGTTCCCTTTGTTTCCCTTCTTTCAGTGTCTCCCCTTATTCCCTACCTGTTCCCTTCTTCCACCTTCTTCATCCTACCTCACCCTTCCTCCTCTGCGCCCATCACTGCTGCCTGCCAAACTTTCACTCACTCTTGTCCCTTCCTCTCTCATTCTCACTCCAATTCCAATTTCCCCTCTCCCCATGCCCCCCTCAAAGCCTCTCCATTTTCCCCTACTAACTTCCCCTGTGCCTTATCCCCTTTCTCTTTCTGTCTCACCTATCCCCCCCTTTCCCCTTTCCTCCCCCAATGTGATGGCATTCCCTACTCTTCTCCCTCTTCCACATCTCTACATCCACATGCTCCTTCTCCCTTTCACATATTTCCCTCCCAAATATTTTCTTCCCCTTCCTCCCATCCCAACAATTTTGCTCCCTCTTTCCTTAACCTCAACCCAGTTACGCCCACAATCATCGTATTCCACCTCTTTCCCTCCCTCCTTCTCTTGCTCCTTCTGTTTCTCACTCCCTACCTCTCTCCCTTCTTCCTCTCTTTCTACCTCCTTCCCTCAGTTCCCACTACCACTCTCCTTCTCTTCCCATTGCAGACAAAGCCCTTCTACACTCCCCTTCACCCTGTTCCCGTTCCAATTCTCTGCCAGTCCCCTTTCTCATAACCCCTCCCCATCCCCTATCCCTGCATACACTGCTCTGCCCCACCTTTGCCCCCCACTTCCCTATACTCTGCCATGTCCCATCTTCCCACATCCCCTCCCCCTCATCCCTCTTACCCTAACAAGTGTTTCCTATACCCCCCGCTTCTCTCCCCAGTCTCCCTGCATCCTCTTGCCCTGTACCCCAATCCCCTCTCCCTCTCCTCCTCCCCGACTCTCCTCCTCACAAACTGTCTCATCACCCTACGCTCACCCATTCCCCCATTTGCTCTTCCCCTTCCCTGTCCCACTACCTCACCCTCTTTGCCCTCCCCTTTATCCCTCTTATGCTCTGCCCTTCTCATTTGTCCTTTCCACTTTCCCCATCCTGCTTTGCTCCAGCTCTCCCACCACCACACCTGCTCTCTTATTGTGCCCTTCTCCATGCCTCCAGCCTCTCCCCCCTCTCATTCTCCTACCCTAAACCCTTCTAACCATTCCCCTCTCCTCCTATTTGCTCTTCTGTTTATCCTCTCGCCATATCTCTTCCCTGGCAGAATATGTATTTCCATCCTTTCCCCTACTCTCTTCTCCATTGCCACTTTTACCCTCCTTCAAACCCCTTCATTGCTCTCCCCCATGCCCTTTGTCACCATCTGCCCCTCCCACCATCTCTGCTTCTCTCTTACTCTTTCATGCGTCCACCCCTTCATCCTTCCTTCCCTCCCCTCTCATCCCTATCCTCCTGCTGAACTCTTTCACTCTTCTTCCTGTACTTACTGTTGGGAAGGGGACACAATCTTCCCACACCACAAGCGCTTCAGAATTATGCAAAGGCCTTCAGCGGTAATGTAATGAAAGAGACCAGGCGGGAGGAGGGTGCCCTCACAGGCTTCCTTACAATTACATTATTGCATGTTTTGTAGGCATAGTTCACAAGCAAAAATAGCAGCCCTCTTAGATATTAGCAGCCATAGTGTGGCACAAAGCTTAAATGTAGCATGATAGTCAGCACCCCAGGCCTAGGCCGCAAATATGAACAAAGGAATAGGTTGTATCCCAGGCACTGATGAGGAAGGCCAAAGCTACACAGATCCATAAACTATTAATTGTCCTGAAAGGTTTCCAACCTTTGCGCCTTGGGAAGAATGTGCCCTGCAAGGCCATACAAATTGTCATATAAGATATATATTTAAATGTTTATAAATCCATACAATTGAATACCAAAACCTGCAAATAATTCCCCTGATAACTTATGTTGTTTTTACATACGCAACTGTTTAATATGCACATGTTTGTGATTTGTTTATGATGTGTTCTGAAATGTTAGTTGACAATAAGTCCTCTCCATTGTTTCAATATAGTCCTTTGAATATCTCCCTTGAACCGAGTTGGCGTAAGGGTTGTCGGTTCCTTATTTTTTAGGATGTAAAGGTGTTCCTTTTAAAAGAACTGACACAAAAGATACATCTAAAAATATTCTTTGATAAAATCACACTTTTCTGCGTGACCAGCTGTGACATCACACAAGGTTCCATTCTGTAGCACCTGTTATCATGTATATGTAACTACTGGCAGTGGTCATTTCAACAAATCATGCACATATTCTGATGTACATGGACGATACCCAGTTGGTGGATATGGTGGTGTTGGGATAGGGAAAAACAACATATTTGCAAATGTGTAAGTCAGAATATACTTCAATGATGCCTACACAGAAGGGATACAAATAATTACCGCCCTGCAATACATATTGCCTTGTAGATGGACAAACTTCTAGGGCACTGCATCATTTACTACCCTACGGGCAACAAAGTCTGGTAGTGTCATTCCATCAAGGTTTGACATTTAAAAAGGCAACTGATTGAGAAGTTGAGATTCTTTTTTTAATTTTTAATTTTTAATTTTTATTTATTTTTATTTATTTTATTGGTTTATACAAACCTTTAAAGAACAAAGAAAGGACAACACAAACTACATCACTCTCCATCTTACATCTACATCAAATAGGCGCCATTCATTTTTTTTCTTTTTATAAACTAGGTGTCCATTTTCCATTTACAGTTGAGACACTCAAAGCATCTCGCTTTGAGTTCCATTTGTTGGTGGCAAGATGTTCCTTCAAGTCTCTCACCAAAACTGTTAGTGCAAACATTAATTTTCAATCTGTCCCATCGAACATGGTTTGCCACCAATCGTCCGCACTCAACGTTTGATGCTTGTTGATAATCGGGCCCAGGATCCGAGTCCTAGGGATCTGTAATTTTGGGCAAAAATAACGTTAAGTGTTTGAGTGTTTCATCATATGAGTTACAGAATCAGCAACTCAAGTCTAGGTCAACAAGTTGAGATTCTATAATCATTATCTGTAACCAGATATCAGCCCTTTCCAGGCCACACACCACAAATTAGTTCTGATTTGAGTGAAAATACATTCTAGGTTCAACAGGATGCTCAACTAAGTACAAATTAAGTCGCTAGCTTGATTTTAAATGAAAATAATACAGCAGGACCCATGAGCTGGCCAGACGACATAGCCTGATAGTGACCACAATAATTCAGTTTGAGACATTTTATATTATTCAAAAAGACTGTTTTGTCAAAGACCCTGCATACCTGCATAATATCTTCCCATGGTAAAAGTCAGTTCAACTACTCAGATACAACAAATCAAGTCAAAGCACTGTAAGGATATAATGTAATGATCTAATGAAGAGCATTAGATAATGTGGTGTGGTCTGTAGCATGAAGCACTTTTTACCTTGACCTGCTAGTGCATACAGAACCTGAGATATGACAAATAATGTGAAATTGAGCAAGTGTTTCATAGTGGGTAGGTAGCCATCTTTGCAGGAAACCACCATGTTATGTCACATGACATGGAAGCTTAAAGAATTTTGGGAAAGCCAGTGAGTGTTTTGCTGTCAGGCTGGAATTATTCCCAGACAGGGAAGAGCGAAATATTGATCTTATTCACAGATAAAGGTGTCCTTTGCAAGACCGCCGACTGAGAACCAAGAATGAGAACAATTAAAATTGTATTCCAGCACTAGCAATTTTGGAAGTTATAAAAATAAAGAGTTTATTAACATTTCTGATGTTACACTTTGCTTTTTTGCAGAGACTGATGACTAAGGCATGCCCACAAAATCACTCCTTGATGACAGATATAACACAACTGCGGAGCAGAAGACGTCGTGTCAGAAGGCAGCAAGGGGAAGTATCTCCCAGCGGTCATTAGAAGAGATGTAACATAAACCTTTTAAGGAAGGGAAGAGATGTCCAAAGGCCCCTGGTTTGTGTTCAGTTCTCTGCGTGTTAATAAATCCAGTTTGTCTGCACCTTGGTGTACTCGGTCTCCTTGTTTTAGTGTCAATTTGAGGGTACCTTAAAGGTGGGCCGAGGCTGGGCACACCAGCCACAGAATGAATCCTGAAAGCCTCATGAGGGTAGTCGACAAAGGGGCTGGCCAGCATGGGATTGGGAGTCCTGTAGAGGGCCAAGCCCTGAAACCCTTCCTGAGCAGAAGTGACTTGTTCAATGGACGTCTCGCAGTCACAAGCACCAGAATTGAGGATGACCAAATCAGGTGGCCACGTGTTAGCCTGTCAGCGGACAGACCTCTGCCATGACCCTGAAAACTTGTGAAAATATAGCTCCTTAATAAGGCATTTGGTTAGAAATTGTTGACGAGCATCCAGTGTCACGATGCAGGTTGCATGTAACTTTAGAGGACACATAGACTGGTTTGGGCACTTGCACTCAAAGCCGCCATTCAGAGAAATGTGATGCATGTAACCAAGGCAATGAAACACAACATACATGTGACCAGGGAAGGATCATGTGTGCTTCAACGCTGGTTACGTTTGCCCTCAATGTTTACTCGTGCATTAATAGCAATGCACTACATCAAATCACTTTTCTGGTACAAATAAGTTATTTAGGACCTGATTCACAGAAGCATCTTATAATGGTGCAATTCCATAGGAAAACATTCTATGAATCAGGCCCATGGTCTCTGTTTAAGAACAAGAAAGCATTCCAGGTCTGATTGCACTGCTACGGTTAACGATTCACAACATTCTGCACACAAATGTAACATACTTTGACGTATTCATTCATAATTAGTGTTCACATTTTGAAGGATTGTCTATAATGTTTTAGCAATTTCTGGTCGCTGGGTTTCTTTTTCTGTTTAAACCGAACAACAGGTTATCAAGTAGGGTAGACAGGCACGCACGCACGCGGGCACGCACGCACGCGAGACTTAAGAACCTGTAAGAAAGCCCGAACACTCGCAAAGTTTGACAATGTAGAAGCCCTGCTTATCGATCTATCGAAGTCCCTGCTCTGCTCTCGCTCAAAGCCACCTTACACGACACCTTGGTTAATCACTAGCACGACTTTTCTGAGCACTTTACACCTACACTAATCTTCCTCCACTTGCCACACGTGACCTCTCGTCTGCTCTTCAAAATCGCTTGTCAGCGCACACTGCTCCACAGACAGCGTGCATGTCCAGTTTTAAAGGCTGCGTCTCAGATAGCACCATGAGAACAAGAAGTAGGCCATCACTAAACCTAGAAAGCAGAATCAAACAAAAGCTAGACTTGGACACAGTCGGCCATGCATATAGTGCACTCCCCCCACGGAACTGCGCACCACCTCAGACTATCTGCCCCGCTCCCGCTAGCACCAAAGGATCGCAACCTTATTTTGACGCAAAAGCGCTCGCCTCAAAATCTGTGTGCAGCCTGCAATCATATCAGCACCAAGATGCATTTCAGTTTGTAGTGAGCCCTCTATAAATTAACTTATTATAATTATTATTTGTACTATTAAATTATACAAGCCTGGCGGTCCGGAAATAAGGGTGCCGGTAGCAGTGTACAGGCGCCCTTTCTGGACCGCTACACTACAAGTATGCCTGCAGGGGCCGTTGCTCGTAGCAGGTCTGACCTGTCTGGGGCACTGGCCCCATGAAGACATGGTTTCACGGAAGCGCCGGCACCATTAGCAATGGTGCCGGCGCTTCCGTGTGCCCATTCCCGGGGAGTCGGAATAGGGATTTACACTTTTCCTCACATGACGTCCCGGTAGCAACGGGATATCAGACGGCGGAGCAGTGTTACGAGTTTGTCGACAACACGCAGGTACCGCCGAACTCGTAATGAGGATGTCTTATGTGCAGGGTTGTGAACAAAACCAGGAGAGTCCACTGAAATGAATGGGCAGTTTAATACATGTCCAAGCACACCCTTGGCTCTAAGGACACCCTGCTTATCTCGCCCAAGTGTCACTTGCTGTGAGACAGCAGTCGTGGGGTTAAAAGCAAGTGAGCAAAGCTTTGTGGACATTTGCAAGACACTGGAGAAATAAAAACCCTGCCATTGTATCCTAAAGCAAATTTAGTTTAGTTTTCTTTGCTACCACACCTACGAGCCTGTTACTTTGATCAAATTATGGTTTTAAAAGACATCATTATTTTTGACCTATTTACAGATGTATAATTTGCTAATGCACTACCTTTCTTGTGCGATAAGCAATATTGTAGCAGTTGTGGGGTCTTGCGATATTAGCTTAATGTATTTTTCTGTTTCTTTTGCCCCTATTGTTGTATACTCTCCGCCGCACTATACGATTTAATGATCTGGTAAGCGGCCGGTATCAGCCATGCAGATAAGGAATACTTAGAACAATAATATGTGAGAACATTAAAAACGGATATTACAATGAACTGGAATAAATGAAAAAATGACTTCATTTGTGCGTTCCCACAAGTGCCCAGGGAGACACGGTTGTCACAGTGAGTTGTTGCTAATGCACAACTCCTGCCTCATTCCCAATAGAATATATTCTAAATGAAGGCAGCTGTCGTAATCAGCAGGTTAGTTTGGTGCCACGGTGATGCACCATGAATCGTGTCTAAAAGAGAAGTGTGTGCTTTTGCAATTATTGTAGCACCCTTGAAGGGGGCTAAAGAAATAAACTAGGCAATACTTTCTGCGGAAAGATGATGAAAAGAAAGCAGTCTGCTGCCTGGCCACGATGCACAGGACTCCATACATTGACACCTCATCCATCCAGTTATAGGTAGGGAACCCGGACGTCGCCGAATACTTCAAGAAGCCATTTGCCTGCGGAACTATAGTGATGGCACAATGTTGCGTCCCGAAGAGTTGACAACAAACAAGTAACAGACTTGATATTGTTCAACAGCCTTGGTACTCATTTCATCCAGCGGATAAGAATGATATGCTGAGTCAACCCTGAGCAAAATGCCATGCCTATCCTGTGACCTGTTGGTGGCAAAGCCTTGCTAGCTCCCTTTGCAAGGCATTTCGTGTGATCAATTACCAATAATGACTGTTTTGGACTACACAATCTTCATGTTTTGTAACTTTGATCTGAGAAATATTGTAAACTCTGTCCTCCATATCCTTACCATATAAGTGTCTTAAGATGTCTGTGCATTGGTGACTGAGCCTGTGAACAGCCATTCTTACCCTGAGGCCCTGCTTAAATTCTTTGTGGGGAAAGGAGTCATCTCTGGACAGTCTTTAGACCCCATAAAGTGACTGTCACAGTTATTCCACCCTCTAATCCAAATCCAGAGGCGATTGGAATCAGTATATATGGTTAATTAACACCCAGGGGAGTGGCACCAACACTCAGGAGGCAATGAACACAGGCTACATCAGTCAGTGTAAGCTAGCATTCTTTTTAAGCCTCGTGTGCGACTCCCAAGTCCTCCATGCTCTTTCCTGCTGTGGCTGGTTCCCTTCGCCCTCTTTCACCACTAGGTCCACAGTCACACCACCCCCTGCACGCCAGCCCTACCTCCCATCCTCCCCCAGCATCCTTCTATTACCCTTCTTACCTGCTTGCTGCCTCTCACTCGGGCTCCTAGTCGCATGCACTTGCCGGCCACCATGGAAACAGAAAGGAGACAATATTGCACGTCGGTTTGGCAAGAGGCCATTTTTGTAGTTGTTTTTATGGGAAATAAGCACGCACAAGACACACAAAGCAGGTTTCACATGACAACATAATACATATTAACACCCAGAACGTCTGTCTGGGGTGCTAATAGCCAGGCTGAGTCTAGCCAATGGGGCAATAGGCCCAAAGCAAAAACACAAAATGCTTGTGTGTGACGTTTTTCTGGTCAAAGTGGGGCACTTTTTTGGTCAATGTGGGCCAGTTTGATGAGTTACTTCACTATGCGGCTAGTGGTTTTGACCAACGTTGCTGAATAAAGTCTTTAAAACGCAAAATTTGTAACACATTTTATCGAAAAACTAGCCCTTGGGTACCATTCAAACAGTGTCACAAAAGGAATGAATAGCCATTTGCATCTATGGCCTACTTTTTCATTGGTGCCCGAGACAATGTTATGGCCCAGTCCGACTCTGATAATTGCCTTAACTACCTTGGTTTAGAGTGGGCCTTCAGTGGCTTCATTAGCGGAGTGCGGGGGGTACGGGCCACACTGAGTGACACCACTGACAGGGGGTGGCACCACGGAGTATGCCTCCCTACCACTCTTCTAGTGACGCCACTTTATAAGCTGCACTTTTGAGCAATACAAACGCACAAGCCAGCCTTATACGTTTGTATCGGTCCAAGGTGCCGCCGGGCTCAGCAGAGACCTCTGCTACGTTTACACATATCTTGGAGGCTGCTACTTATTCCATGTGACGATCTACTCTTTGGGGATGATGCAAGTCTGACCCATTCCTCCGTGCTTGGACACGACCCTGCGATTTAGCAGTTGCGCCCAGATGTGTGCAGCGCAGCAGGTGCATTGCGCCTCTGAGCTGACTTACAAAGTTTGACTTCTAGTGTAATTAGGAGCCGTCATCGCGCTGCTTGTTTTCTATTGTACCTAACGGAATGTACAT
Organism: Ambystoma mexicanum; assembly: GCF_040938575.1. Classification (NCBI taxonomy): domain Eukaryota; kingdom Metazoa; phylum Chordata; class Amphibia; order Caudata; family Ambystomatidae; genus Ambystoma; species Ambystoma mexicanum. The sequence goes on from NC_090939.1 coordinate 545,131,148, forward strand.
TTCTGCAAACCCGAATTTCAGATTCCAAACCTGCACGTTCTTCAATATTTGAAGTTTATGGGTTTTTTTGTAACCCATTGGATAGCTTGTCGAGTACTGGACTTGACGAGCTATATTTCAGGTGTTAAAATTGCATGACCTTCAAATATAGGGAACGTGCAGATTTTGAATCTGAAATGCTGTTTTGCAGAAATGTACATTCCGAGAGGTATAGTAGAAGACCAGCAGCGGGGTCCCTCATTTTCATGATCAACTGTGGGCTCATGATTTCATTGTCATCTGTGGATGCAGAGGCTCAGCCCTCGGTAATGATTTTGTGTGTGGTGATTTCATGCCTCTCTCCAGGTATTCAGTATCGCCCCATTACTTGCATTCCCCGTTTCAGACCGTGACATGGTGACACGCTAGGGAGGCTGAGCCTGACATGGCCTCTCATGAACCATTATTTGAATCCCCTCCCCACCCGACTTGTGGCAGGAATGTCTGCGAGGTGTGTTTGAGGAACACAGAGTGTGGTAGATGGAACCCAAGATTAGGCCAGCTGTTCCATTCCCCATTCAACTGACTCACATGAACTATATGATCTCCTGGCCTCACCTCCACTACCCCGACCCATCAAGAAGTTATCCATAACAGTGCCCTCTCAGCCCTGCGTCTGTGTCTATCCTCCCGGACCTCTACTGGTTGAGGCCAAGAGAAGTAAAGAAGCTTGCTCATCGGGGAACGCGGACTGCCTCCATCATCGTTCTTCCCCTCTCACTCCCGTTCAGGGGTGCTGCTAGGTCTGGAAAGATCCGGGGCTATGCTGATGTCGGGACTGTCGGGACTCCGGGCTAGCTAGCCTTTTGGTTGTAGCCCCTGAGCTTCTATCGCGGCTACAATCAAAAGACCCAGAGCTATAGCTTCCCTACTTGGAACGCCAAGGAGTTACACTGAGCCACTAATCAAACAGTGGCATGCATTGAACCACCAATGAGAAATGGGCACACATAACGTGGAGCCACGTGGCCTCCTCTTGTGAATCCAGGTCTCTTTTTCATGTGTTTAGCTTTCAATGTATTGGCTCTGTTAGAACGCTAAAACTCCCCCAAAGCAGATCTAAACATGGAATCAAAGCAATTCGAATACACCCACGGTTGAAAAAGATATATAGAAGGATCTTATCTTTAGTACTGCATCATTAACAAGATGCAATGAGCATATTCGTCTAATTGAAGCATGCTCTGCGCACCACAGTGCAAACAGTATAACGCACGCTAAAAGTAAGTGTGGCCGAGCAGATGCTTCTTAATGTCAATTGTCCATTCAATCTAGAAGCATAAACAACGGGCTCCAATCGACTGCGCTGAGCAGTCTGTAAAGATAGCGGAAAACAGTGGATCAGACGTAACAAGCTATTGATTGCGCGAGAAGGCCTGTCTGTGCATCGAGCAAAGGAATCAAAAGCACTGTGTGGGGAGGTGTTTGTGTTAAAATGCCTTAAACAGAAATGCGAAGAAACAAATGTGGGACTAAGAAGCTGTATGCACACACATTTCGCTCACATTCAACGGCAGTGGGCATTTTTAGTGATCCAATCTCTCCTCCAGTTATCTTAGCCAGGATATGGACCATAAATCATTTACAAGCCCCAAACACAAAATAACATGCATCTTGTAAAATCTAAAAACAATGTCTAGAGATGCATGAGTCATGCGGTGCCACCCCACCCTCACCCGCGAGGATTGAGGGAGTACTCAATTGAAGCATGTGTGGCTTGTGCTGAGTGGCTCCAGGCACTAACAGCATGTTTGGTTCAGGTTATTTTCCCATTTGGAGACAATAGGATCATTTATTTGGATACAGTTCTTTTAACAAACCTGGCGTGACTTTTGTGAGTGCATAGTTCCATCTATGTTTTGTTGCCTATTACTTTTACAAAAAGACACCAACATTTGATACAATTTGAAGCACATGGCCCTTTGTGCTTTAGCCCTTACCCAGGCCAAATTTCCAAAGAAAGCCATTATACAAATAAGCCGCAAGGTTTTAGTACATGTGGAATTTGGATGCAAAGTAGTGGTGTTCTGGGGGAGCACATGGCCCAAAGCTTGTGTCGCCTGTATTAACACAGTTTGATTGTGTGGGAAATCTTCATGTTGCAATTGAAGGGTCTTGTGGCACTGACAAATCTTTCCTGACATAGCATGGTTGCGCAGATTTGGTTTGTTTATTTATTTATTGTTTACATTTATAAAGCACACTTAGCCCAGGGGCATCAAGGTGCTCTTGCAGTTGAAGTTACAGAAGCAAAGTTATGAACATCTAGATGAGGACAAACATTGTTCTTCAATATGATGTAATGTACAGAACCGTGAGTGAGGTACAGGTTTGGTCTGCCCTATAATGTGATTTGATAAACAGATCCACCAGTGAGTACAAGGCATGTCTGATTATTTCCATAATGTGATGATATTTAGAACCACGAGTAAGTCAGAGACATAGCTGTGGATGAGCATAATCATACCAAGTACCTGGAAGTCTTTCAGGCTGGTAGGGCTAAGGCCATTCGGGTCGTAGAGCTAGCGGAAAGGATATTAGTCTTTAATATGGAGAACAAATCAGTGGTGGAAGTGCTCGATCGCTAGTCCACAAATGACAGAGCACTTATACTACCTCTTACCGATGCACCTGCTCCACAGAGAGACGCGTCATGAACCAATTAATGTGGCCATGATCAGGAATCAATTCACAGATGCTCTTTCCCCACCGGCAGTGATATTTTTTTGGGCATTGGCACAATGATCTTGACAGATCTATGACAGGTCGACCATTGAGCTCGTTGTAGTATCTGGCCTTGGTAGTGATTGCATCTTCAGTGCTACAACAGATGACAGAAGTTCTCAGAATGTGCTCAGTGAATCTGAATCTGTGACTCACCCCAAACGACTGAGAGGCCATTCTCTCATCAGTGTCCAGAAAAAAAACAAAACAATTTCCTTATTTTCAAGACAGACCTCACTGGGGAGGTCCGATCACCCATATAGGCTGTGCGTCGTAAACTCTCACCACAGTGAGAGGCCTACGTGAAAGACAATGCAATCTCCCGCCTTTATGCACAAACCCCACTCTGAAAGCCACACAGGCGGTGTTAGGTCAGACAAAATGAACAAACTGGATACATTGGGAAAGCCTCTTTCCCCATTAAAAAACACATGAAGAACCTTTGCGGCAAATGATTGTCTCAGGGGGATAGCTCAGGGGCAACTTGCTCGCATTGGAAGCAAGACGACACAGAGAAACATGTGCTTGATCCCCGGGTCCGCGCTTAGAAACCTCTTGGTATTAAGCGTGTTATAAATAACCTATCATATCATATCAAATACCCACATAAAATGGTTTGGCCAACCACGTTTCTTCCCAAACATAATTCCCTCAAGCTCCTTCAATTCCATACTCTTTACCATCCTTAAGGGCCAATATCAAGCATGTCCCTAGACGACCAATCTATAACTATGTAATTACGTAGAGCTGCCAACGTTCAGGGCAATGGTCTACTGAGCACAGTAAACTTAGAAGCTGCCATATGGGGCAACCACACACTGCTAGCTATGGTTCATCAGACAAGCAAACTCCCTGACACATGCAAGGAGTGAGCAAACCAGACAGGTTCAGTATCTTTGACCTATCCAAAGCGGAGATGAGGTTTAGACAACTTCTGCCTCGCTCCGTTTTGTAATAATCAAGGACTGTCTGCAACAAACAGCTGACAAAATTGTGTTGGACCTTCTCCTGTGTTTTTCTTGACACTTGCCATCTGTGTACGCGTCCTTTATCTTTTTATTAGGATGAGCACTGTTGTGGAGATGGATGATGTTTTACAATTATTGAGTGTGAGTGCTATGTTGTTTGTAACTTGTTAAAGAAAAAAGTCATCTTTGGAGTTCTCCTCACCTGCCTGTGCTGCCACGTGTTGTTGCTGTGCCCCTCTGTATCCTACCCCTGCTGTATATCTGTTTTGTTGTATACCTCTGTAAAGCACTCCGTTATGCATCTGTAATGTTGTACACCTCTGTAAAGCACTCCGTTATGCATCTGTAATGTTGTACACCTCTGTAAAGCGCTCCGTTAAGCATCTGTAATGTTGTACACCTCTGTAAAGCGCTTCGTTATGTATCTGTATTGTTGTACACCTCTGTAAAGCGCTCTGTCATGTATCTGTATTGTTGTACACCTCTGTAAAGCGCTCTGTCATGTATCTGTATTGTTGTATACCTCTGTGAGGCGCTCCGGTGATTATCGAAGCTAGGTCTGCTCTCAATAAATACTATCATAATAATAATAAAATAATGGTGTCAAACACATATAGATTTGAATTCTGCCGGGTCATTTACCTCGTCTTCCAGTGCCTGGAGTTTCGAAACCTGCTGTTGTGGCTCCTTTCAGCTGCTACTTTTTTGCAGCACTTGCTATTCGCCATCACGCTACATTGTTGTCTCCTTTTGTACTCTCTTGATGAAATGCATCCAAGGGTGGCTAGGGCATGCTTGCCTCAGGGATGTGAAACGCCCATACCCCCAGGTAAACCAAAGTGGGGAAGAAAAGCTAATTCACTTTATTAGATGGACAAGCTGAGGGCCGTGTTGAATAAGGGCGTGGTGTCTGAATGGCTCCAATTTTGTACCAACTATGGAGAGGGTGGTTAGGAACAAGCTTAAAAGGTTGATGGAACCCCAAAGATGACATATACAGTGGGCACTTCAGCCGAACCAGGGGCAGTTTACCCCAGGCTCCGGTCAGTGAGAAATTGTCAAGGAGCGTTGATTGGGTGATATGTTTGCTCAGTGGTGGGAATGGGGAATGGGAGGAGATCGGATGGGCTAATCCTGGAGAACTTTCTGTGGGTATAGAGGTTTTAGAAGGCTGGGGGGCAGGGGGGAAGAAGGACGAGGGTACATATAAGCAGAGTTTTTGGGAAATGTTCATTGATGTTCTCTTTACTTAAAAAAGTGATACATTTTAATTTGAAAAAAATGCAACCAAGGATAAAATGCAAACAAACACAACATGGAGCTGAACATGTGGTTTTTGGAAAGCAACCCATCACATAGATAATAGTTGAAACCTGTGAAGAGAGGCAATCTATAAGGTCAGTCTATCTTCTAAAGAATTTACACCGAACTGAAAACAAAACAACATGGAAGTGAAATGAGAAATCATAGCAGCAAAGAGAGAAGGTGGTATTGGCAAACGAGTAATCATTTAGGTGAATTTTCTCCTGCTCATGATGTCACTCATGGCATTACCGATAAAATGCTAACCTCCATTGTCCCCTCAGTTCATGAGGAAAAAATCTCAAGGGAAGATGTAAGCTTCCCAGAATGGTGATCGTGAGTTTCTTTTTTTTTCTTTTACAGGCCATCTCAAAACATAGTCCAAATAGCCCAAAATAAACATTTTAAAAAGTTGTTTCCATCTGAATTAGCTCAATGTCACAAATGTACTGCATTTTTTAAATGAGGTTTAATACTCAAAGAGGGACCTGTAAATACATACATTAGTAGCACATCCTAGTACTAAATAGGAGCCTTTTGGACAGTGACCTCAAGTAACAGCCTATTATACTTCACCTTGGTAAAACAAATCATGAGTCTTGTTCCACATGGACCTGTAGTCCCAACCTCTGGTACAGCACACTTGTATATCAGGTTAGCCTTCCTCCAAAGTGACCTCTAGTAACAGCCTGTGGTACTGCAACCAACTATATCAGACAATGAACCTAGTTTCACGGGCGCGGATCTAGGCAGTAATTACACTGCTACTCAATCTTATGTGCAGTCTACTAATGGCATTGTCCCAATTTCTGGCCCGAGATACTTTCCTGAATTTACATTTTCACGTGTCCCCTGACAGTTTCCCAACGTTGATGTTTCCTGAACTTCATTCTGCCGAAAGCACGTGCTTTCCCTTTGCCAACTCCATTGCACTTTACTGGTGCCATTTCTCTTTTTTTGGGGCCCTGATCCCACCAAACCATTTCACACTTCTCTCACACCCACTTCCATTCTTGCCTCTTACCTCCTCCAACTCGCCTCTGCCCTTCTTTGCTTACACAGGGTGATAGCCCCATTACTCCCCTCCCCCGCTTTATTGTTAATCAGGACTAGCCTTTATGTGGGTGGGAGGGCAGGCCTCATATACATTTCTTCTACACCCTATGACCACCTTTAGGACCTTGACAAAGCTTAAATCCAATAGCCCGTCACTACTTACCTGCCAGGGTTCCATCACATCCTTGCCCAAATTGCTATGTGTGGCTCCCTTTTTCCTGGTAATGGATGTAGAAAGGGGATCTTGGAGTTCCACTTCTGTGTCATGTACAGTCTCAGCGAGAATGCTCATGCTTGGAAAAATGTGCTTGCGTTTGCATTTGTGAACTATACCACTATTTCCTCATTCGGGAACTTACCTTTGGTACAAATTCAGTACCCCCACAAGAACATCTAAAACAAAAGATGCAAATTCTAATAGTTAAAACCTTGAGATAGCAGAATATATATATAAACATGTATGGCCTGCTTGCCGCTTGATTCCATAGAAGTTTTATAGTGCAGTAAGTAACGGACATTACTGTTACAAAGCACAACGGTCCTCATTGAGATAATGTGCTCACCTTAGGGATCTGTAGGCAGGTGGTAGTCACAGGGTGGAATCAGGGGTGGAATGGGAACCAAAAGTGGCTTTGGAAATGTTTTTTTCAAAGTGCTCTATATTACTCCACTAGAACAAATGAAGAGTGCAAACCCAACCCTTCTAAGTAGGGTTTGTGGGTTCTCAGACTAAGCAAATAAAAACAATTGGGCTCAAACAGTGAATTCTACAACACATTTGTCCGTATAAGGGAATTAAAAAGTAGTTAAACATTAAACAAAAACTGACAGGAAACACTGGATATGAATGTATGTGACATTCTGTGTGACAATGTCCCCAGGAAAATGCAGTCAAGCGAAAATGTAGGGCCTCATTACGACCCTGGCGGTACGGGGTTAGTGGGGCCGGTAGAGCTGTCGGCCCAGTTATCCCCCTACTGCCTCATTACGAAGTCTCATTAACGGTCCGTTGTTTGCATACTCCTCATTCCCATTGAGACCTATGGGGCTCAAATGGGAATGGGGATGTACCGGGTCCGGGTTCCCTGAATGGGGAAATACCGGGCCCTCCAAGGTCAGAATGGCCTGGTATTTCCCCATTCAGGGAACCCGGACCCGGTACCCAGTCCCCAGTATGGGGGTAGCCATGCCGCAAATAGCGGCATGGCTACCCCCATGGTCGTAATGAGGCCCGTAGTCTTGCAAACATGTAGTCAGCAGAAAGTTTTTTCACAAATGTAGTCAATGCAGGTAAACCAAAAGTGGGAACATGTTGCCAGTAGAAAGGTCATCAAAAAAGCTATTCTTAAATACACAAAACTAGAAAGCTATAACACTAAATATGACCCAAACCTCTAACGAAACCTCTACATTCAGCCTACGCCATTACTAAACCTCCCCCTAACTCTAATTACAACCCTTATTCTACCCTGAACTCTTGCAGAAAACTAACCCTTAGGTGCACTATATCATTTAATTTGAATGTTACAGAACAGTGATCAGAGGAATTTTCACCACAAGTTTTTCACTGATTACATCTTTGTTGGCTACATTTTCACTGGATACCGCAGTGAGAAATAATTCACTAGAAGCTTTTAACACATTCTTTGCTTCAGAGCAATACGGGGGATGAGTAGAGATTGAAAGAAGGGGTGGGATGACTGGGAGAGTGAGTAAGAGGGGCAAAAAACAGGGTGCCCACAAAGAAGAGGTCCATGGTGTAAAGGCCCACTAGGAAATATCTGGAGTTTCTTATAGGCCAGCCCAGCGCTGGTTCTAGTCCTATCAGGGCCCCTTTTGGCCATCCAAAATTGATATATTGAGAACATTAAATTGGTTAATAATAACATCTTTTGTTACAGCACTTGAAGTAAGGCTAAATATAGAAGTGTTCTACAGCTTGAATATACCTTCTCGGATTAAAATACAGGGGTGCCAATCATGGAAAGTATGATAATGCATTGGTCATCCCGCAAGGCCTGAGACAGAGACTATATTCAAGCAGGAAAAGGTGGGAGAGCATACACTTACTGACTGTTTCTATTCATGTGTGTACTGTCCTTATCCACTCATAAACCTACTAGATCCAAGAACGAAAAGGTTGGAAAACATTCACTTGCTTTCTATTTCTATGCACCTTTATCCCTTCCTTATCCACTCATAACCTCTACTACATCCAAGCAGGAAAAGGAGGCCATGCATACACCTACTTACTGTTTCTATACACCTATGTACATTCCTTATTCACTCATAACCTCTATCCCCTCCAAGTAGGAAAGGTTGGGCGATCATACACTTACTTACTGTTTCTATGCACCCATGACATTCCTTATCCCCTGGTAACCTCTACTACATCCAAGCAGGAAAAGGTGAGCGAGCATACACCTACCTAATGTTTCTATACAGAATCATGATAAACCACACATTTTTGTACTATTGAGGAGAACATTGAAAATTGAGGAGAACCACCTTTGGTACGGGATGCACCTCTTTGCTTCTGCTTTCTCTCCTCCTCTCCCCTGCTGAACTCCTGACAGAAACTGCACTGGTCACCTAGCTACCCTTCATTCTCGGGCCCAGGTCCCGTCCCCACCGGTTGCACACCTGCACTGCACCCCTGGCAACCCTTGCACTTTGGGGCTGTTTCTGTATCCCTACAGCCTCCTACCAGCACTTGACACCTGATTTCTGCACTTATCCCTGCACCTGCTACCAGCTAGCCGCACTTCTTATTACTGTTCTTATTGATTGTTTTATTTATTTACTGTTTATCCTTTGCACTGCACTTCCCCTCCCCTTTCCCCCTCACACTTTCCTCCCTCCCTCCTCCCCTGCATTTGCGTGATCTCAATGTCACCTGGCCTAGTAAGATCGTTGTCGGGCTTCCCTCTGTTCCCCTCCCTTGCCTCGTCACGCCTTGAAACACTGGGTATAGGCGCGTTATAAATGCTATATCATATTATATCATTGCTAGAGACAATGAGACTGATCTATCCCCAAGCATATATAACCAAAGATGTTCTCCATCCAAAACAGTCAGTGTACGTTCAAATTTGCTAAACAAATGGATACGTTGCATAATCAGACCCGGCAGGAGATCAAAAGATGTATTACATCCTCCGTAGTTGAGAGATTTGTGCACAATCTAAATACTGCTATATTTTTGGGAAGACCACTTTGTAGACAGACAATTTCATTATTGTTAATTGGGTACTACCCAATTTGATCAAATTTTATTGATCAAATTGTACATCTGACTGAATTCGCCTAGTACCATTCGATAGATTTGATTAAATCAAATTTGGTAATAAATACCAAACATGGACAGCGGGGGTTTGCAGGGGTGTCACCCACTCCTCGTCTTTTTCGTATTTTTGGCCTTGGGGGTTTTGAGAGTATCCCCTGCTTCCTGAAGATTGGAGGCAGGGGATGAAAATAAAAAAAAAATAAAAAAGGAAAAGGAGACACTGCAGCGTCAGATCCGACCAGCTTAGAGGGACGGAACTGATGCCGCAGGGTCAGGAGAGGTAGCTGACATGCAAAAGATAAGTGAGGGCATGGGAGTTGTGTTTGAGGGAGTGGGGACATAGATTGGAGGAGTTTGGCCAAGGTACAATTATATTAGCGGCAGAATTGACTGCAATTCTGCCACAGCCAAAGAACACAGATCCCCTAATTGCGTTCATGCGGAATCTCATATACATATTCGGGGCATCACGATCAGGAAATGTCTTCCTCCTCATATCTTTTCTGTGCCAATCATGATCTGGAGTGTAGTGGGTGCTCTCCAATTTGATTCCAAATAGATATCCAGTCACTCTGCATGATTCTCAATTTTACACGATCTGGATTTTGGATGATCAATTCCATATTTAGTTCAAGATCCTGCATTTTTCCAAAACAATATTCAACAAAATCTTTTATAGGATGCCCCCCCCCCCCACCATATAATGCAAATACATTGTCTAGCTGAGTTTACAAGGTTTCAGGAGGGGAGCGCAACATTTTCATAAAGAGAGGCGGCACCACAGTATCCAACTTTCTATCCATAACAATCCAAGGTCATAACCCCCATATGACCCCCCCATTGGAATATATTGGGTAAGAAAATATAAAACTCTCCCCCAGATCAAGGATTCATAGGAAACAATATCTTCTGTTAGCCAAGTCAGTCGGATGCACTTGTAAGCCATAAACCAGTTTTGGGATCACGTTTCCCCTATACAATTTAGCTAGAAATGAAAACTTGTCAAATTTCCGATCAATTGCCTTCATCTGCCCAGCAAATGTGAGTGCTTTCTTCTTAAGCCAATCCCCAAGTAATAAAATACTATCATGACTCATCAAACAGCTGATGGCTTTGAAACATAGTTGGCTACTTTTGCCCATAAAATCGGAATGGTCAGGAGTAAACCCCTGATAACTTCTGATAAGAGGCAAGCTCACCTGTCTGATGCTGAAATCCAAAAAGCTAAGCTGTTACTCTGTAAAGAGCTGCAGAAATTAGAAACGGAAGCGGATTCAGTGTTTGTGTTTTATAGGGAGTCTAGAAGACTAAAAAAATAATACTCAAACTGGCTTAAATGGAGACGACTCATGGGCTTGACTGTAAATGGGCAGCGTATGTTGGGGCTTTGAATGGTGGAAACCCCAGGCATATGTGGTGAGTATTAAATCTATCCAGGGGGCCGGCTGATTTGTCAATCTTAAATCCAATTTCTGAATGGTCCTGGATAAATCATATCGAAGATAGAATGTTTGATCCTTTAAGTGACAATGCTGAATTGTTTGATAGTGCCCATGAATGGCCCCTGCATTTCAGTCTTGATAATATGAGGTGCCACATTATTAAATTGAAGAATTCTAGGGGACTGGACCAAATGGCTTGTCAGCTGCTCTCTTGAAGGGGGACTACGGCTCTGGGCAGGTGTATTGTCTGTCTTATTTGTTAAGGTATATGCGGCACGTAAGATTTCGCGGTCCTGGAAAGGGTCTATGTTGGTCCCTGTTTTCAAATCAGGGATTGTTTGCTTCCAGAAAATTACTGATTATTGTCCCTTTTTGCGTGTTAGAGCATGTACAGACCTGGGCTAATAATAATAGTGTGCACCAGTTTCAAACAGGTGTTTGCCAAGGATCTGGTATGATACATAATATTCGACTACTAGATACTATAATTTCACAGGCAAAATGAAAACATAGTCCCTCTGTATATATCACGTTTGTGGATTTCAGGTCGGCTTTCGATCAAGTGAACCGCAAGTTGTTATGAGAAAAATTGAGTGTTTGGGGTTGTCCCAGTTGATTACTTCAGATAATTGTGGCACTGCACCCAGATACTCTGGCCCAGACTCGCTTGGGAAATGATGGGCTGCTGTCCAGACCCATGCGGATAAAAGGAGGAGTAAAGCAGGGTTGCCTACTCCCACCTCTGCTTTTCAACCTTTATATTTCTGAACTGCAGGCCAGAGTGCAAAATGCCCACCCCCTAAAATAGGAATGTGTCCAGTACCAGTTATGCTTTACAAGGATGACCTTGTGTTATGTGACCAGCTCTTGACAGGTTTTAAATGGATGTTGAATGAACATTGGTTATCTGTGAATTTAAAAAAGACAACAACTATGTTAGTCTCTACGATGCAGGTAAAGAAACAGCTGCTGAATACTGGTCTGGGGCCTATTGATTAAACAAACACATATCGGTATTTGGGTCTGGAGATGTCGAATGTTTCTGTATATAGTGCCACAGTTGAAACTAAGACTAGAAGAGCCAAACAAAACTACCAATTAGTTCACAAGTTTGCAAGTCAACATGCCAGGTTTTCTTTGGGGGTGTGCTTGCTCTTTACAAGCAGTGGTTTTGCCCTTCAGTTTCATGTGGTCTGGAAGCTCTGGCATTTAAGGATTTTAAGTGGTTAAATGTGGTGGAGGGCTTTTTCAGACACAGTGTTTTGTGGTTGCCACTATCTGCTTCAATTGAGTATGTCCGTTTGGAGCTGGGCTTGGTTTCATTTAAGGCTCTGTTGTTAAAGTGTAGGGGTGAACTGCTTTTGAAGTCTAAAACGTCCCCTCACTCTCCTTTATTGTCTAAACCTGGGGACACGTATTGCCTGGAACATGGTATAAATGCAGGGAATGTATTTAAAGCATTGGTTAAAGAGTTTTACACTACAATAAATTGTACTCCTGATTTTAAACGGTGTTCTAATTTTCAAACATTAAGAGGGGCATTTATGAGAAGACTGGCCAAGTGGGATTGGCTGTGTACCTAGGAGCATCTTCAGAAGCTGCATGGGCACTCACAGGTTGTGCAAGATACCCATACGTATAGGAGGCCACAACGCTATTTGTTATGTTGTCCGAACCCGGCCGTCCGCAGGTTTGGGGTTTTAATGCGCATGAGTCAGCTTCCGGAATGCGCTATATGTGGAGCCCAATGGAACCTATCATAGGAAATTACATTTTGCAGAACATGTAAGATCTCTACAAAAAAGGAGACTGTTAAACACCTGCTAACTGAATGCCCCAAATTAGGTCCCTTATATATGAGTAAGATGCAACGCATGAAGCACTTTATAGGGTTTGGAAAACAGTTGTGAAATACCTTTATTGGTCATTATTTAAAGTAACTGTACCTGTACTACGAGGCTCATTGGGTTTCGTTCATTTTAGTGTTTGGTGCTATACTGGGAGGTGCCCTAGTTAGTATTTTATGAGTAGGATGCATGGATTTGTGGCATTGTAGGGAAGAAATGTGATACCTGTGTATAGTTTATCGGGACTATGTATGATGAGCATGTTTAATAAGGTGTTATGTTGATACATGATGAATTTGTGTCATTTGTTTTAAATTGTTTGTATGTTTATTAAAATTGACGAAATTGTAAAAATTCTTGATTGCACTGAATACAATGAACAAATAAAAAAATAATACCGGGTGAGCCAATATAGGGATACCTAAATATAGTATAGAGGTTGCTATCTTCAAAAGCACTTCATCAATGCACCAGGCACACATGCATTTGTTCCCCTGTTTACACAATTTGACAATTTTTGTTTTCCAGGGATTCATTTTCAATTGGCAAGTTTTCATATAACATTCAAAGGATCTAATCAGGCACTGGAGTCCAATTTGGGTCCTGTCTAAAACAATAAAATCACCGGCATGGGCCATCCAAGTAACGGACATGCTCCCCAACTTCCGGCTCACATACGAAGCCTCCTCTAATGTTTTTCCAATATCCGCCACATATCAATTAAAAAGACAGGGGGACAACAACACCTTAGACCAGAGCAGGTGTTAATTTCCCTAGACATTATCCCATCCGAGTTGAGTCTAACTTGTACAGAGGTATCCTTATGGAGATAGCTGAGGATGCATAAAAGCCCCATTGGTCGCCCCCAATCCCGTGGCTTTATCCATAACAAGTTGTGGTCTACTGAATCAAAGGCCATTGAAATGTCTAAAGAAGTGGCATAGATTGGCATTGTATCACCATGCCATGCTAACATTTAGATGCAGGACATAAGAAAGCCATTACAATCGGTCCCTATTTTCCTCCTAAAACCAGTTTGGAACTTGCTAAGTATCCCCTTTTCTTTTTCCCACTCTTCTAAATGTTCCCAAAATAGGAGCTGCGAATAGCGCACTGTACCCCTCTAAGATTGTAATGGGGCGGAAATTTAGTACACACAACCTATCACCCTTTTTTATCGGGATTGTAAAGAATGGAGGGGGTAATTGTACTTCTGCCCTCTATATGGTTGGGACAAAAGCACAGAGCACCCCAGCCTAGGTTCTCTAATATGGTAGAATGGACGAGCAACCAAGACTTCAGTTCTCAGGAGGTGATGCAAGCAGGTTCTGAAGTACAGTAAGTCCCCAAACCCCACAAAGGAATGTCAACACACCATGTTAGGTGATAACACAGCTTCTTTACATAAAATAAGGCTGCTACCAAAATATATACATATAAATAATATCACTTTGTACTTAAAAATATTTATTCAAAGAATGGCAAATATATCTACTCTATGTGGTACCACTCAATACTTAAGTTCAGTAATAGATGCACTAACTGCAGACAATTTTAAATAGGCATGTGACTTCTTAAGTGAGGTGTATCAGCATAGAATATGGAGAAGGGCAGGCAAGTTGTGAACAGCGGCAGAATGCTTTCTTTAAGATAGATATTCAATTCTGACTGAGAACCCTCCCACCTTGGCAACTTGTAATGGAAAAGTTAGGGAGTAACTCATCTTGTCTTTTACAGCCCAGTCTACTAATGTTTCATAACCTTGTACTTTCTTTTAAAATGTTCTACCACCCCAAAATACCCGAGAGGCCACAGGAGAACAGGATCCAAGATGAATCTGGGAAACCTGGACGACTCCAGAGGTTAGAAGCTGTTCTTCCTCATCACAGTACCTTTGGTGCCTTGGCAGGCGAAGTGGCAGGGTTTCTCTGTTTCACTGGGCGATTTGTTCCAAGGATGGTCCCCCCTTGGAAGAAGGAGCCATTGGGATGCTGAGTCCAAGAAGAAAAATGGAACCAAAGTCTTTCTGAAGTGCAGCAGTTTTGCTCTTTGTGGTGCTCTCCTTTGGTCAATGATTTCTCAGACTCTAGAGGTCCTGTGAAGATGAAACGTGCTATGTCGCAGTTGGCCGACGTTTGGTTCTTGGGTGCTGCAGCTGCAGCACAGATGTCTGGGCGGCTTGTGGTGACCGGGACTCGACCACTGGAGTCCAACATGGACCCTCACCAAGTCTGGACCCTCGGGATGTCTTTGTTTGCTTCTGGTGGGAGGAAACCCACCAACGGCCCTTCATCTGTACTCAGTGTCTCTGAACTCTCTCCAGCAGGAAAAAGTGGTCAGTGATGATGGCAAAGATGCTTGAACTGTTTGGAACTTTTGCAGCTCTGAGTGTCCAGTAGCACTTTGTCAGGGTACCCCCCTCTTCTGGGCGGTAGACAGCAACGGCTTCCAGTGGTGATGAAACGCACGTCCGGACCCTGGGTGACACCAATGGACTTCTTCAACTCGAGATGCCTGGGCCCTCCTCTTCAGGACTCACAAAGACCCCTTCTCTGGACAGTTGGCACACAGGACTGGCTTTCAGTACACTTTGAATGAAGAGTAGCAGATTGCACAATGGTCCCTCATATCTTGGGGAGAGGTCTCTTTTGCAGGACCTTTCTGGATCAGTCCTTGGAAGAACACAGCAACTTTTGGATTGCATGAAGAAAATGCAGCAGCAGTCTTCTCCTCCAGCGGGGCTTGGCTTCAGGGAACAGCTTCTTCTTGCTTCATTTCGGCATCAGCTTCTGAACCAATTGGTGGGTGAGGGGTCCCCTGTTATACAGATTGGTTCCCATTCACTCAGGCTGAGCCAGGCTCAGTCAACCAATCACGCATAAGGGCATTCATGCAGACAGGCAGCCAATCAGGCTCACAGGCATTCAGGCCATTCACTCCACCCAAACACCCATAACAAAGAATGTGGATTGGGGTAAGTACCTAGCCTTTCAGCACACTGCACTACAATCATGTCAGTTTCCGTCAGGGCTGTCTCAGGCATTGTGTCACACACAGAAACCGGACACCCATAACATACAATGTGAGTTGACTTCAGACTCCATTCACACAGGTCCCACTCCTAGAGTGTACTAACAACACACAGTCCCTGGGAAGACTCCAGTCAGTCTGGCAGGAGGCAGCCCCAGAGCCATATATGGTATTTCCACCCAACAGCCAGTCATGGGGAAGGGACAGGGGCAGGGCTCCAAAGGACGCTGGGGAAACAAGGTAAAATGCAATAGAAACCAAATGGCCATAGGGGCCATCTTGCCTTCTGTCAGGAATCCACTGATTCCTATGGCGGGGCCTGGGTGTCCCAAAAAATGGAGGACACTCGGAACCACTGCCAAGTCACCATGTATCTGCCACCAGCCCATACCCTGCTCTGTGGGCAACACACATATGCCCAAAATACACAAAAGGGGTACGCAGGTGTACCCCCACCCATGGGTGTTGTTCACCAAAAGGAAACCATAAAGAGCTGCACTGCTAGAGGTCCAGGCCGGAGCCAGACCTCAGTGGCAGGTAACATAGAGAAAACACACACAGAGAAGTGGTAGTACAAGGACCAGGAGGCCCTGTCCCTCCAAAAGGAATTTCCAGCATCATAGGGATAATATAGGATTTTTTCCAAGAGGGCAGAGTTCTTCTCTCAACAACCACATTTTGGAATAAAACATACAATATGCCTGTCCACATTTACAGCTGTTGTTTAAAGACTTTATTTGATAACTGGTTGGGGCCGTGGCTCTATAATTGCTGGCTTTCCCAATTAATCTTTCTATGTCCTTTACACTAAAGTCTAGCTGCCACTCGGCCTCACAGTCTGGAGAGTCCACAGCAAATGCTCCCAGATCCCTACTATACACCTTTATATATTCCATATTCACTCAGAACCTCTACATGTTCCAAGCAGGAAAGGTTGAGCGATCATACACTTACTGTTTCTATGCACCTATGACATTCCTTAGCCACTCATAACCTATATTACGTCCAAGCAGGAAAAGGTGGCTGAGCGTACGCTTACTGTTTCTATTCTTGTGTGTTCCTTTTTTATCCATTCAAAACCTCTACTACATCAAAGCTAGAAAAGGTAGCCGAGCACACACTTACTGACTGTTTGTATGCATGTATTTGCATATGTTATCCACTCATAACCTCTACCAGGACCGAGCTGAACAAGGCAGGTGAGTACATAAGCACTTACTGTTTCTATGTATGCGTGTACCTTCGTTATCCCCTCATAACCTCTACTAGATCCAGACTGGAAAAGATAGGCGAGCACACACTTACTGTTTCTACGCATGTGTAACTTCATTATCCACTCATAACCCCTACTAGACCCAGACTGGAAAAGGTAGTTGAATACACACTTTTTGTTTCTATGCTTTGTTATCCACTCATACCCTCTATTAGATAGGCTCCTAGCCTCTAATAGATCCAGACTGGGAAAGGTAGGTGAGAACATACTTACTGACTGTTTCTATGCATGTGTGTATCTTCATTATCCACTCAGAACCTCTATTAGATCCAAGCTAAAAAAGGGTGATGAGCACACACATATTGACTGTTTCTATGCATGTCTGTACCTTCCTTATCCTCGCATAACCTCTACTAGATCCAGACTGGAAAAGGTAGGCGAGCACGGACTTACTGTTTCTATGCATGTGTACCTTCATTATCCACTCATAACCTCTACTAGATCAAGACTGGAAAAGGTAGTGGAGCACACACATTGTTTCTATGCGTGTGTACCTTTGTCATCCACTCATAACCCCTACTAGATCTGCTCATAACCTCTAATAGATCCGGACTGGGAAAGGTAGATGAGCACACACTTACTGGCTGCTTCTATGCATGTATGTATCTTCGTTATCCACTCATAACCTCTATTAGATCAAAGCTAGAAAAGGGTGACGAGCACACACATACTGACTGTTTCTATGCATGTATGTACCTTCCTTATCCCCCCATAACCTCTACTGGATCCAGACTGGAAAAAGGTAGGTGAGCACACACGTATTGTTTCTATGCATGTGTTCCTTTGTTATCCACTCATAAACTCTACTAGATCTGCTCATAACTTCTAAAAGATCCGGATTGGGAAAGGTAGATGAGCACACACTTACTGACTGCTTCCATGCACGTGTGTATTTGCATTATTCACTCATAACCTCTATTAGATCTAAGCTAGAAAAGGGAGGTGAGCACACACTTACCAACTGTTTCTGTGCATGTCTGTACCTTCCTTATCCCCTCATAACCTCTTCTAGATCCAGACTGGAAAGGGTAGGTGAGCACGCACTTACTGACTGTTTCTATGAATGTTTAGCTTCATTATCCACTCAAAACCTCTACTAGATCCAGAATGCAAAAGGTAGTCAAGCACACACTTATTGTTTCTATGCATGTGTACCTTTGTTATCCACTCATAACCTTTCATAGAGCCATACTGGAAAGGGAGGTGAGGACACACTTACTGACTGTTTCTATTCATATGTGTGTTCATATGTGTATCTTCGTTATCCACTCATAACCTCTATTAGATCCAAGCTCGAAAAGGGAGGTGAGCACACACTTACTGTTTCTCTGCATGTCTGTACCTTCCTTATCCACTCATAACCGCGTCTAGGGCCTAGCTTACAGACTAATCACATCTCTGATTTCTCGTTTAGGTACACACTAGCTCGGTAGTGGGTCGTGGCTGTGCTTGGACCGTCTCTCCCCGAGCCTCCGGCATATGCCTTATCTTGTAGTAATACTTTCTTGCATCAAGTTATTATTTCACCAGCGTTGCACCTGACCTTCTTTCTCTGGGGAACTTGCTGGTGTTCTGCCTTATTTCTTCCTTCTCACCTTACCTGATAAACCCCGAGGAAGGAATCTGCTCATCTTGGTTCAGGTGTTGAGGGCTGCTTTAAAAATAAGTCTCATCTGGGCAGTGTTTTGTGGAGCTGCTTCTGGGACTTTCTTCTGCTGACTCACCCCAACATGCCAGGGTACTCGGCTCGCTTGCACTGAGTGGGAACGGGCACAGGTCTCATCTATGAGCATCAGGGGCAGCAGAGAGTTCCCCTTTGCCAGGTTGGCTCTTTCCCTCTGGAACAGGGTGGCAAGGAGATGTGTCAAGCAACAAAATAGTTGAAACAAATGCTTATCTGCCCATTTAGATGCTGACATTTAATGTGAGACTTTTCAATTTTCAGATCACACACACTTCTCTGCAGTTGGCACAGTAACCCCCAGAGGTATCGTGCACTCTTTGCAGCAGGGCGTGATGTAAGCATTAATTGTCTGAAAGGGCTGCAGTATTTCACACAGCCAAATTAAACTGAGGTTATTGAGTTCTGCCGTCAAGCTGAATTGATTCGTCTAACGCTATTTGGAAAACGCTACTATCGCGTATAGCACTCTACAAACCCGCAAAGTCAAATTAAATGTTTCAAAATAAAATGTTGTTTATGGCTCTAACGCTCACTGCATAGTGGGACAATTGGTATTTACAGTATGCATGCCCGCGTTGCCTTGAGGTTTCAGGGCGCTGACTTTGAGAACACTTTCCTGACAAGGCGAACAAACACACACACATCTCTGACATGAGTAGAATGCAGTGTCAATAATAACAATCCAGGAATACCACACCTGTCAGGGCACAGAAGCCATCCAATAAGTCTCCATGAAATGGCCGCCATCACTCCTGGTTACAGATCACTCATAAGGACAGCAACGTGCTGATTACATGGGAGCACTGGAGGCCATAGAAATACTGCAACCCGTGCAAACAGAAATGTCAGCGGAAACTCTGGATAAGGAGTAGAATACTTTCCTTTCTCTATTTCATCCTTCTCATAATGTATGAATACCATTGTAATACAGGAGGGACACATCTAGTGCTTAATTTATAAAAAAATAAATAAGTGCCAGGCGGGCCGAAATCTTTTATAACGCACCTGGGACACTTGGGGCGGGCAACTCACAGCCCACTTCTGCCAACCCCCATGATTGTTCTCCCACAGGGCCCGCAAATTAAGGTTTAATGCTGCAATCTCCCACTGGCTATTTTGAGTGATGGATGCACTAGTCATGGCAGATGTGCAATACACAGATGCCAACAACATCAAATAGCATAACATACTAGTGGAAGACAAATGTTTAAGTGCTTCTTTAAACAGATCATAATTGTTCACATTTTGCTCGGATTGCATAGGTGGCTAATGGAACATGTTGACCATCTATCCACAGAAAAACAAGCAAAGATGCTTTCCTACTAAGTTTGATTGACAAAAGCAGGAAAAAGGATTACTGAACGGTTGAACTTGACTGCCAAGCATTGCAGTAAAACCTTTGTGTATAGGTTGATATTGATGAAAGTCACTCCTCTAAGGCAGTGGCTTTTTCCCTTGCCTTTCTCCTGTGTTAGTGCTGCTTTCTGGTGACTGTCCTCTTGTTGCCAACCCAAAATAATGTTGAAGTGTTGCTGCATATTGCAGAAGTGGAGGAGCTCCAATGTTATGCAGGAGGACTGGAGAAGTGTGTGGGCATGGCCAGCACAAGCACCCAACAATGTCACCTTCCAACTCATTTCTATGAATGGAAATGGATCTCTACCACTCTGATGTCTACGTGGGCCATCAAGTTTATGAATAACGATGCGCCAACACGGGGTGAAGAGAATGTGGCCAGTGCACACTGTTGCTGCTTGTTGTTTGACAACTGCTGAATAAGATTTAATAAAAAGTTGCTAAAACACAACATCATAATCAGACTGAGTCTGAGAAAATAAGTGCCAGGGCCCAGAAATAAGTGCCGGGGCTGAGCCCTGGCAAATACCCCCACAAATTATGCACTGTTACCATCGTTTTCTTAAGTACTCACTTCATGTGTATGGTTTTGCTAAACCATTTGTTATCAAAGGTCAAAGCACTCACATCATTGGCAGAGGTTGCCATTAAATTCTCACTCCATTAGAGTGCATTGGCAAAAAATGCTCCAGTACTCACGCCATAGACCAGAAACAGTGAAAATGGGGTGGGTGATGAAAGCATGTCTACATATTGCGCACTGCCACCCTTTTTACTGTAATGACATTCCCTGCTCGTCACGTGCTTCCAGGAGCATGCTGTGTGTCGCCTGTTGCATCTCACTGCATTGCATGCCAGAGGACACACCCACACAAAACACAATGTTTGGAGGCCAGTTTATCTCTGCATCCCACCACCAAGTATGTGACAAATGTTGCTATTTGGTGGCTATGACACCTATAAGCCACGACCAATAATAAGATGCGCTGAACCTTGCAGAGCTGCCTGGAAATTATTGTTTATAATTATGCCTGTAAGTGGGCACTGCTTTTTAATGGTGTTCAGATGCGTGTGGAGGTTTTTCCTGCCAGGGGAGGAATAAACTTTCTCCCGCCAGCCAGGAGTGTGCAGATGGCTTCTACTGCACTGATAATGCACGTGTTTACCCATTGAAACTCTTCATGTGAAGGACACAGCCCTAATAATTCAGTTGTTATGTGCGTTCTGGCCATCGCCAAGACAACCACAAAATAATGTAGCATTTCACCAAGCCATCTAGTTACACCTTCTCTATTCATAAACTCGCATGCATACAGAGTGCCTGGAGTAGTACATCGTGGAAAAGTGAAGAGGGAGGGAGTGTGACAAACTTAGACATTTCTTAGCCCGGTTCTTGAAAGTCTAGTGCTACTGAGTGCTTAATAGCAGGCCAGCTGCAGAGGCCTTGGCGCGCTGTGCAGCCGCAGGGCCGCTCGTTGTTGGCTTTTTTGAAGAAGAAGATCTGATTGCTCTGCAGCGGAAGCAGCCAGATCTCCACCCAAAAAAAATACAAACATCCAAGCGGCGGACACGCAGCGCCAGAGGCGTTGCTAGCGGGGCTGAGGGGGATATAGCCACGGGGCTTTTGGTTGTAGCCCCGCTCAGGCGTTACAACCAAAAGGCTAGCTAGCTCCAAGACACGGCCAACATTATCTTAGCCCCGGATCTTTTCCAGACCTAGCAACACCCCTGCACAGCGTACCAAGGCCTCTGCAGCGGACCTGTTATTGGACACTGTGTGGACTGCTAGCAGGCCAGCTGCTGCAGATGCCTTGGTGCACTGCACTGTGTGGCCGGATCGTTGTTGGCATTTCTTTTTTTTAAAGAAGATCTGACTGTCTGCTCCGCAGTGGAGCGCTGGGAGAAGTGACAGTCAGATCTCCTAACAAAAAAACTAAAAAATACCAACAACGAGGCACGGCCGGCCGGTGTATAACTCTTCAGCTGCAGTCACAGTCAGACTCAAAAGAGGGCCTGTGCAGAAAAAAAGAGCGTCAGTGTTGGCCACTGGCAAACACTGGCACAAATTAAGCACTGCACACATCTCTTTGCAAGCTGAACACTGGTCGTTTGCTATTTCTGTGAACATGATGGTAAATTGAAGTGCAATTTTTTGGGCTGCCCAATTTTTTACGTCATTACCACAGTCACATATGAAAAGTGATTTCAAAGGTTTTTCCAGGTGTAATTCACTCCCAGAAAAAGTCAACGCATACATATATGTAAAGAATACAGGATTCACAAAAGAAGCAGGAGTGCAAATTACGCACATACGGGTGATTTATGAGCGTGTAATACAAATACACTGATGTACATAAATATGTATGTACGTATTATGTAAATTATACAAACTATTAATAATTTATGTGCTGTGACAAAGCAAAGGTTTTACGTGGGGGCTTGTGGGAGATGGGGCAGGTGGCACAGTGCCTTCACTAAATTAGGACGGATATATGCCTCGTGGAAACATGCCAACGCCAGGGCACTCAAAGGGTTGTAAGGGGCGGTCAAGTTAGTGGCTTTGGGCGACCATGTACATAGAGGTTTGCGCCAATAAAAGTGTACACGCCACATCAGGTGTGCTCATTGACAATACAGGAGCAAATGTGATTATGTGTTTCATGGGAGTGAAGTACTTCTGGTTGTAAAAGTTTATTTTTAACCTGGGTAAATGAAAGCACTTGAATGTGGGTTCCCATATTCATTTCCCCTAAAAGTGAATATCGAAACCATTGGACAAATGTAGGGTTCTTTTTGTTCACTTTTGCACTTGACCATGTTTATGCATGCTGGCCAGCACTTGAGGCGGGTCTGGCCTGTAGCCAAACATGATCTTTGCTGTTGTGAATTTCATACATTTCAATGTGTCAATTACAACATGCACAATTAACATAACCTTCAGAACATTTTGTGCGCAAGCCAACATACACTAATTACCTTCATGAATAGCCACCACTCTGTGTCAAGCAACTTAATGAATCAGCATTGTCGGCATTGTTGTTCTGGAAGCCACTGGTGAGAAGGACTCCTGCTGTCTTCGAGATGAGCAGCATTCCATCTCTGCAGGATATCTTCTCAAACAATACCTGACTAAGCTTGTCATTTTGTTCAAGGGCACTAGCCATAAATTAGCTTAGATTTTTCACATTTCACTGTCTGAAATGTCTTGCAAGCAGAGTTCTCCATTAGCCATCTACAGGTAACACTTCTGTATCTGGGTGATCGGAAAAAAATGGACACCCTACCACTTGTGCTTAATGCAACCCAGTGTCTGCAGGCAAGTTGCCTGCCACACCTAGGCTATGAACGTTGGTATAATTACACAAATTACATGTGTTGCCTGCTGTTGAATCCCTTCGAATGTTTTCTGCAACTTATGGACCAATCTAGAGAACCTAAAACAGGCTCAGCTTCTTGTTCTACTAGGCCAACAAATATCTGCTGAAGAACAAGTAGGTTCCCTGTGCTTCCGCAGACTGTTTTTTTAGGGGTGAAGTGAAGGCAGGCCTTTCAAGTTAAAGCAGGGGTTTCTTTGATCACCCATCTGCCAGGCTATTGCTGGAGTTGGACTGCAGCCAGCCAGGATCAGCCAGCCGGGATCAACCGCATGGCGTGAGGTGGGAAAAGCCCAGAGAGACCACCCGCTGCTTGCCCAGCAATCTGGTGGTGAGACCTCTTAGGCAGCTGACCATCAGGTCACACAGCATGTTACATCTGAAATGTGCTTCTCACATTCTCTCTTGGGTTCATTCATTTCTTTGGAAGGAAATACCCTGGATGTAGATTCACAAAGAAGTGACTGTTGTACACTGCCTGCTGAGAGAATATGAGCTGTTGGTGTGTGTATGATGTCAGCAATGTGACTGTGAGGGCTCCAGTAGTGTCAGATGTTGCAGATAGGCAAGAATGGATGATCTGGTGGGTTCTATATAGAGCCCCGTGCTTCTACATACTTACAACTACTTCAATAAAAGATACATTTTCTATACTTTTGGAGTTCCGCTTGTTATCTTAGTACCCACTTCTATGTACATGATAGTCAGGCTACTTCAGTTTCCCGGAATAAGCTGCAGTTATTACTGTAGAAAGACTTTGTTTCACTGAAAAGAGTTACCTGCAGTAATTCTGATGTATGGTTGACTTACTCTTCTCTTTCCAAGAATACATTAGTTGTAGGTCCCGAGTAACATTTTGCTGTACAAACCTCACAAGACTTTGACTGTCAGAAGCAGTGTTACTTTTACATCTGAATGGGTCAGTGGGTGTTTGGAGTCTGACTGTAACAATTTTATCTTGCTATTTGTGGAGAAAATACTGTCCGTCTGGTTCCTATTTGACTATTCAAACAGGCCCAATTTGAAAAATGTTTTTCAGGAATTCCAAGTTGAAGTAGTTGGTGAAGTGTATAGATAAAACTATGAACAACAAGACTTTCCTCAATTAGTGATTCCAAAAAGCCCGGAGTTCAGGAGTGCATCAGTAACATGTTGTGTAGTGCAATGTGCAAATAACAAGCAACTGCCCAGCTTGTCCTGGTGGTGTGGCTGAGAGGAAGGATAGAGGACATGACCAATGGGCGTTTCTTTGGAGGCCGGCAGAAACGTCATCAAAGTACAATGTGAATGAGAAAGAAAAAAAAAAAAGATGCATCAAGAATGAAATGACAGTAAGGATAATTGACAACATATTATGAATTATTAGAGGTTAATATTTATGAGGCCTCCTGAGTTTCCCTCCATCTGTGATTGGTCCATTAATGGTCACATGCTGTGACATGTTCCAGTTTTATAGATGTTGCATCCCAGTTTAATACTGCATCACCTGTATTTATACATTGCAGGTCAGGAACATGGATATTCCTCGTGGCAAGGAGGAGCAGGGATGAGACTCTGGGCACGTATGGAAATTGGAGCAAGGATGGGCTTAAGATAAAGGATGGGTGTCATTGAGCCCCAGAGCAGGGATGGGCCTATGAGCAGGATTTCTCTTCCGAGCACAGACGTGACTTGTGTTATGGATGAGCCTTCAATGAGAAGCCGGGATTGTTCTAGGTTGAGGAGTGGGTATGGGCCTTAGGTGCAAAGCTAATGGTTGGTTTTACCTTGGGCTAGGGAGAGAAGTGAAACTATGTCTGTTATGTCCAATCTGATGCAAAAATAAGCAATTTTGGAAGAAAACCACATGTATGTTATATGTGGATATACGTTAGTTAGTATTATGCTAGCAATCAAAATGTTGGCCATAATGCAGGGAAGCAATTCACTTAATATCTTTTTATTCATTGCACTGTTTAGATATATGTTTTATTGAAAAACAACCCTGCATTTTTTTCCTGATTATTAACTATTGGGGTTTCATAAATCAAATATTGGCTGTGGTCTTGGCACATATACAAGGCCTTTGGGTCCCTCAGGATGCACATTGTGAGCAAGTATCTGTCCACCTGGGGTCTGTAAGAAATATTCTTTGCCACTTCCCCTTTTTACACGTAGCCATAGGTTGGGTTAGACACCAGCCAGGCTTAGTAGTGCACTAGACACACACCAGATTTTAACACTATATGCCATAAATTGAATAGACCACACAATAATAGACCATCATGCAGGCTCACAATCCATACTTTTAAATGAAAATGTTTAGATCCGTTAACAAGGTGATAACATTTCTATTTGCATTTGTTCTAGATAAGAAAAACAAAACATGTTCAACATGGGCAATGAATCACATTCCAAAATCAACCAGCAAAACATACATTCATTGGTGCATGGTGTTAGAGAAAACGAAAACAGAACATACAATTTCACACTGACAGTTTTCTTTTCATCCTGGAACAACCTTAACTGGCATTCATTAACAATGTGTGTAACATGGCATTACACCCTTAAATGCTTCCCCCCTGTTTACTATCAGTAGATTGGGGATGCAATGAGGGAACACCATGGTAAGCACTTTGGTTTTTTATAAAAGTAAATGCACTTTAGAAACAGCCTCAGGTCTTATTTATCATTTGCCTTCTTGCCAAGATCGGTTAATATGAGGTTAGAGGAAATTGATTCTCCAGCAATGCAGATTAATTCCCATAATCAATTTTGATTTAGGGACCTATCTTGATCTCCGGGTACCTTGGAGATGGAGGGAGCTATGCCTTTTTAGTTAGTTTGACCTGGCCAAATTCCCCCGCAAGAGATTCTAGTTACTTTGGTTGATATTAGAACTCCCTTTAACTTCACTTGATACCTTTGCGACCCCAGCTCTTCCTGCCTGTCTGCAGTTTGGTCTGTCTCAGCACCAATCGACAGCAGCCTCACCTTCTGACTCAGGATCCGAGCTCGGGCTGCCCTGTTGGGCTGTCAGGCCCACATATAACAATTTCACTCACAACAGCTTTCAAGGCTCTAGCGAGGCTTGGCAAAAAGCCATATGCTCGGACAGCACTGCTACCAAACAACCAGCCTAGCTTTCTCACTTGAGGATCACTTTCCAAGTTCGAAAACTACAGCTCCATGTCTTTGCTTGAAATCGGAGCTTGTACGGCCCGTTTTAAAGTATCAGCCAAGCAAAGCCCAGAGCAGGCCCTCTCATGCACCAAAGAGCCACAGGTCATGCAGTAAAAATCCCTAGCAGAAGACCATGCAGAAACCACTGGAAAAAAGCCTAGCCTTCCAGCTCACAACCAATTATAAGCTTTTCCCCAGAATCCAGTCCAGCACATATAGATTCTGAACATTTGTACTCACCTATCTGTCGATGTCACCCCCTTCACTTCAGCCCATTTCTGGTTTCACTTCCAATTTCAACACATGACAGAGCCTTCAGGAACATTCCAGAGCCTTCTAGCACCCATCTCTCCCCCTCTGACTTTAGTCAAACTGCACCCTGTCATGGGTTTTGACCCATGTTGAATCAATAGACTGGGTAGATCTGGGGATGAGCTGTCGCCGCCCATTATTCTATCCCAGAACAAACTAAATCAATAGACTGGGTGGATGTGGGGATGAGCTATCGCCGCCTACATTCACGCCAGAATAGGAGAACTGCGCAGTTGGCACGAGACCACTCCAAAGATACAACCTTCTTGTGGGGGGGGTTCCACATCACCACTCTACTGTGAGGATGCCATCAAAACAATGTTAAGCAAGGGTCCTATACTATCAAGCAAAAGACCACTCTATTGAAATGCAGTAGTTCAAGACAACTCAAAAAAATGCATGCAGTACCTGCTTCGGACTCAAGGCGGCGCTAGCGGTCTAAACTCTGACAGGAGAACTGCTACTTCAGAAGCTAATCAGCCTTCTGTGACAATTGGGACTTCAAAGCTTGTTAGGTAATGGAAGATCTAACCACCTGCTGTTCCCAGAGACAATCTGCTAACCAAATGCAAAGTGGCCCCCTGGTCTGTTGACCTCAGCTTGCTGGAGCCCACACAAAGGACCTTTTCCCTTGAATAGTATATGCTGATTTTGACTGTTTCCTGTCAACAAAGATCTGCCAGCCAGGAGAGACATGTGATCACTGTCATCCCCAAACTTTGGGGGCGGACTCAAACACTGCAGTACTTTGAATTGAAAGCAAATATATATTTTACAGAAACACTGATAATTCTTGGTAACCAGATGACAGAAATGTGAAATTTGGGGATCCTTAAAATGAAAACTTTGCCCACAATTCAAGCCCAAACTCCAATTTGTGTGATGTTCTGGGGCAAAACCCCGCTATTTATTGATACTACAGACTCTGTGTTTAAGCTAGAGACATGGGAATTTACTGGAGTATGTATGGACAGGCCGTGTATATGTGTATAATTTTTAATGAAATACCAATGTTGCATAACCCACTAAAATCGAAATTAAGTTGCCATTTCTTTACCCAAGCTCCTAGAAACGCCAGAGTCGGAACAGTGCCTACCTCATGTGATATATGATGTGTGTAGGTGATGTAAAAACAACTGTGTAGTTGGGAAATATGTATTTGGAGCAAATATAGATTTGTGTGTAAAGATGACAGGGGAGGGCCCTCTGGCCATAAAATCTACCTCATCACTCTGACTCACAACTCAGTTCCCCCAATCAAGGGAGAAAGGAAAGCTTGGCCAATGATAAATTGAGAGAGGGGCTGGCTTAGTGATGCTGCGCACACACCCACTTTCTAAACACATAAAAGCAGACAGTGCAGGACAAGTGGAGATCCCTTTTTCACTTTCCGCGGGACGCTCTGCCGGGAGACTTCAGACTTCAATCCATCAATCTTCAGAGACCAAGACTTTACTTCGGAATTTGTAAAGAACAGGCCTAACCCACAAGCTGAGTTCTCTTCAGCAGGCCTCAAAATCATTTGCAGACTATTCACAGCCGGGCTGAGCTGTTGATTCTGGCCTGAAACCCTGCTCCAGAAAGATCCAGAAGCAGTGCTGTACCCAGAGAAAGCAGAGACAGACCAGAGATCCAGAGAACCACAGGCCGCTGTATCCGGGGAACTGACCCAGACGCTGTGAGCAGAACCGGTGCCTGACAGACCCAGCAGAGCGGAGCTGACCCAGGCGCTGCGCGCAGCGACCGTCCGTGGCGAGGGAACCGCAGCCAATCCTGACCCGATCCGTGGCGAGGTCCAGTCCTTTCAAAGCTAGGAGTGAGTACTTAGATCAGATTGTGACAGAAATAAGCTCTTAGTTAAAATAATTTAATCCAACTATTTGAATCTGATTAGAACTGTCTCCTAGAAATCGTGTCACCTGTCATTTTCAAAGCTGCCACCTGTCAATTTGAGTTACTTTAAATCCGAAAAACGACCTTTACAAAATCGTTCATATCTCTGGAACCGTTTGTCCTAGGAACTTTGTTTATCTTTCCTCTGAAAGCTTAGAATCTCAGCTTTCCAACAAACCTAGAACCGACTCCTTATACTTTTGCCGTAATCACGATTCACGCACTCGCAAATTTTGCCGCGATTTGCGATTTGGCCTGATTTCTTTACCTGTAAAAAGATAGCAGCTTTTTGCTTTCCTTTGCTAAAAATGTGTTTGCCTCTTAATAACCATCCCTGAATCATTGCTAAAGTGAGCCTGAGCTCATCCCAAGTATCTCTCACTCACCCTGAACCTCCTAAAGGGAATTAAAAGCATTTTCAGCATATTTCTCAGTTCATTACCGCCACATTCAAACCACTTGGGCCTGTGTTTTAAAACTCATACCTGTTTTCTCTAAGCTTGCTGGGGTGGGAATTGAATTTCGTATTGTATTTGATTGCA
This sequence comes from Ambystoma mexicanum, assembly GCF_040938575.1. Taxonomy (NCBI): domain Eukaryota; kingdom Metazoa; phylum Chordata; class Amphibia; order Caudata; family Ambystomatidae; genus Ambystoma; species Ambystoma mexicanum. The sequence continues at coordinate 545,160,438 of NC_090939.1, forward strand.
TTCCTGAGAACTGTGTGTGTTACTTCCATCTCCTTGCATTGCATATAGGGGGGGGTGTGAATTTCCAGCAGGGGAAAAGTGAACATATGATATCTTGTGAAACCATATTAGTTGGTTTCTGTACTGCATTTTCATTCAACATTGCATCCATTTGAAACCATAAAAGTATTTTCGCTGCCTTATCCATCCTACACCAACTCCTCATTGATTATAAAGAAGTGTGCTAGTGTCAGATTATCCATTGTTGATTAACATTATATTTATAAGGGCGATATCGATTATTAATTTATTATAAAAGCGTGGTATCTTTATTTTGTTTTATTTCTCAAATAAACCTTTTAAACTTGCAAAACAGAACTACTTCTTGGCTCAGTGGGGTCAGGGGGATTCTAAGAGAGGGGTGTTATATAGGGGTAGTCATCCAGAACTCATGAACTGGACATAAAGATATATCAATAAGGGTTTCCATTCAGTATCCCAGACTAGGCATTGACTTAGCTGTAGTGTTGAATTGAATCCTCTTACAACCCCTGCCGACTGTTTGTAAACATGCCATCCTATCCTCCTGCGCCTCATGACTGAACAATTACCCTGTCTTTATTTTTCAAGGTTTGCCATCTTGTTGCATTGTGCATTTCACATTGCAAAGCAGGTTATTGACCCTTTAATTTCTACTTTTCTGGTTTTCTGAATCTGACCCTCGCAAGGAAAATTGTTTTGACCAAGCAAAGCTGTTTTGCCAATGCACATGCTATAATGTTAATATGTTAAGGCTCGCAAAACCCCTACATTCGAAGTCACCCCCATTTCAATTCCTAATGATATAACCATCGCCTGTGTTAGTAATTTATGTTGGTGATTCATGTTAGCAACCCATGCAATACACCACAGAGAACACAGCATATGCTGCACTCTTAGAATGTCGAGATCTGTAGCACACAACCTCCCTATAGGTCTCGGGTCACGGTGACCTATGCTATGAACCTTAACCACAGCCAATATTTTTTCTCTCTCTTTCTCTCTCTCTCTCTCTCTCTCTCTCTCTCTCTCCCTCTCTCTCTCTCTCTCTCTCTCTCTCTTTCTCTCTCTCTCTCCCTCTGGTATTATGCCTGGTCCACTGTGTACCATTATATATACACCCTTACCTACACAACTTTAGTCACTCTACCTCAATACCATCGTATCGTTCCACTTACTTTGTTTGCTGCGCTCCTTTCCTATTGTTGCTCCACCACAACCAACCATTCCGCCCGGTTTTCTTTCTTTTTGCTCCATAGACTACAGATTGATGACCTTGGATGGGGGAACAACACACCAATTTCTTGGACAACGTACCAGCCTCATAAGAACACTACAGTGGTGATTGGCAGCGTAAAAAAAGTCATAATATAACCTAACATAACATAATATAACATAACAAAGTATGGAGTTAGCCTAACTAATGTGTCATCTTTGAAACACCCTATTCCCTTAACCAAAAAAAGGAAACAACATGTACGAGCATGGCAAAGTTAGATTTAGCTGTTGTATGAGTTTAGTTTGGGGTGCTTTACAATTTGCTGTGTCAGCTAACATATGAGTGCTTGTACTAGGAATTAATTTAGCATGAGACATATGGGAATGTTGCACTAAAAAGTGGAGTGTGCAGCTTGTATGAGCACAGCTACCATAGAGCAACTGAGTACAGTTTACAGCTCTGTGATAACATTGTGGACATTACTTTACATCACATACATATTTGGTAAACCTTACATATTCAATGGCACATTACATCTCATGTTAACATTGCATTACTTTTATGAATGCAGCCAACAATCTTTGACAGAGATGATACTCAGATGCAATCTTCAGGAGTTTTATCTTTTAGGTGCAGGCTGTTTTGTAATTAGCATGTCAGTGAATATGTGATTGCTGGCATGTGTACTACATTTGGCATGGAACTTAGTTAACAAATATGGGTTCCTGCACTAAGAGGTGAAGGGAGCATTATATATTAAACAGTACTTAGCATTACATGTATGTGTGGTCAATCTTACCTGTTTAGCTGTGCATTTATTTGAAAACATATTTGGTGGGCAAAGGTTTGGTCATGCCGTTGCTAGAAAATTGTCTGTTAAACATTCTTATGCATGTATATCCATAAGACGTTGCAGTGTGAAAATACAATATGGCAGCAGAATAATAATAGTAGCTCCTCCATTTCCTGACAATGACACAAAAGAACATTAGAATTCGAGCTCATCGTCCTTGTGGTGGAGGTGGATAACCATCAAGCACTGTCATGCGAAGGATGTTCCACGGAGACCATCCCAAAGGTGAAAATACCTTTCAGAGATCCTCCAGCCTCAAGCAACCACCACCTGCCATTTGACTCCCCACCTTGGAGACTCAATGGGTTGAGAGGTAGGTAAGCAATCTCACCCATTCTGCACCCATGCTCGTTCACTTTTCCCACCACACTGAGGCAGTAACAGGGTGCAGGATGTCCCCCTACGGTGTAACATTCATGCCTTCTTCTATGTGTCCCAGTGCCGACCTCTCTGCCCGTCTCCTTGGCCCCAATCCATCTATTGGTTGTAGGCATGTCCCATGAAGGTGGCCATCTACTGCTCTCCATGAAAAGATGAGAATTTTGCGGCAGAGATTTCAACATCCTAGACTAGCTCAGACACTGACACGTGCAATTTAGCAAGTCCCACCCTTGGCCCTGTGCTCTAGCACCTTAAAGCATCTCATGTGCTAGATGGAATTACCAATAATGATCTCAGACCCAAATAACCGGACAGACTCAAAGAATATGGGAAAATGCTACTTTAGGTTGTATACCTTGATATGCATTATCTATGACATCATCCAATGTGTCAAACTGTAAAGCCTATTGAAGGGAGGGGTTGGTTAAGGGAACATGTATACCTATATTATGTATAAGTATTAATAACTTCATTGGCTGCCCCTTATCTGTTAGGCACGCCTCAAACTTCCTCTAAATACCTATAATGCTGATTATAGCAGAAAAATGCCAGCAGGTTGGTCTTTGCAACATTGTATAGCATGTTGCTACATAGAACCTCTGATTGGCTGGCATGCTTTCCCAACCTTGGACCTTCAGCTTGTTAGAAGCACGTAAACAAAATGAAACTCAGGTGCCAGAGTAACGTCAAACTACTCCCCAGTTTCCCAATTAGTCCATCATCACTCATCGGTACGGCCCCAAACCAAGGTTTCTCCTATGTAGTTGACCTTGAAGCCTGTTCTCTGCCTGTTCTGGGACATTCAAAGGGGTGTAGGCACAACATTATCTTCATTTGGCCTTAATGAATAGCCCTTGGTTTCGACTTCTGAATCACGCGTGAGGAGACCACAAATGTGTCCATCTCGACCTTCTATTTACTGCTATCTGATTCAATTGAGCTGGGTGCCCTTACCCTTTTTGACCTCTGGAGGCCTGCTCACTCCATCTTGCAATTGTCCAATACTTGACTCTTGCAGATGTTTTTCTTCTTTACTTAATCTAAGAGAAATATGTCTTACATACATGGCTTATCCTTTTGATTCCCTTTGTGCTTTGCAATTATTCCTTGAAGAAGCATCCTTGATCTCAGGCCAATAGACTCAGTTTTCCCAGTGCCTCCTGACTCTGCAGCCCTGGTCTGTCTCAGAGGTAGCTTGATTGGTTTCAGTACGAGTCTGACGTCCATCTTTCCATCATGGCAGCTCTAGCCACGTTATGTTTTCCTCTGCAGCATACTTCTATATGTCTTGTCTACCTTGCATTTCTGTGTATATTCACTTATTAGTCACCAGGTTACTTTATCTTTTTTGCATATATGATTTCTTCATATTCGATTACATGCTTCTCTTGTTACTTCAGTTACATCTTTCTTCTTTGAGTATGTGCATATATTTTCAGTGTGTCACAGTGTCTTTCCTTTGTGATGTAATTCTGTTCTCATAAGATTTCCCTTGTGATATCCAGTGGTGTGTGCAGGCATCCTTCCACCCTCTAATTGTGACGGTACATGCAATATGGTTGTCTGAGTGCATATCGTCTCTCATACACTCAATGCAGTATTGGTATGATATCTGGTGTCCCACATAGGGCTCTTCTCCTGCTGTTCCGGTATGATGGAAGAGAGGGGGCGGTAGCTAGGGATGACATGTCCACCTCCTCCTCTACAGTCCTTTTCCTATACAAAATAACACCCGAAGCAACTACACAACCCTACCATTTCCCAATACCGCCACTATCTCTCCATCCACCAAATAACCATCATGTCCAGCCATGACCCCCCCAACATTTCCCCCAAAGGCAGCATATGATGCCCGACCAGAGAGCGCGTACCCCCTGTACCCATGGCAATGGTTAAAGTTAGGCAGTGACAAAGGAAACAGGTGCAAGGGCAATACATCAGAGAGAAGATAGCACTGGAGCGATGAAGGTTCCAGCAATGCGCCACATATCTAATCCTATATGCCTTCTCTTTAAACCCAAGTTACTGAACAACATCCAGTGGTTTCCCAAAAATGTCACTGCATATGGTCAGGCCCGTCCATTGGCTCAGAGACTAATCACACTACCTCAATCTCTGAACCATGTAAAACCTGTTAACCAAATAAAACAAAACATGAAATGGTAATGTTAAGAACCCCCAATGTTCTGTTCGTGATACCCTGTTGCTCTCTCTTTACATGATTCCCTTGTCTTTTGTGGTCAGATCATTCAATCTTTCATGTTACGTCGGTGCTGATGATTCACAGTTGTTCTTTTTCTTGTCTTGTTCTGAATCTCTTCACTCCACTGTTTCGTCTTCCCTCCCTTGTAGAAACGTTGATGTCTTCTCATTTCCTTACCTGAACCCTTCCAAAACAGCCATTTTGTGCGTTCCTCCTTCCTCTCCTGCTCCTCTAATCCCCTCCATGTGTTCCTTTCCTCCTTTTTACCCTGTCTTTCTCCCACTTGGCCGGCAACCTCTAAGTCAATTTCGACTCCTTGCTGTGATTCTCTTTCACATTTCTATTACTTCCTGTATCTGCAGCTTCCATTTTTATGATGCCCGTTCCTTTCTTTTCTTTCATGCTACCAAACTTCTCATCTCCTTCTTTATCTTTTCACACCTAAACTACTGTTCGGCACTCCTAGTCAGCCTCGTGCTTCTCATCTTACTCCCCTCCACTCCACCTAAAACGCTTCCGTCCGCCTACTCTTTCTTCTTCCTCCTCATTTCACTGTTTCCTCTTCTCTTGACTCAGCTTCTGTCCTACCTTTTGACTTACATCTCCTCTTTCAATTCCTCTTCATCATCTTCATGGTCTCCCACCCAATCTATATCCTCTCATCTCTTTCTACTGCCCTTCTTGTGCTCTACGTTCCCAATCTCCTTTCCTCCTTACACAAATCCTCCATGTGCTTCCTTCCATTACTGCTCATTCACACTCCTTGCTCTTAAACACTGGAAATCTGTTCCTCTCACTATCACCTATTTTGCTTCTTACCATATCTTTCATTCTCACCTGAAGGAATGCCTGCTTTCATTTATTTATGGCACCTACATTTCCCCCCTACTGTTGAATTTATTCTTTTTTCATTTTATCATTATCTTAGTACCAAGTTACTGATTCCGTCAAGTGCTTTGGCGAAAACACTCTAAAAATGTCAATAAATACAAATACAAAATACAGGAACATAGCCACAAATTGATGAGAACACGAAACAGAGATCCATCCTCTTTGACACTAGGAATCATATCATAACACACAACCTTCAAATCCCGGGTAATCCAGAGGCCTCATGGTGACTATTATGAAGGTCTATATCCCAAATCAATTAAATGAGCATTACACTCACCCTAACATGAGACATGCTGGCCATCTCAGAGAATTCCCCACCCTCAGAAAGATCTTCTCCAAAGACCTCAAATACCAACCCAAGCATATTCAAGCAATCAAAACACCTGTCCCTACCAGCTTCCCCTATAGAGATTACACATATCTTTGGCATCCTCCTGCAGACCCGACCCTTAGTGCAGCTTTCCTCCATACTGCCCCTGACAAGGAAATTCAGCTCTTCAATAAAGTTGCCCCCAGTGCAGTTCAGGGTCTGGTAGAGAGCTTGGGAACATAGCCTATCTTCGAGATGATGTCTCTTCTCATTCATACAAGTCGGCCAGGCTCTGGAGAACTTTCAGTACCACAGATTGCAGAAATGGCAGCCTACAGCACTGTAGGGTAGCAATGGTCCCCAGAACAGAAGCAGGATGCATCAGGAGGAGGTGGGGAGCATGCATAGGCTTCACCACCCACTGAGAGCATGCATGAGAAAAGCATGTACTAACCTCGGCTGTTCATACTTCCATGCCATCTCTGCGAAAACAGCAACAGGCTCGCGCCATTGCCCCACTACAATAAATACATCTGCCATTTTAAATCTACTTACATCTCTTTCCCCACTTAACCCACTCCATGCAGCAGACTAGAGGGAAACCCAGAGCCTGCAAGCAGCCAGCCAGGAACAGACTCCAGAAGGCTCTCCCCAAGGCACCCTCAGCAAAGCTTCAGCATCCACTGTGCATTATCCTCCTCCAGGAACCAGAAGCGATGCACACCAAACTGCTTGCACAAGAGCAGGCTACACAATTTAAACAGGACCTGACAAGATCAGCCCGTCTCTGAGTAACAACTCTGGGATGCAGGCAAGAGCCCCTAATGAGAGACCAACACCAAACAACTCCTCAGACATGGGCAAAGGCCATAGCATCAGGATTGGAGTTGGAAAGCATGGCCTAAAAGTAAGAATAGTACCCCACACTGGAGCCCCAATAACCAGAGCCTGCCCCCACCCATGACACAAATCAGGATGACTGACTGCGAAAGGCCATGAGGAATGCAATTTCCTATGCCAACGCCAAAACTCCAAGACACATTTCCCTATCATGTTATGTTATGTTATGTTAAAAGGAATTATAAAGCGCACGTTCACCCTAGGCCATCATGGCGCTCACCGGCAGAAGAGGAAAAGAACGAGAGAAGGTTCAGAACAAAAGAGATTTTAAGGAACAACGAAAGGAGAGGGGCTCAGAGGTGGCATGCAGAGAGTGAGGAAGAGAGTTCCAGGCCTTGGCTGCAGCAACTGACAAGGCACGGCCACCCATACGGGAGAGTCTGACCCAGGGAGCTTGAATGACGAAAGTGGACTGTGAGCGAAGTCGGCAAGATGCAACATAAGGGAGAAATTTGGTTTGCAAATATTCTGCACCCTTTTTGTAAAAAGCTTGATGCACAATACAAAGTGATTTAAAAAGAACACGTTTCTTAACAGAAAGCCAGTGGAGCCGACGAAGCACGGGGGACATATAAGCACCAAGTGGAGGATGAAGTACAGACATGGCTGCAGCATTCTGGAGGAGCTGAAGGTGGTGCATAAGATAACAAGGCTGACCAAGATAAAGCACATTACAATAAGCGTTAGTACTGAGAAGAGAGACGCAACAACACAAGCCTTACAATGGATTTGAATGAAAGGGAGAATTTTCCATAGGGTTTTCAATTTGAAGTGTCTGGATTTGCAGACTGAGGCAACCTGGTCACACATAGATAAGAATGAGAAGATTTTTACACCCACATTTTTTACAGAGGAGCTAGGCATAAGAAAAGGCCCCAGACAAGTAGGCCGGAAGTCGCCCGTCCAGAACGACAGAGGGCTGGAGGTGCCAACAATGAGAACCTTTGTTTTATCACCATTGATATTCAGCCAGTTCGCAGTTATCCAGGAATCAAGGTCTTCAAGGCAGCCCCTAAGCCATGCAGCAGTATCCGGCCGAGTAATATGAAGATGGACCATAATTTGCATGTTATCGGCATAGGAGTAGTACCAGAAGCCGTGGGACTGGATAAGGCGGAGAAGTGGCCTAATATAGATATTAAATAATGTAGGTCAGAGTGCGGAGCCCTACAGAATGCTGCAGGATAATGGGACAGGTATGGAAAAGAAGCGTGCCAAGAAACAGACTGAGAGCGGTCCGCCAGATAGGCAGAGAACCATGCCAGGACTTGACAAGACCCGCTGCCGATAGCCGGGAGATCAGGGTGGAATGGTCAACAGTGTCGAAAGAAGCAGATAGATCTAACAAAATCACTGCTCTGACACCACCCTGATCAACCAGGCAAACAAGGTCATCCATTACAGAAGTGAGGACTGACTCGGTACCTCTCCCAGGGTGGAACCCCGACAGTAAGGAGTCAAAGAAACCAGAGTATTCAAGAAACGAAGAGAGCAAAGTAGAGACAAGAGACTCCATCAACTTCATAAGGAAAGGGAGAAGTGAAATAGGATGAAAATTTGAGTGCACAGAGGGATCCAGATAGGCGTTGGGTCAGGTAGGGAGGATGGATGAGCACGAGGAGCTCCCTTTTTAGCAAGTAAGTTAAGTTTAAGCTGAGCTTTAAAGAGATCTACAATTTGGATGGCTTTGATTGTTTTGGGCAGTGGGTTCCAGTGGAGTGGGGTGAGTAGGGAGAAAGAACGGAAGCAAGAGGAGGCACAGGGATGGTGCAGGATGGCAAGGTTGAGTGCAAAGGAGGATCAGAGTGTGAGTAAAATGAGATACAATCAGACAGGTACTGATGAGCAAGACCATTGATAGCTTTGGAGACTAGGAGAAGGAACTTGAAAAGAGAGCGTTTTTGCATGGAGAGCCAACCAGCATGTTGTCAGTAGGTAGAAGTGGAGGAGGGTGTGGCTAGGTAATAGAGTGTCAGTATCAAAGTTGCGGACTTTGTCTAGAGGGACATAGCAATAGATAGGATGGCCAAGGAGCAGGCTTGAGCAGTAGTCAAACTTGATGAGCACGAGAATGGAGATTAGAGTTTTTGTAGAGTGGTTAATAAGAAAAGGACCCATTTTCTGAATGGTGGGGAGGTGAATATGAGCAGTAGGGGCAGTGGTAGTGATGAATCGTTGCAGTGTTAGGTCGCCATCAAAGAGGACCCCAAGATCTCCAGACTTGGGTGAGGGAGCAAGAAGGTCATGTAGTTAGGTGATGGGAGGTGTATAGATGGCATTGGAAGCTGGGAGAAAGATGACTTATATTTTTAATGAGTTCAACATGAGGCAGCGGGGAGCCATCCTGAGATGAATTGCAGTGAGACAATTCATAATTCATTCCGAGATGGCTGGGGTGAAGCAGTAAAATGAGAAAAATATTTGAGTGTCATCAGCAGAAAGTTGATGGTGAAAACCAAAGGATGAGATCAGTCTTTTTAAGGCATAGGTATAGAGGGTGAAGAGGAGAGGTCCAAGAACAGATCCTTGTAGGACGGTGACAGGCAGAGGGGTCGGCCAGAGGTTTGTGGGTTCCTGGAGATTTTTAAAGGATCTACCTTTCAGGTAGGAGGTTATCCAGGCAAGATTTGTGAAACACAAGGTCCTGGAGAGCGAGGAGGAGCATGGAGTGGTTGACAGTGTTGAAAGTGACAGAATGGTCAAAACATGAGTTTAGAGGGGTGCGCATTAGAGAGAAAGTTGGAGGCATGCACAAGTGCATTCTCACTGGAGTGATTAATACATAAAATAGTGGATCTCCAAGGCCATTATCCTCAAGTTACCTAGTGATCTCGTTAAGAATGTGTGAATAATGGATAAGTAGAGAAACTGGATTTGGTGGAGTCCAGTTTAAAGGTTAGGGCAGCAAGGCAATTTTTGTAGGCTACGGGTGGGACAGGAGTCAGCAATTTCTGGTGGCATCATAGGTCATGGCACATGTTTGTTTTAAGGGTCTGAATTTCAGAGATGATCCAAGGCTGAGGACAGGACGAGAAGGTGTGAATGTCTTAGGAGGATTATGTTGGTCAAATGGAGTCATAAGTGCATAGTGAAAGTCAGAGAAAACATGGTTTATGGAAGAGGTATATATAGGGGAAAGGGAAAGGAGAGAGGTTCTCACACCATTGAGGTATGAGGCAAGAAAGTCCTGCCTGACTTTCCTCTTTGAAGAGGGGAGATGAGGAGTAGAAGGTGGAGGGAGTGAGATGTTAAAATGAACAATGGAGTAATCAGAGGGAGAGGGACAGGTCAGAGGAGGAGAGTGAATTAGAGAGAAAGACAAGGTCAATAGAGTTCCCACCAGAATTGCTATTCATCCAAGCAAGGGCGGAGGCATCCTAATTGTGGTGTAATTCACTCTGATTTGCTCTTGCCTCAGCCAGGCAGTCCTCAAATGCCCTCCTCCTTTACTGACCATGTTCCTATATACAGTGGCGGCTTGTGACATTTTTAATTTAAGGGTCATAAATATTTTCCTCAAATATGTGAGAATGGCCAAAAGTAGGAGAGGCAGCCGAATTATCCAAATGTGGATCAGAGGATTGTCCCCCTGAAAAAAATGTTTTGAATAATGGGTGAATTAAATATATCACACATTCTGCAGAAAATTGGGTAGAAATCCAGATAGTATGCAATCCGTTTCTTTGAATAACTCATGAAAATAATCCTATCAATGCAAGTCACCTACAGTGCACAGGAGCATTCTCCAATGCAATTTCCTGATGTCTTTTCTCACAATAAATATGCCAGTATACACAACATGTTCACGCTGGTTGCGCCCATACATTTCCAAGCTGACTCCACTGATACATGCCAATATTCCCATATAAGAACCTACTCATGTTTGCTTTGCGCAAAATAGCAGTAATTATACCATAGAAAATTATGTCTAAGATGGCTTTACCAATATATGTCAGTATCCTCAAGTAAGAACATACACCTGCTGTCTTTGCCATTAGAAATGTCATGCCACAATAAGAAAGCATGTCCAAATTGGCTGCTTCAATGTAGGGATGTCTAGACACGTAATAAAACTTATCATTCTTGTTTTATCATAATTGCCCACTAAAACATGTAATGCCACAAAAAGAAATGGCTCTGCGGACTGCACCAAAATGTCAGTCTAGCCACATAATAGCACTTATTGTGCTTTCCTTAGCAGAGATGACTAGTAAATATGTCAGGCCATAGTAAGAAATGGCAAGACTGGCTGCACCAAAATTTCTCCTCCCCACATGCCCAGCCAAAATCAGTGCCCCCGCCAAGCAAACACAAGCATACGCACACACACAGTCACACCACATTCACTCATATTCACTCAGATTCTTATATCTATTCATCACACAAGCGGCCACACAACCATACAGCCCTCACATATTGCATTGAAACATTTACACTGATTAGAAAAAGAAAATTCACCCACATACATTCCCCATTCATACACTCATACAATCAGCAGAATGAATGCACTCTCATATTCACCAGCATTCATTTGGACGTTCACTGTTCATACAGTCATGTAATAAGCAGCATTAATTCACTCTCCTTTTCACCACCATTCAGTACATCCATTCCTTGTCTCAGTACTTACCTGGTAGGTGGGTTAGTGGGAGTAGGTGTAATGACGGCAACTGCTAAGTAATCAATTAAAAAAACAATGAGGCTCTTGTCTTAAAGCTGGTCTGTTCGGCGACACCTTTACATTAATTCCTTTTTGTCTTATGTCTATATGATAATAAGTTAATAAAATTATTTAAGTAGTCTGTTGAGTCTCTCTGAAGTATGGTGGCAAAAAAGCCACACAACCGCTAAAAATGTACAGGAAGAAATACTCTCGGAGACCTGCGCCAATTAACTTAACATTTTACAGGGTGCCCCTCCTAATGACATGTGTTTCGGCGGATCGCCTTTATTAAATCAGGGCAACTTCTATATACATTGTAATTGTCAAATATATATACATTTGAAAATAAACATGCATTGTGATATTCATCATATGAAAATAAAATTAGCATTGTGTCCAACAATTCATAAATTATATATTTACAAAAATGTGAAAGACCGATATTGAGGGTTGGTGTAAGGAAGTATTGTTACGGGTTGAGAAAAAGGGAGGGGGAGACAAAAGAACAAAAAGAAACCATGTCAGTTCAAATGTTCAGTTTGTTTGATTGTGCTGACTAATCAGCGAGTTTGTTATTGTATTCAGAAATTCCTTACCATGAATCATTTAAGATTCGTTATTCTCAAATTGCACATTTGTCATGGGTCAGATCCCTATAACAAGGAAAACACAGTTGCATGTTGCTGTCCATCTATTCACATATTATATCTATTTATGAGTAGGCCCTTGTTACCCTTTAGCTTTGAAATAACTCAAACGAGCTAGGCACAGTGAGTAAAAGCAGTGGCTGCGAACTCTCAAGTGGTTAATAACCACTGAACAGGTTATCAGGCCTTGTTCTGTCGAGAGAGGGGCGCCCGCTACCTTTGCAAACTAAATTTCAAGGAACCTGGGATTGGTAACCCTAGGTCTCCTGGGGGCAACCAGACGTGGTCTCCCTCTCACTGTGCTTAGGGAGGCATCAGCTTCACCTCACTGATGATCCCCAACAAGGGTGAAACACATGTATGGGGTTGCTGGTGTTACTCTCGTTCAGGTTGGAATTGCCATTGCATTTCGGTGCTGGACTGCCCCTGGGCAGGACAAAGACTGATATGCAAATGGATATTTCCCATCTGTGAAAGGCACAGTGAGTAAAAGCAGTGGCTGCGAACTCTCAAGTGGTTAATAACCACTGAACAGGTTATCAGGCCTTGTTCTGTCGAGAGAGGGGCGCCCGCTACCTTTGCAAACTAAATTTCAAGGAACCTGGGATTGGTAACCCTAGGTCTCCTGGGGGCAACCAGACGTGGTCTCCCTCTCACTGTGCTTAGGGAGGCATCAGCTTCACCTCACTGATGATCCCCAACAAGGGTGAAACACGTGTATGGGGTTGCTGGTGGTACTCTCGTTCAGGTTGGAATTGCCATTGCATTTCGGTGCTGGACTGCCCCTGGGCAGGACAAAGACTGATATGCAAATGGATATTTCCCATCTGTGAAAGGCACAGTGAGTAAAAGCAGTGGCTGCGAACTCTCAAGTGGTTAATAACCACTGAACAGGTTATCAGGCCTTGTTCTGTCGAGAGAGGGGCGCCCGCTACCTTTGCAAACTTCGGCCCTCATTACGACCCAGGCGGTAAGGGGTTTACGCCGGCGTAAACTTCGCCGACCCTTACCGCCTGAGTACGAGTTCCCTTAGCGCCATGGCGGATTTAACACCTGCTTTTAGCAGGTGTTAAAATCCATGGCGCTAAGGGACCTCGTTGTTAATTACGCCACCGTAATTTACGGTGGCGTAATTAACGCCTTCCCCACTCCCATTATGCCCTATGGGGCAAAAATGGGAATGGGGAAGGGTAAATGGGGATTGGGGACTTACCGCCCCGCCAAGGTCGGAATGGGGCGGTAAGTCCGCCAACCACCATGGCGGAGTTGGCAACTTAGCGCCATGGACCATGGTGCTAATAGCACCATGGTTCTCCGCCAAGGTCGTAATGAGGGCCTTAGTCTCATATTATACTCTTAGTTTGTGCTGCACTTCATTACCGCATGCTCCCTTGCTCACGTGTGATCGCAATTTCTTTAAATGTCGTTCCGTTATTACCCATAATACCTACATCACAATTATCGAATGTTACAGTATCACAAATGTTCCCAATTTCTATTTCTACTGTGCTACAGCTCGAAATTTGTAAAGTCCTCATATTATTATTCCCCCACTGTTGTGAGTTACATGCTACGCCTTAGTATGGCGTATTAGAATGTTAAAGTATAATATTCCTCTCGATCACAGCATCTTACCGTAAATGCTCCTATCATCCGCGTTGGCTTTTTTCCTTGCGGAAGGCCGCTGCCATAGTTAATATGTAAATGACCGTTGTCATACTGTTCATACACTGTTGTGGTTGGTCGTCATGGGCGACCACACGGGTGGCTTGTCCTCTTTGCTTTCTATTTGTATAATAGCGCCGCCATCTTTAAATATTCTCCTCTTTGTTATGATCTTAAGGTCCTACTCATATTGCCTAATCTATTACACTATGGTCGATGAGTTGCAAGTTAAAAGTCTTGTCATTCTTACTACAATTAATTGAAATCTTGCTATTTGTTTATTCCGCTTAAATCTGATTTGACCCATTTATTATATTCACATTGTAAAAATTACTGACATCCAGGTTGAAGATTAGTTCACTGATATTACCATTCTATTTATGAGTATCCTTTTCCTATTATTCTCTCTTTTGATATGTCATACTTCACCTTGAGTATGAGCTATATATGCTAAGTAATCAATTCATTCACTTGCACATTCTGCCTGCCCAGTTGCACACCTGCACTGCCTCCCGGCAACCTTTGCACTTTGGTCTGTATCTGTAACCCTATAGTTCCTCTATCTGCACTTTTGGCCGCCTGCTGTCTGCACTTACCCTTGCACCTGCCACCTGCTGGCCGCAATTCTTGTTATTGTTTTGATCCCATGTACAGCACTGCCCCTTCAACTTTCCACTGGCACTTTTACCCCCCTCTCCCCTGCACTTGTGCAATCTCAATTTCACTTGGTCCTGTAAGATGATTGTCTCTATCCTTCCTCTGGTCCCCCTCCCTTACCTCATCGTGCCTTGAAACACTTGCGTATAGGCACGTTATAAATGCCATATCATATCATATCATTCCCCATTCATACCTTCATGCAATCAGCCACATTCATTCCCTCAATAATTCTTCAACTACCCTCATATCAGCCCTCATCATCCCCCATGCAAAAAACCTAAAAATGACACTGTTCTCCTCGCACATTACCAAACAAAACTAGTCTTGACTTCAAAGCAAAAACCATTGAATGCTAGGTCACTGAAGAGCTTCAAATGATATATAGCGAAACAAACCAAATGTTTCATGACAATCAGGTTTCAGCCCAGGAAAGAATTCTGAATCGACCCTTCTATACACAAGAGGAGGAATCCTGCAGAACCTTAAGGGCAGCCATCCGTTGGTAGTCAGCCTTCTGGACCTATGAGCGCCGTATGAAAAGGTTGACCACTTAATCCTTTTATCCTACCTAAAATGAATGTTGGGTGTTGATTGCCTCCTTCATTGAGAATCACTCTGCAAAATTCAAGTTGGGTCCATTCCTATCCACTAGTTTGCCCCCAAACTGTGGAGTACCTTGCTTTCCTTGTGTTTGTTCAATGTGTACACCCACCACTCGACCTCACTGATTGACCACTACAATATTTCATTCAACGCGCATGTGGATACAACTCAATTTATAATGGATGACAAACACTTTCTTGATCAACAGCATTTTAACATGTTTTTCATCTGTTCAACACTGGATGATGGACAGCCTTCTCTTCTTGAATACTTTTCAAAATGGTAATTCTCCTCTGTGGACCAATTCAAGCTACTGTTATTCCTTGAATTTGGTCTCTAAACATAGCCCACTTTCTTGGGATGAGAACTTAAAATATGGTAGTCCTTTTTGTTCTATAACCAAAGATGTGATGGGTGGAACATTTTGAATAAATCTGAACCACTGGCACTGCTCTGGGCAACCTTCCACACCATCGTTTTTTATCCCGTCTTTACCATTACAAATGGAATCCAGCCATATGTAAATCAGTCAGATATTGTCACCAATGGCAGCAACCCAGCCCACACTGCTCAGCCAAGTCCCCCCTGAATGTAAACACAATGAACCCTAGGCATGTTTGCCTTCTTTAGCTTCATCAGTGAGGTGTAGCTTGCTTCCCTGTGTCGCAGCAAGCAAGGGACCCACGTCTGGGCATACCCTTTCTCACAGAGGGAGACAAACATTAACTAAAAAGTGATGGGTGGAAGCTTTTGAATAAATCTGACCCAATGGCACAGCTCTGGGCAATGTTCCACACTACTGTGTTTTAGCCCCTCTGCACAATTACAAAAGAGGTCCAGCCACATGCAAATCAGTCAGGTACTGCCTCCAATGGCAGCAGTCTATCTCGAACTGCGAGGCCCGGTCCCCACTGCGTGGAATCACAAGCAGCCCCAGACATGCTTCAGACTTGTTCGGCCTCATCAGTGAGGTGTAGCTTGGTTCCCTTTGGCGCAGCGAGCAAGGGACCCATGTCTGGGCATACCCTTCCTCACACAGGGAGACAAACTATAACCAAAAAAGTAATGGGTGGAAGGTTTTGAATACATCTGAACCTCTGGCACTGCACTGGGCAACCTTCCACACCACAGTATTTTAGTCCATCTTCACCATTCCAAAAGGGGTCCAGCCATATGCAAATCAGTCAGGTACTGCCACCATTGGCAGCAGCTGAGCACAAACTGCTAGGCCAGGTCCCCTCAGCATGGAACCACAAGCAACCCAAGCCTGATTTGCATATGGTCTTTCTCCTTCTGAAATGGCTTGGCAGGCTGAAGAACAGTGGTCTGGAGGGTTGCCCAGAGCAATGCCTGAGGTTAGGATTAATTCCAAACCTTCCAGCCATCACCTCTTTTGTTATGCATGAGTCACCCCGAGTGGGAATGGTATGCCCAGACATGGATCCCGAGCCTGCTGGGTCTGGAGACATAAGCTATCCTCACTGATGATGCTAACGAGGTTGATAACCGTCTGGGGATGCTTGTGGTCGTGTGCTGAAGGCATGTGACCAAGAAGTTTGCGGAGATCAATAATGATGCCGTGAACCCAGCTAAGGGAATCAGTAAGTAGTTTACTTAATGAGAGCGCAGAGACCAGCAGGTGCCTTAAACAACAGCAACCCAGCTCTCTCGCTAACAGACCATCTGTGTCATGATCTCTGCTTCCAAAAGATCAGGACTTGCCCGACTCCCTTGGAAGCAGACCCATAACCCCGGTTCCGAGTGCCAGCCAGTCCCAATTGGGACCTTTTGGACCCTGTCCTGGCGCCAGTGGCACCAGGCTCATAAAGATGCCCAGTCCCAGCGCTGGAAGCGCCGGGCTCATAATGCTTGGGTGGACTTACCTGCAGCAGACCATGCTGCTTACTTACCTGCCAGTTGAACCCCTGATCCTCTTCTGTTTGGGACTACTTTTCCTGTTGGGTGGGGCAGGAGCCACTCCCTAGGTTCAGAACACTGGAACTCTTCTGGAAAGCAGGAACTCTTTTCTTACCTAGGCGTGGCTGTGGAAGGAGACACCTAAGCACTACAGGAGGCTATTTAAACCACACCCGATGGATGAATCTTGCTTTGTGTTATTCTGCATTCTCTGCAGCAGAATGCTCATCGTGTCTTCTGCTTCTGATCCTGGGCCTAAGGGAACAAAGGCTTACCATCCTGGAATCCAGTCTTCAGCAGCACCTGTAAAGACAAAGAAAGAACAGGTTAGCACTACGGTCTTCAGTGGCAGCGCATCTCTTACCTGGTCCATCGGCTGTCACCAACGCCTCGCGCTGCATTCCGGCATCTGAAAGACAAAGGCTTACCTACTCTTCGCACGCTCCGGAGGCCTTCGGCGCTGCATCCCGCATCTGAAAGACAAAAGAAGGTGCGTTTATAGACATTGGGCAACTTTATTACTCACGTGCCATTACTCCTTCCCACGCCGAATCCAGTGGGTATTCCAGCACCCTTCAGCTTCTCTAAAGCTCCGAACTTGTACCTGCAAGATAAAAGGGACAGTTAGTGCGCATCGTGAAGCAGGCTACAAGCGCTTACTTACGTGCTTCCAGGCGCTTCTATTCCTCACGCGGGTTCGATCCTCAACTCTCATCAGCCCGCCATCCGCCATCGCCGGAACCCTGCAAAACAAGAGATATCATTACAAAAGACTTTTAAGACATTTGAAGTGCCCAGAACTTACCGTTCGTGCAGTTAACGACGGACAGCAGTCCTCTGAGGTCAAGAGGCCTGCACCCTTATCCAGTGAAGAAACTGGTTACGGCACCCTGCCCCGAGGCAGATGGAGAGCTTGGCGTTCACTTACCTAAGACATCTTACTCTTCAAGTCAGACATACAGTGCACAGAGGTCCAGCCCAAAGAGCCAACCGTGTGTTACACATCACCTTTGAAGATACGGCATTCACCCAGTCAAGACTGGCGCCTCTGCGGGAATCAGGTGAGCGTTACAGAACACAAAGCCTACCGCAAAACTCCCACCCAGGCGCTATGGAAACCTCGGATACCGACCAGCTAGCCCAGTTACTTGGGGAACTAAGAGCAGAAGTGCATGCAGCCCGCCAGGAAACGAATGCTCTAAGAAGGGAACTGATTATTTCCAAGGAGCGAACAGACGATCTCGCTAGACAATTGCTACAGTCACAAGCCGGACAAACTCCGTTACCCGCATCAGGGGCAAATCATCCTTCAACATCCTCTACGAACCCAGTGCAGATCAACCTACCTGGGAATGTACCTCTGGCTCCGCCCGAACGATTTTCTGGTGACCCAAAGAGGTTTGCAGTATTTATTAATCAGTGCCGGTTGCACTTCTTATGCCGGCCAGCAGCCTTTCCAACTGATCAAGCTAAGGTAGCTTTCGTGCTTTTGTACCTTAGTGGCAATGCGGCAGACTGGTCGATCCCTCTAGTTAATCAAGATGATCCGGTTCTCCATGATTTTCAAGCTTTTCAGCTCAGTATGGAAAAACTGTTTGCAAGACATTCACAGGGGCAGGCCTTGGACAATGAGCTCCTTTCATTGCGACAGGGTAATCAAGACCTTTTGGCCTATATTGCGTCTTTCAACAGACTGATAGTGGAAACTCGATGGCCTGAGGACAAAAGGATTACGCTGTTTTATAGAGGTCTACGTGGAGAGCTCAAAGATGTGTTAGCCCAAGTAGTGAATCCCCCGCAAGACTGTTCGGACTATATTGACTTAGTCGTTCAAATTGACCACAGACTGCAGAACAGGAAGGCCGATCGTTCCAAGTTTGATGCTCGAGTATTTTCCAAACCACCAACTCCTACCAAAGGAGTAGACTCCGGGGAACCCATGCAAATAGGGGGCCTGAAAGGACCACTAACACAAAAGGAGCGGGAAAGGAGAAAACAGCTGCAATTATGCCTCTATTCCGGAAACTCGGGGCACTTTCTTCGAGACTGTCCGGTGAAACCAGCCAAGAAGGCAGTAGGAGCTGCAGTTACCAGGGTCACAAACTCTGAGCAGGGAAACAACCTCGCCCGACAAGAATAGAGGTCCTCTTGCCGAGCGTTAAAACCAGTTCAGTGACCTCGCATTTCGTGATACCTATGGTCCTTATTAGCCCTGAACATCCGGATTGATTACATGCGATTGAAGCTTACGTCGACAGCGGTGCCATCGGCAATTATGTGGATCATGAAATGGTTTTGAGGATGAATCTGACTCTTTGTCCAAAGGCTGTAAAGGACGTCATTACTACGGTGGATGGTACGGAGATAGCCTCCGGACCAGTAACGCATACCACCCAAGAAGTGACGCTAGTAAGTCAAGATGGACACCATGAGAAGATCGTGTTCGATGTGATCAAGGCCCCTCAGTTCCAGATTATTCTAGGAATTCCTTGGTTAGAGAAGCACAATCCTCAGATCGATTGGCGAGCAAGAACGGTTCAGTTTCCAGAATGTGTCTCTACTTGTCACCCTCGACCTGGTGTTGCACTGGCATCAATTTCCTCGGAGGCTCCCCAGTTACCTCCTGAATACCTAGAATTCCAAGATGTTTTCCGGAAGGATCAGGCTAACTCTCTACCTCCTCATAGGTCTTATGACTGCCAGATAGACCTGATACCTGGATCTACTCCTCCTTGTAGTAGAATTTATGCCCTCACCGAGCCTGAGAATCTTCACCTCCGACAATACCTGGATCAATACCTAGCGAATGGGTTTATTCGTCCTTCCAAGTCCCCTGCTTCCTCAGCTTTGTTCTTCGTTCCAAAAAAAGAAGGGGACTTTAGAACTTGTATAGATTATCGCGCCCTGAACCAGATCACCGTTAAGAATAGATATCCGTTACCTTTGATCCCTGAACTCCTGGACCAAGTCAGAAAAGCATGCATATATACAAAGCTGGATCTTAGAGGAGCCTACCACTTGGTACGAGTAAAAGAGGGCGATGAATGGAAGACGGCCTTCCGCACCAAGTATGGGCTATTTGAATATCAGGTCATGCCCTTCGGACTTTGCAATGCCCCGGCCGCCTTTCAATATTTTATGAACGATGTCCTCAGAGAGCTCATAGATGTGTGTGTTGTTGTTTACATTGACGACATCCTCGTTTATTCTTCATCGGAAACTGAACATCGGAAACACGTGAAAATGGTCTTCGAGAGATTGCGTCAACACAAACTTTTCGCTAAGTTGGAAAAATGTGTTTTCAACGTGACTGAAGTTGAATTCTTGGGATTCATATTATCACCTAGCGGAGTGCGTATGGATTCAAAGAAGGTCGATGCAATTCTCAAATGGCCATCGCCATCCTCCGTAAAAGGTGTTCAAAGCATGTTAGGCTTCGCTAACTTTTACCGCAGGTTTATCCCCGAATTCTCTCGAATAGTCCAGCCCATCACCGCCTTGTTAAAGAAAAACAAACGTTTTGAATGGTCTACCGAGGCGGAACAAGCTTTCCAGAATTTGAAGACTAGATTTATCTCTGCACCGATCTTAAAACATCCTCGCCCAGAACTCCTCTACATCGTTGAAACTGATGCTTCGAGCCTTGCCATGGGGGCAGTTCTATCACAAAAGGACCCAGTAACCAATCAGTTGCATCCCGTGGCATTTTGGTCCCGCAAATTCTCGCCTCCTGAAATCAATTACACTATTACTGATAAGGAACTTCTAGCTATCAAGTCCGCCTTTAAGGCTTGGCGGCATTATCTTCTGGGGGCCCGACACACCGTTACTGTGATTACAGATCACCGAAACCTGCAATATTTGAAAACCGCAAAAGCTCAATCCTCTAGGCAACTCCGTTGGGCACTATTCTTTGCCGAGTTTGACTTCATAATTACCTATCGACCTGGTACAAAAAACGGTAAAGCTGATGCCCTTTCTCGGATGGGAGTGGAAGAACATTTGATCAATCCTAAACCTGTACCTATCATTCCCGAACAAAGAATTCTAGGTGTAATCGCCACACAATCCATAGAGGAAGTTAAGGATAAAGCCAGGCTACTGGTAACTCCAGCAGACATACAGAATTGGCATCTGCAGGGAAAGGACTTTACGGTGAAGGACAACCTATTATATTTCCAAGAACGGTTATACCTGCCCAGCACAGATTTACAGAAAAAGGTAATCTCTTGTTATCACGATTCTTTAATGGAAGGACATCCCGGTATGACCAAGACCTCGGAAAAGATCAAGCGCTACTTCTGGTGGCCGTCTTGGAAAAAAGATATCAGAGACTTTATAATGTCCTGTGGAGTATGCGCCCAAAACAAGAGTCAAAAGGAAAAACCAGCCGGCCTCTTACGCCCTATTGACATCCCGCCTCGCCCTTGGCATACGCTTTCTATGGACTTCATCACCGATCTACCTCCATGCTCCGGATACAATACGATCCTAGTAATCGTGGACCTATTCTCCAAGATGGCGCATTTCATTCCACTCAAAGGCTTACCAACAGCAGCAACTCTGGCCCGAGAATTTCTCGAAAACATCGTCCGACTGCACGGTTTTCCTTCAGTTCTAATTTCGGATCGAGGTAGTCAATTTATTTCTCATTTTTGGCGAAGTTGCTGTCGGTCGGCTCAAATTGATGTGAGACTTTCGACCAGCCACCACCCTCAAACCGATGGACAAACCGAGAGGACCAATCAAACTCTGGAACAGTGTTTGCGCTGCATGCTACAACAAACTGAAAAAACTTGGAAAGATATCCTTTGGATAGCCGAATATGCCTACAATAACTCTGTCCACTCGGGAACTGGGAAGACCCCGTTTTTTCTTTTATACGGTAGTCACCCTCGAACTTCGGAGTTGGATCCACTCCAAGATCTTGGAACACCAGCAGTAGACCACCTGCATTCTACAATCACCCAAGCCTTTAAGGAAGCCGTTTCTCACCTTCAAAGGGCTAAAGAACAATACAAGAAAGGAGCAGACCAACATCGGAAGGAAGCCCCCCAATATCAAGTAGGAGATCAAGTCTGGTTATCCACCAAATATCTACCTCTAAAAGGACCACGCACATTCAACCCAAGATACCTTGGTCCCTATTCCATCACTACCACAGTAAATCCAGTAGCGGTCAAGTTGGACTTGCCCCCTCACATGAAGATACATCCGGTCTTCCACGTCTCTCTATTAAAACCCGTGCAACCTCAAACCCGACTAACTACATCTCCAAAACCTATTCTAGTTGATGGAGAACTCGAGTTTGAAGTCAAAAGCATCCTGGATTCCAAGATCTCCAAATCTAAACTATTTTACCTGATTGACTGGAAAGGCTACGGTCCCCAAGAAAGATCCTGGGAACCTGCAGAATATGTCCACGCGCCTCGTCTAATCAAAAGATTTCATCGAACATTTCCTAACAAGCCCAAACCCCCGGAGAAGCCCGGTTTGGGAGGGGCCTTGAGGGGGGGTGCTGTCATGATCTCTGCTTCCAAAAGATCAGGACTTGCCCGACTCCCTTGGAAGCAGACCCATAACCCCGGTTCCGAGTGCCAGCCAGTCCCAATTGGGACCTTTTGGACCCTGTCCTGGCGCCAGTGGCACCAGGCTCATAAAGATGCCCAGTCCCAGCGTTGGAAGCGCCGGGCTCATAATGCTTGGGTGGACTTACCTGCAGCAGACCATGCTGCTTACTTACCTGCCAGTTGAACCCCTGATCCTCTTCTGTTTGGGACTACTTTTCCTGTTGGGTGGGGCAGGAGCCACTCCCTAGGTTCAGAACACTGGAACTCTTCTGGAAAGCAGGAACTCTTTTCTTACCTAGGCGTGGCTGTGGAAGGAGACACCTAAGCACTACAGGAGGCTATTTAAACCACAGCCGATGGATGAATCTTGCTTTGTGTTATTCTGCATTCTCTGCAGCAGAACGCTCATCGTGTCTTCTGCTTCTGATCCTGGGCCTAAGGGAACAAAGGCTTAACATCCTGGAATCCAGTCTTCAGCAGCACCTGTAAAGACAAAGAAAGAACAGGTTAGCACTACGGTCTTCAGTGGCAGCGCATCTCTTACCTGGTCCATCGGCTGTCACCAACGCCTCGCGCTGCATTCCGGCATCTGAAAGACAAAGGCTTACCTACTCTTCGCACGCTCCGGAGGCCTTCGGCGCTGCATCCCGCATCTGAAAGACAAAAGAAGGTGCGTTTAAAGACATTGGGCAACTTTATTACTCACGTGCCATTACTCCTTCCCACGCCGAATCCAGTGGGTATTCCAGCACCATTCAGCTTCTCTAAAGCTCCGAACTTGTACCTGCAAGATAAAAGGGACAGTTAGTGCGCATCGTGAAGCAGGCTACAAGCGCTTACTTACGTGCTTTCAGGCGCTTCTATTCCTCACGCGGGTTCGATCCTCAACTCTCATCAGCCCGCCATCCGCCATCGCCGGAACCCTGCAAAACAAGAGATATCATTACAAAAGACTTTTAAGACATTTGAAGTGCCCAGAACTTACCGTTCGTGCAGTTAACGGCGGACAGCAGTCCTCTGAGGTCAAGAGGCCTGCACCCTTATCCAGTGAAGAAACTGGTTACGGCACCCTGCCCCGAGGCAGATGGAGAGCTCGGCGTTCACTTACCTAAGACATCTTACTCTTCAAGTCAGACATACAGTGCACAGAGGTCCAGCCCAAAGAGCCAACCGTGTGTTACACATCACCTTTGAAGATACGGCATTCACCCAGTCAAGACCGGCGCCTCTGTGGGAATCAGGTGAGCGTTACAATCTGTTCCAGAACCCACATGTGTTCTGGATCTCAGTGAGATGTAACACATCTTCCCCCTCACAGAGGAACAGAAACAAATTAGGTAAGGGAAAAGGAACTGGAAATTACACAAAATATTAAATTCACCCAGCCAACTGAATAAAGTGTTATTGATCACACACAAATGGGGTAATTCATAGAATTTAGCGCACAAGTGGTGCACGCGGCTGGCGCACAGTGTGCGCATGCGAATGTCTGCGCCAGCTGCGTGCACTAAAATCAATTTCCGCGCACAGCGTATTCATGGATTTTAGCCTCCAAAACCAGCCGTGGCGCAGAGTGGCGCAGCGACCCTGCAGCAGCGCCAGTTACGCCCCCAAGATCACCCTCGCGCAAGGACAAGCCATCAAAATCCCCAATCCAGCGCAAAGGTGCGATACGTCACAGACACGCTTACGTGCTAAGGGCCTTTGGTCCAATGAAATCGCGTATGTGTGCTGACCCGCTTACGCGCTAAGGGCCTTTCCTCAAATTACACTCTGACGTGCAATTTTTTCACGTGCCAAATCACTCCGTATCAAGCTGGCCACGCATACACACACAGAAGACCACGCTCCTGCCCGAAGGCCATTTTCCTGCCCCCCAGAGCCCTGAGCACGCTCCCACCTGCCATCTGCTGCTGCCTGACTGTCTGCTGCCCACGTGCCCTGCTATTTGGTGCCTGCACATCAGCCATCTGCAGGGGTCCAGTTGCTGTGTCCACCCCTGCTGGAACAGAAGACTCCCGACTGGGATACCATCGCTCCACAGCCCAGCCCTAGGACCCAGTTGCCCACCCACTCCTGCCTCTGGGGTTGCCATGTCAGGCACATCTCCATCTGGCACCACTGGCAACTCCCAGCCAGATAGGCAGAGGGCCACCAGCTTCACTGCCACCGAAGTTGGTGTCCTGGTGGAGCATGTCCTGGGGCATTGTGATGCCCTCTTCGGAACATCACGCGCCAACAAGGAAGCACGGGAGAGGATCTGGGACGACGTAGTGGTTGCCATCAACGCGGAGGGGGTGGCAACCCGTGACATCAAGCACGTCAAGAAGCGCTGGGAGGACTTCAGGTCCAGGACCCTCCACAAGGCCCAGTGCCTCGCGCAGGGAGGCCGGGCACGCATGAGTAACATCGCATAGGAATGCATAGCCCCAGCGCTCCACGTCCAGATCCTTCGGAGGCAGACCCGTCTGGAGTTGAGCGGTAAGTGGCCAAGCATTGCTGTGTGAGACAGGGCATGTTGCAGTGTGCTGGTAGTCTGAGGCTTGCCTGTATGTGTGACATAGGCCATGTATGGATGTGTGTGTGCAGGGACATCATGGTCATGCATGTGAGACCAGTTATGTGTGAACCACATGGTTGGTGCATGTGTTTTAATGCAACATGGGGAGCTCTATGTGGAATGCACACATGAAAGCATGGCTGTCTCTGTTCCTGGACATGGAGGAGGGGTGAGGAATGGGTGCTGATGTCATGTATATGTATGGTGCACATGTGAGAGTGTGTGTGTCTGAGAAGTGTGTGTGTGACTTTGAAACGCAAGGGATGCACATGACTTTGAAGGCAACATCTTGGTTTACAGGGGTCCTTCTACATGGATGTTGATGTTGATTGCAGGCGCCAGGACTGTTTCTGCATGTGTGTTGTGTGCATTCACCCATGTGTTGTGGAATGACAAGATGGAAGTGACATTTGACAGTGCCACACATGTGTTATTGCTTCCTGTCTAGGGTATTTTGTACCGTACCCTGATGCTTGTGTTCTATGTCTCCCTCTACGCAGCGTCAAGTTAAGAAGAGGGCGGAGACGGCGCTGTGGAGCCAAGTGGCGGGGATGCCTCCATTGGGAGGCGACGCAAGGCCCAGCCACCCTCCCAGGAATTACCATCATCCGGGAGCGAGGGGGCTGGTGCTGCGTCTGCCACAACGGCTGTGGCGGAAGGGCCGGGTGAGCCCCCACAGGGGCTTCCAATGGCGGAAGACGGTGTGGAGACATCCAGGTTGGTGGTCTCCACAGAGGAGGCAGAGCCTGCTACTGAGCCGCACATGGGGCCTGGTGGGGGTAGTACCACTGGTGCAAGTGGTGCAGTCCAGGGCCAGGGTCAGGAGGCAGCACAGGTCACCGCGGAGGGGCCTGTGCATGTCGCTGTCCCTGACCCTGTGACTGCACCACCATGCACCAGCAGGGAGGCCCCGTCCCAGGCCCGTCCGCAGGTAGGGGCGAGTGCCATGTCATCTGCCTCTCCACTACCTGTGGACGAGGGGTCACACGAACGTATGGGCTCCATTCTGGTTGGTGGGTTCCTACATATGTCGCGCACTCTGGCGGACCTCTCCTCCTCTGTGGAGACTATGCGCCAGTCGTTCTCCACACCGTCTTCGGACCCAGATTCCACCAGGGCCCCCTGTGGACCTGGCATGACCAACACAGCCAGCTTGGTGGAGCTCACATCCCTGCCACAGTTGGGAGTCGGCGGCCCAGCAGGGCTGGACACCACAACTGGAGACCAGCTGATGGAGGATGTGCAGGCACCATCAGACACGGCACATGGACAGCAGCAGCAGGAGCAGGCTCTCGGTGGGAGCAATGATGGCTCGGGGCCATCAACATCGGAGAGGCAGGCATCGGCCGGAGAGCAGGAGGACCCAGGAATGGGAGTGTCTTCCGTGTGGCACCGGCTGGGCCAGCAGATAGGTGCGGAGTGGCGGCAGGCGGAAGAGGCGCAGCTCACCATGGTCAGGGTGGAGTTCTCCATGCGTCGGGCTTTGAGGCGGGCAGAGTGCCTCGAGGCAACTCGCAGGGAGTTGGAACAGGCCATGAGTGCCTCCCTGCGAGACCTCAGGGCCAGGACAGAGGCCCGCCTCCGGCAATTAGACATGGAGTTCGATGATGCCCTGGCCCGGGACACCACAGAGTGAGCCGCTGGACTTGCCCGCCGCCATTGTACATAGTTAGATAGTGTTAGGTTTCCTTTCATTTTTTCTTTATTTTGGTTACGCTTGGACAATGCACCACGTTTTTGTATATAGTTTTTTATTAGGTAGTATTTTTGATAGGTTTCATTTCATCAGTTGGGCTCATGGACCCTGGATTGTTCATCTGTACATAGTTCACCATTGGATTGTTCTCTTTTTTTATTTTCACCATGGAGCAATGGTTTTCACTTTCTTTTTTCCCTTGGATTTGCTTTGTTGGACTGTGACTGTGGACACCATTTCTTTTGGATTTCTTTGGATTATGATTTCTTGTTTTTTATTCTTTTACGGACATGCAGCTTTTCTTTTATTATTCCCATTGTTGTGTGTTGGATTTAGATTACATACATGTTGTGTTCAATAGATTTCTTTCTTCATACTTTGATGTGTGGTATTATCTCATTGGTTTCATGCATGTCATGATATGGGTTTTCACATTCACTTGCACCCATTGTGTGTGTGTGCGACGGACATGTGTTCATTTACATACTTGCCATTGGGGTTGTATCATATAATTGCCTTTTCTATGTGGGTGGATGCAATACTTGGTTGGGTCTTTGGGCTTGGGAGGCTGGCTATAGGGGCCACGATTGAGGATCGTCATGACCTGGGGGCAGAGGGACATGAGTGGGACATGAGTGGGGGCCTGCTGGCAGGTGCACTGTACTGCAGGGGGGTGGGGGTGCAAGGGGACATGAGTGGGGGCCTGCGGTCAGGTGCCCCACAGTGCTGGGGGTTGGGGGTGCAGGGGGACATGAGTGGGGGCCTGCTGGCAGGTGCCCTGCACTGCTGGGGGGTGGGGGTGCAAGGGGACATGAGTGGGGGCCTGCTGGCAGGTGCCCTGCACTGCTGGGGGGTGGAGGTGCAAGGGGACATGAGTGGGGGCCCGCTGGCAGGTGCCCCACAGTGCTGGGGGTGGGGGTGCAGGGGGACAGGGGGACATGAGTGGGGGCTGCTGGCAGGTGCCCCTCAGTGCCAGGGGGTGGGGGTGCAGGGGGACATGAGTGGGGGCCTGCTGGCAGGTGCCCTGCACTGCTGGGGGGTGGGGGTGCAAGGGGGACATGAGTGGGGGCCTGTTGGCAGGTGCCCTGCACTACTGGGGGGTCGGGGTGCAAGGGGACATGAACGGGACATGAGTGGGGGCCTGCTGGCAGGTGCCCTGCACTGCTGGGGGTGGGGGTGCATGGGGACATGAGTGGGGGCCTGCTGGCAGGTGCCCTGCACTGCTGGGGGGTGGGGGTGCAGGGGGTCATGGGTTGGTGATCAGTAGTGCAAGCTGACATGTGGCTTGGCTGGGGGGCATGCCCATGGTGGATGGGCTGCCTGCGGGACATGACCAGAGGTGCAGGGTAGTCCCCTGTGGTGTGGGCTGCCTGCAGGGGCCGTGGAGGGTGTAGAGGGAACACCTGGGAGGAGCCACACTGCCAATTCACGTGTAGGACTCCCCTGCACCCCTGAAATACACGTACCCTGCTGAAATCACGTGTGCAACTTCCCGCGAACCCCAGGAATACACGTACCCCACCCGCACAGGCACTTTCGCGTGTGAAACTTCCTGCATACCCCCAAAATACACGTACCCTGCTGAAATCGCATGTGAGACTTCCCGCGAACCACAGGAATACACATACCCCACTCGGACAGGCTCTTTCACGTGTGAAACTTCCTGCGCACCCCCGAAATACACGTACCCTGCTGAAATCGCGTGTGAGACTTCCCGCGAACCCCAGGAATACACATACCCCACTCGCACAGGCCATTTCGCATGTGAAACTTCCTGCGCACCCCCAAAATACACGTACCCTGCTTCAATCGCGTGTGAGACTTCCCGCGAACCGCAGGAATACACGTACCCCACTCGCACAGGCGCTATACGGGGTTCAGGGGAAGTCTCACACGTGATTTCAGCAGGGTACGTGTATTTCGAGGGTGCCGGGGAGTCCTACACGTGAATTGGCAGTGTGGGTCCTTCCAGGTGTTCCCTCTACACTCTCCACGGCCCCTGCAGGCAGCCCACACCACAGGGGTCTACCCTGCACCCCTGGTCATGTCCCGCAGGCAGCCCATCCACCATGGGCATGCCCCCCAGCCAAGCAACATGTCACCTTGCACTACTGATCACCAACGCATGTCCCCTTGGACCCCCACCCCCCAGCAGTGCAGGGCACCTGCCAGCAGGCCCCCACTCATGTCCCACTCATGTCCCCCTGCACCCCCACCCCCCAGCACTGAGGGGCACCTGCCAGCAGGCCCCCACTCATGTCCCCTTGCACCCCCACCCCCCAGCAGTGCAGGGCACCTGCCAGCAGGCCCCCACTCATGTCCCCTTACACCCCCACCCCCCAGCAGTGCAGGGCACCTGCCGGCTAGGCCCCCACTCATGTCCTACTCATGTCCCCCTGCACCCCCAGCCCCCAGCAGTGCAGGGCACCTGCCAGCAGGCCCCCACTCATGTCCCCTTGTACCCCCACCCCGATGCAGTGCAGGGCACCTGCCAGCAGGCCCCCACTCATGTCCCCTTGCACCCCCACCCCCAGCAGTGCAGAGCACCTGCCAGCAGGCCCCCACTCATGTCCCCTTGCACCCCCACCCCCAGCAGTGCAGGGCACCTGCCAGCAGGCCCCCACTCATGTCCCCTTGCACCCCCACCCCCAAGCAGTGCAGGGCACCTGCCAGCAGGCCCCCACTCATGTCTCCTTGCACCCCCAGCAGTGCAGAGCACCTGTCAGCAGGCCCCGACTCATGTCCCCTTGCACCCGCAACCCCAGCAGTGCAGGGCACCTGCCAGCAGGCCCCCACTCATGTCCCCTTGCACCCCCACCCCCTAGCAGTGCAGGGCACCTGCCAGCAGGCCCCCACTCATGTCCCCCTGCACCCCCACCCCCCAGCAGTAAAATGCCAATCTCACGACACAAACCAAAAGTCAACTATGTACATCAACACATGTCCGTCACACACATACACTGGTTGGCATTGCTTGTGTAAACCCACATTTTCACATGCATCAACCCAATGAGCGAATCCCACACATGGAAATAAAAAATGGAAATGTATTATGTACATGAAATCCAAAATGAAATGAAAGCATACCAAAATATGAAACATGAAATGAAAAGCATGTGAAAAAGATGATTGAACGAAAATGATAACCAATCCAAGAAAATTTGAAAAAAAACAGTCCAAAGTCACCCTCCAAC
Source organism: Ambystoma mexicanum (assembly GCF_040938575.1). Classification (NCBI taxonomy): domain Eukaryota; kingdom Metazoa; phylum Chordata; class Amphibia; order Caudata; family Ambystomatidae; genus Ambystoma; species Ambystoma mexicanum. The sequence goes on from NC_090939.1 coordinate 545,190,391, forward strand.
AACGAAAATCCAAAGGAAATGTAAAAAAAAATCTCCATTGCTTCATGTTCATAATAAAAAAAAGAGAAATCAATCCATAGTCCAACTATTTACAATCCATTGTCCGTAAAAAATGAATCCATTGCTCCATGTCCATAATGCAAAAAAAAAAAATGAATACATGATGAAACTATATACAATCCATTGTTCAAGGTAGTAAAGGGTCCATGATCCGAACCAAACAAATGAAACCTACCTAACAAACTACCTAAAAATATAACCATATACAAATTTGTGTGGCATTGTCCATTGACCACAAATAAAAGGAAAACGAAAAGGAAACCTAACTCTAAAAACTATTTACAAGGGCAGCGGGCTAGTCTGACGGCTCACTTTTGGATGTCCCGGGCCAGGGCATCATCGAACTCCTGCTCAATGACCTGGAGGCGGTCCTTTTCCATGGCCCCGAGGGTTTGCAGGGACGACGACATGTTCTCCTCCAACTCCCTGCGAATTGCCTCGAGGCACCCAGCCCACCTCAGGGCCCTCCGCATTGAGTACTCCACCCCGACCATCGTGAGCCGTGCATCTTCTGCCCGCTGCCGCTCCGCATCTATAGCATGGCCTAACCGCTGCCACACGGAAGACACTTCCAGTCCTGGGTCCTCCTGCCCTCTGGCCGATGCCTGCCCCTCCGATGTCGAAGGCCCTGAGCCATGATGGCTCCCACCTTGTTGCTGCTGCTGCTGTGCCTCTGCCTGTGCCCTGGCTCTTGCTGCCTGCACATCCTCCTCCGGCTGGGGTGCAGTTGTTGAGGTGGTCACCCCTGCTGGACGTCCGACTCCCGACTGTGGCAGGAATGTGTCCTCCACCAGCCTCACCGCAGGGTCAGAGGCAGCTCCACAGGGTACCCAGGTGATACATGGGTGGGAAGATGGCATGGAGGACGACTGGGGCATAGGGGGTTCAGTTGAGGAGGGGGTCGGAAAACAATGTCCTGAAAACAGAGGAATCCGGCCCTGGTGAGCTGTCCCAGTAGGTCAACGCGGTCAACGAGCCATTCGAGAAGACGTGCAGTCTCCTCATGAAAAGACTGCAGGTCACCTCGCATGGCCTGTTGACGCAACGCCACCCCAACCAGGACAGGCTCAACCCGGTCCCGGATAGCCACATCCGCAGGGAGAGGAAGGCCAGTTGTTGTAAGCAGATCCCCTCCCTGAAAACGGGTCTGGATGTAGGCATCCCTGCTGGTGCGGGATGATGCAGTCACAGGATCGGGGACAGGATTACACACAGGGACCTCCGCGGTGGCCTGTGCTGCCTCCTGTAACTGCCCATGCACTGCACCACTAGCACCAGTGGAATCCCCACCTTCAGACCCCGTGCCTGTCCCTTGCACGGCCTCCTCCTCCACCAAACCCCCCACCAACCTGGATGACTCCGTGCCATCTTCCTCCGTCGCACCCTGGGGGCTCAGCTGCTGCCGAGGAGTCCAACTCCGACCTCCGCCTCTTGGACCTTCCCTCGGCAGCTGCAGCCTGGGACGCGGCACCGGACTCCTCACTCCCCAACAAGATGACAACCTGGGAGGGGAGCCGGGCCTTGCATCTCCGGCTGGCGGGATGATCCCTGCCGCTGTGCTCCACAGCACCCTCTCCACCCTCTTCTTCAGTTGACGGTGCAGACAGGGAGAGATAAAACACAGGCATCAGGGCACTGTAAAATGGACTGATACACACATGACACTTGCACATGAGTGGCATTGTTTAACTACAGACACGGCATCACACTCCACGACACACATGTCATTTTAACTCACACACATGAACATTTCAACAGCACCATCCATACACATACAACAGCATGAACAGCCAAAGGTGAGCCTGACATCACATGAAACACAAGGAGTGCACTAGACATGCACACATGCCACCACACTTACATGCATGTCTACATCTCCTCCAACTGTTGCAGTGATGAGATCGCCATACATGTCACATCTGCCATTCATCCTTCTACATATCAGTGTCACATGCATCCATGTTGCATCACAGTTGCACACTTGTCAGATACACATACATGCACATGTACACAGTGCAGATACATGCATTATGAACCACCATCAATGCCACAACCATGCCAATCTACATACACAGAAATTCAAACATGTGTGCTCCCACACCTGCATTTGCCCAGCATGCTTACCAACACATACACCATCAATGTGTCTCACAACTGAGAGGACTCACATGTGGCAGCCTCACGCCCATGTTCATACACATCCCTACATGGCCCTACATAAACACATTTGCAACCTGCACACTACTGGCACACCATGACACGCACAGCGTACTATCAACATGCATGTACACTTACCGCTCGACTCCAGACAGGTCTGCCTCTCAAGGATCTGAACGTAGAGCGCTGGGCATATGCGTTCCAGGACCCTCATTTGATGGTTCGACAGCTGGCCCCGGCGCCCCTTGGCATCCGCTGCCTTAGCGAGGCGCCGGGCCTTGTTGAGGGTCCTGGACCTGAAGTCCTCCCAGCGCTTCTTGACATGATGTCAGTCGCGGACTGCCACCCCCTCCGCATTGATGGCAGTCACGATGTCCATCCAGATCCTGGTCCGTCCTTCATTGTCGGCGCGCAAACTTCCAAAGAGGGCATCATACTGCCCCAGGACTTGCTCAACCAGATCACCAACTTCGGTGGCAGTGAAGCTGGTGGCCCTCTGCCTCTCTGGCTGGGGGTTGCCAGTGCTGCCAGATGGTGTTGTGCTGGACATGGCAACCCCAGAGGCAGGAGTGGGTGGGCAACTGGGTCCTGGGGCTGGGCTGTGGAGCGATGGAATCCCAGTCGGGAGTCTTCGGTTCCAGCAGGGGTGATCACAGCAACTACACCCCTGGCTGATGTGCAGGCAGCAAATGGCAGTGCACGTGGGCAGCAGGCAGTCAGGCAGCAGCAGATGGAAGGTGGGAGCGTGCTCGGGGCTCTGGGGGGCAGTAATTTGGCCTTCTTGGCAGGAGCGTGGTCTTCCGTGTGTTTTCGCGTGGCCAGCTTGATACGGAGTGATTTGGCACATGAAAAAATTGCACGTCAGCGTGTAATTCGAGGAAAGGGCCTTAGTGCCTAAGCGCGTCAGTACACGCACGCGATTTCATTGGACCAAAGGCCCTTAGCGCGTAAGCGCGTAAGTTACATTATGCGCGCGGGCGTTTCCCTCATAGCACGTGATGGCAGAGCACACGTGGAAAAACTGCACGTCCGATTGTAATCGCGTGTAATTGGTGGAAAGCGCCCGCGTACACATGTATCTGACGTCTACGTGTGGGCCGGTTTAAAAGCTACGTGTAGGACGCCATTTCCTTGTACGTGCTTTTCGTGGAGAGCGAGTGGGTGAAATCTGTACTTCTTGTCGGTTCTCATGCGATTATTCACAACGTTTCTAGTTCGTACTCCCTGTTACCTCTGACAGCTCTTTTCTGAATTTTTGTTGGGACTGTTTCCTCAAACAGAGTTCACTTCTCCTTTTGTCCTGTCTCCTCAGACAGTGTACAATTCTTCTTTTGGCGGGGGTGGTGCCAACGCGCACACGCGTGTATTTTTCACGTTCTTTTTCCAGGCAGACGAGTTCCGCATGTACTTAGCAACTGTGCTTGCCCTGTGTGTCGCGTTCCCCTTTAGAGGTCATTGTAGGCTGCGTGTATTACGTGTACGCTTAGTTTTGTGTTTCTGGGTGCCATAGCGTAGTGCGGGTTCATTTTTTCACGCACGTGGTCTACGATGGGTTGCGTGCACGTACATTTTTTATTTTGGGCTGCCTGTGCATTGCGTGACCCGTCATCTTCCCCCAGAGGTCACAGACAGCCTTGTTAGAACACTCGGGTACAAATTCCATCTGGTATCTGTTACGTTCTGGCTCCGCGAGGAGGCAGAACGTTGAAGGCCTCTGAGGAAGGCCGCAGTGGCGCAGCTTCGGCCGGAGCGAAATGAAACACGCCACACGTTGTTAGAGCCTGTGCCCGGAACTGCTGCCCTTGCGCGGGGGCGGGGCTTTTATTCAGACACCCTGCGTCACCGCGTTGCAGGGCGCAGTGCGGATATAACATTCCTCCTTTATTACAAATAAACATAAACAACTAAACACACCCCTATGATTATACCCATGCTTGTGAACACAACAAATGCCGACGCTTTTCACTTTCACAGTTCTCGTGGTGCCAACTACCACACATAGTCCTTGAGCCGAGCTGGCGGCTGAGTGGCAGTTCTTAGTCCATACCTCCCACCCCGGGAGCTGGGCTCCACCGTCTCATCTGATCTCTCACCTTCCACCTACGGCTCACCCAGGTCTGGTTCACTCCACTGCTCCCACGTTCTGTTACCGGCATTTTCTTCGCCCTGAAGATTGGCAGGTTCGTCGTCGACCAGCGGGGAGCCCTCATTTTCTTGGGGACAGTTCCCATCAGTCCAAAGGTTGCGCGGCACCGCCTTGAACCACGACGCATTGCGCGTCACCTGGTGGTGCCCTCTTTGCACAGTTATCATGGTCCTTTGCGTCTCGCGGACGGTCCATGGGAGAGTCTCATAGCCGGAGTCCATCTTGGCCTTCGTCGGGTTCTGTAACATGACCACCTGGTCTCCCATGTGGTGGTTGGATGGTTTTGACCTCCTCTTGGCACTCATGTGGGCATTGGCCTCTGTTCTCCTTCTTTCGGTGCGCCCATTGTCGAGCTCGTCCGGTCTTCTGCTGGGGTGATGTGGAACGGGCTACTTTATGATGGTGCCGAACATGAGATCAGCTGGGGGGACACCAGTTGTGCAGTGCGGGGTGACCCTGTAGTTTCTCAGGAAACGATAGAGGTCGACTTTCCGCGGACTGGCATTTGCTTTTGACAACCTCAACACTTTATTGATTGTTCTCATGAACCGTTCCACATCCCCATTCGCCTGGGGCCACCTTGGCATGATGTGGTCATACCGGATGTTCAGATCTTGCAGGTAGTGTTTGAACTCCTCCCCTTGGAAAGGTGCGCCATTGTCACTTTTGATCGTGGTGGGTAGTCCATGTGTCGCGAACATCTTCTCGATGGCCGGGATGACCACTTCCGCCGCCGTGGATTCGACCGCCTCGACTTCGGGGTATCAGGAGTGATCGTCGATGGCCACCAGGAGGTACAGGCCCTCTCGCAGTTTGCAGAAGTCAATGCTTATTGCGTCCCACCTGCCAGAGCCTCGTTCCGCCGACCGGATAGGTTCTGGATCCGGTGGGGCTCTGGTTATCAGACATGGTAGGCAGGTGTTGACTAGTTTTTCCACTTTTTCGTCTATCCGTGGAAACCACACTCGGTGTCGAATTTGAGCCTTCGTTCGCGCCATCCCTTGGTGGCCCTCATGGGCGAGGGCCACTATTCGGTCGTGCAGGACTGTCGGGATGACGATGCAATTTCCGCAGAGCAGCAGACCTTGCTCTGTTATCGACAGATCCTGGCAGATGGTGAACATGCCTGTGAGGAACGCCTTTGCTTCTTCTGTCCTGTTATGCGTGTTTTTCATGAAGGACCTCCAGTCACCTGAAATGATGGCATCCTTTACCAAGTCGCAACAGGGGTCATTGCATGTATCTTCTGCGATGTCATCAATGCTGACACCCTTCGGCCTCATCGCCCGCACCACCTGGCAGATGTGCTCCTCGGTCTCTTCGGCCACCTTAACCTCCTGTGGCATCGCCGCTCGAGGGTGCCTTGAGAGGAAGTCCGCCGGGTTGCTGCTTCTCGGCTGATACGTCAACTCGAAATTATACTGCTGGAGATGGAGCAGCCATTTGGCTATTCTGGCCGGCGGCTGCGAGGAGGTGTCCATGAAGATTGGTAGGGGGGGGTTTGTGATCCGTGATCGCCGTGAACCTGCGGCCGAACAGATAGAGGTGGAAATGGCCGCACCCCCACAGTACAGCGATTGCCTCCTTCTCGATGTGAGAGTATCGCTGCTCTGTCGCCGTGAGAGCTCGTGACGCATAGGCGATGGGTCTCTTCTCGCCCTCTTTGGTGACCTGCATGAGGATGGCCCCCAGGCCGACAGGGCTGGCATCCACATAAAGTTCAGTCGGAAGCGCTGTGTGGTAGTACGCCATTTTCGTATCCACGGAAAGCGACTCTTTGATACTTTCGAAGGCTTCCTGGCACTCTTTCCCCCATTCCCACTTTGCATTGAGCTTGGTAAGTTCTCGAAGGGGTTCTGACAGTGTGGCCAGGTTCCGGATGAATCTCTCACAGTACGTGGCCATCCCCAGGAAGCTGCAGACGTCAGTGGGTGTCATTGGCGGACTTGCGGCCTTTATGTCAGCAACCTTCTGGGGGTCCAGTGAGATGCCAGTGCTGCTAAACTTGTAGCCAAAGAATGTTATCTCTGTCTTGAAAAACTCACATTTTTCCTTATGGATGGTTAGGCCCGCATCTTCTAATCGGCCCAGAAGCGTCTGTAGTCTTCTCGAGTGTTCACCATTGTCCTGGGCATGGATCAGGATGTCGTCACTCACATTCAGGACACCTGGTATGCCCGGGATGACTTCTTGAATGGTCTGTTGGAAGACTTCGGCCGCCGAAGATATCCCAAAGCTTAGCCGCATATACCTTCGCAGACCCAAATGTGTGGAAAATGTGGTTATGTACCGAGAGTCTCGGTGCAGCTTCAGCTGGTGGTATCCTGCTTTCAGGTCAACCTTCGAGAAGACTCTCGATCCCGTGAGGTCAGCCACAATTTTGTCGAGGGTTGGCATGATTTGGCGCTCCCTCTTGATGGTGGTGTTCGGGAGGCGCATGTCTATGCAAATGCGGACCTTTCCCGGCTGTTTAGGTTTCTTGGTTACCACCATCGGGGACACCCATGGTGTCGGCCCCGTCACCTCCTCTATAATGCCAGCTTCTTCCAGGGCTTTAAGTTCCATCTCCACCTGTTCGCACATGTGGAAGGGGGTCCTTCGGTGTCTGACGGCCTTTGGCTGGACCGACTTATCAATATGGAGCTTGATCGTCTTTCCTTTCAGACACCCAATCCCGTTTTGTAGGTTGGGATACTGTGCAAGGATGTTCTCGACCTCTTGGGCTTCCTTGACTTGACTGACGAACTGTACCAGCCCTAGATCTTCAGCTGCATCGCCACTCAGAAGGCATTCAATCCCTGCATTCACTACGTATATTTTGGACGGTAGCCTGTTTTCACCATGGATGAGGGTGGTGCGGAATCTGCCAACCACCGGTAACGGCTTTCTGCAGCCACATGCAAACAGGAGAGTGTCTGTGTTCTTAAGGGATGGTCGTGGTTGCAGTGTTTGGAAGGTGCTCGTGGGCATGACGTTCACCGAGGCTCCCGTGTCTATGGTCATCCATACCTGCTGGTTTTGGAGGGTGACCTGGCATTTGTGCCTCCGGAGCCCTTTCTTCTTCGTAGCGTTCCCACTATCCAGGGCTGACACCAGGTAGACTTTCCTCCCGTTGGTCCACTGCTCTCTACCGGGGTCCTGTTCAGTCCCTGTGATGTCATACTCTTCTTCCTCGGTCAAAGAGTTAATCGTTTTGACACGCCTTGTGATTGCCTGCTTCTTTTTCTTTGTTCCACTCTTCTCCTGGGGGTTCTGCGGAGGCGGTAATGGAGCGCCCGATGACCGGCACACCTTGGCATAGTGGTCCTTTCTGCCACAGGCCCCACACGTTGTGCCTTGTGCTGGGCAGTTTCGCCGCCCATGACGCGATCCACCACACCATCCACACTCCGTGGGTCCGAGATCCGTGGCTGCCATCTGGCCGGTGAGTAGTTGCCGCCAGATTCATCCCTAGTGGACTGTCTATTGGTGACATGGGCCACCATGGATGACGTGAGGGCGGGTTGTCGTTTTTGCAGAGTCATGCCCATGTTGGTGGCCCTGGCATGTGCCAGTTCCCTTTGATGACCCAACTCCAGAATGCGTGTTAGGGAGATGCCCCTCTCACCCAACACCATCCTTCTTAGTTTCTCCGATTGGATGCCGTTAATGAGTTGTCTCCGGATTTCTTTCTCGACATCCGTGAACTTACACAACATCGCCAGCTTCCTAGCCGGGTGTGGTAGGCATCCAAGGTCTCCCCTTCTGCCTGAAATGTGGTGCAGAATATGAACGTCTCATAATCAGGGTTGAGTTGCGGGAGAAAATGAGCCGTCAAAGCGTCTTTCGATGTTTGGTAAATGTCCTGGCCATCCACAATAGTTAGCGAGTTGAAGATTCGTAGCACCTCGTGCCCCACATTCAATAATAGGCAATCTCATTTTCCTGGCGGAGGTTACGTCTTTGCACTCCATTGCCATCTCGAATTTTTGGAGCCATAGCTGCCACCGGGGGCCAACCGAAGATGGATCCGTGAATGGGTGAAATGGCTGAATCATTGTGGAGGAGCTGCTTTGTCGGCGAGCCGGCGGTGACAACATCGACAGATTCGCCGCAAGTCTAGAAGGCGTACTGGGCCCAGGGGTGGACGTGTCGGTCTCCATGGTGGGGTGTCCTCGTCACTTGAAGGTCCCTTTAGGGGCCGACCTATGAAGTGTTGGCGGATGGAGCCGCTGCCTTGTTCCAGGTGCCCGCTGTCATGATTGCATGTGCGCACTGCGTGTGCCCACACGACCAGGCGTGGTGCCAGTGGCCCCTGGATGCCGATGGGTCGTGCGTTGCAGGAGGAATGAGATGGTAGGGCGCCGAGCATGTGTGCTGGGTCCTGTTTCCTTCGTCGCCAGTGTTACGTTCTGGCTCCGCGCGGAGGCAGAATGTTGAAGGCCTCTGAGGTAGACCGCAGTGGCGCAGCTTCGGCCGGAGCAAAATGAAACACGCCACACGTTGTTAGAGCCTGTGCTCGGAACTGCCACCCTTGCGCAGGGGTGGGGCTTTTATTCAGACACCCTGCGTCATCGTGTTGTGGGGCGCAGGGCGGATATAACAGTATCCTACCCCTTTGACCCCCAATTGCCCAGGACAATAGTTTACTGCAACTCCCATACGCACAACAACATCAGTGCCATGGTTGGGAGGTGACCAAGCGGTAAGGGAGGCAAAGGTGGCTGACCTTCAAAAGGCGGGCATGGTGGGCGCGGTAGGGGATGTGGCCGGGATTTGCAGGGTGCCCCTATACCCCCATGTGTGGAGAAACACTCAGGGACACCCATGCCCCCCCCATGGTTGAGGGAAACGTGGCTGACACCATCCCAGCTCAGCCCCTGTTGGACCAGCCCATTGTGGCACCTGACCTGGCACAGGATGGCTCCCTGACTGACTTCCAGGTCAGCAAGTCTAGGCCATGTGTGACGGTGCAAGTTGTTGTCACCAAGCCACGTGGATCTGGGGCAGCTATGTCATCTGCTGCCCCAAGTATGCAGGGTGGGGAGGCTGCAGGGGCAGCTGCAGCTCCATCCACCCCAGCTCTGACTCTCCCAGCCAGGACAGTGTCAGTCCAGGTCCATCAAACTGACATTCCCCCTGCCAACATTACCCTGCAACCAATGCCTGCATCAAGACCTATGGTGATTGTGCATTCCCACACTCCTACTACCCAGTCCACCTGTGATTCTGCCCCTACTGACCAGAGCGGCGTAAGCTACTCTGGCTCTGCTCCACCTTTAAAGAAGAGGAAGAAGGGTGCTCTGGCACGACAGGCTGAGACCCCAGACACGGCTACACACTCCGGTACCTCAAGGAAGCCTTGCTTTAATGATCCAGAACTTGATGCACTTGTGGCCTATGTGTCATCACATAGCCGCAAAATGGTGGTGACTGCAGGGTGCAAGACCACACCTGGTCAATGTAAGGCACACTGGCAGATCATCCGCCGACCGCATAAGTGCCCTTGGATTTGTGAGGCGCACAGCTAATGATTGCTACAAGCGGTGGAATGACCTGAAACGCAGAGCAAAGAACAAGCTGGCCTCAAATCATGCCGCTACTCTGGTGACTGGCGGTGGGTCTCCACAAGAGGACAACAAACTCACTGAACATGAGTCTGTTGCTGGGGCCTTCGTCACAGAGGAACAGATCCAAGGTGTGGGAGAACTACCTGATTATGATGCATTGTCCGGTGAGTGCCCATGCATGTGTTTGTAATGCATGTGTATGTTGTTTGGGTGACGGGTTCTGATTGAGTGGCAGGTGAGGGTGTGTGTGCCTGAGTGGTATGGGTCACCCATGTGCGTCATCCAAAACATTCAGCGGCCTTGGATTTGGGTGTGACAGTATCCCTTCTGCCCACAGTAGTAATTTAGCGCAACATTACGGCAGTTGCCCTTGAAGTGGCATCTTGCAACAACATTGTTTGTATTTTTCAGTGTTCGTTCAGGCTGATTGTTTCAATTCTCCCACTTTTGCTATGCATTCCACAGTCCTATTGTCACATTTGTGACATGTTTCTGTCATTGATGAACCCCACATTGGCCCACATGTGTTACCTTGTTAGGTGAATGATTTGACCATTCAGGCTGATTGAGTATTGGCCTGATCACATACATTTTTGGGGCCTGTTTGAATGTGGAACATGATAGTTGTTTCCTGTCATGTTGAAGTGCACAACCATTGATGTGTACATCGGCCTGCAATCACTGTATTTTTGTAAACTGGATGTGTTGCAGTGTGTGGCACATGCCTATTTTGTCACACTATGTAGCATTTTTCATCATGTCCATCTCACATGGATGGCTGACAGTATTCATTCACTGACATATGGATGTACTTGTGGAATGTACCATGGCTATGGTACATGCCATCTGTGTGATGGCATGTGTCATGTATGTGTGTTGGACATGCCACTCACAGGCCAATGTGTGATGGCAGTGCTACCCAGCATGCAGCAAATGTGTTGCTCTTCCATCTTGGTGTCATCAGTGTCTGCCTTTTGCCTCCCCTTCCAACTCAGTGACAGTGCATGCATGGGAGGGTTATAGTCATGTGGGACATGTGTAAATCATGTACTGGTTCTGTAGCTTGTCAGGCCTATTTGTGTGCTATGGTGCTAATGCCTGTTTCCATTTTTTGTCTTTCATGTTTTTGCAGGGGATGACGCACTTGATGCTGTTGAGGAGATGGTGCAGACCCAGGAGGGATCTCAGGCACGACCAGGCACCAGTGGGGGACGTGGTGTGGTGGTGGGTGAGAACCCAATCTTGCTGCAGACCATTCTGTCCAGGGGTGTCTCTGGGTGCACCTCCCCAGACCTCTATTCAGGTGCTGATTCGGATGATGAGACCTATGTGGCGTCGCAGGTAAGTGTTTCTGGCAGGGATTCTGTTCTGTCCAACCCACCTGCACCAGGGGTAGAACCCTCTATGGGGATGTCAGTGTTGGTAAGTCCGCCTTTGGCAGTTACGGATGCAGGGTCACACTCCACAACATCTGATCCTGTTCCTGGGCCAGCAGATCAGAGGGGGAATGCAGTCCTGCAGCCTCAGGCAGTGCCGGCACAGCAAGGCGCAGATCGCCTTGCCCCAAACAGGTGTGGTGCCCCGCCAATGCGGTGGCCGTACGCCACCAGCCAATGCCGCATGGGAATAATCCATGTACGGTATGGCAATCCAACAGGCAGCATCAGTTGAGATGATGGCTCAAGCAATGGAGAGGGTGGCCACTTCCATTGTCCCCCCTGAAAGGCAGTTGGAGCAACTACAGCAGGCAACAGACTCCATTTGCCAATCACACAGGGAGGACATGTTGGCGTCCAACAGGGACAGACGGGCGGCACTGGAGACTCTACGCCAATCGATATCATTAGAGTCCCAGGGCCACAGGGAAGCCCTGAGGGTAGAACTCCATCACCTCAGGGAGACTCTTTTTGACCTTGAGGCTTCCACTAACTTGAGGACAGAACAGCAGCTGGAGCGGCTCACACGTTTGCTCTCAGCTGAGATTCAGGCAACTCGGGAGGAGATCCGGGCAACATGTCAGGTGGTGCATGGCAATCTCCGCACTATAATCCTCCAGAACGAGACCTTCCACACTCGCATGCTTGCTGCCATGGAGGACCATACCAGGGCTTTGCGTGGGCTGCCTCCCATAGCACCACCACCTCCTGTGGCAGCAGCAGAGGGTGATGAGAGCGACAGCAGCAGTTCTCCCACATTGACATAGCCGTGCAGGCCATGAGCCCATGGAGGTGTTTTTTTTCCCAACATCCACACAGGTGGCTGTTGGTGCGCACCCTGTCCTCGGACCTCCTGGGTGGCCCGGCCCCCACATGGCCATTTTTGATTCTTTTTTTTTTTTTACAGTGTGTTGCCTTGTGTGGCTCCCGTGGGCATCCACTGTATTCCGGCTGGGCACATGCAGGCTTGTCCTGAGTTTGGATTAGATGCTTGGGTTCGTGAGACACACACCCCTCCTGCTTCCCGTTTCCATGGGCTTGCAAAGGGTGTGCCCAAGTGACAGTGACTTACACAGTGATGTTGGACTCCCATGAGCTGTGTGGGCAGTCTGTAGTCAATACTGTGTATACATGCCTAGTGGATATTGTTGTTGTATTGTCCACTGCATGGTGTATTGATATGTGCTTGTGCATCCATGTCTTCCTCCTAATTTGCAGGTTCATTCCTCATGTCTTCACAAGGCCGTCTACTTTGGAGATGGAGTTCATGTTGTAAGCAGTGCACTTACACATTTGCGTGGCAGCAGCACTGTACAGTTGGAAGTGGTCGATGTGCTGGCATAATCAGGTTGTAAGACAACCACTACTTTAACTTAGTACTGTCATGTTTATGCTATGTTTGAGGTTGTGTAGCTGCATTGTATTGTTGATAAGTATTTGGTCATGTGTGTTGTTAGTTCTACATTACTGGGAGCATATTGTGTGTGGACAGTTTCCATTAGGGACACTGTACTTTGTGACACTTGTGTCATGTTTTGGGGATTGCTTTGTTTGCTCTCACATAGCATGAAATGCCATGGTGTGTTGGGTAGCGGTGCTGGGGAGGGGTTGGGTGACATGGCACTGTTGTCATGTTGTATTTTGCAAGGGGGTAATGAATTTAGCAGCATAGAAGTGTGTCTTTTGATGACACAGCATTGGTGGTGTTTGTGTAGGTAGGGATGCACACAATGTAACACTTCCAGGTGACCAATCTCAGGCTGGTATGGTTGTGACAGTTGACTGTCTCTTATGTCATCATCATTGATTGTCAGATGGTATGTGCCAGGGCTGTGTGCACTCCACAGGGGTGTGATTTTAGGTGAAGTAATTAGCCACCAGCTGCGTACGGGCTGCCTCACCCCGTGCCCTTTCCCCTCCCATGCGCAGCGGGCGTGCATGTGGTTGGGGATGTGGGGGCACCACCATGTCCACGGGCAGGCCCCGGCATGTTGCAACGTTGTGCAGGACACATGCTGCCACTATGATCCTGCACACTACTGGGGGAGAGTATAACAGCTGCCCGTCAGAACGGTCAAGGGAGCGAAAGCATGACTTGAGCACTCCGAATGTGCGCTCCACTATGCCCCGAGTTGCAATGTGGGCTGTGTTGTATATTACCTCGGGTGGCGTGGTGGGATTCCGAATTGGCGTCGTCATGTGGGTGCTCAGAGGGTAGGCACTGTTCCCTGGGGAGCTGGTGATGGGTATCATTAGTGGGGTTATGACATTACTCAGTATCTGACATGCATGCATGTGCTGTGGCATTTATACTCACCAAGCAGCCATGTATCGCCATGCCACCCAGCTTCTAGGTCCCGGTTTAGGGTTGACATTCTGTAAATAAAACTGTCGTGGGTGGACCCTGGATAGTTGGCATATACTGAGGTGATGATTCCCTTGGCATCACATACTACCTGGACGTTGATGGAATGCCAGTGCTTGCGGTTTCTATAGATGTGCTCTGATGCCCTGGGGGGACGTAGAGCCACATGGGTGCAATCAATGGCACCTAGGACTTTGGAGAATTGTGCCACCCCGTAGAAATCCTGGACAGCAGCCTGCCTTTCTGCAGGTGTTCTGGGCAGGTATATGTGCCTGCGGACTGATGGGCGTGCAGTCATGATCGCCAAGACCTGGTGTAGGCAGCATGACTTTGTGGCTTGTGACACCCCCCCCCCTACTATAGCACTTGTCCGCTGAAATGATCCAGTGGCCAAGAAGTGCAGTACATTGAGGACCTTCTCCAGGGGGCTGAGTGCTTGGGAGCACAGGGTGGGTGATGTGAGGTCATCCTCCCACTCACTCACCAGGTCGAGTATTATGTGAGGTGGAAACCTGTACCTCCCATACACCTGGTCATCAGGCATCCCAAAAAGGCTGGTTCTGGGTGTGAAAATTCTGGGCCTGACTATCCTCCTCCTCCTCCTGCAGTATCCCACGAACACTACTGCTAGGAACGGTATATTCATCCTGGCGTCTGAGCTTGTTTGTTGTTTGCGCGCACTTTTATGCTGCGCGGGTCCCCGTACGCCTGCTTCCTGCTGGCGTGCGTGTTTCTGGATTAACGCGTCTTTTTTGGCACACTCGTTAGCCCCGTTGGAATCCATGAATACGTGTTTTGAACATGCGTGTGGGCATTCCGCGCATTTGCCTCCTGTACTCCCCCCGTGACACCCACATTTTCACGCGTTGTTCCCCATTCCGCTTGTCACGCCCTCTGTTCCTCCTACTTTTGTTGTGTGCGCCGCGCTATGTGCGATTTTGCTGTGTGCGTAGCGCACGCTGTTTGGAAACGTGTGCGCCAGCGTGCACCACACAGAATTTTGGCGCACATCCTGGGATTTGCACGCGCACGGACTTCCATGAATCGCTGTGCGTGGGTTTCGCTGCGATTTTCGCTCTGGCACTGCGAATCGCACGCTTTCGCACGCTTTCGCACGTTTGCGCTGAAAATTTCAGCGCACATTAATTCCATGAATCGGCTTGTAAATCTTTAAGCTTGGTGGGGAAATTGTTAGCTCTCCTACTTACACCACACTCAGCAGAAGTACCTTCATCTGAACTTCCACCCGTCACTACTCTTCCAGTTCTACCACACTCGCTGACCAAAACTCCATCATCATTGTCATGGATGAAACTGACCCCTCCTTGCATAGAGCCAACCTACCGTTAGACCATACTTCTCCTCCATCCACCACCACAACAGTGTCCCTTACCGCTGCAATCCGTTTAGACCTCAAGAATTTGCCGTTTAAACATTTGAGACCATACCTGGGATTCTTCATCCAAACACAATCCCCAACCAGCCACTCACATTCCTTAATCTTGAAATGTTCATCAAACGCACCTTTATAGTGACATTGTCACCATTCTCATCACCTCTTCCTGATCCACGCTAACAGTGCACACCTCGCTGCAAGTTGTTTAATTAATGAGCGCGCAGAGAGCAGTAGGTAACCTAAACAACAGCAACCCAGCACTCTCGCCAACGGAATTCAGTGAGACGTAACACAGTTCAGAACCAAACCACTATAAGTTCAAGAAAACACTGAAAACCCTGCTTTTAAGGATGGCATTTCCCAGGATTAACCCTTTCGTGCTTGGTAAGGGATATAGCTTTTTCTCCTGCTCTTAACCTTGCAAGCTTTTGCTCCGCCTTCCATTATGTGGTACTGGACCATTGTTATATTTATGTGCTATAATATATGTTGTTTAGACACAAAGGTTGGAATGCTCTGCCCCAAACTGCACTTTCAATGCTTTCACTCTACCTCTCTAGTAGATCCTACTCCTGTCCTTCCCCCCGACCACACTTGCAGAGTGGCTCCTTCCTCTGCCTATTTTTTCCATATCTCTTGTCACTGTCACCCCAACCCATGTTTACGCAATGTGCTCTGAAGTGTCTCACATACATGTAGCACATTAGAAAACACCAAAATAAAAAATGAGTGAAAGAAGAAGGTGATACCTTATAACTGAGCATGGCATTTTTCACAAAATGAATTACTCCTTTGAAACATTTCACCTATGCCATGGAAATAGCCGATTGCTTCCTTTAGGGGCCTGAAACTAGATATGTGTTTGTTTTGAACGGGTCTGGACACAGTGTTCCTTCAGACCCTCATAAACATGGAATATGCCCTTTAATCCCCTCAAACAATTCACCCAACTCATCCTCCTCTTCAGGGCTGTGTGGGATCTATGAGCAATCTGTGATAGAAATATGCCTGTGGACAGGGGCAGAGCTATCCTCAACATTTTGAGGGGCTGGATGGCAGTTTTGAAAGCAGTGTGTGAGGCCACTAAACCCATTGATCCATCGCCCTCCTCTGCCATCACATTCTGAGCTCAGGACACTGATTACCTACTACTCCTTCCTTTTGCCCAGTAGATGCACATTTCAACATTTTTCAGAAACGAACTAGTTTCACAAAGACGCTAATCATTGGGGTCGGGTCGTCTAGGGGCCTAGGGGGTCTACTGATATTGCCTGGGATGTGCAGGCTTTTGTCCTCTGTCACTGTAAATCGTTGCTGCTACCCTCACATTAATGATTGTTTAAAGGAAGTAAATGCACTGCTTTTGGAGGGGAGACATTTCACAGGCTCTTGCAGTCCCAATCTTTGTTATATGAGCCTCTGTTGGGCATCACACTAGAGTGATGCCTTCTGCCTCAAGGTGTGAGGGTGTAAGCCTCCCCAAGCCTGGGGCTGAGGCCGACCTGCCTTGGGGATATACCTGCTCAAGTAAAACAGCCCAAACATTTTACCAAAAAGGTAGTTCAAATGAGCATGTAAGTCTTTTGTTTTTTATGTTGTGACATATGAAAGAGCACCAAGCAGGGCATGCCAAGAAGGGTTTTAGGTGAAATCACTATGAGAGACATATTATCTGTGGTTATTCTAATGTTCCTGAAATTATGTTTTATGTAGCATAGCCAGGTGCTATTTGCCCCACTCAACTTTCTCATAGGTGATTTATATGTAGAACAAGGGTGATATACTAACTGGGGCTCACTTTAAAAGCTGTGCTGTGGCCAAACCAGTGCTAAAAGGAGGTGTAAAAAGGAGGTGTAAAAAGGCCTACACCCGTCTTTACACTTGTAGGATTGCTCTAGAGCATTTAAAAAATCTTTTGCAGGTGCGGTGGGAAGCAAGAAGAGAAATAAATGTTCTCCTCTCCATTCTCGCTGCCCCTACACAACCGCCTAGTTTTACGCATGTTTGAGCTTTTCTTGCATGCATACAACTAATGGATTCATGTGGAATACGCATGCATTCAGCACTTGCTCAAAGGAGTCGGATTCCCTGGGAATTTATTGTAAATACTGTCTGCAAAGCATTATTTGTAAATACATTTACATTTCTTAAAAAAAGAGTGAAATGAAAGACTCAAGGTGGTTTTGCCTGTATTTACTCATGTGTTTGGCACTCCGTTTTGTCAAGGTGAAAGTTTGCATGCAGGGTACCCACAAGCATGTAAGTGCTAACATTGGTAGTCCCCTGCATGCAATTACTTTTAATAAAATCAGTCTGACTTATTGAATTGTTTATGTAATGAGTGAGAGTGTTTTATTTGATGACAACTATTTCTTTACCAAATTGTGCCAGAGAGATGTATTTACAACATGCATACTAGGTGCAAACAAGGGCACCACAGACCATGCTGAGTGGCTCAAAATGCATTTTATGGAAAGTTTGATAATTTGTTGTTTGGGGCACGCCCCTGTTATGCAATGCCCATCACTCTTTAGACCACATCCCTCTCTTGTTGGAGCTTCCCCTCAATTTCACATCTACTTGAATTGTTAATGTGTTATCCTAACTTGCATGCCTTTTCATCCATTTGTTCTCAAAAATTGTGCTGTAAAATATACCATTTCAACACGTTATTCTAAACCTTTTATCAGGGGAGTACCGCCCCAAACGTCCCTTCATTACTTAGGGAACTGCTCTACCCTTGGTCACTCACACTAATTTTTTGGCTATATTAATGCCACCTCCCACCCATAAAAATATTCACTTGCCTCCATTGACCTTGAATTGTTTACAATGACAGTGCCCACTCAGAAGCCACCATTCCCCTGGCACCAAAAGATGTCTCTGAATCTGGTGTAAGCATAACAATGTTAATGGCTGCCAACAATGGCAACTGGTATGTTTGGGCACCAGGGACCAGGTGCCACCCCCGCCGCCCCCTTGTTTCTAAACTAGGTGAAAGATGTAAGGTTTGAGTTTCTGTTTGAGCATATATTATCATTGCAATTCTTATGCCTCTTGTATTTAGCACACATACTGGGTTGAGGGGACATCACAGGCGGTGGGAGTGGTTCTCTGTGGAAGCCATTCACAACATACATTTGTACATTGGTACCTATTAGCAATAGGTTTATTATATTTAGTGGTCACTTTGTCCTTGTTGTTTATCAGAAGTCACCTAGAACCCTTTTGTGGAATATAGTGCACTGTTGGTAGTGACCCCTCTACCTATCTTTATGTATATCTTTATGTATATTGCAAGCTGGTATACAATGTTACACAGAAATATGCACTGCCCGTATTAAACCATTAATAAAGATATATGACAAATGTTTTTAAACCAAGTAGTGGTTGTACTAATATTCATGTCTAAAATTAAATGTCAAAATTATGAAACAGCCAGTAATCTGGCATTAAAGTTGTGCAAATCATGAACATAAGTTCCATGTATAGCCAACAGCCAAATATAAATTCCCTGAAACATCCATCAATCTGGCATTCAATTTGTACACCTCATACACTAAATCCCATATACAGCCAACAGCCGGCATGTGTTTCGACCTGTGGTCTTTCTGAAGGCTGATACATAAGCTGTTAATGTTATACAATGTAGGATACCGCACTCATTCTATTAGTTGAGTTCAATTGTTAGGGCCTCATACTGTCCTTAGACTCACTTATTTATTACGATTCCAATATAATTGTGCCAATCGTACACCGTTACGGTAGTTTCCGTCCCACAAAGGGTTCCTGGAAAACAGGATGTGGCCTAACAGGACATCTTTATCAAATAAGCCTTAACAGAAAAGACATGCAGAGTGAACGCAATATTATAACCTAACAATTGCTGAGTCTAAGTTAATCGCCAAGGGCTCACAATGTCAAAAGAAGGGATACTTTAATGATACGGAAACTACAGTAACGGTGTATGATTGGCGCACTTTTATTGTAATCATAATTAATAAGTGGGTGTAAGGACAGTATGAGGCCCTAACAATTGAACTCAACTAATAGAATGGGTGTGGTATCCTACATTGTATAAGATTTACAGCTTATGTATCCGCCTTCCGAAAGACCACGGTTCGAAACACGTGTCGCCTGTTGGCTGTAAATGGGATTTATTTTTATGATTTGTATAAATTGAATGTCAGATTGCTGGCTGTTTCATAATTTTATCATCCAATTTTGGAGATGAAAACTTATACAACCACTACTTGGTTTAAAAAAAGTTTGTCATGTATCTTTATTAATGATTTAATACGGGCAGCTCAGATTTCTGGTTAACATTAAATATCAGTTTAATAAGTATTAGGTCAAGGGTAGGATCTACATTAACGAGGACCCACTACTTACCGACACAGCATCTAATTAATACAAGGGATAGAAACTAGGGTCCAAGCGCACTCAATTTCGGACTACCCTAAACTTCCTAATTTGTATATTGCAAGCCACAGAAGATTTCTGTACCAAAAGAGAGGCATGGTGCCCAAGGCAGAGCTTCTTCATTTGGTCATGGAACTCAGAGGTGGACACCGTCTCTCATTAGAGCTACCCAGTATAGTAAAAGGTAAGGGATCATAGGAGTCGTGTCCAAGACATCTTCGGAACCGCAGGCTGCAGATCCTTGCACTGAGAGTATTTAATTCTTCATAGTACATGATCTCTTGCTGCCTCTCAAACAAGAAATCTCTTTTTTTCCCATGTACAAAAAATGAAGAATCCGACAAATACTTCAAGCAGGGTAATACAAATGCATCTGATAGCCATCTTGGAGGTTTACAAAAGTAGTACAATTTAGATAGAGTTCTCGTCTCCTTTACTTATTTCTATCAGAGCATTAATAAACACATTCCCATTAATGTCTTCTTGTTAACTGATGGCTGTGAATTCTCAGAGAAGCTTAGTTCAGAAGAAACGAATCTGTAAAGCTAACCATGCCTTGCATTGTTTTAGTTGAAGCTGTAATTCCGCGGAGTGAGTTGCTGATCACATTATGTGTTGACTTTAGCAATAAGCATTGTTACATCATAATTCAACTGTAAAACATTATTTTCCTTGTGTTTTGATGTTATCTTCCTGTTACTGATGAGTAATGATATTTCAACTATATTGCAATATATGGGATAAAATACACCTTAGTGTATAAGGATTTTGACAGTGACCAAGGAGTTCGGTAAACAAACATAGTAATGAGATTGCAAGACAAGTTCCTTTATAAGGTCACAGAACTCCAAACTGGTAATATACAGTAGGGGTGCTTCATTCTTTATAATATCTTCCCACCTCATTATCCCCTTTAATATTTGATCTCTTGCTTGCTCTGAGGCAAAAGATCTCATAGTTGTTGTAATGTCAAATACAAGTCAAATCTGTTTGGTTGGAAAAAACACATTATTATGCAGCTTGCACTATCTTTGCATATGTTTTGGGTGGTTTATTACACGGTCTGACACCACCAGAGGCACTGTCATAGTTCTCATATCGAGCAGTCAGACTTGGGGAATAGCTAAAAGGGACAATAGCTAAAAGGGACATTGTGCAATATGGAGAAAAGAATGGCCTTAAGGGATTTTCGAAACGCATGGTGGTCTTAGGTCCATCAGCAGGGAGTGCCATAAAGTCACCTCCTGTGTTAGAATCTTGTTTTTGGAACAGACAGGAGTAAGGATGTTGATGATAATTAAGATCGGCAGGGGAAAATTGTCAAATTTCTCTTGAAGGAACACAGGATTTGATCCATAGAAAACCCAGTGGAGCATTAACCCGGATGCCAACTAAAAACAAGTGAATAGAGTCTAGGACTGGTGTAATATTTTATCAATAAATAGTCCTTTTCAACAGGAGTACAATGCATTTTGAATTCTCTGCATCCTATTTGTTAAGAACTTGGGTAGGCCTAAAACGCCACTTTTTGCATAGTGCAGGACAGAAGGGATGAGTGATGTAGTAGCTTGGAACCTATCAGGAAAACCAGGGAAATGATAGATTCTTTTTAGGATTCTCAGAGTGTGTAAGTAGATGGCTGGGTACTCTTTTGTTTTGATTGGGTACAGGTTTGAAGCAAGTAGGGCCACATACCATAAACCCATTCGCATGATGACCGTAATTTCCATCTGAGCCAATGACTATAATTTCCATCTTGTTTGGGTTCATTTTCAAGACATTTGCACTTATTTATGTAGCACTTAATTATGTATGGTCAACAGGCAATCTGAGAAAATAGAGTCAAAGGGCTTCATTACGAGTTTGCTGGTCTGGAAACAAGGGTGCTGGTAAGCTCTCTGGCACCCTTGTTTCCGGATTGGCAAGCTCTGTGTCTGCCTGTCATGGCCGCTGTGCCCCACAGGTCTGAACCTGCTGGGCGCAGCAGCCGCGGTAGGCAGGCTGGTCACGGAAGCACCGGCACCGTTGCTAACGGTGCCGGTGCTTCCATGTCCCCACTCCCAAAGAGTCCCATTGGACTCTATGGGAATGGGGACTTACAATTTGCTGGCACCTGACTTCGAGGGCTGCCAGATTTGTAATGAGCCGGTGACTCCGGGAAGTCAGGCGCTGGTAAAATATTATGGGTCTGGCAGCAAACCGCCGGTAGCACCGGTAGGGTTACCGCCGGACCGTAATGAGGCCCAAGGTCTTTTAACTCAGTGCCTACTACTTTAAAATTAAATTGGTTTTCCCTGGCATAATTGTAAGTTGAGACCCCAAAACTCTTGTGTTTAAGAAGGGAATTTATGTATATCAAAAAGGTTGGGGGACAGTACCAACCCTTGCAGGAAACCCTCTTCCCGTGGCCAAAGCCCAGCAGTAGAAAGCAGCAGAGAGATCATCTGAAGCTTATACCATAAGACTGCAATTAGTGCACTAGTCTACCCCCTCATCATATTTCATTTAGCCCAATCAACAATAACACAAGTGAGAGACTATGGGCCTCATTATGAGGTTGGCGGTAACCCGCTGGTGCTACCGGTGGGTAGCCACCAACCTCGTAACAATGTTCCGCCACCTGATATCCCAGTGCCACTGGGACATTACAAGTCGTAGGAGGCCCGGTATGTCAGCCGGCGGAAAGTGTAAGTCCCCATCCTATCGGACTCCTCGGGAATGTGGACACAGAAGCACCGGCACTGTTGCTAACGGTGCCAGTGCTTCTGTGAACACCATGCCCGCAGGGGTTGTTGCAAAAGTGTTCAACTTTTAAAAATATTGAGGGGTCCAGCAGAGAGCCAGACAATTTACCAGTATCTAATCAATTTAACAAATTGGAGCTGATCTCGAGGTTGCCACTCAGTTAACCTATATGCTTGCATTTCCATATTTAAAGTAATTGAATGATCAGCATCCGTAATGTCCCTACTCATCTCAACAAAGCCATTTGTTTAATGTAATATGTTGAAAACAAAAATTTTAAGCAGTTTAATAAAAATCCACTTGCTAACTTGCATTGTTGTTTTGAATAAGTGGTGACATGCAGATAGATTAATGTTCTCCTGTGCTAAATCCCGGCAGTGCTCTAAATGAACGTACTACAGTATTAAGAACGTTTCGTTATTTATCAACTAATGACGGTAGCTTGAAACAGAAAATTAGTTTAAAAGAAAGGAATCTGAAAAGCTAGTCATTAGTTTAATTAAGTGTTTTAGCGGCAGTTGGAGTTCTGCTGAGAGATCTGCCTTTCACACAGTGTGCTGACTCTGGCAGCAGCCATTTTGACATCATGAATGAACTGTAGAATAATAATAGTTGTGATGTTTTCTTATTATGTTACATTATTAAGATACATTTTGCATGTAATAGCAATATCTCTCACAGGCTTTCATACATATATTTTAGGCTTCCATGTATTATATACAGATTAATGTACCCTCAAATAGATATTATGAGGCTATTTAAAGTCAAGTAAGTGACTTTGAATAAGCATACCATGTACATTTTGTAGATAGGCTATTCTGTATAATACCAAAACAAGCAAAGTCAAACAATTTCAAATTTTCTCTTGTGATGATCAAAAATAGTAATGCAGTGGGTATTCATTTAATTGGAAAGTTTTAGATTAAAAATAATTTCACATAGTTTCCAAGTTCTGACCCGGGTCGGGTGCATGGCTGGGCCTTGGGACATGACTTGACCTGAACCACAGAGCATGGTTGAGCAGGGTTGAGGCTTAGGGTGGGAACAGCCTTAGCGTTCGATGGGCCTTGAGGGGGTGATGGGCCTCGTAGTTGTGGTGGGCCTCCTAGCAAGTTGGACCTTCTGGTAGTGATGATCTTCAGAGAGGAGCTAATTCTGGGAACAAAAATATGCACCCATGTACTATCCTTTTCTGTGACCTCCTTCTAAGCTACCTCAAACTTCCATTTGCTATCCTCTCCAAATATCTTGCCCTGCTGGTGTTCCTGACTATCATCCTCTGGTCCATCTACATAATGGTAGACAAACCCGATCTCCTTATGGCTACAATAAAGTCTGTGCTCACACGAATAAAGAAATCACGTTTAAACCTGCTTTATATTGGATTTGAGCTGACCCCACTAAAGAATTGAGCTTTTACAAGGATGTACTGTAGGATGTGATTCACTCGCAAGGCTGTAGCATGTGGAAGGGTGTAGGCCTGCGAATAATGTTTTAGAATCCATTGGCCAGAGTGACCTTGTGCTGGAACATAAGGTGGTCCTCAGTAAGGAAATGAGAGAAGTAATAAAAAAGATCAGAAATATTTCACCTGGAGAGACAATTCGAGAATACTGTACAGTTTTTCCTACAAAAATAAATATTTTTCAGCAGAGCCTTAGCTGGATGAGGACTTTGCTCTGAGGAAAAGGATTTTATATTTAAAATACAAACTGAATACATTGCCATTGCCGGTGGCAGGCCTCACATGCAGGTGGTCCAATAATGATTCTAGGGTGAGGGGACAGAAAGAAACTTGCCCTACCACTATTGAGAGTAACAGCAAAGAAAAGAGAAAGAACAACTAAAACCACACATATGGGACACCTGATGCTGTGTCCCAGAGTAATGGAGATCAAGCAGCAGATATAATTGCCAACACTTACAGAGTACGCAGAGACAGCTCATGAATATAATGACTTCATTCCTTCATTCTTTCAATGGACGAAACGCCATTCCACACTTCACAAATAAACCAAAAGGTTTTTTGCAAAACGTCTTCTTGAAATTTTACGGAATGTCCTGGAAACTGCCCGTAATTACACCTAATACTGGGAGATTTCCAGGATATAACCAGGAATTGCATTCTGGTTGTGATTTGTGCTTTTCACATAATCAGACAGATAACTAAAAAACACACTCCAAGATGGAGGTGTGGTTTGTTGTGGGAAGTAGTGAGTTTGCTGCGCACATGCGCTGAGTGTTGGATCATGGAACCCAGAAATACCCTAAAACTTCCTCAGGCGACAATGTGCTGAACTTTTCCACAACTGCACGTTTGCGAGATACACACAACGATTAAGAGGTAAGACTAGGGATGTTGAGCAGGATACGTGGGAGTGGCCCTCATTGGAGGCACTCCCTAAACGCCTGCCGAGCTCTCAGACCACAAAAACAATGCATTTTTGCATCATTAGCGAATTGTAAACAACATGTACTTCCCTCTGCCAAATCTAACGCGTTGCATTGAGGTTGTTTGAATTACTTAGGAGTCCATTTGAGAAGAGGCAATACCCCTAATAGGCTGAGGGACTGCACATTGGGGTAAGGACTCTCAATTATTTTTTTTGTTTTCCGGGGTTATGCCCCCCCTCCTTTCCCTTTTGACTACAGGTGCAGTCTCCATCCTTGATTTAGCAGTTCTGCCTGGTACAAATTCCTGGCATCACAGGCCCTGAAGAAAGTGGTTGCACTAATATACACCACTGAAACCGGTCAGCCATTCGAGTTTGAGGAGTCCCTTAACAAATTAGGAACCCCCAAATTAGTAATAATGTACATGAGAACTTGTACACAGCTCTTTGAATTCTGGGCTGTACTTTTTATTTGATTTTAATTCTATTTGAGTTCAAGAAGCAGGACAATTAAAATAATCATATCTCCAGCTTGATCTCCATTACTCTGGGACACAGCATCAGGTGTCCCATATGTGTGGTTTTAGTTGTTCTTTCTCTTTTCTTTGCTATTACTCTCAATAGTGGTAGGGCAAGTTTCTTTCTGTCCCCTCCCCCTAGATAGGTGGCACAATAACACAAACTAGGGTCATGCAACTACAGGAGGGCACAGTTAGCATGGTTGGAGGGCAACTTGGGTTGGATGAAATAATATGTTTGACTAACTACTAATTTACTTGACTTGACTTGTACACCTTTCGTGTGAGTGAAAATGATAGGGTTTTGGTACATGCTACTCACCCACCCAAAGTCTTTTGATGTATTTATCATCCAATAATGATTATGACCGATTTTCCCCTTTTTGTCCAGCTGTATCCGAAACCGAG
This sequence comes from Ambystoma mexicanum, assembly GCF_040938575.1. Classification (NCBI taxonomy): domain Eukaryota; kingdom Metazoa; phylum Chordata; class Amphibia; order Caudata; family Ambystomatidae; genus Ambystoma; species Ambystoma mexicanum. Next base: position 545,215,986 of record NC_090939.1, read on the forward strand.
ATGCATTTCATGTTATGGTGTCCTCGAAACAGCAAGTTTAGAAGGAAATGGCTGCTCTGTAACTGATGTCTATGTTATGTGTACATCAACACTATACCCAGAAGTTGTTTTGCAGTATCTAGTTATATCAATAACGCTTCGCTTTGGAGGCACAAATATTTGGAAGACTCAAATCATTTAGCATAATCTGAGTTTTATGTAAACATGAACATTGTTTATATTTTAGAATTCTAAAGGAATAAATTACTAATTTGTGATACACATTGATTGTGCTTTTATGGTTGTTCACCCAAAATAGAGGTGACTTAACTTGACTATGAACACTGATACCTTCCCTAACTGTTTTACTATTGTCGTTCCTTCTTCCTGCTTTAAAACTGCAAAAAATTGCTAAAGACACATGTCCTAAAGTTAAAGACATTCTTCCTCATCCCTTACTCTCACATCAATGTCACCTCTAGCGACAGGGTGACAAACCCCCTTATTTATTTATACAGCCCTCTACTATGGAGCATGCAGATGTTCAGTACATTATCACTCCTTGTATAGCTAAAGATAAATAGGGGAAAGGATGATGCATACAAAGTAATACAATTTGGCAGATGAAACCTGTTGTCAATATATATAAGAATTGTACCATCATGGCCCAGGGCAGTCATACATTCTTCCTTATCTCTGACTCTCCCTTCTCTGTCCTCCTCTCTGACTCCTCTGTTCAACCTTCACTGTTCGTATCCTTCCCTCTCAATGCTCCACTACCTGCCAGACCCTCCCTTCCAATTTCCTACACACCTTTATCTGCTCAGCCCCTTTGCACATCAACTCTTTCCGCTGTCCCTCTTTGGTCACCCCCTCATAGCTCATGAAAACCCAGATGTTACTGCAATATTGCAACCCTCAATAGTTGCTCTGCTGTTAGACATTTGGCTAACATCCACGCCATGCTGGGAGATCTCGAAATCGACTTTTTAGCACTTAGAGAGACATGGTTTTCCTATAACCGAACCAAGTTGGTTGGCACTCTCCTCCCCCAGGAGTTCAAGATCCTGGTCTGCGACAGGAACAATACTGTGAGCAGTGGTGTAGTGTTTATCGCCCCATCCTCCAGCTCAAAAGTCTTCTCCACTATTGCCACTTCCTCATTTGAATGCCTACTTTGTAAATACATCATTGACCCTAATACATGCATTATCTTCCTTTGTCCCCATTCTCTTCCTTGACAAATGGACCCAGCAAGTCTCCTCAAGTCCCGCTTTAACGCGGGAGTCTGTGCTGTTTGCTACCTGTCCTGCCTGCCTCTCAAGTTGGATTTTCATCGGATTGAAAACAATTACTACAGCTACCAGAAGGCTTTGCTTTTTTTTTTTTTTTAATTAGGGGCGGTCCTATATAAGGACGTTCCCGCGCGCACCTGCGCGCGCACACCCAGCAAGTCCCCTCAAGTCCCGCTTTGCCACGGGAGTCTGTGCTGTTTGCTACCTGTCCTGCCTGCCTCTCAAGTTGGATTTTCATCGGATTGAAAACAATTACTACAGCTACCAGAAGGTGAACGCTATATACTGGGTAGTCAACAACTACCATCAATAACACTTAAACCCAATTTTATCTGTAAACTTAACTAAAGCAGCCTTTCTTTTTCTTTTAGGCTTTGCTTTTTTTTTTTTTTTTTTTTTTAATTAGGGGCGGTCCTATATAAGGACGTTCCCGCGCGCACCTGCGCGCGCGCACCCAGCAAGTCCCCTCAAGTCCCGCTTTGCCGCTTCGCCGCGTTCGTCGCGGCAAAGCGGTGAACTTAGTGTTTCATTTTTTCCTTATCCTATTTTTTTTTTTTTTTTTTCTTTTTTTTTCTAATTTAGTGGGTAACACTACTACCGTTGAGTATGAAACGTAGCATAAAATCTCTAACAACCGGCATGCCGCCGGTAACTGAGCTGCACAAGTCCAATGGTTCAAGTTGTTCCCAGATTTGCCACTCTGCACCGATAAAAAAACCTCGACTTAGTTCTACACCAAGGATATGTGCTACAGGCGCAATCAAGAGTCGATCTGAGACGCTGTTAGGAATGGACATCCGCTCCTTTTGTAGAGCCTCCAGTCGCATGGAAAACAGCTCACGACCTACTGGAAATGCCGTAGAAACATCTTTACATCATCCAGTAACGGCTTCCTTGGGTCCAAAAGATACTACGCATGGATTGGAGCCGGAATCTTGTACTTCTGCAAAACGATTAACTGGCCAAAATGATCCTCTAGCTACTGCGATAGAGGTCAGAACTGGTGAGGTCTTAAAAACTGTTACAACGCCTGGCCCATCTGTTACTTTTGCGAAAGAAAATGTTTCCCTTACCGATAGTGTCATTCTAACTAATGTCTTAACTGGTGTTGCAGTTCCTCCCCCTGATGTACGTGACATCTCTGTATTCACTGTAAGTGACACATCGGTTGCTAACTCATTGTTGAAGCCAGTTGTTCAGGATATACCTGTTATTGACTTAGATATTATTGCCTCTGTTGAGTCACCTCAAATATCTTTGGTTAATTTGTCTAAATCTCCTGTGCTTTTCACAAACGTCAGTGCTGCAAATTCAGTTGCAAATTTGTCCTTTATAGCTCCGACTCCTAGAAAAATGGTTGAAAAAACCCCTGCTACTACTGGTGGTCTTGATTCCCAGACTGTCAGTACTAGCATAGCACTTACATCCATGAATAACGCCATATTAGCTCTTGCTAAACTGTTCGAAGTATTAGTCGTAAAGGCTGAAACACATTCAAACCAGTTCGACCTGCTACTTGACAATCAATTTGTACTTTTTAACAAACTTGAGAGCCTGGGCCAGCCGGAAGCTGCTTCAAATGGTAAGAAGTCTGTATCTTCACAGACTTCTTACTTGGCTGAAACCATGGTTCAAGCCTATCAACCTATACCATTCATACCTGATCCTATAGTTGACATTATGGAAAATGCAGTCGCAACAAAAACTGATTTGCAGAAGAGACCCACATATTCCCTTTTTGGGATCAAATCTTCTGCGCCCGATCTGCAGAATCCCCAGAATTCACTGCCTAAAAAGACTCGACTGATAAATCAGTCAAAAAAACCGAAAAACATCAAGGGGGTAATTCATAGAATTCAGCGCACAAGTGGCGCACGCGGCTGGCGCACAGTGTGCGCGTGCGAATCCCTGCGCCAGCCGCGTGCGCCAAAACCCATTTCCGCGCACAGCGTATTCATGGATTCCAGCCACCAAAACCAGCCGTGGCGCATAGTGGCGCAGCGACCTTGCAGCAGCGCCAGTTACGCCCCCAAGAACGCCTTCCGCGCAGGGAAAAGCCATCAAAATCCCCAATCCAGCGCAAAGGGCTGCGCTAACCCTGTACCAGCACGGCAAGCGGGCTACGTGTATTTCAGAGGTTCGCGTGAAGTTCCACACGCGAATAGCCTGGGCGCGTGTATTTCAGGGGTGCGCGGGAAGTTCCACACGCGAATAGCCTGGGCGCGTGTATTTCAGGGGTGCGCGGGAAGTTCCACACGCGAATAGCCTGGGCGTGTGTATTTCAGGGGTGCGCGGGAAGTTCCACACGCGAAAAGCCTGGGCGCATGTATTTCAGGGGTGCGCGAGAAATTCTACACGCGATTTCAGCAGGGTACGTGTATTTCAGGGGTGCGCGAGAAATTCTACACGCGAATAGCCTGGGTGCGTGTATTTCAGGGGTGCGCGTGAAGTTCCACACGCGAATAGCCTGGGCGCGTGTATTTCAGGGGTGCGCGGGAAGTTCCACACGCGAATAGCCTGGGCGCGTGTATTTCAGGGGTGCGCGTGAAGTTCCACACGCGAATAGCCTGGGCGCGTGTATTTCAGGGGTGCGCGTGAAGTTCCACACGCGAATAGCCTGGGCGCGTGTATTTCAGGGGTGCGCGGGAAGTTCCACACGCGAATAGCCTGGGCGCGTGTATTTCAGGGGTGCGCGGGAAGTTCCACACGCGAATAGCCTGGGCGCGTGTATTTCAGGGGTGCGCGAGAAATTCTACACGCGATTTCAGCAGGGTATGTGTATTTCAGGGGTGCGCGAGAAATTCTACACGCGATTGGCCTGGGTACGTGGATTTCAGGGGTGCGCGAGAAATTCTACACGCGATTGGGCCTGTGCGAGTGGGGCAGTGTATTACGTGGGTGTGCGGGAAGTTGAAGAGGTGAATTGCCAGTGTGGGTCCTCCCAGGTCTCCCCTCTACCCCCTCCACGACCTCTGCAGGCAGCCCACACCACAGGGGACTACCCTGCACCCCTGGTCATGTCCCGCAGGCAGCCCATCCACCATGGGCATGCCCCCCAGCCAAGCCACTTGTCCCCTTGCACCCCCACCCCCCAGCACTGTGGGGCACCTGCCAGCAGGCCCCCAACCATGTCCCACTCATGTCCCCCTGCACCCCCACCCCCCAGCAGGCCCCCACTCATGTCCCCCTGCACCCCCACCCCCCAGCACTGTGGGGCACCTGCCAGCAGGCCCCCAACCATGTCCCACTCATGTCCCCTTGCACCCCCACCCCCCAGCAGGCCCCCACTCATGTCCCCCTGCACCCCCACCCCCCAGCACTGTGGGGCACCTGCCAGCAGGCCCCCAACCATGTCCCACTCATGTCCCCCTGCACCCCCACCCCCCAGCACTGTGGGGCACCTGCCAGCAGGCCCCCAACCATGTCCCACTCATGTCCCCCTGAACCCCCACCCCCCAGCACTGTGGGGCACCTGCCAGCAGGCCCCCAACCATGTCCCACTCATGTCCCCCTGCACCCCCACCCCCCAGCACTGTGGGGCACCTGCCAGCAGGCCCCCAACCATGTCCCACTCATGTCCCCCTGCACCCCCACCCCCCAGCACTGTGGGGCACCTGCCAGCAGGCCCCCAACCATGTCCCACTCATGTCCCCCTGCCCCCAGGTCCTGACGAAACGCAATCATGGCAGTAATGGGCAGCATACCCAGCACAAACACCCAGCCAAGGATTGCATCCACCCACATAGTAGATGCAATTACATGATACAACCCCAATGGCAAGTATGTAAATGAACACATGTCCGTCACACACACATACACAATGGGTGCAAGTGAATGTCAAAACCCATATCATGACATGCATGAAACCAATGAGAAAATACCACAAATGTAAGTAATAAATATATGTATTAAAGATGAAAATGAAGTAAAGAAATAAAACACACAACAATGGGGATGACAAAACAAATGGTCCATGTCTGAGAACTAATAGAAAAAATCAAAAAACAAAGGAATCCAAAAACTAATGTAGTCCAAAGCAAAATAATGGGGGGAAAAAATAAGGAAAAACCATTGCCTCATGGTGAACAGAAATATAAATCCAACAAATGTTTTCCAAACATCAAACTATGTACAAGAATATCCCAGGGTCCATGAGCCCAACACCATAAATGAAACCTACTACTACTAACTAATGAAAAAAATATATACAGAAAAGTGGCCATTGTCCGAGCGGTCCAAAAAAACCTTAAAAAATAAAGGAAACCTAACACTAACTAACTAAAGAACTATATACAATGGCATCGGGCAAGTCCTGCGGCTCACTCTGTGATGTTGCCGGCCAGGGCATCATCGAACTCCATGTCGATGTCCCGGAGGCGGGACTCTGTCCTGGCCCCGAGGTCTCGCAGGGACAACCCCGTGTCCAGCTCAAACTCCCTGCGAGCTTCCTCGAGGCACTCAGCCCGCCTCAACGCCCGACGCATGGAGAACTCCGCCCTGACCATGGTGAGCCGCTCCTCTTCCGCCCGCTGCCGCTCCGCACCTATCCGCTGGACCAACTGCTCCCACACGGAAGACACTGCCATCCCAGGGTTCTCCTGCCCTCCGGCCGATGCCTGCCCCTCTGATCTTGATGGCCCCGAGCCATGATGCCTCCCACGTCGAGCCTGCTGCTGCCTCCGACGCCACTGCCTCTGCCAGCACGACGGCATCCAGGCTGATGGAATCCACCGATGCCGTCGTGCACGTGCCCTGCCAGATGATGCCGGCACATCCTCCATCTGCAGGGGGACAGTTGCTGGTGTGTCCACCCCTGCTGGACCTTCGACTCCCGACTGTGGCAGGGATGGGGTCCCCACCAAGCTGGCTGCGTTGGTCGGGGCAGGTCCACAGGGGGCCCTGGTGGCATCTGGGCCGGAAGACGGCATGGAGCACGACTGGCGCATAGCCCCCACAGAGGAGGAGAGGGTCGCCAGAAGGCCACACACATGTAGGAAACCCCCGACCATGGCGGCTCCCAAATGGTTCACGTACGCACGGTGCTCTTCGTGATGATGTGCATGCTCCTCCCGGGAAGCATGCACCTCATCACGAATGCCAGCCGTGCGCAACGCGACACCAATCAGGACCCTCTCCACACGGCCAGGGGTCCCCTCGTCCGCAGGTAGAGGAGTGTCAGATGACATGGACATCTCCCCTACCTGCGGACGGGCCTGGGATGGGGCATCCCTGCTGGTGCATGGTGGTGCAGTCACAGTGTCAGGGACAGTGACATGCACAGGCACCTCCACGGCGACCTGTGCTGCCTCCTGCCCCTGGCCCTGGACTGCACCACTTGCACCAGCGGGGATGCCCCCACCAGGCCCCATGTGTGGCTCAGTAGCGGCCTCCTCCCCCTCTGTGGAAACCACCAACCTGGATGTCTCCACGCCGTCTTCCGCCGGTGCAAGCCCCTGTGGGGGCTCACCCACCCCTTCCGCTGCAGCCGTGGCGGCATCCCCGCCGCTCTGCTCCACAGCGCCTTCTCCGCCCTCTTCTTCACTTGCCACTGTGTAGAGGGAGACATAGAACACAAGCATCAGGGTACTGTACAATGGTCCCCTAGACAGGAAGCAACAGCAGATGAGTGGCACTGTCATACATCACTTCCATCATGTCCCTCCACAACACATGGGTCAGTGCAGGCAAAACACATACAGTAACAGCCATGGCGCATGCCATGGACATTGGCATACATGACCAAGGGACTCATGATTCATACAATGTTGGTTTTAAACTCACATGCATCATGGGTCTTGCCATCACATGCACACACCTCACCGTAGTTCCATCCATCTGGCCTCGTACACCACAGACGCAGTGGATACAAGGATGACTAGGCTGCATCAGTGAATCTGAACATTGTCACAGACATGTGTCATGCATCCATGGCAGTTACAAGTCACAGACACGCAGGTCAGACACACACACATGGACACCATACGTGTACATGGGACCAGCACCCATCCCTCACCCCCACCTATGTCCAGGAACAGAGACTGCCATGCTTCCATGTGTCCATTCCGCACAGAGCCCCCCATGTTGCAATAGAACACATGCACCAACCATGTGGTTCACACATCACTGTACTCACATGCCTGACCATGATGTCCCTGCACACACACATATGTACATGGCCTATGTCACACATACAGGCAGGTATCAGACAACCAGCACACTGCAACATGCCCTGTCTCACACAGTAATGCTTGGCCACTTACCGGCCAACTCCAGATGGGTCTGCCTCCGAAGGATCTGGGCGTGGATCGCTGGGTCTACGCGTTCCAGGACCCTCATCTGGATGTCACTCAGGCGTGCCCGGCCCCCCTCCGCGAGGCGCCGGGCCTTATTGAGGGTCCTGGCCCTCAAGTCCTCCCAGCGCTTCTTGATGTGCTTGATGTCGCGGGTTGCCACCCCCTCCGCGTTGATGGCAACCACTACATCGTCCCAGATCCTCTCCCGTCCTTCCTTGTTGGCGCGTGGTCTTCCGAAGAGGGCATCATAATGCCCCAGGACATGCTCCACCAGGACACCAACTTCCTTCTCACTGAAGCTGCTGGCCCTCTGCCTCTCTGGCTGGGGGTCACCACTGGTCTCAGATGGTGCTTGCCCCGACATGGCGACCCCCGAGGCAGGCGTGGGTGGGCAACTGGGTCCTGGGGCTGGGCTGTGGAGCGATGGTATCCCAGTCGGGAGTCTACTGTTCCAGCAGGGGTGGACACAGCAACTGGACCCCTGCAGATGGCTGATGTGCAGGAACCAAATGGCAGGGCACGGTGGCAGCAGGCAGGCAGGCAGGCAGGCAGCAGCAGATGGCACGTGGGAGGCTGCTCGGGGCACTGGGGGGCAGTAATTCGGCCTTCTGGGCAGGAGCATGGTCTTCCGTGTGTTTTCGCGTGGCCAGCTTGATACGGAGTGATTTGGCACGTGAAAAATCTGCACGTCAGCGTGTAATTCGAGGAAAGGCCCTTAGCGCGTAAGCGCGTCAGCACGCGTACGCGATTTCATTGGACCAAAGGCCCTTACAGCGTAAGCGCGTCTGTGACGTTTTGCGCACGGGCGTTGCCCTGGCAGGGCTTGGAGATCCCGCGTGCCTTTATGTTCTGTACATGCTTTTCGTGCGGTGCGTGTGTTTTCCATCCGTTGGGGTTCACACGCTATTACTTCACAGCGGGTGTTGGCTACGCGTTCTACTACACGCAAGGCAGACGGTGAGTGGTACCCCGCTCCCCCAGGCCCGATCGCGTGAAAAAGTTCACGCGAACCCCTGTAATACACGTAGCCCGCTCCCCCAGGCCCGATCGCGTGTAAAACTTCCCGCGCACCCCTGAAATACACGCGCCCAGGCTATTCGCGTGTAAAACTTCCCGCGCACCCCTAAAATACACGTACCCTGCTGAAATCGCGTGAGAAAATTCCCGCGCACCCCTGAAATACACGTAGCATGCTCCCCCAGGCCCGATCGCGTGACAAAGTTCACGCGAACCCCTGTAATACACGTAGCCCGCTCCGAACCCCTGTAATACACGTAGCCCGCTCCCCCAGGCCCGATCGCGTGAAAAAGTTCACGCGAACCCAGGTAATACACGTAGCCCGCTCCCCCAGGCCCGATCGCGTGAAAAAGTTCACGCGAACCCCTGTAATACACGTAGCCCGCTCCCCCAGGCCCGATCGCGTGAAAAAGTTCACGCGAACCCCTGTAATACACGTAGCCCGCTCCCCCAGGCCCGATCGCGTGTAAAAGTTCACGCGAACCCCTGTAATACACGTAGCCCGCTCCCCCAGGCCAGGTCGCGTGTGTGACTTCCCGCGAACCCCCGGAATACACGTACCCCGCTCAATCGCGTGTGTGACTTCCCGCGCAACCCCGAAATACACGTGCCCCGCTCGCACAATTGCTGTATGTTGCCACTTTTGTAATGCGCAGGGACGCTACCGCCTGCCTTCTTGTGGCAGACGTGTATCGGCTTGTGCGTGTCTTTCGCTGTGCGTGGCTTTGCCCTATTCGGTTCCATGAATACGTGTGGTTCGGGTGCGTGTGGGCGTTCCCTCTGCTTCCCTGCAGTACATCCCCAGTTACGCCCTTGTTTTCGCAAGTTGTTCCCCATTCCGCGCGTTACGCCCCGTGTTCCGCCCACTTTCTAGTGTATGCGCAGAGGTTGTGCGCTTTCACTGTGCGCGTCGCGCACGTCTTTCGGGATGTTGCAGTGACGTGTGCGCCATGCACGGGTTTGGCGCACATCCCGAGGAAGACACGCGCAGGGACTTCCATGAATCGCACGCGTGCGCGTGCGCCTCTTTTTTTCCGCTTGCGCCTGCTTGCGCCTACTTGCGCCTGCTTGCGCGTAGATTTTCGGCGCACGTTTGTTCCATGAATCAGCCCCCATATCTGTACCACCTCATACATCCCAAATTAAAGCCTTTATTAATAAGCTCTCAGCTCCAGCATCTTCTTCAGCCTTGGCATCAAAAGCCATCACAAGAAAATACTCACAACAACTGCAAGCAAAAAAAGCTAAGTTACACCCAGCCCCCACTGTTCCCTCTTTGGCACACAGCCCATTAAGTGAATTGATTACCGTGGCCGAGCAGATGTCACAAAAAACCCACACTAAACCAATGTTGGGCAATCGTATTTGCGAAGGGGCTAGTGTACCTAACTCATCCGCAAATAGTTTTATGGGTAATGCTTTTGTGGCGCAGAAACCAGAGCATGGGGAAATGGGGAGAGAGATACGAAGAGCAGTGGATGAATACTTATCCTCTAAATCAGACACTAAACATGTAACTTTTGCGCCGTCTGCCTCGGCCACTTTGTCTGAGCCAACGCCTGTGGTAGCCCCAATTCTGAAAAAACCTAGTCTCCCTGTCATTGCGGATGCAGCAACTTTTGGCTCTCCTATGCCAATATGCCCGGGTGGACCTGGCAAGGCTAAAATAGATTCACTTGGTGATATGGAAGGAATTTTACAAACCACTTTCACTAAGTTTCTGGAAGCCTCTTTTGCCCCTCAAGCAGTCTTACAGCCTAAAATAGTGATTAATACCTGTACAAACCCTAATGAGTTACTGTTAACAGCTAAACAAAAGCTAACAACTATACGCTCTAGGCGTCCGACAATTAATTCTCTGACCCTTAGTTGCCAGCCATTGCCGGCCAAACAGTATAATCTAAATCGGGCCTCTGTTCTCTCGATATTTCGTGAGATCCCAGAGCTCTACGACATCAGTACCATAGATATAGAACTTGTGGAGTTCCCAGATTCATCAAATCAGTCCCTTGTAAATCTATGGATTAATTCAAGGGTGGTTCTTAATACCATCTGGGCCGCGAAGTCACAAATTGCAGATCTTGGCTTCACTGTGCTCCCCACCCCAGATGTTTTAGAGAGACCTTCTATGCGTGTAGATGCCCCTCAAAATAAACTTCCCATCAACCCTCAAGCTAACCCCAGAAAATCCTGCATTTGTCAATATCAGAGCAAGCAACCTTAGCATTCTTCTATTCTTACATCAGAGCTATGCTTTGTTAGCTGGAATTCCAGAGGGAATCGGCATTTACTGAACAATCATTCCCTCCATTTGCTGAAGTATGATGTTATACTGCTTCAAGAATCATGGTTGGTTACACCACCGTCTTGGAATAATTATGATGTATGTTTATTACCTGCCGTGAAGCAGCAAATGGGTCGTCCAAACCCTGGCCTGTTAACGGCTGTTAAACAGTCGTCTGGCTTAAAAATCTCTCCGTGGTTTTGTCCAAATGATTTTATACAAATGTCCAGAATTGTATGTGAAAGCTACATATGTGCCGTAATTAACATCTACTGGAACCCCCTGGGCATCTCTGATGATTCCTTTATGGAAGCAATATCTAACGCTCTCGATATAATTACAGTGGATGGAGCTGTAGATATGATCTATTTAGCAGGGGATTTGAATTTACACTGTTTGGGCCCCTTTTTTAAATCCGAACAAAAACGCCTGGATAAATGGCCACTATTCATTAAATCACGGAATCTCTATATGTTGAATGGTGCCTATTCACAGGACATACCACCTAGAGCTACATGGCATCGTGCATGTAGTCATGGGATTATTGACTTTACCTATGTTAACATGTATATGTCAAATATGGTTACATCTTTTCAAATAATAGAATCAGAGATGAGTGATCATAATATCCTGTGTACTACCCTCCGCTCGAACATGTTTGTCCCCAAAGTACACCCTTCCTTTCTTAAGGGAACGTATGAGATAATTCCTGCCAGAAACCGATTAAAGTGGTCTGAACATTCTTTAATTGCCTTTAAGACACATTACCATAGTGAACTAAACTATAATGATGTAGAACAATCGCCCTCAGACATGGTTTTTTATGATCTTATGCAGCTCTTCCAACCAAGCTCTACCACTCATAAACATAAACAAATACCGCATTTGCATATCCCCAATCATGAAATAAGATCTAAAAAATCCATGGTTCGAGCGGAAAAAAGGCAGGCCTTAAAATTACCGCCAGATCTCCGTGGGGCTGCTCTGCTACGTATACAAACCAGCTACAGAAATTGGGCTAGGGGAATAAAAGCTAAACTTTACCAAACAGATGGGAGAAATATGCTAGTATCTCTAGCATCCAAAAACTCTGCCCAGTCGTGGTACATTATAAACCAATCCACAGCAGGCCATCAGGTTGCCTGCCAAACAAATGATGTAACAGAGGATGAGTGGGTACGCTATTACTCGAACCTATTTGCAAACCCACACCCTCATTCCTTTGCTCTTGAGCTAAAGTCTGATCATTCGTTTTACTTACACTTCGATAAAGAAGACATCTTGTATTACATCAATCATGCAAGCAACTCGCGAGCACCTGGCCCCGATGGCCTATCAAATGCACATCTTAAGCAATTCCCTAACATATGGGCAGATATACTATTTCTCATGTTTGAATCAATAAACACTTCACAAAAAATTCCGACATCATGGAGACAATCAATCGTTATTCCAATATATAAGAAGGGTGATCGCGCCAATCCGGCTAGCTATAGACCCATTTCATTATTGGATGTCTCGGGAAAGATCTTTACTCGTCTCATACTGCGAGAACTTAATGATTGGACAAAGAAGAACTTCAAACGGGACCCGCATCAATCTGGCTTTGTTAGCGGACTGGGGACGATCCCCAACATTATTACCATTAATATGTTGAAGTCTCAATATGCATCCAGAAAACAAACTTTATATTTTGCGTTTATTGATTTCAGTTCCGCTTTTGATTCCATAAACCAAAATCTTCTTTTTAAAAAACTAAAAGACTTTGGCTGCCCTTCCTCGCTTTTGGCTCTAATTATCCAATTACATACAGATACTACCATGAGAGTCCGGCTCACAATGCAAGGACTCCTGTCCGCCCCTTTTCCTACTTGTATTGGTTTAAAGCAAGGATGCACTTTGGCGGTTTCATTGTTCAATCTCTTTATCCTTGATTTAGGCCTGTCATTTTGCGGAATTACAGTGGACGCTCCGGAGTTGGGGGGTCATCGTATCCCTTGGATACTTTATGCAGACAATTTGGTCTTGATTTCCCAGACTCCCATAGGTCTGCAAAATCTTTTAGCTGCATTAGCAATCTATGTGGAGGCAAACGATCTAACAGTAAACCTAACCAAATCCCAGATTATGGTTTGTAAACCCGCTACTAGGTGTAAATCTTATAAGGGATTTTGGTCCTTCCAACAACAAACTATGGATATTGTCTCGGAGTATAAGTATCTCGGTGTTTCCATTCAAAACACGGTTAGCGATGGGAAACTGTTATATATGTTAGACTCGAAATTGCTAAGCTTGATATCGCAAGCGAAAATCCTACTTTATAAGTTTGGGAAATTTACGCTGAAACATATCTTGATGTATTATGAACAAAAGGTTGTTCCCATCTTACTCTATGGCGTTGAAGCCAAACTGTATTCCAAGGATGGCATATGGAATAGACTTGAGGCTACTTTTTGGAAAAAGGTCTTGCGTCTTCCGAACTGCACACCGCTCCCAATACTACGGTTTGAATTGGGTTTGAACTCTCTCTATAGTAAAGTTAAATGGAGAATGTGTGCCTTTTTCCGTAAAAGCCTTCTCGGCTTGACCAATAATAATATCCTGGGTACGGTTGCTCTTCACCTAATAGGGTCTACAGCTGTTTTTCCGCTAAAATGGAGAAATATTGTTTTGGACACTTTAGTTGGAGCAAATATCTCTTTACAAGTTCTGATTGATCACCCCGCACGAGCAAAAAGAAAGTTTTTCTATTGGGATTGGATCACAAACTATGATCTTTGTGTAAAATATAGAGATTTTGATGCTAGTCTCTTTGGTACTAAATGTCTAGGCCAAGCGGAAGGTTATCTCATGAAATGTCCATCTGCAAATATACGCAATAAATTCCTGCGGACAAGGTTACATTTATGGCCGACGAGAGAAATTTTGGCTAGACGTAAACTTATTCAAGCGGACCTCAGCTTCTGCCGATTTTGTGAGAAACAAAATGTAAGGGAAACCCTCCAACACATAATTGTGTCTTGTCCAAACCTAATAGCCATTCGTGATAAACATTGTAATAAGTTATTGAGTTTGTATATGGAGAAGAATGACAATGAGATATGGAGTATTCTATTTAAGAATGTTAGATTTTCAGCAATGAAGGCCATTGTCCACTTTTTAGAGGCAGTTTTACCTGACGAAATAGTGATTTAATTAGTCTACCTTAGAGTATCTTATTTATATACTCGTGAATTATCATTATAATTATCACTATTAATATGGCTCTCATTATATATAGATTTAATCGGACTATTTTATTGAACTTAAATCTTAATTTATAGCCCGACTTTCTAACTCTGTCTCTTTTGTTTACTCTTCTCCATTATGTTGGTTGTTGATATTGTATGTAATTCTATATGATTTCCATCAATTTTAAATTGTAATGATATTCTTTTATAATTGTTATTGATTTTGAAAAGTTGATGTCTTCAGCTATATCAAAATAATAAAAAAAAAAAAAAAAAAAAAATGGACCAATTTCATTGGCAGTTTTCAGATCACATCAGATATGATAATGGTCCTTGGTGAACTTCAATATTTTTAAATTTCTATTAAATGTCCTGATCCTCATACATGACCCTATGTGTAGTAAACATATTTCAAAGATTCAATCTTCTTTTAAAATCAATTTATAACATGAAGAACATCCTTTAAAAAAATATAACAGACAAATTCATATATGTGTATCCTTCAAAAGTGCTTTGCATACTTTCCTCCTTCTCTGAGTCCCTGGGCACTAAACATTACAAATTATACACTCCGGAGAAATCAAAGGGTCGATAAAGTGTGGAGGGAGGATGAAGTTGTGTAACATTGTTGCTTATGGGAAATTGATGGTTCTGAAAACACGAGTAAAGTCTCATTCCCCTCACAAAGCCACTAAATTCCGACCTAAAATTGAAGGAGGTGTGCCCTTTGGAAATAACAAATTCGAGGTCCTTATTGAAGACGATCTCCTCTTCTTTCTAAAACACATAATCTGATCAATTAACTACCATTTGTGCCTGCTCCTCCTTATATGTGGACGCCTGCTAATGTTGCTGTTGTTTTCCCCATTTGGTAACCATTCCTCTTCTCCTGCTAAAATACCTTGTCATCTTTCCGGTCATCTCCTAAAGTTGGCTCCTCTTCAACGCTGATGCTGATTTTTTATATTGCACCAGAGGAGTACTGGCTCTTGATTCTTCCCAGCTATCATCTTCCATGTTTTAACTTTTGCTGAAGGAATTACTTCTGCACTTGAAGAATGATGAAATGTTATGGCAGGCTTATTAATAAAATATTCAGTATCAAAATATATATCTGGCAGGCTGTGGCTACCTGGTATTCTGGGGAACAAATACGAATCCCAATCAATGAATATGTGAATGTGATGAGTATGACGGTATTGTCTTGGATCACATATGTGTACAATAGTTTGATTCACAGGAATAGTAATGGCTTAGATATCAATGACTTTCGGGTTTTCCATTGACAAGAGGTATTGCTCAGTGATGTATTTATCATAGATGGATACACCACTTTTCAAAAAAGGCTATATCTGGGTTGCTTACAGGTGCCTCAGATAAGGAATAGACAATAGCCCCTCAAGTTAACTCTGGGCTCGGGCTCCTCCACAGAGGGTTATTAAAGATATAGGCAGAGCATTTGCCAGTATCAACAAACGTACGGTTGGCTTTTTCTGGCTTTTCTGGCTTTTTCTGTCATACATGGCCCTTCTAGTGCATGGATGTCAGTTCAGTGCACCTGTTTAATTGTATTGGTCCTTAATAGTAATATGTATTCTATTCCTGCTGGACCCCAACACAGGAAGGCACAAGTAGCCACTAGTTGAAGTGAAAATACAAAATTGAAGTGCTTCTCAGACCAGTAATTATAGGGTGGTTATTAGACCTGACAATCCAAGCTATACAGCAGTGTGTAATAAATATATGATCATGTGTGTATGGAATTTGTATGGAATTTGAATTTCAGGTAAAGTTATTATGTTGTTGTTTGATTCAGATATTCCCTTGTATAATCTCCCTTAATATATAGGATGGAATGAGTCATGCAATCTGTGAAAGAACTAGCAACTTATTTCATATTGGGACAAGAGTGAACAAACTAGCAACTAACATCGTGATTTTGAAACATTAATACAGTATTTAGAGAGCATAATTTGTTTTGCTTCAATTTCTTTACCACATGTGAGGAGAGTTGTTAGGCCCACTAAGCGACATTAGATTGAGAGTCATACATGTGTGCGGTTCACATCTGTGAATTTGTAGTGTTACAGTTTTAGTAAAGGCTATTATTCATGTCAACAAATTATTTTAATGGAAGATTGCATCTTTGAAATATATGTGTTACACATGGGGTCATGTATGAACATCAGGGCACATAAAAGTAATTTGTGTTAATTCCAGAGTATGCTCTAAGTACTGATCAAGAAAATACTTTAGCAGTTTCTGGCTTCCACATTATATAGCAGGTACGACTACAATATCTGATTAGATTCACCCTCTAATAGGCACTCCAGTACTTTGTCCAATCGCTGCGATTCTTTGTAGCTAAACATTTACACATGTGACCACAACCATTTCGTGGGTTCACATCATACATGATAAACTGTCTTCCTTGCCTGTTCAACTGTCTAATTTGGAGACAACTCCTTTTCGTTGGTCCGATTATCATCTGTCGAAACCTGGCTTCCTAAAAGTCTGAAATCACAATCCATTCCACTAGCTGATTTGGGATCCATTTCAGTTAGACTTAGACCCATACTGCTTGTTCTCGGAAGTCTTTGATTGCTTTAATGTTTCCTCTGGTCATGCTGAATTCATCCGACCGGCCTGTCATAAGAACTCATTAGAAATCAACCTCTGGTTTTACTTCGAAGTAAAGTTAAAGGAAAGCAGCTGAACAGAGTCGGTGTAAGAATAAGGACTGAAATGACAAATAAACCTGGCTACTATTCCACATGGGAAATGCTCCGCAGCCATCTTGCATAAGAAGAAGTCTCTCCTTCACAACTGCATCACCTAGTCTCCTAATCCCTCTGCTGAACTTTTCAGAATCAATCAATCAATCAATTAATACATGTATTTGGCCACAAGGCCATGAAAGTACAACAGAAATGCACAACATATACACAATTACAAATCTCTAAATTGCTAACAAAGTTTCCTGGGAGTTTATTGGAACGTTGTCTGCGGCCCCAGGACCTTAATTACTATCAGCGCCCTCTGCATCAGTTAGTTCTGGTCAGATAGCCCGCAACCATAGACAGTACCCCAGACTCTTTTCCCTAATGGGATTGTATTAGATCCGGAAAGCATTGGATATTGTGGCATGGTTCCCGAGGTATGGGCATCGTTATAGTAAGGTGAGGCACTCATAACAATCTTGCTGCCGGTTGGTAGACACCTTTTCCCAATTGCCAAGATGCCATTAGCCACTCTACTTTCTCTTAAATTGATGTGTATGGTGCCAAATACAATCTATAATATATTCCCGTATTAGCAATACACAGCCATATACCATTCCAAACCAGTGTGTGCACTTGTTAATTAGTCATTCCCGTGATTCCGGGAGGGCGTTATCTGTTTTAGGTGCTCTGTGTAGAAAAACCAAGCCCCCATTGAGCAGGGGAGTTGCTAGGTCTGGAAAAGACCCGGGGCTAAGCTGATGCCGGAACGGTTGGGGTTGGGGGCAAGCTAGTCTTTTGGCTGTAGCTCCTGAGATTCTATCCGGGGCTACAACCAAAAGATCAGGGGCTATAGCCCCCTTAGCCCCCCCCAGCAACGCCCCTGCCATTGAGAGACCCTTTGATGTTGCAAAGGTGTTTCCTGCAGCCATGGTGCTGACTAGACCCCCAGTTGTTGGATTCACGAAGGGCAAGTTTAGGTTCGACATGGGCTACCCCTTTGCTTCGCTTGTCATCCGGTTGAAGAGTCTTGCCCCCCTGGTCTGCCTGCACACACACTGTCAGCGCTAGTGGCAGGATATTTTTGCTCCAGGGTCGTGAAGCTTGCGTGCACGTGCCTAAATTCGCTTGTAACAAGGCCCCCATCTCAGGCTGGGTGTTTCTAGAACCAGCGTTTGCACTTGTTTTGTTAGCCAGTTTGGGATGGTACGTCAAGCTACTATAGGCTTCCTCCACTAACTTGTTGGTTCCTTATGTGCCCCCCCATATTGAATGCACCCTCCCCCAGGGATTCATCATTTCTTTGACCTTCCAGAATGAGTAGGAACAGCTTCTTTAGAGCTGTCGATTCTACAAGGACTACATTACATTTGCATTCCGTCGTAGAATCCTAGCGTCTACCATCAGAGGTGGTATCAATAGGCATTTTAGTAGAGGAACTGGTACAGGGAAAGGTGGGACACAGTTGTAACTCAATTTCTGAATGCGTGTCCACCCCTCATCTCTGGTAGCTATTGGTAATAGAGGGATGTTAATCCTGGGTATCGGCAACCCCTTCCCTTGCCCCTCCTGCCCCCCTGTTGACGGGGGCGCAGTTGCTGCATTCTGGATCTCAGGTTCAGTGGCTTTGATCACGACGGCCCCACGGGCCGCGACAAAACTTAATATGGTCGGGTTTCCGCCTACATCTATGTCGCTGTCTGAGCCGTCAATACATGTTTTCAGGGTATCACTACCAATGGGATTCTCGGGGGTTACAGGGACTACATCAATGGGGGCACAAAGCATCGACTTGTCCACTTCTAGATTTTCCATGTTGTGAGTGGGCATGATCCGGGAGCTGCGGCCAGGACAGTTCTTTAGCCCTGTATTAACATGACTAGCTCTCTGGGCTATGGACAGACGCTCTGCTGCAGACTGCGGTTTCAATGCTGTCTTTATTGGGTGGGGCATCTCCTGCTTTATTTAAGGCTTTATCCGCCATTATAGACAAGCCACCCTCCAGGAACTGGTTTATCTCCTTAATTAGTTTGTAGGCTTCATCAATAAGTTTAATGGGGTTGTAGAACCGTATTTTAGCACTGCCAGAGTTGTTGGAAATATTACATATTTCTGGTACTGGTATTGGGTGCATTTTGCGTTTGACTGTCAATATTTTGCACTTAGGCTACCCGGATGCCAGGAAGTTGCGTAGTAAATCATGTTGAGAACTGGAAGGCAACCCAATCTCTGCCACAAAGGCCGGTGGTGCTGCCATGCCAAATCCCTGCCAATCAATATGAAGTAGGAGTGGGACGCACTGAAGGATCAGGGCGATCTCGAAAATACCGTGGATGGATGGCAATTTTGGTGACAATTCAATTAAATTCAGTGCAGTAGCTGTTCAGTTCAGTTCAGTGGCAGGTCAGTTCTATTCGGTCCTGTTCAATCCAATTCAGGTAGACAGTACAGGTCCCCCCTCCTCCTTTGTAGCTCTCTCTCCTCACCTTAGGCGGGCATTTCCCAGCCACTTCATGCTATGCCCACTGCAAAAACAACAGCGGCGTCAGAGTGAACGAAAACGGACGTACAGCAAACGGAGCCCCAGTCCCACTGGAAGGAAGGAAGGCCGTCCAATACAGTACACAAGCCCAGCAGGAAACAGGCAGCAGGTACGGGAAGCGGGCAGAAACCACTCCAGTACCCGCGCCAAGAGCAGGTTGCAGGTCGCACTGCATACGAGCGTGCCACCAGGCCTCAATGTGTGCGCACACACTGCAGCTGATTCGGCATCATCCCTACAGATGTACAGACTCTACAACAAACTCCTCTGGCCCACATAATGTTCATTCCCATGCCACATAGCCTCTCAGGCCCTTGTGGATTCTCAGTCCTACTTTTTCAGTGAAAAACCTTAACCCGTAACCTGGGCTCCATCATGATAAGATCAGTAGCTCAGTCAGTGCCTGACTTTAAAACGACTGCCTAAAGTGTCATTTATCAAGAACATGAAAGCTAATTCAGAGCAGGTTGACCCCTGATCTAGCAAAACCATTAAATACAATGGGCTCTATCATAACATTGGTGGTATCCCAGTGGTAATACCACCGGGATACTGCCAACGCAAATAGCATTACGGCTACTCAGTCTGGCACAATTTGCCCCAGACTACGAGTAGTGGTAAGGCTGTAATTCCCCATTTATTTAGAGTCCATAGGACTCTGTGGGGATTTTCAGCGCTATTACAGTACTAGTGCCAAAAATAGTTGAAAATGGGCAGAAAGCTAGATTTTTACCTCCAACAACTCAAGATTGGGCGGACCCCTAAATGCAGCGCTGATAGCAGTACAGCCACATCTAAGGCCCATAAATTATCAGCCGCCAGGCTTCTCCACTTTGACTAACAGCTCCCTTGGGTCTGGAACCTTTCCACTCTCCCAGAAGAAAGAATACATCTCTCCTCAAGAAGGCTACTGATGACCCCACTATCCTTGCAAACTATCACCCAATATCCAACACTCCTTTCATGGGGACGATCATTGAAAAAGTTGCCATCCAGCAACTCTCAGATCACAGTGAGTTGCACAACCTTTTGCAAGAACATCGGTTAGACTTCAGAAATGCCAGAGGTATAGAATACACTCTTTTTAAATCAGAGATGGAATCCTTGGGTCATTTGATGCCAACATTCCTTCCATCCCCATCATCCTGGATTTCTGGGGACCTCCAACACTGTTAATCAGGCAACTCTTCTTATCCAGTTTAAGACTTCAGTTGGATTATCTGGTTGTGCTCCTAAAGTCATTTCTTCCTTCTTCTCAAATAGGAAGACTCAGGTCTGGGCTGGTGCTTTTTTCGCTCCAAATCCAGCAATCTGCATTGTAGAGTTCCACAAGGCTCCTTTATTTCGTTGTGGATCCGTAATGCCTATTTAAGGTCTCTGGCTGACATCACCACCCACCACACTGTCATCTTCTAGGCTTATGCCAATGATACGCAGATTGACTTCAGAATCCGAAGGCCAGATGAACTTCAGCAGATTCATGGCTTTCTTCTCCAGATCAAAGGCTGGATGATGAATAATTGCTGCTGCCTCATTGCAATGGAAATGAGATGACCTTCTGTTTACCACTATTCCCCCTGCACTTCCTTTTACTGAACCTCCAGTCCAGGGAAACCCTCCAACCCCTACTATATTAGTTATACACTTCTGTCTTTCTTCTCTCACATCCAAGATCTCACAAACAAATCACACTTCCAACTACGGGACCTCGGATGCATCCTTTCCCTCCTAAGCATGTCTCAGAGATTCCAAGTTATGTGTGCAGGCTGTCTCGTCTCAACAACTACAAAAGACTAATGCTTGTCTCCCCAATTGTGACAAAATGACTTCTGCCTTGCATGAGTACAAAGAATACTAGTTGCAAAACTGCCTTCTCAGCCCTCACACTTCCACAAAACAATAGTGTGCCCAATCCTAAATGTGAAACAGGCACAGTCAAGGGATTTGCATGCTTTGCCTTTTGTGGTAATGTGGGCCGGGGGCCGGCTATACTCTTAAGAAGTGTGTGAATGTGAAACAGTAGCAATCAAACAGCAATGTACAACAGTCCAAAATAAAGGAATGTCTAATCAAGATTATATAAAAATATACTTTAAACACTGCATATACAATAATATATAAATAGAAAAACACTACAAAACACTCTCGTGGAAAGAACACAGAATACACAAAGATAGAAAGTTGGGTAGTGAAACAGGGTTGAAACGCAATCAAAAATCACAATGTACATAAAAGGATATGTGATCAAGCACTTGAACCATCTATTGTGCTAGATGGAACTACCAATAAAGATCTCTGACCAAATAAACGGGCAGACTCAAAGAATATGGCACAGCACTACCTTACTCTCAATTTAATAAAGCAGGATCAACTGAAAGACATCGGACTGATGCTTGCACACTCACACACAAACTTGATTAAACAGTGGTCTTATACCCCAATATGCATCATCTATGACATCATCCTACTTGGCAAACTGTAGAACGTATTAGCGGGACGGATTGGTTAGGGGAACATATCTACTTATAGAATACATAGTGGTTAATACACTATTGGCTGTCTCTTATTTGTGAGGGACGCCTCGAACTACCTCTAAATACGTGTAATACTGATTATAGCGAACAAAATGGTGCCGGATTGGTTGCCCCATAGACCCAGTGATTGGTTGGCATTCTCACCCAACATTGAATTTTTGGCTCAGCTAGCAGCACTTAAGCAAAACGAAATCCAGGTGCTTGAATCATGTCCGACTACTCCCCATTTTCCCAATTTGTCCATCATCTCTTATCAGTCCGGTCATGAGACAAAGTTTCCTGTGTGTAGTTGACCTTGTAGCCTGCTCTCTGTTCTGGGACATTCAAGGGAGTGTAGGCACATCACTATCTTCATCCAAGGTTTAACGAATAGTCCTTGTTTTCCACTTCTGAGTCACATGTCAGGAGACCTCAATTGTGTCCATTTCGACCTCTTACTGCTATTTGATTTAATTATACTGAGTGTCATTGCTCTTCTTGGCCTCTGGAGACTTGCTCACCCTACCTTGTTTAGACTTTATAAACCTTTAATTGTCCAATACTTGGCTCTTGCAGATGTTTTCTTCTTCTTTAACCTAAGAGAAGAATATCTCATCCATGGCTTATCCCCCTAGCTCCCTTCGTGCTTTGCAGCTATTCCTTAAAAATAGCATCCTTGATCCGTTCTTCCAGCGTCTCCTGACTCTTAAACCCTGATATGTATCTGAGGTAGCTGAATTTAATCTTGACACAAGCCGGCGACCATTTTCCAATTGTGGCTGTCGTAGCCACGTTATACATTCCTCTATAGTAAGCTTCTATATGTCTTTTCTACCTTGCGTTACTGCGTATTTACACTTATTGATCCGAAAGTTACTTTGTCTTCTTTTGCATTCATGATTACTTTACCATTTCATACATGTTTCTCTTGTCACTTCAGTTATATCTTCTCTCTTAAGGATTTTCATATTGTTTCAGTATGGCTTTGCATATTTGCTTTCTGACATCACTCAGCCCTCATCAAGTTTCACTCAGAGCTCCATGATGCCCAATGGTGCGTGCTGACAACCTTCGATATGGCAGCTTTTCACACTTTCAGTGCGAGGGTACATTTGGTATGGCTGTCTCTCATACACTCGATGCAGTATAGGAATAACACATGTGGTCCCATACGGAGCCCTTCTCCTGCTGTTCCAGTATTACAGCGGTTAGGGATAATGCGTCAAACCACACCTCTACAGATATGTCTTTTGTGATCAAAAGCAATCAAAAGTGACTTAACCAGTCTCCAGGGCCCAAATTCAGACCAGGGGTGGGCACTTAGGCATCAACAATAACTTCTTGCTATTCTTGCCAATTGTACAGCAGCAAACCAAGCATTTTGGCAATGTGCCAGCGGTGCAAAGGTCCGGAAAGTGCAAATAGCTTCACCAGAGGGTTCTGGTTTCTCGAATGGGTCAAATGGTTCTTGAAACTTGGCTCAAAGATGTTCTATCATGAAAATGC
Source organism: Ambystoma mexicanum (assembly GCF_040938575.1). Classification (NCBI taxonomy): domain Eukaryota; kingdom Metazoa; phylum Chordata; class Amphibia; order Caudata; family Ambystomatidae; genus Ambystoma; species Ambystoma mexicanum. Next base: position 545,239,365 of record NC_090939.1, read on the forward strand.
AGGAATCGTGACTGATATGACTCTCAGGTTGCGGTGAGTCCCAATCTGGGGGCTCAGGGACAAGATAGGTCCTTGTTCTCCCAGACATGGGGGAGGCTTGAACACAACTGCAGGAGTCCTTCCCCTCCAGTGAGATCCTGAGTACCAGTGCAGCTGGCAGAGAGGCAAGACTCGCACCAGCATCAGGTCATTCCCAACATGCCCCGGGGATGGTGAGGGAGCAGAGCTTGCCTCTGCCTTGGAAAATGAGGATACACCTTACAATTGGAGGACTTTGGAAAGGACTTCTCTCCCAACAAGGACAAAACAAATTCTTCCTAAAGTGATGAAGTCCGGAGATTAATCAGAGAAGGAGCGGGAGACCTCCTTGTTTATAAGCAAACGTCCTCAGGTGATTAGAAAAAAATCAAGCCTGCTTTAAGGAGTCCAGTCGCTGTCCTTGAGACAAGTTTTCTTTGCCTTCTGACATAATACCCAAAGTGCTTTAAGCTAAAGGAAGTGGAGGAAACAGGAAGGAAAGAGAGTTACAGAGAGAAGCAAGATGGTGGAACCCTTTCCCACTTGTGCTGAGCTCTCTTTGTCTGGACCAAACCTCCTTCTCCTGCCCACAGCATCAAATGCCCCTTGTTATGCAACATCCTGGTGTCAGGCTAGTCCTTTTGGGCAGGTTGTACCATTTGTTTCATGTTTCCCAGGCAGCTCCTGCTGAGGGGCTGTCTTGCTGAACAAAGGTATTATCCGACCTCAAAAAGGATCAAACAGAGGCAGCCTCTAAGGCTGCAGTCCTGATAGGTGAAGCAGAGACAGCCAGTCTTGGAGGAATACATGCAGCCTGCCATTTAAATGCAGCCCTTGCACTGCAGTGACTTGGCTGTCAGAGGAGCTATCAAAGAAGGCCCCTGTGGCTTCCGAACCTGTTTGGGCCGCTGGAGGGCAGGAGCTGCAGATCAGGATACTGATGCAGCAGCACAGGTGTATGCTATGATTTTGCCATAGGGCTTATGAAAGGGGGGGTCTGTTTGGCAGGCCACCCTTTCTGAGTTGGAATTACCACCATCATTTTATTAATTACTTAATATCAAAAGGCCGGGGCTTCCACAACCTTGCCAGATGGAAATTCCTTACACTAATGATGTCAGCCTGCAGCTTCAGGTCATACACTGAAACACTTGTGTATAGTCGCGTTATAAATGCCATATCATATCATCCATGAGAAGGCTGAAGACTAATGCTAGGTCATACACCTCGGACCATGTTACACCAGACCTTCTCTCCTTGCAATGGCTATGTATCAGCTTCAAGTTCCGTGGCTTCATTCAAAGCACATGCTGGGTTAATGGTCCTGTTAAGTTTAGGGACAAGGTCAGAAATACCTCCCATCTAGGCTCTTGAGATTTGCTGGTTCCTTGATGTCTGTGACAGCACCCTTTAGAACAAAGATGGCAGTGGCAGAATGCTGGACAGTTCTGGTGCCTCCCTCTGGTGCAATCTCTGTGTCACCATCAAATTGGGTCTTAACCCACTTCAGTTGCAGAAAAAACGTAAAATATCGTTCTTCAGGAAATCATTCGACCTTGATCTCTAATTCCTCATATGGATTCCTGTATTGCTCCCGCACGATTGAATTGTTAATGTTAAAGTTAAAGGTATTTATATAGCGCACCGTAACCAACAAAGTTCGTCTCCAGGCGCTCAATTGTTTACTCAAGAGTTGTTTTTGTTCTGCACCACACTTGCTTTTTCCACTATCACTTTGCAACCTGGGATATATCTTTCTTTCCATGCCCCTTGTGTTGAGTTATCTTTGCATGGCCCATCTGTGTGTTTGCGCTCGCTTGCTATAACTTACTGTGTTCTATGCAACTATTTAGTTTGCTCTTCTCCCATGCGGTTTGAGTCTTCCTCACTCCACCTTTCCTTAAGCTTTGGGGGTGCTACGAAATGACTCTGTTCATGGGTGGAAACTTATAGGACTCCGGTAAATAAACAAAATGAAATAGATTTTTCTGAACTGTAAAGGATATGCCTATTATGCTCCACTTGATACCATCACACAACAATATTGACCATTTGTACCGTGAATTGTTTCTTATCTCACTCGTAGCAGTGACAATTGTGAACCATGATTCTCTGCTCACAGATCAGAGAAAATACATGAAATTGAAACGTTTGCGGGACAGGGAGGGTTTGGAGGGTGGATATTTCTGGGTAGGAGGCCTGAAAGGGTGTGATCATGACTTCGAGAAACATCCTGCAACTGACAGGCGTTTCAGAGGCAGATTTGAAGGCGGAGCAATCATTGTAAGAGGCGATTGAGTGGATAACAAATTGCCAGTACCTCACTCGTTGAACTCTTCTTGTTATTTGAGTGCACATCTTGGGAAATCCCAGAATCCCTCCGCAATACTATGCCCCTGTCCACATATCTTCCATGTTTTCAGTATCATTTTCTTTCGGTCCTGTTTGTTCTAATACTGTGCTTGATAAATACGTTGTATTCCGATTCACATGGTTGCTGATTCTGATCTTGCTGGTTAAGAAACCTGTGTAATAGTGTCTCTGGTTTCCACCCCTTCCCTCTCCGTGACCCCACACACTTCAAGCCTTTTCTTCCTTGGGCTGATGTTATGCGTGCTTCCATCATGTTTCCCTCTGGCACCTGCATTTTCGTGTCTTTTTTGTTGCTTAAACGCTCAGAGGGACAGGCTCAACCACCGCCTTCCCCTATAATTGAAGCCTGCCAGCTTCTTGATAAGGGTTGTTAGCTCACAGATTAGGAAATACTTGGAAAAACACTCTTATTTTCCTGATACCTCCAGTGAGTTCTAGGCCTCTAATCTTTCTATCAATGTGTTGTATCGTCTTTTCTCTTTCATGTTATCCGGGCAGAATGCGTATGAAATACTGCTGAACAGCCATAACAGCCTGGCCCTGTCCGTGTGTTCCACAAGCTATCTGAGCCAAAACAAGTCTTCTGGGTGGGCGAGGAAGGGTATTCCCAACTTGGAGTAAGCTGTCAGTGGTCTGTTTGTGCACCTTTGATCTCACGCTCGCGATTTACGACTTCAAACAGGCCCCTTCTTTAAAATAGAGCTTCCCGTTCACTTGCTTTGATTCCTGTCAGCTGCCTCCCGAGTGGTTTTTCCATCACAGGCTAGCCTTTTCAACCCCTTGGCCAGTGAAACTTTCACTGGACAGACAGGAGCTGCAGAACCAAGGCAGTGGAAACCACAGATCGCTCCTGTCAATCACGGAAACAGTCCATATTACAGGCACTTCCGTTCAACTAAATGTTTTAGGCATTTAAGCCCAGCTTGGAGAAAGCGAAATCGATTACGATCGACTAAAAAAATAGCACTGAAATGCGGGCAAAAAAGTACCCTTTTGGCCATTTAATAATAGGGAGCAGCACAGTAGTTTGTAGAAAACCAGGGGTCGACTGGGAACCAAAAAAGGTCCTCGAATTTTTTTTCAAAGTGGCCCCATATTATAAATTTTCAGCAAAGCCCAACTCTGTTCCAATGAGAAAATGTGAAAATAAAATAGTTCACCACCCAAGGTGCACAGGCCTAACGGGAAATCTCCAGAGTTCCCTATAGGAGAGTTCACCCATGTATGTACATGACGCTGTACCCGAGATAGCTCAGCAGCAACGTGCTTGCCTTGGAAACAAGATGACACAGGTTTGATCACCGGGTCCGTTTTTATAAAACTCTGGGTATTAAGAGCATTATAAATACGCAATATTCCGCTAACAGAAACCTCGGGCTGTGAGAGTGCTTTAAAAATGCAAATGAAATAAAAGTGATGAAGGTGAGGTTTGCTTGAGACCAGAATCAGGCTTTGGAACGAACTTCCTCCCTCCCTAACAGCTGAAATGTCCCTCACTGCCTTCCACAAAACTCTGAAAATCACCCTCTTCAAGTAACCTCCGTTATGTACACATTGTAATGTATGTTATTGTCCTGTTACCAAGTATATGTACCCATGTCATTACCTGTAACCAAGTTTGTATCCAATTGTAACCAGTAAATACGCCTTCATGTAACAGCGCCACGATGCCCACAAGCTGTTGTGCGCTCTATAAATTTAAATAAATAAATAAAATGTGACGAGGCGGTGGCTGTAATTCCAGGGCTCTAGATACCACAGATAGCCCCTGTAAATTACAGAGCCCTTGATTGACAGGAAGTATTTTTGGGGTCTACTCAACAAAAAGTAACTTCTCCCGAGCACACAAAGAGTGCTCTGGAGTTGCAAATCTATGGCGCCCACTTGCTGCTCTCAGAGCAAAAGTGAAGACCAAAACCAACCTCACATTAGGGCATGTCGGGGCGCAATGCAATCTGTAACCCCACTGCACAGGGGATGCAGAGGGCTGATAGAGTATTCCTTGGACCTTTCTGTCCGGGTGCAACATGTATGCAGTGTCTGTGCTCCACCTCCCTGATAGAGATGCATACGGAGGGCTTGGTTTACAAAAGCATTTTAAACTGTCACAACCCCATTGAAAAATGCTTTGTAATTTAGGCCCATAGTCTGATATTCCGCGCGCATGGTTTGTTGCTACAAACCACATGCGCCCACAATGAGTTCCCTTCATTTTGATTGGGTCCCTGCGATTTGGCACCTCTCTATTCAAATAAGGGAAGCCTCCCCCTGGAATGTGCAGCTGATTAGGTAGCAGGCACATGCTCACAATTACAGGAGATGCTTTGTGGCCCCTACTTTAATACCAAAGAGCACCCCCCTGTCCCCCAACAGAGAAAATGTTATTTGGCTTTTATACTGCGCAATTCACCACTGTGGTGGTCAACCTTGTCTCTATTGACAAACTGTGACTCCACCCAGGGAGTAAACCAGACCGTGGTCCGTGATGTGAAAAGGAAAAGGGGAAAAGGTATGGGGAAAATGACAAAGAGGGAGAGAGTTGGAGGACAAAACAATCAGACATAAGTCTCAACAATAAGGGAACAATAACATAAGGTTGAGTGATAGTGATTGCTGGCTAGTATGGGCTTAGACCAAAAAAGGTCATGCTTAGAATCAACAACTGTCCAAATTGGGCAATTCAATTATTTTCTCAGCTAGCAGGGCAATTTGTTGTTGGTATTATTTAAAATCCAATTATGGCATTCCAAGATGGCCGTGACTCAGGAAAAGATGTGCTGATTGCAGCTCGTCGCCGGCCTGCGATTAACGGGGGTAACAGCAGCAGGAAAAATTAAATAGCTCTACCCCGGTTATGGATGTGCATATTAGGAGTGTGGGCATACAAGCCGAGGCGCACATAATGAAGGTGAGCAAGGACGAGTCCTCGGAGATGGCTCTGGGTGTGCCGGAGAGAAAGCCGATGAGTAGCAGGCATGAGGCGTACTGGTGTGCGGCCCGCCCCCAGAACATCTGGGCTGGGCCCCGCTGCCCGTGCTGTGACAAAAGGAGGTGCAGGCCATGGGTCAGCAGAGGCCCCGGCGAGCTCTCTGCGAGGTGGAGGACAGCTTTGAAGCGGAGGAACATCAGGGGAGCTGATTCCAATGGTGGCACCAGCAAGATCCGCAGGTTCAGTGTGCAGCGGGTAGGGATTTCCCTGCAAACTCGGTGCCCAGAGGGAGTAGAGGCCTCCGATGGGAGTTTGAGCCCAGTCCCGGCTCGGTAAGAGAGGGGAGGAGGAGGCAGGCCCCCCCACCAGCATCAAGAGGCAATGAGCAACCCGAGGGGTTTGCTGAAGACCCCAGTCCAATGGGGACACAGCCACTAGGTGAGAAGTGGATGTAGCCCTACAGCAGTTAAAACACTGACAGGCGACACAGAAGGGGTGGACCCCCCCTAGACATCAGCCCGAAGCCACTAAGTGGACTGTCTCCAACAGCAAGAGAGAAGACCCAAGCATTGAAAGGGTCCCGGAGGAGGGCAGGATGAGGGCCCTCAGAATAGGAGAGCCCCCCCGGGCCAAGTGCTTTTGGCCTACACTACAGGGACATTGAGAATTGTATCCCTGATTGGAAGAGAGTGGGGACCCAAATAGCAGGACATCAAGCCTGTCGAAGTCCAACGTCATTGACCAGGGCTCAGAGGATTTCCGTAACCGCTGGAGGCCAGTTGCATCGTGTTGCCCAGTAGCAGGGACAGCTTGACGCCATGTTGCTCGACGACCGGAGTTGCAACACTCCACCTTTGCCTACGAACATTGAAAGAAAGGCTCCCTTGCCATCAATGTCAACCACTTTGTCCCGCCGGAGAAAGTCAAGGTCGTCAATGGGTGAGGCAAATCCGTTGGTGGGTTTGCCACCCGAAGTCCACAAAGACGCTGACAAGTGAAGATCCGAAATCCAGCCATGGTCGATTCCCGATCATCAATGCCAATGCTGACAACCGTTGTCCGTTCTTCACTTAGTCTTCTTTGTGGCACTGAACATTTTACATTGAGGTCCCCGCACATCTTGTCTGCGCAGGACGTCCACGATCGATCATCGACGAGCACCGCAAAGGTCGAAGCTGCTGTCTAAATAACAGTGTTCACATTTCTTCGAGGAATCTTGATGCCCCGTCGCTCCTGCTTTAAAGGGAGTTGACTCACGAGGGATCCGTCGATGAACCGTCGAAGAAGCTCTTCTAACTCAGGTACATTGCGGTAGTTGAACATTTTGACCAGGAAACAAGATTATTTTTATTTTTATTTTTATTGATTTAGTTGTTGAAACAACTTTTCAATATAATTCATATTAAAACAATATACAAAATACAGAATACAGAATCTTATAATATAAAACAAATCATAAAACCTAATGTAATCTAAAATTAATCCATCATTAACACAGTATTAAATGAAATCATAAAACATTTACAAATTAGATCATTATACTTTCATATGACACACATAACTTATTCTACAATTCTTCCAATTTAAGGACTAAAAGATAGTTCACTATTGCTAATCTCACTGGTGTTCTCTGTGCATTATATAAGGCTTTCCATAAAATTTCTGGTGTTAGCAGTCGATAGCCACAGAAAATGTTTTCAAAGTATTTCTTCCTTAACACATTCAGTTGAGGGCAGCCAACGATCAAGTGAATAAGAGTTTCTGGTTCTATCGCGTTCTTACAGAAACCAAAACCTCTTTTGAGTGCCAGATCTTTAATCTGAATCTAATAAATAAATCACGATATTTCGCAGATGGAAATTTAGTGACGTATGAATCCGGCATTTGAGGCTTTTTGTCTAGTGATGTATAAACCTTAAGATGTTTTCACTCTAGAATTTCAGTTTGAGTGTTAATCCAATCCGATTCCAGATTTTTTTCTTCGCCTTATTTGGATTATGCAAATGTATGTCATCAGAAACATCAGCTGCAATCAGAAACTCTTGCACTTTAGACCACCATGCGCTCATATGTCTGTGGGCTGTTTTTTTCTTATATTTCGACAGTATATCAAGCAATGAATGATTTTTGCAGTTCATTATACATTTTCTATAAAGACAACACAGTTTCCTCATGTACATGGCATATAAAGATATTAGACCCAATTCAAACCTTAAAATACACATGGAAACACTTTTTGGTCATTTTAACAATTGTTTCCAAAAGGAGCCTTTCCATAATGGTCCAGTACACATGCCCATGCCAGTTGCGAGTTTCAGCACCATAGATTCTCGATGGTACTGCTTTTTGTCTGTAAAATGTCAGTACTGGCAGTAAAGAAAACCTACCATATCTCGGATTTATCATAGATACCTGAGCTGACGCAGTTTTCATTTTTTTTAGAGATCTCTGAGTAATAAGGAACCTCTGAAAGCTGGTCATTAACAATAAACCCCAGATATTTATACTGCCGGACCAATTCCAGGGCATTTTGTTGTAAAGTCCACATAAAGGTGTTTTGTTTGATTTTATTGTTAGTGCCGAAGAAGATAATCTTAGATTTTGTAAGATTAATAATTAATCAATTTCTTCGCACATAGTGGTCCAGTTCATTCAAAAGAGCGTGCAATCCCTGTGGTGTCTTCGCCAGCAAAACTAAATCGTCGGCATAGAAGAGCCAGGGGATTGCATGCTGAGTCAGACGAGGAGAATCTGAGGTGACACTAAGAAAACCTTTGCTAATATCCGAAGACTATTTTAACATTAATGGTCTGGGCTTGTTAATACTCTTTATTACAGGTTGCCCAAGTGGGGGGATTCTCACCCCGAAATGCCACTAAGTAGAGGGGGTCAGCATTCTGCCATTGTTTAACCCAGCCTGTCTTCCCTCCTATGATCTAGGCTCATACACATTGTTATATGATTTAATTGCCATTATAACTGTCAGTAGTGGATGCATTTTAAAGGAGTGAATAGCTAAGTGTGGTACCACATAGACATTGTATATGTTTGCCATATTAGAATTTCCAGAGTACAACATGTGTTATTAATTGATGTATATATCTTGAACCTTATTTATATATAAAGAACTGTGTTTGCACATAACATAGTGTCTGGACATTCCTTTGTGGGGGGCTTGGCCACTGCACTGTACTTAAGAACCAACCTGCATCACCTCCTGAGAGCTTAAGCCTTGGTTGCTCGTCCATAGCTACCATATAGAGAACCTTCGCTGGGGTGATCTGTGCTTCTACTCTACCATATAGAGGGCAGGAGTACAGATAACCCCCCTGCAGTCTTTACACCCCACTCTTCACAATTGGTTGCTTAAACTATGTCACATCTTAGCAATGGAGTGGGCCACATACAACATTCAGGGGGACTACACAAAATCCCGGGAGGATTTGGGGTTGGTGTTGACATACCTGTGGGAGGACTACCGGCTTCAAATGTGCCCGCAAAACATACACATATTGGACATTATATGATGTTGCCACCATGGACAGGATGCTGGGGATTAAGCTCAGCTATATGTGTGCTAGTGGGTAATAGCTCCGGGTGGGGGGGTGAGGGGAGGGGGCAAGACAGGTGAGGGGAGGGGAGAAGTATGTTTGTTATTTGGTTGTCATTTATTGAAAAAATGCTAATAAACAAACAGTTAAAACAATCGAGTTATGGATGTGTGATGCCTTGAGATGGGCTCAAGAGTGCCTCTGAGCTGTGGGGCTTAAAAAAGCCAAGTGTTCGTAATGAGTTCCCTTATCAGGACATTTCAAGTAACCTGGTAATGCTGAGCCTGCTGAGTTGTATAGTGACATCTTCACTAGGAGCGCTTGTTAGCTAATCTGGCTCCTGTATGCGATGACGTAAAAACATATCATATGGACGGTACATAGTACAGTTGGTTTTACAGCTTTATATTGTTTCCACCAGTAGACATCTCCTTCTCCATCTAAAGCTTCTCTTTAACAGGGCCTGCATACCTTCCATTTGCACCTATCATATTTAGATCATGTGATCTGCAAACAATGTTTTCAAAGACAAGCCATAGCAAGAATTTCATACAGCGCTGCCAACATTAAAGGCCTTACTGCAAGCATTGCAGAAGTCCTGCGAATAAACCACATTGTAACAAAGCATCTGGCAGAGCAGTGGTTAACAGTTTACGTTGCTGCACAATCAATAACTTCATGTACCAAATGGCTAAGAATGTTAGCATCAGCAATGCTCACAATTTCACCCTCTTTGAGGTGATGTTGAATCTTAATTAATCTTTTATTTATTCAATTTATTTATTTATTTTGATATTTGTAGAGCGCACTCAGCCCTCAGGCATCTGGGATTTATTACAAGCTAAATACCGGAACCAGTTTCTAAGTGCAGAACTGGGATTAGAACATGTGTTGCTCTGCGTTGTCTTGCTTCTGCTTTGTATCTGGACAAGTGCGTGGTAGCTGAACTATCCTCACACCCCTGGACTCTTTTTAGCTTGCTGATTCCTTTACCTATGAGACAATAGGTTTTGTAATGTAAGTAGGCCAAAAAAAAACTCAATCATGTTTTGGGTAGGGATACAATTAGGAGAATATGTCTTTGATTATTTGTAGGCATCATTATAGCCATTAAACGTGCAATGTTATGTTTTTTTTTTTAACTAAACTTCTAAAGCGCAGCGTACACCTGAAGGCATCTTGGCCCAATCCAGAACAGACAGACAGAAAGGGCTGATCCTAAAACAAATTGGTCTTTAGTAAGCAATGAAAGGATAGATGACTTGTCACAGCCCACAGTGCAAAGGGGAGGGAGTTCCAGGCTTTCACAGCAGGCTCAGGAAAGGCTTGTCCCCCAACATGAGAGCGCTTTACAGAAGGGATCTGGATTGTCAGAGAAGATTGGGAGCGCAATACTATAGTAGGAAGATAAGGCCAAAATTTGGCCTGAATATATTCAGCTGCAGCTTTGTAGAACGCTCTGTGCACAATACATAGAGACTTGATTAGAAATATTTTCTCTACCGGGAGCCAGTGTAACGGGTGTAAGAGTGGAGTTATGCGAGAGCCAAAAGGAGGATGCAGAATCACCCTGGCTGCCATGTTTTGTAACAACTGAAGACGGCAAAGCAGATGAGCTGTCTGTGCCAGGTAGAGGGAGTTGCAATAGTCAATGCTACTAAGAAGCAAACAAGAAGCCACTGGGCATGGAAGCGAGAGGGGACAAAAGAAAGAACCTTATGAAGAGTCTGCAGCTTTAAGTGACCAGATGGACAAACAGTGGTGACCTGGTCCTTTATCGACAAAAAGGCTGAGGTTTTTACACCAAAATCTTTCACCACTACAACTGGAGAAGGGCAAGGCCCAAGGGTGGAAGGCCACAAATCAGGGTTCCAGTAGAGAGAAGGATCAGAGCAACCTGCAACCAGCACCTCTGTTTTTTTCAGCATTAAGCTTCAGCCAATTGTCAGCCATCCATCCTCTCTTAGCATTACTAACTTTTCATATTCTGTATTTCAAAGCATGATGCATGAGGTTAATACCTAACTACTCATAATGAGTGTATGTGGTCAGAATCGATGGTGTTTCAATGACCCTCTGCTTTATCCAATACCTTGTTACTCATAGTGTGCCCCCAAGAGTCCACCTCATATTGCCCAACTACTGTAATCCATATGACTTTTCACTATCATTCTATATGTTGTGTCTGTGACAGGGACATTAGTCTCTAAACTTAATAATCAATTATTTATATTGCTTTTGAGTCTAAAGAAAATGAAAAATGTGCTAAATTGTTAAGGGCAGTGTTGTACATAGCGGTAGTATATTGTCCCCAGGTAACATTTTCTAATGGTCATGCATGTTTCTCTATGTTGTTTCTTTTTTAAAAGTCGTAGTTGGTTGTGCACATATTAACCACACATTTGTAAAATAAAAGTAAAAAGGAATAACATGTCTACTGGTAAAAACGACATTTCCCGTTGCGTCATGTGCAATTTAGTATACATGGATAACAATAACACATACATGCAACATTGTTCATTTACAGCACTCAATGGTGACACTGCAAACACGCAGAGAAGGAAACAAACTCAAAAATGTAAGAATGGCTTTACCAGTATTAACAAGAACATAAGTATAATTCTCTGTTTCATATGGGATTCCTCACGCTACTAACAGCTGCAATACATTTCATAATAATTCTTCAATTTAATGTTACTTAATGTATTGCCCTCAGAAGGTTGACGAGCTGAGTTGGCTTTGCCCAGATTTAATCCTGTGCCCTGCAGGAAGACCACAGATGTCTGTAGAAAGCATTTAACTTGCTGACCTATATTAATGGAATTTACAAAATACAAAGAGCAAAAAAATAGGAAAATATATGGAAATATTTTGATCCAATCTACTGGAAAATCTTAGCCAACTCTTCCAGGTTTCAAAATATCCCCTATTCTGCATATTTTACAATTCCTTTGATTGAAAGGTTCTATAAATCATTGATTGCCCAGGGTATTCCCAGACGTGGGTCCCGAGTCTGCCGGGCCTAGAGACCCAAGCTACTCCTCACTGATGACGCCCAACAAGGCTGAAACATGTCTGGGGATGCTTGTGGTCTCGTGCAGAAGGGATGTGACCTAGCAGTTCGGGCTGCACTGCCCCTTTTGGGGTAGGACCAAGCCTGATTTGCATATGGTTTTTCCCCTTCTGTAATGGCTTGGCAGGCTGAATAACGATGGTCTGGAGGGTTGCCCAGAGCTTTGCCCGTGGTTATGATTCATTCAAAACCTTCCAGCCATCGCCTTTCTGTTTTGCTCTATAAATCATTGACACATCTTTTTTCCTGAATGGCAACTTTGCTGAATTATTTTCCATTGATTTTGCTGAATTTGTTTGCCGCAAACAGGGAGGTGGGTACCTCCCCCATTTATACCTTACCCGAACTTACCATTTACCTGTTTGTGGTGAAATAAAACAGCAAATAAAATGAGGCATATCCGAATGTGTCAAAGTTGCCAATCGGGAAAAGTTAGCTAGACCAATTAAAACACCCAAATCTTAATTTCTGCCTCTCATTCGTTGCCTCCCTTCAGGCACTCCTATGTGATTGCCCATCGGCCATCTTTTAGGGGCAGACCAGATACTGCCTATGCTTTACCCACCTAAGAGTAAGATCACCTATTTCTTGGGGCTCAGTGCAACGGCAAAATGTGATTGTCCATCACTTCAATAGCAATATGCGACCAATACCCTAAGTTAACCTCTGCAGCACCTGCCCACACCTCACCGTTCACGTAGGCCACATTTTTGTGATGAGTAACACATCACGCATCAGTACTCCTGCCATAATGTCTTCTTGATTCTTGAGCCTTCCTACTGCTAATCGTCAAAAAGTCTCAGAGCCTGTATAATGTTCACAGAAGCACCTCCACCACATCAGTAGATAACAAGTAGGCTTGTTCACAGTGCAAGTAATCAGGCTGGCTCACTGTGCAAGTAATCATTTGAAAATCCATCAATGGCCTCACACCCTTGCTCCTGTTTTAAACATAACATTCCTTCTGTATCCCTACGATCTCTCCATGTTTGAAAACACAACTCTGACCTAAAACTCCTCCCCTGTCTGGTGGTAGGTCAATGGTTGTCCTGTTACTCCTCAATAAAAAGAAATCCCGCATCCTGTGCCAAAAATCTCCCACCATATAGACCCCCTTAAAAATTACCCTGAAAAAAATACCCTCTTTCAATTTAGGGGTTTCCCATTAACCTGTGCACCACCCATTCATAAAGAATGCCCTGAGGTATTGTCTTGTATTGTCTCAATGTTTACCACCACCTGGCATCCTGTTTTTTGTTACCAAGATACTGAAACAATCCCATCCGTTGCCGATAATGTACTTGAAGTAACTCCTTTACCAAATTACCATTTGAGAAGTTAAACAAATAACTAATACAAATGAAAATATCCAGAATTATGACTACAAGATGTAAATTAGGGTATTTGGGTGATATTCGCATTTTGTTTTTTGCCAGTCATCACACATATTTTGACATATTGAAATCAATGTCTGGCTAGATCATTGCAGTAGTGCATTACTGTGTGAGAGAGAAATGCACATTTGAAACCTTTCTGACTTAAACACTGTAAGAGGATTCAATTCAACACTACAGCTAAGTCAATGCCTAGTCTGGGATACTGAATGGAAACCCTTATTGAAATATCTTTATGTCCAGTTCATGCGTTCTGGATGACTACCCCTATATAACACCCCTCTCTTGGAATCCTCCTGACCCCACTGAGCCAAGAAGTAGTTCTGTTTTGCACGTTTAAAGGTTTATTTGATAATTTAAACAATATATATATATATATATCACGCTTTATAATAAATTAATAATTGAATATCACACTGAATCTGAGCAGTAATCAATAATGGATAGTCTGGCACTAGCACACTTGTGAATAGGAACAGAAGAATAAGGTGGTAGAGAATGCTTTATATAAGTTCAGATGGATGTAATGTTGAATGAAAATGCAATACAGAAAATACTCAATATGATTTCAACAAAACAATGTAATCACTTTTCTCTGGCAATCCCCTCCCCCCTTTATGCAATGCAAGGAAATGGAAGGAAAGCACACAGTTCTCAGAAATGCAATCAACTGTAATTCAGTTCACCCCAGCAAGCTTAGACTACAGAAGTTTACAACACAGGCCCAAAATGCTTTTATATGTGCTGGCAATGCAGTGAAAAATATGCTAAAATGCTTTTAATTCCCTCTAGAGGTTCAGGGTGAGTGAAATATACTTGGGATGAGTTCAGGCTCACTTTAGCAAGGATCTAGGAGTAACTAGCAGGTTAAACGAATTTTTGGCAACTGAAAGCAAGAAAACTACTGTTTCCACACATAGAGAAATTTGCAAATCGTGGCAAAATTCGCGAATGCGTTTTTCGCGATTACAGAGGAACTACAAGGACTAGCACTATCGTTTTGGGGTCCTAGGACAGCCTAGGATCTCAGCTCCCAGATGAAAGTTACTGCAAGTCTCTAGCACAAACGGGCACGGGGTTATGAACGATTTTGTGAAGGTCGTTTTTCAGATTTGAAATTTTAAAGTTCAAAAAGACAAGTGACAGCTAGCAGCTAGAAAATGACAGGTGATAGCTTTTAGGCAGTTCTACTTAGATTAAAATAGATTGAGTTATATTATTTTAACTAAGAGATTGGTTCTGCACAGTCTGCTAGGTACTCACAATATATTTTTGAAATAAATGGGCCTCGCCACGGATCTGGTCAGGTTTTAGACTGGACTCTGGTCTGGTCTCTGCACTTCACAGTGATCTGGGTCAGCTCTCTCTCTCTGGTCTAGCCTCTCTGGATTCTGGAGATTGATGGATTTGAAGTCTGGATCTCTGGATGTGGTATGGTCCAGCAGAGCGCGTTGCAGCAAATGGAATTGAAGGTCCCTATCTGTCCTGACTGTCTGCTTTTATGTGTTTTGAAACTGGGTGTGTGTGCAGCATCACTAAGCTCTACCCCTCTCCACTTGTCATTGGCCACTTCCTCCGCTTCCCCTTGATTGGGGGAATGAAATGAAGTGTCATCATGATGAGGTCTGTTTATGGTGCAGAGAACCCACCCCTGTCAAATTACACACAATCTATATTTTGACCCAAAAGACATATTTGCACAGGTACACATTTGTTTAAAATTACATGCACCCATCACATATCACAGGAGGTATACCCGGTCCAAATCGGCTCTTCCTGGGGGCTTGGGTTCAAAAATGGCACATATTTCACTTTTTAACTGGTTTCGCAATATCGGACATTACCCCAAATTTATACACATGTGCGCAAGGAGTATGGACATTACTTGATGAAGTGTCAGACTTTTAACATGCATACATTTTAAGTAATACCCTCTTAACTGCTAGCTTGCCCCCAGATCATGCCACCGGTTCTAAAAACCTCTTAAAATGTGGGCAGAAAAATCACAAGATTTATGGTATCATTTAAATAATTTTCACAAGTCCGCTCTATGAGTTATTCATCTTTTTCTAAAACCATATTCTGGCTACAGGGGTGTGGTTTCCCCCCAGCACAAGGTTGAATTTCTGGTTTTCCCAGTTCTGCCAAGCCAGCTTGCTCTCACAGGCAGTGCTCCTCCCCTTTGCTTCAGGAGGAATCCACTTTTTACGGCCCCATAATAAAACATTTGCCTGAGTCAGGACAGGGCTTTGTTCAGTTTCCTGCAGAGCCCAGGTAGTTCAATTAGGGAAGTGTCATATCCCTTTTGGTGGGAGCAGCAAAAGGACAGCTAGGCTTGGGAACACAGCTGTTGTGCAAGTCTCATCTCCTGTCGGGGGTAGCTGGTGGGCAGAATTCAGTTCCTTAAGCCAGGCTTCAGATAAAATGTCACTTTTTGTTACCCAGTTTTCTGCATTCAAATAAACTAACCATTTCTTACATATGCAGCTAAAATGCTGATTCTAAGTTTAAAACTATGACATTTAAACAATTGCAACCTATGTGACTCTCAAAAGTAGGTCACTCATTTCTTTTAAACATTTAGGTTTTTTGGTAGTTTTAAATCCAGTCCAAATTTACTTAAACTGCTGAAATCCACAGCTCAGCCAGTCTTGTTATAAACCTTCAAGTCACTTCAGAATATAACTTTAGATTGTATCCACCTCTCAGTAAGTCTTTCTTTGGCTTGCCTTGGGTTCATTTATTCAGTTTTAAACAAAATCTGGTGGTTTTAAAGCGCCGGCTTTCTGATAGTGGTGAGTACTGGTACTGCACCCCTTTTTGGGATTTAAGAAAATGAATTCCCCACAATTCAAGGTTGCTTTTGGCAATCAGCATTGCCATTCCCAAAGGTTTCAGACTACTGTGTGGGTAGTCCAATGGTGGTTTTAGGCAGTGCCCTTCTGTGCCCATAACATCGGCAAAATGGGTGGCAGCCTATTCTTCATGCACTTCCCTGTGCATTTTCTGGGAAGCTCTGGCCATCATGATGTTTTCAATGCCAGTACTGCACAGTTTTTGAGGTAGGGCTCGGATGCATGGGTAAAAACATCCCACAACACCATTGGGTACCCTTCAATCAGCATTTGAGGGGTTCATTTTTTTCTAATCTTCTTAATATCACATTCCTGTATGAGAAAATACAATGAACACAATTCAAGACCTTACATTTTATGAAATTAAGATTCGATTAGAATAAGCTAAAACCAGCTCCTGCGTGTCAGGCATTATTTTGAAGACAGGAGCTACCGCAGGGGAGCCAGGGGATGCTACTTTAACAGTTTGCCACTATGTATGATCTATTGTGTTTAAATGCATATTATAAGTGTTCAAATTCTTCTTTATTAACATTCTCAAATGCTCAAGGTTAATGTCAAATATACATGTTTTAAGGACCCAGTTGGCCTGAGGAGCTAAAGGGAGCTGCTGGCAGTTGTATGTTTGAAGTGGCCAGGCTCTCCTGGGCTAGGAGCAGGAGCTAAATAGCACCCAGCTCCCATCAATGTCGAACCTTGTGTTAGCAATGCTAATTTATTACTGAGTCTTTTACTTTCATTCATCCTTTCCCTCAATCCCCTCAATCCCCTCTCAGATACACCCCCCTCCTTAGTCAGCTTCCAGGTCTTCCTTCTTTCCATGTTATTTCCTCTCAAAAAAACCTTTCGTACTCTTTCCTTTCTGAACCCCAACCTGAAAAGACTCCTTATTGTAGTCAGAATCCTCCACAAGCTCTCCCTTTTTAGAACTTTCTATTGGATTCCATCTGTCAATGTCAATGTAAATATTTAAGGAGGGTCTACTGTCAGAGGAGCTGAAGTCACTCCCAGTTCATGAATGATTTATTAAAGGATTCTAGTTTGCTTCTTCTCCATGCTGTATCCTTTTTGTAAAATAGTACATGAGCGAGGATGTCTAAAGACCAGTTTCTTGGTGTCTCTAAAACTCTCTCCAATTAAGTAGTATTATTTACAAATACATGCATTTTATGCAGATATTGTATCCTTTGAGTAAGATCTGTTAGTATTATTTTATTACAAGCAGTTTGGCTCCAGGAGGATCCAATTTTAGATGGTTAATATGTTTACAGAAAGCAGAAAGCTCATAAAGGCTCTAGATGTAATCCCTTTGAAGGGCTACTTATGTCTATGGGCAATACATTGAATCTCTAATCGGACACATTGAAAAAGTCTGTATTTGCTCTAGCGTTTGTCCTCTTTTTAAAAAATAAAAATGGTTGCCATGAATGTGCAAAATAGACTATTTAGAAGTGTATTTCCCTTCTTTTTGTAATCATGCTTTTGATCCCATTGTTCCAGAAAAAATGCCACATCTGCGTCAGAACCCAAGAGTTTTACTGAGGAATAAGTCTTTATCTTCAGACAATTATTGGGAAACTGGATAATCTCTTGTAGACACATTATTGGCCATTTATGATAGCTAATGTAGACTGGATGTTTTAGCATGAAACGTTCATCTAGTGGTTGGAATCTTTTGAATCATGCTATGGATAGTGAACTACTTGTCCAGCTCAATCCGATTGTGGAGCATGCTTGGGTCCAGAATTTTTCTGAGCTTTATGCCCTTCCGAAAAAAGCATGAATACTGTGGGGTGGGAGGGTTTGGAAAATGTGTGGATTTCTTTTGACAGTAGCGATATTGTTAACTTAATCTAAAGTATAGAGAAATTGAGAGCAGATGGCCCTGTTGGAGTGTTTAATTTGAAACTAAAGGGCAAGCTAGAGGCTTGGGACCACATTTCTTACATTTTATGTTAACAGGTTATTTGGTCTTCACAGCTTCCGTTATCATGACAAACTTCCTACATCGTGCCGATTTCTACAAAATGATGACAGGTAAAACTCCTTAAATGATCATCCTATTGCCTTACGTGATGTAATTAGTGGAATATTTGCATCCCTATTTCTACAACACCTTCAGAAATTCGGGGCCTGGACAGTGCTCAGTAAAAGACAACACAAACAAACATAAAGAAACACACATACATAGAATAATGGGCGCTCGTTGGCTCCGAGTGATGAAAATAAAATGCAGTCAGGTAGACATAAAGCCCAAGAGGGCTTACCTGGTCAATGGGAGTGAGGTGGGTGCCTCTGTTGTTCCTGGCACCACTTGGTTCTTGTTGGGCACTGGCTGATTGCTGTTAAAATGTTGTAGCCAGCCCCACGGTGCGAGCACGGGTGTAGAAGGAAGAGTGAAGAATGTAGGAGATGTCCCCCTGGTTACAAATGACAAGTGCAATGTCAAAATAAATATTCCAGACCTGAAGAAAAGAACAGCAGCAGTGATGGATATGTACTGAGTTTGTGGCCAGCAGGCGTTCCTGCACCTCCCGCCATCACACAGGGGTATATGCTCACTGGCCATGCTGCACTCGGCTCTCCTCGTAGTCCCTGAAGCACACCTAACTATGAGACAGGGGAGCTTGGGTACCCCCATACCCCTTCCAGATCTTGCCAGGGAAAAGGAAAACATACCTGTAAAAGATGTCTATCTGTCGAAAAGAGAAGAGACATTTTTTGCTTCTTCGTTAGTGCCAGGGATACAAACAGCAGCCAACACTAAATGGCTACAAATAGTTAGAAGGGAACTGATACATCTGGCAAACGATACTGAAAAAGGATTCAACGCAATTAAGTTTGAACTGAGAGCCATCTTGTTAATGACGTTACAGAACCGGTATGTGTTCGATCTTCTCACGGCCATGGGATGGGACTTCTGTAAAGAAATAGGAGAACCGTGCTGCACTTACGTACCCCCAAATGATGCAGTGAATGGGTCTGTCACACAAATAATAGAGGCCATACATACCCTCAGAAAACATGTGCAGATAGAAGCCAGGATTCATAAGAGTGATTGGTTGAAGGATGTCTTCTCATGGGCACCGTCGTGGATGGAAGTAGTTGTGAAGATACTAGTGCCATTGGTGGTGTTCGTGCTGGTGATTTTCTGCACTTGTCAGTTGGGACTTTGATGCTGTGCTAAAGTGATCCGTAATAGTGCAATGATGATGGTCTCAATTGGGGTAAGCAGTGCAACTCATGCTACAAAAGATGGGCAGGTACAAACAGATGACCCATATATGCTCTGTATGGTGGGAATAGAGCAAAGATTTGACTTCACCTGCAACAGTTACAATGGCACCACCTGATCTGGAAAACTATGAGGAGCACTGGGTTAACTTTGAAGGAGATGGGAACTGTATGTATCTTACTCGCACCCTGGAGCACTATGCTCAGGTGGGAGAAAGTTTGCATTTATTATGTAGGGTGTGGGTGCCCAAGAAAGGAACATGCATGTATGAGGAGGCTGAGATGATGGCAAGGCAGAATGTTGATAAAGAATTAACGAAAGGGGAGGAAGTTGGGGTGGGGGCAGAGGTCCCAGGCCCCTCAGGGATTTATGACAAGGCGATTGTAGAAGAAGATGTTGTAGGGGAGCTGGGAGAATGGAGAGGGAAAGGGGGTCACCCATAGAAGATGATTAGTAGGGGAAATATACTGAATTCTGGTACTAATATTACATGTAGAATGAGACTCAATTTTAGAAGTCAGACATCATCTTGAAACTGAGGCCTACTGTTATAGCTGTGTCAGTATGTCTAATCCCATCCTGAGGGTCAGAGGGGTATGCACACATGTTTTGCTCGCAGCCCTAGCAGCCCTACAGAAGGTTAATTCACTAAAGACACACAGTTCTCCATAGTGTCTTATCATTAGTGCATGCAACCCATAAGAAATGCACCCTGCAATTCCAAGAGGGGGCCCAGAATTGATCTTTGGAGAGCTATCCCACGAGAATCGGGGTGGAAGCTTTAGGCCTTCGCCGAGGGAAGGCCCCAAGCATTTGAGTGCAATGACCAGACCAAGACCCAAGCGATAAAACTGTAAATTGCCCAATCGATAAGGAAGATCAGAGAGCAGTGACGGGCTACCCCCACCATCAGTTCATGTGATTTGTGCTGCGAAGTGCCAGGGGAGAAGGTAACAAATTTAGGCTGTGGGTGGGATAATTGTGGAGGCGCCGTTTTATCTGGGATGAAGTAGGGGTTCAGGTAGTTCTGAGAAGTTAACACAACCTCGAACGTATCCACCTCGCTCAAGTCCTTGGTACCAGGTGCACTGTAGAGCTATGAAATAATGCATTGTGTAACTAAATTGCCAATTAGAGCCTTTGTAACCGATGATGGAAGAAAAATGTCCCCATGTAGAAAGAGATGGACAAAAGATGCTGGGACCAATCGCCTAGCATCCCGTATGGAGCAGGCTATGTGTGTATAGGGTTGCACCAACCAGCTACACAGATTTGTAACCTATGTAAAGTATGTCACTTGTGATGCTGTGTATCGTTAAAACCCATTGCGTATGCTGTTTTTGTCAGAGCGGTCCATGGCAGCAGAGTTATTTTCCTGGCACCTAGTTGTATTTTTGTGAGATTAAACCTTGTTCTACGAGCAAGAGGTATGCTGGGCCTTTTTCCCTAGTGGGTTGTATTTTTTCTGGTGTGTCCGATGAAGGGTTACTCTACACAGTTTATTTGTTCCAAAGCTATAATATGAAGAACTGCTTTATCATTGCAATCTCATGTTCCATTTGCTGTTATTCATTAGGATTGTGGATTGTTGTCATTTAAAGCAATAGCTATTTGGTGGTCATTGATAATTTATTACAAAATTCTGGGTTCTCCACGGACATCTTCATGCTTGGATTTGCAATGTATTGTGACCTATTGAACCTCCAATGCAGCTGTGACTTTTGCTAAGTACCGAAAAAATATATTATTGTTTTCAATCAGGGGATTCCTTTTTCGCCAAGTCCTCAATTGGTTCAAAGTAAGCTATGGAATTACGACTGGTGCTTGACAAAAGAACAGCTTTCCAGATATACGTCTTACCAGGAGCTTGCTCAGTATGAAAAAAAGCTGGGGGTCTTGCCAAATTATTTACGCACCTTCCGGTGTGGAAGAACCCAACATGTATTCATGAGAATTTGTTTAAATTTGCTAGCAACCACTGAGGTCGTGGGCTCCAGGTGCAATATAGAGTCTAATAAGCATATGCCAATTATGGCAGACTGGTGGTAAATTACAAACACTTAAACATCTAGTCTTTCACTGTACACATTTGAAATTTTTAGGGAAGCATGTTTTCATTGATTTGTTCACAATTGTTTGACGTTACCTTTGGACAGCCACTGGTATGACTTGCAATCATGGGTTCTGGTCTACTTGCTTTTGGCTGACATTAAGTTTGTTCATTGTCTATTTCAGAAGCTTGGGGATCTATTATTGTGATCTTGTTAACCTCTAGATGAATTAGAGTCTCAATGAAATCTTGTGATGAAGTAATCAGACTGATTATCACATTTTGGAAGATAGCATAATTTTGAATGAGGATAGAATTTGGTGAATATGTTTAAATATTGTATTGTCTTTATGTAATATGATCATATGCATTTTATGTTTCTCTGTATTTTGTCAAAGGTTTGTTGAAAACCATAAACACAATGTATTTTATTGTGTAAGGTCTGCTTGAAACCATAAACACAATAAATAAACAATCTTTAACTACATTGAGCAGGATCTGGTAAGGCCTTTCATTATGTATGTCTTATTTATATGCCCATTCCGATTGTTCCATAAATAGAACTCTCTCCCAATCAGATGTGAGCCTAGACGTCAGGACTTCAGGCAGTGTTTAGGTAGAAAACACCAACAAAGTTATGGTGGGTTTAAAAAGGCTTTGCTGGTGTTTGATACACATAGCTCAATGCTTCATTAATCAGGTTGTGAAACTACACTACACAGATGATCCCTAATAAGAGTGAAATTGGTATGCAGTTGTCTGCAGGCTTTAGAAATGTCTGTATTAGTTTGAAGAAGCTAAGTATAAAATAGCACTGCCCTGTAAAGCAAAGAAATGGTTTACCTAGCTAATTTGCATATCCACTATGCATTGGCCATCTTGCTCTGAACTGGAGGTGAACTTCTAGTAATGGCTACTGGGCGCTGCTGTGGTATGTGTGGCTTG
Organism: Ambystoma mexicanum; assembly: GCF_040938575.1. Classification (NCBI taxonomy): domain Eukaryota; kingdom Metazoa; phylum Chordata; class Amphibia; order Caudata; family Ambystomatidae; genus Ambystoma; species Ambystoma mexicanum. The sequence goes on from NC_090939.1 coordinate 545,261,788, forward strand.
CCTCAAATGGTATTATCACATTTCAGGTGTAAGGGTTTTTTCAAGCCTTTTTAAACCCTCCATAACTTTGCTGGTGTTTGCTACACATCCTTCAATTCTCCAACCACATATCTCTATGAGAGATATTTTGATGGAGGTTGGAGGAGACAAATAAAATAAGAAGAACCAGCTAATACTGTGATATGTGCCAGAGACAGAAAAGTGGGGAAACCTGTAACTGGCTGACAGAGTTAACAATAGTGGGTGCTAAACCTACAGCTAATCCCCTTATTGTTTCTAACTTTCGTCCTATATCTCGCTTACCTTTTCTGTCAAAGCTTTTTGAGCGCCTTGTTAATTCACAAATTTCAACGTTTGTGTCTGGTCTAGCTCTCCTTCCGCCGACTCAATCTGGCTTTCATCCCCGCCATTCCACTGAAACAGCCCTGACTTGCGTGCTTAACTCTCTTCTAACAGCTTGTCATTCCAAACACTCTTCTGTTCTTATTCTTCTTGATCTGTCTGCTGCTTTTGACACTGTGGATCACTCTTTGCTTCTGGATTATCTCTCCTCCTTTGGTTTTTGTGGGTTTGTTCTATCGTGGTTTTCATCTTACAAATCTAACCATACTTATGCTGTCTCCTGGGGGTGGCAACACCTCTCCATCTTTTTGCCTCGATCATGGTGTTCCTCAAGGGTCAGTCCTTGGTCCTTTTCTATTCTCCTTATATACTTCTTTTCTTGCCCCGATTATTTCATCTTTTGGAGTATCACACCACTTCTATGCTGATGATACTCAGCTCTTTCTTTCCTTCTCATCCTTCACGCCTGATATTCATCACACTCTCTCATCCTGCCTCTCTGCTATCAAATCCTTGATGACCTCTCATTTCCTCACTTTAAATGCCAGAAAGATTGAAGTCTTATTCTTTCCTGCCAGCACACTCTTGTCACAGTCCCCTCCCACTTCTACTTCTTTTCCTCCCTCCAGTCTCTCTATTTCCCCCACTGTCCGCAATATTGGTCGCTATTTCGATTCTAATCTTTCCTTTGCCCATCATATCTCCCTTACATCGCGCGCCTGTCGATTTGATCTCTACAATATTCGCAAAGTCCGCCCTTTTCTTACTTTTCACGCCACAAACATCTTGTCTCTTCACTGGTCTTCTCCCGAGTATTCTATTGTTCTGTCCTTTTCTTTGGTCTTCCCTGCTCACGTCTTGCTCCTCTTAAATCAATCTATCATTCCTGTATTCACTCACTCTGCCTTGTCTCTTATTGGGACTCAATCTCTTCCTCTCTTTCCTCATTCAGATGGCTGTCTTTCTACTCTCAGCTTAAATATAACTTTCTTTGTCTAGTTTTTAAATCTCTTTACGGACTCGGCCCTGACTACCTTGCATCTCTCCTTTCATTTTATTCTCCTCCTCGCTCCCTACACTCTGCTGGTCTTTTTAGACTTAATGTTCCCCGTCCCCCCTGTGCTCAATCCCACTTTTGTTCTTTTCAGCTCCTAGCCCCTCTTCACTGGAACCTGCTCCCTCTGTCTCTTCGCTCCATTACTTCTTATCCTATGTTCCGTTCCTCTCTAAAAACTCACCTGCTTTAGTCCTCTGACACTAAATCAAGCACAATAAAAATACAAATACAAATACAAATACAAATTGTCAATTTAATGAAGACACTCACACAGAAATAAACCTATGAAGAAGAAGAATGGATGTCAGTCTATACCACATTGATAATCCCTTATAAGCAGAAAACCAGCAGTTGTCTGTAGCCTTGAGAATGGTCTGTCTTGGGTTGAAGATGCTGTTTATAAAATAGCACTGCTCTGTAAGACAAAGGCAATTTTCTGGAGCTACATTTGTGCTAATTTGCATATCCACAATGCTTTGCTCATGTTGCTCTGAAGTGGAGGCGAACTTCCAGTGATGCTTACTGGGTGGCATAGTGGCAGGTGTGACTTAGCTAAGGTGGCTTATTCTTCATATATAGGTTTATGGCTAGTTGCGATTTAGGTTTCCGGATGCCTTATTGCTTCAGAAGGAGTGTCTGGGGCGATCAGTGGTATGGAGTGTCTATTTGTCTAGGTAGTTAGCAGACTGATTTTGCCTCAATACAGATCTATTGGTGTGTGTGGCTATGATTTGTATAATGTGGTAATAGGGCCATTATGCATAGTGGCGAGGAGATATTGTGATGCAGTGGCCATTCATAAGTCATTAGTAGCATCCGGTGGTAACACCAGATCTCTCCAATGTAATAATTGGAACTAAAATGATGATGCAAGAAGCAGTCCATATAATGTTAGTAGGACGACTCTCTGTTTATGGGCAGTGCTTGAACGCAGACACTTATGAATTCCTCTATAGGAAGACTGGTGTAGGGTAAGGATCTGAGAAATACCTTGGATGCTGTCATCAGAAAGTTTTCAAGAAGTGTAGGGGCCTGCCATGAAATCGCTAGATCCACGTTTTATTTCATAGAGACAGTGGTGAAGTTCCCATTTGGTGAGAGACTGCTACAGCATTGGTGTTGAGTAACGGGACGCTTGTTTTTTGTTGTGGGAAACGGGTGAGATTCTGTGTAAGTGTTGGAATTCAGGTTGTTGGCACTATTCCTTTTAGTATGAGGGCTTTATTTTTCTTTGTTTCAATATTAGCTTGTACACACTTTTTGTAAGTGTACTATGTTGGTATATCCCAGTTTATTATAATGTTGGCATGTATATATGGCCATTTGGTATGAAGGATTCACTTAAAGATGTTCTGAGTTGTTTCTAGAATTAGATAGCTTTAATTGTTTTAGAAACTATAGTAATCCCAATATCATTATTCTTAAATTCTGTAACTGGGAAATTTCATGCATAGCTTATTATTGTAAGGATCATTATAGTATTTTCACACTCCCCTGTGGAAGATATTGCCTTCCAAGGGGAATACAGTAGATTAGCCATAGGTAGCTTCTGCAATCATGTTCCTTGGTCAGGTCAAGCATGCAGGCGAGGAGAAGGAGGCATTGTCCTCACTCTGGGCTTCACGCAAGCCAGGTTGGCTCCTTTACCTCATTGTGTTGAAATGACACAGAGCACCAACGCCACAAATGCTTTGCGTTCCCTCCTAGGGGTGGGAGGTACCCATTTGTTTCTTTCTTTAGACTTCATCCAGCGAGCAGTGCATGGATACATTTTCTCTATGGCAGTTGACATTACCCAAGAAACCTCTGAGGTAGTTATATATAATTGCACCAAATCCTTCAATCCCAAGTTTAGAAGGAGCATGGTGGAACCTCTCTCAGACCTTGGTAGGCTGGAGGATAGTACATGGTGCACCCTAACCTCAGCCAGCATCTGTTTTCATGTTGTCGCGTTTCCTGGAAATGTGGGCAATTGGACCAGCAAATTATGATCTTTCTACAATAACGTTAAGATGGACGGCCTGGGAGGTCTTGCAAAGGCGTAACGCCTTCAGTGCTCATGTAACCGTGGGTCAGGGTAGTACGCATCACTAGCGCCTGATGCACTCAAGCGTAGAGGAGGAAGATGGTTTCGATATTTTTGGCTTGATGATAATCTGTACGAGTGCATGCGGGTTCGCAGAAGTTTACAGTAGTGGAAATGTACAAAGAGGAAACAGATATAACTGCTTCGGGCCAACTCTTTGTTGCATGCAGTTTGCTGTTTTGTGAGCTCATTGTCAATAAGAGCTGATTTTTTTTCTCCATATGCAAACAACAGGCCCTGCCTGATTGACTGGGCCATGGCAACAGCATATTGTTTGGGTTTTTCCAGTCAATGGCCAGCAAGTGGATGCATACAACTTAAGTAAACATCGGCACATCTTAGTCATAACAGCTTGTCTCTTATCACCCTGCCTTTCACTCACACACCAGTGCCTGCAAACTAATACACATTCTATCATACACTGCATTCTTTGTGACAGTGTGTTATCTTGTACGGAAATCAGCCAGGCCAACAGAAAAGAGGCTGCTTCGCATACTTGCCAACAATGAAATTGCTGTTTACATTTCATATGCAGTTTAAACAAGGCTGGGTCGCAAGTAGGACAAGCGTGAAATAGAAAAATTATATAATCGTGAATTATCTTGAAGTGGATGTAATGACAGCGTGCGGCTGGTCACTTTTTAGGAGGAGTAACCATACGTCAGATGCCATGTTAAAATCCCTTAGTGACAGCAATGATGCAAATGCCAACATGCTGCCGAAGCCAGCCTTTCCTTTTTCATGCTAGGAGTCAGCTTGTATATCTCCTTGAAGAAATTTGAACGGGATAAATGCAAACGTCCTTAATGGCTTCTCAGGCCATTCTAAATGATTTCCAGGTGTGGTGGGGTCGGGCAGGTGATTGCGCTATAAGATTGTCAACAGAAAATGCTAAACGTTTCAAACGGCCAATTGTGAAAATGTTGTTATTAGAGTGCGAATCTTGTGTTGTGGTAAAGGTTTGTTGCATGTACCTTCTACGGCACACCAGCATCGACTGACCAATACTTGGCCATCAACAGTGTTGAAAAGGACCCTTTCACGTAGACGAGAGGTTCTCAACCGGTGTGGTCAGAATCACGGCGCGTCCTTTTACTGTTGTTCCAAGGAAAAAAAAAACAGCAATATGTACGCCAAGCGTCACATCACAGCTGGTAGATTAACAATAAAACAAGAGAAATGTCGCAAAAACAATAGGTACTACAAAATGTAACAAAGACATTTCCCCTTTTCTGAATTTGAAGAAAGTGTTCTTTTATATTTTTGAGCCATGCTTAAGCAAACTGGGAAGCATTGCCCTTGAGAGGTCAAGGTTATATTTGCTGTAAAGTGCCACATGCTGCCAGTTTGGGTTCAAAACTTTAAAGTAGGAAAAAAGGGGGCTCAAATATTCGAAGCTTACAAATGATCAGGGCATAGATGTAACTTTTGAACTTTTATAACTAAGGGACACTGTTCTTTGTGAAGAGTGGACATTGAGGATTTCCCCCCATTCATTTTTCCAAAAGTATGCACTTTGAATACAGTTGAATATGTTTACATTTGCATTTGTCACTTTTAGCACAATAAAAAGCACATTGCACTTCAAGACATGGATAACTTGTTTTTGGTCCATCTTGCGCTGAACAAATACAGAATCGATCTAAGTAGCTTGAATGGCAGCCTATGCAAGAGGGTGCCATACATTCTTTGTTTTCTTATTTTTCAACCCACCTGTTGACGCAGACGGTGACGTAGAAAAGTGTAAATGAAATACATACAAGTGCAGGAGGGATACCTCTGTCACCTGCCAAACGCAGTATTAACGCCTTGTAAACTGCAGTACTGATGAGAGATGTGAAATGCACTGTGATGACACACCCTGGGGTTGAGGTAACCGGTGGTTGTGCAATGTGCATATGCAATGGAAGCACACGTCTAAATTGTATCGTGTATTCCTAAAAATGTGTTTAAACTGAAGGAGGCTTTGGAAGTGATTGGCTTACACACATTGGCACATATTGTGGGCAGCATCCTGCATTGTAGCATTTGAAAGTAGGCACATTCAGAAAGTGCAAGACTAAGATGTGATAGCATTAAGAGAAGAGGCAGGAGAAGGAATCGGAGGGTGGATATATGACGCAGAGGCTTGGAATGCGTAATTATTGTGGTCAACCACAGGTAGGAATAGCATTGGATGCTAGTTGGACAGAGAGTCGTGCCCAATGAGGGGTCTTGACAACAGGAAGCAAATGGTCACAGAAAGAGAGGAAGATTCCAAAAAATTCTTTGAAACCTTTTGTAGGTTTGTTTATAGTGAAAAATGAGCCTAGAGAAAGAGTGGGGCTAAAAAAAAAACGCTTTCCTGATGTGATGATCATACGAACAGGAGCGATGATACCTGACTTCCTATCCTGCCCGAACACCACTCATTGAATGGATGGGTCAAGACATGAGCACCTCACTTCCTGTTATGAAGTGTGAGTCGGAGCAGAGTGGCGAGGGGACATGTGGCAACCTTGAAGAAAGCAAGTTGCTTAAAGTAAGTGCGACTGGTTTTCACTCCTCAGGTGGTGGCTGCTCTTCACCGCCCAGAGTTCCGGCATCACTTTTCCCTCCATAGCTCCCGCCTTCCCATGGCTTCCATAAAACAACAACACTGTCCCTCCCCCTCCCAGAGCGCGACCACTTGCTTTGCTCTCCCCAAAACCCCTCTCACCTCCAACAGTATGCAAAAAAATCACTGGCACTGGTATTTCGTTTTATGTGGCCATTGTCCTGCATTGACTAGCTCGGCCCTGAGTGTGTCATAAGTGTGATTACCTGGCTCCCTAGCTCTATAAGAGTCAGATTTGTCGAGAAGGTACAGAACAAGGATGAGAGCATGGTAATTTTGAATCCGTTTAGCAGATCACAAAATCTGTTAGGAATGCCTTTTGCATGATAGAGTCAGTTGCCCCCATTTTGGGAATTCATGAAAGGTCCAGGTCCAGGAGGGGAACTGTACACGTTAGTAGTATTTATTGCAAGGACAGCCCAGCCTGTTAGCATGGAGAATTCCTGGGAAAATTAGCTAATGGCAGGAGTTTTGACAGCCACTAAACATCTTCTACATGAATCGTTAGATACAACAAAGGGCCACTAGGCCACTTTGCTTGGTGCATGGATCCATATCTGGAGCTTGTTTATTTATTTATTGGATATTTGTACGGCGCATATACAACACATGGTATTTCAAGGCGCCACAAGACATAAAAGGTGGGGACAACGGAGAAAGATAACAATAACTCTCCTACTACGCCTTGTGACATTCGGATCGTGCAAGTGTAGTAAAAAGAAGTGCCAGTCTGCGCTAATGCAAAGTGCTAGGGTGGGAAGGGAAGTGCAGGGTAAAGAGGAGACAGTGCAAGTGAAAGGGGTTGAATGAGGGGGTCAGGGGGCTGGTGCCCTGCAGTACTCAGAGGGAACCTGCAGCAGACCGGGGTGTTAGCAAGGGAGGGGGCGAGGGAAGGAAGAAGTGAAAAGGAGGAGATCTACCCCCCACTCTCTGCTTACTGAAGGATCTGATCTGCAGAGAGTTGGTGCTAGAAGACCAAAGGTCTCTATCATGGAGGTATTTAGGGAAAGAGAGTTGGATGTAGCGGGGTCCCAGGCCCCAGAAGCCTTGTGATTGATGCAGAGGGGCACCGGGAGTTGGCAGAGGGATTTTAGGGCTGGCTAAATGTGGTCCCTGGGCTTGAGGCCAAGGATAAGTCGTGCAGTGCAATTCTGGATTAGTTGAAGGGGGCGAACGGAGGATAAAGGAAGATTGAGGAAGAGGTTGTTGCCGTAGTCCAGCCTGGAGAGGACCAGAACTCTGGAGACATGGAGTTTCTGGGAGAAAGTGGGGAAAGGGGGAATGCCTCTGAGGAGGTGCAGCTGATAGTGGGCCTTCTTGGCAAGGTCTGCAATGCGAGGAAAGGAGGAGAGGGGGAGAGGAGGAGAGAGAGGAGTCAAATATGACACCACATTTCTTTGCTTCACAAGCGGGTGAGGGGAGGGCACCCATAGAGGGTGGCCAGAGGGTAGGGAGGAAGGAGGGAGCAGGGATCCCAATGAGGAAGATCTCAGCCTTACTGGCATTAAGGCAGAGATCATTGGCAGCACACCATGCCTCCATTGCAGTCAGACAGTCAGGGATGAGAGGGGAAGAGTAGGCAGCAGAGGGAAGCTTGAAGGAGAGCTGTGTGTCGTCTGCATAATGCTGGAAGTGATGGGGGAAGGAGGAAATTAGATGGGCCAGAGGGGCGATGTAGATATTGAAGAGGCACAGCGAGAGGATAGAGCCTTGAGGGACGCTTCAGGTGGAGAGTGTCAAAGGGGAGAGAAAATGGCCCAGTTGAACATGGGAAGCACAGACAGAGATGAATGAAGTGAACGAGTCCTTGAATACCAAAAAATACTGAATTTCTTTTTTAATTTGGGAAACTCAACACTCCCCCCTATTTCTTTCGGTTTATAACCCCACCACAACCCCCTACTCACCCATGTTATTCCTTTACCCAACCCCCATGCATATTTTTTACTAAACATTTTGTATTTTTTGGTATTTATGGTCCGATTAAAATGTATTTTGTTATTTTCAATTTGTTATTATCGCTGGATACCAAGGGTAGCTAGGTGAAACTAGGTGAAGCTAGTTGCCACCTTTTACGGTCTTCCGAGGAGGGGTACAGGGATGTGGTACACCCGTCAGTGATGGGGAAGGGGCAAGGGGGTGGCAGACAGAGGAGAGGCAGGAGAAAGGAGGAAATTGATGAGGGATGGAAGACATCTATCAAGAAGGAGGAGTTTCGGCTGAGAGCCCTGGACCATGACAGTGCCATTCCGATAGACATTAGTGATGCACCTAGAGGATGAGAAGCATACCAAGAGTACTTACTGTTGGGATAAACTCTTGGAAGGCCCAGCACCATCCCTAAAGGAACGTAAGACTCAGTCAAGCAGCAAGTTCAAACTGAAATTTATTACATCTAAACCAACAGGGATCAGTACAAGGACAGAAGACATCTGTGGATGTCTCACAATCTCCGGGTTCGCAGGCCAGTTTTGACCTAAAACTGCATCACAGTGACGTCACAACCTGGGCCCCTCTCCAAAAAACCTATCAGACTACTGGATTGGTCGTCAAGTGCCTAATAACCTATATGATCCCCTAAACATGTTATTCTACTGGCTCGCCCATGTCAGGTGGCTGACCTGGTCCATCCCCAAGTCTCTATCTATAAGAAAGTTGCAGTGTGAGGGTCTTATCTTTGGTTCTTGCCCATTGCTACCCACTCCTAGGATACTGATCTGTGGTTGGCTAGAGCTGATGTCCCCAAGCCTGGGATCTGTAAAGGTTCTCAGCTCTTGGTGTACCTTCTCATAGTAAAAAGAATGACCCTGTGTCTGCATTGTAACTTGTGTGTACCACCTTAGACTAGGAGAGTGTTTGTTCATCTCGTGCAACACTTGTCTCACATCGTAACATCTTTGTTGCAAGCTTCTGTCTGGCGGCGTGAGATTGGCTCCCTTTCCCAGCGCTGGTTGCTCTCCATTGTCTGAGTCGGTCAGGTCACGTGTTCGGAGACCATGATTTGGAGCTGTGCAGCTCTGAATTATGAATAATTATTTACATTTACTGCAGCTGGTGTTATTGTCTTTCAGGGAATGGAATGGCATCAGTATCTGGTGGCCTGGGCAGCAGGTCCTGTCTCACAAGTTTGCTCTTGTCCAGCCTGAATTCAACTCAGCTCAGCTCTTGCTGAGAGGGTTGTTGCCTGCTGTAATTTTCCTAAACCATAACGCGGTTCCTAAAATGTTTGTGCTGTGTTATATTCCCCATAGGTTAGTCACACTAGGCTCTGTCAGGTCCCTTAGGTGCTCCTACAGTTCCATAAGGTTATTTGCATATAAACATTTGCAAGCTTTACTCAGGATCTCTTGCTTCTTGCAGTTTCTGCATTGCTGCGTTTAGCCAATGGCAAAATAATGAAAGCAATGACAGTATGTATATGTATCTGTCCTCTAACTATGTAACTGTACGCTTGTGTTCTTCATGTATTCAAGTGTGTGTTTGTGTCCCAAAAGTGCAGATGGCACATGTGCTTCATGTCTAACGCTGCTAAGTCGGGGTGTCTCTATTGATGTCAGCAACATGGCTTCTCTGCACTTTAATCAATACTGTCAATTGAGGTCTCTTAAGCTGCAGCCCGTGGCTCCTCGACCACTCTGTGGTAGACTTGTACCACACCTGGCCTGTAGGACTGGCTGAGTGTGTACCTCTCGACATACTTATCAATCATTGGAGCACTGGGAATTGGTCTGAAATAGTATGGGAGATCTTGGTATCTCCTGGCCTTCTACCGCGTGATGTATCTTATAGGAGGGGAGGAGGGGGCAAACTTCCCCATCCCTCTTCAGAGGATGCGAAGTATAGCAAGAGTACTTACCATCTTGTGCCACCATTAATGGGCGATGAACAGAAAGGAGAGAGGACAGAGAGCATGTGGGGAGACCTTAGGTCTGGAGAGGTGGTGGCAGAGAGAATTGTTAAGGATTTCAATCAGGCAACGCACACCTTAGTCTCAGCCCAGTATGCAGTGCGCAATTGAAATGTGTATGTGTGATAGATTAGATTCTATATTGAGATGGTACACCACTCATATCACACCCCCTTTTCAAATACCCTGGGTCACAATGGACCTCGAACCAGGTTGGTTGATAAAATATAATATTTATTTATTTTAAAATAAAAAAAATCATACCATTTTTAATATGGGGCAGCAATCACCAATGGGGTGATAATAACAATAGAAATGTAAACATTGCACTTGGTTTAACCTTCTATTGACACAACTACAAAACACCAGGGAATAGGAACACTTTTTGATTTTAGGTTAGATATCACTGGAGTTAGAATTTACCCCTGCAATAATCTCTCAACCCACAAATAATACATTTTAAGTGGATAAACAGAATCAGCAGGTAATCAGGAATGACAAATAAGAAACAGAATTGCAATCTGACTTTCCCTCCCCAAACAAGAGAGATAAACAGATTTAAACCCTGGCAATGCTAAAAATGACACTTGGAAATGGATGAATAAATGAATGAATGTGTATGACTATTGAAACTACAACAATTCTTTACTGGAGCAACACTGGAAAGATACTAGTAGTCACAAGCAATGGATTGAGCAAAAGCATACAATTTGAAATTGAATGGAAGAATGAAAACAGTTTATAATCAAAATGACACGTTATAAATGTAACACACTTTTGCAAATACCACCTGAATTTACCAAAACAGTTTTCAATAAAAACAGGTGAAATAATCTTGGGTTGGGGGTAGCTAAGGATCCTAGGCACAGGATGGAATTGAAATGAGGTCTGTAGCTGGTAAATTGACTGAGTTATGCAAGATATAGTGAGGTGCATTTTTGAGAAAATGAAGGTGCAAAAAGGAACAGAAATCAATTTTGACAAGGATAGGTTTACTCTACACTAGGGCATTCAGGCTAGGCTACCAGATTGATACACAGTAAGCTCCGGGGTTGATCTGCAGAATCCACCCTAGCACCTCCGCGCCTGCCCTGGCGGACCCAGTCCGATCACCCGAGGGAGGACGAAGGGCTTAGGATTTCACAAGACACAATTATTAAAGATGTTGGCTCTAGCACAAGGAATCAAAGCAGGGTAGTAAGAATGATTGTGACAATATTACAATATTACAATTATCAGGATAAGGTTAGGATGACTTAGAGATTGGGATAGAACAAAGCAAGGCAAGGTTTTCTATGTTTCTATGGTTCCTATTGATACTCACAATCCAATTTTAGTTTGTTTTTTGGACAGTCAGCAGTTCTGGTCGCCACACAGGTCTGGTCTAACACAGGGCAGCCGGAAAAGCTCAGCAGGACAGGGTCAGCTGGGCAGGGGCTGGATATCAAAGGATAGTTCTTCTGGACTGGCAATTCTGGTTACTGGATACTATAGGGCATCAGGAGAGCAGGATGGCAGCAGCATGCAGTGAGTGGCAGCAAGCCAGGTTAATTTTCAAAGGTCGTTTTTCAAAGAAATGAGCTGGGGTTAGATCTCTGTCTTCGGCTGGGGCCTCCCTCTGGAACAGCCTCCCTGCCACTCTTAAACTTGAGGAGAACCACCTCTGGTTCAGGAAGCACCGCAAGACCTTCCTCTTTTTTTCTGCCTTCACTCCCCCTCTCCCCTGCTGATCTGTTCTCTCTTGGCACCATGCACCTGGCCACCCTCTGTCCTTCGGGCCCAGGTACCTGCTCAAACTGCCACCCTCCCCCACTGCCTCCGGTCCACCCCTTGCACTGGGGTCTGTATCTGTGCCCATACAGCCCTCCCTTTTTCTTCCTGCACTTATCAGACCTACCTTGTCTGCTGCCTTAAACCTAGCACTTGCAAATTGCTGGCTGCACTACCACTGTTTGTTGCCTTTATTATTTATTTATTGCTATTTATTCTCCTCTGCTTCGCACTTTACACTTCTCCCCCCTTCCATGCACTTTTCCCCTCCCCCTCTCCCATGCACTTGCGCGTTCTCAATGTCACTGGGCCTGGTAAGATCACTGTTGTGTTCTCCCCTGTTCCCCTCCCTTGCCTTGTCGCGCTCTGAAACACTTGTGTACGAGCGCGATAGAAATAAAATATCAATCAATCAATCAATTCAGGATGCTTCCCAAAACAGCACAGCGATTCCCTTGGTTATGAGGATTATTTTAGAATTGAGGCCTAGCTGAAGCAGGATCAGCAATTGCTTGGCGTTGTGGTTGGGATCTGGAGTTTAGATGGATAAATGCAAGATGAAGACAGGTACAGACAGGAAGAGGACGTGTAGGAATCAGGAATCAGAGTGTCTAGTGTGTTGTGAGGGGCTCTTATTTATAATGCAAGATGACATCATGACAGTATATGACAGGGGCAGGCTTTACTACACATGCCCCTAACAGTAGGATTGGGCAAGGGTAGTAATCTCTGCCTTGCTCTCTGCTGTTTGGATTTCTAAGGGAATGATGTCAGGTTTATGAGGTGATGTTTACAATGTCCAGAAACTCCCACATTTACTTTACTGAAAATCAGATTTTGCCAAAAACATACAGTTATACACTTGCAATCTCTTGGCAAATTATACCCAAAGGTTACATATGAAGTGCAGCACAGATTAGTCCAAACCTCCCATCTGTGCGACCTTGTTTTGCCTTTCTGACACATTTTGGTAATTTTACACCTTAAAGATCTGGCCTAAAATTCCACAATTTTATACACAAATGCGAATTGTCCCCAGGGGTGTATGTACAAACTCTTATATTTGCCACATTAACACTTTACTTGGAATTGGTCATATTTCGTAACTTCTGTTCCCCTTGCGGCAATGAGTTCTACCAAGTTTTAAAAGATGTCCCACAAAATTAGGTTTAACATTGCCAACATTTAAATTTCTGCTACTTCCTGCTACAGAAATAAGAGTCTTTAAAGTTCCTTTGTAACATAGTCTCTGGCACCAAAAGGCAGTCCCTTTGTTACTTGATCCTGTTTATTTTTTCCTTCCTTCAACTGCAAGCAGTTTTCAATTTCTTCCAGGCAAGGGTGTTTCCAGTCTTAATTGAAGGTTTTATTGCAATTTCAAACTTGACAGGTGAGTGTCCCAGGACTGCTATTGTCCCAGCCTGGAGCACAGATGAATGTCTGATGAACATGTGGACTCTCATTGTCCTAACCCATTCAAAGTTTTTCAAGCTGGCACTTCACACCTATGTGTCCTGGATTTAGGGTGTATCTCCCTTCCTAGGAGGGGTTTCATAGCTGGCAAATGGAATAACAGGTTTATGAGAGCTTGCAACTCCAGCCTATGTGTTTTAAACGGTTTCATTTCTTACTTTGGGTCTTGAATTAAACTAACCTATGACAGAAGATATCCTATGTGTCTATTGTCACCACTAACATAACTCCTTTACATGGCTAAGTAAGCAGCCTTTCATTAACAATTGAGTTTTAAACAGGTCATGTTTTTCTCTTCAGTCAGCACAGCACATTTTTCCACATGTGTCAAAAACTTCTATCATTTCTTTCTTTAATTCGGTTTGCAGCTCCTTAGATTGCCACTGTCTTGGTAGCTGTAGTCATTTTCCTTGGAGCAGGACTCTTATCTAAAGTATAGATACAATTCTCCTTGACCTGGATCAGAGAGTAAAAAGTCTCTTTGAACTGCTGCGTCTGGATACATTTTGTCAAGAAATAAACGTGTGTTTCCCGTGCGAGTGAAAAATGAAGTTACTTTGGATTTCTCTCAGAGTTGGTTTAACTGGGCCTTTTTACTCACAGTGGTTTCAGAATGACAGATGAAATTGGCATCAAAGCAGCATTTTGAAAGGGTGAAAAAGGTTTCATTTGGAAGGGGATTTTGGCTTTTGCAGCAATGGAAGGCTTTCCTTTTCCCTTGATTCCAGATATGTTTCAGAACACACTGGCATATTTTTCAGTGTGTCCCCTTGTTCCATGTTGCCCAAAGTGTGTGAGGCAAGATGGTGCAGCCATTTTTCTGTTGTTGCTGCCAATAGCAGTTTTGAGGTCATGGTGCGCACAGGAGGCAGCGCAGCCATGTTACTGTTTCTTACGCAAAGGTAGCTCAGTGATGTAAGGCAATGCCGTTGAGTGGGTCAATATATCCCACCGGATGTCTGTGACAGTCTGCCTGGAAGAAGCGTTGACATAGGTGTCAGAGATTGGCCGGCCTGGGTTAGAGACCAGGAGATCTTCCTTGAACGTTTTCCTTCCAGACTTCGAAAGAGAGGTAGGATAGGTGATACAGTAAGAGTTAGAGTAAAAAGGGGAAATGGGGAGCACCATGAAGCACTATGGAGCGAGATACATGGAGATGGCAGGGGGAGAGAGAGAGAAGGATAATGCACAAAACATGATGAACTCACCAGGTGGCCTTGCAGCAAGACAGGCGCAGACGAACCAGGTGTGCAACATCATCCAAGTCGCCGAGCTGGGTATTGCACAGCTGCAGCAACAGAGGAGGAAGACGACAGCTGCAGGAACAGGCGGCTTATCAGCAAGGCAAGAGCAGACGTGTCAGGAGCACGAGAGGGAAGTCATCCCAGTGGAGAGAGTCCAGCGGCAGGTTTTGGAAGCAAGCTGACAGGCACTATAGGACCCAGAGAAGGAGTTGCAGGAGTCTGAGGTGAGTGTGTGAGTGTGTGAGTGACTGTGTGTGTGTATGCGTGTGTGCCTGTGCATGTAGAAAATATGTTTGTGAAGGGGGAGGTGCAGGGGGTAAATGTAACTAGGTGCGTGTTTGCGTGTGTGTGTGTGATTGTGGTCGGGGATTGAGTGAGTATGCTTGGGCAAGAGGAGGCAGTGGGTGGAGCAAGGAGGAAAGGGGGCTCAGGCGGTGAAAATCCCTGAATTCATGGTATTTCTGCTTTTTGAGGGTCACACAAAATCAACCGAAATAAATCAGTCTTTTTTTTATGTGCGGCCTTCAAAAAGCGGAAATTTCACATAGAACCCATCTGACAGCTGACCAATAATTATGTTAAATGGATTTACAAGTATTTAAAGAGCACAATCCATTTAAATGTACATATGCCGTCGTGCTTAGACTCATGTTGGCCTTTGTGATGTCATAAAGCTATTTAGATTTGCATGTATACGTCTCATAACACCATACGTTTCATTTGTTACTCATATCAAGGACGTTAGGTAATGTATATAGGCACATCACAGATTTGTCAGCGATATTCTTTTTCAATATATGGCCACTATATTGTTTATAGGACCAGTGTTCCAGTGTCGCTAAGATGGATGCACAGTATAGCCAATAATGCCATGCAACATGCGTAATCATATATTCTGAGGTCATTGCATATCATATTTTTTGTGAATCTCTTGGTAACATCAGAAATGCAGTCAATGACATTGGTGTCGTGCAGTGCTTCAAAGCTTGCAATGACCAACTCAGTGCTGTAAAAAAAATGAATGCAACAAATAAACAAGAGAAAGATCCTCTCAGAGTAACCAAAGGTTGACTGTGGATCCAGGTAAGAGGCTGCCTGAATACTGCGGTTTTGTACTTATTTGTTTTTGTTCTATTGGGAGAGATATCACTAACTAACTCCAGCAGGGAGTTCCTTGATTATATTCCTGGGGCCAGATTACAGAAACATTGCACCGGTGCAAGTGCAAAGTTGCACAGTATTAGCACTAGGGCAAGGTTTGCCGTATGTCTACAAAAAATTAGAACATAGAAGAAAACTGTTTCACTGTGACAAGTGCAAAGTTTGCCTTAGTGCTAATAAGGAACGGTATTTCCCACATCGAAAATGTATCTTTTTTGCAATATGCCAATGTTTGCCCTGGTGCTTATACCATGCTATACTGCACTTGTCACAGTGAAACAGTTTTCTTGTATGTCCCAGTGTTTTAAGAGGTAGGACAAACCTTGCCGTAGTGCTAATACTGTGCAACTTTGCACTTGCACAGGTGCAAAGTTTCTGTAATCTGGCCCCAGTTGCCTATATTCATCTACCGCCCATGATCCAATTCTAAGGAATATTTGGGAGATCTGACCCTGTGCAATTAAATATCTGCCTTGGCACTCTCCCAATTAAGTAACATCAGGCAAAGGCTTGTGCTAATCAAATCTCATGCAAAAAATCTCCCATCTAATTGGTTGGTGTTAGCTTATATTGTACCTGCAGCGAATGACCTGTAAATGTTTGCTTTTTCACTTTATTTTCCATATATCAATTATTCACCCCCTTTGTCGTATTTTGCCCTCTGTTGTCCATGATGAAAAAACACAGAATTGGTTAGATACCCAATTATTTAATACTGAAACTCCAGATATGACACATAATGATGCTTAAGTGCTGCTACAACAATGGAAAGCATGAATACTGTTTCAAGACTCATGTACTTAAAATGTGTGAATATTAAAAATACGTACTAACATCTCTTCATGACCGTCCACTTGCAAAGGTTACAAAGTTCAATTTTTATCATACACATGTTTTCCTGAGGTCATATACATTTCTGCATAACAAAGTTATTCATGAAGACAGGATTTAGTATTGCACATTGCTATTGCCACTGCCATGGACCTCTGTGGATACAGAACGCTTCGGGAAAACACATTATTTTATTGTATGCTTATGGCATAGCCTCCACTCCCACTAATAATAATACCACATCGTGCCATGCTCAGGACATGCACTGTCCAGCTTTGTAGGGAATCTGAATTGGCAAGCTGGTGTATGTATGAGGTCATCACGTGGTCACTGTGTACATGTTGGGAAGCTGGTTTGCTACTACCGACGGTTGAGGGAGAAACAGTAGCCAGCCTGGGTGGTGAACACTAGTGTCATAGCTCTTACTTATATCTGGGCACAACTGGCAACGTGGAGCAATCAAGAAGGCTGACCATCACATCAGTACGTGTCGCTTTGTCAGCGTGGTTCTCTATCGTGTCTGGACTGTAAGGATACGCTGTGAAGCCCCTTGGTAGACTACAACAGTTTGGCAACGAGGACCGGAAGGACCACTTTGCAGTGCCGGCTGTTGGGTGAGGGGGGGTGAGGAACCTGACTACTGCCCCCTGAGGAGACGGACTCCCCATCCAGGGCTTGGCAGTTGCTGCAGTCGTTGTGGCGCTGGTGTAAAGATCGGCTGGAAGTTGCCACTCTACTGGAGGACTGCAGTGGAGTTGGCTGTGTCTGACCTCTAGTGTAAAAGAAAATAAGAAGAAAGTGCTTAGAAATAATGTGTTACTTTCGGTGGAACGTGCTGGGCTGTGGAATGTTTGGGTGGAATATTGGGCCTTTTTGAGTGATGGTGTTTTGATGGACAGTTAGAGTGAGCTGGGCTGGTGTGTGGATGGGCCAGTGTTTTTCCTGTGCTACACTAGGACATGTAGCACAAATAAACATATCGACTTACCTGTTTTCCTGTTTGGTGTCCGGAAGAAGAACCCCCACCTTGGTTACTTCACTGGTGATGAGTTTGATTGCTGCTGCAGAGGAGCACAGGCACTGCCCCTGAAGAATTCACCATCCACGTAAACACCAAAGCCTCCGGTGCCTTGCATGCCGGGTGGTGCAAGGATAGCAGTTGCGGTTCAGCAGCTGTAGCCGGCGATGCCCCAGAAGTTGGTTTGGGGCCAGCAGAGATGCAGTCAGGAGAGCTGTACGGAGCAGTTGGAGTGAGATGGCCTGTTCCTGCAGTCCGGGCGGACTAGGGAGGGTTTTTGCTGTGAAAGATTTCCCATCCCTAGAGACGAGTTGTGAAGTCCTGTGGCTGAGCGGCTCAGAAAGTCTCCTCTCTGCGGACACAGGGCATGCTGGAGAAGTGGCGGGTGCTGCTGTAGGAGGTGCCAGTGAACTGTTCCCTGGGCAGGGGGCTGCAAAGAGCTGTGGGCCGGGTGGTGCAGTGGTGGTCCGCAGGAGTGGCATAAGTTGTACGATGGCTGCAGTTAGCATGCCTTTGGGTGGAGACCCTACGAAGGGTGCAGACCTTTTCCTGTCCGATGCTGCAGGAGAAATGATGACGTCACCAGCATTGGAAGCACATTGGAGTCATGTCGGGTGGAACACGGGGTCACTGTGGAACGCAGTGTGCGCTCCAAAGTAAAGTTGGCTCCTGCTACCAGTGAACTAATAAGCAGCAAGCAGTGCATAGCATGGCCTGCTGTCGCAATGGAGGATGATGAGAAGAGGAGGGACATGAAGAGGCAGCAATGCACTGTCATGGTAAAGTCATTTGTGGAGTGTGGCCCTAAAAGAGACCGAAAGAGGTCCTTGCCTCTGGTGTACGGTGGGTGAGCCGTGGTGTGAGGAGTTTTGTAAAACGTGTAGCAGCTTCATTAACAATTTAAAAGAACTGCATCCAGATCACTGGGGGTTTTATGTTGAGCTTAAAGCCCTCGCCTTATCCGAAGATTGAAGTAGTTTAGGTGTCTGCGGGTGGCCATTAACCTTTGTGTTGTGGTGTTTGGTGTTGTGGCCTCTGGGGTTGGCCATGAGTTAATGTTTGTCAGGGGCCTGAGAGGTCACATTTTGTGTGGATGTTTATGTTGTGGACCATGGTTTCACTGATAGGTTGGGCATTATTTTCCACATGTTTAACTGTGTTTTTCTTTTCATGTCTATGGTTTGGACATCTGGGTGCAGGGATATACCTGGTTTTGTGGGATAGGACTGTGTTTTCCTCTTTGGGGGCGATTTTGGACTTATGGGTGCTGGGTGTGCTCTCATTTTGGTATTGTAGACAAAACTATGCTGACATGAGGGTGGTGCAGGTGATTTTTACAGGACATGTGTTTATAATCTAATAATTGTTCTCACAATGTGCATTTAAAAATGTTCTTGCAGCTATGTGTAAGTTCATTTTCGTTTGTTTGAGTGTGTATTGGTGTTGTTTTGTTTGTGTAGTCGGTGATGAGTGGAAGAGTTTGGAATTGTGGTGTGACCGCTGTTTACAGTCTTGGCTGTGTCTGGTGCATGGCAGTGTTGGCGCGTAGAGGAGCAGAGCATTGGCTGGTGGTTACAGTCGTGGCCATGTGAGGTGGGGCCTGGCGATGTTGTGAATTTGGTGAGTAGTGGAGTCCTGACTGTTGGTTAGAGCCGTGGCCATGTGAGGTTCATGGCAGTGTTGTGAAGTTGGTGCGTAGACTGCTGGTTACGGCCATGGTCATATGAGGTGCATGGCGGTGTTGTGGAGTTGATGTGTAGAGGAGTAGAGCATTGACTTTTGGTTACAGTAGTGCCGTGTGAGGTGCATGGTGGTGTTGTGAAGTTTGGTTAGTAGGGGAGTACAGAGGAGTTTTAACTGTTGGTTACACTCGTGGCCGTGTGAGGTTCATGGCAGTGTTGTGGAGTTTGGTGAGTACAGGAGGCTAGAGGAGTTTCGACTGTTGGTTACAGTCATGGCCAAGTCAGGTGCATGGCGGTGTTGTGGTGGAGTTTTTGGCCGATGTTTGGTGTTTGGGTTTGACTTTTGTTTTAGTTATGTTGGCAGTGTCCAACAGGCTTGTGGTATGGTGTAGATCAACTGCAAACAGTATGGCATGGTACAGCTGTTGTGAGGCGTGGTTCAGCTGTTGTGTATTGGTCAGCTTTGTCCAGTATAGTGAGGTGTCGTGTTTTAAGGCGCATTCCCGTTGGGCAGGCATTTTGTTATCTTCCATGTCCGGTGGATGGTATGGGTTGTCTTGTGCATGCACCACATTCCAATTAGTTGTATTCCAACATCTTGGTTTGAAATAAAACCCATGGTAGGTGGTCTGTGCTGATTACGGTGGGTGTTGATCAAACGTCTGGTTTGGGCCAGGCATAGTTCTGGTTATGGCGTGACAGGATGTTATCATCTGTTTCTAATCTTGCCGTGCTTTTTGCTGGCAGGTTTGGTTGGTTTGTACGTGGCAATTGTGGTTTGATGAACAGAAGGGGTGGATAGGTGCTTATTGTGTGCTCATTGGGATTTTTGAAGTTGGGAGCTTATTGGCATTCTGAGCATCTGTGGTTTAGTGGTTTGGGCAGTTTGTCCTGCCTCTACATTATTCTTGGGTGCCTACATTATGCCATGCTTAATGTACCACTTTTTCGTGTGTTGTGGTGAACGAATGGGGGAGAAGTGTAGTAACGTGTGACTGTCGGTGGAACGTGCTGGGCTGTGGAATGTTTGGGTGGAATATTGGTGCTGTTTTAGTGGTGCTGTTCTGAGGGACAGTTAGAGTGAGCTGGCCTGGTGTGTGGATGGGCCACTGTTTTTCCTGTGCTACACTAGGACTTATGGTATACAGTTGAGCACAAATAAACTTATCGACTTACCTGTTTTCCTGTTTGGTGTCTGGAAGAAGAACTCCCACCTTTGTTACTTCAGGCTCCCACACTTAACTTGGTGAATGCAGGCAATGTGAGGCTTGTTATGTGTCTTGATGGACTTTGGGATTGTGCTCTGAGCCGAATTCCTGTCGTCTTGGTGATCTAGAAGCCAATGATGACATTGAGATATGTGCCACCAATGGGGAATGACGCTGATGGTCCTAAATTTCCATTGGAGGGAGAAGTACGTATTGTGTTGCATATGGCAATGGAAAGAGAGCTGTAAGTGGAGAAAGTCTGCTGATCAAAATGGCAAGGTGAAGTGGCCCAGTGAACAAACACTGTTGGAAGGATGCGGAAGACAGCATTAGAGTTATGGGATCTAGAAAATCTGGTCATGCCCCCTCATCACGATCACAACCCATAGCTTCATATGCGTCCTCACAGCGATGAAAATAAGCATGGGGAATTCACTTTCAGTCCCGTTTTCCTTTTTATTCTTGCTATAATCAGAATGATATACAAATAGCATTTAAAGGACAACATTAGCAGTCCAGGATGAGGGTGCTTGTGTTTTTACATAGGCATTGACAGCTTTTCATCAATAGCATCCACAAGAAATGTATACTGGCCATAGTATAATTGCAGAACACAGATTGCATGGAAAAGGTGCACATAATCCAGAATAGACAGAGGACTCAGATTTGCTCCCTCACAGAGGGCAACAGTGTTCAAGCATGGATACAGGAGACCAATTGGAAGAAAGGAGAAATCTACAATTAGCACAGCATAGATAGTGGATGAAGATTAGGAACTACCAGCAAGGTGTCTGTATCTGGATGGACTGAGATTAAAAGAAGGACATGGCTTATAAGTAGTCTAATCATTTGAGAGCAAAAGAACAAGTGGCTGTGGTGTGCAATATATCAATGCTAACTATGATTATAGGTAAAGCAACACTATAGCCAGTGGCACTATGAGTGAGGCATTTTGAAGATCATACCCTGACAACAAATTCACTCTCAAGGGATGACAATGTTGAAAGGTTTCAGAACTGTCAATTTGGAGAGGTTAGGCAATATGCCCAGAATTATATAGGTAGTTTACTGCACAGCCTTTTCTGCTGAATTTGATTTTGCTGCTTTTTTACATAGGATTTTACCGCATATGACACTGTTGGGGTGATTATCCCGAGGCCGGCAGAGCCGTCCATGGACCTCCGGGCTGGGAGGCCCAACTCCTCCCGTGTTTCCCAAAAGGAGTATGAGACACACACAAGGAGCAAGATGGTTCTGCTGTTTATTATAACAACGGCAGGGATGGGTCTCGGACCGTACGCGTCCATCCAGATTCTCACTCTTAGTGGGGCTCGCAGGCCCTTTTTACAACAGTATGATGTGCTATCTGCGTCACCTGGGAAAGTTAGCAAAAAACCTATTGCCACTCAGGATTGGTTCCCCGAGTGGTAGGGTTAGTATAGGATATATATGGAGACGGATGTTACTGCTTAAGGATGAGTCAGGTGGTATACTTGGGCCGTCCCTACTATTAGATACTTGAAAATTGCTACAAGAGGACCCCTGGTGATTGGCTAATACTACTGCCGTCAGTGATGAGCCCCCCTGTGTTCTGATTGGTTCTCCCGTGAGCCCCCAAGCCTGGGACCATCGTCGTTCCCAGCTCGCGGTGTACCTGTCATTAGCAACAATGTGCAACTATGTGTTTGT
Source organism: Ambystoma mexicanum (assembly GCF_040938575.1). Classification (NCBI taxonomy): domain Eukaryota; kingdom Metazoa; phylum Chordata; class Amphibia; order Caudata; family Ambystomatidae; genus Ambystoma; species Ambystoma mexicanum. The sequence continues at coordinate 545,283,852 of NC_090939.1, forward strand.
GCAGGCAACATACAGGTCTGCTCATAGGCCTGTGAGCGGGTCGTTCCCATTGCCGTAGGTGTCCATCTTGCCGCTTGACTTGATGCTGACTCTGATGGCACCAATACGCCATTATTTATCAGGGCTCTTATGGTTTCGTATATGTCCTCATCTGCCTCTTTTGATCGTGGGTATTGCTTCACTCTAGGTAATATTGCACCCTTTTTCAACTTTATTTTTACTCCCCCAATGCTCTTTATACAGCACACGTCATAGGGACTGGTGGTCCACAGTGATGCTGGAACTTTAGCCATGTCTTCCTCGTAAAATGGTACTGGGGTAGATGCAGGTGCCTCAAGTGCCATTGCCATTTTCAGTGCTACTTGCTTGTATGTCACTCTTAACCAGATGTCGAAACTCATCATAAATACCATCTCTCCTTTTCCTTTGTTCTCTGAAAAGAGCTCTTCGTCAGACACCTGCGTGAGCCTGCATCCCTCAGCCAGTGCTATTACTGCTCTCCATGCTCTCCCTTCCCTGTCTTGGGCATGTACTGCGATGTAATCTGCAGTTGCTATAATGCTCTCGATGCTCACCGAAAACACCTTTCCCTCTGGTTCACTAGCTGGTGTCTCAGGCCTGAACAAATAAATGCTGCTGGCCTCCTCCAAATCTTGCTTTCTATTCCTGGCATCCATGTAAATGCCATGCCTGTTCCATATTGGAACAGTTCGCCATCCACAGGCTCAGCTCGAGCTACTGTCTGGCCACAGTAAGCTTGCAGCATTTGTCGTGCAGTAAGCATGTTTATTCCTGGTGTGGAGCAAATTATGCCGTTCTCCATGAAGGAGATTGTCATATTTAATCTGCTCATTATGTCCCTTCCAAGTATGTTCACTGGCGACTCCTTTGAATGCAGGAGTGGGACAGACATGTCATAATCTCCTATAGATAAGGAGATGTTATCAGTAAAGGGAACCAACCCTCTAGCCCCAGAGAATCCTTGAGTGTGCATGGCCTCGCCTGACATTTTAAATTTACCCTCCCTTATGCAAGACCTAGTTGCCCCAGTGTCAACAAGGAAGGAACATTTTTTGTCACCTATCGCTACCTGAATGCGTGGTTCCTCCACGCTATTAGGTGTTATCGACAGGATGGGACACACCAAGGACGTCTGTGGGCTGTCCTATTGTGGGTACAGTGACTGACCGCTTCCTGTGTAAGGGTTGTGACCCAAGGCAGTCACCCTCCCCAACTGTGTTTGTTGTAGCAGTGTATCAGTGGGTGTCAATTTATGGTCCTGTATTTGAGTGAGCTGTTGTACTGGTTGCACTTGGTGTTGTTGTGTTATTGCCACCTGTTGCTGCGGTGGTGCGTATGTCTGTAACTGTTGTTGTGGTGCAGTGTAGTGGTGCATCTGTTGCTGTGTGTTGCTCTGTTGCATTGCCTGCTGTTGCTGGTAAACCTGCTGCTCCCTCATAGGCCCTTGTGGTCCCTGTTCCCCCAAGGCTGGTGGGGTGGGTCTCATTCTACATGTTCGTGACATGTGTCCCAACATTCCACAAACCCAACATACAGGTGGTTTCCTGGCCTGCCATGGGAAACTCCCTGCATTGTCTTGGTACCCTTGTTGCCCATTGGGGTAGTAACTTCGAAATCCTCCCCCTTGCTGTGGTGCATGTTGGCCATACCCTCTCCCTCTCATCATTCCGCCCCTTCCCCGGGGGTTGTTATAATATCCATTTCCCGGTGGCATGTACCCTCCTCTTGTAGGAGCCGCGTATGGCGGGGGTGGTGGCATCTGTTGTGTTATAAGTTGTGGTGGTTGTGGTAATGGTACTATTTGTTGTTGTATGGAATCTTGTGCAGCCACTACTTGCGTGGGGTTTGGTGCCATTATTGCCGGTGTAGATATTAGTGCTCCTTCCATGGTATACTGTATACTATAGTTTTTTCTGCACTAATTTTGCCTCTTCTGCTTTCCTATATTCTTCCTTTTGTTTAATCTTTTCTTGCCACATCCTACAGTGGTGTACTATTGTTAGTTGTATTTCCGGCTAGGCCTTAGCTTCCATTCCCACTATCTTCTTCAGTTGTCTTTGTACTGCCTCTGGGAGCCCTTGTACTAGTATGTGGTAAAAAATGGCTGGTGTCTTGTCCCATTGCTCCCTAGTTTCCAAGCGCCACTTCCCCTGAATCTCCTGGATATAATCATCAGGATCTTCATTCTCACGCATCTTGCATGACGTAATTGTTCCTATATCTGATGTGTCTGGGTACTGGACCCTCAGTGCCTGCCACAATGCATGCCTGCAGTTGGCAAATGGCGCCCCGTCATGTGATGTGTTTGTTATTGTAACTCCGGGGAAGCCTGCCCTCTTCCAAATGTCATCTGCCGCGTCCCCTAATATTGATATTAATAGCCCCTTCATGTCTCCCACTGCTAGTTTCTGACCCGCGGTGTGTTTTTCCATCTCGTATATCCATTTCCCCGCTCCTCCGCTTAGTGATGGGAGCCTGCACTTTATATTCTCCTTATCAGCATGCTTCCAAGGGACATATTGTGGTCTAGGCCCTCCCCTCTCCAATACTGGCATTACATTTTACCCCATCTGTCCCCCCCGTTGTCGCGGGGTGGAATCTGTGTACTCCTCCTCTTCCTCTGGGTCAAGTAAATCTGCTGCCATATCTATATTACCGCTGCTTGTCGTATCTTCTCCTTCATTTCTCCTCCCTCTACTATTACTCTCTTGGTTTACTGCAGGTGTGAGTGGCCGTTTTTCCTCCCTGCATCCTGGGAGGTCTCTGAGCCTGCCGATGTATGGTGTGTGTTCAGACGCGGGTGTGGGTGGGCGTGTTGGGTGTGATGATGTGGATGTAACTGCGCGTGTTGTTCCTCCTGCCACTTCTCCTACCTGCTCCTCACTTCTCTTCTCTTCTCTTCTTCCTTCTTCTTGCATGCCCATGGTGATTCCCCGTTAGCGCGTGTGATGTACAATTTATCTAAGCTCTCCCTACCGCCGCTTCTTCCTTCTCTTCCCACACCCTCGTCTTCTTCGCTGCAGAATTCATCCAGGAGCGACAACCCCCAATCTGTCCTTTTCCCCCTTTCTGTCACCATTTTTAAGTCTATTAAATCCGTTCCTTTCTGTTCTCCTCTACTAGTTACTCCCCCTTGTGCTGATGTTGTAGCCACTTCCGCATCCCGACGCGCATATGTTCTTACCTCATGCTCCGGTTTCCTCTCTCTTCTCTCCTCTTCCTTCTTTTCCACTATTTCACCACCTATTTCCTCTTTCTTCTTTTTCAATTCCTCCATCACCTCGCTACTTACCTTCGCTAATATCCTTTCTTCCTCTCTCCTCCTTTCCCATTTCTCTTTTTCCCTTTCTAATATGCTTTCTATTACTTTACCTTCTTTGTATTTCCTGGTGCTTTCAGAGAGTATTTTCTTCTTCCATAGTTTCATTTCCTTTTCCTTCTCTTCATGTCACGCTGTGCCGCTTGGGATACCCTTTCCGCTATTGCCTTCATCCTCTCCGCTTCCCTCTTCCTCTCTTCTGTACGCTCCTTCATCCTTTCTAGCTCAACCCTACTTTCCTTCCTCTCCTTCCTCCTTCCTCGTGCCTATTGCTCGAGCTGCTTAATCAGTGCACTCCGCTCATCCCTCAATTCAGCTAATCGTTCCTCCAACAACTCCTCCTCTTCCTGTGACAGCTCTCCTTCCCTTGTCTTACTCTCCTCAGCCCCTAGTCCAGTACTACCTGTGTCGTCCTTATTCATTCTCCTCACCACATCTTTTTCTTCTCCTGTTAATGTCCCTCGCAGCTTTAAGAGCACCTGCGCTGCCATCCATTCGTCTTGTCCTATGTTCGAACTGTGCTCCTCGCTGTTCTTCCCTCCCTTTGTGTGCGCCTGTGTGCAACTCGAACCCACCGTGCTCGTCACCTCCTCCCCCTTCTGGTAGCTACCTGTAGTGGTATATGGTGGAGGGCTGTATGCGGGGTTTGAGTACCCCTCAGCTGCTGTCAGTTGTTGCCTTGCTGCTTCTCGTAACTCTGTCACAGGACACAACCCACCTTTCTCTTTCTTCACTACCTTCTCTAGGGGCATGTCTTCTGTCCCTTCCCTCTTTACTTCTACTTCATGCCCATTATCAGACCTTTCATCCCCCTTCATCTCTCTTTCGTGCACTGTGCGTTACTGGTCGCCGTTTCCCCGTTCCCTTCTTCCTCCTTAATCTCCTTCCCCTCCTTTGTTTCTTCGCTCCCCTTCTCTTCTGCCGTCCCTTCCATGGTGAAGATTCCAGTTGGTATTGGACTGGATCCCTGGAACATCCTCCACAACTTAAACAGCTCCACGTGATGCGCCAACTTCTTCCCTTTGTACGTGTTGTGTATGTGTGTCAGCAGTGAGTGTTGGACGTACGGTTCAAAACTGCCATTAGGCGGCCACGATGTCGTCATTTTGTTGTCTGTTCCTTGTGTCCATTCTATGCTATATTTGATAAGTTTTTCCCTGGACCAATCAGTGTCTACGGGCAACCGCACGTGGTGCCTTCTGGCTCCACCCACCCTGCTTCGGTGACGTGGTAGAGGACGGCCCTCGTGCCTGTCCCGTTACCGCTCACTCGTCTGTCAACACTTATTAATCAAATCTTCGCAACACACTGTAATAACACCTCCCGCCGCCCTTATTACAACTCCTCCCCCCTCCCTCACAATGTCACATTGGTCGTTGGGTGTGCCATACTCACCAAGTTCTCTTGATGCGGGGCCACTCGACTGCGTGCACCCCTCCAAACGGCTCGCCACCTCCCCTCGTCTGGACCACGTCTGGACACTTGCCAACCGTGGGTGGGATACTTCTCAACCGGATCCCGAGGGCCAATATCCGAATTGCGCTGTCCGGTCTTCTCGCAGTTCCGCGATGGTCCTGTAGTCCTCTAGAGGCCTTGGAAAAAGAAAAAAAACTCAAAAGCGTAGACCTTAAAGAGATCTCAGCAGTGCCTCCAACTTGTCGGGGTGATTATTCCGGGGCTGGCAGAGCCATCCACGGACCTCCGGGCTGGGAGGCCCCAACTCCTCCCGTGTTTCCCAAAAGGAGTATGAGACACACACAAGGAGCAAGGTGGTTCTGCTGTTTATTATAACAATGGCAGGGATGGGTCTCGGATCGTACGCGTCCTTCCAGACTCTCACTCTTAGTGGGGCTCGCAGGCCCTTTTTACAGCAGTATGACCCGCTATCTGCGTCACCTGGGAAAGTTAGAAAAAAACCTATTGCCACTCCGGATTGGTTCCCTGACTGGTAGGGTTAGTATAGGATACATATGGAGAAGGATGTTAGTGCTTAAGGATGAGTCAGGTGGTATACTTGGGCCGTCCCTACTATTAGATACTTGAAAATTGCTACAAGGGGACCCCTGGTGATTGGCTAATACTACTGGCGTCAGTGATGAGCCCCCCTGTGTTCTGATTGGTTCTCCCGTGAGCCCCCAAGCCTGGGACCATTGTCGTTCCCAGCTCGCGGTGTACCTGTCATTAGCAACAATGTGCAACTATGTGTTTGTGCAGGCAACATACAGGTCTGCTCATAGGCTTGTGAGCGAGTCGTTCCCATTGCCGTAGGTGTCCATCTTGCCGCTTCGCTGTTGCAACCTGTGTCCCAGACGTGGGACCTAGACGACTTTCTGTCTTGTGGGCCTGGCACCTTGTCAGATCGGCTTGGTCACGTGTGGAAAGACCGTAGCTGGAGCAGAATTCTGCACATTAGATTTGTATTTCGTTTCTGTGGGCCTGGCTTTTTTACAGGTGTAACCTTGGCGCCAGGCTGGTAGCATGCGAGTTGCAACATCGTGGCCTTGGCTATGAGCTCTCGCTGGGGCTCGTTCTGCATGATCAGCACTTGTACTCTTGCTCTGAGAGGATTTTCCTGGTGAGGCTCTTGCTTGCGGCCTACTCGGGCCTAGTTCATGGGTGGCGATGCATAATCCATTGTATGGAGATCGCGGGTTGACACGGCGTCACAAGCAGTGTTAGGTATACATGATGATGTCGTCACAGGGCGAGTGGTGGGAGAAGCGTCAGCAAGCGTATACACAAGCTCTTCAGGCGTCTTGCGTTTCTGCATTACTATATAAAAAACCTATGTAAAAAATAACAATGATGCACGTCAGTGGGTGTGTCAGTCACCGACGTCATAGCACTGAATATGTTCTTCGTGTAGGTTGGTGTGTGAGTGACCAGTGTGCATGGTGGCACGTGTGTTCTTGGCAGTTGGCTAGGTCGTTATGGCATCTCTAACGATGTGGATACTTGTGTCTGTTGTTTGAGTCGAGTTCATCCATGCCGCAGGTGTCGGCTTGAGTCGGACAGGCTGGTGGGCATACCCTTATGTTCCTGAACCAGGGTATTTTGTCATCTGGTAGATAGACAAATTCGTCCTGTGGGGGGTGCCTGGGCCGTGATCCTCTAGGCCATGGTCTTGATGATATTGGGGGGAGCTTTTTCCCCATTCTCCCACTTCAACACGGCCACGGTAGTGGCTGTGTAGTTATGGTTAAGTTGCTAATATATATATATATATGTGGGCGGGCAGTTAGGGTAGTAATAAATGTGGGGGGATATTTGCTCGGCTGTGAGGGATTGATCAAATCGGGTTTGGCAAAATACATTTGATAAAATCACATAGATCCCCCAGAACCACACATTGTTTAAGAGGTGAAGCTGGGACTGATACCTACACTGAGGTTCCTGCACTTTACCATTTTATTTTACCAGTTCTTACTATGAACTAAAATAATCCCATTTTATAGAACTGATTTGGAAAGTACACAGATCATATGACCTAATATAACATTTCTTTTAAAAAAAAAAACATTTTAGAAGCATATTCTGCACAATGGGAATTATTCTAGCTACATTGTCTCCATCATCAAGAGACGTATATAAGTACCAGCATACGAATTGATGGACCTTAAAATATTTCATCTGGATTTCTATTTTGCATTTTAAACCTTTGAATTCACCTAAAACGCAGGCATGTGAAATTGTTATTTAAAAATGTGTGGAAAAATCTTTGACGTGTACAAAAAAAATGATACATTTTTTGTGTCAAATAATCAGACCTTAATATATGTTTGCCAGAGGCCTGCAATATCTGGTCCGCTCTCCTCTGTCCAGAGCACCTTCCACTCACATGGCCTACATAAAAAGAAAGATCAGGTAACAGGCTAAACAATGCTATCAGCATGTGAGAAGGCAAACCTTTTCACAGATGAGAGAGAGATAGTAATGTAAATGATATAATATGATTTTACCAGGATCACTGTATCGTCTGCTAGTAAAGCCTGGATACAATCACGAATGCTTTGGTACCACAGTCTTGAACTGGGATATCTAATCACCTCTTGGACTTACACTTTATGCTCATCATTGGAGGTGATTACCTAGGTAATACCAAGTATTAGACCTTCCCCATGTTGATGCTATGTTCGTTTTTATTGTAACCACTGTCTAGTGCAGGTAAATTGCTAATAATATTGCCTGTTGTGCTACAAAACAAAGTACATATACATGCAGGTTTAACCATTTCAGAGATAGGAAAGGCTGAGTCAGCCTTGCTGGAATTTGGAAATGTAATCTTGCTTATGAACACAGATCTCTGCAATGAGTACTTAATCCACTGAGCTAACTTCTGAACCATCATGGAAGGCACTTACACGTATCTATATGTGTTTCAACTTTGGCTGTTGCACATAGTTAATATAATCCCCACAGAAAGGTGAGAATGTAACAGGAGGTGTGCCATAGTGAACGCATAGACTATGTATACCACAGTGAACACAGAAAGCATTAGAGGATGAATTGATCAGAGCAACAACAGACAGGTAGCACCTCAGCCACACACCATAAAATATCCTGACGTGAGCTATTTAAGTTTGGTGACCAATGGGAACTGAGTTCTTTTGATCAGAAAGCCTTCTGGGGCTCCCTCCAAGGTGTGGGCCCTGGGCAAGTGATCCTTTTGCCCTCCTATAAATATGTCTCTGGGCCGTGAGAGAGATGGATCTCTTCCAACAAGGAAAGTGCTGACTGCTGGGAAGAGCAGTGAAAGTTTATGTGAAGGCTGCATTGCGGTTTTTCGATGTTCTGAAGAGCAGGGGAAACTTCCAGCTGCACTCGGATTTTGTTTGACTTGTGGCGAATGACTCAAAGTGAATGGAAATGACTATTTAGTGGCACCTAAAGAGTTTGATGCTGATTTGCTGAATTTGTTGACAGAAATGTAAATGGGGAATAGAAATGAGGACTGGGGAGTATGGTTAGGAATGTCTTTTAATTAAGAGTTAGATTTTAGATTACTACAGTAATTAAGATTTTTTTGTTAACATGTGAATATTAATATGTCTGAGGTACACGTTGTACTGTGGATACCGCGTGATAGCAATATGATAGAAATCCGGGGTGTTTCTAGATCTGGAAAAGATCTGGTGCTACGCTAATGTCGGGACTGTTGGGATTCGGGGCTAGCTAGCCTTTTGGTTGTAGCCCCTGAGCTTCTATCCGGGACTAAAACCCAAAGACCTTGGGTTATAGTCCACCCAGACACCCCTGGCGACGCCTCTGATAGAAATGCTGTTTTTATTAACAACACTTTGTTATTATATATTGTAGAAGAGTAATGGTCTCGTTGGTGAATATGAGGGAATGCATATCTTTTGTGTGGACTGGAAAAAGTGTGTAGCGTCAAGACATTGGAGATCTGACTTTCCCCATCCTATATGTATTAGTTATTTATAGAGATCCTAGCCAATGTTGTGTAACTAGGCTGTTTTGTGCATTATGTTGTCCATGAGTTTTCATATTAGGTGTGATCTTTGGGTTCTTTTTCCCTCATGTGACATGTGGTTTTAATTTCATCGAGTTCATAACATGCCACATGTGTGTTGTTATAGATGATTGATTAGTTCTGTGTATGTGCGCTTATGCCAGTTAGCCAAAGGTGTTTTGATGCATACGTGCATAGGTGTGTAGAATGACCAAGGGGGCTTTGTGATTTTAAAGTGTTTGAACCTTGTGGTTTACGTTTAATTGTGCTCAATTAGCCAAGGGGGTTTTAGTGCTCATACCTAGATTACCCAAGCAGTTTTTAGTGTACGTACATAAAATAACCAAGGGTCTTTGTGATTTTCAAGTGTTTATCGCAATGTTTAATTGCACTCAGCAAAGGGGTTTAAGTGCATATATGCTAGCCAAGGGGGCTTCATGATAATATAGTGTTGATGACTTGTGTGAGCACATTCAAATGCGCTTTTGAGGTGTGTGACTGGTAGCAGCATGCATGTAAAAATGACCATACGGGCTTAACGTGTTTTGAATAGCATAATGTCCTGACTAGACCATATCGCTGATGGGGCCATATGTTTATGTGTCTTTGTTTCAGATTATTGCTGTGGTATGGAACATGGTGCCCCGGGCCTCATTATGACTTTGTCGGTGCAGAATTAACGTGCCAGTATTTCCGTAAACGAGCACGTTTCCACACCGGCAAAGTACAAGTTTGCCAGTGGGGCACCTGATTTTCCACCAGCGAAGAGCTTGATATAATATAAATCACAATTACAATCTACAAAACTGATACAATCCGACATCCCATCAGCAAGACCCAGGGAACCATCACCCCAGTTCATACCCTGCAACATCTTCGGATGTTCTAAGTTTAAATATATTGCCGGCAGGGAACTAAATATGATTCTGGACACCCTCAAAACTACCTTTCTCAAATTAAGACACCCCCCTCATGAAAGCACTCAATGATAAAACTACCACAGCTCTCCTCAATATTATCAATGCTTCATTCACCCAGACAACCTAATGCACTCAAGAAACCCATATTGAACACTGATGACTTCACCAACTGAAGGCCCATCTGCTCTTCGTAGGAAAGATCAATGAGAAAACTGTTCCCATAGAACTAAATGGACGGTTCAATGAACATGACCTCCAACATGATGACCAATGTGGTTTTAGAGCATGATGCAGCACTGAGACAACCATTATCTAAGTTATCAATGACATCCTCTACATCATAGAGAAGGAACATTCATGCCTGCTAGTATTCCTCGATCTGTCAGCAGCATTGAACACCAAGATGCTGAAAAGTATTCTACATTCATGCATGGGTTTCAATCTTTCAATCATACCATCTTGAAAGAAGTTCAAGTTATACCTGACTCTTCTCCACAGGTCATCCAGATGGACACCAGCAAATCACAACTTCAACATTTGGCATGTGCAGCATAGGCAGCTCATCAGTAGTGGGCAAAATGGCACTATATCATGATATGATATGATCGTTTATTTACATAGCGCCTATACACAATGTGTTTCAAAGTGCTTCAAGGCAAGGGAGGGAACAAGGGAGAATACAACCACATTCTTACAGGCCATGAACAGTAAGGATGTGAAATTAACTATCGTACTCGGCCTGACGACATTTCAAATAGTGCAAGAGCTAAGACATAGATAAGGAAGGGAGAGGGAGAGTGGGAAGGAAATGGAAACAGACAAGCGACTACCGTACTAGGCCTGACGACATTTCTGGTAGAGCCGGAGAAAAACAAAAGGTGAGGGAGAGGGGTGCAGAAAGGGAGGGGATGAACAAAACAAGCGACTATCATACTAGGCCTGACGACATTTCAGATAGTGCTGGAGGGGTGGTGGGGAGGAAAAAAACAGCAATCGGAGGGTGGAGGAAACAGACGAGATTGCTATCATATTAGGTCCAGGGATAATTCTGATAGACTAAGTGCATAGAAGAAGGTAAGGGGAGGAGATAAGAAAAGGGAGAAGGGAAAGGAGGAGAGAAAAGAGAGTAAGCAGTCAAAAATAGAAGAAGCAAGAGTGGAGAGCGAATACAATTGCAGAAGTCAGTAGTAACACATAATGTTGCAAGCCAGGATACAAGATGAAGATGGGAACAGCATGATTCAGGGCCACCAGGAGTACAAGATGCAAAGGAAGTCCAGCATGAGAGTTGAGAAAGAGTGACGCACCGTGAATGAAGGAAGTCCATAAAGTCAAATACAACATTGGCCACAAGACATTGATGGTGAAGGAAGGCACCAGGCGGCTCCTTAAGTAGGGAAACAGAGCGGCAAGCAGGAAGGCACCAGGTGGGCTTGGCTTGCTAAGTGGTGAAAAAGAGCGGGAAGCAGGAAGGCAACAGGTGGGCGGGGCTTGCTAAGTAGTGAAAAAGAGCGGTAAGCAGGAAGGCACCAGTTGGGCGGGGCTTGCTAAGTGGTGGAAAAGAGCGGCAAGCAGGAAGGCACCAGGTGGGCGGGTCTTGCTAAGTGGTGAAAAAGAGCGGCAGGCAGGAAGGCACTAGGTGTGCGGGGCTTAGTCCAGGTGACCTAGATCCACTTGCACCTGCTCCCCATCTGCAAAGGAAAAGAGGCTGGAGGGCTCCTTAGGTAGGGAAACAGAGCGGCAAGCAGGAAGGCACCAGGTGGGCGGGCCTTGCTAAGTGGTGAAAAAGAGCAGCAAGCAGGAAGGCACCAGGTGGGTGGGGCTTGCTAAGTGGTGGAAAAGAGCGGCAAGCAGGAAGGCACCAGGTGGGCGGGTCTTGCTAAGTGGTGAAAAAGAGCGGCAGGCAGGAAGGCACCAGGTGTGCGGGGCTTAGTCCAGGTGACCTAGATCCACTTGCACCTGCTCCCCATCTGCAAATGAAAAGAAGCTGGAGGGCTCCTTAAGTAGGGAAACAGAGCGGCAAGCAGGAAGGCACCATGTGGGCGTGGCTTACTAAGTGGTTAAAAAGAGCAGGAAGGCACCAGGTGGGCGGGGCTTGCTAAGTGGTGAAAAAGAGCGGCAAGCAGGAAGGCACCAGTTGGGCGGGGTTAGCTAAGTGGTGAAAAAGAGCGACAGGCAGGAAGGCACCAGGTGGGCGGGGCTTAGGCCAGGTGACATAGATCCACTTGCACCTGCTCCCCATCCCCATCTTAACATTGGAAAATGCTCATTTTGATGACCTGGCATCTTTTGGATTATTTAATTATTGGCATCTTTTGGACCCTTTAAAACCAATCGTACATTGTTTTACCCTTTACCATTTTTACAATTATTTCCACATAAAGTGTGCTCTAAAATGCCCTATATTGAGATGATAATTAAAAAATCATTCTTATGGGGTGGGTGACCTTAACCTCCTTGATTTGGTTGGGACACCCTCGCTGCGCATGGTTGCTCAAGAAGATTTGTGGGAAATCGGCATTCCACTCCAGTGGAAAAAAAACCCAGCCACTACTGATGTGGTTTCCCTCAAGGTTCTACCCTCTTACCCATCACCTTTATTTTTTATTTTATTTGATCTAATTGAAAATTTGGAAGGTGCCTATACAATAAATGGTGTTTCAAGGCACCGTAAAACAGAAAAGGGGGGGACGGGACAAGGGAGAATGATAACAATAACAGTCCTAGTAGGCCTTGTGACATTTGGATCCTGCAAGTGCAGCAACAAGATGTGTGAGGGGGAGGAGGTAAGTGAAGGTCGATGCAAATGCGAAGTGCTCAGGTGGAAAGCAAAGAGCAGGGAAAGAAAATCGAGTACAAGTGAAGGGATGAAGGAGGGGGCAAGAGGGCAAAGGGGCTAGGTGAGTGCTAATGGGGGGGGGGGCATGAAAGCAAGTGCCAAGGAATTACAAGGGATGCAGGGGTGAGGGTCCCAGTGCTGAGTGCGAGGAGAGGGGTGGACTGGTGGGGGGGCTGGAGCTCTGTAGAACTCATAGGGAACCAGACAGTCAGTCAACTGCGGCAGACAGGGGTGCTAGCCGGGTGGAGGGGGATAAGGAAGGAAGAAGAGAAAATTAGGGACTTGAGGAGCTTCCAGAATTTAAGGAGATCCGGCTCAAGTCTGAGAGGGGCAGGGAGACCATTCCAGAGGCAGGCCCCAGCAGAGGAGAAACGTCTACCCCCATTCTCTGTTTAGAGAGGCATCTGATTCGCACAGAGTTGTAGCTAGATGACCAAAGGGCTCTAGCAGGGAGGTATTTAGGGAGAGAGAGTTGAATGTAGCGGGGTACCAGGCCCCAGAAAGCCTTGTGGATGATGCATAGGGCCTTAAACTTGATCCTAGCAGCAACCGGGAGCCAGTGGGGAGATTTTAGGCTTGCAGCCCTATCCTGGATTAGTTGGATTAGTTGAAGGGAGGATAAAGGAAGATTGAGGAAGAGGCTGTTGCAGCAGCCCAGCCTAGAGCGGACCAGACCTCTGGAGACATTGAGTTTCTGGAGGAAGGTGAGGAAAGAGAGAATGCCTCTGAGGAGATGCAGCTGGTAGTGGGCCTTCTTGGCAAGGTCCATAATGTGAGGAGAGAAGGAGAGGGAGGAATCAAAGATGACACCAAGCTTTTTTGCCTCACAAGAGGGTGGGGAGAGGGGACCCATGGAGGGCAGCCAGAGGGTAGGAGAAAAGGAGGGAGCTGGAGTTCCAATGAGAAGGATCTCAGTCTTACTGGCATTAAGGCAGATATTATTGGAAGTACTGCATGCCTGAATAGCAGTCAGACAGTCAAGGACGAGAGAGGAGGAAGAGGTGGAAGTACATGGAAGCTTGATAAGGCCCTCCATGTAGTCTGCATAGCACTGGATGTGAGGAGAGAAGGAGGAGGTCAGGTGGGCCAGAGGGGCAAGGTAGGTGTTGAAGAGCCATGGTGAGAGAATAGAGCCTTGAGGTATGCCAGAGGTGGAGAGTGAGATAGGGGAGAGAAAAGAGCCCAGTTGAACCTGGGAAGGTCAGTGAAAGAGGAATGAGGTCAGCCAGTCAAGTGCCAGGCCTTTATGCCAAGGGTGTCACTGAGACGATTTGTCAGGGTGACATGATTGACCAATGTCAAAGGTGGAGACAGATCCAGAGGTATAAGAACAGAAGGAGAGTTGGAATCGAGATTTGGGAGCAGGTCATCACGGGTGTTCAGTATAACAGTTTCCGTACCACTAGCTGCTCTGAATCCAGACCGGTGGTTGGGAAGACAACCAACAGATTCAGTGTGTCGGATCAGTTGGGGATGACCAGCTTCTCCAGGAGTTATTCTAGGAAGCGGGTCTTGGAGATAGGCCGTAGTTAGCCGGGCAGGAGTGGTCGGCAGAGGGCTTTTTGAGGAGAGAATGTACAAGGGAGTGTTTGAAAGGAAGCATGAGGGAGCCAGTGGCAAAGGAGTAATTACAAAAATTGGCCAAGGCTGGCACAAGAGAGGCAATGTTGTCCTTGATGGCTCTGGAGGAGCAGGGGAGCACCTGTTTGGAGGACACCTCCATCGAGAGGACTTGTCTAGAGACCTCATGCGGTGCTATGGGCAAGAAAGAGGAGAGTAGGAGGGAGGGTGAGAGGGGGCCAAGGGAAGCCTAAGAACTGGGGAGGGAGGAGGAAAGGGGGTAGAGGGGAGTGAGGACAGGATGTCCTGAGTTTTGGTTGAGAAGTGGGAGGACAGTGAGGTACAGAGTCTCAGGGATGGCAGGGGAGAAGTGGACACCGCAGTAGGATTGAAGAGTTCCTTGCAGATTTTAAACAGTGTGCTGTGTTGTTAGTGGTTCCAGAGATGCAGTCTTGGATATGGGCTCTCTTCCTCGAGTGGATATAGAGTCTGTATTGCCTTTGGAGCAAGCAGCAGGCCAGTCTGTCAGAGGATGTTCCTGATGTCCACCACTTCTGCTCAGCAACTCTGCACTTGTGTTTCAGAGAGGCTAGGTTGGAGTCATACCAGGTGTTGTGCTTGGAGGCAGGCAGATTACTCATGACAGGGGTGAGGATATCCAGGGTGTTGGTGATCGAGAGGTGAAGATTAGCAAGGGCCGAGTCAGTGTGGGAGACCGAGGCAGGAGTGGGAGTGGGAATGAAAGTGACACCAAAAGCAGCAACTGACACTCACCTTCATTGATCGAATAATGGAGAAGGAGGCTGGCAGGGCCGGCAGAATCTTAGCCGGGGGTCCTAAGAGGTCCAGGAGACAGGACAGGAGATCATGGCCAGACCAGGAGAGAGATGTAGTGAGAGGGTTGGAGATGGGGAGATCTGCTGAGATAAGAGCATCCAAGGTATGTCCAGTAGAGTGCGTCAGACCAGAGGGATGAATGTTAAAGGAAAGAGAGTTTCAGATGCTGCGGAAGAGTCCAGTGGGCAAATCAAGAGAGTCAAGGTGATTATTGAAGTCTCAGAGGAAGAGAAGCTTGGAGGTGGAGCAAGAAGAGAAGAGGTGAGGTCAAACTATTTAGAGAAGAAAAGGGAGACCACACCAGGAATCCTGTAGACGGTGGTGAGAGTCAAAGAGAGGGTTTAAGAGACACCAATCTGCAGACAACGCATTTGATGGAAGAGTAGGTCTGAGTGGGAATGATAGCAGCAGGGACACAATCAAGGAAGATCAAGGCCACTCCGCCTCCAGAACGGTTAGGTCTGGGCTTATAGAAGATCTTGTAGCCCTCATGGAGGAGTGTGTAAAAAGCAGTGACAGAGCTGGAAGTGAACCATGTCTCAGTGAGAGCGAGAACACCAACGTCACGGTCTTCAAGAAGAGGCTATCGGAGAAGTGTTTAACAGCAGAGCGAGAGTTGAGGGTAGCTAGGTGAAGCTGGTTGTCACCTTTGAAGGGCTTCTCAGGCAGGGAACAGGGAAGTCGTACATCCATCGTGGTGGAGAAGGGGCAAGAGGAGTGGCAGACAGAGGGGTGGCAGGAAAAGGGAGGAAGTTGATGAGAGACGGAAGACACTTGTCAAGAAGGAGGAGGTTGGGCTGAGAACCCTGGGCTATGACATTGCCAATCAGATAGACATAAATGATGCACATAGAAGATGAGAAGCATGCCAAGAGTAGTTCCCATCTGGTGCCACCATTAATGGTTGAGGAAGAGAAAGAGGAGAGGACATCGACCATGTGGGGGGTCCGTATGTCCAGATAGGGAGTGACAAAGAGGATGTCAGTGACAGTCTGCCTGGAAGAATCATTGGCATACGTGTCAGAGATGGGTAGGCCTGGATTGGAGACCAGAAGATCATTTTTGAACTTTTTCCTGCCAGGCCTTGAGAGAGATGTAGGGTGGGTGATAGAGTAGCAGTTAGAATATATAAGGGCGATGCAGAGAACCATGGAGGGAGAGGGCGGCAAGATAGTAGGAGAGAGGAGATGGAGAAACTGCGCACTGCACGATGAACTAACCAGGCGGCCGAGCAGCAGGACGGGCAAAGATGTATCAAGTGCACAACATCACACAGGTCTCCGAACAGGTGTTGCACTGCTCCAGCAGTAAAGGAGGAAAGGAAGGAAGGTGACTCGGGAGGGATGGACACTTCTCCAAAATACAATGAAAGAGCATTAAGCACACCAAGCACAAGGCACTACATGTGAGAATCCTGGTGGCCTGGCAGCAAGACATATGCAGACAAAACAGGTGAAGGGAGAGGAAGTCCAGAACAGAGAAGAGAGTACACAAGTTGGCAGAGTCATAGACCTGGTGGCAGGTAGGGATCTCCTGGGCCCGAAGAGTGTGGGCTACATGAACTGCAGTGGGACATCTGGACATAGCAGGCAAGCAGCATTGGGAGCCTGAAACAGATGATACGATAATGCTGGTTGGGGCTGATACACCCCATCCAGGAATCTGAGGTGTGTCATGCAGTCCTAAGAAGGCTTAGGAGTCACTGGGACCAGGAGATCAAATTAGGAGTTCATCAGAGAACTTTCTTATTCATACACAGCTCTCTCCAAATATATTGTTGACTCCTTTGCTTTCAGGGTGCTTAGTGAGATGCAGAGATTGCCTTAATCACTAAGAAATATTTGCATTGCACAACACCATTCGGCTCTTTTAACTTAAATGTAGAAAAGTCCCCTTTCACACAGGCTTAATGAAGGGCATGTTCAAAATGGCCACCAACAAAAAAACAGTGCCGCTAGGGCAACAGAGACATAATAGTCAGTATTAAATTATTGATGCTTTTGGTGGAACCTACTTTCCAATGTGTTCTGCAACATTGGTATGTGCTCCTCGTTGAGCGCCGGCTTGACTGCTGACCAATTTCAGGATGCTCTGCCCTAAATCTCACCCCGCCAGTGTCTTCAAGCTTCACTGCACTTCTGTAATGCATGCAATGTCTCTCGGGTGGTGCAGTACAATCAGGACTCCACCATTCAAAATGTACCTGAGGGAAAGCCATGCAAGGGCCGACCTTCAATGCTGCTCTGGGACTGCATTCAACCAACGCATGAGTGAAACCATGATCCAGATCCCACAGAGCTGCCTGTACTAGCTGCACCTCCCAACCTCTGCTCGCAAGCCAGCAGAAACAGCTATGAATGACATTGGTACCCGTGCGGCTTCTCCTCACCGTTCGCAACTCACATGGTGCACACAGTCCGCAGATCAACTCTGCAGTGATGTGACAAAGACCATGCTGCATGTCCTCCCCGGACAGCATGTACCTTTTCCCGACACCACTCCAGTAAGCAGTCCGCTACGTGCACTCTTCAGCATGAGAGAGCGGCTGCTACTCTGATGCCGACAAGGCTAGCCTGTCACAGACACCATTTTGGAAACGGCATTGGCTTCGGATCCTCATCCCGTCCCATCCTTCAGTAGTGCCAATCCTCCAAGTTACGTCCTGGGATGGCCCCGGGCAAGGTCTCATTGTCAGTGGTGACAAAAGGCAGCTTCCAGAAAAGCAGTTTCATTAGGGATGAGAACGGGCGTAAATCCCAAACGATTTCCATGGTGCTACGTCAAACACGTCCACTCAAATCACTCAAAATCAGTCAAAAATACTCTTCAATCTTTACATTGAGATACTTGTGTGAATTCCTTGCAATCCAAGATATCAAGATCCATACATGCGCTGATGACACCAAACTTTATTTAAAGATCACATTAGCCTCTGGCATACATTGACACAGACACGTCTTTGCCCTATCCAATATTGGATGTCTCAAGTATACCAGAAACTCAACCAAACAAAGACAGAATTGATCCTCCTAAGCAATAACATGAAACAATCAAAGAACTCAGAATCCTCTGCCCCAACTTCACAAACCAACCCAAATCAATAGGACCCCTACCTTAAAAGTGATACCTTCTTCAAGATTCACCTGAACATGAAGAGTAAAACTGCATGGCACCAAATCTCCTTCAAGAAATCAAGATCAACCTTCCTCAAGTGGAATTCAGTAGTACCGTTGAAGGCCGAGTCATCTCTCAGCTGGATGAGAGCAACACCATCCACACTGATGCCTCTGACACTAAACTGAACCCCCTGAACCTGCATACATCAAATGTCTCATTACGGGACTGAAGAAGTATGGCCCTATCACTCTATCCCTGTAGTAGCTACTCTGTCTGCCCCTCTAGACACTTATTATTTTGAAGACAGACTTCATCACCTACAATGCACTAACGACCAATGCCCCTGCATACTACTTTCCTACAAACTTAACATCTCCAGAGGAAATGGCAGAAGCCATACCACAGCTAGTTTTCAATACCAGGAAGCAAGTCTTCTCCAATTTAGCATCATGAATATGAAAGAACATAAGACTGGTCCCTTCTATCTTGCAAATCAGAAAAGGGCTGAGGCGCATCTGTTGAAAGAACATCTCCGAGAAAGATAACCTGCTGAACCCTCCCCATCCAGACTGAGTCCATCAACCTCCTATGTATCTGTCTTTTGTGGTTTGACTTCTCCTGGTTCCCCATCCTGTTATGTACTTGTAATGTGTGCCATTTTGTAAAATGTTGTGATTTTATATTCATTGATTCTGTATCTAACGTAATTAATGCAACTGGGTCTTATGCAGTTTGACTGTGAGTTTTACAGCCGCTTGGCTGTCACGCATGTGTGTCTGAGTGTGTGAACGTGTGTGTGATGTGTGTGCAATGTTTTGTGTATGAACCCGACTATGGTCTGCGTGTGTGGTTAGTAAGCACGCTCGTGTTCATGTCTTCGTGGGTTTTTAAGGCAAACCTTCAGTGGACTGCACCAAATGTCCACCTACACAGCACCATGCACAGCAGTGGGTGGGTTGACAGAATATTATGCATTTTCCGTACATTGCAGTCCTTGTACCAGTTCTCCATCTCATTGTAACACAATCCAATCTGCTGTATAACATACCTTCCAACGCCGAAATGTGTTATTTTGTTCTGAATTTCAAACATAGCTTAATAGAGGCACAGCATGCCCGAGAGGAATTCCACACATTCAAGCAGAAAATGAATTTCTTTAATTATTCTGTGGGAGCATATCTTATCTATAGTTACTTTGTTCTAAATGTGTATCATACAGTTATCTCAAAAGAGAAGTTAAAATGAAGATAAAAATAAAAAGTTCCAAAGTGGCTATCAGTGCCATTCATAAATATGAATCACTTACATTACTTGCACAGTCACAAAATATACTTTATATTGCATAATTGTGAACCCAGATTGCATTAGTTACAATATTCCAGCACATTGCTAGCAGCAGGGGCTTATCCACCATTTTGCAGCACACACGCAGTTGGCTCTCCACTGCCTCACTCAAGCCCCTAGCCGCTCACAGATCCATCCCTATCAATCTGGGGTCCATTAAAACATCGTTTTACCTGTTTAAGAGCAATGTTATACGATATTACCACTAGGTAGATTATTTCAGTGCATTTATGTACCCGGGCAATGCTTGTCTTTATGCTAACAGTATTATTTCTAGGGCAATTTCCTCTGTAGTGCTAACATGGTCCGGTGCAAAGTTTCTGTAATAAGGTTCCTGATGGGAAATTGCCCAGGAAGACGCTCCTTAGCCATGTCATTACCCCTGCGTCTTACCGTCCTTGTAGTCCGATATTCTCAAAGCCACCACACCTCTTCCTGTTCTTTTTTCAGTGTTGCAGGAAAAGGGTACTAGAGGGATGAGATACAACTAACAGGCCAAAGAGGGGCAAGGCAGGTCGGAGCACGGGGGTAGCTATTAGGTATGGCATGCCCCGGTCCGGCAGCGGAGTGGAATGAGTGGCGCCTTCACCTAGGGTCGGTTAATATTAGAGGGATCCAGCTAGGGGGCATGAATAGAGCTATTGGGGCAGTGGCACAGATGAAAGACAAAAGGCCAAACTCGTTTAAGTAAACACAAAGTTTACCAAGCTGTTTGCGTGTATTAAAAAGGTGACATTATAGAAGTTCAGGCTCCTCAATAAAACAACTAAAGGCATTTGGCCTTACAAATGATCTACTGTTTTTCATTGAACACAATTTATCATCATGTACTGTTGTAGCTTTACATCAGCTAATGAAAACATAGAGGCCAAAGGAAAATTTCGAGGCTGAGTAGCACAAAACGAAATACACCAAATGCAGGTTTACAAAGATACACAGATTTTTATTCTACAACTGAACAGTTTTCAAAGAAACAAAGCAACAGATAGCTATCAGGCCCTCAGTACATCACAGCGAATACCAGCCCTTTCAGTGTGAGGGGTGAGTGGGACTGTACATCAGAACATTCACTCTTTTATAATTTTGTAACATGATGTCCAGCCCACCCATAGGTTAACCATTTCTCGGGCTAGGGGTTCATGCCGAGTTCACTTCTAATTTATTCATCTATAGGCATATGGATTATTCCTAGTATATTCACAAATAGGTCACAATGGCAACAGTGCGTTCTCTGTATTAACATTAATCCTTAGTACATGTTTTATACAATATAGTAAAACAAGTGTTCACATTCAGTATTTAAACAACATTGTGCTTAACATATGCTCATGGATTAGTATCGTTGGCACAGGTAATCCACGATCTACAGGTCAATGAAGGACAAGGTCTCCTTACATGACCCTAACATTTGGCCTATGGGCAGTTTAAGCATTAACTTGCATGCAGAGGTCAAGACGGCCATGTTACAAACAGAAGAACACTGTCCACCATTTTAGAACACAGGGTGACTTTGGAGTGAGAATCAAAATGGCGGATGAACCTAAAATGGCGGTTTAATCGATCTAAGGTTAGAACCTTGCAACGCGGATTTCTTCGCAGAGCGACTGGGCTTAGGCCAATATATACAATAAAGGAGGCACGATATGATATCCCGTTTAACAAACCCTCCTTTCGGCCTAAGCCAAGCGCTAAACTACATCTAGTCACTTTACGAGTAACTCCACGTCTCAATGTGCATACATCCTGAATCACTATCAGAGATATAAATTGCCATAAGATCAGCTACTAGTATTTCTTTCAGCACATATTCGTTGGAGATCTTCTCAGAGGCGTATACTTTGTGTCCTAATGTACCCATCGCTTGTGCGCAACATCCCCCTAGCATTGAACACATACCAGGAAGACATTGTATACAACAGCAAAGAAACAACAGAATAACTAAAATAATCAACAAGACCGAAAGTAATTTTCATCCCCAAGATCGAAAGAAGTCCCAAAACCAAGCTCTAAGATCCCAGTTTCCCTCGGGAACATGCACTTCTGAGCTTAGGACATGCAGATTTTGTATTGCCTTGAAGATAGTTGGGGAGGAATCTGGCACGAAAACACAGCAAGCGGACCCCACTAATTTACATACCCCACCACGTTCAGCCAGGATGACATCTAATGCCATCCAGTTCTGAAGTGCTACTAACCTTATTGCTTTCTGTTCGAGAGTCATATTATAGAGTATGTAAGTGGTCCAGTTGATGGTCCTCCCCAGTACTCTTGCAAGTCTCCTGATATCTTCAGAGTTCATTACTTGTCCCCAAAATGGCACAAAGGATTTAGCTACATCACCCAGAACTTGTGCTGAAGTGTCACCATTCTCGTCCTGCCGTGGACGAGCCTTTGAAATCTCTACAGTACTAGAAATGAATACTGCGGGTAACAGAATCCCTAAATAACAAGTTCCCTGCCAATCCCTGGCAAACCATGGAAATGCTACATTACCGCAAACAAAGTAGACAGGTTCACCTACGTACAAAGGTCTGTCCTCGCTAGTCAAATTCGCAACGTTTGCGCAACCTTTAAAATCACCCATTAACTGAGTACCATTCCTTTGTATGCAGAAAGAAACTGAATTGGGGCTATGGTTAACAGTGTAGGAAGGAGGCGTGGCAACCTTATTACCTATAGGAGCCATCTTGAAAGAGATCAAAGTTTGAAAAGGACAAGACAGTCTATCAGAAGGCCTAATAGAAGCAACATTAAGCTTACTCCTAGTTGCAAAGAGCGAGCATTCCAAGGGCGTCAGAACACTTTTTTCAGATTTGTTCAAATTAGTCCCATCAAAGTTCCCCGAGATGCTATTGTTCCATCGGCCAAAGAATAGTGCTCTAAGAGAAGCATAGCATGCAGTTGTCAAAGGTAAAGGATGGATATACCAACCTAGCCCCTTATCCCCATGTTGCAGTAAATGTGAACAGACCCAACAATTGGATTTGTTAAAAATGGCATGTGTAGCATTCATGATGAGTAGTAGTGTGCTGTTGTGATAATTCTGTCTGTGCTGAGAGTCTCTAGGAGATAGAGTGTGCAGATCCACAAAAGGAGTAGAAACAGTAGGTACATTTTCAGTATGCAACAAATTCTCAAACGGATGTACTTCTTCTAGATACCAGAAACCTAAAACAATGATTATTATGAAACCAATTAACATTATTACAAGACAGCAATACGTTTTTGGGGCCCACATATTAGATTGTCAATTTTCGCAGCTGGTCACACGTTCTCTTATCAGTTCTGTGCGAGCGGAAGCGGTTGCATGCATTGTAGTCTTCAAATGAAAGCCCCAATGTTATTTGCTGGTGACCTGCTGGCCGAGCATTTTCTTAGTCCTTCCACAAACCCTAGCCAACAGAATCCTATTCTGTACAAATGATCGGGCCAAAAAGACAAGCCCTTTGATGATTTCCCTCAAAGGCACAGCTGAACCGTGCAGTAAGTCTATTTCCTCGGACACAGATCGTACCTTGTGATTCCTGGTACTGAGTGATCTGTGAACAACGTGTCGTCACTTCCCACTGGAAGTGGCGAATGAGCGGAAGCACGATCAAAGACAGGATTAGGAACGACTTCTGGTAACAAAACTGTTGGAGAGTGGAGATGAAATGGCTGTTTCCCCAGACCTCACAGGCTCAGGGAGAGTTTCCAATACACTCTCGATGCTGATTGCTGCTTCGTGATCGTTGGTTACAGCATTGCTGAGGGGTTCTGTATCTTCTGTATCATATGGCACTGGGTGTGGAATCCTCTTGGTGTGCGTCGCATGTATCCAATTCTTCCATCCTGCTTCCCACACCGCAGTCTGTGTGACCAGCAAAAATTGGAAGGGGCCCCACCAACGAGGTGTGAGGCAAGAAGATCGCTGAAACGATTTGGTGAGGATCCACTCCCCCAGTCGTATGCTGTGACTGGGACCCTCGTACCGTACAGGTAAAGCCTCTCGCACCTGGTGATAAATCAAATACAGGTTTTTAGTTAACTGGCTGCAGTAATCAGAGAGAAGTACATTTTCGACGTCTCGTAAAGAACGAGACTTCGGAACATTCCAAATATTAGCGGGTCTCCCCATAACCACCTCAAAGGGAGATCCAGCACTCTGAGCGTGTCTAGCCGAATGGAACCGTTTATCGATCTGTAATCCTGTGCATATCTGCAGTATTACAGCAGCGATAAAATGTGGACCATTATTCGACCAGATGACTCTCGGTAACCCAAAATCTCGGAAAATATTCCTTTAACATAGTCTTTGCCGTGGTCATAGCTGTGGCATCTTTGACGGGGAAAGCCTCAACCCACTTGCTAAAAGCACAGATGATGACTAATACATACTTGAAATTGTTGCAACACTCCATCTCAATAAAATAAAATAAAATAAAATAAAAATTAATAACCTCAAAGGGGACAGAAGGTGGACCAAAACTACCCCTAGGAGTTGATGTGCCCTTTCCCACATTCTGCTGCAAACAAATCATGCATCCCTAACCAAAGCGTACAGCTATTTTAGGGATTTTGTCATTTACCCATACTTTTGCAACATTTCAGTAATTTTACGAGCACATATGTGGGTGGGACCATAAGCCACAACAACCATAATCATAATGTATGCGTCAGGCAGTAGCCATTTCCCTTTCTCCACCCAACACCCATCATAATCCAATTTCCCCAAGCCCTCAGCCCATGTCTGAGACTCTTCTAACATGGCATCGGCTTGGATATCCCTTATGGAATCAATACCCTCATCCAAAGTACAGACATTTGTGGCTTCCCTTGAAGTATACATTTCTGAAGAGAGATCGGTGGCAGTCTGTTTGGCTATCTGGTCAGCGAAAGTGTTCCCTTTTCCTACATCGTCTACAATCTTCTGATGCGCTGCGCATTTTATGATAGCTAGCTGAGTAGGGAGTGCAAGTGCTAAAAGTAACCGTACTATCAAGGAGCCATGTTGGATTTTTGTACCATGTGAAGTCAAGAAACCTCTTTCGGCCCAAAGTCTGCCTAAGTTGTGAACCACCCCAAAGGCATACTGACTGTCAGTATATATGTTTACTGTAAGCCCTTTGCAAAGTTCACAAGCTCGGGTCAATGCTATAATCGCTGCGGCCTGCACGGAGTTATGCGTGATTCTCTTGATTTCCACGACCGTTCTCAGTGTGGTGATTGCATAAGCAGCTGTGGATGTACCATCTGGAAGTTTGAAGCAGGAGCCATCGCAAAACAGCTCCCCTTGTGGATTGTTCAAAGGAGTATATTTCAAATCGATTCTACCCTTTGTCTCTTGCTCGGTAGTGTAAAGGCAGTCATGTGACTCTTCGTCACTGCAAGCAGTACCTTGCGGGAAAGGTAAAAGTTCATCCGGATTAAGAACACAACACCTCTTAATTTGTATGTGCGATGCAAACAAGATCAATTCATATCTCGTTAATCGTGCGGAGGTGAGGTGTTGCGTTTGTGTTCTGTTTAATAGAACATCTACAGTGTGAGGTACCATCAGGGTTCAAGGATGGCCTAGGACCATTCCCTCGCTCTGTTTTACAGACGCAGCAGCAGCAGCGGCAGCTCGCAAACATCTTGGCAAAGCGCATGCTACAGGATCAAGGGCAGAAGAAAAGTAGCCGAACGGCCTATTCTTCCCTCCATGTTCCTGCGTTAATACAGCCAAAGCACATCCATCACATTCATGCACATACAACACAAAGGCCTTTTCATAGTTTGGTGTGCCCAAAACTGGTGCAAAACACAATGCAGTCTTGAGCAGATCAAATGCATGCTGGTGTACCAAGTTTCACGGCAATGGCGAACAAATGCCCTTCTTCGTCAAAGCCAACCTTGGTTTAATCACTAGTGAGAAATTGGGAATCCACTGCCTACTGTAAGAAGCCATTCCTATCAAGGCTCTAACTTCCTTCTGCGCATTTGGGACAGACCTGCTAGAAATGAGTTTTATCCGTTCAGGCATCAACCGTCTTCCCTCCTTTGACAGGAGATAGCCTAAATAGGTGACCTCCTAACAACAATATTGAAATTTTTTAAGCAAAGCTTTGTGTCCATGTTTAGCCAAGTGAATAAGCAACAACACAGTGCCCTCTTTACAAGAGCTATCTGAGTCAGCAGCTAAAAGCAAGTTGTCAACATATTGAAGTTGTGTACAAGTACCACTATAGATGCTAGGACTTGTGGTGCACGGGTGAAGGTAAACGAACGTCCCCCTAAGGTGAACGCGAACAGGTATCTACTGTCTTTGTGTATAGGAATACTAAAGAAAGCGTTCTTTAGATCCACAACACTAAAATGTGTAGCTGAAGCTGGGATCATAGTTAATATTTTCGTCACATCAGGCACAATTGGAAATCGTGGAGCAACGATTTTATTGATGCCACGTAGATCAATTATGAAACGAAAAGGAATTGCATTATCACCTTTTTTGTACACGGGCAAAATCGGACTATTGCACAAACTACCTGCAATTTCCTCAATCCCCCTCGATGCGCAAAATCGGAGACTATGCATTTCAAAGCTTGCTCACTATCAACCGAAATCTTCTACTGTGGATTACGTGGCAGCTTCACTCCATGTTTCAAGACAATTTTAACAGGTTCAATTTGTAAAACACCAACATCATTATCATCAATAGCCCACAAACACTCCGGAACATCACTGAATTCCGGCGGTAAAGGTCTAGTCAAGAATTGAGAGACAGAAAGTTGCTGTGGTGAAATCGTCAAACGCACTCCATCAGAAGAACAATGAATTACTGCATTTAATTCCTTCAACAGATTCAACCCCAACAAATTCTCTCTACAATTCGTAGTCAAAAGGAATGGACGATGGTCCATAAAGGGACCCAAAGAAATAGGTACCAGAGAAGAAACCGGACAGACAACTGGTGTGCCTGAAAACCCTACAGAAACATTGGTCTGCCCTGACAGTGGAATGTTTGGAACCCGTAAATGATCAATGGAACACTTCTCTGCCCCTGTATCTATCAAGAATAGATGTTTCCTATTTCCCACTAACATCTCAACGTAGGGCCCTTTCTGATTAACGGGAATAGGCGTTGGTTCCAAACCCTGCTTCAGGCAATCCTAACCAAACAGAATGTCATCAAAAGGAAGTTCTTCAGAGAGGTAAGCAGCAGAAGGATGATCAAACATTTTTCTATTATCAGCACTAGGGGTCTGATTGTCCTGAGAAAAAGGTTGCTGTGAATCCTGCGAAAACTGACCTCTACCAGGACCCCCTACACCTGGGCGACCTCTGGATCATCTACCCATATTTCCAAATGTGTTATTTGACCTCTGTTGGAGGATCGGGCTGTGTGCGCGCCAATGACCCTCTTGTCTGCAAGAAGCACACTGGTTAATGTTTACTGGACCCAAGGGCGCATTACCCTGTGGCACGTACTGACCTCTAAACTGTGTACTACCCCCTCTAGGGCCTTTAACAATTTGCTGCAATAGTACTTTTGTCTTTAAGTCACCTTTTCTCTTTTCAACTCTTTCCTTTTCATTATTGACACGATTCTCGTAATATTGAGCCATGTGCAATACTTTTGATTGAGATTTTGTTTGTCAAGCACTCTCGGAGGACATCATTTGTGACTGGATGTCAGGCAGCAATCCACGCACAAATTTGTCCACGAATAATCTTTTCCCAGACTCTGTGCCTAAATCTTATCCACTGAAATCTGAAAATACCTGTTCGAACCGATTAAAGAACTCGGTAGCACCCTCAGACTTCCTTTGGAACAGGCAGTAAGCTTGTCCCAAATAATTCTCTTCTCAGGAATTATAGTTTTCAATTTTGTAACTATTCTGTCAGGTAAAGTTAGTATTACCTGAGGCGGTCTATCACCAGCTGGCCTTTCTCCATCGAGTCTAGCCCTGTTAGTCCATGTATCTCCTAGCCCTGGTACAACATCTACAGTTCTACTCTGTTTCCACAAATCAACAGGTAGGAGTACAGGAAATAACAAATCAATATCACTTAGAGTGAATACCGAGGATTTCAAAGCAGACTCTATTTCTTTGTAGAACCCTGTCGGATTCTTCCTAATGTCGGGAATAGATTACTTGATGGAGTTCACTTCCTGTCTCGAGAACGGGACGTGAACGAACTGCGACACATAATGTGCAGGGATATCCTGGGCAGGTGTACCCGCTGCAGCATTAGCGGGAATCTCTACTTTTGGGACAAATGTCGGAGGAACCTCTCTCATAGGCAACTGAGAAGTAGGCAACTCCGAACGCTTACTAAGCAACAGAGCCAAATCGAGCACTAAAGCAGCAGAAGAAGTGTCAAACAAAAAAGCTCTCTTATAAATAGTCAATAACTCTGCGGGACAACACATCTTCTTTTTTACACACTCTTCCTGTAGGTACTCTACCATTACCTGTATCACTTTCGTCTGCATTTCTGGCGTATACTGACTATACGTGTCATATACTTCAACGGGAGTTATCGACGTGTCTGAGATCCATCTAATCGCATCTTTCGTGCAAATTCGTGTTTCCTCAGTTATCGGTTTACGACAAGGAAGAAACCATTTCTGTACAAACATAACGTCCAAACTATCACCATCTTCATCTTCATCCCGTAACCTTTCCAGCTCCCTTCTGTACTCAAGAACCCTCTCAACGTGCTCCTGCACTTTCTCCGCAGTGTCTCTAGAAAACGTTAAAGTGTTCAGATCCCTCAATCCTTGTGGGAGAACTGCATTATTTAGCCTGTTCCATATTACACATAAATGAATTCCTAATCCCTCAAATAACGTCTTTCTCAGGAAAATTCTCTATATTAGAAAGTGTGGCAAAAACATTAGTTTGTTCATCCTTCTCCATGCAATGCTTAGCCCACGCAGTTAACTCACGTTTTTTCTCTGGAGACACAGTATTACGAGTAACAACCCTCGATCCCACTCCCCGATCTACTACAAGCGGTGTAGAACCACTTGGAAGAGGGAGAGTAGGCAAGTTCTGAACATCAGGAAACAGAGGTGCTATTACTGGTAAAGCAGGCAAAAGTGGAGGAACAGGTGAAGGAGCAACGACAAAAGGAGGAACAACGACTGGAGGAAGAGGAACAGCAGGAGGAACAATAGGAGGAGGAATAACACAGGAAGAGGGAAAGCAGCAGGAAGAGGAGCATACGGAGGTGGCGCAGTGGCACCAGGCCTTCGTTCATTTAACAGTTTATCGATAAGTTCATCAGAAACGTGAACGTCTTTAGAAGGGTAGATCTTCTGAATACCAAGTGAGAAAGCCCTATCCATATTCCTTACTGACTCAGATTGTTTATTCTGGTCATACAACAACGCTTTTTCGGCGTTTGTCATGTAACGGCGCGCATGCTTTTCTCTACTCCTAAGCTGTTGCAAAGCTTCTTTCTTCCAATTTTGTAATACATCGAATGCTGCAGGTCTAGCCTTTTTCTTCAATAATATAGATTCTAAGTATTCAATACGAGGGATTTCAAAACTACCATTGATTGGCCACTGAAGTTCAGAAGCATGTCTGGTTTGTCTGTGCCAAATATCATTAAATACTATACTACCAATGCCGTGCTTACAGTACATAGTACACGCCGGTGACCCTCCATTGGTGCCGGTCGGCCAAATTCCAAAGATTGTCTGTCCTTGCGGAATAATGCCCTCAGACAGGCAGACAATTTCCCAGGCATATCAAATTCCAGGTGTTACCTGGTCAATAATTGTACTTGCAAGAACAATACGCCAAAACAAATTATCAGGATACTTAAGAATCGGGTCACGACTCACCTGATCAAATCCTAAGGAGGTCCGATCGGATACAAAGTTTTCTAACAAAGATTTCCTCGTGTTTGGTGATTCGGCAAATCTGCCTGCCTCAATATATGGACCCTCGTCAAGATGCCGGCTCGGACCGCGTGCTCACTGTCCAGGGATCGGGTCATGCAGCGCTGCTAAGGTGTCGCGTCTCATCCAAGAAAGGGGCCCCCTTTACACCATCCGATCCCAGTCCAATAGCCACGTCAACCTTCAACGAGCTGGCATCAATCTTGAGGGTCCCTATTCGGGCGCCATCTGTAAAAGCAAAAGGAAATATTGTGGCTGAGTACCACAAAAGGAAATACACCAAATGTGGGTTTACAAAGATACACAGATCTTTATTCTACAACTGAACACTTTTCAAAGAAACAAAACAACAGATAGCTATCAGGCCCTCAGTACATCACAGCGAATACCAGCCCTTTCGGTGTGAGGAGTGAGTGGGACTGTACATCAGAACAATCACTCTTTTATACAATTTTGTAACATGATGTCCAGCCCACCATTTCTCGGGCTAGGGGTTCATGCCGAGTTTGCTTCTAATTTATTCATCTATAGGCATATGGATTATGCCTAGTATATTCACAAATAGGTCACAATGGCAACAGTGTGTTCTCTGGATTAACATTAAGCCTCAGTACATGTTTTGTACAATATAGTCAAACAAGTGTTCACATTCAGTATTTAAACAACATTGTGCTTAACATATGCTTGCGGATTAGTATCGTTGGCACAGGTAATCCTCGATCTACAGGTCAACGAAGGACAAGGTCTCCTTACATGACTCTAACATTTGGCCTATGGGCAGTTTAAGCATTAACTTGCATGCAGAGGTCAAGACGGCCATGTTACAAACAGAAGAACACTGTCCACCATTTTAGAACACAGGGTAACTTTGGAGTGAGAATCAAAATGGTGGATGAACCTAAAATGGGCGCTTAATCGATCAAAGGTCAGAACCTTGCAACGCGGATTTCTTCGCAGAGCGACTGGGTTTAGGCCAATATATATAATAAAGGAGGCATGATATGATATCCAGTTTAACAATATAACAACATATAGTAACAGTCTGCAAGCACCCACTGTCCTCTCCTTCATCAGATAACTTAAAGGTCCAACTCACACAACCTGAATTGCGCCATAGCCACATTTTCATAATGCAACTCCAACTTGACAGTTCAACAGTGTTCCTTAAAGTGCCCACCGAGTGCTTTAAACAGATAGAGCATAACAAAGTTCCATCGAATCCTTCTCCATCATTTCAAGTTTAGCAATAATTATATCACGTTTTGATCTGGCACCTTATGGCTGGAACCTCCACCACCTAAGTGCTGTAATAAGTGATATTGCTATACAATGTTATTGTACTGTAGTGATCTTGTACAGTGAATCTCTGACATTTGCAGTGGCCTTGTAGTGTGTGGTTCTAGCAGCCAAAGAAAGGCAGGTGATTGTAAGGGAAAGGCAGATGAGTGTGACCGGAAGTACCAGAGTCCAAAGTGCCTATGTGGGTTCTATGTGGTGTGTGACATTTGCACTTAGGCATGTCTTCCATCCAGAGAGAAAATCTCAATATCCATCACCCATTCCACAGAAACCACTCTTCTCTAAGTGTGTAATTCTTTACTTTCTGCTCGCAACATTAGTCACTCATCTCAGTACTTCTTGATCTGTCAGTAGCGTTCAACACTGTTAACCACTTTTTTCTGCTTTCCTCTCTTGGCTTCTCTGGTTCTGTCCTTAAATGCTTTAAATCTTATCTATCCAATCGCACTTATTCTGTGTCCTGGGCTGGTAATACCTCTCCTACTCTGCCACTTCACTACGGTATGCCTCTGTGATCTGTCCTCAGACCCCTACTCTTTTCTCTCTACACCTGTCCCGTTGCTCCTGTTATCTCTTCTTTTCAGGATTTCACACCATTTCTATAAGGATGACAGCCAACCCTTTTCTGTTTTTTTCCTCTTTCTCGCCTGTGAGCCACGACAAAATATTATCTTGCCTATTGGCCATCCATGGATGGCTGATCACTTTCTAGTTGTAAACTCTTCTAAAACTGATTTTATTGCCTTTCCTGCTTCTTCGGTTCGTCCCCCGCTTCCACCCACTTCTATTTCTTTTCCTCCCTCTACTTTATCTATTTCTCTTACGTCTCAAGAATCTTGCAGTCTATCTGCATTCACTTACCTTTGCACGTCACATCTCTCCTATATCCTGTTCCTGTTTTGCACATCTTTATAACATTCATAAAGGTCAGCATTGTCTTTCTTTTCACATCTCTAAAATGCTTGTATCCTCACTAATGTTTTTTTCCGTGTTTTTTTACTGCTCTTTTCTCCTCTTTGTGATAATGAGTTTATTGTTTTAATAGCACTTTACATAGAATATTTGCATACAACTATCACCCAACCGAAGTTGGTACTCATTATTGGCCTTGAAAGGATGAAAGGCTGGGTTTGCTTTGCCAGGATTCGAAACAGCAACCTGTAGAAACTACCCAATATTTGTGTTGAAAAGAAGGTTTTGGCCTCATTACAAGTTTTGTGGTATTGCCATTTTAATACCACCAAACTGAGTGATTTTACTTCAGGGAGTCATGGTAATTCACTGCTGAATTCAGGGTTGTTGGTGTCCCATAGGACTCCATCGGGGATAGATAGAATTACCACATGCTTTTCATAGAGGTATTACATCCATGTCAAGAATGTGTTTTTATTTGTAGGAATAACTAACCTCACTGATGATGTAGAATAGTGAAACAGTCAGTATTCCAAAATATTACCTGTTTTACTGTTATCCATTCAAACTTCAAGACCAGCATATCAAGACCTTCTCAGTGAGTGACTACATCCAGTCTCATCTCCCTGTAGTCCTAGCCCACTTGCATCCATTTTGCTCTCTTTCCGCCCTTTCCAGCCCAGTCCCTCCCAGACCCTGCATCCACTATCCCTGCCCACCTCTGTCTTCCTGTGATTGATGCCTGACCTAAGTCACGTGACCCGAAATACCAGACAGCGTCTGGAGAGTCTTATCTCCTCCTGCAGCCTCTTTCCTGGCCCTTTCAAACTTCAAGGCCAGCAGAGCAAGTCCTTCTCATGAGTGCCTGCAGCCAGCCTCACCTCGCTGCAGTCCAAGCACACTTGCATCAATTCTGATCTCTTTCTCCTCTTTCTCCATTGCCACCCTTTTCCAGCCCAGTCCCTCCCAGACTCGACTCTCCACTCCCCCGGCCTGCATCGGTCTTTCCGCGATTGGTCTCTGACATGAGTCACCACCTCTTCACAGGCCCTCCCAGGGCAGTCTTGCGTGGGCATCCAGCTAAGGGTCAAAGTCAAAGGACAGCTCCCTAGGGCAGCTCCCTTACCTTTTTGCCCTGTTCTCCCTGGGTGTCCCAGCCAAGTCCTAAAACTGTGTGCAGCAACCTTCAGGTAAGAGACAGCAGCATTTGTTTAATATATTTAATGTTAATTACATAGCTGACGTTAGGTGTTTGAAGTTCAGTGTGTGTTAGCGTATACTCACTGTTTTGAAGTCAGGTGCAACTCTAGGGGATAGTCATTGTTCTGAACCTAGGCACACATCCACTCCATTGCCACTGTTGGAATTTAGGTGCATATTTATAGCATAGCCACTATTTTTGCTGCACTAAATAGCTAGCCAATGTATTGCATCTAGATGAACTTTGACGGTAGTCAATGTATTGTAATTAGATGAATTTTGTGGGTAGCCAATGTATTGCATTTATTTTGTGGTTTATTAGTTTACAAGGAAACCTTTGCACCGCCTAAACACGTATAAAATTCAACAGTAACAATAGCAAAATAACAGACATTACATTAATAAATTCATTAAAATCTGCCTTAAAAAAAAACGTATATCTCATTGCGATATTAAGAGGAAACTGACAGTTAACGCGCAAAATTGAGTTGTTAAGAGGTCCAAACTCAACCTAGAGGCCTAGCAGCACTCAATGTGTGTAAATAAGTTTAAAAGTGCATAGGTGCGTACATATGTACATAAAATAAATCAAATGCATATTTCCATGGGGAGAATCCTTCATTTCCTTTTCCATGATACATTTATCACAATGTTACCAGTTCAATTGCAGATAGGAGTTGGGGGACGGCAAGAGACAAGCGCAATGTGCAGCCTGCCAACACTGTTTTTGACAAAAATGCTCTGTATTTAGCCAACTGGTGTCTTCCACAAATTTGCCAAAATATTGTAGCAGAAGGGATTGCAATTGCAGACATATATTTGTAAGATGATGTTGATTTTCCACAATACCCATAACATTACAATGTGAACATTTCTGTACTTCACCGACCATCCTGTTTCCAACCCCTATATTCTCACCAGCCAGCAACAAATTCTGCCTAAACCTTAAAAACTGAAGGCGCCACTTATAATTTGGAATGGTAATTAGGTATCGTATGGACAAATGTCCAATTTTTGTTTGTTGAATAATTGATATGCCAGAGTGGTCACTGTTCCCAATCCAATCTATATTATAGAGTTTGTGTTTAGCAAGCGCTGGATTTTCAATCAACAAATTAGTGGATATGCTACAATCATCCCTTACCTTTTCCACTCTATCATTAAAATGACACATTGCACATGTCCCAAGTTCCCTATCAATTAGTATCTTTAAAACACAGTATAAAGAATCTTGAATCAGTACTAAAATCTTTCGATAAAATTGCAACATGCGCCACCAATTCCCTGCTTTTTGCAAGATTAACCCCAACTAATAGCGCAGAACTGTATTTGGGATACAACTAGGGAGGTTAATAATTCACTTCCGTACTCTTCCCTTCTAATTTACCCATCTCTTCTTTTTCATAGTATTTCGTTAATTTCTGCACCATATAAGATAGATGGGACAATTTTCCCCTCATTCTAATTAATGAGAGGACTTATTCTAAACCTACAATACTTATATTACATTATTTTCAACTGGGACGTGAATTTTTTTGATCTTCACACTAAAGTCCTCCACTACTCCGGCAATCATCAGGTGAGAAACCCAAATGGAAACCTAGATATGTTATACCAGTCATGTCTTCCAGCCTCTTGTCACCTGCACACCAATCAAATTCAAATCTCCTGCATTTGGTATTGCCAAATTGTACTATTTTTGAATTTGTGGCATTCAAAGTTGCTTTAAATTGCGTACACAGAAAAGACATTTAGAAGTCACTGTAACCCAATGAGGGTATGATCCAACAGCAATAAATCATCTGTGTAGGTGAGCCAGCTCATCTTCACTGTCCCAACATGAGGAGAGACTACAGCCACTCTAAGTACCACTCCCATATCACTAACATATGTATTAAACAGGCATGGGGACAGCACAAATCCCTGCCTTAAACCATTATCTGAATCAACCTCATCTCTGATGACCCCCTGCATATGAAGCCTAATATTCAATGTATTTCCAATATGCAAATAAATTAGGATATTTAGAAGACTAGATGGCAAACCCCAGGCTTTTTACTTCTTCCATCTTTCATAGAAGATGCTGTATCAAAGGCAATCGACATATTCATGGTCGCGATGTAGCGTGATCTACCATTAATAATTACAGAGGGAGCCAATGCATAGATCGAAAACCTATTAAAGCTAGTGCTGTTCATCCTTCTAAAACCATTTTGCAATTTTGGGAGGCTATTTGTTTTTTATACCCAATCTTCAAGTTCTGCGAACACCAATGATGTAAATAGTTTACTGTCCGCGCCCAGCAGGACTATCGGAAAGTGATTGGTTGGGCTTTCTTTGTCCCCCTTTTTGTGAATAGGGATTATATAAGAGAGTTTCCATGTATCTGAAGTTTGCTTTTTTATATAATGATATCGGAGAATTCAATGTGCAAAATGGTTGCCCACAACACTGTATCCGACTTGAAAACAATGTTACTAAGGCCATTCAGGCCTGGGGACCTGGACGATGACGCTTTGCTAATTAGATGCTGAATTGTATGCACAGGGAACTTTAAATTCCACATCTCTTCATCTACCTCCATGCTTTCTGTTATGTTTGTTGCTTTATAAATATTGGAGTAATAAGACTCCAAATTCCTGCTGGTATCTGGTTTTCCTGCATACGTTTTTGCACCTTCTCCATATTCCTTATGAAATCCCCAAAATTACAATTGTTTTTCTTAAGTATTGTTCCAAGCGTATCAGCACTGCCTTGTTGTATTTATGTTAATCTATATCCCTTCACCCAGTTATTATATTGCTGTTTTCATTTTTTCATTTTGATATTTTTTAGTTTTAAATATAGTTGTTATATAATTTCTCCTAGACTTTCAGTGCTTTTTCCTTTCAACCACCACCGCATCATTTAAATGGGAAGAATTTTGAGGGTAGTCAATGTATTGCATTTAGACACATTTTAAGGCTAGCTAATGTCTTTCACTTTGAATATTTGTTTGGGTAGCCAAAGCATTGCACTTGGAAGAATTTTGAGGATAGCCAATGTGTGGCACTTAGAACATTTTTTGAGAGTACCCAACGCTATCTGTGTTGCACTTAGCAGAATCCTTAGGGCAGCCTATGCATTGCACTTAGATGAATTTGATGGTAGCCAATGTATTTCGTTTAGCTGAATTCTGAAGTATAGACACTGTATTGATTAGGGTACTGCTACCCTCTCAATCCTGCCTCTGTGTTGAAAGTGTACTACACTCTGAAGCTTGCCACTCTGGCTCTTCTCCTGCATATCTCCCAAATACCACACACGCTCTAAAGGGCCAGCAACAGTACACACGAAACACAAACACCATACATCCACCAAAACAAACATCCGCAAACAACAAACAATCCCAGACACTGGACCTTACCCCTCTGGACACAACAAGCCAGTGCACACAATCAAAGCGCACTTAGCAAGCAGACACGCACAGACACCAGTTTCTCCTGGTTCTGCAATTATCAACAGATGATCAAACTCTATCCTATCCCTCGTCCCTCACTAACCCACTCCACCCTCCTTTTTACAGAGCAGCCTATTCAATGCTGTAACAATTGCAGGACTGCTCCTGTAGAGTGGATCAGGTAAATGGTGTGAGAGACAGACATGGGGCCTGATGAAAGTTTGTGGGGATAGGCATAGTTTTGACATATGTTTTAAAGTAAGTTGCATTTTTGGTTTCAATTTCCACAATGTTGTTCCCATGACTGAACCTTTCACTTGCACCAATAGCACGTGGAAAAGTTTCACTATAAAATTGACGGGGGTCATTGTGCAATAAATGCAAATTGCATGGAAGGGTGCACCAACATTTAAACGTATGTGCCGCTGGGACCCCTGCACGCAATTTTAAACATTTGCAACGTGGAGCGTAAAAGCAAAGCCGGGGGGAATGGGCATAACTCTTGCCTTTATGATCTGCCATGTAGAAAAGTAGATGTCTCCTACAAATTATGCTTCATAGGCAAGTTCCATAACGTTAGCACTTACGTGCTGTGCGGTCCCTGGCCTGCACGTTTAAACCTTTAAGGAACTTGATTTTACTCGTTCATGTTCCCCTCTGTCTGACGAAAAAGTAAACACTGCTGGCCAGGTGCAGAACCAAGGCAGATTCCGTAGCACTCCATTTGTTTTACGCTTGCATGAAATTCTCATCCAGACGTACAATAAAATGCACTGAGGAGACAGGAGGAATGTATGTCAGAGATCTAAGCTCCATTCTGTGTCCCTCTTCCGCCTCCTCACTGCTTGAAAATGGGCTGCAGCGTTAGATTCAACTATTAATTAAAATGGTTCTTGGAGATTCAAATGCCATTCTTACCAATTGACTATGTTTCTCTGACAGGGACTTTTTACACTGCGTATGTGAAAGCCTCTGTTAACGCCACATGATGTGCACATCATTAATGGTTACATGTGATTTTAACAAATAAAAAAAAACGAATGAACTAATACCCAAAAAATAAAATAAAGATTTTTTTTTAAAATGGGGCGTGGGAGGCTCCTCGAATCCTCCCACACCCCATTCTTTTAACACCACCCCAAACCACCCCCCGCACTTGTTAACCCCTTACCCACACCCCCTATATATTGAATTTTTGGTATTTTTTGGGTATCATTTCATTCAATATTTGTTTCTGGTATAATCCCTGCATACCATTAATAACACCCGATTTTGAAGTGTTTACACTTCATGCAGTGTGATATGGCAGAACATTAGTTCTGATTTGTCATATCGTGTAAGCATAGCGATGCGTCACACCCGATTCCAGGCCTGCCTCACAACAAGTGAAGCCCTGAGCGAGGACACCAATGCTGGACTGCCCGAAGCACCATTGCCACATGCAAGCCCCCAAGCTCCCTAATTTATCCCCACCCAATAGACATAAAAAAAGAAACATTATCCTACCTGGCGTCCCCCCAACCCAACTTTGCTGCTGCCTGCTCACTGCCTTGGCCTCTCTGACAGTCCTTAACTAACCCTTTGCAATCTGTGACTGTTTTTCCTGCCCCCTTGGTCCTGTGTCCCTACTTAACTGCTATCCCCCCCGTATCCCCAGTGATACCCCCTGTTCCTGGCACCTCCATCTACCTCCGATGCCTCCAAACTTCCAGCATTGCCCCTGAGTTGCCTCCACCTCACAACCCCAGTACAACTGTAGTTTCCTGTTGTCCTCTGTGACCCAATCCCCACCAGACCAGCTTGCCTCCCTCAGAGCCCTACTACACTAGACAGCCACCATGACCATGGCACAGCCTTAGCGCCCCAAGTTCATAGATCAGTAGGTGAAAGTCCTGGTGGATGGTGTCGTGAGGGATGTTGCATGCCTTACAAGTCCTGACCATGAGAAGAAGTCTGACCGCTGGCACAACAGGATCTGGGAACCCACCCTCAACTTGGCTGTCGCACCCACCCAATAAGCTTTGTCCCCAGTACAGAAGACTTGGCAGAATATACCAAGGTGTGTGTGTAAGCCGGTTGTAAACCACTGGAAGGAGTGCCTTACCACAGAGGCATTAAAGAATGAATGACCTGAGGTGGAGCAGGTGTTATGGACTTCTGTAGTCTAGAGGGAATCAGAGGAGTTGAGAGTGGGGTTGAACGTGAGTACATCAAATAAATGAAGTACAAAAGCTGTGAAGTGTCCTGCAAACTTTGTGACAGATACAGCAATGTTGGCAGTGGCACAACTTAAAATAAGATCTCCACACAGCCACATATCAAATGGCACAGCAATTACCTCTTCCACTAGTCACCCTGCCAACCTCCCACACCACCATTAATATTCCCATAAATTCCTATGAGCCAACCAGCAGGCATCCATAACTTCCAGATAGGCCAGCCCAGGGCCTTGCACCCAGTCAAGCTACAGTCCAATAACCCTACATCAATAAGACTTCCTGTGCTTCTGGCCGGCTATGCTATGTAACGTACATGCCAGTGTGTGGCCATTCATGACTACACGAGTGTGTGAGCTCCTATAAGTACCCGGCGAGGGCGCAATCAGAATGAAAGAGCCATTCTGATTGGCCCTCGCCGAGTCGTTACCAGGCCGGGAATCCCGCTGTCGGGATTCCACGGCCTTTGTCCCTGGCAGGGGGCGTGGCAGCCCCTCAGCCAATGAGGAGGCTTGAAGCGGGTCATCCCCGCTCCGAGCCTCCCCGGCTGAGAGGCTGCCTTCGCCCCCCGCCGGGGACTCAGATAAGTCTTTTTTTTTTCTTTTTTTTTTATTCCCTTCCCTCCCTCCCACCCGCCCCCCCAATTTACCTTCTTGTTCCTGCGACCCCGGCGGGGGACGAGGGAAGCCTCCAGCCGTGTGGAGACTTGGAGCGGGGCCATCCCCGCTCTGCGCCTCCACACGGCTGGAGGCTTCCCTCGTCCCTCGCCGGGGATGCAGGTACGTTTATTATTTTTTTTTCTTCCCCCATCCCACTC
This sequence comes from Ambystoma mexicanum, assembly GCF_040938575.1. Lineage (NCBI taxonomy): Eukaryota > Metazoa > Chordata > Amphibia > Caudata > Ambystomatidae > Ambystoma > Ambystoma mexicanum. The sequence goes on from NC_090939.1 coordinate 545,323,039, forward strand.
CCGCCTTCCCAACCCCACTTGCCTTCTTTTTGATCATTTTTCAGCAGCGGACGCGCTGGGACCACTTCCCTTTCCATGGCGGCGGCCATTTTCTTTTTCACGCCGCAGTGGCCTTGTCCTTGCCACGGGGGGCATGGCAGCCCCTGAGCCAATGAGGAGGCTCGAAGCGGGGCCATCCCCGCGCCGAGCCTCTCCACGGCTGAGAGGCTGCCTTCGCCCCCCGCTGTGGACTCAGGTAAGCTTTTTTTTCCCTCCCTTCTCCCTACCCCACCCCACTTACCTTCTTGCTCTTGCGTCCCTGGTGGGGCAGCCTCCAGTAGTGTGGAGACTCCACGCCTCCACACAGCTGGAGGTTTCCATCGTCGCCCTGCCGGGGACGCAGGTATGTTTTTTTTTTTCTCTACCCCTTTCCCCTCCTTCCCGCCCTCCCAACCCCACTTACCTTCTTCTTCTTTTTTATCGGGAGAGGACGCGCTGGGAACACTTGTGTTCCCAGCGCGTCCGCTCCCGAAGGCCGCGGCTTTTCAGGACAGAAAAAAATGCTTTTAGTGCCCCGGTCACGCATATATTGCGGGTCGGTGTACTAATAGCTATATGACCCTCGTGGTGGGGGCATTACCGGCTTCACTCGGGGCCTATACCTATGGGCCCTGGGGCATTACCTGAGTCGGTAATGCCCCCGCCGCTCGGATCATATTGCTTAATTATTTTGGTCATCACTAAATGCACCTGGGTAGTGCTTGTAGGTCCAATTCCTGTGCCAAAGGTGTCACACAGCCTCTGCATACATACCTCATGATGTACTGCAGCTCTGCTAGCCCTCCTAGAGTGTTGTTCCAATGTGAGGGTCTCCTGTGAACCAGGTACCCTACCAGACTTTATTTCACAACTGTACCTTTAATGTCATTCTCTTCTACTGCATTTCAGTGGTTCATAGAACAATTCACTGCATACAAGGGCAACACTTGTTCCCCACCCCCCCGCCACCACCAGTACCATTACCCGCCCCTGACACCTCTAGCACCAGCCTTGGATTTGTCAGAATACACTCCATCCACCAGCAGGAGGATATATCAGGTACTCATCCACTTAGTAGCCCCCACAACTCCTAGAAACTCTAGGGCCCTCCCTAAGGCCACCATGCACTAACAACATGGATTGATACCATGCCACCACCATACCACTAATGACCTGCATGACAATCATACAGGTCAATAGTGAAGTTGAATATAAGTGAATATGTTAAAAACACTGACAACTGTATATACACCCCAGTGGCAAACATCACTGTACATCATGTTGTGGGTGAAGTCATGTCATTGTTTTCTCCATGACCTTTACCCACTAGTACCCTTTCCTGCTCTCATTGGCAGCTTTTCATTTTGACCCCACAGACCACAGTCTCGGAGCCAGCTTGGGTGGGGTGACAATTCAACTCTTCATGGGCAAGTATTGGTGCTTGAAGACAAAATGCGGCAGGTATGTGCCCATTTTAAAAGGATTAAGAACATAATATAGCATTACCATAGAATATTGCTACATGGTGCCTTCGAATAAATGTACATGCCAATTGTCACACACCCTTAAACAATCCTCAGTTGTGCCTGAATGTAATGTGTGGTGAGAAGCCAGCCTTAGAATGGGCATAACATAGTGCCCATGAACATACGTTCAGTGACCGCTTGAAAACCACCCCCACCCCATGTTTGCTTTAATTACGACTTGTATTAACCGTCTATTGAGTCTCCATTGGCCAACCAGCAACACGTGTGCAGAGAAGACATCCAATACTTCTCAACACTATCGTCTCAACTTCCTGAACAAACAGGCCCATGCCACAGTGCTGATGGGTAAGGGGAGTGGGAAATTGAAAAGTGGCCTTTCCGCCTCCTAGAGCCATGCCTGCACAAGCAGGTAGGACAATAGTAAGATGACGCCAATTGCATCAACAACCATCGTGTTCTTGCCTCACATTTGCATGATGCAACATGTGCAGAAACCAACATTAAATATCAAGCAAAAGTCCACATCTCCCACGAAAAATGCTCGACCTCACCCCATGCATGAACACCCTGGTGACATGCACAGAAACAATACCAAACTAGGGATCAGTGGGGGTGGCCTGTATGTGATGTATTCCCCATCAAAATGTGTGTGTCTAACTGCTGGAGAAATATTATTCACAGGTGTTACTCACAAATCCCATGTCCAATGTATATTCTGTAATCGTAACATGGGCGTTCGTTCCTCTGTCGTCTCACGTATGCATTCCACCCTTTATCAGCATACCAACATCGTATGCATAGCATGATTTTACCGTGTATACTCGTAATCCATTAACTGGAAAGCAGGTCAATCCACTTAACAGATGATTACACATTCCAAACTGTGGATAAATGTCACACGAACAACGCTACATGAAGTAGGAGATAAACATAACAAGCTGATCCCAAAAGAGAGACTTGCTATATATATCTGCAATATGGAAAGTGTTGCAAGGAATCTGGTCACTGGTTTTCTATTTCCACCCCAGGGGTCCTGGAGGACATTTCTGAGAAGGGATGTAATGAGGATTGATAAAGCAACAATTGTGGTGAACACAAGGAGGGTGCAAGCAGTTCTGCACCTGACTTTGGTGAAGAGACATTGCCATTGAGGCATGAAGAACAGTATCTCTGCAGCCAAGATAATGAAGAGACCTCATCCAAATCAACAGGCCTTGTCACTGTGGCTGAATGCCAGACACAGCAGTGGAGGTCTAGGGACATCTTGGTGGTGGTGAAGGACACAATCCCTCAAATGCAGCACTCTCTTCCCCAGGCAGGAAGGGAGCTTGCAGCACCTGTTCCAGAGACATTGGTATTGGTTCTCCACCAGGTGTAGGCTTTGACTAACCCCCTCCGTTCTCATCCACCTGCTGCTTGAGTCACATCAGGCATCATTGAATGAGTATCAGCCATGGTGGCTGCCGCCCAAGCACGGGTTGAGGAGAATGCAAGGACCTGGTGGATAGATGTTGCTCTTGGGACCAATTATGTCAATGGGTGACCTGACCCTGGAGAAGGTGCTGCCAGAGTTAGAGGCTGCCAACAGGCTCTGGGTAGAATTGCTAGCGGAGGTGCAGGAAGGAAGGTAACAAGCTGGTGAGGGTGCCCATAATGCCTGTGAACACGCTGTATCTGCAGCAGCACGGGCCTGTGCTTAGGCAAAGGAGAAAGCCAGATTGGCTGGAGAACAGACCACTTCTGGTAAAAGAGCAGCCTATGCTCAAGCTATAGGGAGCATGCTCACTTGGCCCTACAACAGGCTTCCAGGCACAGCCAATCACTTGGCATTATGGCCATACCTCCTCTGCTGCAGTCCGTCAATTGGCCCGCAGCAATGCAACCAAATAATGCTGGATGGTGGAGACAGGGCATTGCAATGGCCGTCGCAGATAGCATTGACTGGGCTGCTTAAATACTAGGATAAGTCCCTTGCCCACATGAAGGTATTTGTGGGGAGGGACTGAACCTGCACCTCTACTTCAACCATTCCTTCCTTGGCTCCTACATTGGACAGCAGTCCCCTGTTCATCACAGGGAACACAGCTGCCTCCGCTGTGTACATCAACCAAATAGGGGATAGGAGCCTTTTTTGTTACTTGTTGTTGTCGTTTCCTTCATGGTACTGATGCAGAGGAAGGGGGGTTTGAGGAGTAGGGTCATGTTAATGTTCACATTAATGCACTCACCTCTAACCAAACATCCTTCACCTATTTTACTAACAAGGAGTTTGCAGCCTGCCCCCTTGTGCCAAAATGCACCAGCCACGGTGGCGCACTACCAGTTACATTATGATATGCATTACAGTGGCCAAGGTAACTTTTGGTGCCGAGAGGGAACTGTACATTCTTTAAGGCTAGTGGTAGCATGGGGATCATTTTAGTTTGGGAGTTATTAACATCACCCATGAATCAGTGTGAGTGACCAAGTGTAGTGTGGGTGTCCTCAGTAATGTAGGGAAGTTCGTGGGTTTAGCGTGTGGTTCTGTACCTGACAATTGTTTTAAATAATGTGTTGGAAGCGTGCCTTTGACAGGACACTTTTAGAAAATAATTGGGCATGAACCCATACAAATTACAACTTCCCTCTACTAGGCTCCTTGAAGCATATTGCACAATTCTGACCATGTGTGTTGAATTGCTACTGTCTGGTTTAATCTCCTATTTAATTAGGTGGAACTATTGAGGACACGTTTCATGTTTTGAAACTCTCCTAACTTTGGAAGATTTTCAGTGTCCTCTTTGAAAGTGTTCATTATAATAACTCCATGAACTGACATGAATTGATTAGCCTCCAAATGACAAATATCTTCTTTTGCAGATTGTTGGACAAATTATCGATATGTGAATTGAGCTCAGCTAATGAAACAGTATTAAAACAACCTACAAATATATTAATAACTTTCACACAACAGAATGTCTCATGATCTCTTCGTTGCAGGTCCACCTTGAACCCTGTATTTTACCAACACATCCAATTCCATCTGCTATACCTTGGATAAGATCCTATGCCAGACTGGTTTGGTGACTTTAAAGGAATTGAATTATTGATTATAATTGAAGTAGCCAAGGAAGGATGCAGTACCCACAAAAGGCAACATCTCCATGGTGCCTCTTGGAAATAAATGAAGGCTATTATGGCTGCCCAATGCACAAACAGGTACACTGCAAGTGCCACTCAGATAAATCAATGAAAAAGCAAATGAGGTGCGTGTGCTCCCACTAAAGCATTTCTCAGAATGTGCCATATGATCATATATAAATCTTGTTGTTGTCAAAAAAGGTCCTCTTCGGAAAATAATAGTTTTCTTCAATTTATTGTCATAGAACAGTTTAAGATGCTGACATGTGTTTCAACCGGAAGTCTTTTCCAAGCAATTAGTTCGGAATCGTTACGCTATTTCAGTGTCTTAAGAAAAAGTAAAAGTTGAACCATAATGTAAATACATCAACAAATATACCAGGCGGTACATAAACAAAAGGAAATACAATAAAAGGAAATACAATAAAAGGAAAGACAATTATAATATTCAACAATATTCATCCATGACAAAAAAATCAAATCAAATATTATTATGATTGATAATATGTCACAGCCATGAATGAAGTGTAGAGAGGAGAAAAAAAAAGAGAAAAGACAACATTTTTTAATGAGTGCTGATTTATAGTTGTCCTGTGTTAGCGTGGTTGTGAGTTCAAGAAAAAAAAACACGCGATAATCATATAAACATATGTTCTGAATCTTGCAAACATTCTACTATCAGCATTTCACAAAACTGACGTGCCTCTACTGTCCTCTAAGACCTATTTTGACAACAAATATTTACACAGAATCATATGGCAAATTCTGAGAAATGCTTTAATTGTATGGACCTCTCTTGGGAATATAGTTCCTTGTAAAGTCCTCTTCCATAGAGGTAAAGACGGACAGCATCTGAGGTAGGGGAACACTGTAGCCTCTAACCTACCCCATGAAACAATGGGGGCGGCTGCTGCTGGACTGAGGCCTCTCTCTGCTGGCGCACTGGAACTAGGCTCCTGTTTACTGGAGGTGAAAGGTCCCTTGCAGTTGATCGCTTAGCTCCCTGGTGGGAGTCCAGAACAGAATGTGCCATCTCATCCCGAAGACTCCAGATTGGGCCTCCCAACAATCCAAAAGTCAAGGAACAGCTCTGGGCTGTGATTTCCACATTGAACCGCTTGTGAGCTAGTCAGACCTGCACATGCCTGCCTGTCCGGAGCTTCTTCGTACAACATGTTGTTGCTGCTTTGACTGCAATGCGTGTTGGACCCCGTCGACCAACTCATTAACCTGACTCCATGTCAGCACCTCAGGAAGCTCCTTAAAGTCTGGCTTGATGCTGTCAAGCCCACAAATGTAAGAATAAGGTAATGTGAAGAGGCGCTGCGCTCCTGGTCCACATTTGGGACCATAGTGACGTTTAAGTCCCCCTTTTCCGTCTAAGAATTTTGAACAAGGACAATGTGCCAGTTAAGTGCCACAGCACACCTGTTCATCTGACCGGAGAGCGATTCTACAACAGCCTGCATTGTATGTCTTGTCTGTACTGTGGTGGAGTTTTGCAAGTGCTTTTAGTTGGTCGCATTCTATTGTTTGAATAAAAGTGCATGTTTTTTATAGAAACTTCTTTGGGCATTCTTTTATTTTGAAACCATTATGCGTATGTTGTTGGGTTGCTGCTGTCAACAGCTCACACCTCTCTTGGGGCAAATTCTGCCCTCGGCCTATGCTACTTCACAAGTCGAAGGAGGTATAGCTTTTGGGCTGTGCCTGTTTCACCTTTATCATTAGAATCACTACAGGTTTAGTAGTAGTGTGAGGCTGAGTATGTGGTTTAGCCACTACTGATCCATGTACTTCTGCAGTGCCGTAATCGTTTCATCACAGTAGGCTACTGATTGTTGTGTGTCTGTTTTCCAAGAATCATTCACGCAGGCCAAAGAGGCGATGAGTGTAAAAAAATAACAATTTGAAGTATCCATTAGGCACGGCGGTACCATAGTGTAAAATAAGTTGCATCTTCTTGTACTCGTAGCCATGCAGCATCTGATAGTATGGGCCACCCCCTCTGTTCTGTCCCACGATTGGCTACAAACAGATACCCTCTTTGACAAGCAGTAGAACAAGGCAAACAGTGGGAGAGTCTGGCTGCTCAGGAAGAATAACATTGGCTTGGTCCATGATGCTTCTCTCCTCACCTACTGCCAGCCTCCCAGTTCTTAAATCACGGGTGCAGTGATTAGTGATGGCCAGGTTTATGTACTGCTTGCAGGCAGTAACACCTCCCTGAGCTGACTGTGACTACTAGCTTTAAACACGCTTTGCTTTTGGCAGTAGGATGGCCGAGTCAGCTTTGTTTTACAGTGATGTAATGTTCTCATTATGAGTACGGTGATCAGTGGTAAAATTGGAGGTCACTGAGTTACCTCCAATTTTACCACTACGCCAAATAATGAGTTTTGGCTTTGAGTGGAAGATTGACCTCCAGCTAAACCCTGGAGGTAAAGCTTGCCATTCAATGCTCAAAAATCTGCAGAATTCACAGAATTACCAAAGTGGTATTTCCGCTGCGGTACTTCTGCAAAAAAAGCCCCATTGGGCCCAGTGGCCCCAAAATAAATGGGGACTTACACCGCTACCACCACTTGTAATCAGGCAGAAATTCTGCCTTACCAAGTGGCGGTAACGGTAAATCGGTTTTCTTGGTATTTCAGAGAATTTTCCTTTGAAATACCTCCAAACTCGTAATAAGAAGTAAGGTGAAAAAGATAAGCTCATTCCGGATATTAGCACTGCATTGGTCACAACCTGTATTAGTTTACAGGGTTTAGATTCAGCAGATCTCAGAGACCCCACGCCTGGACATTTATCCCATAGTGTACTGCAAAATAACACTCTGAGCAGTAAGCGGAAAGGAGCAGCGGTTGCAGGCACCAAACGCCAATCCCGAGGCTGCAAAGAGAAAGATCTGACAGATATTACAGGCAACATCCTACATTGCCAATATATTGTCATGTGGATTGACATGTACCTGGGTGTGCTGTGCGAGGGGAACGTCAAGTGAAGTCAATAAACAGAATGCTGAGGGAAATAGGCAGTCTTTTTGGAAGAGAAATACAAGCGTCTCCCAGCAATCAAATCCAAGCTAAGAAGTAGAAAAAACACAGAGCTTAACATCTGTGTTCAAATGGAAAACAGACAAAACTATTGAAAAAGCATATAGTATTCTGCACATCTAAAGGTTCAATCCAAGCAGTGCTAAACTATGCTAGAGGCCACCAAGGTTAGGGGGCCACAACACCACAGTGATAGCAAGGGCCGCCTTCCCTGGTCTTTCTGTTGGGCCGCGCAACCACTTCACCACACTGACCTGCATCGCTAGTTGCAGCCACAATTCCACTACCTTGCTGACAATGAAGGACTGAAAGCAGAATGTTGCCTTTTGATGTATTCTACTGTGCAACTGCCATTATGCCACATCACGCTGTAGACGTTCCAACAAGCCCCATGTTGTCAGGGGTACCTTTTTCTTGTCTCGTCTTTTCAATCGATGTCACATTGCATCCTGCACATTGTGGGGCCATACTCACACATGGAAAAACCATAACAACAGTCCCAGCATGCAAAGTGTCATCTGCTACAAACCCAGTTCCGGATAAATGTAATCTGATCACAGGAGTAAGTTGTCAAATCTGAATTAGGAAACCACATTGATAGAGGGCGCTAGAGGGCCAACCAAGATGGCCGCCATGGTCTGAGCTCCCGTTGTGCCCCGCATCAATCCTGCACAATCCTCCCACCTCCTGTACGTAAAAGCCTTAATTTCCCGACTCCTGGTCACCCGCCTGGCCCAGCAGCCTACCAGTGGAATCCCGGCGAAAATCGGCCATTCCTACCTGTTCGGGACCCAGCGTGACCCGGGCCCCGAGACCGGCGTGGCCGGCCCGACCCCCAGCGGTGGCTGGTCCTGAGCTGTACACCCCCTCCGCCTCGAGGACTGCGCACCGGACCCCCGAAGAAGCATCAGCGGCGTGCGTGGGGCGCGGCGGGTGCCCGAAGATCGAGAGGGGTCCGCCCGGGGTGCGTCTGTGGGGGGCCGCCCCAGAGATGTCCCGGACCTTGCCTGGTGGAGCGGCCGGATCGGGGGATTCGCCCGTCGGCGCTGTGGTGGGCCGCAGAGGCTCGGCAGTGGAGGAGGCCCAACATCCGCTCCCCCGGTGCGCGGCTTTCGCTGGAGCCCGCCCCCCTTCCTGCGAGACACCCGGGCCCGCGGTGAAGCTCCCCTGCAGCGGAGATCCTCAGCGAACGTCGACGTGCGGCGGAGACATTAGGTACGGAGGGGAGGGGGGGTCGCGCTTCGTGAAATAGTCGGGCCTTCCCGAGCCGGCCCGCCCCCACTTTTTGCCCCCCCTGCCACGCCAGGCCGGAGGGATTGTCATGCCTCCCGTGGCACTCCGGAAAAGTTGCTACATGTGGACTCGGGGCAGCGAACTGTGGGCCCATTGAAGGGCTCTGGAGTGATCGGATTTCGGGGTATAGAGCTCGCTCTCCCCACCCACCTAGCTCTAAATCAGGTGCCAACTCGAGGGCGGATTGCTCCACTCGGGCCTCTCCGCACTCACTCTGCTGCCGGGCCGCAGTAGCTCCATCACATCAGCGTTATCCATCCCCCCACAGCGACTTCAGCAACGCGCTTCTCATAAAGAAAACACACTGTGCATCGCATTCCTCCCCCCAGGTCAGCCTAAATCGGTCCCACAGAGCGTTTCGCAGAACGCACGAAACACAGCACAAGAGAGGGGAGCTAACACACCATACAACCGAAAGCCCCCCAAATTGGTCCAGCCGGGTGGGTCCAAAGATCACCCATAGCACAGTAAAGCACTGCTGGTCTCACTCTAAGATCCCCAGATTCACGTTGGAAATGGGGAAAAGCGACAAATCTCAGAGGAAGTTAACTTTCGAGGGGGGTGCGACTCCTAAAGCCCCCGTTAATCGTGAGGATCAGATTCCTGCCCCCAGTAATTCACCCCAGATGGAATCAGAGGGTAACCCATCTGAAATCAAAGAACTCCTATTGGAACTGAAAGCTGGCATTGGAAATTTAAACAACAAAATGGACGGCCTCGCCTCCAAAGTCGACCTCCTTCAACACCGCATGGACACACACTCAGAACGCTTAAATGAGGTTGAACAAAGAGTGTCAAATCTAGACGATGGTGCTTCGACCCTCTCAACCAAAGTCTCGCAGCTCGAAGCTCAAATGAAAACAACAATGGCCAAATGCGAAGATTTAGAAGGCCGATCCAGGAGAAATAACATAAGAATCATCGGGGTGAGGGAACAGCAGCCACAAGGTAGAATGGAGGAGTTCGTGGAGTCTCTCTGCACGTCACTCTTCAGTAGAGAGGCACTGTCTCAAGTTTTCATCGTAGAGAGAGCACACAGGATCTCTTCTGCCCGTCCTGCCCCCGGCGCGTCGCCTAGGCCAATCATCGCAAGGATGCTTAACTATAAGGACCGAGACATTATCTTACACCTAGCTAGAGAGAAAGGAGATCTGTTCCATGATGGTGACAAAATCCATATCTATCCAGACTTCTCTCCTGGAGTTCAAACACAGAGGAAATCCTTTACCGCCATCAAACAAAGACTCAGAGCCAATCAATTACCCTACTCGATGCTCTATCCTGCACGTCTTAGAGTACAGCAAGGAGAGAGGGTCCATTTTTTCCAATCGCCTGAAGATGCAGGCATGTTTCTCGACCAGATGGGCTGCCCTGATCCGAGCCCCGGCCGCCCCAGGCCCCAAAGAGACAGAAATCTCAGGAACCCACCATAAACCGGAGCGACCAGAGTCGGCTTGCAAACTCGCAATAAGTTGCAATAAGTACAGGTGCAACTCTTCTTGTTTACAACGCGGGGCAGGGATGCTTGGAACGCCCCAGGCGCCCCTAGCACAGCTCCAGTTCATTCTCCAAAGTTCACTCAGCGACCAGTTTAGTTTTTTCTTGTTTTAAGCTGAGTCCCTTGGGGGTAAAGTTCTCACAGCGACATGGTATCCACATGTTTCGCTTTCCGTTCTATTTGGTTATTGAGGGTTCTCCCTGTGGGCCAGTTGGGGGTTGCCCACCTCAAAGAGAGAAACACCACGGGCCATTGGGGGTCTACCCATGACCGGTGCCCTCTGAGTTTATCAGGGAAGTTCTGCGCCTCCAGTTCTCAATCACCCCTCTGTTCTCTGCCTCCCAATCAGATGCCGGGGTCGTCTTGTCAAGCTGTGTTCCAACTCCTCAGCACCAGTTCCAGCAAAACCCACCCCGACGCCACACCACGGCTATTCTCAGGTGAAGATCTCTGGTCATATAGTAAGATGTACCCCTCCCATTCAAAGTTCTAACATGGAACATAAGAGGCGGCAACATTCCAGCTAAATCCAGGAAAATATTGCAATACCTCAGACGGCACGAAATTGACGTGGCGATGATTCAGGAAACCCACCTCCTCCCAGGGAAGGACCACCAATGGGCCAAGAGTTGGGGATGTCACAGATACTACTCCTCCTACTCAACTTACTCCAGAGGAGTCGCTATTCTCATCCACAGGAGGTTGAGCTTCCGCATGATACGCACGGCGAAAGACGCAGAAGGGAGAGCGATCCTAGTGAGCGGCATAATAGCAGGCCAGAAAGTGACCCTTGTGAACTCCTACGCTCCAAACACGGATGGCCCAGACAATTTTGGATGGGTGCTCACCCAGCTCTCCATGCAGGACCCTGCTTCCGTAATCTGGGGTGGGGATATGAACACTGTTTTGGACCCAGTAAGAGACAGATCGAAAGCCTCTTCACAACCTCCTACCAAAGCGGGACTCCAAATAAAAGAAATTTGCAAGGCCTTCAACCTGCTAGACATTTGGAGGGTATCGAACGGCGGGTCGCGTGAATTCACATTTCACTCACCAGTACACAACACGAGCTCCTGCATCGACTATTTCTTTGTCTCAGCCAGCAGTCCATTTTCAGGTGATCGCTGCTGCATACATCCGAGAACACTCTCCGATCACTCCCCTCTTTTCCTCAGCTTCACACCTGCCACTCCCTCCCCGCCATTACAGCGATGGCGCTTCAAAACAGGCGCAATGGGAGATGAGGTGTTTGCCTCTGAACTAAGGGAAGAGATCAACATGTTTCTCGAGGTCAATGTAGGATCAGTCCCCTCAGCAAGTACAATCTGGGAGTCCCTAAAATGCTTCATCAGAGGAATCTGCCACGCCAAGGAAAACGGCATCCTAAAACTCATCAGGCGCCAGCTCACAACCAGCGAAGAGAGGCTAAAAGCTCTTGAACTCCAAGCCACAAACGGGGCAGATCCCAAAATAACAGCAGACCTGAAAGAAGAATTGCTAAAATGTAATCTCGCAGCAGACCGGGAGGTCAAATTCCTGAATCGCAACAACCAAGTCCGTCAACACGGTGAAGGTCAAAAACCTGGAGCCCTCCTAGCAAATTTAATCAGAGCTGATAGCAAGCACGCGCAAATCGATCTGATTTGGACCAAGACAGGTGAGTCGGTTCACACCGACGAAAAGATAGCAGAGGAGTTCCGTAACTACTACCAAGACCTCTATAGTGCGAAACTCAGCAAGTCTTCAACCGCCCCACTGGAATACCTGGACGACACAGAGCTCTACTGGGTCGAACAGGCTCTCCGTGAACCCTTAAATGAAATGATCACGCAGGAAGAGATTAGAGAAGCCATAAAGTCCCTACCCAGCTCCAAAGCGCCGGGCCCTGACGGACTGACAGGAGAATTTTACAAGTCATTTGCGAGCACCCTGGCCCCCCTCCTGGTGGAAGTCTATAGAGAGGCACTGGAAAGGGGACACCTCCCACCCTCCTCCCGTGAAGCCAATGTCATTCTGCTCCACAAACCTGGCAAGCCCCCCGAAGATTGTTCATCCTACCGACCAATTTCTCTCCTCAATCTTGACAATAAAATTCTCGCCAAGGTGCTGGCGGGGAGATTGATGCCATTGATGCCCGCCCTCGTATTGGCAGACCAAGCCGGCTTCATACCTGGCAGCAACACGACTTACGGAATCAGGAGAATGTTCGGGGTCATTGCCGCACTGGACCCCTCGCTACAGGCTGTGGCGGTTCTTCTCGACGCCGAAAAGGCCTTCGACTCAGTGGAGTGGCCGTTTCTGTTCATGGTTCTCACCAGGATGGGCCTGGGAGCCCGCTTTATCAACCTTGTTTCCCTTCTCTACACCAGGCCATGCGCCAGCATCATCGTGGGTACAGCCAAGTCAGCTCCAATAGAGTTGCAACGAGGCACGAGACAGGGCTGCTCACTATCGGCCTTAATTTTCGCTCTGGTGATGGAACCACTGGCCTCCAAACTCCGTGAACAACGGCAGCAGAGGGGACTCATTATTGGTCCTCACAAGCTCATCATCTCTCTCTATGCCGACGACGTTGCACTGTTCATCCGAGACCCTGAGGACAATCTGAATCCAGTCATGAGGGAAGTCAGCAAGTTTGGAGCAGCGTCAGGCTTAAAAATCAATCAGACTAAATCCATTGTATTCCCTCTGACCCCAGCCACCAAACAGATTCCAGACGACTTCCAATTCACATGGAAATTCTCCAAGGTTCGGTACCTCGGCATACAATTATCCCTAAAGTGTCAGGATGTGTTTCGTGATAATTACGAAGAGGCGGTCAAGTCTCTGCAAGACAGGATTTCTCGATGGAAGTCTCCTCCACTAACCCTCTGGGGTAGGGTCTCCCTGGTAAAGATGGTGATTCTACCAAAACTATTATATCTATTCAACAATATCCCTTTGTTGCTGCAACAATCCTTTTTTACAAAATTGAAAAGCCTGGTCCTTGAACTACTCTGGGCGGGCAAGCCTGCCAGAGTGGCGTACACCACGCTGACACTCCCGGTCACAAACGGGGGACTGGCGCTGCCTGACCTCGAGAGATACTACTGGGCAGCTCAAGCACAGTTCCTCAGCCACTGGTATGCCTCTCCAGCTTCCCGACCACACGTACAAGTCGAACGTGCCCTCGCCACACCGAACTTCCTAACCGCGGTCGTCCTTAGTCACACCGGTCCCCAGCTCCACGATGAACGTAATGCTCACGACGTACAAAGTCTGGAAGACTCTGGCCCAGAAACTTGGAGTGCATTCTCGGTACTCCCCACTCCTACCCGTCAAGTTTATTCCCGGAGTCCCACTGACCTCAGAGTCGGTGTTCCACCAGTGGGTTGAAAAACTGAACATACGAACCCTAGGGAATCTTTTCACGGAAGAGGGCTTTCTAACTCCAGAACAAGCCAAAAACAAAGGGGGCAACACTGCATTGGATGTATTCCTTTACTTCAGGACCCGCTACACTATTCAGGCGCTGCTGCCAGACTTCCCGCGTCAACCACCAACTTGGCAACTATTGCATAATGTTATCCAAGCACAGGGTGAAGGTAGACTGGTGTCTCAGATCTATAAATCTCTCATCCCCAATACAACCGTCGCCATCGCAGGTGCAAAAGCCAGATGGGAAAAGTCATTGCACGTTAACATTTCAGACGAAGACTGGTGTTATAGTCTGAAACAAACTCAAAAAGTGGCACTTAACTCACGCCTAAAACTTGTACACTTCAACTTCCTCCATCAAACTTATCACACACCAGCAAAAACCAACAAACATCACCCAGACGCAGAAGCGAAATGCAGCAGATGCGGGACAACTTCAGCAAACTTTGTGCACCTAGCTTGGGACAGGGACTGCCCCGAACTATTGTCCTTCTGGAAACAAGTCCTGGAGACGACGGCTGCTGTTGTGGGAGAACCAATACAACCGAGCCATACAGCAGCCCTGTTGGGCATGACTAGGCTGCTCGCACCTCCAACAAGAAAACTCGCCGGGGTTCTGTTGACTCTGGCTCGGAGGAGGGTTGCCATGGCCTGGGGTCGGGGCCCCCCCCCGACAGTCGCCGCCTGGCGCAGAGACCTGCTTTATTACCAAGATGTTGATACAGACTTCATCAAAATCCTCCCACTGTATGCCCGGCCACCTGACATCTGGGGACCATTGACACTATTCTTGAGAGGTGAAGCGGAGGACCAATTTTCTGATTCCTCGGACTCTGAAGTTATCCAGCGGTGAGGGCTGGCCTTTGGTAATTCCATGTCCTTGGAGCGTGAGTTGGGGGTGGCCCACACGCAGCAGGAGATGACATTGTATCTGGGGGGGCGGAGATGTTGGGGAGGGGCGGGGGTGGCCACCGGGTGGGTACTGGGTCATGGCGCAAAGTTTAAAGTCCACCCTAATGTGGGTGTGAAGTTGTATTGAGGATTAAATACCTAAAAATAAAGTTTTTTAAAAAAAAAGGAAACCACATTGATGAAAGACAGGAACACACATATTTGTTCCCATGGTTACGGTTGTGCAATGGGTATTAGGAATTCACACTCTAAGGGGTGCAGATCAAAAATGGCTAGGATCTAGCCGTCAAAACCTATTCCACTACATCCCCTGGCTTCATTGTCTCTGACAGGGATATGTAGGGATATGAGAATGTGCAAGGCGGGAGCAGAGTCCTCAAGTGGTCGCATGGCATGTGTGAGCAGCTCATTAAGTTCTGGGTGTATTCTTTGTTTTCTGATTCTTGTGTTATACCAACTGGCACAGGGCCACTTGTGTGGGATATGGCTCCTGACACAGCATATAGAAAAGGGGTAACTACATATCCTGGAAAAATATTTTAAACTGGTATAATTTCGATTTATTTATGATTGTCATGTTTTCCCAGTCTGGTAGTGACATCATGCACTTGGCACTGCGCCAGAGATGCGCACAAGGATATTTGTTTGTATGGTGAAATCCGTTTCTATCGGGAGCACACTTTTCTGATAAGCACACATATAGGGGGGGGGAGTATTGCAGAAATGCGCTTGTGTACTGTGGTATGTGAAGTATTGATGTCTCTAATTTTTGCTCCCCTTCAGAACTAACTGTAAGTCCTATAGGTTTGTATTCGATTTCTTCTGAAAATTGCGATGTAAAATGTCCCATTTCAAATCATTATTTGGAAGGTTTTCTTGGGGGAGAAACGCCCAGTCCCTCATGCGGTTGGTGGGTTTACTTAATTGTGAGGTGGGTATTTACACCACACTGATTTGAAAGTTGAGCAGGCGCAACATAGGATTGCCGCTTTTTCAAACTTCACCAAATATCAAGAAAGGACTCTAAAGCTTGGTTGCTTAGATCCAGCAGAGGATTTTAGCATGACACTGAATTAAAGGATATTTCAGGTATAAAACACGGATAATCCAAGAGACAAACTAAAAACTGTTACAAGGACCAGCCCGGCATGAGAGTGTGCGGGTATAAATGTAATCCAAAAGAAAGGTCAGCAAACAAAAAAAAAAGGAGACCCTGAATTCCAGAATATCAGCAGGAGCAGGAACCGCAGATCTTCGGATCACTCTGGAGCACATGGAAAATACTTTTATAGGTGATTCCATTTTGCCTTTTTCCACACACATTAGGACTACTGGGTGAGGCAGTTAATGCTGGGCCTATCAAATCCTTGATGTGTGCACATGGCATGCCAATGGGACGGTGTCCACAAGCACAGTACCAGAGGCAAAATATAGCCAGCACTACATGCTTTGGGGACAAAAGAGACTGCAGGATTCAACCACGGTCTACTTGCTGAAGAACCACATACATCGCCAAAGAGTAACGATTCTATGTAAACACAGAGAAAAGGCCAGTGGAGGCTTTGGAACGCATATACACCATAGAGGTGAGGGGTCCACTGCGCAACACAGGTCTGCGATGCTGCATGTGCATGGAGCCTGGGTAGGAAAATGTGCATGTAAGCCAACGGTTTATGTAAGAAGGCATCACAAAACCAAATATGCTGTTTGGGCTGTGCATCCCCTACTAACAGAGAAAAGGGCCTTATTCATGGAACGTTTTCATATGGGATTGCACCATTATAAAACACTTCCATGAATCAGGCCCAAAATGACACGAAGCATGAAAAAGTGATGTATGAGCAAAGAGACAAAGAGGATCTCTACCTGAATATGTGGGCATCGTTGAAAGAGTTTTAGGTCTGATCAATGTAACCTGGAAAATGCGTATGCCCGCTGGCAAAATCTGATTGGTCAGCCTTGCTTTACCCTGTGCATTTGTTGTGCTATATAGTTGCTGTGTGTTTGGTTGTTGGGCTTTACTGTTGTGTCACCATGCATGTGTTCTGGGTTACAACATAAAGGGGGAGATGAAGTCACACATACATTGATTGGAGAAGGAAGTAATGGTGTGACTTGGGTTCCATACGTTTAAGCTTCACCCTGCTTCCTGAGACCGGGCAATGTGTGTATAGAGTACTATTATACTGTGGCGTTAACAGCCGATCTGGTGTGCCGAATCAGGTGTTAAGGCCATTAGCACCCTGGGTTGCTAAAGCGGCAACCCTGGTTGCTAAAAAGGAAAAAAAATGTTCTTTCCTACAACGGGATGTGCGCGGCTTCCCGTTATACGAAGGAAAATCCTTTACCAACATGGCCACCAGGGAAAGGGAAGTCGGGGCTCCGTTGGGAGCACTTCTTCCCTTTCCATGGTAGCCGTTCTGAGCAGAGAGGAAGCCACAATAAGGTAAATTGGAGTTTGGGGGTTTACAAATAAAAAAAAGGGGACAGAGGTTTTGGGGGGAAGATGGCAGCAGTGGGACCCGGCCGTCAGGCGGCTTGGAACAGAGACGTACACCTGCAGTTCAAGCTTGCATTCATAACCACCTGTTTGGCTCCCCCCCCCCACTCGGGTGCTAATGTTAAGTAGACTGACTGTTTCCTTGATCTCTTCCTTCTCCCTTTTTCCAACTCTGATATACATACATTGAGCCTCATTACGGGTCTGGCGGTAACCGTGCCGGTAAAACCAGCAGGTAGCCATCGGATCCATAATGAATTACCAGTGCCTGATTTCCCGGTGCAACCGGAGTATTCCAAATCTGGTCGCCGGGAAGTCAGGCACCGGAAATTTTGTTAGTCCACATTCCCATGGGAATGGGTACACAGGAGCACTGGCACTGTTAACAATGATGCTGGTGCTCCCGTGAGAACTCTGCGAGTGGGTGCCGTCCCGCCCGGCAGCTCTGACCCTGGTGGGCGGGACGGCACATGCCCGCACAGTTGTGCTGTGCCAGTTCGGAAACAACGGTGCCGGTAGGCTTACCGGCACCATTGTTTCCGGAACGGCACAGTTGTAATGAGGCCCATTGTTTGTTTGTTTCTGTATTAACTTGAAAAGCTAAAGAAAGTTTTGAAAAGGAGACATGGCATGGATGAGTCAAGGATTGGTTCTTTCATCTTCCGGTGTGTGCAGCTGGACCTAAAGAATAGGTAGGTCTCTACAAGTGGGAAACATAAGAGGCCTTAAAATAGATATGTGAAAAACAGCTTCCCTACAGAATGTCTATAACGATTCCGCAAAATATTAAAATATTTAAGCCAACAAACATTTTATTAAATGTACAGATTTAAACAAAAGTTAATACGAAGCCCTACTTTAGCTAACTACCTTTGAGAACACATATATCATATACAAGAACACAAAAACAACAACATTTAAATTTCAAAGGACAATTAAAGGGATGGTCTAGTAAAAATTTGTATTTAAAAAATAGATAGGCCACATAAAAAAAAAATACTAGCATCCTCCGTTTTAAAACTTCCTATGTAAAATGTTGAGCTATTCAAGCTAAATTCGAAAAAGCAAGCACAGGGGCGCAGCCATTTTGTGAAATGGAGGCCCTCCTGTGCTGGCGTTTGCTTTTGCGGCACTAATGAAGGAAAAGCCAGCCAGCTGTAGTAAACAAAGTCTACCGCTGGGTGGCTTTCCCTTCATTAGTGCCGGGACTCGGAGGACGCGGACCGGAGACCAGAGCAGGAAAGCTGCAGCTGAATCTCGGTAAGTGCTATTTATTTTTTTTACAAAAAATAAGCACTAGCTGCGTTTTTTTTTTCTAAGTTTTCCGGTCTGGAGGAGCCCGGAAAACTTAGAAATAAAACCGCAGCTTTAAAAACGTATTTATGTTTGCGGTCGCTTTTGAAGCGACCGCAAACATAAATACAATGTTATTGTGTTGGAAAACGCTGCGTTTTTTTCTCGGTGGAGCCTGAGAAACACGGAAAGAAAAACTGCAGCGTTTTCCAACACAACCGCGTTGTGCCTGCCTGAATCTGCTTTACCATTTGGGGCTCTCAGGCTCCCCACGGGGAGCCCGAGAGCCCCAAATGGAAAAGCAGATTCAGGCAGACACAACGCGGCATTGCGGAAAAAAAACGTGTTGTGTCTGCCTGAATCTGCTTTTCCATTTGGGGCTCTCGGGCTCCCCACGGGGAGCCTGAGAGCCCCAAATGGAAAAGCAGATTCAGACAGACAACGTAGCATTTCCCATTTGGGGCTCTCTGGCTCCCCACGGGGAGCCCGAGAGCCCCAAATGGGAAATCAGCTGCAGGTAGAAACACTACACGGCATGTAAACATAACCGCGTGTGTTTCTGCCTGCTGTGGCTTTCACTTTGGGTCTCCGGTGCTCCCCTGGGAGCACCGGAGACCCAAAGTGATAGCCACAGCAGGCAGAAACACAAGCGGTTGTGTTGGAAAACGCTGCGGTTTTTCTTTCCACGTTTCTCAGGCTCTGCCATAGGACACTGAAGTGGAGTGATTCCCAACAACAGCAGAGCATTATATATCTCAATCACTTTCTGCGGCTCGTCTTATTTTTGCTTAGTAAATTATGCATGCATTGCTGAGAACTCAGAGCAATGGCAGGGCACAGGCTTGAATTTTACCAGTGATGCTTTAGACTTTCAACAGAAAGAGTGCAATACATGTATTACCATTACCATGGAAACCAGCAACACCTGTTGTTTGTGATCCTAGAAAATTCATAAAAATGTGGTAGCAAGCTCTCCATAACAAAACACTCCTTTATAAATCACCAAAAAATCAAGCAGATGTCTTGTTCAGAACTGTATGCCCATGATGGGTTCACACACGTTCTTTGCTCAACCATGGCGGAAATTGGAAATGCTCTCAATGCTTCCTTCCAGTGTGCTCTTGCTATTTATTTTGTGTGCTTTGTCTGATCTGCATAAATGCTTCAGCATGGATTACCTGTGATGTCAGGCTAGACTGTTTGCGTAGATCATTGGTTTGAGAGCTAAGTAAATGCTTCATGTTTGACAGCCAGTGAGAGAGCTGACAGGGTCTATATGGTCCGGTGTGCGTCCCTCTCCTCTCATCTAAAATTAATGTAAAGAGAAGTTACCTAATAAACCTACGTGTCAGTAACATGAAGGGTCTGGTGTCTTCCAACAGCACTTGGTGGCATGCCACTGTGGGTGGGTGAGGGCACTGCACCCTTGACAGAGTGGCAGGCCGCACTGTCCACCTATATGCTTTATTAGAGGGGAGTGTACTGTGATGCCTGCTTATGAGAAGGGGTGCGTCCCCGCTATATATTGTTTCCTTCATATGGATATTCACTTTCTTTGCCTTGTCTTTAAATCACTTCATGACCTTGCCCCCCTCTTATCTCTCCTCTCTTCTCTCATTCTATACCCCCTGTTGCTCCCTTCATTCTGCTGATCTCTTCTTACTTTCTGTTCACCCTCCCCCTTGTGTCTCTTCTCGTTTCTGCTCATTTCAACTTCTTGCCCCCCTACACTGGAACTCCCTACCGCTCGCTATCCACTCCATCCCCACATATTCCTCCTTCCGCACCGTCTTGAAATCACTCCTTCTTCATTCCCTTCCTTGATAACTTTTCCCCCTCTCACCTTTTCTCTCTCTCCCTCTAGTACCTCTGTCATAGTTCTCTTTACCTTCCCCTTTCTCTCCTGAGACCTTCTCTCATCCTACTGGCTCACTGTTCTCCTTACCCTCTCTCCCTCTTCCTTCCTTCCCCATTCCCTCCTCCCTTCTTCATCCTCATATATAAATTGCCCTACTTACTGTTTTACTGGTTTGATTCATACATATTGTTATATTCTACTGTTTCACGTTCGATGTATTCTTGTTGTTTAACTGTAAAGCACTTTGAATTAAAACGATATATAAATAAAATAAATACAAATACAAATACAGAGCCCTTTTCACTCCACAACAAACATAGCATGAACTAATGAAAGGCAGGCAGGTTGTCAGAAGTCTGTCCTCGCTGCCTCTCATTATTGTGCTAACAGCTTAGACACAGACACTGACAAGAACAGGGTCCTCTTCTGTCAGTCATGTGTTCACAGTGTGGAGAGAAGGGGAGGGCCACCCGGTCCTCCATGGCAGCGCAGTGTGTATTGACAGTGCAAGCAGGTAAGGTGTGTGGGTTTTCATGTCATGTGTATGTATGTATTTATGTATGTTGGTGTATTTGTTTTTATGTATGTGGGCATAAAGGTTGTTGCTTGAATGCTATATGAATGCACAGGTGAAAGTGTGGTATGTGCCAGCCCCATTCCTAAATGTAAAGGCACTACTGAATTTAGGTTTGGGGACTACTGGAGGCATTGCATTCTGTTTTGCTATACCCTTTATGTACAGTACAGATAGCTTATTGTACATCAAGGGTAAAGCAAACATGATACGTGTTATTATGTCACTAGATTGGCTTAGATTCAATGTATGCCAGTTTAGCCATGGAATAAAACTCATCATCTTGGTTTTACTCTTGTTGCCAACTAACAAATGCCATGCCACATTAAAAAATAATATGCAGACTGGCAATACTAGTGCATATATTCTTTGTGTGTCATGGCATTTTTGTACTGGGCATCGAGTAAAAGCAAACATAAGTGTGATTACGTGGTACACTGGCCTATGTTGCTATAGCCAGTCTGGATATACTTTCTTTCTGAGGCAAGGCATTTTTTACCCGCTGAGAGTCCTTATATGGTAATTGTGGCATATATTGGTGCACCCTGCATGGACATGTATGGATCCAACCAGCTTACAAATATATTGTATACTGGTGTATGTTGTGGGATAAGGCATCCACCTCCCACACCCCACGAATCCCCATCTTTTGATTTGGACTCCTTCACGGCACTCCGTCGATCCTGCATATTCAGACCAAACATTTACTCCCATCCAGTTCAAAACTTCACCAGCCGCCACTGCCCAACAGGCTGTAGCTTTAGTTACCACACCATGTTACTACTCTTCCGTTTCTATAGAAATACCTTTTACTTGCTCCAACACTTGTCAAAAAGGAATAATATAGCACTATATACCACAGGAACAAAGCATGCAGCACTGATGCATGATCACAAGGAAATAAGGAATCTTTTATGTTGCCAGCTATGACATCAGATTGCATGTCTGTGTGTGTACTCTCCTTGGTCACGTGCTACTGAGTTGCCTTAGCAACCACGTTGCTAAATTGCTAAGGATTACCCAGTAGGAGGTGTGCGGGTCAGCACAGATCAGTGTCCTGTCATTCTTCATTCAAATGCAATTGTCCCAGAAAAATGTGGCTTGCTTCAATATTGAAGGCCTTGGCACTATTATTAGGCTAGAATGATACTTCTCTTAAAAACGTATAATTAACCTTGTCGTCAGCTCTGGGCCACGAATTAATAGCAATTTCACAAAGTGGACATTCCTCTGCCGTTCCCTCTTGACGGTCTAGATAGGTTTGAAATAATACGTCTCATGGATAATCGTTGCAATTTATAGTGTTGCCATTATCTAAGCCCCTGAGACCTTGCAATTCCTGCGCAAGCCCCTGAGGTAATTGCGCGTGTCTTGTGAGTGAGTGAATAACGCACTCATTCACTGCGCCTTGCCATTTCAAAGGAGTTGGCCCGTGAAGAAAGTACAGCCCAGTTGGCCCTTTACAAAAATGTTCTTTTTTTTATAAAACGTATTATTATTTTTTTTAGCAGCGTCCGCTTAAAGCGCAGCGTCCATTCGTTAAATACGGTCCTTGGGTGGATAATCCGACGTGTCTAGCGGACAGCTGCTGCCGTAGCAGGCTAGGTATTCTGAACCCCGTATCTACGCAACAGGCAATGATGGGCAGGGCAGGCTAGCGCGGCCGAGGCCTGCCAAAAAAGTTGAAGCCCGTTCTGCGCGCATCGGCCTTACGCCCTCAAACCAACGGGGTCCTAGGCGTCCCTAGAGGGGTGCAAAGGACTCTAATTGGTGGCCTGCCCCCCCACCCCTCCATCACCCACCCACCCGTACCCTGTCAAAGAACTCTTTCCAGGAAATTGCATCCTTGACTGTCCATACATGGACAAACATGTGAAAATGGAAAGCGAACTACTTTGTGTGTGTGTGCTGGTGTGGCTTGTACCATTCTGTGCCACAGGGCCATCTTGCTCATGAGAAGGGGGCATTTTGCATTGCATCAGTGAGATGCCTCCTGCCTGGGATAACCCAGTGACCATACTGCTCAACTGTCTTCCATTTGGAGGCTGTCACCGGTGTTGCCATAGCTGCATTTGCCCAAAACAGAAATGGGTCTTATTTACAAAAGCGTTTTTCAATGGGATTGCGCCATTATAAAACACTTTTGTAAATTAGGCACAAATGACTCTAGCAATTAAAAAGCTATATGGGCCTCATTCCTAGTTTGGTGGCGCTAATTCTGTTACTGCCACTTTTTTGGTGTTAACAGAATTACTGCATTTTTTTCAGCTGCGCCAAATCCTGAGATTGGCCTTAAAGCAGAGGATTTAGCTCCAGCATCATGCTGGAGGTAAATTGTCCACTTAAAAGCCAAATATCGGCAGAATTAGCACGGCGGAATTACCACAATTAATTCCATTAAAAACCCAATGAAGTCTTATGGACTCCAAAAATGGGGACTAACACCGCCCTACCACCACTTATAATCCACGGGACCAAGTGGTGGTAACAGTAACTGATTTTGGTGGTAATTAAATGGAATTACCACCAAATTACTACCAAACCCTGAATGGGGCCCTATGACGTTTCATGCAGGGCTCTTCATGAGAGAATTATTTCTGTGTTTGCTCATTATTTTTTTCTTGTATTTAAAACATAAATAAATGCGTAATGGGACCCCACACACCTCTTTTGTCCACTACCACTGTTCTTATCAGGGGTGCAAGGAAACCTACATTTCTAGGGTGCATGGGGCTAACCCTTCAAATGTGGGGAGAGGCGCTAACTTCAGAGAGGGTGGGGGAGGTGGCAAACCTATTTGTGAGGTGGGCATCTAACTTCTTTATGCATTCTAATGAGACTATTCTAGTGCAGCTTCAATGTTAAAAGCAGTTAACTCTCTCCTGTAAGTCTGAATGCTCCACTTAAGGACTGCTGTGAGAATGAGCGATCTGGTAATGCCCCGGGCATCAGTTACAAGCCTGAGAAAAGCAAGCGGTTTAACGTAGGCCCCTGGGCTTTGCCAGACTGGTAATACCACCGCCTCCGAGAGTTATATTGCTATTAGTACCCTGTCACGTTGTACTGGGGGACTATTAGTATTTTTCTCGAGTTTTGAAACGGCATGTAATCCATTTCTGAACTCGAGAAAACAAAAGCAAATCAAATGTCCGCCATGGATCGGGAAAGGGACTACACATAGGGCCTCATTACACGGTAGGCGGTGAGCCATGGCGCTATTAGCGCCATGGCTCATGCCGGTAAAATACCGGTACGGCCTTGGCGGAAAGGGGATTTACCGCCCCATCCCAAGGTTGGAGGGGCGGTAAATCCCCCTTCCGCCATTGCCCTTCCCCATTCCCATTTCTGCCCCATAGGGCTCAATGGGAATGGGGAAGGTGCTAATTACGGCACTGCAATTTAGCGGTGCCGTAATTAGCTCCGAGGTCCCTTAGCGGGTTGGTATTTAACGCCTGCAAAAAGCAGGCGTTAAAACTCCAACCCGCTAAGGGACCTCGTAGTAAGGCGGCAGGGATTTACCGGTACCGGTATTTTACCGGTACCGGTAAATCCCTACCGCCTACCGTGTAATGAGGCCCATAGTCCCTTCTCCCGTTCCATGGCAGCCAATAAAACATGATTGGAAAAAAGTAAACAAAGAAAATGGCTGTTAGGCAACAGGGAGAAGGGACTACATGTAGACCCTTCTCCTTTTCCATGGTGGCCATGCACAGAAAGGGAAGGAACATCGAGGGACATGGCGAATGGAACAACAGCAGGTAAGGCTTTGTCGGGCTGGTAACGACCCGGTGAGCGCAAATCATAACGATTGTTACAAACAGATTGTCCCTCGCTGAGTACCAATGCGTCACATCCTCTTTTCCATCTTTTTTCTGTCTATTTGTATGCTTTCTAGTGACTCACGAATCACGATCAAAGAGCAGAACTGGTCGTTTGGGCCATAGCAACACAGCAACCCAGCACCACTAGCAACTCCTTTTCAACTCCCAACCACCACCAGTACAATATCAGCATCATCATGCTATTTTTACAATCAAGACCTGGTGGGCCTGATTCACAAAAGTGTTTTTCAATGTGAAAATCCCAGTGTACTACACTTTGTGAATCAGGCCGTATGTGTTCTACCATTCAGACTCCCTCTCCCCTCTCTCTTAAAACTGAGCAATACCCCCGTAGGCTAAAGACCACATGCCGCATTAACTTGTTTGGCGTATCTGAGGGTACATGCATGCACAAAATGCGTTCCTTGTTAGAAGGCTGCTGGCTATACTTGCTACTGCTTAGGGTACACAACAAGTACAGACTGTCTATACCACAGGGATGAAAGAAATGTTGTCCACAAAAGAAAGTTGCGTTCTACATTTGTGCATTAGTGGGAAAAATGTAATCATAATTTTTCAATGCAAGGCACACTTGGCACATAATCAGTAGTGATCGTCATGCCAGCATAGCTTAAATGCTTTTTACAGAGTTCCTGCTGGTCTTGGTGTAACATGAGCACAGCATTGTTTCCCTGAAGTAAAATATATATATTTTTTTCCAGAAACAGGGCATGCACCCATTCATGCAGAACTTGGCCTCACACTAAGTGTGTCTGAGAGCATCAAACTGATGGTCAAATCACAACAGAAAAAAACATTCCATACATTATATTACATATAGAAGCCATGTGACAAATTCAAATCCAACTATAAAACGACTGCACAAATATTTGCTAGTATTGTCCGGCCATTAGCGCGATATCGGAAGGATAAGTGATACCAAAACCCATAGAAATATCCTGCATTTGTGTGGAGGTAATACCCTCCACGCAAATCTGGTTATGGGGTGGTATTCCCCATGTGGTATGCAGCAATTCCACATGACCCAAATTATTCCAATATAATTCGAAAATGGGGAATAACTACTGGGTTTACATGACTCAAAGTCATGCAGATCATTACCTTACCACATCATTACTGCATGCGGTAAAGGAAGCCCAATGGGATTGGTAACAAAAACAAAAATGCACGTGTGCTATTGTGCCTCACACACACACACACACACGCGCGCGCCCCCCCCCCCACCTGGGACAGTATAACATACCCAATGTAGCACAGAAAAGTCCCCCAAGGCGTCCAACCTATAAACTATGTGCACTTCACCATTGAAGCACAGGTGTGACTGCTTTCAATCTGCGTTTTAAATAGTTCCGTGTATGTACTTACCGCTTTTAGGTTGGCAGCAATTAATCCTGATGGCTGTGTATTTTTCTTAAATCCCCTCGTTTGTGTTTGTATCAGGCCTGTGCATGATTTCTGCTAGACCTCTTTGCTGCACTCTGCACACTCGTAGACAACTGTGCTCCCCAGTTAAAACTTGATAATATACTTTCACCAACAGTGTTTCTCCCATGTGGGTCACCGCATGGTTCAGCACTGCCTCGTATCCTGTCCGACAGCTATATGTCCCGGATGGCACATTTCATCCAGTGCCATAATTGCATTTCATGTGTGCACTCAAACATACAAAAAGTCTATGAGACTTCTAGGGACAGAAATCAGATAGTCCAAAAACAGAATGAATAACAACCTGCTCCATCTCGATGCAATCAACGCAGAGATCATTCTACTGCTCCTTCTAACAGGCCAGACCGACCCCACTGCCTCCTTGCGAGCCTGCCCAGAAACAGTGAAAGCTTGGACTGAACGCAGTGTCCACAAATGCATTCCACCGCCACTGCCACTTGAATTGTGTCATTCCCCTGTTGTCCATCCAATACTTCCTGCAATGCACTTCAGACAGGCCTTCTCAGAGCATCCAGCAAGAAACTCAACAGGGTTGAAATGTTCTGCCCATCCTAAAAATGAAACATTATGGGCCTGATTCATGGAATTGTTTGCACGTAGCAAAGTGACTTTTCACTGGTGCAAAGTGACTTTGCACTGCCAACAAACACCCTGATTCATGGAACAGTGCAAAGTGTCTTTGCCGCGCAAAGTCACTTTGCACGCCAAAAAGACACTTTCTCTGCAAAAAGACACTTTGCTCTGCTCCATTTGTTGGCAGGGCAAAGTCACTTTGAA
This sequence comes from Ambystoma mexicanum, assembly GCF_040938575.1. NCBI lineage: Eukaryota > Metazoa > Chordata > Amphibia > Caudata > Ambystomatidae > Ambystoma > Ambystoma mexicanum. Next base: position 545,350,130 of record NC_090939.1, read on the forward strand.
CCCTGAAAAGAAATCCATGAATCAAGGCCTTAATGTACATCACCCCAGCGTTAAAGTCCTTACATTGACTTATGAACAGACTAAGAACTTGTATCCACACTTTCTAGTTCACAAAGCAGTCAGGGGAATACCGCTCTAAATAATCCACATTTATATGATGAACCAATACTTAAATTGGCATTACTGAAACTACTAACCATTTAACTAGTTACATACAAATGGTTCACTGAGCAAACCTTGCATACACAAGACTCATTCCTTTGGAACTCAATCGCTCCACACCAGTGGCTTGAAGGCGACTTGCTTTGATTCCAGGGAGGTGTCAACTCTGCCTGTTCCAGGGCGCTTTTTCCCTAAATACTCTAGCCCTGACCACAGGCATCAGCTACTGCAGGTGCCCAATGACTGGCTAGTCACTCTTGCAATACAGCCTCTGCATCAATCGCAGACTACTATGGCATGCAAGCAGGGGCATTGCAAGCATGTCCATCTGGGTATTTATCCTCTTAAACCCTACACCTGACCCATTAGTTATCTAACGCTACTGTAACGGAGTGAGATTATTATGTAAAAACACAGATAAAACAAACACCATGGGCTGTCTTGAGGGCACATGATTGCCTCTCTGCACTATTTAACTCCAAACTAGACTACTGTACCAGTCTCTTGTCTGGTATGTCTGCTGCTAACATCAACAAACTTCTGATTTCCCAGAACGGTGCTGTTTGTGCAGTTTGTGGGCTAAGCAAGTTTCATCACATCTCCAGGGCGAGCCGAGATCTTCACTGGCTCCCAGTAAAAAACAGAATACTCTACAAATCAATGACCATAACCCATAAATGCCTCAATGGAGCTGCAACTAAATACCTAGGAGCTTGCATTGTTAAAGCACCGGCAAAGAGAGCCCTGCATTCCAATAACACCCACCTCTTATCTCTTCCACATTATATACTCCAGAAAAAGGGGGGTTCCAGCTTTGGGTGCTGGGCCACTCGCTCGTGGAATGAACTCCCACCGACAATAAGATATATTCCCCCATCTTGCACCTTTTAAAAAAGCGTTAAAAACCCACCTCTTTGACAAAGGAGTAGACTAGCCCTTTCTATGTGTCTCCTTGTTTTCTGTCTTTACCTTTTTGCGCCCTCTGAGGCACGTGTTGGTGCTATAGAAGAAATAAAGTTAAGTATATGTCTTGGCCAGTCATGTAAAATGATCTACTGTATTTATTTCTGATTGGAATTGCATGTTTTTATAAATTAATAAAATGTTTCATACAAATGTAGTATTTTGTGTGGGGAGGATGCTACTGCACGTGAGAGCTTCTTATCAAGGCCCCTTTGTCTTGCATAGAGCTAGGGTTGGAATCCCAGAGAGATTAAGTGCCAGTGTGCCCCTTCTTTGCCAGTGAAGCAAGGCACCACCCCCATACTCCCCATGCCGTGTTTAATTACTCCAGGTCAGGCAGTTTTTTTTTAACTGGAGGAAATCCAACAGGATCTTGTGGCAGGCCCCAGACCTCAGGATCTTTCCTTTGTTCTAATGCTAGTGAAATTCATTACCAGTGAGGATAGTGAACTCTTCATTTTGGGAATAAGCCAATCCCCTATTCCCATGTGAAATCAGTATCTAGTGGACACCTTTCCATTGAGAAAATCAATCACTACACAAGAGCATACAAGTCTACACAAGGAAGAGAGATGATGTTTAGGCATGTCTGAACAAGATCTGCAGGACGGATGGATAAAGAATTCAAGTGGGTCTGAATGGATGGTCATTAAATCACTAAATGTGATGAGGCACATGAAGCTGCGGTAGAGCCAACACTGCGGGGCAGAGCAGCAGGTAAATAAATGTTGAACTCATTATTGACAAGTCTTGTCTTTAATTCACTAGTAATGTGGGGGAGAAAAAGAGCGACAGAAAGCGAGAGAGAGGTTGCTAGCTGGAGCTCTGCTGAGTGGAATTATTCGGCCACTGCGACCTGCAGTTATTCGCGTGGCATAGGCAATATGATTATGGAGGTGCTGCATTGGATGGCACAGGAGGAGCACGCGAGTTGTGCGTTAGAGTGTGCATTGTAAGCAGCGCATGTGCCATTGAAGTTTATCAACATCTTTAGGATGTACGCCGTTTGAGAAGTAGAGAAGAAAAACAGTGAATTCCCTCTGTATCAGGTGTCAACAGGCATCTTTAGGAAGGATGTATGTTTACTGCTTGAAATGTGTTTCGGTAGAAAGTGGTGAGGCCCCATGCAGTCTTCCCCCATTGCTCCTACCCACCTGCCACTCCATTCCCACCAATATTACCTAAACCCATACTAACATCTAGATTTTTTGGGGAAAATTCAAGCAAAAACATTTGAGCTAAAACAATTGAAGCAGTTGTTGGATGAGCAATAGATGGAGTTGTTGGATCAAGCAATAGACCCAATACCATTAGGAACATCATGTAAGTTATGTATATGCAAGTTGAGCTTAGGGCCCTTTAGGAACGTACGTATGTAATGGATGGGATCATACAGAATCATTTTGAGTCCAAATATCCGAACAAACTCAGGAAGATGGCAAAGTACTGTTTTATTAACAATTATCTAAAACGGGGAGTTTACAACGAACATCAATGGACATATGCTCAGTCTCTCTGCGATCTTCACACAAATCATAACTTTTATATCAAAAATACATCAGAAGTGATGTCATACTGCGCGCCAATAATGAAAAACCTATCAAGGGATTGGCTAGGGGGAACATATAAGTTACTTTTCTATAGGGACTAGGATTGTGATTGGCTGTCCACTATCAAGTGGACAACATATGCCTACCTCTAAATCATGTAATCTTCAGAAACATTAGATACAAAGTTTCTTATTGGTCTTCAAACTATAAGGTCCTTCATTATATGGACTAATACAATTGGTTGGCCCTCTTGTGCCAGGTCTGGAACATTCAGTTCACTTAGCAGCACGTATGCCCAGACCCAGGTGCAAGAGATGGGGCATGACACTACCTCACCACCCAATTAGCCCAGCATCTCTCATCACCCATGCCTTCTGCCATGCAGATTGCCTTTGAACTTGGCCTTGCAAGGTATCCTTGTCTTTTAGAATACATGGGAGTGAGAGCACTCACTATCATGTTCTGGTACTCCAAGTTCGAACTCTATTTTCATCCTTGGCTCATGTGACATAAGACCACAATTTGACCCATTTTGCAGCTTTTAAATGCTTTAAATGAATCAAACCTGGCACTCTTGGTGTTAATTTCTTTGCCCTTTGACAAGAGATGATTCATCCTCCACACGTTCACTAATTTCCAGAATAGATAGCTGACCCTGGCTGCTTCAGTCTTGACTCCAAGTCAGACAGCCTCGTCTTGCAGCTCCACAATTCTGCTTATTCTTGCTGTGACACAGTTTTCCCTTCCTGCTTCATGGGTCCTGGCTTACTAATTTCATGATACTGATGTCCAGCTTCTATATAATGGCGACTTCTCCTGCATTCTATTTACTACGTCTAGCCAGCTTCTATGATGACTTGGTCTACCTTGCATTTCAGCGTCTGTACATTTATTGAACGATTGATTTTCTGCAGCACTTTGTGCATCTGTAATCTTCTTTTTCGTATTTAAAAGTTCACTTGACTCTTTACTTCGCCATTAGTTTCTTTAGGATCTGAGCATCCTCTTCAGTCAGTATCCAAGGACGTTGTGCATACTTTTTGTGATATTACTAGCTTCTTTTCTTTGCTCCTTCTCATATTCCTTCTGGGAGTTCCTACCTTAGATTGTTATCACTGCGTGGATACATTCGGTAGGGTTGTCTCACCGGGTATCTTTTCTCGAACACACGTTGCACTATTGGCACAACGGCTGGTGTCAAACACAGCACGGTCTCATGTCTCCAACATATGAGAGGAAGGGGGGCAGGGTTTTCTGCAGAGGTATTCAGCTGCTCCTTTACAAAGTTCTTAAGTGTCCGAGCATGCGTTGTACATTTTAGCAAGGACTGCACCATATGTATGAGGCATTTAGGCCTATGCTTGCATGCTATACCCTGTCATGCCCCTATATGTGGGCCATATAGATAAGCATATCTGTAAGGCACAGAGATAGAAAAATGATTGTAGACCCTTGTGAGTGGACATGATCCCATAGAGCAGGTTATTTGGGCGTGTTTGTTAACAGCAGAATGACTTTTATACCTTTGCAAGTATAAAAACATTTTTGGCAAGTGGTAAAATTCTTCGGGTTGCACCCTAAGATAGTAAGGGTGATCCCTTGCTCTTGGTGCCTGGAGAGATGCTGCACCTCAGCCACAACTCATAGTTGATGATGAACAGGGCAGAGGCACATGATATGGTGTGGTAGCCTTGCATGAATGGAATCAGAATGAAATCAGCGCAGGTGGAATGAGAGGAGTGATGGTTGCGAGTGGAAGCTGTGGAGTGGCATGCAGGCTGGCCCTGTTACACTCTAAAGGGACTGGTAGACGGGAAGGATGAACGTCTTTGACAAGCCCTTAAAGAAAGAAAAGCCCGCTTGTATGCTTTGGAGGTACAGAGGGCGTGGGACCTTTGTGCACTTGGAGCTGCAGCAGGATTTCGATGATGTTAAGGGGAGGCTGGCCCCCATAAGGCCTAATGTGTGCGAGGATGTTCCGAAGAGCGCTACGATCAAACATGCCTTCTCAATTAAATCAAAAGCTGGGTGGTGGGCCGAGCCTTCCATGGCACTGTTAGTACCCAGACCTTTTGATATGTGTACAAGCTACAATCAGAAATGAAAGGTATTCTGCTTTGAGTGAACGACTGCTGCTACAATAGGAAAGGTACAGACACTAGACTTCACTTATTGGGCGGCTGGCCACTCAGCATAAGTTGCATGCTTGCAACTTCGATATACAGGAAATATCATGTCATATCATATCATTAATGGAATCAAAATGAGGGTGTGAGCTTGAGGAGTGTGTGGGTGGAAGGAGTGGAGTGACGGTTGAGGGGGAAAATATGGAGTGACATGGAGGTTGATAGGGACATAGAAAGAATATACTTCTCATAAACACAACTAGAAGAAACTTACCACATGTGGAGTATGCTTGCTTCATGGTGATGAGGGAATCCAGCCCCATTGGCAAGGAGTTTGGAGTGTGGCTTCCTGCTACCATGGTACAGAGCCAACCACGTTTCTCCAAGACTTCCATGCAGAGTTCTTGTAGCTCAGACAAAAGTTGTCCTGCCAGATATTGTGTATAAGTGAGATTGAGTATATAAGAGTAAGGCGTGTGGGTTGAAAAATATAATTCATATACATGTGATACTATGAGCGTGAGCTCACACTGATCCAGTTGGTAATATGAAAATAAATTGGTTAACTTATGCAGACAACATTGTGGTCTTAGACTATACCCAAAGCCACAACAATGTTAGAGAAAAGGACCACAGAACGTGACGTGACGTAACAGTGAAAGGACCTTAAGTCACAGTACATCTATATGCTTATAGAGTCTCCTGAAAATGACGACTGTGTCCAGGGAGGCCTGGAAAATATGAACTGAATGCCCAGAGCAAAAAAACAAATAGTAAAGACATAAAGCACTACAACAGTACAAAATGAATGGGGACGATACGTATGCGTCTTAAAAGAATAAAGATCAAAGCTATCCACCAAATACCTGCCTGAAATCACATATATTAATCATCAAAGGCATTGGGATAGGCTTGGGGGGGCGTACCCACAATGATAAGCCACACAAAGCAGATCATTGCTCCACCAATGACATGTCTTCCATCACCAGGGATTTACTGATTCCATGGAAGAAGTGGAAAAAAGTGTTCAGGTACTATGCTAATGCAATGTGCGGGATAAGCTATGGCATCGCAAACATTTTTACTTCTACCTTGCCTGGAATTTCCGGAAAAGAAATTGATTTACTGGATTTCTCTCAAGAAGAAGCTATTTGTTTAAATGAATGTGGAAAATACTTTGTCAAGCCGGATAAACATTACGAAACAAAAGTAAGCATAATTCTAGAAAGGTAACAATATGGCAAAAAGGCACGGGAAGAAGAAGAGACAGTGGGCCTCATTACGAGGTGGGCGGTAAGGGATTACCGGCACCGGTAAGGGCACCGGTGCCGATAATCCCTTACCACCCTACTACAAGTTCCCTTTGCGGGTCCTTCCTTAACGCCTGTTTTTTTCAGGCGTTAAGGACGGGACCCACAAAGGGACTCTAGAGCTAATAACGGTACCGCAATTTGCGGTACCGTTATTAGCGCATTCCCCATTCCCATTGAGCCCTATGGGGGCTCAAATGGGAATGGGGAATGGCACTGGTGAATCGGGAATTACCGGTCCCGCCAACCTTGGAATGGACCGGTAATTGCTCCATTCACCAGGGCAGAGTCGGAACGAGTTTGGACGTAGCCATGGCGCTGAGGCCCTGTAAAACAGTTTATTACAGGGGAATGGCTAGAAGATGTAACTTTGGTATGCAGACTAATGAGAGATAACAAGACCAGTTTATGTTGGGGTGTAGGGGTATGAAGGTAAGAGAACAATTATGGTCAAAAGGTAACTCTACACTAGAGGAGGTGCTTTGTTTAACCGAACAAGCAAAACACAACATGTCCACGAGAACCCTGGAGAAAAGGTACCAGGAATCATTAACTTTGTAAGGAAAAAAAAGATGAATTAACAACAAACACAAAAATGGTTCAAATGAAGCAGCCACCTAAGGCTTTGGGGAGAGCCCCTTGTTTGGGGGTAACATTGTGCCCGACTGTGACAAATTAACTTCCGGGGCACCAGTGGTCCAGTGATGAATATCGGTTTCTAAACCATCAATCAGCCCCACACCTCTAGTACTCCAGAAGGGATCCAAACAGATTGGAAACACAAGTAAAGTATAAACCTCCTTGTCCAATTTTGGTAACGTGGATGGAACAGAAGGCTTATCTGCGCATGGTCGCGGAGCATTGGTTAGTTGCAAAAAAGCAAAAATACAATTGTTACCCAATGATAAAAGGGACTGTCCAGTCAAGGTTGTATAAAAATATCAACTTTATTATTATTACAACAGACACTTCTAGCACACTACAAAATACAAGCCCACCCTGTAAAGGAACACAGAGAACAGACAGTTTCACAAAGGAAAGGGATGCACTCTGGCTACTGACTTGAGGGTAGTCGGCAAAGCAATCAATCTTAACTGTTCAAGGTTATTTGGTTTCAAGGGAGCAAGGGGTCGTAAATGTCACTAGGGGCCTTCGGAGAAGGACCAGGGGACACAACCACAATGTACCTGGTGCTTGAGATGATCTTGATGTTCGACAGCATCGAGTCGGTTCCAGGACCCTTTGCAGCTCCTGCAACAGAGTTCAAGATGGGAGAGAGCTGCGGGTATCCGACAGACAGTTCGGCAAGCGAGGCTGGACGGACGGCTGAAGGCTGGCCTACATGGCAACTTGAGTCAGGAATAATTGTCTCTGTGCTGGTTGGCGGATCTGGAATGCAGATCGAGGCATCTCGGATGACTTTTGTGTCTGCAGCATGACAACAGTCAGTGATGCAGCCGGTCGCAGTTTGAGGGCTCGACTGCCTTGGAAATATCCTTAAAAGATGGGCGCTGGTTGATGCTTGTTGTGACACTCCTCCTAGCTTCTTCGCAGAACCGTGTCATCCTTTAAGGTGAGTGTTTGCAGGCAATGGCCTTGTCCTTTGTTCAGAGACTCTCTGGCACTTCCCACCTAGGAAGCTTGCTGGCAAAACCTATCAGGGCACACTGTGTGCTGGTTGGGTACCAGTTCTTAAGCTGCTGGATGGGTCCCCTGAGTCTGGTATCTCCCTCTGTTCCCAGGGAGATGTTTAGGGGAGGGACCTTGCTTTCCTCTTGGAAATCCTGGCCTTACTTCACTGGCAGAAGCTATAAGGCAGACTGTACCTCCAACCAGGGTCCAAATTAGTCCTTTTTCTTACTCCTTTTAAAGTCGTCGGATGATCTAATAAGTGAGGGGATTAGCCCTCTTTTAAAGGCAAATGGGCCCCTGTAATTGGTGAAGGCTAAGCCTACCTTAATGAACCAATCCTGGGACCCCACCAACAATCTTCTGTTATGCGTGAGGTCATAACTAGAGTGCTTTGCAACCGTAAAGGTAAGGGGTGACAACATGTACTACTAAGTCCCACTCATCTTCCTGTCTGTTGTGGATCAAAGTGGCTCTCTGGTTAATTGAGCTCTCCGTGACTCCTGATCAAAGTGCAGGTCTCCCTTGAAGTTTGTGGTGAGAACAGACTTTCTGTCTCCGTCCCTTCACATACTTCTTCCCTCTGAAAAGGGGTCTCCCTGCAGAGGTTGCCTACTGTAAGCAGTTGTCCCAGCCATGCCATTCACTGCCCTTTCTACAGAGGGGTGGGAGCTAGCTTCAAGTTGAAACATTGCATATCAAAGAGGTGTCAGGGTTTCCTGTCCCCTTTTGTCAGTTCTGCGATCAGGCCTATCGCAGGCCTGTTTCAATTAACTCTCATCAGTATGCACTGCCACCAGCAGAACTTATACAATAGAGAGGGTGGATACATGGAGCCTTTGTTATTTTAATTAGGCTGGCCATGGCCAGAAGAAGGTGTTGCCTTCCCACTTCCTGAGTTGCTTTGATGTACCCATGGCTGTCACATTCCAGCTAAATGTGACAGGGGGGACTGCGCCTGTAGGCTCTGTCCCCCCAGACTATACATGACTATGTGTTTGTTGTGCAGTGAGCAGAGGCAAATGTGTGCGGATTAGCCCCACACATTTTCTGAGGTTGATCTCCCATCATTAAGTTTAATTGCAAAACTTCAAAAAAGCCCAGGTGAGCACACACTCCCAGAGCCCATGGTCGAATTCCTCACAGTACCAAACACCCATAATACTAAACCGGGGTTGGTGAGAAGTCATGACTTCAATGAATGGAGGTGTAACAGGTGCAAATCCGCAGGACACATAGCGAGTAGCCCAGTGTATACGGCTACGAATGTTACTTGCAACAAATGCAAGCAAAAGGGGCATCTAGCAAGGTGTTGCGGATCCAATGCAGAAATTAACTTAGTACAAGAACGGAGCGAGGATCCAGAAGAATCAGTTTTCACTGTAAGTGAAGAAGAAGGACTGGATGGACCGAAAGACAAAGTGTACATAAATAACATTCCGATAATGATGAGGATAGGCTAAGGTGCAAAACACACTTTACTGCCAAATAAGACATTCAATTCAGCCTTCAGGGGTGGGACACTCAATGAAGTTGATATTAAGCCAGAAGCATCCAGAGGGGTGAAGATAGAGAGTATGGGATGGTCCTCATTTTATCTGACATAGAAAGGAAGACACACCTTAGGACATATCTACAAATAAGGGGTGCGTTCACCTATTCAGCTGGCTGCACCAGAAGTAATTGGACATGAAACGAAATCCAAATGAAGAAGAGACAGTTCTAAGATGAGGGGAAACTAGTGACATGGAGATTTTCAAAGATTAATTTGGATGTGTTAAGGGCTTTGTGCATCGATTTAAAATATGCTCTGGATCAAGTCGAGAAGACCTTAAGATGATCAACATTCCATTTTCACTGAGGAATGAAGTAAAATGAGAACTTAGCAAGCTAGAATATTGAAAGAATAGAAGCATCGGAACGGGTGTCACCTAGGCTGTGGTAGTAAAACTCACAGGGAAATTGCATGTATGCATCAACCTGACAGTGCTGAATAGATGCATTACATTGGACCGGCAGCCGTTGCCTAATGCAGAAGTGCTTTCCAGCCTTCGCATTGCATAGGTACTCCCCACACTTGATCTGACATGATATATCCTCAAGTCAAACTGCACCCGGCGGAATGGAAGGTAACGGCCTTTGTCACACCAGAAGGTCTGTATCTGATCATACATATGCCATGTTGTCTGCTGTCAGCAGCCTGCGTTTTTCAGAGAACTATGGACAACATTTTCCAATAATAGTCAGGACTATTCTGCTTTCAAAACAAGGTTCTGGTTTACGGGAGGGATTCTGAAAAAACCCGACAAGTGATTATCAAGTGTGTTGACAAATTTAAGTGTACATGGATTATCTTTGTGCAAAGACAAATGTAAATTCAACAAAGACAGCATTGCATAGCTGGGGCATGTCATTTCAGCTAAGGGAGTAGAACCTCAAAAGGATCTCATAAATATGTTGAGGAAGACATTGCACTGAAAGACAAAGAAAAACTTTGTTCATTCTAGGGTCTGACTGAATACCATTCAAATTCGAAATTCAAATTGGGATGGTAGACAATTTTATAAACAGGTGCCAGTAATGTGCTTTTAGGGGCAGTACTGTTCCAACAAGAAGGTGGAGAGGAATCTATTAAAGCCTTTGCATCGACTGCTCAAAGGAGCAGAATCTACATACTCGACTATACTTTTGGTAGTCTAGTGGACCATAGACAAGTTCAGATCATTCCAATGGGAACTCAAGTTTGAGATACTTACGGGTCAAAAACATTTAAAAGAAACCTTCATGTCTAAAGCTCTGGATGAATTCTCACCCAGAATCAGAAGATGGGTAATGTTGTTGCAAGAATACACTTTTGATGTTTAAAATGTGCCACGGAAGAGGAACATACCAGCACATTGCTTGTCAAGCCTGACAGTATAAAAAGGGCACGGAAAGGAGGAGGGAAATGTATTGATGGGTGAGTAACTGTGATATCTAAGGAAGTGGAGGGTGCAATTATGTGTGAGGACATGGCGCCCCAAGGAGTTAGGGAGGAAATTGAGAACAAGGGGTCACTAAGCAAATAAACACTTACCAAGTGCGCTATGGAAGGGTTATGGGCCAGTTAGATATAAATTGCATGTGTAGAGGGCAAGGTTTTCAGAGGAGACTGCATCATACCACCTAAAGGGATGTGAGGACAGATTATAGAGTTGGGTCATGAGGGGCATCAAGAAATAACAAAAACAAATCAAATGTTTTGGGCTGACGTCTGGTGGCCAGCCTGTGACATACACATTGTAAGGAAAGTCAGAAACTGTATGCTGTGACAATAGTGAGAAGAGGTTCAGTGTCCTAGAGGTGCCGCTGACCAACATAACAATTCCATAGATACCATGGAAAGAGTGAGGATGGACATAGTGGGTCTGTTATACCGCCAGGGATGTCCGTGCCTTTGTATTGCCTTGATAGATCTATTGTCGAGATGGGTGCAGGTAAAGATTATGACAACTAGTTTTAAATACAATATTTAAAAGGGAAGGTTTGCTTAGTATACTACTAACTGCCAATGGAGTACAGTTTAGGCCAACATAAATTAGAAGCTATCTTGCAAGGAATGTCATTGAATATCATTTTTATTTCTGTGTATCATCCATATAGTAATGGGATGGTTATAGGGATTGACCATGTTCAGTAAGGATTGTGTATGGTGGGCAGGTAACGAGAACTGGCTGAAAGCCATCTTGAAGAGGGTAGTTTGGCACAGCTTCTCGCCACAACAACACATGGAGGTGTTTCCGTTTCAAATGAGCAGTGATAGCAAGCCTAATGCTAATCTATGCCGCCATGGATGCAGTGGGCTAGCAAAACTCAGAATGAGTTAGAGATTATAACAAATAGGATCAAGGCTCACCAGAATCATAATAAAGTCCAGCACCATTTGAGAAAACGGTGAAGGTAAGGTTTTCTACAGGTTGGTTATTCGGAAGGAAGAAAAATACCCTATGAGTTGGAGGAGGCACCCATGAGATGGTACAGGTCATTGAGGATTGTAGAACTGTACCACAATGCCATTAACACGCAGGATGATAGAGAGGTATCTCCCTTTACTTCAAAATGCCTTCTACTCTTACTTCTACATTCACTTTGTCAGACATTTACTTCTTCATACATTGACGTATTCTTACCCTTTGTACAGTAGCACCTGGAGGTTCCAAGTGCCAGATAGAATTACCAATAGAGAATCTCTGACCCAAATAACCGTACAGACTCAAAGCATATCGCAACATGCTACTTAATTGTCAGCTCAAATAAAGTAGGGAAACCTAGTGAACAAACAGATTGCAGCTCACTCACTCTCAAATACATTTCAATTGCACAAAAGTGGTATACCTCGATGTACATCAGCTATGACATCATCCTGGGTGGCAAATAGTAAAAACCTATCGAAAGGAGAGATTGGTAGGGGAAATCATATACCTATACTTCATTTAGGTGTCTTCGTAACATAATTGGCTCTCCCCTATCTGGTTGGCATACATTAAGCTACCTCTAACTACATACAATAACGATTAATAGTAGAATAACAGCAGCGTAATGGCTTCTGCAACAATGTATGGTTAATCTCTATATAGGCCCTTATGATTGGTTGGCATTCTCTCCCAACTTTGGACATTTGGCTCGTTAGCAGCAAGTAAGAAAAAAGAATTCCAGGTGCAGGGAACAACGTCAGACCACGGCCCACTTTGCCAATTAGCCTATAATCTCTCATAATTAGGCCCTATTGGCATCTTCTTGTAGTTGACCATGGTGACTGTTCTCTTCCTCTGAACGTTTAAGGGAGTCTAGAGCTTAATGAATAGGCCTTGTTTTCTGGTCTTGCACAACGTGTGAGGCGACCATGATTGTGTCCATTATGAACTTTTATTTAGTGCTATTTGATTCAATTATACTGGGTGCTATTACTCCTCTTGGCCTCTGAAGACTTGGTTGCTCCATCTTGCATATGGTTTCTACATCTTTGATTTTTCACTTGCAAATGTTCACCCCTTGACTTAATCTAAGATAAATACGTCATGCATATGTAGCTTATCCTCTTCGACTCCTTTTGTACCTCCAGTTACTTCTTGCTGTGGTATCCTTGATCCCAAGCCAAATAGATATTCTTTGTTCCTCGCACAAAGCTGTTTTCCAGCACCTGTCAGCTCTGCAGAAAGTCTATCTCCTTCAGGCTTCTCACTTTCTATTTATACAGAGTCAATGTCCATCTTTTCATCATGGCTGCTTTACCCGTGTTATATTGTCTACTGCAGCAAGCTTCTACATTGTCTTATCTACCTTGCGTTTTTGTGTGTCGACATCTACTTCATCTCTTCTCACTTATCTTCTCGGTGTATATGATTTCTTTGTTTTTGTACACATGTTCACTTTCTTAGTTCAGTTACAGCTTCATTCTTTAAGTATTTGCATATCATTTCAGTGGGCCTCATTACACGGTAGGCGGTAAGGGTTTACCGGTACTGGTAAGGGCACCGGTACCGGTAAGGGCACCGGTACCAGTAAACCCTTACCGCCTTACTACGAGGTCCCTTTGCGGGTCCTCTCTTAACACCTGGTTTTTCCAGGCGTTAAGGACGGGACCCGCAAAGGGACCTCGGAGCTAATTACAGTACCGCAATTTGCGGTACCGTAATTAGCACCTTCCCCAGTCCCATTATGCCCTATGGGGGCAAAAATGGGAATGGGGAAGGGCCTTGGTGAATGGGGAATTACCACCCCCGCTCACCTTGGAGTAGGGCGGTAATTCCGCCATCCACCAAGGTGGACTCGGTACGGTACCGGCGGCAACCATGGCGCTAATAGCGCCATGGTTACCGCCTACCGTGTGATGAGGCCCAGTGTGTCCTTGTATCTTCTCTTCATGACATAATTTTGCACTCGTCAGAGGTCACCTATAGCTGTATGTTTAATGGTGTATGCAGACATCCTTCTACCACGTCAGTTTAAGGGTACATTCGATACAATTGCCTGAGTACATAACATCGCTCATATCTTTGATTCGGCATTGGGATGATACCTGGTGTCATGAACAGTGCCTTCTTGTAGTTTGTCCAATGTGATGGAAGTGAGGGCACAGGCACTAGAGATGACGTGTACATCTTCCTCTCTACACCTTACTTCATCTTCATCTTCACATTGTAAAGGTGGCAATGGATAAGGTAAGGTTTGCTGTAAGGTTAGGTTTGGGGCCAAGGGGTTAGGGGGAAAGGATATGCGTGAGAAAAAAGGGAGCTATAGGGATACTCCCACTGTAATGACGAAGTGAATGATAGAAGAAGTGAAAGACAGAATAAGTAAAGGTATGAAGAGGTAAATGTGACAAAGAGATGGTATGCCAAGTCAATGCATAGAGCTCTGATAGAGCATGGAATAAGAACAGGGTGGCATCCTATCTTGATAATAGGGAAGCCAGTCCTCTCCTGTGGGAGCGTGAGGACAAAGGGTGATGGGCATAGTTAGATGAACAGTCACTCTGAGTGACACAGGCATAGATAGGGGGACAAGGAACTGGGATGCCTGGTGAATCGCACAACCTAAGGAGAGGTCAGGAAGACTTCACTGTGTTCCACATTGTTTGGACGATTATGTGACTCATATGATGAAGATGTCAAACCATAGGAGAGTATAGAAGAGTAAGGGCAACTGAGAAAGGGGGTGCCAGAGGTCTAGTTTGGAGGTTCACCAGAAATGTTAGACGTCCAGTACACTTCAGGGTTTTTTGATGCAAAGGAACACTCCGTTCCTAAGCACACAGCATAAAAGAAAATGCATGTTTGTAGAATTTCTACAAAACATTTTAATAGACTGAAGAATTTAGAACATCATTACATAAAACAAAGAGACACAAGTAAATACATTGCAGTAGAGACCAATATTACAATTGGTAATATACAGAAAATATTAAATAGAACATGAAAACCGCTCACCAATGTGAGAACAGGAAACAACTAGCAAGGGGAGAAATAAAAGGAGAAACATATTTAAGAGGGCCCCAAATAAGTTAAAATTTCAGAACATTCAAAATAGTAAATCAAAGTATAGAGCAACAATCGTGTCCTGTTTCAGGTCCTACTTGCATACATGGCAGGTTGTTGCAAGAATAATGTATTTGATGTGGCGACTTATAAGTACTGACCTTTTGGCTCTAGAGTCCACCTATTTGGAACCAAGCTGTCTTCAGGACGCTAAACTTTAGTGCATGAACTCTTAGGTTCTAACAGTTGCATTATTCTTATGATCAATATGGATGCACCAATCACGCTGTGAGGAATTAACAAATAAGGAGTCTTCAGCCATTCCATCCCGACAAACGCGATTGTATAGTTGCTTTGTAGTTCCCTGTTCTTGATGTTGTGCAAAAATGTAGTACTCGAGCAAAAATTGCTAATTGGTGACTAAATCTCAGGTGGGTACAGTGTGTGACTGCAGTACTGTGTGCACCCACGCCAGATATAAAGAATGCTGTTGGTATAACCAACAGTTGTATGCACGTCAGGAATTTTGTCATTGATGGATGATGGGGAGATGTGTGGCATGCTTGCATGGATGGAATCAGAATGAGGGTGTGAACTTGAGGCGTACGTGGTTGGAATGAGAGGAGTGATGGTTAAAGATGGAAGCTGTTGAGTGATAAGGGGGAATAGGGGCTAGTTGGGCTGTATAAATAATATCCTTCTAATAAATATAATTAGAAGAACCTTGCTGGCTGTTGGACTCAATGGGCCTCATTACAAGGACGGCGGTGGACCAAGGTGCTACTAGCACCTTGGTCCATGCCGGTAAAATACCGGCACCGCCTTGGTGGAAAGGGGAATTACCGCCCTATTCCAAGGTTGGTGGGGCGGTAATTCCCCCTTCCCCCATTGCCCTTCCCCATTCCCATTTTTGCCCCATAGGGCATAATGGGAATGGGGAAGGTGCTAATTACGGCACTGCAAATTGCAGTACCGTAATTAGCTCCCTGGTCCCTTTGCGGGTTGGTTTTTAATGCCTGCAAAAGGCAGGTGTTAAATTCTACAACCCGCAAAGGGACCTCGTAGTAAGGCGGTAAGGGTTTACCGGTACCGGTAAAATACCGGTACCGGTAAACCCTTACCGCCTACCGTGTAATGAGGCCCAATTACTTTACTTGGGTTGGTGATAGTGCCCTTTTTCAGAAGTGAATTACTTGTCTTTTGAGCGATTGACTGTTATTGTTGGCCACACCAGAAATGAATGCCAATGTCTGTTCCTCTGCTGGTATGGTGCAGCGAACTGAAATGTGATGGTAGCTGCTTTTGAATGGGAATGATTCCACGGAACAGGGTTTTTGGCACTGGTCTTTCCCAGCACAGAGGCACACAAACATGTGGGTAGTGTTGAAACACTTGTGGTTCCACCCTAAGTAAGTATGATCCAGTTGTGGACCCCTACCTAGAGAGATGCTGCCCCTCAGCTGCACTTAACTGAAGATGTCCAAAAAGATGGAGGAATGCGTCAAGGGTTGCTGCTGGTGCTTACGTTCACAGAAGAATTGCCTGCCATTTCCCTAACTGACTGCCCTTGTGCGTGGGATGATATGCAAATATGTCTCCTCTGGTTTGGTGCCGAGAGCTAAAACAGGACTGTAAACATTTGGGAGTGGGTGCCATCCCATAAAACATGCTGTTTGGCATTGCTTTTGCAGAGGTGCTCACACATCTTTTGCAAAAGATGGCCATCTCAAATCACTATGTATGTGGTTCACACGCATGCATGAGAAACCATGCAAGTGTATTGGCTAAGAGGCAATGGCAGCAATGGTTAATTATGAGGCACTGGCAACCTCATAGGTCACTTGTTGCTTCAGGCAGCACACTGCAAGAGAGACTGAGCCTTATAAATTGCTATGATGATGAACTGTGTACACAGACAGTAGGTGCTATATTGAAAGTATGTATACACTAAATAAATATAGAATTTAACTACAGATCATGAAATGCACAGAATGTAATACCACCATAGGTTATTTATGCTCTTGCCTCATTGCTTGACTCTCCTTCACCAATGAGCCGATATGGGGCTGTCTAGTTCACTCTGTCCCTTACAAAAGAGACCTATGTTCTCTCTCCTCTCATTACTATCACATAAGGCAGACTGGCACCTTAAGAAGTAGAGTGACTTCCCAAAAGGCGCATTACCATAAGAGTTTCATAAAGGTGTCACACAGTCAACCACATATTGCTCTGGCTGACATGCAACCTGCTCTTCCAACTTTTAAGAGGAGCCTGTCAGTTGGGAAGTCCTCCCATTCCCCAATTGCCCAGACCACTGGTTACACCTCCTCTCAGCTTCATCACAGAGCATGGTTCCCTTACTATGTAACACATAGAAAGGCTTTTCATGTTCCACCCATACTCACTGAGGCAGAATGAGCTGTACATTTAATTGGTGAGATTCCACCAAATGAAGTTCCTTTAAAAGGCCAGTTACAGGAGGAACCACTTGCCGCTCAGCCTCATAGGAAACTGCATTTAACAGAGCCCTGCTGGCCTCTCCCTACCTCTTGCTAAGTCTTCCATTTGCCGTGTACTTTGTCTCTCAGAAACATAGTGCCTCCACCACTCACTCCTGCACAACCCACCTCTTGTCCACCACAAATACACATTCATGGTATTCTGGTATACACCCGATATTGCTGCCAGATGATGTTTGCCTGCCCTCTATACGGCAGACTCAGCTCCATCTTTGACTCACGGGTGTGTTGTATTTGGATGGGAGGAAAATTAATTATTTGTCATAAGGTGAATAACTTTTTAGTTACCAGAAGAGGCTTATAGAGGGTAGAACTTGAGCGGGCAAGGCCCACTCAAAATCTGTAAATGCCCATGTAAATGCCCATGAAGCACTTAGCGCTGTGTGGGAATTTACAGATGTCACCCTGCAGACTGAGCAGCAGGGGTTGCTCACCAGCTCCCGTGCATTTCACTAAACCAGGAAACTCTCCATGCTTCCTGGTTCCTACCTGTGTGGAGCGTGGGAGCTGCAGTGTAAAGGAGCACCTGAGGAGGCAGTGTTATATTGAGGCTAGAGGGAAACAGCAGGAAAAAAGAATGTATGCTGTATGCATGTGTGTGTGCGAGGATTGTATGTATGCATGTATGTATTTATGAACATATGCGTGCATACATGCTATGGTCTGTGTAAGTTCATGTATCTATGCAAGGATTTGTCTGTAAGTGCATGCATATGAATGAATGCAGTGAGAATGGTCTACATGGGTTTGAGTGCATGCGTGAATGCCGTGTGAATGTTCTTGGTACGAGTGTGGATGATAGAGAAGCTGTACGGGTTCATGACTGGTAGATGAATGTGTAGGAATGTGTGCATGTGTGAAAATCTGTGTCTATCTGTGTGTAAGTGTGTGTATCTGTGTATGTGTGTGTGTCTGTGTGCATGTGCATTAGTGTATCTGTGTGTGTATCTTAGTTGTGCGTATATCTTGTGTGTGTTTGTCTTTCTTGAGTGTCTGTGTGTCAGTGTGTGTGGAGAGTTTGTTTATGAGTGTCTATGTGTGTGTGTGTCTGCGTGTGCAAGTGTCTGTGTGTGAGTTTCTGCATGTCTGTATTTGTGAGTGTGTGTGTGCCTGTGTATGGATCTGGCTCTGCTTCTGTATACAAGGCTGGGGCTTGGGGAGGACCAATGGGGCATGAACATTTTTTACAGTGGCATGACGTGTTTTTATGGTGTTATTGGGAAAATCAAAGCCAACTTGCTTGTTATTGTGTGAGGGAGGGGTTAGGGTGGTGAAGGTTACTACAATGGGGCTGGTAAGGTACTACTGTGGCATGGGATTGTGTACATCCATTAGGGGCTAAACCAAATTGATGTACATGGAGGGCATGCTTCCTTGCTGTGGCATGGCATTTATTTTCTTTTTTTACCGGTGTTACGGTCAAAGGCAACATGGTAAGCGTTGTTACATGAGGGGGCATTTGTGCAGCTCGCAAGGCAATGTTTCTGTGGCATGATTTTTTTTTTTACTGGCGTTAAGGGACATATACAGCATGATGAGTGTTCTTATATATGGGGGGCGAGAGGGATATGTCTAGCCAGCAAGGACACGTTTTCTTATTGAGGCATGTTTTTTTTTAACAGCATTAAGGCAAAGGCGGCAGATGTATGTTCTTACATGGGGATACTGGCATGTATTGGTGACCCAGATTGTACATGAATGGGCACAATCAGCAGGACAATGTTTTTTAACACTTGCAGTGTAGTTGGGGAAGGCATTATGAAAAAGTATTGGAAATGCGCCAGTGCATGGTGGTGGTTCAGCATCTAATGGGCTTTTCTCATGTCTTACCCCACGAAAAGGATTGCAAACTATGTAGTTGGTTACCTAATTTATCTCAGAAAATGTACTGTAAATTGCACCATTTTAACCATTTATTTAAAACATTTTCTCGGGGGAGAACCTCTCCAAATTCCTTTTGATTGGTTTAATTGAGCTACCGTTTTATGCACGTTTGCAGCTGTGCATTCGACCAGAGGCAGAAGAAGTCCCCCTCCCAGTGGGCCGGCCCTACTACATTAGCTCCAACTGCCACTTGCTACACAATCCTGGCTACGCCTCTGTTTAGCCCAAAAAGAAGCGAAACTCAGAAGATCTCCAGTCTACACACTTGAGGAAAATATGTTTAGATATGCCTAAACCTTACATGTTCGTGCGTGAGCATCTTTATGAACGCGCGGTCTATATTTTAGCAGAGCAATGAGAATAAGATTGACAGTCTGGATATTGAAGTCGGCGGAAGGTCTAGCTGAGCCGAGCCAGGCAGTGCGTTCGCGCGCACACTCTGTGACCGCGTGCCCGTGTTTCAGATATACAGAGCTGTGGTCTGTAAATTGCACTCCCTAAAAATGCAAGGAAAACTGCCACTTCAAGTGTTTTAACGCAGCCACGCGACCCGCACCTAATTTCGACCAGATTCTGGTTCACGAGACTCTGCCAAAAAGAGATACTTAAAAAACGTTACGGGCTCTGAGACTGGCAACGTATACGCCCTGATTGTCATTCTGTTTCCCAGAGCAGGCCATCAGCTCGGTTGCAGCCCAGTGTCTCAGAGCTTTGTTAAATCATTTCTCAAGCAGTCATCTACATGACAATTACCGTTTTGTTAATTGTGAGTTTAATTACAGAGGAAAAGTAAATTATCATACAGGCCTGCCAATTCTAAGGCGCTGAACGCTAACTCAAAATGTTGCATTGCGGCAGCGTTTCATAGAAAGCCCCAGTTATTTTGGGCCGCAGTATTTATCTCGGCAGAAGAGGCATTTCAATCACACACATCATGATTAAGGCTGATTTTAAAACAGATATTTGTAAGCTGGGACACTGAAAGAAAACGCCCATATAGACGGCCCCCCTGTCTCTTAATAGAAGGCAGTGGTGGTGTCGTTTACAGGCTGAATGTAGACTCCCGCCTTTTCAGGGTTCCAGTGCATGCGCCGTTGGGGATGGGTAGTATTGATGTAAAACTGGCAGTATTGATGTAAAACGTGCATCACAGTTAAGAAATGTCAGCTGGGTTAAGTTTTATAATGTAATGATGCTGTCTTTAAACTGGGTCGAAAAGAAACGGAAATTAAAGTGTCTGTCTTGTGAAGACGAATGACTGCGATTATTTCCTTAACCTTAACCCTTTCCTCTATCAAGAACAGTGAGAATTACCAAGTGAACTTGTGAGGTACTTTTTCAGAGGCTCGGAAAATTGTTCTTAAGAGAGTTATCTTTTTGGGAAAGGACAGTCCATATAATGTGTGAAAATGATTGTCAAATTCAGGGAAATACTGCTGAAGTATCAGGATCCGTCTTGGAGTAGGCCATGCGAGAACTAGGCAAACTTTACAGAAATAATGTATTCACAGAAGCAATTTTTAGGTTAAAGACAACAGTGCTTCAAGGGCAGGCTGGTCGCATTAGGGGCGGGTGTGAAAAAGAGGGTGGAGAGCATAAGTGCTGCTGGGAGTGCCTGCTCCTTTGCTGGGACCGGCTTGGTAATGCTGATTGTCTACAGGGAAAAGAAAATGTTCTTCAGAACACTCTGCATAACCCACAGAGCACAGTAAACTTCTCCATCTACAAACTAAATCAAACACTAAGCTCCAGGAACGACATTCGCCTCGAACTAAAACAATACTCAGAGTAGAAATTTGGTGGTTAGGCATTCTCCTGACTTTGGAACTCTCTCCCAAAGGAAATACGAACAACACAAGACCACCTGAAATTCGGAAAATTGCTAAAAGCATGGCTCTTTAACTCACCAAGCTGAACAGAAAACACTGTTGAAGGGAAACAGCCAACACAACTCAAGAGAAACACCCAAACAACCAAAGCCCTAACAAACTGCAACCTGGATGCCCCAACGAAATAAAACTTTTTAACACATACCACCATAGAAGAATATGAACCCTGCCAGACCAACATAAGCACTGTACAGAAGGGCAAAGACTACTAACATCACTCACTAACCATACTAAAATGTTCTAAATCCTGCATACTCACCGCCAAACAAAACACACACATACCTCTACTGCAACGGAAACCTACAACCACAATATGCATACACTCTGCATCACCCAACTAAACACAACGCACTACAGAAAACAAAACCAACTACACACAAATCATCCCACACACTCACACAACAAAACAGCACCCAACCCATATCAACTAGGAACAAACACAACACACACTGACCGTTTTATCCAAACTGAAGAAACCAACTTTACATCAAAGCTCTCTAACCCTTTCCCTCTCCATACCACTAACTAAGCCCTCCCAGTCCTCCTTCCTTTTCCGATCTGCCAAAGCTCCTGGAGACCATGAAAATGGCAGCGTTCCACAGTATAAATAACAATAACATAACATAACATACAGACCAAAGGGTGGTCTTATTAATCTTTATCTTTATTGAGTCACATTATGTTCCCCTGCCCTAGTATTTGCTGTAATGTGTGGGGCAGATTCACGCACATCCTCATTGACTTTACCCAACACAAAGACTGATATCTTCCACCCCCATTATCCACTCGCTTGCCTCCAGCGGTGGCAGGTTGTCACTCTTTGAAGTGTCCTGCTGGAAACCGCTATTGCATAATTGATTCCACATTGTCCGAGGATAAAATGAAAAGAGATATGAGAGGGAAAAACCATAAACAGTGAAACTTTAAAACTTGGCGTCTTTAATGAGTCGTTTGGGTTGTTGAGGGTTTTTATGAGGGCATATTCCATTAGAAACTGGATTCTGTGGAGCCATTAAATCTCTTTGAACTCACTTCTCCTGCAAGCTTCTGAAGGAATTGCTAGTGTGGCCGTCTTTCTTTGATGGTAACACCTTCCACTGACATCATGGCCCTCAAACTTTCTTCAAATGTGAACTGTTCCTATTGATCACTTTTAGAAAGAGTCCTCTTTTCCATGACAGCTAGTTTGGCGCTCAGGTGGCACACCTGAAAACCAAGGCCTCCCCTGTTTTCTTTGGCAATTCGGCACCTTCCAGAACAAGTTTCCAGTTGAGACTAGTGCTGTAATAGGAGTTCTAGAATTCCACGCCTCTGGGGTGGGGCGAGATCTGGAGGCATAACAGAATTTGCCCACAGTCGCGTGGTCTCTTTCTCGTGACACTGTTGCTGTCATGCCCTGGGACCCAGAAGAGAGTACGAGGAGGGAAGGTTTCCTGATCTGATTGATATGGTGACTGGGCACCACTATTTACTTTGTTGCTTCTTGAGTTAAACAAGGAGTATCGATTAATTTCAATAAAATTGTGACTGGGGTGCAGCCCACTGTGTCGTGCCTCTGTGCTGGGCACCGAAAATAACAATAACAAATAAGTGACCTAGCCTGACAGCCTTCAGTGTGGGATGCACACCCTTGTAACCACTCTTTTGGCTACATACATTTGAGTCGGTACTTTGTGTTTTGTGATAGGATTGTAACAATACTTTGTGAAAATAAGTAGATGCTTCAAAAGCCAAATTCTTAATAAACCCTGTATATTTAATCAAATATAGTGATTGCAGATGCAAGTGGTTGCCAATGCATTTCGGACTGTAATTAGTCCTTCATCAGGGCGTCTTTACATCTTCTGATCAGTATGATGTTATAATACACATATACAAAACAACAACATTCACAAATGTATATAGGTGAGACCCATGTTATCCAAAATTCCACTGCAATATTCTGCAGCATAGTTGCACCCGAAACACGGTCAAGTATAACACATACCGGTATAACGTATTAACCAGATGAACACAGTCAATATAAAGAAAAGAAAAAAAGAAAAAAGAAAATTCATATATTCGTTGTGTTTCAAACATGGTGCATGCACATTTCATCATAAACAGAAACCAACATTCAATTTAGAAACACAAGTGGGCCACAGGACATACATACAGAAAACAACAGTAAACAACATTTAGGGAAAACAACCTGAAAAAATTAATAAGCTACTGCACATAATGGGCATGTCATTTGCATGTCCTCGCCTTACTGTGGCAATAAGACCCTAGGCGGCGGGCCAATACCGCCCCAGGTAATGCCCGGAGTCGTAGTTATATGCCCGAGCGTAGCGAGGGCCTTAACGAAGCCCCCGGGCATTACCTGCGGAGGTATTGGCCTGCTGCTGAGGGTCTTATTGCCGTTAGTACCCTGGCCCGTTGGATCGGGGTGTTAATGGCATTTTCTTCTGTTGGAACAGAAAAAAAAAACGGCAAAAAAAATGCCCGCTGCCATGGAAAGGGAAAACATAGTCCGTTTTCCCTTTCCATGGCGGCCATCGGGAGCGGACACGCTGGGAACAGAAGTGTTCCCAGCGCGTTCGCTTCCAAGGCCAGAAGAAAAAAGAAGGTAAGTGGGTTCGGGAGGGTGGAAGGGAGGGGATGGGGAGGAAGAAAAAAAAAACGTACCGCGGTCTCCAGCGGGGGACGATGGAAGCCTCCAGCCGTGTGGAGGCTTGGAGTGGGGATGGCCCCACTCCAAGTCTCCACACGGCTGGAGGTTTCCATCGTCCCCCGCCGGAGACCGCGGGATAGAAGGTAAGTGGGGTGGGGAGGGAGGAGGGAAGAGGGAGGAAAGGCTTGGGGAAAAAAATGTTAGCTGAGTCCCCGGCGGGGGACAAGGAAGCCTCCAGCCATGGGGAGGTTCGGAGCGGGGATTGCCCCGTTTCGAGCCTCCTCATTGGCTGAGGGGCTGCCACGCCCCTCGCCAGGAACAGAGTAGCCGGCACGCACGGCGTGGACGGGAATACCGTGTGGTATGGCTCGCAAATGAGCCAATCACCACAAAGTATTCCTGTTCAGCTGCGCGTGCCGGGTACTAATTAGGTACAATGACACTGTGCCTATCGAGGAGCAATGGATCTACGTGATATCTACGTGATATCTCCATGGCAGATTTTCCCGCGACGGAAATGTTTGCATGGGAAATGTACGAATACACAATGTTCGTACATTTCCCATTCAAACATGCAGGGGTCCTGTGTAGTATAGTGAGCGGGATGTTAAGGGGGACACCCCCGCATCCCCTGTTTTTTCCCTGTAACCCCCTGCTCACTGTAGATCTTTGACATCACAATGTCCATGATCTCAAAGAATAACCACCTCAAAAGTGTGGGTGACATAAGAGTAACAGTAAAAGCAATAAAATTGAACTACCTGGAAAATGTGGGTGAAACCACCTTGACGGTGTGAGTAGCAAATAGGTCCCTGTGAAAGAGGTGCCAGTGAACCGCCTGTACAGTACTTACCTTAAATACAAATTAGCCGTCTTCAGCTCAGGAACCCCCAGTACATGGATACATTCATCATCTAGTGTAAAAAATGCATAGTTGTGTAACAATGTATCCATCTAACATATGATGGTATTCAATGCTCAATAACCAAAATTCAGTACCCAAATTCTGTCTCACCAGTAGTCACAAAAAAACACAGATGTGCTGTTCCATGCAAGGGACGCGACTGGAATCTGTGTGTGAGTCGAGTGGCAAAAGCTGCTTGTTCATATAAACATTTTGTTGCTGTAAGAACCATGCAGGAAATAGAAAATATCTGGCGCATCGTCTGTTGTACACAGGGATGGCCATTATGGAAAGGTAACGTAGCTATAATACAGATAACAAGATAGCATGTGGCAGTGGGTGGAAGGGTCACATATTTCCAGGACAAATCCCTGATTGTGAAAAACGAATGTATTAGGTCGAATAGCCTTGACCCTATCAGATACTGGAAATTATAAAAAGGATAAGCTGCTTTCACTGCCTGAGTGGACATGATGAGTTCATACATTCCAACTCCATTAGACAGAGACATAAGCCCTAAATGTAACACAAAAGCATTAATATGAATGAAGGTATTAGTGACTTCTTTGGATAACCAGATAACATAGAATAGATGTTAGCTGACTGTTATTAAAGGAAACAGTTGAGGTCCAAATCTTTGTTTATCCCGTTAGGACTTAATGCATGAATATAATCAATACAGTAGGCTTCTCTCTGTGCCCTGAGCCTTTTAAGGTGTTTTCTCCGATCTTTTGTGTCAATAACTTCTAGTACTTGAAATTTCAATTGGGTAATACTGTGCCCCTTATGGTGAAATGTCATGCGCCTGCGGATGTTACTGTTCCTTATGCATGATTTGTGTTCATTCATTCCACGCGGCGTATCTTTCTTCCTGTTTCTCCAGTGTAGTAGAAACCACAAGGGCATTTTATGCAACATATCACATTTTTTGTGAGGCAGTTAGCGTGGACTCTGATCTTCATTTTTTATTCAGTACTTTGGTTGAACACTCCTGCTCCTTTACTCTCATTATTACAGTTGCCACTGTTAAGGCATGAAATAGTGCCTTGCATTTTTCCTTTTGCTATGTGTTCTGTGCCGGTCCTCAGGTTCATGAGTAGGTTCCTGAGGTTATTGCTTCTTTGATAGGTGAAAGGAGGAGGATTACCAAATAGTTATTTGGTCCTTTCATCACTCATGAGTATTTTCCAATGCTTCGGGATGCATCTCTTGATTTGTTCGCTTTGTGTTGAAAACATGGGAACAAACACTATCCAGGGTGTTTCTTTTTGCGTCTTTTTTTTTTTTAAAGGTCTGCGCATGTATGAATCCTATCCCTCATGTGATCACTGTTGGTTTGCATTTTTTTTTTACTGCTTTGTCCTGTGCTTGAATATCTCTATGACAGGGCAGAATTTGGTCCCTGGCTCATGGCCCAAAATGAGGCCAGCTGCACAATGTCCTGCAGAGTAGTGTGGTGACTTTCAATAGTCTCTCAGAATGGCACATCATTGTTAAGAGGGCCAAGAAAGTACCCAACACTACACAGGGGTTCTGAAGCCAGATCAAACCAGACTCAAAGACAGAAATAGACAAAGTGCAGGGCAAATACATTGGAATTTCTCTTAATGACTATGACAATCAAGCTATGTACCATCTAGCTATGCAACCCTGTACCTCCCCTCCCCTCCTCACCCTACGTTCCCTATCACCTCCCCTACTAGTAATCAGGTAAACTGGAGGCCTTTCCCCTCCTCCAAACTCCTACTGCCCCCTGTAACTAGCGCCACAATGCCTGTGGGTTTTTGTGTGCTTTACAAATGCAAAACCAAATAAATAAATAAATAAATAATTAACTAAATAAATAAAACACAGCTTTATTAACATCGAAATAAACCAGGGGCAGCATACAAGCACACAATGTCATCACTTTCAGCGTGCTTATCAAAAACAGTTGCTACAAATGTGTCATCAATGACGTTATAGTATCAGTTTACAAAACCTACCATTTATAGGTATTGGTTTAGGGGATTGACTATATGTACGATATAAAGGGGTTACACTTTTGATTGGATAACAACAATATGATGGCTCCCACTGAGACCACCTCTAAATTGATAGTAGTATAAAGACATCGGGCCTCATCACAAGTATGGCGGTAAGGCAACAACGACGCTGGCATCGCTAGCGGCACCGTTGCTACCGTACGGCCATACTACGAGTTGTGCTCGCGGGTCTCACCCTGCCCACCAGGCAGTGCGGCACCTGCAAGCACAACTGGTGGATGCACCGGCACCATTACGGTGCCGGTGCATCCAAGCTCCCCATTCCCATTCAGCCCTATGGGAAAAAATGCAGATGGGGAGTCCCTTATTGCCAGCACCCACGAATGGGCAATGAATGTGTCCGCCGACCTCGGCATGACCTGGTAATTGCCCATTCACGGATGCCGGTAAAATCACGGGTCCGGCCACAGATGTGACTTTGTTACAGGCATGGCTACCGCCAGACCCGTAATGAGGCCCATCATCTCTAAAATAAACGATTGGTTGGCATAATACATACTGGGCCGCCTACCATTGGGGGTTTTTATTGGTTGGCTTTCTACTGAAGAGAGGTTCCCTGGAATGCCCATCCTCACCCCCATTACATAACGGCCAGAAGAGTCAAAAACCAACAGTCACTCACTATTCAGCCAGGCCCCAGGAGCGCCAGTGACTGACACATATGCAGAAAGATATTCTCTCAGACAGCCATTCAAACCTTATCAAGTGAATGTCTTTATGTATACAGGTGCTTCAACCTTGGTCATGAACCCAACTAACTCGTTGGATAATATTGACTAATGCCGAGAAACCACTGTGTTGATGTCATTAGTGACACAATGACATAGCCATGTTAGTCATGAAGTACACTCGAAACCATGCACAACGTAATGCAAACACCCAGTGGTATACACAAAGAACATGCTTACCTAGTTCTGTAGATAGAGGACACATACATAAACATAGCTCCGAAAGCTTTTATTATTTTTCTCATTAGCTGAGTGCAGAAACCCTCAAAGCAAGGCAACAAAGAGATGCAGAGGAAGCTTGCAGATGCTTTTGACAACTAACCCTATGGAACTACAAGATCTTAAGGAGCCTGGAAGGACCAAAGACGACTAACCTATAGGAAACATAGCATGATATAGATGTGTAGAAATCATAGTATGAGTACAACGAGGATCACATAAGGCCACAAGCCGAAGGACGAGAGATGAAGGAAATCAGAACCAGGCTGCACAGAACAGGAAGGCCAGGGCTCAGAGCCAAGGTCAGAGAAGAGCAGCACATTCCAAATCTAAAATGATAAGGGGCCATCTGGAGAAAACAGAATAAATCCTCATAAATCAGAAGAGATTGATTTTGTGGTCCTCAACCACGTGATGCGGCTGAGCTAGACAATGGCTGTATTGGCACAGGCTATGGATTGAGTGTTCCACACACACATATAGGCTTGGTGTAGATGAGTAGTACACAAAGTACACACATACAATGCACTGTGTGAACTACACACATGGACTAAAAAGGATTCAAAGCATTTAATGTACTAGCATTTATAAGAGTGCTACTAAGGCCAAAAGGCATCTAGGCGCGGAGAGGAAACAGCGGGGGAGGAGGGAGAAACCAGCAACCTCATCTCCCCCAGTCTTTACCTGTTATGAAACTAAAAAAGATAAGTCTTCAAGGCTTTTTGAAATAGTAAATGAACGTCTATATTTCGTAGACCCATAGGGAGGTTATTCCATATGGTAGGTGCGAGACAAGAAAAGGCACATCCTCCTGACCGACTTCTTTGAAAACGTGGAACTCTCAGAGTCCTCTGAGATTCCGTCCGCAGGCAGCTACCATGGGATTAAGGGATCAGTTTAGCCTACAGGTTTTCGGTTCCTCCCTGCTGCATAGCCCGGTGAGTAATGCACACAGCCTTAAACTTAATGCGGCTGTGCACCGGAAGCCAATGCAGTTGACGCAGAAGATCGACAGAACGGGCAATCCGATTTGCTCCTAGAGCCAGGTGGGCTGCGTCATTCTATAGTAGCTGCAGTCTTGACATTAGACATACTGGTTGTCCCAAATAAATGTCATTACAGTAATCAGTAGCTCCCAGCACTGTAGCAGCAGCAACTTTAGGGTGAGATTCCAAAAGAAGGTAAGGCAAGGTCTTCCTTAGAATTTTTAGTTTAGCAAACCCTGATTTACAAATGGATGCGATTTGCAGTTCCTGAGATCTGGAGGCTTGAACTTTGATTCCCAGGCTTTTTACTGAGTTCACAGGAAGAGGACGTGGACTCAGAGACACTGGGCAGAAATCATCGGTCCGGAGTGCATGAGGTTCCAAGTCTCCCATCACCATAATCTCTCTTTTTTTCCCATTCAATTCCATCCATTCCCCCACTTCTATCAGGCATTTTCTCAGTTGGGACAGAGGATCACTGCTGGCTGAATCCAGTCAAAAAAGATGCTGAGTATCATCAAAATAGGTATAGAGTTTTACCCCAAATTCCTGTATCAAGTCGGCCAAGGAGCGCAGGTAGAAGTTAAAAAGGAACAGCCACACGGCCCGCTGACTGTTCCTGAGAGTCACTGTCCCCTCCGATTGCCCCATTGACAGCAATAGAATCCCGAATTCATTGGATTTTGTCAGCAAAAAAGGTGCTAATGAAGTCACATTTTTCATGTGAGCACAAAGCGTCATTGAGGGAGTGGGGCTAACAGAGGATAATTCCTTTGCAATTTTAAAAACGTTATTTTGCAGCTCAGGGATCTGAGATAATATGATTTGCATAGAAAAGAGATTTAGTATCAGGAATAGTTTCCTGATAGCAGAACACAGATTGCTTATAGTTCCGCCAGGAGGGCAGATTATAATCAATTCTCCATGTACATTCCTGCTGTCGACAGCTACGCTTCATATGTCTACGTTTCTCGTTAAACCACCCTTCCAAAGACCTAAGACAAACTATTCTGTCCTTAAGGGGTGCAACCACATCCGCAACATATGACATGGCTTCTAGTAGGGCCAAGTAAGGATTGTGTAACTCATTGGTGATAAGGTCCCTAGTGGCCGAAGCACAAGATGTTTGGAGATGGTTACTGGGGACACCTTTCCCCTTTGTCGACGCTGTCCCACAAAATAAGGTCTGCGGCTAATGCAAGGGGCGAAGATGATAGCATAAGGAAGAATAAAGTGGTCAGACCAAAGCACTGGAAAAGGGGACACTACCGCAACAAGTTCCTTCTCAGATGTAAAAATCAGATCTAATACATTTCCTCTACAATGAGTGGATTGATCATTGCACAGATTGAGGCAAGCATCAACCATACCTAGTGTATCTAAGTGGTGCAATAAGTGCACAACCACAGCCTTTCCTTGGGTTTACAGCATATACATGGTCCGAAGCCTTTGACTGTGGGTTATGATTGAACTAGGTGAGTGTTAAACACACAGACACATGCACATAGAAACACACACACACACATACAAGCACACACACACACACACGCGCACAGACACATCAAAGACGCATGACAGCCATTAACATGGGCCACAGACAAAGGTTGTTGACTACGCTTTGTGTATCTCAATGCTATCAATAGTAAACTGCGTACAGTTATCCAGTGCGTCGCCCACACCGATAATAAAAACAATGAATTGCTAAAGGCTGTGGACCATATATCTCAGCAGTAAAGACATGCTTGAAACATATTCTGCTGTGTTTTTATACAGGCTATTTGGTGTATTGGAGTTTGTTCACATAGTGCACTGCTGCTGAACTTGCAGACTGTGAACCAGACACATACACTAAGCATGTTCACACAGTATCTGGTTGTAGTCGGTGCGTGGTTATCTTAGGAATAAACACAATGCATAACTGCCGAACATGCATTGTAACACACATACTGAGGGTGGCCATTCCCCAAACAGACGATTATTAACTCATAGTAAAAGGACACACCCCAATAGGGAATGAGACCAGGAGAAATTTGTGAGTAAAACAAAGGTTTATGGAAATAATGCATACAGAGGACTCTGCTGCCTTGAGAGTGCTCTGCCAAACATTACAAGGACAGTACATTATAAGCTTTGGAAACGTCACAATTGACGTTTCTCTGTAGGTATATCATGTTACATTGGGATTGGTGGAAAACATGGATACATTATAGTAGTGTAGGGACCAGCTCCACAGGATTGGCTGGCAGCTTGGAGGTCCGGTAGGCATCACGTGGGTTAGCTGGGCTCATCCTTGCGAAGTGAAGGTCAGGCTGAGTCCATGAGAGGAGAATGTTCTGTCTAAACTAAGCTAAACAATACTTCCTGACATGCACTGAATAATGCAAAACATAAACCATATTCTAGACTGTGGGGACACCTATAAATTGTAGACCCTCATTTACACATTCCTGCCTCAGGCCTTTGGAGAAGTAGACGGTATGAGGGTCTTGCCCTCCAGGTGCTTTATTAAGAGGCTTGATCTAGGATTTATTTGCCATGGTGCCCAAGAGCTTGAGGGAATAGATTGATATGTGTTGGTTTTAGGTGGAATATATGATGACATGAAACCAGTTATATTGGGGGCACTCTAGGGTGGTCAGTGGGGAAGGGTCACACTTCTGCTACATCAAAGGAAGAATGGAGGGGCAAAAGGTTGTTCAGGCAATAACTTCCAAAGGTGGGGGTAAGAGAAGCAGGAGCAGGTTTGTGGAGATGGATGGGCCACAAGTCGAGATTCACCCCGGTCACACACAGGGCAATGAGCACAGAGAAAGGAAAATAATAAACTTTTTACTTGTAACAATTTGCATCAGGGCATCCATGAGAAATCAGCTTGGGTGGCACAGACACGGGAGGAGGAGTTGAGGGCTGTCAGTGTTTGCTGTGCGCGGCGCTGAAAAGGGGGAGAGAAGGCTTCTCAGTTATCGGAATTGGTCTAGTCCAAAAACGGAATTGGAGCTACACAAAATGGAGTCCAAATGTGTCTTGCAATAGACCGTATTCTGCTGTTGTCAGGGAAGGGCAAGGAGGACGTCTACCCACTATTGCATGAGCATTAGGTTTATTTTGTGCCGAAGGCAAGGGGGGCAAAATGACCCATCCTCCGATACATTTCCCCCTTTCATTACATCTAAAGTAACAAATTACTTTTATTATTATTAACACTCATGCAGTGTTCTGCCTCCTTCACGTGTCATCCAAGGTAGGGGTCCCTTTTATGGGCATCCAAGCCCTTCATACACCTCTTAAACTCTGACCCTGTCTGGCGTACTCATCAGGAGTACACGTCATGTATATAACCCCATCCCCATCCAGGTCCACCCACACCACCCTGCACCATTGTAGTTCATGGGGTTCCTTGATAGTTGTGTGGTGCAAATTGTCCATCCTATCCCCTGTATTGCGATACACTGCTGTCATGCAAAATTTGGGTTCTGGATTAACTCCTGTCTGTATTTGTGCGTCTTTCATTGCCTACACCTTTACCGGACTGCCCATTGTCACCATCATCATTGCACTACTATGCATGGATTTTGCACAACATTGAACGCCTACCTTGCATACACAAAAAATCAGTAACAAAAATACTATAGTAGGGACAAGTATTTTCATAGTGGTTCCAAACCAGGAAGGGATCCAGTCAAAAATGGTGTTGAACCAGTTGCTTGGTTGGTTGTACCCCACCTTCTTTCTTTATTATTTCTCTGAGGTTGTGGTCTGCAGTGGTCTGTAGTTATCACGTTTGATCGGGTCCCATTGTCAGCATCAGCAGAAGGTACAAATGTGCAACATGCACTCCCGATTTTGCATGGTCATCAATCGCAGGGCTATAAGTTTCACTTTGATGACATTGAACCCCTTTTCAGTGTCGTTTGCTAACTGGATCAACTCCCACCTTACCATTTGGAGCCGTTTTGTGTTGGCTCATGCCTGGATGCTTGGTACGAGCGATGCAAAGAATGTCTCTGCTGTGTTGAAGAGTTTGAAGTAGTCCAGTATTTGTGCCAACGGTTCTGTGGATTCTCTGGAAATGTAGTTCGATGCTCTCCTTTTGTGAGACACTCTGTCCTGCAGCTTATGCGCCGACAGGATGTCATAAGTGGGGGGTTCTTTGGGTTCTTGACTGGGGTGTAGGAGATGTTCTGGCAGGCACCCTCTCCCCTTGGGCATGGCTCTCCAGAATCAGCATCAGGGCGGAATGCAGTGTGGCTATGGCACAGGTGCCTCTCCATGACGGTGGGAGGTGCAGTAATGCTCGTTTGCCGCATACCCTGTAATTGTCCATTAAGGCTGCTGTGCCTTTCTTCATGTCAGGGAATATAAGTGTTTTATTGCAGTGTGTGTTTGATCCCATGAGCACTTTTCCTGCACTGTGAAAGCAAAGTTCATATTGTACCTCACGTTGGATCTTGATGGGTTTTTTTCGAGAGCTGTTACCCATGTCAGTTTGGCGATGTGCTGAGACCAAGTTGAAGTGCATGTTTTTTCAACCCATTGAAATTTCTCCTTTGACAGTCCTCGCAGTGCTTCTGCTTTGCACATCACTGTTTCTTCTTGCCACCTATTTTCTGCAAACATTGTCCCTTTTATAACAAAAAATGTCTCCTTCACGCAGAGCACTCCTTGAGGCTTTCCATGACAGGTTTTCTCATTCTGCAGCAGCTGTAACTTTACCATGTGTGCCTGGAAGGTACTTCAAGTTCTACAAAGTGTCAGATGAACGAGACATTGGGCGTCCGCTAAAGGCATTTCCTGGGGTATGAGGACCTTGGGCATTCCAAATGCATGGGGTATTAAAGAACAGATGTAGCAACTTTCGTTCATTGCCTGTTTACCCATGGCACTCATATCAGAGTACCATTTGTTTGACTGATTAGGGTGGCAGGGGTTTTCTACTGCATCTAATCCCAGGCCATGATAAGCATTATATCTTTTACGTTCCGCCCCCCTTTTCCACTTTCTGTTCCCCCCTAGATCATTGGGCCTCATTCCGAGGTTGGTGCCCTCGTTCTGCCGTGTCCGCCCTCGTTCAGTGGGGACTTACCGGTCTAGTCCGACCTTTGCGGGACCGGTAAGACCCCATTGAAAATGTCAATCCCCATTCCCATTTCAGCCCCCATAGGGCTCAATGGGAATGGGGAGGGTGCTAATAACGATACCATAAATTACGGTACCGTTATTAGCTCTGAAGTCCCTTTGCGGATCCCGTCTATAACGCCTGGTAAAAGCAGGCGTTAAGGACGGGGCCGCAAAGGGACCTCGTAGTAGGGTGCAAAGGGTTTACCGGCACCGATGTCCTTAACGGTGCCCGGTATCCCTTTGCGCCATACTAGGAATGACCGCCATTGTGTAACTTCATTAACCTTTGATAACCTTTGATACCGTATGGGAAAAATGCATTACCATGTTTCATCATTATGTTCAATAGTGCTCTGCCAAGGCTGTGGGATAGAATACATTTGTGGGGTTGGGGTTTGGGACATGAAGTATGTGTACTTGCCATTTGAGGTAGGTTCGTCGGTTGCTTGAGTGTGTACATATGGCGGTACTGATACATCAGAAATTGAATTGTATTCATTCAAGACATTGTTATCATAATTCATTGCAGAATATGTAAATAGTGGGACTTTGACAGTACGATTTTTGTGTAGAGAGGTGAGATTAAGATCTGTGGGGGCATTATGGGCCCAGGTCACTTTTAACCCATTCCAGAGGAGGCTTGTTCCCTCCTGTACCAGGTTTACCCCATCCCCCTTCTTTTATGTCCTCCTAAATAGAAGATAAGCTCCAGTACAGCCCTAAACAGAATAACATTATAGAAAACACTATTGTGACAAAATAAAGGCTGCAGTCATATGAATACGCTCTAGTAGCGCTAACATTTCCCCTATTGCTCTCTACATCTGTGGCGTTGTCATTGAGGGCCCTTGTTTCCACCATATTTGCACCTGAAGAGGGCAATAAAATGGGTAAAGTACACATACAGGCATTAAACATTTTTTATACTTTTCTTTTTAAGCAATATAGTCAAGAGAAGGTGGGAGCGAGAGAGAAAGGGAGAGTTTTATGTATTTAATCACTGTTCAACTTTGTATATTTAAGAAGCTGTGCTGTGGTCATTTTTACATTCTTCCTCCATTACTGGTATTCACATCCATGCTTATTCTGTTAGTATTTTCTCATCATGGAACAGCCATTTCTTGCTCTTGTCCTTTTTGGGCACTGTGCTACCATGTGCTTTCCTGACATCAGAGAGGATTATCCAATATTTCAGGCCTTTAACCTTTACCACTGAAGGTGTGCAGTATAGAACTTCATAAGGGCCATGAAATCTTGGAGGGTTCCATCTCCACACAAAGCTGCGCATGCACAAATTCCCCGGGCATTAACAGAGAAGTGGGACTGTCTGTTGCTGGGGTGTTGGTGTCTGTTTCCCCTTCCTGCATTAATGGAGGGGCTATCTGTTTAGCTATACTTGTCACTGCTCTTGTGAGTTGTGTCAGATATTCCTTAAACTCGTCCCCCTGCACTGTGGCAGCTCTGTGAGCGTCAGAATCTCCTCTTACTGGAGACAGTGGTGTTTGAATACGTCTGCCTGTCTCTATTCCATGCAGGGACAAATGATGGTCCTTGCTTGGCTGAGTTCTCAGTTGGAACAGAGCTAAGGGCAGGCAATAGACCCGATTTATTTTTAGGGTGTGACACAGTTTGGACAGTCTGCTCTTGAGGAGGCCATTTATTTTCTCAACCATTCCATTTGCTTGCAGGTGGTAAATTGAACATAATTTGTGTTTTACTCCTAACAAGGGATGTTACTTCTTTGAAAAGGTCATTTACAAAATGGGTCCCGTTATCGGACTGTATGACATCACAAATGCCCCACCGTGGGAACACCTCTCTCACCAAAGATTTTGCAGCAAATTTTGCATCTGGGTGTGCACAAGGACCTGCTTCTACCCAGCGAGAAAAAGGACAAACTACTACTATGAGGTGCCTTGCCCCGTTGCACCTTTCTCCCATGTCTGCGTGATCTATGTGTTGCATCTGGAGAGGTCCGATGAGGCGAGGGAGTGTGCCCCGCAGAGTTCTGAGTGTCATCCCAGAGTTGTACGTTTGTTAAGTGATATACTCTATTGTCATTTTTGTCAGGTGCTCCTGGAGATTTGGGATAAACCATTCTTCTTGAATATCCGTAGCTATGTGTTGTTTTGAGGTGTGCGCCGGGAAGTGGAGCTGTTGGAATGCTATGTGTAATAATTCTACAGGCATTGCTACTTTCCCTGTTTTTGCCTGATGCCAGAGGAGATCCGTTGGTGATTGTTTGCAGCCCCTTCTTACCCATATTTCTTGCTCCTCATCTGGTGCATGTTTTTGTCATTCAATTATCTGTTTAATGGGCACTGAGTTGTATCCCTCCTCCCTTTCTTCCTGCGTTTTATTTTTAAGTACACATTCTACTGCTTGGTGTTTGTGAAAGTATGCTGCCTGCTTTCAGCAGCATCTGCTGCTGTATTTCCTAATGAGATGACGTCATTGTTATTGGTGTGGGCCTGGCATTTTACCAAAGCAATCACTGAGGCCTCAACTAATGCTTCTATCAGGTCATTTAATAACTGAGCGTGTTGTACTGGGGATCTGTCTGACCTCCTAAAGCCTCTGCTCTGCCATTGTGATAACCCAGCATGTACCGTGGTCATCATGTATGCAGAATCTGAGTAGATTGTTACTGTGCATCCTTTTGCTGTGTGAAATGCTTCAATTAGCGCTATCAATTCAGCTGCTTGTGCTGAATAATGTGAGCAGAGTCTTTTTTGCACTATGATCTCATATTCTTCCTCTTCTAACCTCACTACTGCTGCACCTATATGTTTCTCACCTGTCCTGGGTCAATGGATGCTGACACATCCACCAAAGTACACTTCATCTTCTCCTAGAGCATTCTCACTTGCCTTGGGAATGTCGTCACCCTCCCCCTCATAGGTGGCACAATCATGTGCTTGCATGTCTTCCACTGTGCATGGCTCGGTGGTAAAGGTGGTTGGATTTACAGTTTTACAACGTACTATGTGTATGTGTGAGCTTGAAATTATTATTTTGTATGCCGTAGCCCGCTGTATAGTGAGTGTGGATTTTGATCGCTCAAGTATTGTGAACAAAGAGTGTTCAACAAATAGTGTCAGGAGCACCTCATCACTATGGTGGTGTTTTTTTCAACTGCAAAGGTGGCGGCTGTGAGAGCCTGTTTGCACACAAAATGCCCTTGCATCACAGAATCGAGTGTGCCCCTGTAGTAGGCCTATGGCTTGTGGCCTAATGATGCTTTCTGTGTTAGTACTGCCATCATGAGTGTGCCATTACAGTGTGAGAATAGGTAAAACTCCCAATCATAATCTGGGGTCACCAGAATGGGTGCTGTTGAAATAAGGTCTTTCATTTTGTAAAAAGCTGTGTACATCTCTTGTGTCCATGATATTGCTGTATTCTCCTTTTGCGCCTCTTTGAGTGCCTGAAGTAGGGGGCGTGTGTAGGTTGCATAATCAAGTATCAATGCTCAGCAACAATTACATATGCCAAGGAATTTCTGCATATCCTTTACTGTTTTGGGCATTATTGTTGTAGGTATGGCTGCTGCTTGGGCTGGAATTATTCATTTACCATCCTTTGATATTAACTGCCCCGGATACAGGACTCCTGCTAAGCAGTACTGCAACTTTACTTTGTCCACTTTGTATTCCTTGTGTGCTAATAAGTTCAACAATGTTATGGAGTCAGCTCTATACTGTTCTTCATTTTCACTGCAAATCAGAAGGTCATCTACATATTGAATTAGTGTGCTTTTGACATCAATGTTGTCAAGATCTTTATGCAAAATTCTGTTGAAAATACTTGGGCTTTCACAATATCCTTGGGGCAATCTGCAATGTTCGTATCTTTTCCCCCTAGGGTGAATACTGTCAGATATTGGGAACTGGGGTCAAGTGGTATGGAGAAAAAAGCATTTTTTAAGTCCATCACTGTCAAACACGTGGCTGTGTTTGGAATACTGCACAAAATGGATGCGTGGTTTGGGACAAGGAGGAACTCCTTTTGTATGACATCATTAAGTGGGCGTAGGTTCTGTATCATCCTCCAAGCCCAGCCCCTTGCTTTTTAATAGGATAAATTGCTGTATTAAAAGGCGAATGCGATGGTACAATGATACCTTGCTGCAGTAAAGCATGTATGTTCTCTTTTATTCCTTACCCTGCTTCCCCGGACAAGGGGTATTGCTTGACCTGGGGCAGTACTGCACCTGGTTTGAGTTTTATCTTTACTGGTGTTACTTTCTGCAGAAGCCGTACGTCGTGGGGCCCTGTGGTCCATAAGCATATGGGTACCTGGTGCATATCTTCATCAAAAAATGATAGTGGTGCATTGACAATGGCCATGAGGGTGTCAGTCACTCGTCTGTTCTGAATCATTATGTCACATGGCATGCAAATTTCCATTATGATCTCCCTATCATTGACATCATCAGTGAACAGCTCCTCATCAGTTAAATCGTGCAGTGCTATGTGTAGGTCTATGCATAACACTGTCCTCCATTCATATCCATGTGTGTCCAGTCCTATTTCCACAATACGTTCAGCTGATACTTGCACCCCTTGTAGGTCTAAAGAGAGGATGGTACCTGTGTGAAAAGCAAAAGAAAATATCGAGGCTGAGTACCACAAAAGGAAATACACCAAATGTGGGTTTTATAAAGATACACAGACCTTTATTCAAAGTAACTGAACAGTTTTCAAAGGAACAAAGTAACAGATAGCTATCTGGCCCTCAGTACATCACAGCGAATACCAGCCCGTTCGGTGTGAGAAGTGAGTGGGGCTGTACATCAGAATGTTCGCTCTTTTATACAATTCTTAACATGATGTCCAGCCGCTCTGTATGTTAATAATTCCCAATCTAGGGTTTGTGCCGAGTTCACCTCTGACTCGCCCAGCTATATGCATACAGATCACCTTCAGTTTATATGTTCAACAAATCACAATGGCAACAGTATATTCTCGGATTTAACATAAGCCTTAGTACATATTTTAATACAATGCAATTCAACAAGTGTTCACGTTTAGTATTTACACAACATTGTGCTTAATATACGCTTGCGGATCAGTTAAATTGGCACAGGTAATCCTCGATCTACAGGTCAATGAAGGACAAGGTCTCATTACATGACCCTAACATTTGACCTACGGGCAGTTTAGGCATTAACTTGCACTTAGGGGTCAAGACGGCCATGTTACAAACAGAAGAACACTGTCCACCATTTTAGAACACAGGGTGACTTTGGAGCAAGAATCAAAATAGCGGATAAACCAAAAATGGCAGCTAAATCGATCTAAGGTCAGAACCTTGCAACGCTGATTTCTTCGCAGAGCGACTGGGTTTAGGCCAATATATTCAATAAAGGGGGGCACGTTATGATTTTCCCGTTCAACACCTGGTAGAATCACTGGGGCCGCAACAGGCGGAAAACAAAATCAGAGGGTACTCTCTATTCTTTCTGTGTTATTTCTGGCACCACTCTTGCCAGAACCTGTATTCCGTAGACAAACATGTCTGCCTTCGTGGGTAAGCCCTCACTGCTACTTCATTGGTTATGGTGTTAATCATTAGTATTGCTCTGATTGGGCATGCCCCCGGAGTTGAGCATACCACGCCCCTTTCAGTAAAAGAGATGGTCATATTGAGCGTACTAAGGAGGTCCCTCCATAGCAGATTTATCGGCGAGTCTTCGTGATGTAGTAGGGGTGCACGCACTGTTTTTCCTCCTACTGTTACATCCAAATCTTTA
Organism: Ambystoma mexicanum; assembly: GCF_040938575.1. Lineage (NCBI taxonomy): Eukaryota > Metazoa > Chordata > Amphibia > Caudata > Ambystomatidae > Ambystoma > Ambystoma mexicanum. Next base: position 545,389,586 of record NC_090939.1, read on the forward strand.
GTGTAGGGAACCTTTAAAATTTCCCCACAGAATACCTGTGTTTCCAAATTCTTGCCCGACAGCGGAAATCGTCCTTCCATGAGGCACATTTTTTCCGCCCCTGGTCCACCATAAAGATCAACTGCTTATTTCCTATCTCCGCCCCCACCAGTGCTTCCTCCTCTGGATGTAGGGTGGTTGATAGGACTGGACACGCAAATGCTCTCTGTGGGCTGTCCTAATCTGGGTGGGTATTTGTACCTGGAAAGTAGAAAACACTTTCCCCAATCATGGCTGTTCCGTGAAACGTCGCTGGTGCACCATTCACTGTAGTGACGAAAGGATTTGTGTGAGTGTTCCCCATTATATTTTGGCATGTTAACTGCTGTTGCATCCCCGGTTGTGGTGCTTGGGGTCCTTGCTGTGATGTTGGAGACCCTTGTTGGTAATTATTATCATATTGCTCCTGTGGTCTTTAACCTCCCATGGGCAATCCATACGGGCTGCCTGGGTGGGGGTGACCGAACTTCTGCTCACTGTTAAATAGTTGTGTATTTTGGTAGTACCCGATGGGTCGAGTGCGACATTCCCTTGAAAAATGACCCCACCTCCCATAGGTCCAACATGTGCCTTGTCCCCCTCCACGAGTCCCTTGCCTTCCATATCCTCCTCTTTATCCCCTGTATCCACCTCTTCCTCTTCCAGGCCTCCCCTGCCATTGGGGCCCCTCATACTGTTCCTCTCCAGCCCATTGCTCCTGTCCGTTTGCTGACCATGTTGCTGCCATCCTTGCCTGTAAAGCTACTGAGCCTTCCTCCCCATCCCCCTCCCTCTCAGAGGGTAGGGCGGCTGTTACCGCTGCGACCTTCACCAGCTTATTCTGCACAAGCTTTGCTTCATCCACCAACCTTCTCTGTGCGATTCTTTTTCCCTCTCTTTGATACTCCTACAGTGGTGTACTATTATGCTATTTCAGGCCAGCCCTTGACATCTATCCTGGCAATTTTAACTAGGGCCTTCAGTATCTCCTTTGGGAGTCCCCTTTTGATAATGAAGTAAAAAAGGGAGGTTGACTGGTCCCAAGCTGTGCCCGTCTCTGCCCTCTACATGTCTTGCACCTGAACAATGTTCTGCGCAGAATCTTCCCCATCCCACATTGTGCATTGCAAAACAGAGTGTACATCAGGGGTATCAGGGAAGGTTCTACACAGTGCATCCCATACTTAGACCCTCACGTTATTAAAGGATGACCGCCATGGCGGTCAAAATTGAGCATCACTCCCGGGAAACCCGCTTTCACCCACACCCCATCTGCTTGGTCACCCACGGCAGACACTAGCAATCTCTTAAAATCCCCTATGGCCAATGTAACACCTGCAGTGTTTTTCTCGAAGGCATATATCCACTTCCCTGCCCCCCACCCCCGAGAGCAGAGGCAATGCTTTTAACAAATTAGTTTTGTCCATCAGTGCCCAAGGTACATAGTGAGGCCTCCCTGCTCCTTTGTGAATGAGGGGCATCTGTAACTTTGTTTTTCCCTTTGTCTTACTTACCTTTACTCCTTTCTTTTTTGTCAGTGCCCTGTTCCCTAGTCTGCTCCTGAGTCTTCCCTGCCATTTTTCCCTCAGCTCTCCTTCTTCCTGCGGTGTTCGCTGTGGCAGCGCTAGACCCGCTGCGGCTGCTCCTTCCCATTATTCATCTAAATTGCTCCAACATTCATCTATTTCCCTGTCAGATGCTACACTGCTTTGTTCATCACTTGCTTGGTTGCTCCCTTGGTCTGCTCGTACTATTTTAATTGGGGTGTTATTAATGTGGAAGACAAATTCTCCAGACTTCCACTCATCCTGTGTTAAACTGGAGGGGTGCTTTGATGGAGAGGGCGATGATGTCTGCCCGCCCCCTGGCAACATTTGGCTCCCATCGTACAGTGTTCTCAGCGGGATAACTCTGCTTGTGTGGTGGTCAGTTGTACTTTTAAATCCCTAGTTAGGCGTGCAATGTTTACTGGTGGTGCGCATGTGGGACAATACAAACCTTTGGGATCGTAAGGGGGTGGGGGTACTGCCGTGGGTGTGGAGGGCGCACTTGGCTGGGCAAATATGATGGGTCGCTATATCCCTCAGCAGGTCTAGTCAGTAGTGGGTACAGTTTTTTGGGCTCCCCTTCGTCGGTTTCTCCCCCCCAATGCCGGGGCAAGCACCGCCTCAGGTGGCGTTTCCTTTTCTGTACTATTTACAGGAGGTGTTTCTTCAAACATCCTCCAAAGGTCCAGGACCTCCCGTCTATTTTGTAGTTGCTTCCCCCTGTACTTGGCCAATAAATATGTTGTCACAAGGTCTAATACCCTTTTATCAAATGATCCTCCTTCGGCCATACTTGGGATGACCCCTGCCCCTTAATCTCAATGAGCCACTGGTCATGATACTTTTTTATCTTTTCACTGTACAGAGGCAGGTGTTGACAAATATGCATCAACGGTGTATCTGCTCCCATGATTCTGCTTTGTTACTTGCTGGCGCACTGTGTACTTGTGCGGTGGTAACACCAAAAGTATGATAGCTGACCTTATATTGCTTAGCATAAAACTTGTAACATCACAGTTCAAAACATTTCACTTACACCTTGTCCTATCCTGAACACTTCATACGCATAATCAGAACCAATGAAACATAACCTGAACGAACTGACGTACTTCACTAACAACAATGAATATAAAACAGATATCTGTAACACTTTGTTGTTTAGCCCGTCCCCTTTGTGTAATTGTTGGATTCTTCCCCCACATTCACCCTTCACATTCACCTCTACCTGGGCCCCTTCTGGGGCGAGCTCTAAAAGAGTTGTTCACACAAGAAAACGAGTTTGCTAATATCTCCCAAGTACGCAGCGGCGCCTTCCACCCCCTTTTGGAGCTAGGTTCCCGTATCCTTCTCTTGTTCCATTACCTTTATAAAAAACCTAATTGCCATATGAAGAAAAGAAGAAGAGCACACTAGTCAGCACTCATACAATCCCATGCACGCTTGACCTGACTCCGAGGCCGTTCCGTCACCGTTACACTTTTGCTTCTTACACCCTTTAATTTCCCTTCCTTTAATTTTCTCGCAACCAATACTCACGTATCCGAGGTGATCTGAGAGTCTCCATTCATGGTCTATCCACAATCAGGGTGTCGCCCCTCAATCAAGCCGTGCTCGGTGAGCAGTTGCGTATTTGCTAAACCGGCACCTTTGGGACCTCTCTGGGGCATAATCTCTTAACTACTGGTCAGCTGTAGGTGGCGGTGGTCTTGATGGGGCTGTCCCGGATCTTGTTGCACAGCACAGGGGTATTTTCGGAGCACCACAATCATGTAGTCACCAAGTGAAGGTGGTCATTCCCCAAAAAGACAATTATAAACTTGTAGTAAAAGGACACGTCCCAGTAGGGAATGAAACCAGGAGAAAGGTTGTGAGTAAAACAAAGGTTTATAGAAATAATGCATACCGAGGACTCTGCTGCCTTGAGAGTGCTCTGCCAAACAATACAAGGACACTACATTATAAGCTTTGGAAACGGTACATCAAGTTACATTGGGATTGGTAGAAAACATGGATACATTATAGTAGTGTATGGAGAGGTTCTGCACGTGGGTCAGCTGGACTCATTCTTGCGAGGTGAAGGTCAGGCTGAGTCCATGAGAGGAGAATGTTCTGTCTAAACTAAGCTACACAATACTTCCTGACATGCAGTGAATAATGCAAAATATAAACCATATACTAGACTGTGGGGACACCTATAAATAGTAGACACTTATTTACACTTTCCTGCCTCAGGCCTTTGTAGAAGTAGACGGTACAAGGGTCTTGCCCTCCAGGTGCTTTATCAGGGGGCTTGATCTAGGATTTATTTGCCATGGTCGCAGAGTGCTTGAGGGAATGGATTGATAGGTGTTGGTTTTAGGTGGAATATATGATGACATGAAACCAATTATATTGGGGGCACTCTAGGGTGGTCAGTGGGGAAGGGTCACACTTCTGCTACATCAAAGGAAGAATGGAGGGGCAAAAGGTTGTGCAGGAAATAACTTCTAAAGGTGGGGGTGAGAGGAGCAGGAGCAGGTTTGTGGAGACGATGGGCCACAGGTCTAGGTTCGCCCCAGTCACACACAGGGCAGTGAGCTAGAGGAGGGAAAAAAATACACTTTTTACTTGTAACAATTTGCGCCAGGGCATCCATGCAAAATGAGCTGGGGCGGAACAGACATGGGAGGAGGAGGTGGGGTCTTTCAGTGTTTGCTCTGCACAGCGTTGAAAAAGGGGAGAGAAGGCTTCTCAGTTCCTGCTGGTCTTGGTGCAACATGAGCACAACATTGTTTCCCTGAAGTAAAATATATATATATTTTTTCCAGAAACATGGCATGCACCCATTCCTGCAGAACTTGGCCTAGGGCCTCTTCATGAGTTGGGCTGTACCCCGGCTGTAATACTGTAATAGCCCTAACATCGATCGGTCTGGCGGTATTACCGCCGGATCACGGGTTGGGTGTTAACGGTAAATCCCCATTCCACATTGGGTCCATTGGATTCAATGGGGCATTTTCAGCGCTAATTATGCGGGCGAATACAGCCGGCGGCAATACAGCTAAAAACAGGGGATTTTCACCTCCAGAGAAAGGCTGGAGGTAAAACAGCACATTTAGCGCCCAACTCGTGATAGGGTCAGCCCTTAAATGTGGCTGTAATACCGTTACCACTGCATTTAAGGACTACAGTCCAACTCGTGATGAGTCCCTTAAGTGTGCTTGAGAGCATCAATCTGATTGTCAAATCACAACAGAAAAAAACAATGCATACATTCTATTACATATAGAAGCCATGAGACAAATTCAACTCCACCTATAAAACGACTGCACAAATATTTGCTAGTATTGTTCGGCCATTTACGCCATATCGGAGGGATAAGTGATACCAAAACCCATAAACAATATCCTGCATTTGTGTGGAGGTAATACCCTCAGGACAAATCTGGTTGTGGGAGTGGTATTCCCCATGTTTAATGCAGCAATTCCACATGACCCAAATGATTCCAATAGAATTCGAAAATGGGGAATAACTACTAGGTTTACATGACTCTAAATCATGCAGATCATTACCTTACCACATCATTACTGCATGCGGTAAAGGACATTTTGTTTAATGAGGCCCAATGGGATTGGTAACAAAAACAAAAAGGCACGTGTTCTATTGTGCCTGTGGAATATCTATCCGTATGTGTTCTTCGAGCATATTCTAAACCCTAGCATACTTTAATGAATGTTTCCTCACGTCGCTGCTTATTTCTCGGCTATGCCTGTTCTTTCTCTGTGTTTTGAGGAAAATTGAATGCGCAGTGTTATAATGTGTTTTTTTCCACTGCACTGTAAAACAGGAATATTTGACTTTCTAACAAATTGAACCAACTGCAATTGATGATGCACGTGGTTCCCCCTTGCTTTATTCGAAATTGTTTATTTTTCAGTTTTCCAAAATCAATCTCAAAGTTATTACTGTCTGTCCAGATGCACTGATAATTAGCACTGATATATTGCACATTTATACCCTGCAGCCTCAACAAATGAATAGACAGCTCCTCAGATAGTTTCTTTAAAATAACAGGAATGCAAGAACATCATTTCATATGGGCAGAAACTTTATTTTCACTTTATCTTTTTTGTACTATCACCCCTCATCTCTTTTGACACTTCTTGTACCAAATCTTCCCTTCCTAGATCACACTAGTCTCATTTTGTCAACCTTTGTGATAGGGGAAAACCTTTTCCCCTCTGCATTTGCAAGGGCTTCCCCAATGACTATACAGGCAGTTTGCGGAGGGCGTGCTTCACCCTTGAAACTGTCAGGTGAAAGGAAGGATTCGAACAGGTTAGAATCCTGTCAAGAGTAATATAGTAGAGATTGGCATTGACCACATCGTTTTTGTACACAATTTAAGTGACCGATATTTTAACATTTTAATTTTTTGTATTTTCTTGCATTGTGCAGCAGAATTCATAGACGAGATGCTAGTGTTTTGTCCACCAACACAACATTGGGCCTCATTACGACCCAGGCGGTAAGTTACCGCTTGGGTCGTACCTTTACCACCATGGCGTAAACTACGTTTACGCCATGGTGGTTGGCGGACTTACCGCCCCATTCCGAGGTTGGCGGGGCGGTAAGTCCCCAATCCCCATTTACCCTTCCCCATTCCCATTTTTGCCCCATAGGGCATAATGGGAGTGGGGAAGGCGTTAATTACGCCACCGTAAATTACGGTGGCGTAATTAACATCAAGGTCCCTTAGCGCCATGGATTTTAACACCTGCTAAAAGCAGGTGTTAAAACCTCCATGGCGCTAAGGGACCTCGGAATCAGGCGGTAAGGGTCGGCGCTGTTTACGCCGCCGTAAACCCCTTACCGCCTGAGTCGTAATGAGGCCCATTGTCTGCCTTGAAGAAGGCTGGGTGTTAAAAAGATAACAACCCAGGGGTCGCTGTTGCGCGCACATGAAAATGGCTGCCTAACTGTCGAGCTCCTCTCTGGCTATCATCCTTAGCTATCAAACATCCTCTCAGGAAGCCACCCAGAGAGACAAAACAGCTCGATATCGGCTTGAAACCTATGGAAGACCTCCCATAGAAACTTTGATGCAAATCTGATGATGTTTGGCTGAGTTATTTGTGCTTTAAGATTTGGCATGAAGAAAGGGAGAGCAGAAACCGTAGGAGAGTACCACAGTAAAACAACTTTAGCCCGCAGGAGAGAAGACACCCCTAGACCACGCTGTGGGAGGAGTCCAGAAGACTGTCAGACTGCGGGCGAAGAAACCACCCTCCCCAGCATGTTACTGCCTGCATGACGCTCCTGCGGCCCCTTACATGTGGTTGACAGGCTGAGCGGCTGTGAAACTACCCAAAAAAGCTGTTCCAACATTACCCGGGTGAGACTAATGAACTGGTGCCCACGGCTGGTACGGCCGGGACTGTCCGGCTCATGGGATCCTGTGCAGCATGGACACATCCGGAGCGCGGCTGACCCTTGGGACGCATCTGAGGGAAATTATATCCGTGACACTGGCCCATACATAAATCCCTTGACTGTGTGAGGAGACCCAGAGCTGGGAAAGGAGGAAACGGGCTTGCCCGTTATCTCGGATCCTCATTGCCCCTACGCTGATCCTGGCCCTGTGTGATGGAGGAATCTTACCTGCAGATCCAGACTACAGTGTTCAACGGGAGCCACTGAACCAACCCTAAGGTTCCCCTGCTGTGACCCACTGCTGACCCGGGCGTGTGGGGTGTACAGGGCCTGGAGGTCGACCTGTATCATATTCAGGGCAAAGGATCGTAGCCCTGGCTGCAGGAGGAGAAGACCTTGCGACACACGCCCACATCCGAGCTTGGTGTGAGAAGGGAGCGATAAGGCACTGGAATCATCCAGTAAGCTAGCTGCAAAGATATTCTGTAGTAAAAGGGCGAGAAAGCTAGATTTTCACAATCACTAATTCTATATAACCGCCAACCCTAAAAACCAAGCGGCATAACATGTATACTGCGGGACACGTGCGGAGGCACTGTCCAAAAGTCCTCCTGACCCCAGGTTGGCCCCATTAGTTTGCCTCAATAGGGGAGGCCGCATACACATGGAACACTGAGTGAGACGCTGGAGTCAGATTCTGTGCCAAATTGGCTCCGCTCGATGAGGGAGAATGCAATCCATCCGCCTGAACAGTGCATAATAACAGAGGTGCTGCACTGCCAATACCGTACCCAGACATGAGTGGCGAATAAACTGCAAAACTGTCTTATGCGTGACTGGGTTTACGGACATTACATTTCAAGCAGGGGATGATCCCCCCCATTACCGCAATTTCTACTGCCTTAGAGGCGCACAGGACTGCATCCACCACCCCTCTAGGCAGTGGCAAAACAGGAATGTTATATATCCCTTGTCTGCTCCACTGCTACCACGTCAAATGACGGTTGGACATTATTGTCTTCTACATCTGTGAAGAAACCATCATCGGGGCTGCAGTCCTGTGCCCTGATAACCTCCTACATATTGTTTGATCACACAGGGGGCAGGCCTGCTGTAAGGGGGATTGATATTCGCTGTGCCACACTGGTGGTGCGAATGGATACTCCCGCAAGTTCAAAGGTATATCCTCCAATGGAATAAACAACACTGCTGTACATGAGAAAGTGCAGCCCACTATATTGAACTAATCATATGAATGGAGATATAATACCGTACAAAAGATTGTTGAGATGGTGCCTGTATCTACAATACAAAACGCAAAACTATACAGACGCACCAATGGAAATGTACCCCACTCGGAGAGAAGGCACTAGTTGAACACATTTGAGGGGGCAGTGGGCCGAGCTGAGAATATCTAGGTGGCTGCTAACACCGCCTGGGCAAACCACTGATCGGACCACGTGGCTGAGGTACAACCAGGCTCAGACCCTAGGGCTCCATATGGCAATCTGGGAACAATAAGCTCCTTGTTCTACAACATGGGAGACAGTCCATTCCATAGATAACAACATATGGGCCGAAAAGAGAACAAAGGTGCAGGAGCCAAAAAGACAGGCCATATGGACTCCTTCATGATTCCCGGCCCCAGGGGCCTAGAGCGACGACATCGGCAGCTGTCAACACCCAGACTGAGATGCCTCATGACTCCAGATAGGACCGCCTGACAGCTATCATGTAGAGTGGTTTCTACGCAGTAAACATGAAATTAGACGATATAGTGGCAACCATCGGCTCCCTCATGGCAAGGGTGGACAAGGAAAGTGCCCGTACTACCGGAGCAGAGGGAAGGATCAGCACGAATGAAGATGCAATCACCCAGCATAGCCGAGACATAGCACAACTTAAAGGGCACTTATCCAAGATGCAGAACAAATGCGAAGATTTCGAATCCAGACCCAGGAGAAACAACATCCGGATTGTCGGGGTCTCGGAAGCCTTCTGCAAAGGTCCGATGGAAGGACGCGCGGAAACCCTTCTGAAATCCCTTTTTGACATGGAATCTTTCTTTGAGAACTTTCTGGACGAGAGAGACCACCGCACCCTGGCCCCGGTGCCTAGGCCCGGAACGCCACCCCGCAAAATAATCGCCCCTCTCCTGAACTAAAGGGCACAGAGACACGATCCTCAGACTGGCTAGAGAAAAAGGTACGCTACACTATGAGAAAAATAGAATACACATTTACCCAGACTTTGCAGCAAGTGTACAAGCACAAGGGAGGTCGTATGAGCCAGTGAAGTGACAACTACTTCTGTGCCGTGTTCCTTATGCCCTGATTTTCCCAGCCAAAATGAAGATCCAACATGGGGGGAGGGCGCATTTCTTCAGAACTCCTTCTGAAGATATGGAGTATGTGGAGGCCTTCATTCTTCTACCCCCTCAGAACATGGGGCTGATCAGAACATGAGACCCTGGATGGGCGAGGAACGGTGAGATCCTGCTGACTGATTGATATGTATGTCGATATCCTTTTCATTGGTTGATTAGTTATGTTATTGGGTGTTTCTGACCACTACTTGTTAAACCTGGTTCGAGGGTGCACGATGGCGGCAGCCATGTAGTCGCTACATGCAAGCCCCAGGAGAGCTCCACAAGTTTGAAGTGATGCATCATCAGGTTGGGGATAATGATTGTTAAGGATTCCAATCGGGCGTCATACACTGGACCAGGCCACTTAGTCTGGGATGTGGTGCTCAATAGGAATGCTTTTTCTTTAATTTCAACAAATTCAAATTGAGCTGGTGCCCGACCTGTCTTAAACCCCCTTTTACAAATACCCTGAGTCACAATGGATCATGAACCAGGCCGGGTGGTGAAAATACAATATTTATTTATTATTCACAAAAATCACACAAATGTTAATATTGGGCAGCAATCACCAATGGGGTTATAATGGCAATGGAAATGGAAGCAATGCACTTGCTCAACCTTCTAGTAGAACATATCCAAATCAAAAGTGAATAGGAACACTTTTTGAAAATAGGATAGATAGCACCCAAGGTAAGGTTTCCCCTGCAATGTTCCCTCAACCCACAGATAATAAGAGGCAAAAAATGATTTTAAACCCTTTGCAAAGGCCTAAAATGACACTTGTATTTTGTAAAATAATTAATTACATGTGTGTTGAAAGAATGGTATACATATGTTTTATCACAGTATTAGGGATGTTATCTCACTATCAACCATCAGGTAATGTTTTTTTTTTTCAAACGGGTGAAAAACACTGAATTGGAATGCAGTTTTTGTGCAGGGGTAGAGATGCACAGCACAGGGACAATATGGAAGTGAAAGGAGGGTCTATAGCTGGTGAATTGAGAGAGATTTGGAAGGTAGAATGAGGCTCGTTTTTAGGAAAATAGAGCAGTGAAAAAGAGAAAATTGGTTAAACAAATGAAAAGCTAATTTTACTTAAACTACATTTTTTAGACTATATTGTTTTAGAAAGCCCTGGTCCGTTCAAAGATTGATTTGCGACGTCAACCTTTCCCTGCCGTGTTCAGATCTATGTGGAAATTAATTTAAATTACTCCAAATATTACTAATGAGTTATAAGATGAGATGAAGGAAAGAATTGCGCAAACACTAGTAAATAAGAACAGGGTGCACAGAAAATTAAAACAGTCTAGACAAGTTATCAGGGTATAGATAGGGCTGCTTAGAGAGTAGCACAATGACAAAAGTCAAGATGGGGTAGACTCTGGGCCTCATTACATGGTAGGAGATAACCATGGCGCTATTAGCAACATGGCTACCCCCTTACCGCATTCCGGGTCCGTGTTCCCGGAATAGGGACTTACCGGGTCATTCCGACCTTGGAGGTCCCGGTAAGTCCCCATCCGGGAACCTTTCCCCATTCCCATTCGAGCCCCCATAGGGCTCAATGGGAATGGGAATGGGGATGGAGCTAATAACGGGCCCGCTATTAGCGGGCCCGTTATTAGCTCTGAAGTCCCTTAACGGGTCCCTTCCATAACGCCTGGTAAAACCAGGCGTTGAGGAAGGGACCCGCTAAGGGACCTCGGAATAGGGTGGTAAGGGATTACCGGCACCGGTGCCCTTACCGGTGCCGGTAATCCATTAACGCCTACCGTGTAATGAGGCTCTATGTGTTATGGGATGGGGGATACTCACGGTCCGCTCTTAAATTTGGGATTAGGCACAGTCAACCGGGTTCTGGACTCCAGGGCTCTGGTCACCAGGTAGTGGCGGGCTCTCCTAGCAGAAAAACAGCTGGGCCTGTCTGGTCATTGGATAATCAGGACAGCTGGATGGCAGGGTTGCAGCGGGATTGCAGTTAGTGGGCAAAAAGCTAGTCTGGTTTCAGGATGTTTCCCAAAAGAACAGCAGAGCTTTTCCCTTTTGGTTATTGGGATTTTTTTAGTGGGATCTCTGGATTGAGGCCTTGAAGGGATGGTGAGCAATGCTTTGGCCTTGCAGTGGAGTCTGGAATCAGCTATGCTTTGGCTTTGCAGTGGGATCTAGAATCAGCCATGCTTTGGCTCTGCAGTGGTATCTGGAATCTGGCAAGATGAATATAGAAGGTCAGGAATTCAGGCGCAGGAAATTCAGGAAAGAGTCTGTCTGGAGTTTTGTCAGCCACCCTTTTTAAAGTGCATGGTGACATCATAGAATTATACGGCAGGGCAGGCTTAGTTAAGCATGCCTCTAAACAACTAGATTGGTCAGGGGTGATAGCTACCGCCTTACTCTGAGCTGGTTGGGTTTCAAGGACATGTCGGATTTATGATGTGAGTTTTACAATGTCCAGAACCTCCAACATTTACTTTAGCTACAATTCAGTTTTGCCGTAAATGGCACATTTGTACAATTGGGGCCTTCTAACAAATTACATAAGCAGGTTACATATTTTATGCAGAACATGCCAGTCCAACTCTAAATTTGTAAGACATTGTTTTGCCCTTCTAATCATTTTTAGTCATTTTTAGTTTGAAATATTCGGCCTAAAATATGGTAGTGAAGGCTACAAGATCTTAAATTAAAACCCACAAAATTATATTAGAACTGTGAACGTTTTAGATTCCTGCAAATTTCTGTTGTAAAAATAACTGTCATCAAAGTTTCTTAATAAAATAGTCTTTTGAAACAAATGAGCATCCTTTGTCCTTCATTGGGGCCATTTTTTTCTCTTCAGCTCCCTCCAACTGTCACTTCAGCCCAGTGTGGGGAGGGGTTTTCCCAGTTTGATTGAAGGTTTATGGCTGCTTCCACTTCACAGGTTGGTGTCCTGGAATTTCCATTGTAAGAGGCCTCAGCCCAGACGAAAGTCTGCCAAAGTGTGTGTTCTAGCATCTACTGTGAGGGGCCTTCTGTTGCTGGCAACCCCTAAGCAGAAACCTGTTTGGGATGATTTCCCCCACTGCAACCAATGCAATTTAATTACTTATTTTACTAGTTACTGAGGCAGTGGTGCTCCCTGGAGCCAGCGCAGCCATTTTGCTGCTTCTGCTGAAGTGCAGCTTGGTTATGGAAGGGAGTACAGCTGAGTGGGTAAATCTATCCCACATGATGAAGGATGGGGTTGGGGGCAAGGGTGTTGGGCATTCTAAAAGGCACCTGCGCGGGGTGGAGGAAGGTGGGGAGTTTGAGGGAGTTAATTATATTAAAATGTATGGTCATGCCGCTACTCACCTGCCAGGACTTTCTTAACTTGCTCACAGTTGCACAATTTCATCTCTTCTTCATTCAACCATTGGGTCCTTGACCATCGTTCTCTTGCTTCATTCAACAATTGCTTTGGTTTCTCAGCTCCCCTGCTCAGGTTCACCCAGTTCATGTATCTGTCCTTTAACGGTGTGCAGTGTATGCCACAAAGCACCCCGGTGTCCCAACTCCCCTCTCTGAGCTCACCAGTCTCACCTGGCTGCTTCGGCATTCTCTGCAATCTGTCAACCAGCCAGCAGTTTGCTTCCTCCTTTTATTGGCATCCCATCGGCTCTCCGGTACCTGCAATGAATCAGCCTTCGGTCCACAGCTTCATCTGCTTTCATCCTCTTTATGGCAAACATTAGACTCCCGAGCCTCTCGTGATGGTGCCTGTAGTAGCTCTCTTGCACTATGCTGCAGCCTGCTTCCTCTCGGTTTCCCGACCTCCACCAGGAGTAGTGGATCTCCATGTTTCTTGCTGCTGGATGTTTTTAAATGTCCCGACACCAATAGGATCCATCCAACAACTAGAGCGCATCTCTGGTTTTAGGGTTTCAGTACTCTGCATTACTCTCATGCTCTTCCTCCTCTCAGTCCTTTTACTACAAGGTTATAAAAGAACCTTGTTGTCAGTGCGTAATAGAGGTTCTAGTTCAATGTTACAATAGGCCATATGGGATTGGAAGTTCAAGGGGTTGGTGTTATACCCTGGGTGGAAAGGTGGATACCATGTTCCAGCTAGCGAGTGAAGCTCCCTCGCATGAGGGTTGCCTCCCCCTAAATGGTCTTCCCTCAGATAGCCACCCCAAAGGTCTGGATCAGGTAGTAGCTGCCTTTACCTGGCCATATAGGAAGAAACTTTCCCCGGCGATGCAGTGATGACATCAGAGTTGCCAATGACCTGAAAGATTTTCCATGTAGCTAGCCCTAGCTAGCTCATATCAGCTATTAAAGATCAAGTTTTGTATAGCATGTCGACAACATAGCTATCCGAAGGCTCAAACCAACAATCGCATATCAAACCAATACAAAAATATCAAGTTTGCTAATGATATTCGAAGGGATAAATATCTAATTGACATTAGTGTTCCTAATCGATGATAGGATTTTACTAAATCTGCCTTAATCAGGTATTTTCCAATAAAACCTAGATCAGATTGGTTATGGGTTATGGGCACAATGGACCTCTTATATTTCCCCCTTCTTTTGTCCGACTCAGTAAGGCTTATCTTTCACCAATTAAGTAAATGCCTCTGAAAAAGAAATGTATCTTCAATTTACGCCAGCTTCTGGAATCCCTCTAAATTTTCTTTTTTTATATACCCCACAGGGATAGCTCAAGCAAACGTGCTCACGCTCATCTTTGCAGAAAGTCAATGACATTTTCTGTACGTTCAATACCCAGGTTGGGAGATCTCAGCCCTTCCAACCCCCCCCCCTTCAGCATGAATGGGTAATAATAGTGACATTGAATATTGCATCACTTTGAAGCTGGAGGAATCTGTCATGAAGCAATATAAAATTCAAAAATAATGATAATTATTCAACTAATGTAATCCCATTGACATGTCTCCTGCCTTCCAAACACTTAATTGGCTACTTATCAATGTAAGCTGATACAGAACAGTGCCCTAGCCTGCCTGTCTACTATCACTAGCCACCCAAACCACCTAGATGCTTTAAATCAGACTCCAGAAATCTTTTTCCAATAGAGGTCTAAACAATACGTGAGCAGTTTACTCCATACTCACTGCTTTTTGCAATGGAATGACCTACCCCAACATTTTAAATTTGAACAAGATTTTATGAACTTGGCTCTGCTTCGCATGAGTAATAAAGACATGAATCATCCTTATTCCCCTGGATTCTAATTGCACAGCATTCTAGCTTTGGCTGCCAGTGAGCAGATGCCTAAAACTCTTGACTCCTAATTCCCTCCTCTGGTCAACCCTCCCGCACCCAAGGCTTTGCCATCTCTTCTTAATAAGATTACATAGAATAATTGGAAACTCCTCATCAAACCCATTCCTGGTTTCTTCTTGTTTGTGACCATATGTCCTTGCTCTGATTTCCTCTGTTTCCCTGTAAAGAACTTTGAGCCTGCTGTCAGCACTAGGCAGTTGTTAAAAACTGTTAAAAAAATACATTCTTATATATCTATATTCACTGAAAAAACTTTGTGAAACAGACGTTATGGTTAAGATGCACTAATAAAAACCTATGAAATTCAGTGAAAAAGTTTGTTAAAGGGACATTAGGGTTACAAGTAAAATCGAAAAAACCCCAAGAAATTAGCCAGTTATGGTAAGCTATGCAACCATAACTCGTGCCATCACCATGCACGGCTAACTCTAAAACCCAGCACATCTCAAACAACATCATCAATGATATCACTGATGACAACACCTATCTGGGGTGGTTGTTTTTGATCAGCGACAGTATTAATTTTAAGCTGAGGACTTCATGTGGTTATACTGCATTGGAACCATGATACCCATACTATATAGGTACTGTGCATGTAGAGCTTGACCTTGAGCTATATTCTGAAGTTCTTTTCCATAGGTTTACCCTGAGGTCATAATGCACATACATAGAACAAGAAGCAGGTCCCATGCAGATAATACATTTCTCAAGAATGTTATAGGCTTCAACTCATTATACTACCTAAACATACCAGCATACGAATACGTTAGCTCTCTGATCCATACTGCATTCATTGTTTCTCTTTATGTAATATTTGATTGCTGTATTAAGAAATCCTCTTTTAACATGTATGCAAGTATTATAAACCTCCTTCAACAAACATATTTTTTGCAAAGCATACTGACGTTTGTCGTCATCAGCAGTGCATGCTGGGGATGCAGGTCATGGTTGAATTGCCTAGAGCATGAGGCTCTACCATGACCCCAGCCAACCAAACCACCCACGTTATCCACTGCACCTACCCTGCATCCTAGTTCAGTGCCCACTATACCCTCATAATGTGACCAATGGCTAGTGCTCATGGCTTACAGCTGTGGCCAGTCTTCGCAATCCATGCTGTATTGGCCAAAAAGCAAATCAGAGTAGACATTTGTCCTTGCCGAGGGCCAGGCCCGCTGCCCTGCCAGCAAAGTTATATCACAATGTTTTGTACTTATGTTTTGACACTTTCAAAAAAGTGAAACACAGGACAGATTTGCAAAAGCATGCTTTTAGTTCTTTGCTGATGCTCCTCACGTACGTTTGCTGCATTCCCGTTCAGCACTTCAGGCTGCAATCACACGCATCATTTATTTTCCCCATTTAAACCTAGGGCTTCGGCCATGCAGCATTTCCCAATAAGTAAATCTCAGTAGGCATTTATACTTGCCGAGGGCCAGGCCCACTGTCCAGGCACCAAAGTTATATCACTAGTTTAAAAATGTTACCACGTGGCTGGTTCCTGGTGGCCATGTTCACTTTAACCCCATTGCCTGTCCCTCATGGTCATGGCCAGTACCCAGATAGTCCGGGTCATGACCCAGACAATCTGGCCGCTGCCCATGGCAAGAGGCTATACCTCAGTCACCAAAGGTATATTACTATTTTTTGCTCCTACATTATGACACTTTTCAAAAAATAAAACATGGACACATATGCAAAACCATGCTTTCGGGTCCTTGCCAATGCTCCTTGCATGAGTTTGCTGCAAATCAGCCCATGTTTTATTTTTTGAAAAGTGTCAAAATGTATGTACAAATAATAGTCATATAACTCAGCCCCCACTTGACAAAATCCATTGAAACTTTGCACACACATTCATGGTTGGATCTATAATCCATCTACACACCTCTGTGCATATTTGTCAAACGGCACTAACGTTATAAGCCATCTATAAATGTTGAGACCCTTCCTCTAATTTTGCCCCCTCTTAACAAAATCCCACCAAACATTCCACAAACATTCAGATTTGGGTCTGAAATCGTTTTGCAAACTTGTGCAGATTCGTCAATCGGCACCGAATGTATAAGCATTTCAATTATTATGGGACCCCCCTCTAATTTTGCCCTCTCTTGGTGAAACAGCACCAAACTTTGCAGAACCATTCCTGTTTGGGTCACAATGATATTGCAACATTTCATGCAGTTTTTCATTGAGTGATGCCAAAGTTATAAGCCATCCAAAAACTGCTTTTCTGTGACCCTATAATGCAGAAATATGCATCGATCTCCCCAAACAGCTGAGATGTTTGTGAACAACACAGGACTGTCCCTGGACTTCAGAGATGAACAATCACCCGATTTATGGCTTTTTATGGACATATCCCATCCCATCCTCATCACCCCTCACCTCCCAGACATGTTTTAATTAGTTTGGCAAATGTAATGTAGTGCTTTTTAATATGTTTTTAATGTGTTGTTTGACGACTAGTGGTGCAGTTTGTTAATCCAACATGGCGACCGTTTCAAACGTTTTGACACACCTCATATTTTTAATGGACCAATCAGTGAGCGTGTACGATGTCTGCGAGGCCCAGAGTTGTCTGTGGACACCGAATCATGAAATGAGTCCGCAGACCGGACCCAGATAGCACTAATTTCTTTCGACCTACTTTTTGGCCATTTAAATAAAAAAGCTGCTCAACGAATGTACACCAAATTCGCAAAAGCACACACACGCATTCTTCGCACAAGTTTGGTTCAAATCCGTCCAGCGGTTTGGGCTGTAGGTGTGAGGAGAATTATGTTGCCATTATGTCTATGAGGATTTCATACGTTTTGGGACCACCTCTTATAACTTTGCCCCTCTCCTGGCAAAACTGCACTAAACTTTGCATAATCATTCAGAGGTGGCCATATACTGTTTTTTGCAAAGTTTGGTGAGGATCTGTTAAACGGTACCAAAGTTATAAGCCGCCCCAAAAGTGCTCTTACTATGAGTTGAGCATCTTAACCATAACTGCACGACTGTGTAATATATATATAAGGTGATGGCTCCATTAGTAACAATGTCTGTAACTTCCAGGTCATAAGTGAGGCAACACATATTTGGGGGATATGTCCAGTATATTAGGGTCTGAGACTATTGTGATTTAGATTGAAGAGGCCCTTTTCCTGGGAAGAAATAGGATTTGTCTCAAAATTGAGATACAACTGATTTTTTCAAAAATATGGCAAACATGACTACATTCAGGGCCTCACAATAAGTGGGGCGGTGCAGTAAAAATGTGGCGGTAATAGCGTTACTGCCTCATTACCCAATCACGAGTTTGAGTGAAATTTGGATGATTCAATGTGCCGACTTTCCGCCCATTTTTGGTGCAATTACCATGGTGCAATTAACGACGCAGTAATTGTGCCGAAAATGCCCCATTGAGTTCTATGGACAAAAAAAAATGGGCTCTTACACCGCCACTGCCACTTGTAATCTGGTGGTAATAACGCTGGACCATGTGGCGGAAACAGTAATTACGCTGGGCAGTATTCCGGTGTATTTACCTGCGGGATACCGCTCAACTTGTGATGAGGCCCTTATTGTTTTTCCATATGCTTGTTTTCGAATTGTTGATGCATACAATGCTATATTTTTGGAGATTGCAATTTTAGTTTATATCAACATATGCGTTTTTGTAAATGCGTTTTGTAATGCTATACCCAATTAATTATTCAAATGACAAATCAGTGTGTAAAATTAAAGCATAAGAGGGTTATTTCTGAAGATAACAACCTAAGGAACCGGAAACCTAACCCCTCCAAAACTCAAAGTGGGTCACTGGACAGCTGCTATCGCCAAATAGATGACTATCATTCAGGACGAGTTCTACAACAATGCAACTGCATGTGGAATCCAGGAGTGCCACCAGCATGGTGGCACCAGAGGTCACCATATTGGCTCTACAAGCTACAAGTCCAGCCCCGCTGCAAGGAGAAGGGGTCAAAATGGAACATCAACTGATGCCACAAATCCTCCCACTGGCCCTGTTGTCACCTATTAAGCAATGCAGTATTCCTCTGTAGTTCCTCCATTTGGGTTCAATGCAGAGCAAGCTAAAGCCCTTCTCGTTTTGGGAATGCAGACTAAACATTTCTCAGATTTCTAAAATCTACTATAATAAACACCAGCGCCAAAAGCAGGTAAGGACTGAATTCTACTGAAGAAACTTCAGTAGATCTGAGGCCACATTAATTATTAATTTAAGGGTACTGCAGCTCTCCATGGAACTTCAAAGAAAATATAGTACCTCTCTCTGATCTTATGTTGTGCTTCTTTTGCTTCTTTAGGTCCTGCGGCCATGGCCTTCACATTTCTTTCAGACTCATTGGTAACCCTCTAGCGGTGCTTAGCCACATTGCATCCTGTCTCTCTAACATCCACGCCTGCACGTTCGAGAACAAGTTATGTTTCAATGCAGCAAAGACTGAAATCATCGATCCGGTCTCCCCCAGTTCCTCCCTCGACACATTTCCACGGCCATCCTCTGTGGGTTTCACATCCGCTATGGGTGTTATCTTTGACTCCTCTCTCTCATTTTCAACCCCAATCATTGAGCTCTCTAAATATTCATATTTCCAATTTCAACAATTGGAACGCTTTCTGCCCTTCAGAAATGTCCCTCATAGAATGGATATGATCAGACCCTTTATCCTCTGAAGGCTGGAATACTGCAACTCCGGGCCTCCCTAAGCACCCCCTTCACCATTATCAGATCGTCCAGAAAGATGCAGGCTTGGGAAGCCCTGGGCTTCAAGTCCCTACACCCCATCACTCTGGCCCCGAAAAGCCTCCACTGGCTCCCAGTTGAGGACCACTGTTATTCAAAACTCCTTCAAACATTCACCAGCCGTTTTCATTGTTTCTGTGCTTGGGTACCTCTAATTAATGGTGTGAAAATATTGCCTGTCCAGGATTTTAAGATTTTTCTATATGTTTTGTAGTTCTGTGCTATAGGACATGGAAGCATTTAGTCAGGAGCTCAAGTGCTGTTGGGGCCCAACTCTGGAATTCTCTCCCAGTCATCCTCCGAGAAGAATAAAACCACCTCTGCTACGGGAAAGGCATTAAAACTCTCTCTTTCAAAGATCTCTTTCACCCCCAACATGCCCCAACATCCGAATCTACTTCCTAGGGCCATCTTTACCCACCACTCTGGAGAGGGATGTCCTTTAGTCTGGGGCGACTTGTCCATAATGGGTGATGAGGCTGCGACCTATCCATTTTGGACGAGCAACCAAACCAATCCAGTGAAAACACTAAGCACGCCCTCAGCTGCAAGAAGCAGCTGAGGGAGCACTCCTGAGCTGGCTTGATCTGTCAAAGGGAAACATGTTTTCCCTTTGCCTATTCAGACACCAGCCGTGCATGTGCAATGGGCCATGCAAAGCCACAGCTGTATGCTTACTCAGCCTTTTATGGCCCAGGGGATTCAGGCTGGGACAATGCAGCTCTGAATGTGCAAAGTGGCCCTCCTGCACCTCCGGGCACATGCAGGGGTGCTGGGGAATACTGAAGGGTGAGCCCTTGCTCCTGTGTGCAGGTGCAGGAAGAAGTGTCCTACTTCCTGGTTCCTGTTCATCTTGTGCAGAACTGGAGAGTCATTGTGGGTCCCACCTGGAGGAGCGGATTCTGCACCAGGCATGCATTTAAGAAGAGAAAATGTGCATGTGTGTGTGGCTGCCTGTGTAATGAATGAGTGTATGGTGGGGTGCGCATGTGAATGAAAGACTGCATGTAGTTTGGGTGTGTGAGTGAATGTGTGAAAAATGCACCCCCACCACAGTAAGCAGGCTTCTGATTTGGGGATGCGGGGGCAGGGGATGCCCTGGAATCAGAAGCACACTCACCTGCATGGTTCGCGCTGCTCGCCATGCTGGTGAGAAGTCCTTTGATTTGGGATTTGGTAATAAATCAAGAGGCCTGGTGACTGCCACTGATTGGGGATGGGGGAGGGAGGTGAATTTTTTTTCTGGCATCAATGTAAAAGAAAACATGGAATCATGTTTGCTTTAACCGTGATGCCGTAAATAAATGCTCATCATGTTTGCATGATATGTGTTGGCATGTGGTTAAACTGGACTGCATTGCTGCCATCAGTCTGGTTAAGTTTTCTGGCTGTGGCATGGCATGTTTTACCAGGCATTTATGATAAAGCAAGGAAGATAAGTGTTATTATGTGGCTAGACTGACATTTTGGTGCAGCCATTCTAGCCATTTCTTACTGTGCCATGATATTTTATACAAGGCATCTGCGATAAAGCAAGTGTGATAAGTGTTATTACATTGTAAGGCTGGTATTTTGGTTCAGCCAGTCTAGCCATTTCTTACTGTTGCCTGGCATGTTTACTGGCATATATTGGCAGACCCAGTTTGGACATGTTTTCTTATAGTATAATTACTCACAAAGCAAACACTTGTATTTTCTTCTATGGCAGTGGTCTGCAACCTTTGTCTTTCCAGATGTTTTGGGCCACAACTCTCATCAGCACATGTCATCATAGCCAAGAGTGAGGTATCATCAGAGCCATAGTCTAAATATCAGGTTGCAGACCCTTGTGATATGGGAATACTGTCATGTGTAGGTGCAGCCAGCATGGACATGTATGGGCACAACCAGCTTGAAAACATTTTAATACTGTCATTTATGTGGGGAAAGGCATCATGAAAAAAGAAATGTCCCTGTGCATGGTTGGTGACTTGCATTCATTTGATTTGTTCATTCGTTACCATACAAAGCAGACTGCAAACTGTCTTTTCATCCACTTTTTCTGTATAATGGACCATTTTAACCCATTATTCAAAAAGATTTAACATGGGGAGAAACCTCCAAACTCCTCTTAGTTGGTTTGGGCTTCTTCACTACGCTCTACTGCTTGCACTTATTTGTGGCAAATATTTAGACCCCTCCAACAAAAATATTTAACAGTGACCACTGCCTTTGGTCCTCCCTCTCAGCACGTCCATCTCGGGCTACATGCCATGTGTCCTTAATTGTGTTCCTTGTTGTAGCCTTGCACTTATTCTTTGCTTGGCCAGCAGCTCTCTCTTCAGCCTCCCCAGGCCCTTGCCCGGGTCTGAATCACTGTTCAGTTGTTTTGTACATTGGGTATCTGCGTGCGCCTATGCACTCTTAACCTCCCACCCTCCTTTTTCATTTACCTTATCCGAATGTGACATGAAAGGGAACATCAGCTACTTTCCACTCCCTTTTTGCACTTCTGGCGATATGAAGTGAGTGCATTCACAGAAGGCACCATGTCAATGAACTATAATTAAATAATTAAATAAGTGTGTCCCTTTGAAAGGACAGGGCACAGTAAAAAAAATCCATAACGCATCAGACAGATTTCTGCAAGGTAATGACATTGCACTTTCTAGTCCTGCTTTACTTTGATTACCCGCTGAACAGTGAAGCATTCTCTGCATACTCTTTATACACTGGATAAAGTCTTCTTGGTTTCGTTAAAATTGACAATTTTCACAAGACGTAAGTGCAATCTCCCGATGTCCAATCTGTTTGCTGCTTGCCCATTGTATTACCATATAATATCTTAGTTGGTATGAACCGTCATTGTAAGTTGCGTAGCTAAGGTAATATGTCAAATACTGTCGTCAAAAAGTCTGAGGTACTTACCTCATGAAGAATTTCAGGGAAGACTGTGGTACAAATGCTTGCAGACAATTACTCCAATATTTATATTTACCATCACCTAGAATGTGGTGGCACCAATTGGGAAAGCGCCCCCGAAACCCTGCAATATATGATTAAAATAAAAACGTTGTTTTTCCTTATGTGGAGGGATGCACTCGGATTGGCAAAGGCAACCATGTTGCCTTTAGTGTAGGCATGGGGGACCCATTTTCCAGGGACTGCCATAATGGAACTACTTGACCACACGGTGGCAATAGCTGGAACATGGTGCTAGTTCCTTAGCATATTATGGCAGTGTCTGGCAAATGTCTTTCTAATGCCTGCAGAGGAACCAAGGCTGTTCGCTTGTTCAAAGCTCTCTTTTAACAGCTATTGCGTGTAAGGAACACATGCAAGGATACACATTCTGCTTATAAATCAAAAGACCGAAGGCACACTTGCTTAGACGAGTTTTATTACATCTTGAGTTGGTTTTGCTAGTTTATAGCTGCACTTAAGCCATTACCTTTCAGGTGGCTGCCCAGGAGACAAAGAGCTGTGTTCTTAGAAACCTTTGAGGATTTATTTTTGGGCGAGGAGAGGCAGGGGGTGAATTGGAATGGTTTTATGGACTAACACAGCCATGGACAGTTAGTGGATCACATTTGTCTTTTCTTCACTTGCCCAGACCATAGCTTTGGGTTATGGCAGTGCTTTGAGCGTCCCCCAATAACAAAACATAAACATAAAGAAGGCTTCCTGGGTCGCCATCATCTCATTTCCTTTTCAAATACAAAGCTCAGAAAGGTGATTTGTGACCCTACATTGCATGAATGCACATAGTGCAGTAGTGGTCTGATCCACTACTGTAACTAATCCATTTGTTCTCCTCCAAAAAGTTAGGGACAATAATTTTCTGGGCGTATCAATAGTGACATGCAGATTTCCTGAAGTACCCCATGCAGCATTACAGAAAGTCTAATTGCATATGAAGTGTGGTAAAGTTATAATATTGTGATGAAATCAGATTACCATATGCGTTAACAATAATTACAACATGTGTTAATCTAGGGCCAAGCTGCAAATATCCTATTGGGAACCATAGAGTGATGACTTCTGGTATGTAGTCACTGGGCTATTCTGCCACGACCTCATGCGTTAATCTAGGGCCAAGCTGCAAATATCCTATTGGGAACCATAGAGTGATGACTTCTGGTATGTAGTCACTGGGCTATTCTGCCACGACCTCATGCGTTAATCTAGGGCCAAAGGCTGCAAATATCCAATTGGGAACCATAGAGTGATGACTTCTGGTATGTAGTCACTGGGCTAGTCTGCCACGGCCTCATGCGTTAATCTAGGGCCAAAGGCTGCAAATATCCAATTGGGAACCATAGAGTGATGACTTCTGGTATGTAGTCACTGGGCTAGTCTGCCACAACCACTTTACATAACTTCACTAACTTTGGCTTTCCATGAGCAAGTGCCTCTGGAGGCGAAATTGTAGAGCCCATACAGATGCTGCTGTGGGAGGAGAAGTTGATCTCCATCTTGGATGAGGCTAGCAGCAGGAGATTAGAAACCAGGATGTCAGAGCAGGACGCATTGCAGAGCCTGGTGTGTACACAAATACTTGCACATCAGTGATGCAAAAACATGCATGCGTCTAGAGTCCCTAAAGTGCCTGCAGCAGTGATCCATTATTTTCTAGGAGCCCCCCCCCACACCCTCCGTCGATCATTGGACCTCAAGGGGTGTATGGAATGTTCATCTGAGGATCCCACTGACGTCAATGCATTTAGCAGTTTGTAAGGGTAATAATGAGTCAAAGTTGGGTGACACGGCCACTAGGAGGCATACAAAGTTGTCTCCATCCACAAACGTGAAATGTGCGTCTGACCTCATTTATTCATTTATTTATTTATTTATTTATTGTTTGCTTGTTAGGCACTTATACAATAAGAATGTACTGTTTGAAAGCATCCATAGGGCAGGGAGGGAAGCAGAGTGGGAAATACATTAAAACATTATAACTCAGTATTTAAGAATAGAGGTTGGCTGGGGGGGAGTGCACCTACTATGCCTACTATGCCTACTTCATTGCCAGCTTGATTCCATGGATGAACTAATCCTGACATGTGAATGACAGTTCAGACCCATAGTCGGATTTTCTAGCATGTTGCAAGGATCATATCACACAAATTACACTATTCACACTATGAGTGAACACTTACACATCAAGAAATGCATTTAGTCTCTAAAAGGTACATCTGTTCACCCATATCCGTACAGCAAGGGACTCCACGTCACATCTCTCTCAGCAGGGACCCCACTAGTGACCGAGATAGAGACATTGGTGGGGCCCTATTCAGGGAGACCAGCACCATCAGTGCAGGGAATAGCAGGACTACCTTCTGCACGTGTCTCAGCCTTTGTGCATGCCATAGTCGCTGCCTCTGCACCTGCCTGCACAGCTATTGCTGCTCCAGAGCAATGTGTTGTCTCATTCTATCTAGCTGCTGTAACCAATTATGCCTCTCTCCCTGCCAAAGGTCTAGGAAAAAACATTGTATGAACCAACAAATAAAGGTTCCTATCAGGGCATATAACACATCTCTCAACCTTCCTATCCCTCCTTCGCTTCCTATCCCACCTCCCACCTCCTCTTCTGGTCTGATAAAGGGTCCTACCTCAAAACCTGAGGAGGACCATAGAGGTGCCATGGTAAGAGGGGACACAGGAGATCTTTGGGAGGTGCACCCCAGGTTGAGAACAGTCATCGCCTTGAGGATTTGTACATCATTCCTGATGGTGAAGATGGCAGTGCCAATGTTGGGGATGCTGGGCCTATGGGAAGGGTGCCATTGGACACCCTTCTCCCTCCAGCAGAGCAGATCTCTCAACTATCCCAAGTCAACATCTGGCAGTTGCCGAATGTCATTGAGCAGTGGCAGTGAATGATGGGCGACCTTGAAGATTTACAATTCTCCCAACGTCAGACAATCCAAGGTGGGTTGTTGGAGCATCCAGGAGGTACAACAGCAACATGTCTTGATTATGCCGGTGCTTAGCCAGTGCAACAGATGTAAAGGCATTTAGAAACCACAGGCAACATAGACCCAGGGCCTGTGGAAGGTGTACACTGTCATTGAGAGGCTGGAGCGTTCCTTTATCTCAGTCCAGTGGTTAACGGTGGTGGAGGGATGTCCGATTCAGCCTCTGCCACACCCACAAAGGGATTAGCAACAAGTAGCCCACCCCTTGGTTCAAGCAGTGGGCCACCATCAGACTCCAAATACCACCATGTTGTGGTCTGTTGGCAGAGTGATTACGGGTGGTGGGAGTTTTTGGGGATCAAAGGCGAGTTGTGGTTGTTGTTTCCATAATGTAAAAAATAGTCATTAAAATAATAACTCAGGTGGTAATTTTGTTACACAAAAAAGGTTTCATGTAGTCCTCATACCCACAAATGAGACTCAATGCAAGGTGTGTCCATCTGAAAAAGTTGTTCAGCAGTTCTTGACGGATGATACATCCATCAATCCATTCGGCAGGTCCATTCTAATGTGCCAATTGCTCCCCAGATCCCTCCTCATCAGATTCATGTGGATGCATTTCATCCTGGGGAGGTATGGGTATGCAGCATGCATCATGCAAAAACATTTTCTCAACATCCTGTGGGCTATATACATCAGTATCTCTGCCCACCCCTTGTCTACAGTAGGCACAATAAACTGGACTTCAGCAGCCCAACTACTCTCTTACGACATCACATGGAAACCATTGTAAACCATCTCCTGCAGTACCGATGTGTTTCAGATCGGCATCATGAGCTCCGGCCACTATGCGTGGCAACCGAATGTAGTGAGTCAACATGTCATTTGTGAATTATACAATACACATACAATGATTGGGATGGGTAATTGCCGGTACGTCACATTTGTGCTTTAGACAATTCTGCTATAGAGGACCACAACATATGCCAACGGGGATATGCATTTCAACAAATAGGCAAATAATATTTCTGCTACTTTTCCACCCACTTCTGGTGTCTTAAAATGCATTCTGGTACTTGTAGCTCCATGCTCTCATTCATGAAAATTGGCCCACCAGTCCCAGCATGGCTGTAAGTGTGATATTTTAAATGGGAAAACAAGGGGCGTTCTGGGAGTTTCTCTACTACCAGCCTATATCCCCGGTTAGAGTCTCAACCAGAGTCTTTAGCTCACCATCCTTTCACAGAAGAGACATTTCCACTACATATCAGTCTTTGTCCTGCCCAAGGGCAGTCCAGCACCGACATGCCTGGCAATTCTCTTCTGAACAAGAGTACCAACATCACTCCAAGACATGTGTTTTCGGCATGGTTGGGCCTCGTCAGTGAGGTGGAGCTGTGCCTCTCTAAGAACAGTGAGCAAGGGTTCTACGTCGGGATTACCCTCGTAACTTATGGTGAAAACCTAAAGCTACTTAACATGCAAAAACAATGGGGGGTTCTACCAGTCACCATATCAAAACCCAGGTATGGCTTATTCTTAATGTGGGTTTGAGATAAATGCAACCTCTGCCTGCAGTGACTTTGGTGTCACATCAGATGTTAAACAGGGCACATGCAAACTTTGAACCTACTTTGTACCACTGAAGAGCAGGAGCTGCAGATCAGGAGACTGGTGCAGCTAGGCACATATGTTCAATATAAATTTGGCATGGAGCTTTCTGATTGGGGGTTCTGTTTAGTGGACCACACTTTCTCAGATGGATTACATACATCCTTTTATTATTAACATGCCTTCTAAGCCTTTACTGAGAATTTCACATACTCTGGTATGCGGTCCCCGAGGGCGTTTCCACCACAAGTATGTTGAGACCATAGTATAGGCGCTATATAAATGACTACTACAATACAATAAAATACAATAAATAATAATAAAAAAAGCTTGGCCTTCTACACCTTTCCAGATAGCAACTCTTCACATATCGCCTCACCCCTTACTTTCTTTTGCCCTTTTCATTGTTGAAATTCCCCATAACCCTTTCATGGGCATACCCAGTGTCCATGTGCGTTGTGACATGTGAGTGTATCCTGACGGGGTGCTGTTACGAAGCACCCAGGCATCATTTGTGGGACCATGATATTATGTTCATCACTGGTTGACAGTGAGGTCTGCATTGCAGATCATTTGAACCTTCATTTGCAGGGGCTTACAATTACTGAAAAACACCTTTCTGGTGTGTGTGGGCATTAATGCCAAATGTTATCTGTCCATGTAGTTAGGACATTGGGAAATTTGGGCAATGATATGAAATCTGCGGTTTGTCGGATTGACCCCCCCAGAAGGTGGGGAGGTAGATCTATTGTGGGGCATGTTGGAGTGGTGTCCATTTATATTGGAGAATGTGGGATCTGAGATGCTATGCAACATGCGCACACTGTGCTGGTCGGTGCCAGTGGTACATCAGTGTAGCACTGACACCAACTTCAGGCAGGGGGAGCTGTCCTGATGATAGTGCCACTCTGTTTGTTTGACTGGATCATCGTGAACATGTACCTTTCAGGGTGATAAAGGGTGATGATCTGTCTGTCAGAGGGCTCAATGGGTGGTCTGATTCTTGTCAACAGCAGCTACCACAACAGCCATTGCCTCTACCTTTGGCCTGTTGGGTGTTGGACCCTTAGCTGGTTTTGAAGCTGCCTGTGGTGTTAAATGAAGAGTAGAAGTCCTTGACTTTTAAGATGTGCTACTGCTATGTGTTGCATGGTGTTGGTAAGTGCTTTAGTTGAAGGTCTGTCCCTCATAAATCCTCTGACTATTCACTGTTTTGGTGATGACAATAGCACAATTTTTCTGGAGCTTTTTCTATCAGTTTTTTTGGTGTTTTACATACTCATAATGAGCTATCCACTGGTGGTATTAATATATGTTCACATACAGACTTCTGTTGGTAGCTCCATGAGTGGTATTACCGCCTGTTAATCTGTACTCATAATCAGGAGGACAGAATCATTAGAGGGTTTCATTTATTAGTGGTAAGGTTGTGTGTACATCTGTGAAACAAAAAGGAGTTGTGGACTTGAGGGTTGTAGATAACAAGTAGCTTTGTGGTTTGTGAGAAAAATTGCTGGATGGATAAGACTGATATGGTTGGATCAGATGTGAAATTTATCTTAGTTTACTTCTTTAGGTGAATGTTCTTCCTAGTTTTGTGTGAGTAGTTGGCTTGAACGACTGTGACAAATCAACTTCTGGGGCACCATTGGTCCAGGGATGAATATCGGGTTCTAAACCATCAATCAGCCCCACACCTCTAGTACACCAGGAGGGATCCAAACAGATTGGAAACACAAGTCAGTTATAAACCTCCTTGTCCAATTTTGGTAACGTGGATGGAACGGCAGGCTTATCTCTGCAAGGTCATGGATCATTGGTTAGTTGCAACACAGCGAAAATACAATTATTACCCATAATAAAATAAAAGGGACTGACCAGTCAAGGTTATATAAAAATATGTACTTTATTATTATTACAACAGACAGTTCTAGCACACTACAAAATACAAATCAACTCTGTAAACGAACACAGAGGACAGACACTTTCATGAAAGAAAGCGATGCACTCTGGATACTAACAAGAGGGTAGTCGGTAAAGCAATCAGTCTCAACTGTTCAAGGTTATTCAGTTTCAGCACCAAGGGAGCAAGGGGTCGTAAATGTCACTAGGGGCCTTCGGAGAAGGACCAAGGGGACAGAATCATAATGTACCTGGTGCTTGAGATGATCTTGATGCTCGACAGGGTGTAATCGGTTCCAGAATGCTTTGTCACTCCTGGACAGAGTTCAAGATGGGAGACAGCTGCGGTTATCAGGCGGCAGGTAATTTGACAAGCGAGGCTCGAAGGACAGCTGCAGGCTGGCCTAAACGGCGCCCTGGGGTCAAGAATCGTAGTCTCTGTGCTGGTTGGCGGATCTGGAATGCTGGTTGAGGAATCGTGGATGGCTTTAGTGACTGCAGCATGGCAACAGTCAGTGGTGCAGCCAGTTGCGGTTCGAGGGCTCGACTGCCTCGAAAATGTCCTTAATAGATGGACACTGGTTGATGCGTGTTGTGGCACTCCTCCTAGCTTCTTCGCTGGGCAAGTGTTGTCATTTAAGGCGGGCGACACAAAGCTTAGGAGAGTGTTTTGCAGGCAACAGCCTTGTCCTTTGGTCAGAGACTCTCTGACACTTCCCATGTAGAAAGCTTGCTGGCAGAACCTAACAGGGCACGTTGTGTGCTGGCTGGGTACTAGTTCTGGAGCTGCTGGATGGGTCCTTTGAGGTTAGTATCTCCCTCTGTTACCTGGGAGATGTTTAGTGTAGGGATCTTGCTTTCCTCTTGGAAATCCTGCCCTTCCTTCACTGGCAGAAGCTGTAAGGCAGACTGTACCTTCAGAGAGGGTCCAAATGAGTACTTCTTCTTACTCCTTTGAAAAATGTTGGATGATCCACCAAAATAGGGGCTCATCCGTCTTTTAAAGCCAAATGGGTCCCAGTGATTAGTGCAGGCAAAGCCTACCTTAATGAACCAATCCTGGGTCCCCACCAACAACCTTCTGTAATGTGTCAGGTCATAACCAGAGTGCTTTGCAACAGGAAAGGTAAGGGGTGACAACATGTACTACTAAGTCCCACCCATCTTTCTGTCTGTTGTGGATAAAAGTGTCTCTCTGATTAATTCAGCTCTCTGTGGATCCTGATCAAAGCGCAGGTCTCCCTTGAAATTTGTGGTGAGAACAGACTTTCTGTGTCCATCAAATCACATACCTCTTCCCTCTGAAAGGGGGTCCCCCTGCAGGAGTTGCCTACTGTAAATAGTTGTCCCAGACATGACATTCACTGCACTTCATACAGAGGGGTGGGAGCTAGCTTCAAGTTGACACGTTGCATATCAAAGAGGTGTTGGTTTCCTGTCCCCTTTTATCAGTTCTGCGATCAGGAGTCTTGCAGGCCTGTTTCAATTAACGCTCATCAGTATGCACTGCCACCAGCAGAACTTTGACAATTGAAAGGGCGGATCCATGGAGCATTTGATATTTAATTGAGGCTGGTCAAGACAGCAGGAAGGTGTTGCTATTCCCCTTCCTGAGATGCTTTGATGTACCCGCGGCTGTCACATTCCAGCTAAACATGACAGGAGGACTGTGCCTGTAGGCTGTGTCCCCCAGAGTACACTTGACTATGTGTTTGTTGTGTGGCAAGAATAGGAAAATGTGTATGGATTAGCCCCACACATTTCCCAGAGGTTGATCTCCCAACATTCCATTTCATTAAAAAATTTCAAAATAGCCCAGGCGAATGCACACTCACCGTGCAGATGGTCACATTCCTCACAATGACAGAGCGACTTTCAGGTATGAGAATAACAAATATAGTTTTGGAGGGGGGAATGAACTGGTTTCAGCGAGGAACGTGGATCTAGCTTCGGTATGGTTATGGTTTCACATTATTGAGAAAAATCGAAGCAGGAATTATCGAGTTGTGCAGTATGGTGGATGGAGTATTTCATTAGTTGGCATGACTGTATGTCGGGGTTATAAAGATGTTCTGACCACTGGTAGGAGTAAAAAGGGGGATTTTGGTTACTAGGTGCATTTGGTAGTTTTAAGAAAGCTTTGCCTGCGAGAGACTAGAAGTTGCATCACGTTTATGGGTACTTGCAGTCCACATGCCCTCTGCTTGTGTGGGCTTGTCCTTTTAGCCTGCTTCTTCCCATTCGCTTAGTACTCTGTGGCACTGCAGGGATAGTAACTATTTTATGGTTCACATGTGTTTCAGGAGTTTGTTAGTGCGAACCTGTAAGTCTGTTTCTAATGACAAGATGGATGTGAACAGTCTGCTGCACTCATACATACCAGGGACATGCAGTACAATCATGCCTGATATCTCACTGGGTAAATTGACCATGAATTATGTTTGGGGTTCGTGGCATCCATGTGAAATGCCATTATAGGGTGGTTCTGCTTTCCCTGAATTTATAAAGACTGAGGTGGTTTTTGTTGTGTGTTCTTCACCACATGCCACTATCACGCACTCATTGAGGAGTCACCTACACATGTGCTACTACTTCTTCAATTCAGTTTCTCTTGGGTGGTGGTATTAAAATCCGCCTTGCTAACCTTGTTATTGAAAAGGTATATATTTGACACAACTGATCCAGACAATTATCGGCCAATCAATCAACTTCCCTATATGTCATTGCTACTAGTGTGGGCTGTGTCTGACTTATGTAGTGTCCCATCATAAACTCAAAATCCTGCAGGCTGGGTCTGTATGTGATATATGATAAAATAATCTTGTATAGTGCCTGTCAGCCATTTTGGCACCCTCTTGGTGCATAGGTCTGAAACAGAGTGTGGCAGCAAAGGGGGGGTTTAGTGGGGGGAGAACGAGAGCCAGGTGTAAAGCCTGAGATGTTAATGTGTGCAGGCCGAATGTTATTGAGTCCTGTGTGCCTGCATGGTTGTAGGTAGTGCATAGCAGTGACCCACGGATGTATGTTTATCCAGAAGATCCAATATCCATTAGCTGACAGCACTAGAATACTTGGAGAGCCAGCAGTGTGGTTAGATGAGAGGTCAAGGTATGTGATTGGGCTCCAAGTATTCCAGGCTGTGCAGAAAGAGCTTCAATAGGCTCTGTGGAGGTTGCGGCTGAGGGGTACAAGCAGGTGCATGGCTGGGGTAGCCTTGGGATGTGTGCCTGCTGTCTAAATTTGATAAGAGATATAAAGGTGAGTAGGTCAATTGGTGATTGTGGGAGGTAGCTTAGAGGCCCTTGGTGGGTCCTCTGTACATGCCTGATGGAATAGATAACCTGTTATTGTTGTGGTCTAGTGACTGACAAAATGGTGGAGTTCATGAACTGCTAATATTAATTATGATTGCGAGATACTTGATGTCCTTTTATCCATTCTTGTGATGGCTATTTGGAGATGGTGGCTTGGGAAGGTCTTGAGGCATCCTGCCTCTTTGGTTGATGGGATCAACCAGTATGAAAAAGTTATTTGTGTGGAGGAAATAATTTCACTCCTTTGTCCGATACAGAAGGTGCACAGTAGAGACTGCGCTTGTTGGTACAGTCCTGAGCTATGGTCCTTCTGGTCCGGGTATGGTCTTTGCATCAGGGTGGTTGATGATGTTCTGTGCCTGTTTTGAGGGCAAGTTGGATAGACTGGCCCGATTGAGCCTAGTCTTGAAGTTATTTTTCCTATGTATGGGTGCCACATGGGCGTGCGGCTGAGACTGACCTGATTGAGTCCAGCCACAAATGTGTTTCTGTTTGTGAAATGAGCTTAAGTGTGTCTTCTAGTTCCACTTTCATGATGGATAGTGAATTAAGGCAACCTGTTTTGGCCTTTCTTTGGAATACCCTTGCTAATGTGTCTCTTGTGGGCTCGAGAACAGCCATTTTGTTAGTGATTTCTGATGGCAAGGTGGTCTCCCACCGTGCAGAGGCACTTGGGCATTAGGTTCTGGCATGAAGCTGAAAGATTAACAGATGACTCTAAGTCTGGTATAATGTTTCAAGAAGGGTCTTTATTAAAGTACACAGAACTAAGGGTTCATGGAAGGCTGAATACATGTGAAGGGTTCCACAAACAAAGAACAACTCTATCATTATTATTTGACCATTGTCCTTCAGGGCTTTCTTCTCTCACTCAGAGTTTGCCTTTTCTTGGTGTTGGTTGAGCAAGTCACTCACAGTCTTTGCTATTTTATATACCTGCATTTATACATTGAATGTGGTGTACTTATGGTCAAGATATTGTGTCCCAGGCTTACAAGACTTCTTACCCCCAGATATATTAGCTGAGATCTTTTCAGCCCTACCTTCCTCAGCAATGGCAATAATCTCTCTATGAGTTTTCTTCCGGACTGGCCATTACTTCTCTTCATTGCCTTGTCTGGGGTCCTTTCTCTTCTTCCCAGCTGTGGAGGCCTGTTGGCCCTTCTCTGAAGAGCTGGATTGTCAATGTAACCTCTAAATGACCTTTATCCCCCTTTGTATAGTAACTTTTCCTCTTTTCTTCCCCCAGACTCCTCTCCTCTGCTCCTCCGGTGCTTCTTTCTGCCTCTAGGCTTAGGTATGTGCCCACTTACCCTATTGGCTCTTTGTATCCTTTGTTAGTGTCACTGCTTCTTTTCCAGTTACGTACCCAAGTGGAACAGTACTGGACCCCACTCCTCTATAGTTTACCTTCCCCATTTCCGTTTCCGCTCCTGTGTACTATTGCCCTGTTTTGCCCCTTTCCCCATTATTCAAAGGTCCTTGAGCAGGAGGGTTTCTACTGGATCGCTTAGTATCCTGAGCATAATGGCATTGGTGATCTACTTCAATCTGCCTTCCAAAGTAAACACTCCACCTAAGCAGCACTCATGCATGCCTATAGCTGTCTCTCTTAAACTCACATCTCCACATTTACTTCTATACTCATCCTTTTGGCCCTCTCTGCCGCTTTCAATACTGTCAACCACTACTCTCTGCTCCTCAGTTTACAGGATGTTGTTTCACACATCTGCTCTCGCCTTTATTGCCTTCGACACAGAAGGTTGGTCTTTTAAAATCTCAAAACAAAACCATATCACGATTCTGTAGTTTGGTTGCCAGAAAATAGGAGGCCAATGCACTGTAAGGCATGATGGGTGATACAAATGGGTATCAAATTGATTCTTATTTTGTATGGGTGCCTGCCAAGTGTTCATAGAGCCTGGGCGATCTGTTCCCATCTTTCCAGTCTAGTAGTAGTCCAGCTTCTGTGTTTTGCACCCTATGCAGATGTTCTAGAAAATATTCTGCAAGGCCTAAATAGAAGTGGTTGGAATGCCAGGGAAATAAGTGCCATGGATCTCTAAAGTAATGTAAGGTATGGCATGATGTGCTGGATGAATCTCCCTTGCGGGAGAGGAGGTCAGGCTGAGCTGGACGCCACGTATTACACCTGTGCCAGGGATATCCTGGTAGGTGGCATTTGGGGGGTTTATTTAGCAGGGGTGTTGTAGACTTTCATAATGTGTGTTTCACAGGGAAGTGCATAGAATTTCCACATATGCCTGTGGCCTTGGGGGAAAATATCATCTGTCTCTGCATGTATAATTAACTCTAGTAACCGAACAAGACTTAGAATAGTAGCCCATCAGATTTGATCTGGTTCTGCAGGTTTCCTAGCATGCATTTTCTCCACAGCTGGTTTGGGGGGCAGGGAAGGGGGGTTTGTAGTGCTCCCTTCGTGGTGGCAAAGGTCAGCATACCAGGAAATAGAGCTGGGCTACCAATGGGTTTGGCTTCAGGCTTTGCTGAACCCAAAGAAATTCTATAGCACATGGGTGGTAATGGTAATAAAGCTTTTAATGGTAGAGAAATTAATATACACCTAGAACACGTGCACACACAGATAACAGTTGCTGCTGCTTCTACACACACCAACAGGCACAACTGTCTCGGGAGGATAGCTCAGGGGCAACGTGCTCGCCTTGGAAGCAAGACGAGACAGAGCAGCACAGTTTCGATCCTTGCTCCGCGCTTAGAAAGCACGGGTATTAAGTGCGTTATAAATAACTTATCATATCATAACTCTGTGCCTTTTCCCCTTTTCCCTCTCCTTCCCTATCCAATCCCCATCCTACTTTCCCTTTCAGACCCACTTGGCCTCTGGACACCATGCACATGGCAGCTGCTCATGGTATAATTCCCAATAACATACGTGACCCTGGGGCAAGGTCAACTGAAGATATAGAATTCCTTTTTACACAAAACCCGAACAGGAATACTGAGTAACTTGCAATTTTAGGAGGAGATCATTTCAGTACAGCGAATGTTTTTGCCATGTTCAGGCTCGGTGTGGATTGTACTGCACCAATCGATGCTTGAACACTTTTGGCCTGATTCACAGAACGTTTCCCAATGGGATTGCACCATTATAAAACGCTTCTGTGAATCAAGCTCTTTGCCATATTACCCGACACTTCTACAGGCTAAGGGCCCGATTCATGCAAATATCTGTGCAGAAAATAGGAACTTTGCGTGTCAAACCACGCGCAAAATCTCATTTGTCGATTCATGGAATCGACTGCACAGTACTTTTTCTTTGTGGGGACTTTGCCCAGGCTCAACACGTCACTAGGAGATGCTGCGTGCCTTGCACGAGACACCATGCAGAGCGTGGACGTGGCTTGCGCAGAGGGCAGGGTAGGGGGCGGAACTCGAAAAAAAATTAGGAAGAACAAGGGAAAATGTGGGTGTTACGAGGGACGACCCACAGGCAGTCCATTGCACGCCCACTATTGCGTGGAACGATATGTATTCATGGATCCGAGCCCCCAACCTCTGACTGGGGAAAAGGCCACACGAAGCCCTCATACTATCCACCACCCAAAGGCTTGCATACAGACACTTTCACATACATTCACTGTGCAGAGGTAAGATCGTGTGTCGGATTTAGTGGTGTGTGCACACTGCTGGGGTTCCAATCTGACTTAGGTGTGCGTGTACTAAGTGTAGCGGGGTGCAGAAACAGTTTACGGGGGGTTCTCAAGTAGATTTTCCATGTGTTACCCCAGCATGTTGTCAGAGTGCCGGTAACAGTTACGGGTAACCCCGCACAGGGGGCCTGAGACGCAGGCCTGCTTGTGTAGGACCCCACGCACTGTTTGAAGGGTGCATGTATTTGTGTCCGGGGAGCACACAAAAGTAGCTGTACTGGTTGTTTTGCTTTGTGTGTGGGCGTGTCGGGGCATTCTGGCCGACTCTTGCATATACAGTTTCTTTGTGCAAACAATTCCATGAATATGCGGAGCGCGCAGAATCACTTCTGCATGCAGGCTCTCGAAGAGTTGTTCTCGGCACGTGAGCTTTGCGGGATCGCTGCACACTTTTCCCTGAATCGGGCTCTTAGTATAGAATGTCATTGGTCAGAATGGTATGTTACACTTGGCACACTCGCCTAATCTAGGATCTTACCCAGAGTTACTTTTCTTATTTTAGCATAATTTATCTGCATGGTTATACTTCAAAATGTTTTGGTTTAATCGGTACTGGGTGCCCTGCTTGTGTCTGGACTAAGCTCCGCTCCTCTGATATGTTTTCGGGAGAGGGACAGACTTGTCGGAGTTGCCTTTGCTCTGTTCCAGTTGGGCTGAAAAGGTATTTTACTAATCCCGAATCTGTGATACTCACGTTTGAAAAGTGCGTGCTTATGTCATCTTCGGTATTTGCGCAGATGAAACTGCAACAATCGAGTGCTTGAAGACATTGTCAGAATACAGACATCTGAGCGAGCACACAACACAAAGTGACTGGGGTGAATGATGTGTTTCATTTGGAATGATTTTCACTTAAAATAGCAACACCGTTCCTGTCCTGCATGGTGCATGCCTCACTCTTCTCTTGCATGTGCTTTGGTCTAGTTACATGGTTGCAAATGAAAAGTAATGTTCAGTTAACTTCCGTTCCTAATGTCTCATAGGTATTATGTTCTTTTCAGGAGACTGGGTTTGGGAATAACCCGCCTTGGAAGGCAAGTGTTCGCGGAGCGTGCCTGAGACGGCAGCCTGTGCGTTGTAAACGCAGTTAATCTCGGTAAACATTCTAATCTCGCGCAGTAAATCCCCGCTCCGTGGCGAACTGGAGCTAATTCAAAACCAATACTTCCAGCTGTCCAAACGACCCCAAATGCGCCCAACCTGAGGAAACAGAAGGCTTAAGCTTTAAAGACGATGAAAACACGATTGACTTCATTTATTTGTTTACTATTCCCCAAATAATATATGGAGACTTCGCATTACGATTGCTTTTCTTGGGTATTGAAACGCAGGTGGATGTCCTGGTCAAAGGGAATGCTTGGACAATACTGAAAACAACCTGGAATGTGCTGCAGACACACACCCATGACAATCTATGCAGTTTGTGCTTGACTTTACATAACATAGTTCCCTTTCACTCATGTTATATTTCTTTTGTGTAGGGCAATGCACACTCTCATAATTCATGGTCCTTCCTCTGCCCTGCCCCCTCCTGTGTTCTCCTCTTCCTCTCTTTATTCACCAGTGTTTTTTTCTTCTTTTCTGTAGGGGCAACAGAGTGATACTTCCTGAATAACAATTCAATAGGGGCTTAAATGAGAGGCTCAACAAAAGGATCAAGGGGTACCCGGGGACAAGATAGAGACTTTTCACCCATCAATAGCTCGACTCATCCCTCCCCCCAGTAGACAAAAACATAGGCACACACACACACACACACAAAGGCAGGCACACACAAAGGCACGCACACACACTCGCTTCTTCACCTCTTCACTAACAGGCTTAAAGCCAGTTAGGAGCCCCGGGAGCAGGTACACAATTCAATGCTTCATGAAACACAGCTCGGCTCTTGTCCTCCGCAGCTTGACTGACAGCCGACTTAAGGGGACCCCCTGCTGCCGAGATGGGATCCCTGCTTTCAGACGGATTCCCCCCGAATCCATGGCAATCAGTCCAACCGCAGGAAAAAATGGACATTCTTTTAAAAGGAGTGCTCACTGATGCTGCGAGTGACTGTGAAAACCTTATTGTTATTCAGATGTGAGTGCGGGCGGCGGGGAGCTCGGGGGACGGGGGGCCTGCTGCTTGGTTCCGTTTCAGCTCTGCTTCTGCGAGCCTCGCAGAATTATTCTTCAAGCAGTAATGCCAGCGATGATTACACTTTTTCTTATTGAGAGTTTAATTACAGGGAGAAAGTCAATTATCGTGTAGTCATGTCACTCCCAAAGAGCAAAAAGCCAATTCATGATGTTCCAACATGGATTATTTTTGCAGAATGCCTCCACTATGCACGGCACACAATGGAGCTATTTATTTTCACCCTTCACTTGTACAATGTGAGGATGTTATTTCCCAAGCATTTTATCTTGATAATTAAAGATGACAACTTTTTTCAAAATGTATTTTGTGTTGTGCTTGTTGAATATTTTTTTTTTAAAGGCGAATTACTAAAAGGGCTCTCTAAGGGGACAGCAGAGTGAAAGGAATGGCTGTGGCAGAGTAGACCTGACAAAATGTCTGATCACTGGACATTGTGCAGCATGGGGCGGGCGGAGTAGATGCTTTCTTTCCACTAGACCCACTCCCTTTCTGCCATTTATTTACTCAGCTTTCTTTAGTTCCATTCCGTGTTTCTTTTAACCCGCCTCACTGCCCCCCTGCCCCCCCCGAGCTATCAGGAGGAGGGAGTCCAATACGATCATCTGGTTAGTAGCCCCCACAAGGCCTATGCATTCTTAGCACACCTAATACACACCATTACTTTACGTAATTCCAGCAGCCATACTAATAAAGGGCCTCAATGAAGGTTCCGCAGGCCAATAGGGGAATTGCATGCTACTTCTTTTGTTTCCATGTTAGCATGTGCCACACTTAGAATTGAGAACATTAGCCCGCGCCGCAGCTAGATAGGATTGTGAATGTTAGCATATGCCACACCTAAATGGAACTTGGATGTTAGCATGTGCCACACTTAGAATTGAGAACATTAGCCTGCGCCGTATCTAGATAGGATTGTGAATGTTAGCGTATGCCACACTTAGACGGAATTCCTAACTTTGACCTGCGTCGCATCTAGATAATATTGTGAAGGTTAGCGAGTTCCACACCTAGACGGAATTATGAAGATTACCAAGCACAACACTTAAAAGGAATTGAGAATGTTAGCATGTCCCACACTTAGATAGAATTGTGAACATTAGCCTGCACGGTATCTAGATATTATTGTGAAGATTAGCGAATGCCACACTTAGATGGAATTATGGAGGTCAGCAAGTGCTACACTTAAAACTGTGAATGCTTGCATGTTAAATATCATGTAACCCACTTACCAATATAAACTCAAACTCTCTGCATACTTATCTCAAAAAAACTCACACAGCCATCTCTCGCACAACAAGCTGCACGCACTTCACCACACTGCAACAGCACATAAGCTGCACCAACAGCACACGCGGACTGACACCGATCCAATACTCGCATCAAAGCTGAGCACCCGGTGTCTACCCAGTTGAAGCTGCCAACAGTACACCACTCCTCCCACTATCCTACACCATCTTCACCTTACTAACCCATCCCACCTTCTCGTTTACAGATCCACCAGAGTGCCTGTGGACCAATTCCGTTGGTGACGGTGCGCTATATAAGTACCTTTAACATAACATACCATAACATACAATATCTTCTGGTCAGAACTCTGAAAACTTTACCAAAGATAAGCAAACTAATTCATTCATAATTCATTTTGTCACCCTTTTTTGGGACTGCTATGAAATTCTCGGACTGCCCTGCTTTTCATGATAGAACTGCAAAACCGAATTTGGCTATTTTTACCTTATGTTGCAATTGCACATTTTATTATGATGCATGGTCTATTTTCCCCCCTCGTACACATATTAGTGATCGTTTTAGTGTACTTCTCATTCGTATCAAATACAGTCCCTTAATTAGTGGAAAATAGTTTTATATAATTGCCAATGATTATTCTTCTCATGCTGTGCCCTAGATTAGATTTGACACCCCAAAGTCTGCATCGCATACAAAATTACTTGCATCACTCACAATTCCACTGTAATATCTACTCTCCTAGATCCGTTTAATTTGAGCCCCCATAGGGCTCAATGGGAGTGGGGAGGATGCTAACAATGGACCCGTTAATGACGGGCCCGTTGTTAGCATCCTGGTCTGCTAGCGGGTCCTTCTAAGGATGCCTGGTTTTACCAGATGTCCTTAGCGGGACCCGCGAGCAGACCTCATAATGAGGCGGTAGAGGGATAACGTGCTGCCAGCTCTACCGGAGCCGTTAACCCTCTAGCGCCTGGGTCGTAATGAGGGCCAATGTGCGTGGAAAATCTGAAGGATTACTAACTCCTAAGGTGATGTAGATATATTTGTAGTGTAGTTGTTTACATCGAGAACCCTC
Source organism: Ambystoma mexicanum (assembly GCF_040938575.1). Classification (NCBI taxonomy): domain Eukaryota; kingdom Metazoa; phylum Chordata; class Amphibia; order Caudata; family Ambystomatidae; genus Ambystoma; species Ambystoma mexicanum. The sequence continues at coordinate 545,429,845 of NC_090939.1, forward strand.
TGATGTTCACACAGGCCACCACATGAACACACAGGACCAACCTAGCCATCATCAGCCTAATGTTATAGGAATGATATGGCGAAAATACGGGTGGAGATTCATGTTTCAGTTTAAGTCCATGTTTGGTAAGAGTAGCTGCAAGTATTAAGATTAATAGACAAGCTACAGCTACCCTGACAATTACCTTATGAGACCCACGGATGATCGGTGGTATGAGTTTTCTAGAGCAAATTGCCTAAATGAAAGACATAGTTATAGAAAGATGTTTGACCCCTACGAAACAGGGTCCCTCCAGGATAATTCATTCCCATAGCAACCCACACAGCATAAGGCTGAACCAACACCATCCATTGGAGACAGTGATTTTGGAGACGGAGATAGAAAGAGGACGTAGTAGTCTGAAGCCCCGTTCCATGTAGTGGTGTACATGAGGGTAATCCATTCCCATAGCAACACAGATGACAAAGGGTTGAACCAACAATGCCCATGATTGTAGTCATGGTGATAGAAAGAGGACGTAGTACATGGAACTCCATTATTTGGACTAATGGTCTTTTATAAACATGAAAATCGAAACAGGACTAACAGCTAGTGCCCGAAAGAGCTCAGGCTACTTATACCGGATGGAGATAACAAGGCTGGAGCCTGCGTTCTACCAAAATAAGCACGGACCAGAACACTGGACTGAGAGGAGAAGATATCCAACCAGTTTGGAAAATGATTTACGATTAGACCGCTGAGTGGACTTCAAGAGATTAGGAGGAGATTACGGTAGCTTAGTTAAAACACTGTTATTAAAATAGATTACTCCGTAATACTGCATCTTCATTTGTTAACCGACAGTAAGGGAAACAGTGATGCTGCGACACGCACTGAATGCAAACGCTGTGGTATCCAGACAACTAGTTAACCGCTAGAAGGAAGATGGCTAGTTTTGAAAGGCCAGCATTAGGTAAGATCTCCTAGTTTTCAGAGAGATGCCATACAGAGTTGCGGCACCAGTAATGATACCAGCATGAGTGGGGTAGATAATCAGAACCCTACCATTTTTGTTTTTTCCTGTTTAGATTGTGGAAATATATCTGTACCATCATGATCCTAATGTTGCTTTGAGGACCTTCCGCTCCCGATTACACCATGACCACAAATGATACAAAGGGAAAATTTGGTAAGTCATTTTGTCGACACATCTATTTTCTAATCGATTCCTCTCCACCAGGACTCTGTCATTAGGGTGCCCAGAGCCAATGGAGACACCTACTTCATTATTGAAATCTAGTTAAAACCACGCTGGTTATGATACCGATGCAAATATTTTCTTTTGGATGTTTGCCTATCAGGACTCTTAATTATAGCCCCTAGAGTTTTTAGAGTCCTGAGAAGTCAACAGGGACACCCTAATTTTTGAAAAATGTAAAGCTGATGGGGCAATCCGTAGGAGAGATGGAGACAAAGCCAAATTTAACATGTCACAGAGTAATTCTCTGATAAAGTTCATGCTTTTTCTTATACTCATTACAAATAGAATGTAACAATAGGAAACCGAGCTACATTATTGTGCTTGTGGTATTAATGACGTTTGAACATATGGCCAACTAAAAAAAGATTTCTTGTCGTTTAAGGACAGGACAGTGGGTCCAGTAGAAGCAACAAAGTCTTCATTCAACACGGTGAAGAAAAGTGGGCACTTCCAGGAACAAAGGAAGTGTTAATGAAGACATAGACAGTGCCGCTAATTGTTATAAAAAAGACAGTCACCCCCTGATGAAATTCCCAGAATGTCAATGCTTAACTAGACATGAAGGAATGAAACATGTTGGGTTTTGTTTGTGTAGTCTGATTAGTATGAATGGGAGAGATTGAGTCTGGCAAATCAATGATTGACGTGTGGAATTTTCCATAGTCTTTTGCACAGCACAACGCACTTTATCAATTCTAGACGTGTTTAAGTAGTATGATTGTCTTTTGATGTGGTTTTACTATTTTTATGAAATGATATACCGATAAAATATATTATTTTAACTGTTGGAGTTATTAGTTTAAATACTTTAGCTGGTCCATTATCTGTTTAGGATTTAGCTAATAAGCACTCACCTGAATTACTGACCTGTACCTTTCTGAAACGATACTGACCCATGAGCATTGTTTACTGTTAAGGTTAGTAACCTCTTGAGGGGCTGCTCAATGGGTCTGTATCCCTAATTGTTCTATTTTGCCACCCACTCAAGGCTCTCAAAATGATTTAGTGACGTGCTTCAGAGACTAGATAGCAAGATAGCCAGAAGGTGTCAACATTTGCAGACCTTGGCCCACTTGGAGTCAACCTAAAGCCCCTAAATTAGCTTGCAGTGTAGCTCAGAATCATATTCAACATTACAAAAGGTTGTTACCAAAGGGAGTTTCTTAAATACGTTTCATTACTGGAATACTTGGACAAACATCATAATGTTGAATGTATCGCCAGTCCTTATTAATGCTATGACAATTACTCTAAGACATCCCTAGGACTGCACACGTCAGTCCTTAACACTTTGTTGCAACATGATTAATATGTTTGTTGATAGAATATGATTTATTAGGCAGACAATCCAAACCGAATACAAAGCCAATTAAAAAAGACAGCCAAATAGAATAGTGAGCCACAAGAAGGAGGGCTAAGAACTGTAGAATCACCTGCGCTAGGTCCTCTATTAGTAGTCATTGTATACAAGTGCCTCCTGCAGGATGCGTCAGGGTAAAGGACCAAAGCCCTAAGGATCCATCAAGACAAAACAAAGATTACTGATTACCCAAGACAACTATGCACATAGAAATGAAGTTACCAAGGTATGTAATTTAATTTGAAATCACAATTAAACAGAAATCAAATGTAACATACATGAATGTGCTGCCTGCATAAAATACACGTGTGCCTAATTATGGAGAGCTGACATGTGTTTCAACCTTACTTCAGGTCTTTATCAAGGCTGTTACCATGTATGAACTGTTGAAGATAAGTGCAGATCTTAACCTTAGGAAATAGAATTCAAACAGGGATGTGGAAATATGTTTTTGCAATGGTTATCCAATGGCAAAAGTATATATGGAGGGCAAAAATGATTTGGGTTACTGAAAAACTGCACAGAAACCTTGCAGTGGTGAGTAAAATAATAGATCAATGTGTCGCGAAAGTTGAGGTTCAGAGATCTAATTGACAGTATATATTACCAACTAGCTGAATATAAACAACAATTGAAAGTATCTTATGCAACTATATTGTATTTTACCAACAGACACAAATATAACTTGGTATTCTAACAAGCACAATCATCCAGCAATCCAGCAATCCTGATGAGCCACTCAATGGCAGTGGTGAAACGCGTGTAGAGGACACCACTATACCAACAATCAATTAGATAGAGAAAAGAGGACACCACTATACCAACAATCTATTAAATATAGAAAAGGATAAATTGAACCAACTCTGAAAGAAGATAATTCAGACAACATTAGAGGACATCAATAACCAAACATTTGAGAAGGACTAGAACATCCTAATGTGCTAACATCTCAGAAGGACAATTGAATCACTTGTGAACGAAGGCAATTCTCTGAATGAAATTCAGATAGAATTCAGAATCAACATTGAGAATACTTCAATAAAACTGAGAATACCTAATATTTGAAAGCCCTTATGTTTTCTCTTGTTCACACCCACACAGAAATGTGGCCTAGCTGGTGCAGAGATTCAGCCCCATATGTTCAAGAACATCTCATTTAAGCCTCCCTTTTTCCACTTTGCGGCGCAAATTGAGTAGACGATGCCTGCTACGTACACATGACAGGCTGCATTTACAAAAGATTTTTATGGAATCTGTCTGCTTTGTGCTGGTGTAAAAAACAAACAGTTTCCATACGAATCCACAGAATTTACAGCAGCAATGAAAATATCATGGTGGCGTGAATGCTGCTGCATTGGAATGGCAGACACGTTGGGGCAAAACGGAATTTCCATTTTGTGCCCTCTCTCAGCCATACAGATGAACAAAAAATATGGCGTGGCATAACATGCATGCATAAAATGTTTACAAAAGCTTTTTATGCTATCTCAAGTTCAACATAAGCCCTGGTGTCTCGCCGGGAGTCCACTGCAGGTTGTGTGGGGAGAAACCAGACAACAGGAAACATGATGCTTATTTAACATACATCGCAAGTAGGCACTGATTGGCAATGGTGTAAATGTGGTAACAAAGCTGCAGGAGTCTGTTTTGCTTTCATTAACGCATGAGGAATTGGAGGTGTGGTTGCCGTTGGTGCAGGCTAAGTAACCCATTTTTAAGGAAGGTTGGGCTTGCCGGGTAACTAGATGAAGATTATTTACATGCTCCAAAGAGGGCACCCCCTCCTGTGTCCATTAGCGCAAGGGACCTGATGCTGATAGACTTTGTATTGTATTAGAATTTGGCAGATGGCCAACGGCTCAGCAACAACACCTCTGCCGACAACGTCTCCCTTCTCAGTGTTGACACCCGCCACAAGAAACGTGTGGCCCCCACATCCCATGACCACCTAACTGTCCCATTCTCCTGCACGAGCTATACACCACCTATTTTGGTTACTATTTGGGAAGTAATGGGCCTCATTTAGAGTGCGGCACAAGGGAAAATCCGCTGGTTTTTCACTCGCAGAAAGATCCCTATTTCACAGTTTCACTGAACCTGCTTTAGAACGGTTTATCGGAGAGAAAGCTGTCGGAAAATCCGAAAGTTTACATTGCCATGCGTTGGAACCGGCAAATTTTCCTCCAGCTTTCTGACGATGGAAAACCGTTATCGAGAAGGTGTAGTGCACATTTAAGATAGGGTTCTTTCCGCTGGTGATAAGCCGGTTGGTATTCCCTTATGTCAAACTCTAAATGAGACCTAATGTAGACTAGAAACCTAATGTACACAAGCCTGATGTTTCTCAGCTTGACAACAGTCCCACTTCAAAAGAGATTTCTTTTGAATCTTTCAGCATGAGATAGTTATGGTTTGTACTTTTCTTGTTTCGCTGTTACCCAGTGTATTATTTCCCACACGTTGATCTCTTCCCTTTACTGCTCCTTCTATCTGTCAGGGGTGGGGCGAGTCAATCACACACTTTCCTGTGAGGCATCTGCAGGAAAGGGTCACACCGATAGCCAAATGGGACACTGTCCTAAATGCATGCATCATTTCTCTGATTGCTTTCTTCGAAATCCAGACCACTGGCCCAAACCAGTTCAACTCTATTTGATCAACCAGTTAATGCACTTCAAAGGTTCAACAGTAAGGATAACTAATGTATGCTACCCATTCTCTTCAAATACTGTTCCATCATTTCTTGTTCCATCATATCTGAACAGAACTGCACGCTGTTGTCCTAAACAGGATATTGAATGTGCAGTCCACCAGCACTGCCACCTACACAGGGTTACTGTTCACGACTCCAGAGGGATCTCTGACATAATGACTATCTAAGTTCACTGGTTTTAAGGGACGCATGATGCAATGCTTACTCTGATCACTGATCATTCACTGCAGACAGCTCTTCACCACCTCATGTATCTCCTTGTCCATTTTTGCCCAAATGGATATTTCTCTCACATGCCTCTATGTGTGGCTGTTCCTGAAGTGGCCCTCATAGACCAGACTTTACGCATCAGCTTGTGGGACGGTACAACACTCTCCATCTTAGTATTCTTCATTTAATGTTAGTGAGCCCTCTCCATGCTTCACTGAAACTCACTAGTAAAACGTTGACTGTCATCCATCCTTCCCTAAGACCGCTCAGGGATATCATTTAACCCATCCCTCCATATATTGCTTTTGATCCATACTTACCATGGCACATCAGGATTTAGCATGGCAATTAGGTCCTACTCCCCTTACCCCATCATCATGCACCCAATCGCAGTCATCTTTGATAGACAATCAGCAAAATACATGTTCCTTATCAGGCAGGTACCTCACCTTCATAGAGGCCCAACCACTATCACCCTATGCAAACAGACTCATTCCTCAATCCCTTGAGGGACCATAAGTGGATGAACGGTTTGTGGTCCATCTTTCTGTCCACTGGGAGCTCCCATAGGAGCATCATAGAGGGTTTGAAGGTCCGCTGGAGAGCCAGCATCTCCCACTCGATGATCGCATAGCTCCTCCAAGTTTTTCTCAATGCTCTGCATACAAATGCAGGGGGCACCTTCAGTCTCTCGTTAATCAGTATCAACACTGTGCCCCCCTCAACCTCACAGTTTGCATTTTGCACAGGGTGGAAGCTTTACCCACTCTCCTCATTCAGCTTCTCCAACTCCTGTTTGCATTCTTCTGATGCCACAAAACACACCCTTTATTTAATTGGAGGACCTGTTTGTTCCACAAACATGGTGATGAAATTATAGTAATAATTTAATCATCATCATCAACTTTATTCGGCCAGAAAGGACATCGAAGTGTCAAAAGAGAAATTATATCGTGCCTCCTATTGCAATAAATATGTGTATATTGGCCCACGCCAAGCTGCTCGAAAGTCGCTTGCGAAGAAATCCATGTTGCAAGATCCTGACCTTAAAATCAATGTAAGCCGCCATTTAAGGTCAATCCGCGATTTTAGGATTCGCTTTGTAGAGTCACCCTGTGAGTTAAAATGGTGGACGATGTCATTCCAAAATTCAACATGGCTGTCTTGACCTCTGTACGTAGCTAATATGTAACTTGCCTGCAGGCCACTTGTTGAGGTCGTGAACTGAGACCTCGTCCTTCGTTGACTTGTGTGTAAGGGATTACTCGTGTAAAGAAACTAATCCACGAGTATACTATGAAAACAATGTATTCAAATACTGAACATAGAACCCTTGTTTAACCACACTGTATTAATGTTTAAGAAGACCAACATGGAAAATCCCAGCATACACAGTTGCTGTATAGACTTGTTGATACATGTATTGAAAGCGAACCAGTTATATGCGGTTGTTCGAGACTTGTCATGACCCTAGATCGGTGATGTATTAAGTGGAATATTAACCCGAAGTGGGGCTGGACATCGTGCCCACAAAGTGTATAAAAAGCCAATGCATTCTAATGTACAGCGTCTCTCACTGAACACACTGAACCACGCTGGAGTTTGTTGTTTGTACTGAGGGTCGATAGCTATCTGATTTTGCTCTGTTTTTGTAACTGGATTCAGTATAAAATAAAGTACTTTGTATGTTCCTTTGTAACCCGTGTTCGGTGTATTTCCTTTTGGGGTACTCAGCCTCGATATTTTGGTTTTGTTTTCACAGTTGGCACCCAAATAGGGACCCTCAAGATTGATGCCGGATTGTTGAAGGTTGACACACGCTATCGGACCGGGATCGGACGGTGTGACAAAAAGGGGCCCCACTGAATGAGACGCGACACCTCAGCAGCGCTGCACGACCCGATCCCTGGACGATTAGCTTGTGGTCTGAGACCGCATCTTGACGAGGGTCCACTTATCGATGCGGGCAGATTTGCCAAAATCACCATACACGAGGTAAGATTAGTTAGGTAAGATTCTTTGAAATCCGATCGGACCTCCTTAGGTTTGTTCAGGTGAGTCGTGACCCGACTCTTAATTCAACCCTGAAAATTTGAATTTGGCGCATTGTATCTGCAGACACAATTATTGACCAGGTAACACCAATAATTTGATATGCCTGGGAAATTGTCTACCTGCTTCAGGGCGTTGTTCTGCAGTGATAGACAATCTTTGGAATTTAGCCGTCCGGCACCAGAGGAGGGGTCGCCGGCATGTACTATGTACTGTAAGCATGGCATTGGAAGTATAGTATTTAATGACATTTGGCACAGACAAACCAGACATGCCTCTGAACTTCAGTGGCCAATCAATGGTAGTTTTGAAATCCTTCGTATTGAGTATTTAGAGTCAATTCTATTAAAGAAAAAGGCTATACCTGCAGCATTTGATGTTTTGCAGAACTGGAAAAAAGAAGTGTTGCAACAACTTAAAAGTAGAAAAAAGCCTGCGCGCCGTCATAAGACGAATGCTGAAAAAGCATTATTGTATGACCAAGATAAACATTCTGAATCGACTAGGAATATGGATAGGGCTTTCTCACTTGGAATTCAAAAAAGATATCCTTCCAAAGACCTCCATGCTTCTGATGAATTTATAGATAAATTGTTAGATGAACAAAGGCCTGGTGCCTTTGCGCCACCTCTGTATGTTCCTCTTCCTGCTGCTGTGCCTCTTCTTCCTGTTATTCCTGCTCTACCTGCTGTTGTTCCCGTTGTTCCTGCTCCTCCTAATGTTCCCCTTCCTCCAGCTCCTCCGTCTCTTCTTATCGCACCAGTTACAATACCTCCATTGAATTTGCCTGCTCCCTCTCTTCCAAGTGGTCCTGAGCCGCTTGTAATCGATCGAGGTGCAGTGTCAAAGGTTGTCACTCGCAATACTGTACCACCGGAGAAGAAACGTGAGTTAATTGCATGGGCTAAGTATTATATGGAGAAGGATGATCAAGCTAATGTTTTTGTCACACTTTGTAATATGGATAATTTTCCTGAGAAAAATGTTTTTATTGAAGGTTTAGGGATTCAGTTATGTGTAATGTGGGGAAAGTTAAATAACACAGATCTCCCGCAAGGGTTAAGGAATCTAAATACTTTAGCGTTTTCATGTCGAGAGGTTATTTGAGTATAGAAAGGAGTTAGAAAAGTTGCAGAATGAGGATGACGAGGAGGAAAGTATGTATGTACAGAAACGGTTCCTTCCTTGTCGTAAATCGATATCTGAGGAAGCACGAATTTGTACGAAGGTCGCGCTTAGATGGATTACGGATCTGTCGATAACTCCAGTTGAAGTATATGACACATATATATGACACATATAGTCAGTGTACGCCAGAAATGCAGAGGAAAGTGATACAGGTAATGATAGAGTACCTACAGGATGATTGTGTAAAATGAAAGATTAGTTGTCCCACAGAGTTATTGAGTATTTACAAGAGAGCATTTTCATTTGACACTTCTTCGACTGCTTCTGTTGCTTAGTAAGCGTTCGGAGTCACCTACTTCTCAGTTGCCTATGAGAGAGGTTCCTCTGACATTTGTCCCGAAGGTTGAGGTTGCGCCCGATGCTGCACAGGGTATAGTTGCTGTGAACATTCCTGCACATTATGTATCGCAGTTCGTTCACGTCCCGTTCTCAAGACAGGAAGTGAATACTATTAGGCAATCTATTCCTGATATTAGGAAAAATCCGCCAGGATTCTATAAAGAAATAGAATCCGTCTTGCAATCCTCAGTATTCACTTTAGGCAATATCGATTTGTTATTCCCTGTACTCCTGCCTGTAGATTTGTGAAAGCAAGTTAGAACTATAGACGACGTGCCAGTGTTGGGAGATGCATGGGTAAATATAACTAGACTTGATGGGGAAAGGCCAGCTGGTGAAAGACCGCCTCAGGTGATACTAACTTTGCTTGATAGAATTATTGCAAAATTAAAAACTATAATTCCAGAGAAGAGAATTATTTGGGACAAACTTACGGCCTGTGTCCAAGGAAAGTCTGAGGGTGCTACAGAGTTCTTTAATCGGTTCGAACAGGTATTCTCGGATTTCAGTGGACAAGACCTAGGCACATAGTCTGGGAAAAGGTTATTTGTGGACCAATTTGTGCATGGATTGCTGCCTGACATCCAGTCACAAATTATGTCTTCTGAGAGCACTTGGCAGGCGAGATCGCAATCAGAAGTACTGCACATGGCTCAGTACTACGAGAACCGTGTCAATAATGAAAAAGATAGATTTGAAAAACGAAAAGGTGATTTGAAAACTAAAGTGCTATTGCAGCAAATTGTTAGAGGCCCCAGAGGGGGTAGTTCTCAAATTAAAGGTCAGTATGTCCCGCAAGGGAATGTGCCCTTGGGTCCTGTGAACATTAACCAGTGTGCCTATTGACATCAAGAGGGTAATTGGCGAACACAATGCCCCGTCCTTCAACAAAGGTCAAATAACACATTCGGATATGAGTAGACGATCCAGAGGTCGCCCAGGTGTAGGGGGCCCTGGTAGAGGTCAGTTTACACAGGATCCTCAGCAACCTTTCTCACAGGATAATCAGATTTCGAGCGTGGACACCAGGAACATATTTGATCATCCTTCCGCTGCATATTTTTCTGAAGAGCTTCCTTTTGATAACATTCTGTTTCATTAGGATTGCCCGAAGCAGGGTTTGGAACCTACACCTATTCCCGTCAATCAGAAAGGTCCCTACGTTGAAATGATGGTGGGAAATAGGAAACATCCATTTTTGATAGACACTGGAGCACAGAAGTGTTCCATTGATCATTCACGGGTTCCAATCATTCCACTGTCAGATCAGGGCAAACCAATGTTTCTGTAGGGTTTTCTGGCACACCAGTTGTTTGTCCAGTTTCTTCGCCGGTACCTATTTCTTTGAGTCCCTTTACGGACCACTGTCCATTTCTGTTGACTTCGAATTGTGGAGAGAACTTGCTGGGGTTGAATCTGTTAAAAGAATTAAATGCAGTGATGTATTGTTCTTCTGATGGAGTGCGCTTGACGATTTCACCGCAGCAATTTCTTTTCTCGCAATTCTTGACTAGACCTTTGCCGCCAGAATTCATTAATGTACCAGAGAGCTTGTGGGCTGTCGACGACAATGATCTCAGTGTTTTACAGATTGAACCTGTTAAGGTAGTTTTGAAACACGGAATTGAGCTGCCACGCATTCCCCAGTATAAGATATCAGTTGAGGGCGAGCAAGCTTTGAAATGCATTGTTTCCGATTTTGTGCATCGCGGGGTGATTGAAGAAATTTCAGGAAATTTGTGTAATAGTCTGATTTTACCCATGTGCAAGAAAGGCGATAATGCAATTCCATTCCGTTTCATAATTGATTTACGTGCCATTAATAAAGTCGTTGCTCCACAATTTCCAATTGTGCCTGATATAACGACAATCCTAACCATGATTCCAGCTACAGCTACTTACTTTAGTGTGGTGGATCTAAAGAATGCTTTCTTTAGTATTCCTATACACAAGGATAGTAGATACTTGTTCGCGTTCACCTTAGGGGGACGCTCGTTCACATTTACTTGTGCACCTCAAGGGTACAACGGGAGTCCTAGCATTTATAGTAGGGCTTTGAAAGAACAACTTCATACCCTTGAATTGCCCTCTACCTGTACATTGCTTCAGTACGTTGATGACTTGCTTTTAGCTGCTGACTCCGAGAGCGCCTATAAGGAGGGCACTGTGTTATTGCTTATCCATCTAGCTAAGCATGGTCACAAAGCTTCGCTTAAAAAATGTCAATATTGTTGCCATGAGGTCGCCTATTTAGGCTATCTCCTGTCAAAGGAGGGAAGAAGATTGACACCTGAAAGAATAAAACACATTTCTGGCATGTCTGTCCCAAATACACAGAAGGAAGTTAGAGCCTTGATAGGTATGGCTTCTTACTGTAGGTTGTGGATCCCACATTTTTCACTAGTGATCAAACCAATGTTGTCTTTGACAAAGAAGGGCATTTCTTCGCCATTGCCATGGAACGCAGAACACCAGCAATCGTTTGACTTGCTTAAGACTGCATTATGCTCTGCACCAGTTTTGGGTACACCAAACTATGAAAAGGCCTTTGTGTTGTTTGTGCATGAGTGTGATGGATGTGCTTTGGCTGTATTAACACAGGAACATGGAGGAAAGAATAGGCCGTTCGGTTAATTTTCTTCTGCCCTTGATCCTGTAGCATGCGCTTTGCCAAGATGTTTGCGAGCTGTCGCTGCTGGTGCTGCGTCTGTAAAACAGAGTGAGGGAATGGTCCTAGGCCATGATCTAACCCTGATGGTGCCTCACTCTGTAGATGTTCTACTGAACCGAACTCTAACGCAACACCTCACTTCTGCACGGTTGACAAGATATGAATTGATCTTGTTTGCTCCTCACATTCAAATTAAGAGGTGTTGTGTTCTTAATCCGGCAGAACTCCTACCTTTCCCGCAAGATACTACTTGCGGCGATGAAGAGTCACATGATTGTCTGTATACTACCGAACAAGAGACAAAGGGTCGAATTTATTTAAAAGACACTCCTTTGGATAATCCGCAAGGAGAACTGTTTTGTGATGGCTCCTGCTTCAAACTTCTGGATGGTAAATCCACAGCTGCTTATGCAATCACCACATTAAGCACGGTTGTAGAAACTAAGAGAATCACGCATAATTCTGTGCAGGCCGCAGCGATTATAACATTGACCCAAGCTTGTGAACTTTCTGAAGGGCTTGCAGTAAATATATATACTGATAGTCAGTATGCCTTTGGGGTGGTTCACAACTTTGGGAGACTTTGGTCGGAAAGAGGGTTCCTAACTTCACATGGCACTAAAATCCAACACAGCTCCCTAATAGTACAACTACTCTCAGCGCTTGCGCTCCCTACTCGTTTAGCAGTTATGAAATGTGCAGCACATCGAAAGGTTACATATGATATAGAGAATGGCAATGCTTTCGCTTATCAAATAGCTAGACAAACTGCTATTGATCCCCTTACGGAGATGTATGTTTCAAGGGAGACTGTAAATGCTTATTCAATGGATGAGGGTGTTGGGTCTGTACGGGATATCCAAGCTGATGCCACGTTGGAAGAATCCAAGAGGTGGACTTAAGGCTTGGGGAAACTTGATGACGACGGGTGTTGGGTGGATATGGTGGAAGGGAAATGGCTACTCCCTGACGCATATATAATGATGATGGTCATCATGGCCCATGGTCCTACGCATGTATGTGCCCAGAAGATGACAAAAATGTTAGAGAAAGTTTGGGTAAATGACAAGATTTTGAAAATTGCCAAGCGCTAGGTCCAGGATTACATGATTTGCCTACAACACAATGCAGGAAAGGGGACAGTAACTCCGAGGGGAAGTTGTGGGCCACCCTCTGTCCCCTTCGAAGTGGTCCACTTTGACTTTATTGAAATGGAATGATGTGATAATAAAAAATGTGTGCTGGTGGTTATCTGTGCTTTTAGTAAATGGGTTGAGGCTTTCCCTGTTAAAGATGCTACAGCCATGACTACTGCAAAAACCATGTTAAGGGAATACTTCCTGCGATTCGGGCTACCAAGAGTTATCTGGTCGGACAATGGTCCACATTTTGTCGATGCTGTAATTCTGCAGATATGCGCGGCATTACAAATTGACAAACGGTTCCATTCGGCCAGACATGCTCAGAGCGCTGGACTAGTAGAAAGACACAAAGGTATCATCAAGAACAAGCTCGCTAAGACGTGTGCCGGCACTAAACTGAAATGGCCGGACGCCTTACCGATCATGTTGCTATCCATGCGTACAACCCCTCATACTAAGACTGAGCTCTCTCCATTTCAGGTGGTAATGGAGAGACCTGCCAATATTTGGAACCTTCCTAAATGCAATTCATTGAGAAATGTTGAAAATGTATTACTTTCAGACTATTGCAGCCAGGTGACTAAAAACCTGTATTTCATTTATCACTAGGTATGAGAAGCTTTACCTGTGCGATACGAGGGCCCGGGCCACAGCATACAGCCTGGAAGCTGGGTGCTCGTCAAAGCATTTGAGCGCCCTTCCTGCCTCGCGCCTCGCTAGCGTGGGCCGTTCCAAGTCCTGTTGGTCACCCAGACAGCGGTGCGGGTCTCTGGGAGAAAGAACTGGATCCACGCGTCTCACGTCAAGAAACTGCCTCACCCTGTGCCACACGTTACAGAAGAAACAGAACCCTTCGCTAATGCTGCAACCAGCAATCCCAAAGCATTAAGTAGCACTGAGAGTGTGTCGGAGAATCTCTCTGAGTCTGTGAGGCTTGGGGAAGCTGCCATTTTGTCTCCACACTCTCCAAAAGTTTTGCATCCGGAAACTGCTATTTCAAATTCGGCATCTTCACTTGTTTCCGACACGTTGCTTCCAGCAGGAAGTGATGACATATTGTTTCCGGATCAATCAGTACCGGGAAAAGTAAGGTACAATCTGCATCCAAGAAAATAGACTTACGGCACGTTTTTTTTGTGCATCTGATAGACCTACGGCACGGTTCGGCTGTGCATTTGAAGAAGAAAAGGATCATCAAGGGCTTGTTTTTGACCAAATTTGAGAAAGGAGATTCTGTTGGCTAGGGTTGTGGAAGGACTAAGAAGTCGCTCGACCGGGAGGTCGCCAGCAACGAACATTGGGGTATCCGTTTGAAGACTACAATGCCTGCTACCGCTCGTATGGGACTTGTAAATAAGGGGGTGACCAACCGGGACAATGGACAAAATGCCTGGGCCCCGAAAATGTATTGCTGTATTTTTATAATGATATTTGGGTTTTTAATAGTCACTGCCTTAGGATTGTGGTACCTTGAGGAAACTCATTCTTCAGACCTTTTTTTACCTACTGAAAGTACACCTACTGTTCCTACTCCCTTTGTACATTTGCATACTCTATCCCCTAGGGACTCTCAGCACAGACAAAGGTACCACAATAACACTCTACTACTTATCGTGAATGCTACGCATGCCATTTTTAATAAGTCTAACTGTTGGTTCTGCTCACATTTACCGCAACACGGGGATAAGGGGCTAGGTTGGTATATTCATCCTTTACCTTTGACAACTGCTTGCTATGCTTCTCTTAGAGCACTGTTCTTTGGCCGTTGGAATGATAGCATCTCAGGGAACTTTGATGGCACCAATTTGAATAGTTTTGAGAAACGTGTTTTGACTCCCCTGGGAAGCTCGCTTTTCGCAAACAGGAGTAAACCTAACGTTGCTTCTATTAGGCCTTCTAATAAACTGTCTCGTCCTTTCCAATCTTTGATTTCCTTTAAGATGGCTCCAATAGGCAATAAGGATGCCATGCCTCCTTCTTACACTGTTAATCATAGCCCCGATTCAGTTTCTTTTTGCATACAGAGGAATGGAACTCAGTCAATGGGAAATTTTCTAGGTTGTGCCAACGTTGCAAATTTGACTGGGGAAAACAGACCTTTGTATGTAGGCGAACCTGTCTACTTTGTCTGCGGTAATGTAGCATTCCCATGGTTGCCCAGGGATTGGCAGGGAACCTGTTATTTAGGTATCCTGTTACATGGGGTGTTTATAGCTAGTACAAGAGAAGTTTCAAAGGCTCGTCCACGGCGGGACGAGAATGGTGACACCCCAGCACAAATCTTGGGAGATATAGCTAAATCAGTTGTGCCATTTTGGGGGCAGATAACAAATTCAGAAGATATTAGAAAACTAGCGAGAGCACTGGAGAGAACCATCAATCGGACTATGGACATACTCTATAATATGACGTTAGAACAGAAGGCGAGAAGACTAGTAGCACTTCAAAACCGGATGGCATTAGATGTCATTCTGGCTGAACGTAGTGGAGTGTGTAAATTAGGGGGGTCCGCTTGCTGTGTTTTCGTACCAGATTCCTCACCAACCATCTTCAAGGCAATACAGAATCTGCACGTCCTTAGTTCCGAAGTGCATGTTCCTGAGGGAAACTGGGATCTTAGCGCTTGGTTCTGGGACTTCTTGCGATCTTGGGTTTGGAAGGTACTTTCTGTCTTGCTGATTATTTTGGGAATCCTGTTGTTTCTTTGTTGCTGTATTCAGTGTCTACCTGGTATGTGTTCGATGCTAGGGGGATGTTGCGCACAGGCGATAGGTTCGATAGGACATAAAGTGTATGCCCCAGATAAAACTTCCAAAGAATATGTGTTGAAAGAAATTTTAGCAAATGACCTAATGGCAACAGATATTTCCAACAGTGATTCAGGGTGCATGGACGATGATGCATAGAGTTATTTGCAAGGAGATCCAAAGTAGTTTTAGCACTTGGCATAGGCCAAAAGGAGGGTTTGTCAAAAGAGAAATTATATCGTGCCTCCTATTGCAATAAATATATGTATATTGGCCTACGCCAAGCTGCTAGAAAGTCACTTGCGAAGGAATCCGTGTTGCAAGGTCCTGACCTTAACATCAATGTAAGCTGCCATTTTAGGCCAATCCGCCAATTTAGGATTCGCTTTGTAAAGTCACCCTGTGAGTTAAAATGGTGGACGATGTCATTCCAAAATACAACATGGCCGTCTTGACCTCTGTGCGTAGCTAATATGTAACTTGCCTGCAGGCCACTTGTTGAGGTCGTGAACTGAGACCTGTCCTTCGTTGACTTGTATGTAAGGGATTACTCGTGTAAAGAAACTAATCCACAAGTATACTATAAAAACAATGTATTCAAATACTGAACATAGAACACTTGTTTAACCACATTGTATTCATGTTTAAGAAGACCAACATGGAAAATCCCAGAATACACAGTTGCTGTATAGTCTTGTTGATACATGTATTAAAAGCGAACCAGTTATATGCGGTTGTTCGAAACTTGGCATGAACTCTAGATCGGTGATGTATTAAGGGGAATATTAACCCGAAGTGGGACTGGACATCGTTCCAACAAAGTGTATAAAAAGCCAATGGGCCTCATTACGACCCCGGCGCTAAACCGGGGTCCGCCATGGTGAATGGCGGAATTACCGCCCCATTCCAAGGTTGGCGGGGCGGTAATTCTCCATTCACCATGGGCCCTTCCCCATTCCCAATGGGCCCTTCCCCATTCCCATTTTTGCCCCATAGGGCTCAATGGGAATGGGGAAGGCGCTAAGTACTGTGCCGCAAATTGCGGCACCGTACTTAGCACCAAGGTCCCTTTGCGGCACCCTACTTTAACGGCTGGTAAAACCAGCCATTAAGGTCGGGTCCCGCAAAGGGACCTCGTAATTAGGTGCTAATAGGTTAACAGTGCCGCAGCCTTTTACGGCGCCGTTAACCCATTAGCGCCTGGGTCGTAATGCGGCCCAATGCATTCTAATGTACAGCGTCTCTCACTGAACACACTGAACCAGGCTGGAGTTCGTTGTATTGTACTGAGGGCCGATAGCTATCTAATTTTGCTCTGTTTTTGTAACTGCATTCAGTATAAAATAAAGTACTTTGTATGTTCCTTTGTAACCCGTGTTCAGTGTATTTCCTTTTGGGGTACTCAGCCTCGATATTTTGGCTTTGTTTTCACAAAAGTGCATCCTGAAAAAAATAATTCTAACACAATTACAAATGAACACAACAGAAAAGAAAGTGCAAAACCATGCAAGGGGTCACACCCTCCAAGAGTGCCCCCAAACAGTTATTTTGGCCATGCATCAAGCACCACCATCCCATTGCCTCTGAGGGCTCCCATGGTGCCTCAGACTTAAAGCAGTCAAATTAACCCCTGAGAGGGGACTGTTGCTCGACCCCCTAGGACCTCTGTGAGGGAGCGACTGGGGGAAGAACCACAACTGGTCATCTCCTAGTGGACGAGAGAGTCCTGACCTCAGGAACAGGGGACAGACAGGGGTACAAAGAATGAGTCCCTTTTGAAGTCTCTGAGTCAGGTCCCTCTGACCCACCTGGGCCCGCCCCTACTAAACCCTCAACACCTCTCCCCGCACCACCTTCCCCCCAACCTCCGACAGCCCCTTGATCAAGACTAGCAGAAGGTTTTTGATCTCGGCATCTCAATGAGCAGGAGGTGACTGGGATAGCTTGACAAATTTGCAGTTTTGAAGAAAGGTGGGGCTGGTGGAGAATGTTCGCCTTTGGCGGGGGTGTTGGGAGCCCAAAGAGGGCTAAGACGGAGGAAGGAACTGGCTCCTGAGGTGATGACAGGTGTGTACTCGTTCACAATGCCAGGTGGGATGCTGAGCATCCCCCCCCCCGCCCAGACCTGCTGAATCTTCGCCCTTGGAATCCAGAGACATGGGGACAGAGGAAACAGAGGAGTGTACATGGGAGTGTGCTTCCAGTTCAGAAGGAACCATCACAACTGTGGGACTGTCTTGACAGGGTTTGGGCCAGGAAGGGTCAGACCCAGAGGAAGAGCCAAAGGTGGGGCACGAGAATCATTTTGAGATATCCATGCCTAGACCATCTATTTGAGAAAAGAGCTAGACTTGCTGGAGTAGCTTAATGGTGGCCATGTTGGGTGGACATTGTATAGTTAACGTCCATTAATCACACCCAACGTCTATGATTTTGTGTGGGTGCTAGTACTAGACACAAGATGAACGACTGGATCATCACATTTTCAATTTCTAAGGCAGTATTTGCATGTATTTGTACAGCAAACTATTTGATTGAATGTGGTATGGGTATAAAATGTTGACCTAAACATGTGCAAGATGGTATCCTGTAAAAAGATGTTTTATTTCTTGGAACATTATGTTAGTCCATGTGGGTGTTGTTAAATCTAGAGCATACATTGTGGCAACATTGTTTAGTGTTCATTTATTCAGAGCAATGTCTTACAAGCCACCTTTTATGCACATATTAAAATGTGGTATGTGTGTGTCCGTGTATGAAGCACAAGTAGGCAGCAGAACATATCTCATTGTTTTATCTGACATAGGTTAACAATATTGCCCAGCTTTTAGATTCATTAAGGTCATCTAGGTGGGTCCCTTGGCAGTGGTTCTATTGTTGTTACGCACAGATGAAGCCTACACATGATCCATCCTCTAATATACACTGTTACAACATGTACACCATCCATTCAAGGTTGTTTTCTTGGTAGGTCTTTGCTATGAAGTGGCTAACTAGAGATCTTGCATATTGGTTTCCTCTATGGGGATCTGTGCTCTACTATTCGGCTGCTGACTGCTCCAGTGGTCATTGGAGTACATGCTTTGCCATAGGGAGAGGCAGAGCAGCAGATTACATTCTTGATGTGGTACTTGGTGTGTTGTTATAATTCCCATTTGAGATTGGGCTATTCAAAATGGACGCTGCCACCAAACTGGAGAAGTTGAAACACACCAACCCAAGAAGAGACCAGTAAGAAAGAAATGGAAGAGAAGAACACAATGCACGAGAAGGGGCGAGATGAGAGTGCATACACAGAATAGTTAGAGCAAGGGCTTGCATAAAAGTCCGAATTATTCATGGGAATTTCGTATCCAGAGCAAAGCATTAAAAACCGACAAAGGATACACATGACTATTTCTGAAGAGTTCCCCGCTCCAGTTGTAAACTCCATGGAAATATTAAAGCTAAACTTTGGGGTATGCAAGGCATGACCCATAAACCTAGACAATGAAAGGGTGAGGTACCTAGATACTGACATTTCATTAATATTCTATTTCCACGATGGGGCTTTCCAAGTAAGGCACAGCGAATGAATGGGGAATTTGAGGTTGTAGCAAGTGTAAGACTACTGTCTCACTTTTCAGCACAAGAAGCAGAATTGGTGGCGCTTATTGTCAAGCTCGAGAAACATTCAGGGCAGGAAGTGACGTGGACAGTGACTCTGCCTATGTGACATCAACAGTGCATGCAGGGCTAGCACACTCGGAAAGGAGGGGCTATCTCTGAGCGAACGACACTCCAGTGCAACACGCAGCATTATTGGACAGGCTTATCAAGACACTACAACCAACTCCCAGTAGCCATTGCAATAGTTAAATGCGCAGCACATACTAAGCAAACTGATTTGAGCTCTCGCGGGAACTAAACCGCAGACAAAGAGGCTAAAAGGGTTGCATATTCACCAGATATTTCAAGTTTTGATACTCCAGATGTAAAGGAAAAAGTAGTCACAATTATGATTGTAAATGAAGGGTTTCTTCATTTATCTAGAACACAGTTGATGGAGAGCCAAGGTAGTGCACAACAGGAAGAGCAAGAATGGTGGAAACAAAGGGAGTGTTCTTTATCCCCCTCTGAAGCATTGTGGCAACAGGACAGCACTGGAAAGATGTTGATGCCTGTAGCCTTGTTAAGGGTAGCGCTTGAACAGATGCACTACCCCTGCGCATGCAACTAGGGAAAGCCGTTCAGCAGCTATTGCGGAGGACTGGTTCATACCGAACCTGTTAGAACACATTTCATTTTATGTAGTAAATTGCATAGTATGTCAAAAGTTTACCGCTGGGCATACATTGCGAACAATCAGAGGAGTGATTCCTCAACCGAATGGTCCCTTTCAGCATTTATATATTGACTATGTTGATATGCTGCAAGTATGTAGTGGATACAGGTATATGATAGTGGTGGTGTGTCCCTTTTCTAGGTGGATTGAAGCATGGCCATGTACACACACACACCCTGATGCCACTTGCACAGCAAAGGTTTTAGACTGGGAAGTCTTTCCCATATGGGGAGTATGTGAGGTGCTGAGATCCAACTATGGGCCCCATTTTGTTAATGAAGTATTTAAAAAGATCATCTTATTGCTTATTATAAGACATACCTTTTCTTCTGCTTTTCACCTGCAAGTGAACAGAATATGTGAGAGACTCAACGGTCTTCTCAGAGAGATAATTGCTAAACTCAAATTGACACTGAAGAAGGGATGGCTCTATTGCCTTCCCCTAGCATTAAGGAATCAGCGCAGGTCGGACCATCACCTCACACCCCACAAGCTAGTGTCAGGGAGACGAAGGAGAACACCTTTTTCACCTCCATCGAGGAGCAGAAGTGATGACCAGAAGACTGCAGAAATGTTAGGAAATTAGTTACATGCTTATTTGACATGTATGACCGCTTGCATCTCTGTCATTTCAGATTAACTCAAGCACAAGGGGTGTCAGTCTCAGGAGACAGATGAAGACCATTCAGCAACCCGACTTCAAGAATTATTTCCTGAACCTAAATTATTTTTGGGATATTCAGTACTAGTGTGCAACTTCACAAGGAAGTGGCACAAACAAGCCCCGTTTTAGTGGACCCTTTATTGTGGAGAGAACGTTACTCCGTCAGCAGTAAAAGTCCAAGTGAGATGCGCATGGATACATTAAGGTGACGTGAAACCATTTGCTGGTGAGACTGATGCACCCCAACCATTGATTCGAAGAAAGACAAGAAGAAGAAGTTCCGCACATTCAGACTCGATCGACGACGAGGAAAAAGGATGCTAAGATTGCTGATTAAATAAATGCAAGTTTGTATTTGGACTGTGACTCACCCCAGACACTCTTTATAGATATTATAGCAGGAGTGCTAAGCAAAGCTCTCAAGTCACAGGAATCTTTGAATTGGACTATAGAAAGTTTTGATGTGATAAATATGCCAAATCTGGAATTTGAGTTCGATGACTGGAAACGTGAACAGTTTCCAGATTCCTTTCTCACTGAGTTTCTCTTTGGTGAAGCCCATGGTCCTATCAGATGCAGATGCCCATAGACTAACTATTGCTATCTTTGTATACATACTCTGAGCCTATCCTGCTCTTGTTGGGCGTAGTACTAATATACACATTTTTCTGCAAGATCCTAAAAATGGCCCTGCAATTAGGAGGATACGTGTGGCGATAGTGGAACAGATCCTGCAACTACAGGATCATTTGCCTGATTAAAAATGTTTTTTCCCTCCTTAAAGTAGTGCACATGCACAATGTGGACTGTCGAGAATAATGCAGTTACAGAAAATTAGCAAACTCAACGACGGGTGGAGAATCGAAAGTGGTGGGGACTGATGTATTGTTGCATAATATGTGCGTGCTCATAATTTATCATTGTTTTTCTGATTTTGCTAATCCATACTGTCTACTTCATTGATCCAAGTAAGGTAGAAGTCCCTTTGATTTTTCCCACTCCAGTGACTTATGCAGAAATGTCTATTACTGAAAGACCAAGGCCAAATGTGATTATCCCTACACCAGTGACACGGGTAAGGTCACCCATTTCTCTGACAAGTGTCCCTATGATTCTCCCTGTAGGAAGGACCCTTATTGATGTACTACA
Organism: Ambystoma mexicanum; assembly: GCF_040938575.1. Taxonomy (NCBI): domain Eukaryota; kingdom Metazoa; phylum Chordata; class Amphibia; order Caudata; family Ambystomatidae; genus Ambystoma; species Ambystoma mexicanum. Next base: position 545,451,644 of record NC_090939.1, read on the forward strand.
TGAGTATTATGCATGCACACTCCTTGCAAGAGGGAGACACAAGAGAACCTCAAGGGAAGATGATTACGAGTTAAATAATTATCTAGACAGTACAGCACATTTTGGGTATAACGTGTGGTATCAGCACAAGAAAAAGGTAGGAGAGATAACCTTGAAGGAGAGTTGCTATGTTTGTGCTATCCTACCTTATGTTATGGGAAATGAAAAGATATTCATGGCTGTGGAAGTAGCAGTCAGAATGCTCATTGCCTTATGCACCTTACACTATGCCATGCAAGTGGTCAGTTCCAGGGTCGAACAACATCCTTGGTATGGGTGAACGAGAAGACAGCTCCAGAAGAAAATGATTATGTGCAATATTTAAAGACAAGAGAGAGACCATACACCAGAGACCATGTGATAAGATATGAACATCCTGGAATGAATGGAGCAGGAATCTGTTCGGAAATAAACAATAAGTTTGATTGTCAAGGAAAGAATTATGAAGAAATACGAAGATGCAAGAAGTGAGGCCAGATGCAAATCAGGGTAACAGTACTTTCTCCAGATGGTTGGGAGGAAGGCATAGTTGTGTGCAGACCGGTGGCAGTTACAGGACATTACGAGCTAGTTATAGATCTTGTGGAGAAGGAATGTAAACCTATTTGGCCAAAGCTTGCAAAGTTTCTGACATGGGTTGTTGACAAAGGAGGCCAGTTGCAGATAGTGCCGCTGGCTAGTGCAGAGCTATGTTTCAGAAACAATGGCACAAGAAAAGTTGGAATTAATAAGCAGTGTGGCCGAATTTTCAATGTAATAGGAATAAAGGATGGAACAGTAGTGATAATGGACCACTGCTGGGCCTGTGGATCCAGAGCATACATGAAGTTGCCCAAGGACTGGGGAGGGCTATTTTCTATAGTATTCATCCATGTTCGTTCCAGCATTGGTGATTCCGAAGAGTGACCTGTACATTGGAGAGTTTCCAAAAGCAGATGCTCACCTGAGAAAGAGGAGATCAGTTACATTTCTCAATCAAACAAAGAGGGAGAACTACTTTTCAACTAAATTGATAGACGCCTTTGATTGTATTCCGAATGAACACAGGTTGTTCAGTCAGACTTCAGCAGTATTTGTGCCAATCTTCATGCCGGGGATCCAGAAAATGGCAAATGCAAAATGGTTAAAACGTACCAGATGGGGACTCCTCCAAACGATGAACACTACCATAAAGGGATTCAGTGCTATCAAGGAAGAACTGAGAGCCATAAGATTGATGACTCTTCAGAATAGACACATCTTGTAAATGGTTACAGCTATGGATGGAGCTGTTTTGCCAAAATCCGAGAATCATGTTTCACATTCATACCTTCGCAAGATGACGAGAATGGGATCTTGACAGAGGCCATATTCATGCTGACAAACCTGCACATCAAAATGGAAGATGAAGTAGAAGATATGTCAGATGACAGCTGGTTTGCATCAATCTTCTCATGGGTTCCACAATGGATGGTGAATATCTTCAAGTTCCTTGGAGCATTGTTGGTGGTGATCATTTTTGGATTGTGTGTGATCAGAATAATAATCACACAGTGCAAGAAGACAGCAAAGAAAGCGGTAGGAATGAAGATCATGATTGATATTGAGTCATTGTTTGGACCCAAAGAGCTGACAGATGAAGAAATCAAAAAGTATATAGAAGCACATATTCAAGCACCTGAGGGAACAAAGTTCCTGTATCTAAGAAACCACAAGAAGTATGCGGAAAGATGGATCTAATGCAGCCTGAATCGACAATGTAGTCTCATGACCTGGAGCATTGATAACCATGTAAATTCAGCAGGATCTCTGAAAGGAGTAAGGAAGACCGACTCCGAAGAAGCACTTTTTCAGACCAGGATGTCTAGATGTGAAGACTGATGGGAGAGTGGTTGATAAATCAACCAGAGGGGGGAGTGTAGAGGAGGAGCCAAGTGCCTCTACCGGAAGTCCCACCCCCATATTGGCTATATGTTGGAAACCAGAAAATGCTACATGCATGATGCCAATAATGGTCCCTATATTGCAAAGAGTCCTCGAAACAAGGTATCCATATATGATGTGCCCGCTGAGAAATGGTAGTCTTTTAAAGGAGGTTCTGGAAGAAGTATGAAGATGAATGAAAGAGAAGACTGGTGATGTCACATGAAGCAGAAATTACGGACCCAGAAGAGATGCCAATGGAGAGAGTATATAGACCAATGAAGATTGCACGTGCGTTGAGCACTGAAGAAAATGCAAGCCGTTTTATAATTGTACAGATGCTGAAACGCAGGTAGAGTAAGTAATCATAAGGCTGGCTATACGTAGTGAATAGACTGCAGGTGATGCCACCAATATATATATATATATTTGTGTGTATAGAATCTGGATGTTCACAATGCATTCTAGCAAACTAGGACCCCATGAACAGAAGGGCTGAAAGTGCGGCGCAGTAGAACAAAACAGCTGACAGCAAAGGAAAATTCTAGAAAGGTTGTCTGGCCCAGTGTCAAGGATTGGGGCAGCCAATAAACTGGTTATCTATTTGAGACGATACAATGAACGTGAGATTCGAAATGAGCTCCTGTTGAGGTGTAATGGAAAAACACTAGAAGTGCCAGGATTTATTCATTTAATAGTGTTAAATGTGAAGAAGGAGCTCCAAACATAGTCTCCTGTCACATGGTCAAGATGAAAATAGACTTTGGGCGAGCTAAACCGAGACCAGAAGATAAAACAATGATTACACTCTCTTCTATTATCAGACGCAATGATACATGCAAGGCCGAGTTCAAAGATTAATTTGAATGGCAGACAGTAGGAGTGGTGATGGATGTTGGGCTAATTCGGTGGGGAGGCATGGTCAAGTCCAACCCTCCAGCACCTGGGGTACCAGCTTGCGTGCGACTAGCGAATGGAATATTCCAGAAGGGTACAAGCGTGCCAACCAATCATAGAGGGCCACATAGTGAAGAGCCCTATAGTGTGAAAGCCAATGAAATGTGTATTTTATGACACCGAAGATGACTTGCAAAAGAGCACCAGGGCACGACTCCGATGGTGATAGTTCGCAGCCCAAATATCCTTTAACATTAACTAGAGGGACTTAGCTGTCCACCTGACCTTAGAGATCCAACCACAATGATACCCCCCATAGAAAGTATATCTAGACGTTCTCCTTAAGCCTATCAGAATCTCATGTAGGTTTTCTTATTTTGCCATGTAGTATGACGTCACGCATGATGAATTTCTTTTATAAATATGTGTTTTCTCATTTGAAACATTGAGAATGCTTCGGAAGCCGTTGATGCCCGTGGTACTCCCTCTTTTAGATACTTGTTAATAAAACAGCTAAAGATTTGCCAACTTCCTGGGTTGGTCTGATTATCGGTGTCAGAGTAAAATCTTCATCCCCATCCATCCCAGGTAGCGCTACCTCGCTTAAAGACCTACGGGTACAAATATGTGTGGCTTGTTCTGGGTATTTGATCTGGACCGCGCACGCGAGCGCTGAATGGTTGTTATTTGCTGCACATGGCCACGCAGCCTGCTCAGACGTGTAATATAACAAAAGCAACATAAGCATGAAGACTTTCGGATCCCGTTTCATTTTGCTATTTTGCTGCAATAATCTGGAGAATGTAGTCTTCAATAAAATTTAAAGCAATCACAGGATTCGAACAACGTTCGCGTTCATGATTTGTTTTTGCTATTTTTTTTTACAAGTGCAGACAGATTGCGATTTCGATAGAGGGGGCACGTTTTCACATTAGCATGGTGTGTATTGTTATGGTAAATATGTATGACGTCAGACGCTGTGCGTCTGATGCCATTGACATCATCACGACAGATAAATGCATCAGAATCTTAAAATGGCGGTGCTTATTATGCAGAGCGCCGCGAGAGGGTCCATATGGATGTTGAGTTAAGACAGCTTTATGTAAGTAGCATCGGGAGTGATAAAATTGTGTAAGTAATGACCAAGTTGTGTATTGATAGATTACTTTGGATTATGCACGTGCATACCTGGTTTGCTGCTGTTGTTTTATAGATGCTTGATTGGCACTTAATCGTATGGAGTGCTATTGAAAGCGGACTAGAGATTATTTATATGAAAGTGTGAATTGAACGTGAGGAGCGCCATTAACCAACATGGGTTTGTAATTGGTGAAGAGTAACTTCACGAGTAGGCTCTTAGGGTGCTGATGCAATCTTTGATTTTTGGTCTTTTCAGGGAATGTTTGGAGTAGGAGTAGGGTGACCAGATTAAAAAAGTTAAAAACAGGACAGGGCAAGTGACATAAAAGTAGGACTAACTTCTTAAAAGTGGCTGTCCAGACACTACACTTCAGTAGCGTTTGGAGGAGAAGTGGCTTTGAGTGTTACCAATCGAATAAACACATGTTATAATCAATTTATCACAAACGAACACTATCTTAAGCTGTAAAAAGCAGCATTTCTTCTGTGCGCGCTGTGCCTGCCAGCTGTGAAAAACTACTACCAAAAACCGGGACCACTGCAGTTTCCAATGGGAGCATAATCTTGAGAAAGGGGGACAGAGCAGCAAAAACCGGGACAGTCCCGGCAAAACCGGGACATCTGGTCACCTAAAGTAGGAGTGATACCGCACAAACAGCAATACTAGAAGACGTATCTACTGACACATAGGGAGAGAGTTGAACGTTGTGTATTTCATAAAGGTAACTCAACAGCAATATTTAAGATATGAACTGAGCACTGTGATTGTGTTCCTATATACCGGTAAATCCTCAATGTGTATATGCATGTTTGTAGGGCTGTAATCCTGTCGGAATGCGTTTATGAGTCACGCACTTTGGTGGAAACGTGCAACTCGTGCTGAGTGAGGAAGAGACCTACACTCAGTTCACATTGATATACTGTAATGATGAGATAAGGTCTGTTTTATGGGATTTGTGGTGGGGCTCAGCGAGTCTGTGGTAGAATTGGAACACATTCTGGTACACTAGGGGATTATACCGGGCATAATCACACATAGGTACATCTTTTTCAATTTGGTGGTGGCAATATGACTGCAGTGGTGAAGGCATGACTTAATGCTCATTAGTTATGCAGGTCGAGGTGCAGAATAACCCGTCAACCAATGTACTGTTTTAGTAGTCATTATTCTGTCTATAATCTTCTGTTTCCTCTCACCTCAACCCATTTGCAGTCCGGCATTTGGTTCATATTGTTTTATTACTTGCTGTAATATGTGTGGTGGAAATGTGTTTCTTTTATTTTTTTTATATTTGACTATCAATTGCAGGCCATGTAAAATACGTAATGATTTATTGTCACATGATGGGGATGCAATTATATATATTTGTATTTATATATTTATTTACTATATTATGGATATGTCTGTTGGCACTGTAGCCCTGGTGCAACACTTTACTGAAGAGGGCGAAACACGCATTGGCAAACCAGTAAAGAACATATGTAAAATAAAAAAAACGGAATTTGTCAGCATTTGAAACAATCACTTGGAATTTAAATTTTATTCTAATAGGATGTGGCACAAATGGTCTAGTGTTTGTGAATATGCATGTACAGTGACAATGAGTTAGTGTTTCTTCCTTGGACCAATGCTAGCCTGCACCTTCAAATCACAATTATAATATTACAAAGATTAATTAGTAAAAGTGGTTTGGGGGGGCAGTTCTTTGGAATGTTTGCCAATTTTTTCCTAAATTACTACTATCACCCTGCCACCAATCCAAACTGCAACTGTGATTCACAATTTGTTTACCAATCATTGGATTCCTCCCCTCAATTAAGCAAGAAAGCCAGATGGGCCGGGCATTACTGCGTCAGGTAATGCCGCCGAGTCGAGTTAAAGGCCCAAGCAAAGTGAGGGCCTTAACGTTAGCCTCAGGGCATTACCAGACCCAGGTAAACATATGAGCGAAAACGCTATACATCTATCGCTGCAGCATGCTTCTGTCTTGGACATTAAAAGACGTAAAACCATCATTCATGTTTTCACCAGTCATGGCCTCCAACCTCTCAGAAATGCAATCAGAGAAATGTTATTGTATCTGCAGTATTTTTGTAAAATGTTATCGGTTTCGTTCATAATTTTGAAGGCTTTACAATCACTGCTTCGGGCTTCTTTTTTTCAGAGCTGTTACATTTCTCCTGGCAACAGATCCCAAAAACAGTACAATATGTTGCCATTCAGTGACACGCAAGCAAATGCAGAAAGCAGAAGATCCACACACCTGGCCAAAACGATGACTCACAAATCTCCATCAGAAGGACTTTCAGGGGTATCTAATTATAAGGAAATGGAAATAGTCAAATATGTCTGCAACATTCCAGCTGTCATGATTTGGCCTCTAATATTTAGAAAATCCACCCAAGCATAAAAAGGGAAAAATACACTTTCTGAAAACAAATTGGAACCATGACAACTAAAATGTTGAATTGGCGACATATAATTATGTTATGACATAGTCATCAAAGGCTTTATTGAATGCACATTCTAGATAACAACTAAAAGAGAAATGCAGGGGTGGGGACCAGCAAGAAATGTCAATCGGAGCACATGCACAACAAGCACGGTTTTGAGAAATTTGAGAAATAGATATTTTGATTCATCGCTTTCCCATTGAAAATTTCATTTCTGGTTAATTAATCCCTGCGTCTTGGTCATATGCATCTGGTGGATCAATCATGGTTTAAACTTTCCATTTGTATATCAAAGAGGGATCTAGTCTCCCATCATGCTGGCAACTCACACTTTGGCTGCAAGCAGCTCAGAACACTTACTATGGCGTTTAGTCAAGGAAGGGCGTAGACAAACACAATCCTGGACTGTCTGCCACGCAAGAAGTCCTTTATCAGATTCCTTTCCAGGAAGCTCGGAGTCTGGGACAATCCATCACATGCCAAACGTGTTTCTTTCCATGTCATGCCCCCTATAACAGCCATCACTACAACCTTTGCTTGAGTGTCTGTAATGTGAGCTATGGATTAGATTATTCTCAACAAAATCAACAATATTCTGCAATTTTTAACAACTGAATTTAAAGATTGAGTGGCAACCAATCCACAGAAATGGCCTTAGTGCATTGTTCCTAGCACTTGGACGGGTAATACCAACCACTGATGACCTTTGTCATGGGCGACTGTGAGTGAGAATGGCAAAGATGCTGATCCGTACAGACAGGTTTTTATTTCTCCCATCTAGAATATTGCTATTTCTTTACTGCAGACATGAGTAAAAAAAAATAAGGTTTTTTTTTCAAATGTATCACAGGGGCTCTCATCAGTCCCTCATCCAACATCCACTAGGACATCCTGATCTTTCTCTCCTGGGTGCAGTTTTCAGGGATTTCTGAACCCGCTTCAGTGGGTCTGTTGATTTGGGGTTTACTCGGGTTGATGGTCAACAATCTGTCAAAGTCTTAAGGTCTCCTCCAGAAGCCTAAGGCAGCTGCAGAGTCTTTCACATATCAGACGCTGCTCCCAGGGATTGTGGGGTATAGTTGGTCGTACGTCCACCTACTGGTCACCTCACTGCTCTTGATACCCCCTTCATAGATAGCTCATCATACACAGCCTGTCCCTTAATGTATTTGTACTCACTTGTTCGTTCATCCTCACCTTTCCAAAAAGTGTCTTCGAATGGTCTGGCCAACCAGAGCCTCCGTAATCACTAGGAGTATGTGGGTAGCCTGACATCTACACTCCTTTTAGAGCAGGAGGAAATTATCTCCCCAACTAACCAGTTAGTCTCTCTCCCAGCCTCCCCCTGGTGGTTGGCTCCTGTTGATTTCCTTGTCAGATAGTAAGCGCTCTCCAACCAGTCATTTGTCAATGTACTCCTCTTCCCAGATGGGTAAACATTATCCTACAAAGTAATCTCCTCTTCTCAAACTCCTTCTCCCAAACTTCTCCCTTCTCTATGTTCATTTAGCTCCGATTCTCATCCAAACACATTCCTTTAACTTATACTCAAACACCTTAAAATTTGAGACTGGCTAAGCCTGCTTTTATTTTCTGGTACCTCCAACATTGATGTGGAGTACATGGTAGAGTGCTTGGGATTTGCCCATGTGCCTGACGTATATGGTCTGAAAAGGTCCTTGTCTGAGGTTATATAAAGGGATGCAGCCAACTTGGACTCCAAACGGGCTCTGGCCATATGAGGACGGGTCCACTTTCCTTGCTGACCATTCATTTACCTCACTTTGCAATCTTACCACTCACTCACATGGTAACTCTCTTCAAACTTTCTTCCTCTCCTCTTCACTCCCCACATCTAATTTCACTATTGATCACTTCCCATTGGGGCATGTATTTTAGCATCACCATGTCCCCCACCTCTCTCTCCCCCTCCCAACCCTGCCATCTCCAAAGGTAAAGCCAATCTAGACTCCTTTACCCCAGCTCAGACCAATACCAGTTCTCACTTCTCTCGCTTGCTCCTCCACCAGTCTCTTCTATTGAACAGACCTGTTTTTGCTTTAACCTAGCTCTCTGCAGCCTTTGATCACCACTATCCATCTAATACCTTCACCTTTGTACCTCTTGCTGACAGTCCTGAATCACCCTTCAAATCTGGCTCCTTAAAATATAAACACAATGCCACCTCCCTAGAATGCATACATCCTGTTCTCATCCTTTTCTCTTTGCTTATCAGAATGCCTTTGTCTCTTTCACTACAGCTTTTGACTCTGCCAAAGCATTATACTTCATGAATCTAATTACTACCCTGCTATCTCACCCAAACTATCCTCCACTTTACCAGCCATGCAGGCTTCTCCCCTTCATGCATTATCATGTATCCACTCTGCTGAGTTTGCCCCCTACTTCTAGTCCAACATTCTAAAAAGTGACGCCTCCACCCAGTTAACATCCCAAAAGGCTGTATCCTTGGATCTCTACTATTCATCCTCTACACTCCCTTCCTCAGTCAACTGATCACGGTTTTTGGGTTCTCCTACCACCTCCTTGCAGACAACACACAAATCGCTTCCTTCCCTACTTTAACGCCTAACCTCTTTGTTGTATATCTGCTTGGCTCGCTGCGATCCATCAATGGATGGCACTTTGTTGTCTTTTGTTTAACTCCTCCAAGACTGGAGTCATGTACGTTATTGCATTCAAGGCCTCCTCCCCTGCCTTCACACATCTCTTTTTCACCCAACATATTCTCCCCTCACCAAAGGTATGCATCTTTGGGGACCTGTTTGACAGCGGTCACAACCTTCACCACTTTATTACTTCTACCTCTACTGTGGCTAGGATAAACCTGCTTAATAGCAGGACAATCCTCCTCCTCCTCACTCACAATGCTACAAAAGCACCATACTGATCTCGGTACTTAGCCACCATGACTTCTGTGCAAGCCTCCTAATGCTCATCCACTCTACTTTTTCTCTCGACCTGAAATAGTTCTCATCATCATACCCTCTACACTCGTCGCTGCTCTTCTCCCACCCCAAAACATTGCCTCTATGTGCATCTACGTGATCACTTTCTATGAAAAAAACACCTCCTCTTTAAATGACTACTGCTTGTGTTCAAATCCATGCAGTAGCTTTCACCTCCTACCTAGCTAACACCATCACTACTCTTCTCCTTGCAACCTCTACTCTAGCACAATCCCTACTCTCTCAGTCCTCCATCCACTCTGTTTCTCCTCTCGCTTCAGCTTCACTCCACCCTACAGTCCACTCACTCAAACCTGCACTAAAGCTACACCTCCTGAACCAAGTAGGAGCATCCTCTACTTACATGTCTCCAATCCTCTGGCCATTCCACTCCTAATCCCACTGTATATTCCACCCTGCATAAAGTCAGTCCCCTCGGACCACTGTCTTTTATCTGTCTGTCTTCTCTCTGGTTTCAGTACAATGTATTCCTCAACACTGACCTGTCGGTTGCTCACTAACTCTTCCTCTACTGTATGGCCCCTGACTCAAGATTTCCCCGATTTGCTTTTGTAAGTGTTTCTGGGTGAAATAATACAAAAAACACAATAGACAACTGTACTAGCCGTGGAAGGTCCCTTGATACACATTCTGTTTACTCAATAAGAAACCTTATGTGAAAGCCTTCTGTGAGATAACTTTATCCCTGCTTTTGATTATCATTAAACCCCTCTTTGAGAGCCAGGAATGCTCATCATCATCATCATATTGTATTGTACATTATTGTATTTATTGATAAAGGAAGGGGTGTTTCGATCAATAGGTAAACAATAAGGTCAGAGCAGTAAAGTGAGTGTGTGTTTTTGTAGTAGATTGTGTTTGCCTAATGACAGAGCTCACAAAAGAAAATATAATGGGGCAACAAAGACAATGTACAGAATTATTTACAATTTGCACATGCTAGAACTACCCGTAAACATTATTAGTAGAGCTGGGGCAGTGGTGTTGATTGGGATGATAAGACAGGGATGCCCCAAGAGAGTGGAGGTGTGGTTTGAAGGCAAATTTGAAAGCTGGGATCATGGTGATGTTCTTTATATCTGGGGGCAGGAAGTTCAAATGGTAGGAACTAAGGAGACTGACGGAGCGGTGGCAAGAGGCAGCGCTTGGTAGGTGGGGGGAAATAAAGTAGTGTTAAACAGAAGAAAAAATGAGCTGGGATTCCAGGACGAGAGGATATCAAGTTGCAGAGACACAAATGGGAGCCCCTGTGCCCGGAGGGCCCAAACAACCCCTTGTAAAAAAAATGGGCCTGGCTCATACAAGGTCACGTGACATTGAGGGTTCAGTATGGAAAGGAGTACCAATGCCAGTGATGTTGTGGGTGAGGCACTAATTCTATAGCATGTTTTTTTCAAATACTTCAAAAGCACAATTTGTTTATCAAAGATTGTGTTGGCACAATATGAGATTGCAGTAACTCAGGTTAAAAAAAATCGCCTAACAGTTTATGCGTGCTGAAACTTTGTTTGAAATTATTTTTTGCTGCCTTAGCCATTGAGTCTGATGCTTCAAGCGCTATTAAAGAAGCATATTTATCCAGGATATGTCAGTATTACATCAATGGATTTTGCAGGATATTGGTGTTCCTGGAAAGGAAAAACATGACAGTAGCTGATTATATTGGACACCTTATAGTTTTTATTTTGTTCATTATACTTAGACAATGTGAATTTATCTAGGGATTTGGTTAACCATTTCTTGAAGTTCTCCAATCCTGTCTCTACCTTGAAACTGACTGATTATCAAAGCAGGAATCTGTCAAGTGGGGAGACAATTCATCCAGTTCTATTTCAATCATGCTGTGGAAGGCCAGTTTTATTTATTTATTTATTGTATTTATTAAATGTATGCAGCACCCAGACCCGTGGGTATCATGGTGCTTGAACTGGAATAGGTAAGAAACAAGACATAATGAAAATGCCAGTGAAGACAGTCATAGGCAGGTTAATTTTGTTTGCCAAACAACCAGGGTTTCACTTTTTTATTCTGAACATGCAATAGGATGGCTCATTTTTGAAGGTAGGAGGAAGGGACTTTCAGAGGGTGGGGGCTGTGACACAAAAGCCAGATACCTCTGCTCATTTGTTTTTGAATCTGGGGGTTATCAGAGTGAGGCTGGATGAGGAACATAGAGCGTGCACAAACGGTTTTGTGGATCCGTGGGGATTGAGGTAGGAGGGAGCATTGTTGTGGAGACAATGGTGCATAGTGGTCAAAATGTTAAACTCAATACAGGCTTTAATGGGGAGCCAGTGGACATTGCGTCTGGTTGACGAAATATGGACCAATCGCCCCAAGCCTGTGGCTGCTCTAAGAGCCTTGTTTTGCAATCATTGCAGTTTGGAGCCTGAGAGTAAGACAATGCAATGGCAGAAGTGCCTGAGAGTAAGACAATGCAATGATCCAGTTTACTGCCTATGATGGCTCTAGCAAGAGTTAAGCAATTGTCCAGACAAAGCAATTGTCTGATATGAGTGATGAGTTTGGAGGTGTATTGTGTGAGGATGTCAAAACATTAACATGTTTGGTCATGTTGAGCTCTGCATCCAGGTAGACAAAGAGTTTTTACTTACTTCGAGACTGGGATTGTGGTGCTGTCAATGATGAGGGAGGAGAATGCAGGGTCCAGGCATTTGAGATGGTGAGCGTAGTCCACAAGGAGCATCTCAGTTTTGTCATCATTTAGACAGCGGTTGTGGGTGGCGATCCAGTTCTGAATGATGCTGTAGATCTTGTTGACGGTGAAGGTATCATGTGCATAGTTTCCTGAAATGGGAAAGAGGATTTGGGTGTCGTCAGCCAAGTTGGTGTATGGGATGACAAGGGTGTCTAGGTGGTCAAAGAGGGGCTTAATGTAAGGACTGTAGAGGGTTGGACAGATACAGGAGCCGTGTGGGATGCCAAAAGGGACTTTGATAGGATCTTCTACTGCATCGCCAATGAAAACCTGTGAGGTACGTTTGCTCAAAAGGGACTTGATTCACATGGAGGCCTCCTTGGAAAAGAAAAACTTTGTGGACAAATGCTGACACAGAATATCATGGTCGACGAGGTGAAAAGCAGCAGAAACGTCAAGAAGGAGCAGGATAGCGAGGCTACCTGAGTCACGGATATTGTCTAGCTGGATTTTGAGATCGAGCAGGGCTGTTTCAGTGCTATGCTTGGGTCAAAAACCAGATTTCCATACACCGAGCAGGTGATGAGATTGAAGGAAGGATTGGATCTGGGTGTATGCTGTGTGATCTAGTATTTGAGGAGGACAGCTACCATCATGATAGGATAGCAAGTGGTTGGGAGGGAGGGGTCTAAGGATGGTTTCTTGAGGGTGGAGTGATCCAAGCTTCATATCAAGAAATTGTGTTTCGAAGTGCCCACAGGGCAAAGGGGAGGGAACAAGGGAACAAAACAAGACAGTGGTAAAAAAATAACAATGATGAGGAAAAGGCAGAGGCAGTCCTACTAGGCCTTGTGAACATTCAGAACATGCACGTGCAGAGAGAGAGAGAGGACAGGGAGGGTAAATTGTAGAGGTTGAACAGAGGGGGAAGTGCCAGCGAGCCAGTTGCAGGGCAACTGGTAAGTGCCAGGCAGTGACCAGTAGGTAGGAGAGTGGTCCCCTGCAAGTATAATAAGTGCGGGCCTGTGAGACAACACAGGCCAGGGGGAGGGCAGAGGCTGCAGGCGAGTGGACAGAAGATTAGGGCTCAGACAGATAGATAAGGCCCCAGGCCACCAATCTGAACAACTGGGGGTTAGCACGGGAGGGTGGGGGAAGGAGGAGGAGAAGATAAAAGACTTTAGGCACTTGTAGAATTTGAGGAGTTCCGACTCAAGACAGAGAGGAAGGGCAAGGCTGTTCCAGAGGAGGGAGCCAGCCGAGGAAAGAGATTGCCCACCCACTCACTGCTTAGACAAGCACAGAGTTGGAGCCAGAAGATCGGAGAGATCTGGAGGGAGAGTATTTGGTGATAGCAAGTTGTAGATAGTGTGGTGCCAGGCCCAAGACAGCATTTTGGATTATGCAGAGGGATTTGAATTTGATCCTTGCAGCAACCAACAGCCAGTGATTTTAGGGCTGAAGAGATGCAGTCCCTGGGCTTGAGGCCAAGGATAAGTCTTGCAGCACTATTCTGTATTAGCTGGTGGGGGAGGAGAGAGGAAGATTGTAGATTAAGTAAGAGGCTGTTGCAGTAGTCCAACCTAGAGAGTACCAGAGCTCTAGTCATTGGGCCTCATTACGAGGCTGGCGGTAAAGGGTTAATGGCACCAGTAATGCCAGTGTCGTTAACACCTTTCTGCTGCATTACGAGGTCCCTTAGCGGGTCCCAATAAGGCCGGATGGTAAAACCAGCCGTCCTTAGCGGGAGCCGCTAAAGGACCAGGGAGCCAATAACGGGCCCTTTATTAGCTCCCTCCCCATTCCCATTGAGCCCTATGGGGGCTCAAATGGGAATGGAGATGAGTATTTTGAATGGGGATTTACCGGGTCCTCCAAGGTTGGAATGACCCGGTAAATCCCCATTCAAGGAACCCAGACCCGGACACAAGTTTGGAGGCAGCCATAGCGCTAATAGCACCATGGCTACCTCCAAACTCGTAATGACCCCCATTGAATTTCTGGGGAAAAGCGAGGAAAGGGAGGGTGCCTCTGAGGAGTTGGAAATGGGGCTTCTTGGCAAGGTTCAGGATGTGAGGAAGGAAGGAGAGTGAGGAGTCAAAGATAACTGCAGAGTTTCCGGCTTCAGAGGAAGGAGAGGGGTGGGGCCATAGAGTGTCACCAGAGTGAAGGGAGGAAAGAAAGAGGAAACTGGAGTCCCAATAGGAAGGGTCCCAGTCTTGCTGGCATTGAGACAGAGATCCCAAAACTCATCGTATATCTCTCAAAGCACTAGTTCTAACTCACAAGGCCCAGAACAATGCAGCCCCTGCCTACTTATCCACACGCTTTACACAACATACAGCAACCAGACCTCTGAGATCTGCTCAGGCTCACACACTGGCTATCCTTAGTTTCAAGCTACAGACAGCCGGAGGCTCGAGCTTCCCAGTCCTTTCGGCTAAGCTCTGGAACGCCCTACCCAATGCTCTCAGAAATGTTCCACACGTCCACTCCTTCAAACATAAAACCAAACAGTGGCTATAAGAACGGGATACCCTAGCCACACTTTAATTTATACAGCTGTTAATCCTCTCACCTGCGAACTGTCTGTACACTGTTATAGAATGTTTATACTGTATACTCTTCTCTATGCAATGTTCTTAACTACTTGTAAATATGTGTAAAATGTAAAATGTATATATTGCTGTAACTTGTAACTGCCCGAAAAAAATGCACCCAGATGCCCCGGGGCAAGGTGCTCACTACAAATAAAATAAATACCAATACAAATACAAATACACCAAGACTGGATAGCAGATAAGCAGTCAGGAATGGTAGAAGTAGTGGGATTATGTTCAGAGGGAAGTTTGAAAAAGAGTTGGGTGTCATCTGCATGACACTGGAAGTGCAGGTAGAAATTGGAGATAAGGTGGGCAATCGGGGCAAGGTAGATGTTAAAGAACCACAGTGAGAGGTTCGAGCCCTGGGAAATTCCACAAGTGGAGATAAAGGTGGGGGAGGAGAAAGAACCCAGGATATGCTGGGAGGGACAGTCAGTGAGGAAGGAGGTCAGTCAGTCTAGTGCCCGCTCCGAGATAACCAGGGTACCATGGACCTGCTTTATGAGGATAGAGTGGTTGACCAGATTTAAAGCAGAGGAGAGACTGAGTAGAATGCGAACAGCAGGTGAGTTAGAGTCAAGAGATGCAAGTAGTTCTTCACGAGTGTAGAGGAGAGCAGTTTCTGTGCCTCTGGATGCTCTGAATCCAGATTGATGTTCGTGTAGGCAACCAATGAGCTCAGTGAGCTGGTTTAGGTGGGGGAACACCAACCTCTGAGCAGGGCAGATGTTACCTTTGTAATTAGAGGGTTTGAGGAGCTATATGGGTTTGAGAACTTCTGCTGGGGTGACTGGGGAAAAATTGAATAGAGGAGGGGTGGGTTGTTCAGTGTCAGAGGAATATGTGGGTGCACTCGAAGAGGTAGGTTTAGAGGTGAGTAGGATTTTCTTTGTGGCAATTTTGTCATCTACTGAGTCCATTTTATTCACAAGGGTAGTTTTGGAGGGTCGTGCACCAGGTTTTGTCAGAGCGGACCTGGGAACTGTTGGGGACAGGGTTCTCTAGCTCTTTAAGAATGGTGAAGAGCTATTTGCTGTTAGAGCTAGGTTCTGATATTCTTGTGTTGCAGATGTTAGTTTTGGCCGCTATTAGTGTTTGTTTGTAGAATTTGGCAAAGGTGGTTAAGGCTTCATGGTTGGCTGGAGTAGGGTGTTTTCTCCAAGCATGCTCTAAAGATCATTTCTGTCTACAGAGCCCAATCAGTTTGTCAGAGAATCATGAGTTAGCATGCCGGTCTGGTTTGCAGGTTTTGAATCTAAGAAGAGTGTGGTGATCCATGGTGAGCAAGAAGGCTTGGTTGTAAAGAGTGGATAATACCCGAGGATCATGGCTAGTGGGATTAAGGGAGGTGAATAATATCTGTAGTGTGGGAGCGATTGGAGGTGTTGTGAGCCTTTGGGTGTTATAGTCTAATATGGGGGATGGGCGAGGGGTGATGATAGAGAGGTGGGAGTGGGACACTTGGAAATAAATCAAAGAGTGCTCAGACCAGGGCACAGCACTAATCAAGGAAATAGACATGGTGGTGTTGAATGTGAGGATCCAATACAGGATGCAACCTTTAATGTGAGCTGGGATGGTGACATGTTGGGTGAAGTTAATCTCTGCAAGTGAGCTTGTAAGGGCTGAAGCTCTGGAATTTCAGTGGTTGCAGACCGTAAAGTCACCCAGTAAAATGAACTTTGTGGCAGTCTTGATTAGGGGAGTGAAAAGAAGAGAATTGTCATAGTCGGAGGTGCTCTGCGAGTTAGGTTGCTTGTAGACGAGCAGGATGTTGATGAAGGTTTGGGGATTGAGAGTCAATTTGGTGAATAATATTTGATAGGCTGGCAGTGAGGGAGTGGGGTTCTCTCGAGGGGCAGGGACGATTTGGTGACGCAATCTTTTTTGAGGATGGTATAACCTGGGAGATGGCCAGTGAGAGCGAGGCACCCGCTGTGCTGTGGAGCCACAATTCAGTGATGGCAAGGAAGTCAAGGTACTGTTTGGGTAAAGGAGATTGGGTACTGTAAGGGTGGGAAAAATAAAAAGGTTGAGCAGTAAGTGTAATCGCTGATACAAGATGAAAGAGGAAGTGGGAGAGAGGAGTTTAGCTGCTGAGTTAGTAAGAGAGGAGGTAGAAAGTATTTGGGGTGGGCTGTGTGCAGCTAGGGTAGGACAGATAGAACAAGGGTTGCAGCTATATGTGGTCGAGGTCTTACCTTGAGTGCTACTGATTAGCTTGTGTGGCATGGGCTGCATGTGACTGGAAACTGAGAAAGGAACAGCAAGCTGATGCTGTTTTCTGCCCGTGGTTGGGGATGAAGGTTGTATCCGGAATAGTGGGCGCATTGGGATGAGAGCTAGGATGGATGTGATTAAGGGGGTGGGGCTTGTCGCATGTCTGCATGCGCTGCACACATCCGGACAGGTCCAGACAGATGAGGGACTTACAAGTGGGCCTTGTGAGTGGGCCGGCTTTGCCTGCCAGGGGTGGGCCGCATCTTGATGATGTGTTGCCGTTGTCATATCAGCTGGTGCAGGGGGGAGCCACTTTCAGGCTCCGGAGTGCAGGGGTACAATGAAAATTAGTTGGCCATGTGTGGATGGGTGGAGATGGCATAGGGGCTATCCTGGAAGGGACCTGTGCTCCTGCTCACTGGTGAGGAGCCCAAGTGGGCTGTCCAAGGCAGTTGGGCTGGAGGTTGACACTGCTTCAGAGGAGGCAGCTGGATGAATGGTGACCAGCAGACAGGTGTGGGCCTAACAAGTGGGCCTTGGGAGTGGGCAGGCAGCACTTGCCAGCAGTGGGCCAAATCTTAATGATGTGTTGCGGTGGTCCAATCAGCTGTAGCGGGGGGGAAGACACTTTCATGCTCTGGAGTGTGGTGGTACGACGTAAACAAGTCAGCTGTGTGTGGGTGGATGGAAATGGGTTGGGGGCCATCTTGGAAGGGAGCTTGTGCTTCTGCTCGCTGGTGAGGAGCCCAAGAGGGCTGTCCAAGTCAGTTGGGCAAGAGGTCGACATTGCTTCTATCTTGAACTGAAAGCAAACATTGATGCTAACATTTCAGGTGACTGTGAATACTAGATTGTTAGCGCTGCTCCCTTGTTGGGTATGGTCAAATACCAGGCAGGAAAGGCTAGCAGATTCTTACTTTAGCATTGGCTTTATTGAACTATGAACCGGCGTTGGAGGACTCAGAAGTGGTCCCTCTTTGGTGCAGTTTGAGTCCTGTTACTATTTTTACTGTCTGTGGGCTGCATGTTGCTTTGCTTCATTTTTTAGCTTTTATAGCTTCCTGGGCCCTGCTCTTCACTGAGTTGCCCTTTAAACAGTTATCTCTGGTCATCAACGTGTTGTACCTCAACCCAGAGGTCAATTTGGAGAAGCATCTGAAGCATCAATGGCATGGAAGTGCAGAGTGTAGTGACCTTGCTTTGCTCCAGAGTTTCCAGTACCACCACTAAAGAAGCTACTCTTGGTTTCACATAGGTGTCTCATTCTGGAGGAGCAGTTCAAGTGCATACTGTTGCGGCAATGCTGTTGTGATGCTGGAGTGCAGTGCAGTCAGCTTCCCTTTTCTATGCACTCGTGACCTTTGTCTGGGTTATTCTCTTGGCCTGACCACAAGCCCAACCTGTCTTACTTACAAGCCCTGGCAGTCTAGAGTGGGTGGGTGCAGTTGTTGCTCTGTGGAAGCCAGCAAATCTCTGCTCTCGACCCTGCAAAGTGCCTGATAGAAGCTGGGGAAAGAGACTGAGAAGAGGCAGGGAAGAAGTTGATGAACCACAGTGGAGGCTTTGGAGGAGAGGCCTTGGTTCAGTTGTTGTTGGGCTGCTACTGAGGGATCTCTTCTGATAAAATACATCACACATATTTTGTGGAGTCTGGATTACCTCTGAATCCACTTTAAATGCATGTATAGGCACCTAGAGTGGGTTGTAGGACCTTGAAACTGGAAGTCATGGCTAAGAGAAAGGCTAACTGGGCCTCCTCTCTGGCACCTTAGATAAAACGAAGAGGAAGGAGGGGTAGGTAGTGTAATACACAAATGGGTGGTTAGATCACATTGTCTTTTTAGAACAGCAATAGGGGGTCGATGCATTGCACTTTGAAGAATACGCCACAGGCAGATATTGAGGTCGATGAACCTTTGATTTCTGCAGCGGCTCAACTGCGTCTGACCCCAATTAGCCATACTATGTGGAGGTCTTCTGCTTGCCCCCGACACCTGTCTTTTCTTATGACTCAGGCTTCATTGCTCCTGCTCTAGTTTTGAATTGTTGCCCCCTTCCTCCAGCAGCATAGTCAACCCCACTGAAAAGGAGCTAGATGTTTGGAATCAGGAGCATGCCCAGAAGTTACAGTTCTCTTCACTCAGCTGCTGGGAGAGTTTAAAGTTATGAGTACGTCAATTAACTTTGATGAGGTCTGTGGGAGTCTTCAGATGTAGTAAATAAACAGATCAAGACACTACAATGAGTAGTGAATGACTAAAGGAAGAAGAAATAAAATAAGGGTGAGGCCCTGGAAATTACTATATCTACTCATGCCTCTAAAGTGAGTGTGGTACCTAATCCCCCTCATTGCACAAAAAAAGTATTTTACAGTGAAGCATTATGCCTCATGGTCCACACTGAGTCTGATTGCCTGGTTTATTGGCAGTCAAATAGCACAGTGAAGTTTTAGTCCTCAAGGTGGGGTAGCCAGGCAGAAGAGAGGTTTAGAGAAATATATATGTCTAATTGACCACGGCCCCCACCAACCTATCCCGCCTCAGTCTCCCAGACTTTGGGAAGGGGCAGTGGTGCTCTCTTGTGCCTCCAGAAAATTCCAGAATGTTCTCCCTAGGCCAGCTCCCCTTTTTCTTTCTCAATAATGTGCTGCTGCCTCCCGCTTCCCCATGCAGCCAGGGCCAATAAGGTAACATGCTCGTTAAGAGAGAGGAGGAAGTGTTCATCAGTAATTCAGACTGACATTGTAGAAGGCTGCAAGATTTAAGGAATATATTCACTCTTATGGCACTGATTGTATAGGTGTTAGGTTGCAGGATGCAGTGTTAGTGAGGGGTGTAATATTTAATGCATCTGAGAAGCTTGCTCTTGGCCCATTTGCATTTTTCAGTCAAATGTACTCCCCTAACTCACCACATACATAACAATCAGCTTGGACAAACCTTAGTAGATAGTTGGAGGCATTTGGGGTTGGTTCGGCCAGAAGAGGAAATACTTATAAGAGCCCCCAGCCTCTCTGACCAGGTTCCTCTTGGATCCTCAGATAATGGGCCTCATTACGAGTGTGGTGGTTCAGAAACAAGGGTGCCAGTTAGCTTAACGGCACTCTTGTTTCTGAACCACCCCACTACGAGTCTGCCTGTAGGGGTCATTGCACCCAGCAGGTCTGACACTGCCAGGCGCAATGGCCCCTGCAGGCAGACTTCTCACCATCTCTGATGGTGCCAGTGCTTCCGAGTCCCCATTTCTGCACAAAATCTACCACCTGACTTCCCCCTCCACTGAGACTTGCAATGTCCGGTGGCACCAGGAATTCAGGCAGCAGATTGGTGTTACGGGGTTGCCGGCAACTCGCCAGTAGCAGCGGCGGGTTAACGTCATCCTTGCAATGAAGCCCAATGACCTGGTGAAGAGGTCTCCTACCAGCAGTATTGACTGACTCTGCAATGCAGAGGTTGATGTGGAGGCACACAGAGGAAGAGATTGTAGGGTGAGGGGTTGGAGAGGGATGAGAAAGTGCTGGCCCTGTGACAGACCCAATGACATTCTTAAACTGAAATATTGTGGGGTTTAGAATAAGTTCACTGATGAAGATTGTCTGGTATTCTTAGGTATGAATGTCAACATGCTTCAGGAAACCTCGTTCCTTACCCCATGCATAATTTGGGTTATATGATATTCTAGCTACCTGGCATTCGCTCTCGCAGACTGAGACCTAGGCATGGCTTGATAGCCTGGGTGATTACTAGTGTAATGTTTAAGTTTATACATTTTGAGTCATACTCAGCTGTCACCCAGGTCTTAAAATCAGGGATAGGGTGATTCTGGAGTGGTCCCCTGAGATCTTTTTAAAATGTACAATACTAAGGTGGGCAGAGATGGATCTTTCCAAGTCCTATATACGTAAGGTGAACTCTTGTGGGGACTGGAGATTAGGAGAGAATGTGTCTAGCTGTCTCTTATTTCTGTGTAATTCTAATGGCAGGTTGGACTAAGAAAGCAATAAACCGCTAGTCCAAAGGGAGGGTGAAGATAGGGTCATTCCATAAGTAACAAAGTGCGCTGGGCAGCCCCCATAAAGTACACCAAAGAATGCAGGATACATAAGTAACAAAGTGCGCTGGGCAGCCCCCATAAAGTACACCAAAGAATGCAGGATATGCCCCTGCAATAAGACTTGAGTATGGTGAATGGGTAGATCAGCAATAACTGACTGCCCAAATTAACATTTCAGGTTGCTTCAGGTAGCACCCGGACTGAGTATTTTTGATCTCAGCAGGCTACTGGCACCTAGTATCCGATATGGAGGAGGTTCTACTCTTGGAGACTGATTACGTCCCTCTGAATTAAATAAATAAGTATCCCTTTGGGGATGTGATAGGTTTGGGTGTTAGATGTGAGACTATAGGGAACACATTCCAAGTGGGGGGTTATGGTCGAGGCTTAAAGTGGTGAAGGGTTGAAAAAGAAATATTCTTCCTCAGCCTATATTACAAGAAGGTGAATATTGTTTGTGGGGTGGAGGAGTTGGATGATTTGGCCAAATTATGTTTAAAAGTTGGGTACGTGAACTTGGCACTGATTGGCCAGTTAATGTCAACTGGCAAAACATATATACTGCAAAAAAAATCCATTTACAGGTGTTTATGATCAAACAAGTTAGAGAGCCACAAGAGTTAATGTGGGCCCCCTGGAGAACTAAAGTTGGTTTTATCAAGAATTTCTGGTAGCTAAGTGCTCGTTGGTCTGCAATGTTAGGATATCATCAAAAGATGGACATGGATGGCTCTTGGAAAGAAGCAATCCAACGATAAGCAACAGATTGAATTAAAAAAGCAAGAAGCACAGGAGCATGCCCAGGGCGTGCCTGGGAGTCCCTTCATCAGGTAATCAGTAAAAAGGATAGAGAGTCTTTTGGGGCTCTTGTCTGGTAAGGGGGTAAACAAGATTGTAATGAGGTGGATAGCAATATTAGTAGTACAGTGTGGGGGAACATTTTACCATGCTCCGTAGATGATCAGTGGTTGTGATCGAGGTTGTTCCAATTACCTACATCAACGTATACTGATTCTTAGTCCCTGCATTCGACATAGCAGAGGTTCAAAGGGCACAGGCCAACTTGAAAAGAGGAGAGGTGAGGCTCAAGGCACAGATATAATTTCAGTTAATTCAGTTCTGAGGTTAGGTATGACTCCTTACCAGTGGCCCCTCTTCAAACCCGTCCCAATTTTTAAGAAGGGAAATAGGGAGACCCCACTCATTGCCCATGTCCATTTCGCATAAAGATAGTATGTAAGCGTTTCTATAAATTAATACAAGAAAGGTAGGTTTATTTTTTGCATGGAGCTACTGTTATTTGTGTGGTGGTGGAAGGGTCATTTAAGAAAGGATCTAATGCCATTGATCAGTGTTTGAGGTTGTCATTCTTTGGTATGAAATATGATCAGCCCAAGATTGTTGAACTCTTGCACATTCTCCTCCTGACTCTGGAGGAAGGGCGAGAGTTTGATGGGGTGGGTAACTTCCGGATTGAAAAAGCGTCAGGCAGGGATAACCCCAACTCCCTTCAACATTTCTATTAATGATGTTAGGGAGTGGTGCTAGAACTGATATTTTGAAGCTGGGCCTCTGAGAGGTCACACCTCTGTTTTATGCTGTTGATGCCATTTTCTTGGCAAGGTCGGAGAATGATATCATGAAACTCTGGACCGCTTTTGAAGCTGATTGTATGGCCAAAAGGCTTACTATTAATACTTCTAAAACAAAGGTGATGGCTTGGAGTTCACAGAGGCAACCATTTGGTGATCTTGCTGAGGATAAGATTGTGTGGTCTCTGAATTTGACTACCTTGGGGTGATGTTCTCTTCCACAGGCTCCTAGCACCCCCAGACAGAGAAAAGCACCTCCTGTTGACACAAAACTCTGGTGGAATCTGGAGATGCTTTGGGAAGATTAATGTCAGATTCTTCTCCACCCCTTTTATCTGTGTACCAGGCCATGGCAGTGATGGGTGTGCTATACGATAGTGAGCTTTGGAGGTGTTATAATTTGGGTGCAGTGGCTGAAAATGCCTTCCATACACCCATTCTTTCTCTTCCCCGTGGAACACCTAGTGTGTTGATGAGAGAAGAGCAGGGGGTCAATCATGATAGTATCCAGGCAAGGTTGAAACCGCATAGTGTATGGCTGAGAATAGGGGACAAGAGGGAACTTACAGTGTATAAGGAACATTTGGCAGGGGTTGGGGCTGGCAGGGGCAGATTACCCTGGTTAAACTACATTTGGGATCCATTCTTTTCTTCACCCCAGACTATATCTGCCTGGAAATTCTGAGATCTATTTTGAGAGACTTTATGGAATTATTGCCGAATTAGATGCAGGCCCCAGCACTCTGCTCTCTGCAACTCAAGATCTACTTGAGTTCTACTGAAAGGTATTTAGATTTGATGATATGACCCAAGATGACAGTGGTATGCCACTAAATGAGGTTGGGGACTTTTGCCCTCAAACTCAATTATTTATGTATTCATTTCATTATTGTGGTTTGGTTACATAAAGAAACCTTACAGAATACAATATAACATTGTTATACAAATCAATCAATTAATACAATACAAATTCATGGAATACCAACATTTCATTCAAAGCAAAATGCGTACCAAGTGCAATCACATCGCATAAATCATGTCTTAAAAATCCACAGCCAATTATCCAAGCCATTCTTAAATGCAAAATGAATCACATAAAACATCCCCTAAAACATTTCATAAGTGATCCTTGAGACATTTATTTGGGTCATTCCCTATTTAAACTCAGCATATTCTTATTCATGAGCGAAATATCACCCAGACTTTCTAAAAATGTCTTTCAAAAAGGCTAGAAGAGCTGCCGATCGTGAAAATGAGGTTCCACTCATCAAACTGGTCCACAGAATTTCTGGGCAAATTGCTGATGTGGAATCCACAAAACAAGAAAAGTAAAACAGTCCCCTTGCACTTCAACAGCAAATGATATAGCGCTTCATTTCTTTCGAGTTACATAACCTACACAAATGATCTGATAGCCCAATGAGAGAACCCATAACCGCAAGGGTTGGGTAGCAGTAAAATCAGAATCTAATCAAACTACTCCTAAAGTATCATGAGGGTGACTTACGAATATAAAGTCAAAGTTGGATCATTGGATGGGAAAGCTCCGTCCAAGATACTGAATTTTGAAACAGCGATAAATTACGTAAATGCTGTAATGATTCATTCCCATCCAAAGCCCAAAGTCTTTTCCTAATAGTAGGTAAGCTCATGTCACCCAACCATTCTATTTCCTACAAATATTGTTCGCATTCATCTAAGAATCAAACTTAAAGCAGGACAGGCCTTACCAAAGTGGCCTCTCGTAATATCATAGGGCATTGGGCTGTTCACTATTATAACATTTACAGAATAAACTTAACTTTTGCCATTTGTAAGAAAACCACCAAAGCAAAAAAGGTGATGGCTGGAAGGTTTGGAATTAATCCTAACCTCTGGCATTGCTCTGGGCAACCCTGCAGAAAATCGTTCTTCACCTGCCAAGCTATTACAAAAGGGAAAAGTCCATATGCAAATCATTCTTGGTCCCACCCCAAAAGGGGCAGTCCAGCCCAAACAGATCACTTCTTTTATTTTGCGTAAATCACCCTGAGTGGGACGGGTATGCCCAGGCATGGGTCCCGTGCCTGCTGGGCCTAGAGACTCCAGCTACTCCTCACTGATGAGGTCCATCTAGACCAAAACATATTTGGGGATGCTTGTGGTCTCATGCAGAAGGGATGTGAACATGTAGTTCGGGCTGCTCTGCCCCTTTTGGGGTTGTACTAAGCCTGATTTGCATATGGTCTTTCCCATTTTGTAATGGCTTGCCAGGCGTTAGGGTGAATTGCAAACCTTCCAGCCATCGCCTGTTTTGTTTTGCATAAAACCACCAAGACAGCAGTCCTAATTCCAAACTAATGGCCTCAATTGGAATATTCAGAGGAAGATTGACAACCTTTTGACTTCCAAGCTCAATTATTGCTCTCTAGAGAGTCACTGAGTTTAAGGAGTGGCCCTGTAGTTGGGATGGAATTTCCCAGGAAACTATGATCCACTTTCTCTTCCTGGGTCCCAGTAGATGGATCAGGTCGCTCTAATGATTCTAAGGGTTGCCCTATATTGCGCCCCCAATACATTAGTAAATGTGGTCACCTTCGCAGTAGCAAACTATGTTTGGAGGGTCTGGCAGGGGAGAGGAGAAAATATATCAACTCTCATTAAGATTGTGATTCCTTGTTACAGTATTAGCATTGGGTACTCATTTTTATAAAGTTTATTCAGTTTTGTTCCTTAGAAAAAATGTATATTTGTTTTTAGGAGATGAATGCAATTTTATATTGTATTCATTTATGTTTGTGCATTTTAATTACTGTTTTACTACTGTGGAACATCAAATGTTCAACATTACTAATGCGAAAGAGGAAGTGTATCTCAATCTCAAAGCAACCAGACAGGCAAACAACTCGGGTGTATGTGGACGGACTAAAAGCTGAAACAAGTTGGCCAACCTCAAATATCGGAAGGCTAGCCCAACTCCCTTGTTGGGTATGGTCAAATATCCATCAAGAAAGTAGAGTGGATTCTCTATTTAGCGTGATATCCCCCAAGGATGGCATTTCAGGAGTGTTGATCCGTACAGAGAAATCTTGTAGCCGGATAATTGGGCTAGAATTAATTAGAGCTTGGGGCACTATGTCGGCGTGCTGCTGCCATTAGCTTTTGCAGGTCTGCATATGCTCACACGTTTACAATAATCATTCCAGAGGAAAGACGCCGCATTGTTAATCCCTCAAATGCTAATAGTGCATTAAAAGCCATCGGAGGAAATAGAAAACCCTTGTAGAATTAGTGCTGCCTTGCACAACATTTGTGTTTAATTTCTTTGATTTATATAACTGGAGGTTTCCAATCTGTGAGAGGTGGTACATCATCCTCATTGAGCCCAAATACTATAAAAAAAAGTGAATATTTAGATCATGAATTACCAGGATAGTGTTACTCTTAAAAACAAACGAACCTGCTATTCTCGAGTAGCATTTTAACATAGACATTTGTTTTATTAATAACATGGTTCCTGTATTGGGGTTGACAGCACAACATATCCAGTAGATTTTAATGATTCAATTGTGTACGCTGTTCTTATCAAGTGAGTGGGTTATACGGTAGAATGTCATTAAAATGTCTGAAGACAAAACCATACCTGCTCACATAGAATGACATTATCTTCAGACCACCCTGAATTCTGATACTGATTGTAGCATATCTGTGCCAAGTCCCTTGGTTTCGCATCGACAAACATATCTCCTTCAAGACACACATAGCTAAAACAACTCAGACAACTTGGTATCAGCTCTGCCTCCTGTGGAAAGTCAAGCCCTTTCACCCTCTGGACAGCTTTAGTTCCACCATTCAAGCACTAGTCCTATCACACCTCGATGGGGGCAGTGCCCTCCTTGAAGGCTTCCCGTCGTCCTCCCTTGTGCCCCTGAGAAGTGTCCTACATGCCAGTGCATGCCTCATCAAAGGTCTACGCAGATATAACCACGCCACCGCGGCTCTCATCGACCTTCACTAGCTCCCACTGCACGCACAAATAACCTTCAAGTCTTGCTGCATCATCACCTGACTTGCTAGACACCATACACCCTCTCCTCCCCGCCACCCTGTACAGCTATACCCCTCCTATGTGCCCTTCTGTATTCTATCCACGCTGTATATCTGTTCTGTTTTTACCTCTGTAAAGCACTCTGTTGCTTCTTGAGGCTAGGACTGTGTTCAATAAATACCATTAGCACCTGGGCGGGGGAACCAGCCAATCAGATGGCTAGAAATGCAGGCTAGAAATGCCGGTACAAGCCCGCGTTCCAAGCCACAAAACGGCCAGCTCCCCCACCTCCATCGTCCCTTTTTTTTTTCTACCACCCCATCCCCTTACTTACCTTTTGTCAGCGGTAGTGGCGGGTGTCGCTGCTGCATTCGCTCCTCCCCTCGTCTCCCGCTGGCCGCCAAGGAAAGGGAAGAGGGGCTCCGAATGGAGCCCCGCCTTTCCTTTCCATGGTGGCCACGTTAGAAAAGGATTTTCCTTCCTACAACGCTACGCTGTGAGTGTCCCGTTGTAGGAAGGAAAATGCATTTTTTGTAGCACCTCCGGTTACCACTTTGGCAACCCGGGGTGCTAAAAGCCTTCATTCCCCTCTCCAGCCCCGGCTTCGCTCGGCCCAATAACTTGGGTGGTGGGCCGTTATCCCCCATTACAGCTCTTGGAATGGGGGATGAACTCCATATAATAATGCAATAAAATAAAAATAATAATCTGCGATTGTGTGCCATCTTTGAAAGAGTCTCTGAGCAACAAAGTCACAAGTAAAGAGGCAGAGTCTTTGATTGTGCCAATATCCTTTGCTTGCAATGAATGACAGACCCCAAAATATAGGTGCTCCTCACTGAAAATGTGCATATGATTCTGTGTGTGCATTGATCATACATTAGCTTTGGAGACAAGCCCTAGATTCAGGATCTCAGATTTTGCGATATATCTATTTTCTTCTTCACATCAAAGCAAAATAAACACTTTTGTAACAAAAACAGAACGTGTGATGTCGTCATTTGGTGTAGGGTGGCTGCTAAAATCTGAAGGGGAGAAATAAAATATTTTTTGGTTCAAATAAATCACAGTAGATCAAAGATGCTCTGCCTTCTACTTGTGCGTCAGTATCTTATGAGTATTGGGAGGACAGCTCAGGGGCAACGTGCTCGCATTGGTTTGATCCCCAGGTCTGTGCTTAGAAACCTCTCGGTATTAAGCACGTTATAAATAACCTATGATACCATATCTTAGGTTCCGCCTGCATTGGGCCTTCTACTCATTAGCAAACAGTTCAGTTGAAATGCACGGCTGAGGCTGTCAAACTGATGAGTTTACAGCAATGTGTAGAAAAGCCACTGGGCAGGTGTGTAGGAGCCCCCTTGATTTCTACAGACTAATGTGGAAATCGTTCATGTTATTTTGCCTCCCACAGAGATGATACAACACATGCAAGGCGCAGTTTCACCCCACAGCTACCTCCATGTTCACCCAATGCACGGGAAGGCAATAGCTAAGGCCAATAATAACAGACACGTTATTAGCAATGGCGGTGTAAACTGTCCTGCTAGGGTGCATTGCAGCAGGGGCGGACTGGGGCATAGAATTGCACAGGGAACCAGTGAAAAAGTGGCCCACGTTTGTAAATGGTAATTCATTCCTTTTGTCATAGACGGTTTGAATAGTACCCAATGGGGACTTTAATGGTAAAATGTGATGCAAATTGTGCATTTTAAAGAATACACATTCAGCAACACTGGTCAAAACTACTAGCCTCACAGTGAAGTAACTCATCAAACTGGTCCATATGTCCACAAAAGTGCCCACTTCGACCAAAGAAACTGGCCCACACCAGCATTTTGTGTTTTTGGTTCGGGCATTGCCCTGTTGCCCTGCATTCCATATCTTTGCTGTATTCCTATGTGATTACATAGGAGCACCTGAAGCCTATGTACTTGACTAAGGGCAGTAACAATATCTTATGCGGTGTCAGCAGAAATGGTGCACGGTCAGGCAGTGTGGAGAAAGGGAGCTATCTATCGTGCTCTGAAGCTTATCAATTGTACCAGCTGCCATCGAGGTCATTTTCGTAATGGAGTAGGGTAAAAAGCATGTGCAAATGGCATGCGTAAAACCTGTATGCATGCTTTTTACCGTTCCACATAATTTCATTGATTTGCATGGTAGAGGTGAGGCACAGACCAGAATTGGCGTTTCCGCCACCCCCCATCCGCTCAGCCATGCAAAACCACATGCACGCATGATACATTCGTGCTGGTTCAAATGTAATGCATTCCTGTGACATTCCCCCTGCGTTTTAACTAGCTAAAAGCAGGCGAATTCCATAGGAACTCATTGTAAATACTGCCTTCCACGCTTAAAGGTCAGGTGGCACTTCCACAATTGCATTAGAAAGTGCAATAAAAAGGCATACAGGGAATTACACCTGATTATAGCTCTTTTTGGACTTCATAGTGCAAATGACAGAAATTGCATAGAGGGCACCTGCTTACACGTAACAGGTCCCATCCATGCAACTTACGAGGTTCTGAAATATTATCTCTGCTGCCAACGCATTATTTAGCATCAATTTACTCCAAGGAGGGCTGATCACTTAAACCAGTAAGCGAAAAGGCAGAAATTATTATTGTTGAAAAGTGTGAATGGAAGAGTGTGTGCAGGTCATTGGGAGTTTAGTATGTTGGGGAAATGAAGCAGGAGTCGAATAATTTGGAATGAACTGAAATTGCCCATTGCAGTCATGGTAGTGAGACAGAGATGTCCCATACACCATTTGGGGAAATCGAGTTGCATGAGGCTATGGAAAAGTGTCTGAAGATTGCAATCAACTAGGAGTGTCCCATTTCACAAGCACGCTGAGCTTATGCTACAAAGGTACATGTAAATTGGAATCTGCAGGTCCGGAAAGTGTGGAAATGTGGAGGCTGTTTTTCATTCAAATGGTAAGCACATCACCAGACCTATGTGTGCTAGATTGTAATCTAATGTAATGTATCGAGATTTGTAGAGTGCGAACCGAGGTCAAAAGGCATCTATGCGCTAGTAAGAGACATGTGAGAACTGGTGCGAAGCAGGATCAGACCAGATATGCCTTCAGGTTCTTCCGAAACTGAAGGTATTCAGGGGTGTTTCGGAGGTGCATTGGCAGGGTGTTCCAAAGCATGGGGGCCAGCACCAACAAAGATCTTCCACTGCACGAGCCTTACGGAATCTTGGAATACATAACAAGGAATGAGAGGAAGAGGGAAGAGCTCTAACAGGGCTGTAAAGAGTCAGCTTAGACCTTAAATACTCTACACAAGATTTGTGAATTGCGCGGTGCATGAGGCACAAAGTCTTAAACTTGATCTGGCTCCTGTTAGGGTGCCAGTGCAGCTGACAGAGCAAGTCCTTAGAGTACGAAAGTCTAGGGGCTCTGAGAGCCAGCCGGGCGGCTGAGTTATGGAGAATCTGTAGGCGTTGTAACAGAACCTCAGGTTGTCCAAGGTAGATGCCATTGCAGTAATCAACGGAACCCATAATGACGAAGTAACCACCTTAGCCTTGGACCCAGGAGGGAGAATTGGTAAGACTTTCAACTTAACAAAGCCTGAGTGACATACTGAAGAAATGTGGGCTTCTCTAGAGTCTTGACTGAAGTACAAAGACATTGGCACCAATTTCAAAATCTAAACTACATGATCTGGAGAACATTTGAAGTTCTATCTATTGTGAACAGTCTAAATAACAACCATATTCTCCATAGAGTACATCAAAATGAACCTACACAAATTCCTAACAGGAGTTTACAGAAGCTACCACATTCTCCAACCACTGCAAAGGTGATCAGAAGGAAGGATGGAACAACTATGGTATTTGAGGATGCCCACCTCAGTTAATCTCATTTGAGAGAGGGGGGTCATAAAATGCTATCTGTCAAGTCTGAGCTCAGTAGCTTCAGACAATGGATATAAAAGTTCCTTAAGAAATCTGAGCAAGACACACGCGCACAGGATACATTATAAAGAACGCCCGGTGCTACCCATGGCGCAGGGATTAGGATGGGTGTAAAAGTGCTAAACATTGCAAAGTATCACTGCTGTTGTGTTACTCCACTGTAAATATTGCTGATGGCCATTTCGTTGTAAATATCATATTTGACCATTGTTGATTAGCCCGAAAAATATTCAACGTGTTGTAGAAAATATGTATTTGAACAGTAATCCGGCAGCGCAAAGCATCACAGTAATAGGCACCGAAACAAAATTGCCCTTTCGCTCCTGTTGTAGCATGTGTGACATCACATATCACAGTTTGGAGACACAAAGCAAATGATATCTGGGAGAAGTAAAACAATTTCCCAGTGACTTAGGATTCCACATTGGACAAATGAGAGAACCACCTGAGAAAAAAGATGCCTTGACGTTTAGTGCTGACTTATTTAAAGAGGAGCTATAGTGAACGAGAACTCACTGGTGAGGAAACCTCTCTACTGACGCAAGGTCTGTCCTTTGTTCCAATTCGGACAATACAATATCAGTGGCAAAGATTGAATTTCAGAAATGTGTCTGAACTGTTCATTTCAAAGGGTTTTTCAACAAAAAAGAGAATACAAATTTACAGAATACATCAGGACTAGTACACGAATCAGAGTTTATGCTATCTGATCACACGATGCCTTCTGAAGTAATAGAATTTGAGAAAAAGCTTATTCCAAGCCTGCAACAGATCTACTCGAAATTCAAATCATTCACCACACAAATTGTCTGTTGGGGAGAGGTCAAAACTTCAAAACTTAACAAGCATTGGCAATGCCAACAGTTTGGACTTTCGTATAGGCATGGGAAAGGCCCTTGTCAGGCACAGCCATAGTGGCATTACCTGACCACAGATTGTAGCCAATGCAAAATGGTGTGAGTACATTGGCATCTAATAGCAGTGCCTGGCAAATGGCTGATACTTATACACAAGCCAAAACATTTGCCTTTGCCAATACTTGTTTTAACAAGACTTCAGTGAAGGACATGCAGAGTGTTTATAAATCGAGTGGCTGAAGGCAGACCTGGTAAGACATTTTATTACCCCAGTAGCAGATTTACGATTCCAACTAAGTCTTAAAAAGACTGCTTTGAAAAAAACAATGCCAGGCGCTTTGGAGAAAACAGTTTGATGGCAAGGCTTAATTGAAACAAGATCAAAGAGTTCACATGAGGAGGTGTTTTGGGCAGGGAGGGGCAGGAACTCGGTGAGAATGGCCATAAGTATTAGAATGGACATGGGCAGTCAATGGGTGGGCTACTAACCAAACAACACCTACAAGCTGTGTGTGTCTCCTCATATGCCATTTCTCCCTATCTGTACACTAATGCAATAGTTTGGGCTTATAGGTGTTAGTTAAGGAAAAAAGAAAGGCAATACCAAGCACACACATCAACAAACACAACATACGTTTAATGACCAAATGCCAACTCACTTACTGTTGCAGTTCAAGTCCAGGGGAGTTGCTAGGTCTGGAAAAGATCCGGGGCTAAACTGATGTTGGGACTGGGGGCTAGCTAGTCTTTTGGCTGTAGCTCCTGAGATTCTATACGGGGCTACAACCAAAAGATCAGGGGCTATAGCCCCCTTAGCCCCCCCCTAGCAACGCCCCTGACTTCAACCATTCCTAAAACCCCATCCTGACTTTCGTGGACAGCTCGCTCATTAGATCCTGCCCATAACTATCAATCTCATTTTCTTGCTAGTAATTTTGAACCTGTAGACATGTGTCCATTTTATTGTGAGCGCTTACTCGGCAATGGTGCCAGCATTTTACATCTTGTAACTTTATTTTGGGAGCGGAATGTGACTGCAGATTGGAATACATGTGCCCTAGGTAACACCATTCACTCTGATTGTCCGACTCTAGCTTTTGTAAGCTATGGGAACCCGTGTGGGAGATCCATTGGTGTGAACATCAGCACCTCAGTGCATGAGACTGCATTTCATGGAGTCAAGCCAATTAAGGTGAGTTGTCCTCCCAGAAAGGCCTAGGCTTATGGTTCCACCTGCACAACATGTTCATTAATGAATGTTCACATTGTTAGGATAGAGACATAGGGGCCAATTCATGGAATGTTTTGCTTTGTTTTTTGCGAGATGTTGTTTTTTCTTAGTACTTCTTAAATAGATTTTATTATTGGAATATCAATGATGTGATTTGCATATCGTTGGATATTTGTAAAACCTAAGAAGACTTAATGTAGCATATATAATAGATACATGTATTATTGGGCATTTTGGACTGGGTCAGCTGGAATGTCGTATGGTCGCATGATGACTACTGGCTGTGAAAATTACAACTACATGATATGATATGAGATGTCATTTATAACGCGCCTGTACACAAGTGTTTCTTGGCACAGATAGCTATATTCATCAGAGCTGCACCCTCCTTGTCACTAGCCTCCCAGTTTTCAGTCAGAAAAAAAAGAAAACTGCCAAGTGACAGAAATATTTTCCTGCCAGGATGATAAATGATATGAGTAATTTCCGCATTGATTTTTTTAAAGTCACAGTTTCTGCAAAGGACGATGTGCATGCACAACCGCGGGCAGGCGTTCTTGACAATAGGCCCTGGAAATAAGGGTGCCGGTAGCAATGCACCGGCACCCTTTCCGCACCGCTATACTACGAGGATGATGGTAGGGGCCACGGATCCCCCGGCATGCCTGACCTGCGAGGTTGTCAGGACGTAAACGGCATGTCTTCCACTGAATCATCGGCACCGTTAGCAACTGTACTGGTGCTTCAGTGACCCCATTTCCATGGAGTCCTGTAGGACTTCATGGAAATTCGGATTAACCCTTACGGCCGCTGCTTGTGATATGCCAGTGGAACCGGGATATCAGGCGGCAGTAAGGGTGTTACAGGGTTGCCACTAACCCGCTGTCTACCGGTGGGTTTTAACGTCAACCACGTAATGACCCCCATAGTGTGGCTGCCATCCACTGCTACGGAAGTCTTCAATTGGACCTAACGCGGCAGAAGCAAACCCTTTTTTGGAAATTAAACCAACTTTTTGATAGACCTTCATATTTATCTGACAAGTGCAATAAGTGGTTGGGTAAATATTACCGAATTTGAAATTTTTCAGTGTAATTGTTAGTCATAATCAAGGTTCCCTCTCTGACACTCTGTGGTAGCTGATTTTAAGGTTCAGCAAATATTTCTTTGAGTGTCTCTCCTTTCCATTTGATCAAAGTTGACTCTACAGTATTGGTCCTGTGTGTTGTACACATTCATGGGCAGCTTACATGCTGACCATACAAGTTATCTCCCCACGTAGTCTCTTAACAATCGCTTACACTCCCGAAATGAAAAGGGAACCACATACACAAACACACATGGGCTAATTTTGAGCCAAGCATACCGTTAACTGAAACCATAAAAGCCCTGCTTAGGACTTCTATGCTTTCAATTAACGGTGCGTCCCATTTTCCTCAATTTGTATGGTGGAGGGGTGGAACACAACTTGCATTTCCGTTACGCATTTCCACTCTGCCAATACAAATACTCCAGCATTTGCTCTGGCATGCATTTCCATGCCGGCACAAATGCTGGGGATCCCTTTGGAGTGTGCAGCAGCACCTGGAGCGTATCAAGTGCTGGACAGGATTACCACAATAACTGTTTTGAGGCCCAAATAAGCAGACAGACTCAAAGAATATGGCAAAGGACTACTTTATTATCAGTGCAATAAAGTAGGGAAATCTGGCAAACACAGCAAATTGCAGTACACACACTCTCAAATACATTTCAGTTACACAAAGGCTTTTTACTTCAATATACGACAGCTATGATGTCATCCTACATGGCAAATAGTAAAAACCTATCGGGCGGAGGGATAGGTTTCGCGCCTTGAGACACTTGTGTATAGGCGCGTTATAAATGCCATATCATATAATATCATATCATAACATATGTACCTATAACTTAGTTAGGTGTCGGTAACATCATTGGATACCCCTTAAGATGTAGGCACGCCTGGAACAACCTCTAACTACATATAATACAGATAATCGTACAATAAGAGCAGTGGGTTGAGTTCTGGAACAATGTATAGTCCATCATCACATAGGCCATCCAGATTGGTTGGTACCCTCTTCCAACCTTGGACATTTGGCTTGTTAGCAGCACGTAAGCAAAACAAACCCCAGGTGCGTAGAACAATGTCAGCCAACTGCCCACTTGGTCAATTAGCCTACCATCTCTCATTATTTAGGCCCTAAGCCATGGCCTCTTCTTTTTTGTTCGCCTTGTTGACTTATCTCTTCTCCAGAACTTTAAAGGGAGTGAAGGTACATTGCTATCTTCAACTGGAACCTTATGAATAGGCCTTGTTTTATGGCCTTGCACCATGTGCGAGGAGGTCATGATTTGTCCATCGTATCCTCCCATTTAGTGCTATTAGATTCAATTATACTGGGTACTATTACTTTTTTCGGTTTCTGCAGACTTGGTTGCTCGGTTCCATATGCTTTCTGCATTTTTTAATTGTCCAATACTTGGCACTCACAAATGTTTACTCCTTTGCTTAATCTAAGAGAAATATGTGTTACGTACATGGATTATCCTCTTCAACTCCTTTCGTGCCTTATCGTTGCTTCTTGCTGCGGCATCCTTGATCTTTAGCCAAACAATGATTCTTACATGTTCTTACATGAATCTGTATTTCAGTGCCTGTCAGCTCTGCAGTTGTGGTCTCTCTCCTTGGGGTTTTTAGCTTACCATTATACGAAACCGACATCCATCTTCTCAACACGGCTGCTTTTACCTGTGTTATATTTTCTACTGCAGCAAGCTTCTATTTTTCTTTTTTTATTATTTATTGATATGGTTGAAAAGTACAACCTTTCAATACATATAAAGGAGAGAACATTCAATTACAATATACAAATCAATGAACAGATAGATCAGTGGTAAGAATTAAAGAGAAAATGTGAGAAAACAGCATTACATAATTGACTAAAATTCACTTGGGAGTGAACACATTATGTTTCAAAATCAAAATCAAGCAAAAGTATGTAGAGTATTTTTGTTTGCAATTTAACTTTGTTGATTTCAGTGTTGCACGTTTGCAGTAGCGTGTTTGTTCAGCAAGAATGTGGTAGCCTGATCAAACAAGTTACAGTTAAGAGACATGTAAAACTCAGAGGGATAGGGATATGGAGTTTAAAAATAATTCATTGATTATTTACGTCACATTGGAATTTAAAGAAAGTTAAAACATCTGTTTGACATGTGATTTATTAAAACAGATTGACTATCCCAAATTCAGTGATAAAAGAAATGTCATAGTTGCAATGCTAACGCATACTCGCTCACCAATAAAAACCCTGTACCATAGTTCTTCACAGGTCAAATTTAAATATTCTCGGGAAAAGGATTGTAGAAAGAAGGTTCGTCTGCAAGATAAAGGACAGAATACCAAAAAGTGCTTGAGTGTTTCAGGTTCATCTTGATTCTGACAGAATCTACACAATTGGTCCACTATGGCAGTTGCTTTCAGACAACACAAAACTTCTCTTGTGAGCCATAAATTCAGTCGAAACCGAAGGAATACATTTCTGTAAAATCGACAGGGAAATTTAACAAGATAAGGTTGTGGCTTGAATAGTCTTTTGATCTTGTTGTTGCCACATTCAAAGTGTTGATGGGACATACATTGTTGCTGAGTTTGAATCCAGTCATATCACCATAGCTTCAGTTTGGCGTGATTCAGATTTGTTGTAAAGAGCAGGATTGAAATGACAGCCGCCTTCAGGATTTCAACAAGGGGTTGTTTCCAAAGCCTCATGGAATGATCCTTAGTAGTTTTTACATAGCAGGCCAGCTTGCACAGCAGTGAATCCGGCCCATGAGCCAATACAAACTTTCTTAGCAGGCTGCATAATTTCCAAACATATGAAATTCCAAGTGAGAGCAACCCCTGCTCATGTTTGACTATACAAATAGGTTGTCTGACCGGCATGCAAAGCACCGGTTTCCAAAAGAGGCCCTCTAGTCATTGCCAGAAGACCATCTTTTTCCACACTCTAGTCTCAGCACCATAAACAATAATTGGTAGGACTTTCTGTCTATAGTATGTGATTAAAGGTAAAGAATAAAATTTGCCATACTTCCTATGGATTATGCGAGCCTGCGCAACAGATGTCTGTACTTTCTTCCTTAACTCCAAATGGTAGGGTAAATCAGACGGATGGTTGTTAGTGTTAAGACACAGGTATCGATATATTCACTAACCACTTCTAGACAAGTGCCATGCAGAAGCCATTTATAGGAGCAGTGTCTAGTCTGATAGGTGGTCGCACAAATCATGACCTTTGTTTTGACTAAGTTTATTGTTAACTGATTTTACATCAGTATATTCTTGTAAGGCTCTTAGTAGTTTTTATAGACCTTTCAGAGTCTTGGATAGAAGCACTAGATCATCTGCATATAGCAGCCAGTGCACAACACAATGACCAATTTTAGGGGGATCAGAGACAATCTTTGTAAAGTGGCGGTGCTTGTCAGATATGAAGAAATTGAATAAAGCAGAGGCCACAATACAATCTTGCTTAAGGCCCCTGAAGGTCGGAATTGGCACTGATAATTTACCATCTAAGGATAGGCGAATATGGACAGATGTATTAGAATACAACTGTGAGACTAGAGTCTGGATATGAGCACGGAAAGCTGCTCCAGCCAGTTTACTCAATAACAGTTCACAGGAGACAGAGTCAAACGCTGTTGTGATGTCCTTAAAGGCCATATATATTGGTTATTTCACTTGGTTCTCATGCATTTCTATTGCGGTCATAATCAATAGATTAATAGCAGTACCTAAGCTTGGTATGAAACCCGTTTGAAATGTATCGTGTGAGCGTAGATCTGTCATCCAACAACTGAAGTCCTGCAAAATCAGGCAAACAAAGCATTTCCTACGGGCACCCAAAAGGGCAATTGGTCAATAATTCTAAGGGAGCTCGCTATTGTCTTTTTTTAAAAATAGGAACTATGATGTATTTTTGCCATGATGGCGGAATCTGTTTGCATTTCACCACATTAGATGAAATGCTCTGTAGAATTGAGGCTCAGGCTTAAGGATGGGACTTCAACATGACATTGTCGAGCCCGTCAGGTCCAGGGGCCCTAGATTTGCTTAATATGTCACTTTTGTCAAACTGAATATTGGTATCTTCGAACGTACAGTTCGGAAATGCCACGCATTGAGAGTTAGGTGCCTGGGCATACAATGTCTGAAAATATTAAACCCATGCTTGCTCTTATGCTGCATTAATTTGTATGGGAGCTTGGGAATCATGACTCATACGATTCAACAGATCCCAGATGGCCTCAGTGTTTTTGGAGGCTAGGGCATTCAATATGTGCTCTGAATCCTGTTGAATGGTCCTAGCTTTACATGATTTAAGCGAGTTTTTATACTATGTTTTGAGATATTTCGCTCTCCAAACTCTAAGCTCAAGGGGCAACCTAGTCAGGTTTCTAAGACTAGTGCGTAGTTCAGACTTACTGTTGATCATATGTGTTTATGCTTATGAATTGGTTTGGCTGAGATGGACGGCTGCAGTTTGAATATTTGCAGAGCTGCTACATACATTCCATCAGACTTGACGAAGTCATGGGTGAGCGAGTTTTGATGATTGTGCAGGAGGGTGTTGAAATGAGTTTGTGAAGTTTGGAGTCCATCTAAATCTATTCCTGCCGCCAGTGATTGTAAGAATTGGCTTGTAATGTTGTGGGAGAAGTTGGGACAAGGTAAAGGACCAAGTTAGAGACACGAGTTTGTGATCACTATGTTTGTGAGGAACGATTAGGAAGCGCTCAACAATGGTGAACAAATTCCTACTGGTAAAAATATAGTCGATGATGGCTGATTGTTGACCTCCCTTCAAGGTACTCTTGGGCAGCATATCCCCTTCAACCGCTCCATTGATCATTATGAAATGTCTCTCATTCACTAGAGATAGCCATTGCTGCATGAGTTGGTCAGTGTTGCGTGAAATTTCAGATAGGCAATGAAGATTAAAGTAGCCCACTATAATCACATGATTAATGCAACGCTAATTCACAATTAGATACAAGATAAAAATCATGTCCTTGGAAAAACACTCTGTTTCAGTGCCAGAGTGATTCCAGTGGAGATATTCACAAGAGCTAGAACTTTGCAAGGAGTTTTAGTTTTTACAAGTTGGCTGTACATGTACGGGGTGGCCCAAGGGTCTAACTGAATGCCTCGCAAAGATTTAACAGCAACTAGCAGACCAGCCATGGGTCTACCCTTGCGCCTGAGTCTTGGCAGGCAGTAAGGAAATAGCATGATCGCCCCACACAGGAGGTACGGCTAACCGAGTTTCCTGTAGGGCAATTATGTCGAAGCCACCTAACGAATTAGTGACAGAACTCAAAAGATGATTGAAACCACTAGTATTCCAACTAGTGATTTTTCAGACATTCTGCTGTGTGGGTAATAGTCGTCAATTTGTATTAGGGCCTTGTAGTTGAAAAGTTTGTCTGGGTTTATGTAAAGTCTCTACATGCGAAAAAGGTCTTAGACAAACATTTCAACTACAAAGCCCTAATAAAAATTGATTTATTACTAATTGATTTATTACTTGCACCCAAGGGTCTAGACCCTTGGGTGCAAGTCATTTGCAAAGGCAGATTTTCTGCTAGGTTATTATGCATAGGTGCCGGGGGCATGATCTCTCAAACATGCTGGCAATGCTGGATGATCTTTCATGCATGAGAATGAAGCCTAGTTGAAACAATTGTACTCTGGCTTGCCATAAGATATTAAGAACTACACCAGATTGAATACACAAGTGGACAGCTGTTACGTCATTTTCATGTAAGAATTCCAAGGACTCAACATCACTAAAGATGTTTAGAATACTTGTCCTGTTTAAGTCATAGACTGTGTACAAGCCACCACAACACTGGAGAATCAACCTATGATGATGCAACAGAAGTGAAAAGTCAACTTTATTGTTACTGGCCACATTTGACTGCAAGCGACTGCTATGACTAGTGATAGCAGTGTCCAGAGAGGAAGGCTGTTCTTTTGCTCCGGTGCTAAAAAGTTAATGGCAGAGTTGCTAAGTTTATTGCAAGATTGTGATGTAGAACTGGCCATTTCGATTTGTGTGTTTCTTTTATCAAGGTTAGTATGCAGTGAAGAAAAGAGACCATGCCGGGCAACGAATTGGCAATCTCATTTCGCCTTTGCTCAAGAGTGAGGAATTCGTAGGCACCAGGATCCAGAGGCTCAATATTGCGATCACCTCGCTCATCAGTCGAAGATATAGTAGATTGAGGTTGGGAGACGTCAGATTTCTTATTTTGGGTTTCCACTTCGTGCATCGAGAGGTTCGTATCGAAGGTCAGCTGTAATTAGCCAGGTGGAGACTGAAGTGTCAAGATTCTGCTGCGGAACTCTTTTTGCTCGAGCTAACACAGCATATTTTTTTAGTTATGACATTTGTAGCCATGCGAGTCTGTATTCTAGACATTGTTAACATCATGATGAATTTGCGAGAGCATGTTTGCAAGGAGATCAGCAAAGCTTTCGTATTTTTCATTTTTTTCAATGATATACTGGGTTTTGTAGGCGCGTTTGGCCGTGAAAAGATGGTAAAGGCCAGTTTGGGAGGTGGAGAGAGAGCCATGGGATCCTCGGGTACACGAGCTTCACAGACTAGGACAGTTGGTTCCGGTGACGGATTCGAGGATGGGTCAATGACAATTTCTACGGGGGTAGCACCATTAATGGGCGACACAAGTGGGTTGTGAATAGATTGCAGATTTTCCTCAGTTTGTGTTAAGTGAAGCAGAGTTTGGGCACCACCCGGACGCTGGTCTAGTAATGTCATCAATAATGCAGTTTGCTTGTCGACTTTTGTATCAAGTCTTTCAAACAGCTTGGTTAGAGACCTTTTGAGGTGTGTTCATCGCAGTAAGTGAGATTTTGATTAGGTGTATTGAGGGAGCTTCAGAAGAAACCAATTTGAACGGTGTGAGATTGGCAAAGGAAAAGAAGAGGTCAGAGGAAGAACTTGAAGTGGAGTTTCCGAACATGATTGGGGACTGGGATAGGTTGTTCGGGTGAGGGCAAGGCTCTCAAACTGGGCACATATGAGGAGCCATGGACATTAAGTTGGGAGTTGTGTCAGCCACATCACCTTATACAATTGTGGCAGGGCAGACAATAAAGGTTGGTGGAGGGGCGTTAATAAAGTCACAAAAGAAGTACCTTGCTGGTTCGTCTGGGGTATTTCCATAGGTTGAGTTGTGTTTGAAACAGAAATGGGGCGCAAGCTAACAGGTGAAGTGAAACCAGCAGCCAAAATTGAGTCCGGAGGAGTCGACAGGTCAATAAGCGATCTGTCGACAGCAGAGTTCGACTTGGTGGAATTCAGAGCTACAGTGAGGGGAAGAGCTTCCCCTCAATTTTGACTGGAGCCTTCAGAGGGCGCTGTGTATTACAGAAAACTCGAATGTCGGCAGTGAGACACTGTGAATGAAGCTGCGAAGGAGCAGCAATATGGCAAGGAGAGCTTGTAGGATTGATAGCTCTTGCTGGGGTGCATTTAGTTTGATGAAGCAGTTTGTTAAGCTCATTTTATGAAGGCATGGCTGACTTTAGGGTGTAGTTTCCAGCCATGGAATGACTTAACCAGAGTGGCTGCCAGACAGCAGCACATTAAGTAAAGGCTTTATGAGTTGAATTGGAAGCAGGACAAGTGCAATAAAATCATGTTGCACTCACCATTCATGAGCTCAACTGGTTAACTGCACTCTCCAAGGCACTCTGCAATGCGCGCAGGCCCTTGTTTTTGTAGGAAGTGTGGGTTGGAAGTGGAGGAGCCAAATGACTGTGAGTAGCAGTAGCAGAAAAATAGCATTTTTTTTATGCAAAAAGAAAGGAATAATATGCCTTTAGGAGCAGGAGGTCTGTGTGCTTAACTTCACTCTCCAAAGCACTCTGT
Organism: Ambystoma mexicanum; assembly: GCF_040938575.1. Classification (NCBI taxonomy): domain Eukaryota; kingdom Metazoa; phylum Chordata; class Amphibia; order Caudata; family Ambystomatidae; genus Ambystoma; species Ambystoma mexicanum. Next base: position 545,493,231 of record NC_090939.1, read on the forward strand.
AATGCACAAGATTCTATATCTCTCAAATACCTTGCATTTCTGCATATATGCATCTATAACATCTCTTCTTACTTATCTTCTCAGCATATATGATTTCTTCATATCCACATGTTCTTTTACTTTGATACTTCAGTCACATCTTCATTCTTTAAGTATTCATCTAACGTTTCAGTGTGCCCTCGTCTCTTCCCTTCATGACATCACTTTACACCTGTCAGACTATACTTATAGTTCTTCTATGCCCAGTGGTGTCTGCAGACTTCCTTCTACCACTTCAGTTTGAGAGTACATTCCGTACGGTTATCTGAGTGCATAACGTCTTTCATATCTTCAATGTGGTATTGGGATGATACCAGGTGCCATGCACAGTGCTTTCTTGCGGCTCTTCCAAAACAACGAAGGTGAGGGGGTGGGCTCCATGAGTGACGTGTACATCTGCTTTTCTACAGTAGTCCACCAGCTTTTTGCACCAGCAAAATGCAGGGGTCTCCATATGGATCCATTTTAAAAGTCACCTGCCATCTGTACATGACGGGTGGTATTTACTTTGTTTGCAAAGCGGAGTGAAAAAGTACAGGGCAAAAGGTGGTATACATGTGTATACACCTCCTTTTACCCTGCGCTTTTGCAATCCAGTGGGCAAATTACCAAAATTTGGTGGTGGGGGCCTGTGCATGCCAAAATGCAAACATATAGGTCTCTGCTGCTGAATTACGCAGGAACTCCACACAGAAACATACACACACATAAGCAAATACCCACGTGCACACAAACACACACATGTACATGTGCACACTTTCACACACAGAGAAAGAGAGAGAGAGGGCAGGGTCGGACTGGGACAAGAAATAGGCCCGGACACCCAAAAAAAAGGGGCCCACCCCTCGCCTCAAAAAAGTGGCCCACCCCTCGCCTCAAAAAAGTGGCCCACCTCTCGCCCCAAAAAAAGTGACCATCAAACCATCATCCGTGAATGGCATCAATTCACAACTTTACAGAAAATGCTACTTATGGAGGGTTCATGTGTCTGTTACATTACAACACAACTCATAAAATAACTTAACTTTGCATACAGTTATGTGACAGGGCCACAGCTCCCTGAGCCTCCATCCAGGGACATAACAAAAGAAGACCCGGGGCTACAGCCTCCCCAGATCCCCCACCCACCAGCAACGCCCCCGCTCATGGGAACTCCCCGAGCTCACCCAATCAGGCCCCATCAACAAACCTTGCATGCAAAGTGCCCCTGCCAGCCAGTTCCTCAAAGCCGTCCTCTGAAACCCAATAGCTCAATTGGAGTCGCAAACCGCTACTGGTACAATAAAAATGTCTTAACCAGGTCATCCCAGAGCCACTCGACCCATAGGTATTCTGTGTGACCTGCTCTGAAGTCCTGTCAAAAACAAACACTGGCAAAGCCAACAGCACCGACCTGTGCACAAGTGGCATTTATCAGGCACTGCTATTATATGCCCAAGTACTCGCTCGCACCATTTTGCACCTGCTACCATCAATGGGCAGGTAATACCACTACAACTGCGCCTGGCAAGTGCCTTGGCCATGCCTACACAAAAGCCCAAACTGTTGGCATTGCCAATGTCTTACACTTGTATACAGAATGCGGCCCAGGACTACTCCCATCCTTCAAAAGGCCTTTGAACATTTTACTCAAATCCAAGACTTGTTACTTTACTGGCTGAAACCCTTATGAATGCGATTGGCAACCGCATAAAACAACTTTACAAATTCAAAGAAGCAACACCCCGTGGGCCACAAGAAAGGGAGCACCCTCCTGCCCCCTAGGTCACAACATCCGACCACATCTCCTTCAGAATATCACAAGGACAAAAGCTTTGCCTTTAAAATGACTGTATTTGTCAATGGGGCCTGAGTAAGTCTTTTTGTCCAATGCAACCACTTTATTCTCATGTTATCTTTTCACTGCCAGCACGTCCCAAGGCACCAATGGTAGCAACCATTGGCACCCAATGACCAACTTGGTGTCCCGTCATTTCCCCCCCTATCACCTCCACTGTACAACGATCCATGCCACCTGCCTTTTGCCACAACTGCTGCACCCACCCTACCTCTGCATGTTCTCCACACAAGCGCATCACCCCACACAACGCTCGTATAAATCTACAATAAACAAATACAGCGAGGGATTTTCAGCAAGCACAGCTGCACTTACTCCGGTGATACCAGGGTGACTACAAGCTGCATTCTCGTTATTGATAGTGAGTGGCTCACAACTGCACTCACTACAGTAGCACCCGAGTGACACACAGCTGCACTCACTCCAATGATACCAGAGTGACTCACAGCTGCATTCAGTCCATTAATGCCCAAGTAACAAACAGCTGCACTCACTCGATTGACTCACAGCTGTACTCACTTCAGTGATACCTGAATCGGTATTCACCACAATGGTACCCGAGTAACACACAGGTACACTCACTACAATGATACCAAAGTGACTAATAGCTGCACCCACACCGTGATACAGGGGTGATTCACAGGCGCATTTACTCAGAGCGCTCAGGTTTTCCATGGTCATGCGTGAGAAGGCAGTCCAGACCTGTATTTACTTGGAATTCTGGGGATTGTAGTTTTCCATCTTTCAAATCAGAAACAAAAAACGAAAAGTTCCAGAACTCAATGGGGAAAAAATGGGACTGGATGGATAACTGCAAACTCACTGGCTGACTGAAGTCACAGCTGATCAAACCACTGAAACAGAAGTAACCCACAAATACTCACACTAGTGCCCCCTCCCACACCTTCCACAGTAGTGCCAGAGTGCCTCATAGCTGTGCTCACTCGTCCCAGTGATTCTGAGGGGACTCGAAGCTTCCCACACTCTGCAGTGATTTACAGGAGCTAAGAATATACCAGCGGACCCAACACCCCCGCCTTGAAGGCAGGCATCAGCTGAAGGCTGACTACTAGTGCTGCTCCAAGTTGGTTTGACAAAAGTATGCAAAGAAGCTGCCTGTAAATTCAGCTCAAGCCACACTAGCACTCACCCAAGCGTCAGTTCCTTACAAAAATAAAAAGCACCTCTAAAAAATAATAAACAAACACACAATTTCCTGCTCCGGTCAATGTTATTTGAGGGCCTTACCTTCTCCTGGCCGGTAGCCTACATTTCCAGGAAAGAAGCAGGCCCAGGAACAGCAGCTGAGGCCCCCAGCCCAGCCCAGGCAGGCATCAGCTGAAGGCTGACTCTCTGCACATGGGAAGGAGCGAGGCCAGACCCTGGGCTCCTGGGTCCAGGATCCCTGGGTTGAAGGCTCGACCAGCGCTCCATCAAGCGAGATGTAGGGGGCCCAGCTGGGAAGCCTTGGATCCTGATCCACCACGCAGCTCACTCCTGCAACTTGTGGCGTGCACTGGAGGCGGTCGAGGAGAGCAGAGTCTGTGTAATACAAAACACTGGGAGGGAGCAGGCCAGGCTGAGGCAGCCCCGCCCAGCCCTGCCGCTCCCTCCCAGTGTTTTGTAACAATGACTGCTGCTGGCGCCAGGGTGTCGCAGGCCGCGGGGCTGCAATTGCAAAGGATCTGTAAGTTACTTACTTACAGATCCTTTGCAACTTGCATCTGTCCGGCAAGGCCGAGGCCATGGGGGCTGGTTCCTGAAGTATGAAGCCCACGCCTGAGCCGAAACCGGCCCACGTGGGCTTCAGGAACCGGCCCCCAGGTCTCGCCATGATTTTGCATCAGCCACGGGCCGATTGGCCGACAACCCAATCCAACCCTGAGTGAGGGAGAGAGGGAGAGGGAGAATTGTTCACTGAGAGAGAAAGAGCATGGATATAGATTCTGAGAGAGAGACGAGAAAGAGAGACTACATACAGAAATTCTGCCCGCAGAGAAGGGGAACAAACAGATAGCAAAAAGAGGTGTGCAACGGGAAAGAGATATGGGAAAGAGTGAGACTGTCTGCAAAAAAAAGAAGACACGCAAATGGTAACATGAGAACAGGGCGAGAGTGAAAAGATGCATAGAAGGAAAAGATATGACGCCCAGTCATTAAGTGAATTAGTGTATTCAGAGTTTTGAGTTGGACAAACAAACTAGCACAAGAGCCAACATCTGTGTTTCAGTTGGATGATTAGAATTCATGACTGTGCAATGGTTGTGTGCGGGTATTGACTGTGGTTTGGGGCACAGGATGTCGGGCTATACTATAAAGAGAGGTCTCACAATGTAGGTTACATAGAGCACTCCTCGAGCTCAGCATCTAAGGGATTACACTTTAAGATGGATTTCATCTGCTTATTTACATCTGGCATGAACAACCAACATGATTTACCCAAAGGAACCCCAATTCTCCCACCATAAAGAGAATTACCTTAGAGTCTTCAGCATGCATAAAGAACCGGATTGCACACCCTTGATTAAATGTACAAGAAAGATTTGATTTAATTTAAAAAAGAATTGCATTAGAGCTGTTCCATAAGGATCTCACGCAGAAATGTTCTGGCCTATGAGTGAAAAGGAGGTAGAGATATGGCCTTTGAACGTGTGTACAGGAAGGAGTTGACCCAGATAAGGGCATTGTTATGGATAACAGCGATGATTTTGGAGCATGGCATGTTCAATTGTGTTGAAGCCTTTCGACAGATCTAATTACATCACTTCATTGACACCTACAATATCCACCATCCTTCTGATGTTGTTCACAATAGCAACAGGCACTGTTTCTGTGCCAATCCTGGATGGAATCCCACCTGAAATTGACTCAGTTGTTAAGCCATTAGCAAGAGCTAGGTTGCATATACGCACTTTTCATTAACTTATTTTCAAGACTGGATAGCTAGGTTTAGGCTGTAGAAAAAATGCCTTTTTTTGTTTCTACAAGATGGATTGTGGTGCGATTGAACATGTATATGTTAGCAACTGATTCCCAAGTCTTGGTTAAAGGGCTGAAAACCATCTATCACATCTAGAACAGTAATTGGTCTTCGGGATCATAAGTCATACGATGGCCTGTGATTGTAGGGCCCGCCCAGGAGAATGGGGAGTGAAACTGCACCCCTGCATAGGAACCTAGACTGCTGATCTTTACCCTTCCGTACACCTCATAACCATTATTACCGAATTTGTTTTTATTTTTCTTTCACCATCACCTTCAATTTCAGAGTCCTACCTGGAGGAAAACTTCAGATATATGTAAATGGTTGTCTCAAGAATGTTGATGTGTAATGTGATTGTAACAGAATTCCAATGAAAATGAGAAGACTCTACTTGTGCTAGGGAACTATGACTTCATATTCTACACCCAGGCCTACTTTAGCTTAGAGAAACCCCATTTTGAATGAAATGCTTGCAGACAGAATGGAGAAAAAAAACTTGGCAGACGGAAGCACTATTTACTAGCACACTAGCTTCCTGCTGCCTTTAGCATGTTTACATTGCCAAAAGCATATTCATGTATTACTAACTGAATCAGCTTCAAACACATGATAATGATAATGATAATTATTAAAATGTGAGTCTTAATAGTATTATGAATATACATCTTTTTTAGTATCTCTTGCAGACATTAGGAGTGACATTGAGACACCTAGCATGTATGTCTCCACATAGAAGTCCCTCCTCCTTCGTGAAGTTATAGAATCCTCCACTCCTTGCATTGGAGTCAATGTTGAGAAAATCTTCAGAAATGTTTGATACAAGGTGGGGTAACACAGTGTCGGGAGTGTGTGATGTCTATTCGTATGTTCACCCAGCAGTGTTTCTATTAAAGATTTACAAAGCTAGCCTCACCCAAAAAGTGACATCATCATCTGATGTCCACTACATATCCATAAGATATATATGTGTAGCAATTATTTGAATTGTTAGTGATTTGTCTGTCTGTATAATTACATTTATACATGTAAACATTTTATATACTGACACAGTGAGATACCATGCCAACATGAACAATCACAAATAGGTGCCACAGAAGACGATACAATTGATTACTTGAAGAGAGAAGCCCACACTGTCAAATAAAACTAGGTCATTGGGAAACGTGACCACTGATCACCTTGAGGGACCTGCCCCTCACCTACCAATCTGATTATAAATATCCTTGGGCAACACAAAAGAGGTGATAGCTGGAAGGTGTAGAATGAATCTCAGACTCTGACAACTGTTCTCTGGTCAGCCATCCCGACCATCATTCTTCAGCCTGCCACACCATTACAGAAAGGGAATCATCATATGAAAATCATGCTTGGTCCCACCCCAAATGAGGCTGTCCAGCCCGAAACACTTGATCATGTTCTGCACGAGAGCACAAGCAACCCCAGACATGTTTCAGCCTCATTGGGTGTCATCAGTGAGATGTAGTTTTGGTCTCTATGCCCAGCAAGTCTCGGGATCCAAACCTGGGTATGCAAATCCATCTTGCGGTGAATTAGACAACACAAAAGAAGTGATGGCTGGAAGGTTTAGAATTAATCTCAACCTCTGGCAAATGCTTTCTGGGTAATCATCCAGCCCATCTGTTCTTCAGCCTGCCAAACCATTACAGAAGGGGAAAGACCATATGAAAATCAGGCTTGGTCCCACCCCAAAAGGGGCAGTGCAGCCCAAACTGCTTGGTCACATCCCTTCTGTACAAGACCACAAGCAAACCCAGACTTGTTTTGGCATCTTCACGGCTGTGTTTCTTGGGACTCTATGCCCAGCAGGCTTGTGACCCAGGTCTGGGCATACCCATCCCACTCGGAGTGACTTAGACAACACCAAAGAGGTGATTGCTGGAAGATTTCAATTTAATTTCAACCTCTGGAGATTGCTCTGGGCAACCCTCCAGACCATCATTCCTCAGCCTGCCAAGCCATTGGGCAGTAGCACCTGGAGTGTTCCATGTGCCGAATGTGATTACCAAAATAAAGGATCTCAGGACCAAATAATCGGAGAGACTCAAAGAATATGACACAATAATACTTTATCATCAGTTGAATAAAGTAGGGAAACCTGGCAAACAATCAGATTGTAGCTTACACACTCTCAACCCATTTCAATTAGACAAAAGGTTTTATACCTCAATGTACATTTGTTATGACTTTATCCTATGTGGCAAACAGTAAAACACCGACCGGGTCAAGGGATTGTTTAAGGGACCATGGCCCTCATTAGGACCCTGGCGGAGTGGGTTTCCGCCAGCGCTAATCGCGGCGGACCCGTCCGCCGTACTACGAGTTCCCTTAGCGCCATGGAGGTTTTCTCCGCCTGGTTTTGCCGGGCGGAGAAAACCATGGCGCTAAGGGACCTCGTTGTTAATTACGCCGCCGTACTTTACGGCGGCGTAATTAACTCCTTCCCCACTCCCATTATACCCTATGGGGCAAGAATGGGAATGGGGAAGGGTAAAATGGGGATTGGGGATTTACCGCTCCGCCAAGGTCGGCATGGGGTGGTAAATCCGCCAACCCCCATGGCGCTATCGACGGCTTTCCGCCGTGCTTCGCGGTGCATTTAGCACCGCGAAATCCGCCAGGGTCGTAATGAGGGCCCATGTATATACCTATAGTTCATATAAGTGTTAATATCATCATTAGCTGCCCGTTATCTGGTAGGCACGCCTTGAACAACCTCTAACTACATAAAATACTGATAACTGCATAACAACCGCAGCATATAGCCTTCTGCAACAATGTATAGTCCACCATTACATAGGCCCTCATGATGGGTTCTCACTCTCTTCCAACCTTGGACATTTGGCTCATTAGCAGCACATAAGCAATCAAGCCCAGCTGCAAGGGAACAATGTCAGGCAACTCCCCTCCTTAGATAATTAGCCTGCCATCTCTCATCAGTTAGACCCTAAGCTAAGGCTTCTTCTCTGTAGTTGACCTTGTTGACAGTTCTTTTTATTTTTTTATTAATACCGTGTGTTTCAGTTTACAAAAAAACTTTTCACACTTACTAACTTGTTGACTGTTCTCTTCCTTCGAACTTTAAAGGGAGTGAAGGTACATTGTTATCTTCGTCTGGAGCTTTATGAATAGGCCTTGTCATCTTGTCTTGTACTACATGTGAGGAGACCATGATTTTGTCCATTCGGTCCTTTTATTTAGTGCTATTTGATTCAATTGTATTGGGTGCTATTACTCTCATTGGCCTCTGTAGACGTGGTTGCTCTGTTTTGCATTTGTTTTATGCATCTTCGATTGTTCAATATTTGGCACTCACAATTATTCACTCCTTTACTTAATCTAAAATATGTTATGCAAATGGCTTATCCTCTTCAACTCCTTTTGTGCCTTGCAGTTGCTTCTTGCTGCGACAGCCTTGATTCTGATCCAAGAAAATATCATTTGTTCTTGCGCAAGTCTGTATTACAGTGCCTGTCAGCTCTGCAGCCTTGGTCTTTCTTCTTGAGGCTTCTCGCTTACTAATATACGATGCTGACGTCCATTTTCTCAACATGGCTGCTTTACTCGCACTATATTTTCTATTTCAGCAAGCTTCTTTATTGTTTTATCTATCTTGCGTTTCTGCGTATATACTTCTACTGCATCTGTTGTTACTTATCTTATAAGTGTATATGGTTTTATTCATATTCGCATATATATTTACTTGGTCACTTTGGTCACATCTTTATTCTCTAGATAACCATACATCAGGTTTAGTGCATCCACATCTCTTCTCTTCTTTATGACGTTACTTCACACCTGTCAGACTTTACTTATAGTTCTTCTATATCCAGTGGTATCTACGGGCTCCTGTCTACTGCATCAGTTTGTGGATACATTTGATACAGTAGTCTGAGTGCATAATGTATCTCATTCCTTCAATGTGGTATTGGGATGATACCAGGTGTCATGCACAGTGTTCTCCTGCTGTTCTCACAATATGACAGAGGTGAGGGGGGGTTTGATAAATGACGTGTACATCTGCCTCTCTACACCATTACATAAAAGGAAAAACCATATGCAAATCAGGCTTGGTCCCACCTAGAAATGTTTTGTCTCAGGGTTGCTTGTGGTCTTGTGCAGAAAAGATGTAACCAAGCAGTTTGGGCTTAACTGCCTCTTTTGGGGTGTGACCAAGCCTGATTTGCATATGATCTTTCCCCTTTCTATAATGGCATGGCAGGTGAATAACAATGGTCTGGAGAGATGCCCAGAGCAATGCCAGAGGTTCAGATTAATTCAAAAGCTTCCAGCCATCACCTCTTTTGTTTTGCTATAAATATCTTTGTCAGCATATGTCCTGCCCATTGCAAATTGTCTAGTATCCTGATGTTTCAGTGCCCAGCTCATTTCAGTAATCAACAAGTGACCTCATGAAACATTTGCTGCAGTGAATCTGCTACAACCTGATGACAGGACATCTTGGCTTGGACTTCTTCAAAGCTTAAATTCAGAAATATCTCTTTGCTAACAAACTGTATAAAGAAATTTAATAGAGATGGAGACTGCCTCAATTTAAAGTTATGAGGCGCTGAAATAATGCATCACTACACATGATTTGTGATCTCACCAGATACAACAAAAAGGGTGAACCTGCTGGTGCAGATTTTGCCACACATAGGAAAGAAGTGAACTTAGTTTACATTTTTGAAACGGACTACAAATGTACCTGCACTAATAAAAGCAAACCCTCTTGTTATTTTATAAGCCTAAAAGGTTTGCATGTGCTTTCAAATGAAGTATCACAATGCACAATTGTTTAATATCAAAACATGACACCCTTATAAATGTATGTAGAAGCCCATTGTGACTTTACACTGATTTGTACATGTGACATTTTAGATTATTCTTTTAATGTTTGAGAAATCAATGTTTTCCAATGTGTGCTTTGGGCAATGCTGGATAGCTCACCAGTGAAATCCCTGCTGAATTAATGAATTTTATTTTAGCCCTGCTTACGTGCTCCAAAGGAATGCTTTAAGTATCCCAGGAGATTTGGCTGGGCCATCTGGAGTGAATATGGCAACCCCCAACCCTGTGTCGGGGGCAGACATTGACCGTAACGCCATGCCAGCCCATACTAGGCAGGTCCAAGCTAAGCGAAGGCCCAAGTGAGGGGTCTGGGCTGTTACCTGCCATGTCCGCCCGATGCAGCGGTGATTATAATTCATGCCCTTGCGTCATTCGGGGTATGAATAGGTTATATCTTTTTTTTACAAGTTATGGGCTGCACGCATATTGCGCAAGCACAATCTTCCGTAAAAAAATAAAAACAAGATAGCCACTTCCATAGGAAAAGGGACTTTGTCCCTTTTGCATTTCTATCATTCCCACCAGGGGCAGTAGGAATGCCGAGACCAGAGCACAAAGGTCCAGTCCAGCAGATAAGTGGGGATAGAGGGACAGAGGTGGGGAAAGGGTTTGGCATGTTTTTGGTAGTGGGTGATAATGTGGGGAGGCAACATGAGAGGCTTCCTGTTGCCTCCTCACAATCAAGATGGTGCCACCCAGGGGAGGGCCTCAGGTGGCTGGAAACAGTGGATGGCGCATCGTTCTTGCCCTCTTTTCCAGCCACCTGATTGGCTGAGAGCCCTTTCCCGGGTGAGAATAAGATTTGTTTGCTTTTAAATGTTCAAGTACCTTGGTTTCACTGAACAAAAGGCCATCCACCGTCAATCTCTCAGCTAATAAGGTGTCCCTAACCTTGTGAGCCAATTTCAAGTGATTATTCTAATAAATATAGCTTACAATTCCAACAAGGCTGAATCCACAGTGCAATGATCTAGTCAAAGACAGGACTGTTCATATGGCAACCTAGATTGTTTTCTAAATGCTGAGCTTTAAACAAATATTATAGCACATTAAATGTCACCTTTGACATCAGGTAAGGCAATAAAGTGAACAGATGTCCAGTACACAATATGTTCTAATTTTAAACGCTTACCTCAGTGGGTCGCAGCTGTGATCTTCTCTGGAAGGCCTGGGCTTTCTCCCTCTTCCTCCAACATCATTACATTATTGGAAGAGGGTCAGAAGACACCCTTCAGCCCTCCTTCTGCCTATTCCTCTATCAGGCAAAGGGCAGGGCCAGCATTCTGACTCCGCCCCCAGCCTGAGACAGACAGGCAGAGGGAGGGGTGAAGAGCCATCCAGGATGCTTTGAGGGCTGTTTTTAACAGCGCCCGAGGAATCTTGAATGGCTAACGTCACCCGTTGTCTCTCAATGCCTTTCAAAGTGCTCTACATGAGTGAAAGCATGGGTGCTTTATTCACCATCCTTCACCCATGTAAAGTGCAGTGTAGTGCATAAGGGACACCAACAGTCTTTGCAATTGCAAAGAATTTAAATGTTTTAAATTATTTGCAAATGCAAATACTAAATGTGTATTATTATGGAGCTAGTTAAAATCACTTGCTAAATAATGCAAATTAATTTTAATTTTTACATTTCTTTTTGTTGCTTTTTTTTATTTGCAGTACCTACAGGGTCTGTGGGGGTGGGGGCCAGCTGGGTGTGTTGCCCTTGTGCAGTGAAGGAAAAGACTTAAGTATGGCCAACTTAGTCACACAGCCGCTCTCCGTTATACCCAAAACCATGGGTTATGAAGTTAAAAAGACTTTCTTCAAAATATTCCTGTATATAGGTAAACGTGCTTGTATCCAATTTCAAAAATGATAGTCAAAAAGAATCCAAGTCAGAAATAAATTCAATAATAATTTATCAAAAGATCATTGATAAGAGCACAACACTAATGGAATCTTAGTGAGGCTGCAGCTACACATCACATGTTAGGTATGGACTTAATATGCCAATGCGTTTCGGAGTATACAAACTCCTTCATCAGGGCAAGTCTGTATTGAAATAATGTGAACACACAACATAAAAACACATGCATAAATCAATAAAGAAAATTTAAACACATACCAGAATGTAGAATGTTCATATGAGCGTTGGAATATATGTTTGGAAATAAACAACAAAATAAATGCAGTAAGGAACAAGTAAATCAACAACATAATAAGGCTAAAGGAGTGAAAAACAAATAACAAATGGTACCTCTATACCGGTGTGTAGCCAGTGTAGCTTTTTTTAGGAGTGTCAGGCTGTCAGTAACACCTGTGGTCCAATAAAGGACAGCGGTCACAACGGCTTTCTAAAAGCATGAAAGTTAGAGTAATCAGAGGGCTACATGTGTTTAAGTGAAGCAGTTTATCTATTACAATCTAAAGTGCAAAGATACCTGTAAACGCAGCACGGCCGTGAGACAAGCCGTCTGAACGCTGCAGTGCATCGCCGTATTGTGGTGTTGCTAGGAAACGGGTTATTTACATAACCACATGACCGCATCGCGTCTATAAGATGCGCAATGCGTGTGACTTTCAAATAGCTATGCTATCTCGATTTGTAAGTCCCCAAGGTGTAAACTAAGTAATTATATAGTCTAATGGTGGTCAAGTACTAATTCTAGGGTGCATAATGTCTAAAATAAAATTATAGAATCAGCATAGAAATGAAAAAAATACTCAGTGAAAACAGCTATGTTGTTTACATACAAAATGGCAAATATAAACAGAATCAACAAAAATAAATAAAATCTGCCGCTAATGGTGGCATTGAAAACAATGCCACCTTGGGTCCCAGACTGGACATCCGGGAGGCACGGCAGCAAAGTGTATACATCTATGTAAATATAAATCAACCAATTTAGCAGATTTAGAGCGACATGAAAATTTCTCAATCAGGGAAACAAACATAAATATTATATGTCACCTGGAAGCCCAGGCATCAAATACAGAAAAAAACAACTTCTAAAGCAGATGAAATAGCACAAGACAGTGGAATACTGTCATACGTAAAGCATGATGTCCATGTACAACAAATCTGAGGTTCAAGGGAAAGTCTATAGAGTATACTGAACCTTCAATATTGGTTGCCACTGAACCACTATGTCATAGTTAAATGTAGCAATGATAGTTAATCTCTTCATTGAGTCCATGAGGAGATAAACTACCAAGTGTATCTATCCAAAAGGTTTCTCTCCTATTAAGCCGCAGTCCAAGGTCCTCATGTGGATTTTTCTTGCTCAATACCTCTAAGATCAAAAACTTAATTTGGGTTAGGTTATGTCCATTTTCGATCCAGTGGCGGGCCACCGCTGAATTCGAATTGCAGTTCCGGATACAACGATGTTCATTCCAACGTACTTTCGCTGCTCTTGTGGACTGACCTACATAGTACTTCCCGCAGGGACACTTGATACCATATATAATGTTCGTGCTATCGAAAGTTCCAAATGTTCTCAACAGGATTTTTTGACCTGTACGGGGATGGTGTATTGTGTTCCCTTTCAATATTAAATTACAGTTGGCACAATGAAGACAAGGATATGTCGTTGTGCGTTGGGTAACAGGTTCTTTCAATCTCGGGCGTGTATGTACCAGTTCATCTCGCAAATTTCTGCTCCTTTGATATGCAAAAACCGGAAGTTGGTCAAACAGATTCTGTACTCTTGTGTCATTTCTGAGGATGTTCCAATGTTTCTTAATTGCATTTTTAATTTTATTGCTCTGTACAGAAAATTTTGAGACGTATACTGGTGATTTCAATTCCCTTGGCAATTCAACAGTGTCCCATAACAAAGTGCTGCGATCACATGCTTTCACTCTCTGGGATGCAGCATCTAGTTCTGATGATTTGTAGCCACGACATAAAACATTTTCTTTCATCAATAATTGTTGGGCTAGACAGTCTTCGGGATCACTCACTATTCTTTTCACACGCAGTAATTGACTGTATGGCAGATTTCTCAGGAGACTAGGTTGATGGAAACTCAATCTGTGCAATAGATTATTGCGATCAGTAGGCTTGCGGAAAAGTGTATTCTTGTAACCAGTATCACTCTTGAGTATTTGAACATCCAGAAATGTAATCCTGTCTTTGGATATTGTGCTGGTAAACTGGATCCGCTGGTCAATACTATTCAAATAATTTAAAAAAGCATCAAAAGTAGCTTCTGTGTTCGTCCAAATTCCAAAAACATCATCTATATAACGTACCCATAGATGTATGTGCTTGTTCCAATCTGGCTTATGAAGTACGTTGTCCATTTCAAATTTGTGCATAAAACAATTTGCACAGGACGGTGCCATAGTCGCACCCATGGATGTTACGGAAACCTGTAGGAAGAATTTATTGTGAAATTGAAAGTATGAGTTTTTTGCTACAAACTGGAGAAGAGCCATTATGAATTCTTTTTGTGCACAGACCTCAGGTGACTCCAACAAAAGCTATTCTACTGATTCCACTCCCAAATCATGAGGTATCGATGTGTACAAACTTTTGACATCAATTGTGAATAGTAAGTGTTCTGGTTGAAAAGTGGCAGTATTCAGCTTTTGTAGAAAGTGTGTAGTGTCCTTGATATAAGTGAAAGTCTTTTGAATCAAAGGTTGGAGAAAAAAGTCAATGGCCCTCATTACAACCTTGGCGGAGGACCATGGTGCTATTAGCACCATGGTCCATGCCGCTAAGGTTGCAATTCTGCCATGGTGGATGGCGGAATTACCGCCCCATTCCAAGGTGAGTGGGGCGGTAATTCCCCATTCACCAATGGCCCCTTCCCCATTCCCATTTTTGCCCCATAGGGCATAATGGGAATGGGGAAAGGCGATAATTACGGAACCGTAAATTACGGGGCCGTAATTATCGCCAAGGTCCCTTTGCGGCATGGCTTTTAACGGCTGCAAAAAGCAGCCGTTAAAAGCCATCCCGCAAAGGGAACCTTGTAATCAGGCATTAAGGGTCGGCGCCATTTATGGCGCCGTAAACCCCTTAACGCCTGAGTCAGAATGAGGCCCAATGTACACACCTAGTGGTTGATTTATGCTGTTCATACCAGCAACAATGGGTCTTCCTGGTGGTCTGACTGTGTCTTTATGTATCTTAGGTAGTGTATAAAAATTCGGGATTCTTGGGTGGTTATTGTATAGAAATTTACGAGTGTGTTCATTGATCCATTCAAGTTCCATAGCCTTGTCAAGTAGGACTTCAAGATTTTGTTTAATGGACACTGTGGGATCTTGATCCAAAGGTGCATAAATGGTGTGATCCTGTAATTGCCTGTTACATTCAGCTTCATAATCAATGGTGTTCATGATCACCAGCGCACATCCTTTGTCCGCAGGTCGTATTGTGATGTTCTTGTCACAGTAAAGATTCCTAATAGTTTTCATTTCATGGGGTTTGAGGTTCTTATGTGGTGAAGTCTTGTAGCTGATGCGTTCAAGATCCCTGGTCACTAATCTCTGAAAAAAATGTCAATAGATGGTACAGAAATAGAAGGTATAAAGCCACTCTTGGCTCTAAATTCTTGAAAATCTGGTGCATCCGATGTTTTTTCATGGATTTCTAACTCATCAAAGAAAACTTTTAATTTCAATTTCCTCACAAATTTGTATAATTCAATTTTGGTGTCAAACAATGTAGTACTGTACGTCGGTACAAAACCAAGCCTTTCTGTAGTATGTCTTCTTCCATCTTATTTAAGGTCCTGTGGGAAATATTAATAACTAAGTTTTCTTGAGTTGTAATCGTGTTTGTGGTTTGTTTCTGGGGTTTCCTCCTCCCCCGGCAGGTTCTTTTGGTCTTGCGCATAAAAAAGCTGAAGTTGTAGGTGTTTGTGTGGATGGAGCCCTCATGTGGCTAGAATCGCTGTCCTGTGGCTGCTCTTCTTGGGTATCGGAATCTTTTTGTGCTTCTGAATCTGAGCTCGATGTGTTGTCCGAAGGGTGTTTATATGGCCTTTTAGGAGCTAGAGATCCGTATTTCTCCATCCAAGTATATACCTCCTCATTGATGTAATCGTAGGTATCTCTTTTGAACTTTTTTACTTTCTTCTGCTCAAGTTCAGTTTTATACTCTTCTAGTTTAATGTTAATGTCTGCTAGAATAATATCATAATCTTCTTTGCCAAAGAGTCTACAAGTTCTTTTTCAATTTCTTTGATCTCAATGTTGAGGGAGACCAAATTCTTGGATAATTCTTGTATCGTTAACAAAATTAGGTCAAGACTGCACTTGTTCAAAATGGCTTCCCATCTGCGCACAAATTCTTTACTTTCTTTACACAGCCTGGGGCGCAATTGGATTCGCAAGCCTCTGGGAATTTGTTGGTTCTTAAAATAACGTCCCAATGTAATAGCATGAAGCTTTCGATTAATTTCTTTACGTATTAAGTATTCAAGTTGTTTAATCCGTTTGGCCGGATCTTTGGTCTTAGTCGCATGTGTGCCAATGGTGGTTTCACTAATAAGTTCAAGTATGGCAGCTGTGTTGCCCTTGTGCCCCATTTGGATGATCCTCCACTGCTACTCAGTGATCAGATAGATTAATACTCTGCAAATTGATACAATTTCAGTTCATTTTTTCAATGTGTTTTTTTAGGTAAAACAAAGCATACTATAAAAACATAACAGCAAAGGTAACAATCAACAATGTTACAAAAAAACATTTAAATAACCTTTATTAGGCCCAACAAACATAAAAAGACTTCAATGCTCAAGATCTAACTTAGTAAAGATTCTCTCCAAAACAGAGCACATTTTACAAAAGTCAACACATCCGAACCCACGTGTACAGAATCTGGTGGCAGCAAATAATCCAATGCAGGCCCGTAACAATGAAAGCCCAAACCCAACAGTACAGGTTTCAAAGTATGTTCTCTAACAATTGTAAAAGCTGGACAAAACATACAAAAGTGTGACAAGTCGTCCCAGGGTACCCCACAAAGCAAACACGACTGGTTCACAGCCCCTTTGAGCCTTGCTGCCAACACAGCTCTTAAATGAATACAGTTAAAACATGCCCTAGAAATAAGGATATGTTGAAATGGATGCTGAGCCCAGCTAAAACACTTCTGCAGGCCAGGAGACAAAAAGATCAAATGTTTTCTATTGGTGGGCTTCATGATCTCCAAAGACTCTCTCTTGGTCTGAAGAGAATGGAGCCCACTGTTTTTTGCAGAGATTACATCCTTCTTAGAAAGAAGGACTGCTGTAGAAAAGCAGTGACCCACACCTGCCTCCAACTACATGGTTTTCACATACCTCAGCCATGGAGTCCTCAAAAGGGGATCCCTACACACAAGGTGACTAATCAATTCCAGAGTCAAGGTAGCTTTGGTGTTACCCCATATTCCTAGCCAATGATCGGCAGGCATACCTGCAATCAGACCAATAAGAAAGCAGCAGCCCAGTTCTTGATGAACTGCAGAATTGGGCTCAGACCCAGGTAACCCCAAAGTGCTCTTAAAAAAGTGTTCTCAGTCAACTGGATAGGATCCGTTTTGCCAAACCTCCAGACTTCCATGCCATATCTTGCCACAGAAGAGGCTTTGCCTTGAAAGACTTTGAGTTCTAGATCAATTGGTTGAATTTTAAATGACCCCAAACCTCTGGCTACCCCTACAATTGCCTGCTTAAATCTCAGGGTCTGCTTCTTCACATGTGCCTTTGCCTTTGCCCCAAAATACGATGAGAACCTCAACAAAATTACTCACACTTGCTTAAAACCTCAGAGGGCGCTTCCTCCTGTGACAGACCATCAAAGCTGACTTCTGGGCAATTACCTTTAAACCCTGGGCATCCATAAATTGTACACAGTTATCAACGAGGTACTGAAGAGATCTAGGGGTACGAGCTAGTAAAACCGCATAGGCAAGTAAAGGCAAATGCTGGTTGCCCAGCCAGGGAAAGTCAGAGTTAGTTTTAAGTAAATGGTCATAAAGACCCTGTATACAAAGACAAAAAAGCAAAGGGGCCAGAAGACAGCCCTGACGTACCCCATATTCAATTTGAAAAAAGGGTACAATGTCCAGCAGGTCCACTCCTCACACAGGCCTTCATAGACTGATCTAAGCCTTCTAAAAGATCCACCAAGGCCCCAGGGCAAATCATGGATCTGAGTATGCTCCATAGCTTGCTACAATTGTCCTTGTCAAACA
The DNA here is from genome assembly GCF_040938575.1 of Ambystoma mexicanum. NCBI lineage: Eukaryota > Metazoa > Chordata > Amphibia > Caudata > Ambystomatidae > Ambystoma > Ambystoma mexicanum. The sequence goes on from NC_090939.1 coordinate 545,511,147, forward strand.
CAGTTGCAGTGCAAAGATACAGGAAAGCCAGATTGATAGGTTCATCCTTGATAAACAAAGAGTTCGCCACCACCAGATAAAGGTTCAAAGTCTGTTCTGCAGCCCCGAGACCTAGTCTAAAACCTAGCTTAATAGGAGAGATGTTTGTACTCTCCACCCAGGACTCCAGCCTCTGAGAATGGCCATCCCCAGATCTTAAACACCAATCTAAGATAGGTCTATAGGATGCTGGTCTAAAGTCCCTTGGGACTTTTTTTTTTGTAGAGCAAATAATAGCACGAGACCAAGAAACAGGGTAGGTGCCTCTAGCACATGCAGCATTAAACCCCAACGTCTGAATGGGGGCCCACAGCTTTGGTTCCACTAGGAACAAGTCTGCAAAGACATTATCCAAACCAGGTGCCTTATTTCTGCCTTGGTTATTAATGGCTGTCAAGATTTCCCCGACAGTAAATGTGATGATATCCTCTATGATGCCAAACAATAAGTTAGGCTCTTGACAAGGGGCCCAGTAATAGCCAGATCACCAGAGGCATTACTATATAAAGAAAAACAAAGAGTTACCCAATCCTCATCAGAGACCCCAGAGAATGGACCACCAAGCTTGTATTTATAAAAGGGACCATTATTAATAATGTCCCAAAAATGTTTAGCGTCATTATTAATCGAGGAATTGACCCAAGCCTCCCAAGAAGCTTGGGAACACTTGAAACACTTGAAACACGCGCCTTGAAACACTTGTGTATAGGCGCGTTACAAATGCCTTATCATATCATATCAAGAATCTGTTTCGATTTCACCCTTTCTACAGCAATTGCCTTCTTGTAAGATGTTCAGGCCTTGATAATATCAAGCCTTAAAGATAATGGGTCTTTCAGAGTTTTCAACAGACAAAACTTTTACTTTAATTTGGCACACTCAGTATTAAACCAGGTCAGGTGAGCGCTGCTCTCACTTCTGTCCACACTCTGGGCCTGATCACGACTTTGGCGGTAACGCCGGCGGTATTACCGCTGATGGTATTAGCCCTACCGCCGAACTCCCCGGCGCTAATAGCACCGGATCACGAGTTCGGTGGTAATGTTAATCCCCATTCCCCATTGAGCCCATTCGGGAATGCCCCATTCCCCATTGGGCTCAATGGGGAATTTTCGCGCTCTTACCGCTAGCGGATTTCCAGCCGGTGGTAATAGCGCAAGTTTTCAGCGGATTACCCCCCAGCTCAGAGCTGGGGTGAAATCCGCTGAAGTCCTGATTTGGCGGACCCTTAAATCTGGCCGTAATAGTGCTACCACCGGATTTAAGGGTTACCGCCAAAGTCGTGATCAGGCCCTCTGTGTGAAGAATGCCAAAAGATTAACCAGTAATAATGAAAATTCAAACCATGTGTCACTCTTGTCCAAATTGCCAGCTAACAAGCGTTCAAGTTCCTGCCAATTGCTTCTGACATTCTTCTGCAGGCTCTCACAATCTGCTGATTGCCATTTTAGCCATGGTTTCAAGGCACTGTAGCACTCATCAGTCAGACCCAAAGATAAAGATCTACCCTCGGGTCTGCACGTGAGTTGGATAGGAAAATGATCACTGCACAAAACACCCAACACCCTAAACTCAATAATACAGTCCCAGAATTTCACTAGGACACAACAATAATCAATGGTGGAGTGACCCAGCATAGAAGTAAAAGTAAAGTTTCCCGGAGCATCCTTGGGGAAACGACCATTGACCGTACGCAGCCCCCAAGCAAAATGTTGTTGCTATCACCCGAAACACCTGGGGCCCTAAAGCTACTTCATAAAAAGTGCCTGGTTAGAAGAAGCATGCACCTTGTCCCGAAGCTGATATGAAATCTGAAAGGGCAGTAGGGATGACTGCCTCCGCCTCTGTTACAGCTTGGGTCTAGTGAGATCAATAATGCAATGATTAGGATTACTTAAAGGCTCTGAGTTACAGCTAAGGCCGGATATCTGAGAGCCCTTCCCATGAACCTCAGAGGCCGGGGAGGATATCCCTGCTCCCACTCCCACTCCATCTTGCCACGGATACCATGAACCATGAACATGACAAAGCAGAGTCTTTGTATCTTCATATCCCTCAATCCCCTTAGAAGCCAAGACCTCACGACAATTCCAGCTGCATGTGATATGATATGATATAATAGGTTATTTATAATGCTCTTAATATCCAGAGGTTTCTAAGCGTGGACCCGGGGATCGAACCTGTGTTGCTCCGTATCGTCCTGCTTCCAAGGCAAGCACATTGCTGCTGAGCTATCCTCCCAAGACTACATCTCGTGTGTGTGAAAATTAACATTAACAAAAGAGAAATGAACATTGCACCCTTTACAAAACATGCAATCAGACATAATATGAACAACAGGTAACAATTTAAAAGAAATATTATTTACACCCAGAACGTCCGACAAACCCTACGCTTAAAAATCTTCTTTAGGCATTCTTGTTGCCATGCGTGATGCCCTTGAAACAGCAAATCAAACTTAAATCACGCCAGTGAAGAGAGGGAAAGTTTTATAGCTAGAGGTCAGATACATACACATACTGTCAAAGCTTTTATTGTTTTTCTCCTTAGCCAAATGTAGTAATGTAGAACTGCAAGGCACAAGAGATCCTGAGCATGCTTGCTGATACTTAAGCCAATAAGCATATGGAACTACAGGAGTATTATGGAACTTGGTAGGACCATGTGTGATTAACATATAGGTTACTTAGGATAACATGAACATATAGAAACCATATTATTAAGTTTAAAGAAAATAACAGAAGGTCTCAAGCCACACCGTGGATGTTGAAATGTCAGCTCCACCAGGTCCTGTCACACATTAATTACACCTAACCAAAGCCACAGTATTCGATTTAGCCACCACATGGCCAGGAGCCTCACTTACAGTTGAATATGAGAGTACAGCAGGCAAATTGGACCCAAAAAAACAGATCAGCTGAGAAACCTTTCTTACATTACATAAAATACATTATTATCACCTTTTTCTGATTTTCCATTCATGGAAATGTAGCGTACACACAGCATCAAAGGGACATATATTTTTGGGGAAGTAGATCCCTTCTGTGACAGCAGGATGCTCAGTGGACCTTCTACAATCTATGCATGCAGATAGAATTTAGGTAGTTCCATGTCATGTAAACAAATAAATAGATCAGGTTTGTCTTTAAGGCTCACAAATAGTATTTTGGGAAATTAAATTCCACATTTATAAAGTGCTCTGCAATGCAGAATATCATGCCCTCCTAAGGCAAGAACATGACTTGGGAGCTCTATTTCAGCATATTTGAGTATTTTCTGTTGAAACATGAGTGTGTTGAAGTTGTGATCCCCTTCGTAGCCCCTACACTACCCCACTCAACAATCTTATCTTCACAACAACATACTGAATAGCACTATCTTTTTAAACTACTTATTTTATTTGCCTAATCACTGCACGTTAGGCATTCTAAAAATGCATGTTTTATTGTAGCAATTCTAGTTTTGTCACATTGCATAACAATTAACATACCCGTAAGAGATATTGACTACACATATGTGACTACTTAACATATTGGGCCTCATTACGAGTTTGGCGGTAGCCATGGAGCTATTAGCTCCATGGCTGCCGCCAAACCGGGCTCCTTTACCGGGTTCCCTGAATGGGGAATTACCGGGCCATTCCGAGTTCGGAGGGCCTGGTAATTCCTCCCTCAGGGAACCCAGGCCCGGATCTTCCCCATTCCCATTTGAGCCCCCATAGGGCTCAATGGGAATGGGAGAGGGAGCTAACAACGGGCCGATTACGACCGGCCCGTTGTTAGCTCCCTGGTCCCCTCGCGGGACCCGGTAACAATGCCTGGTGTTGCCAGGCGTCCTTACCGGGTCCCGCAAGGGGACCTCGTAATCGTGCGGAATGGTGTTAACGATTCTGCATCCATTAGCGGAACCCGTTAACCCATTCCGCATGGGTCGTAATGAGGCCCATTTTCTTTTGTTGTGTGTGTTGAAAACTTAGAGTAAAATACTTTCTGTTGCTTTGTATTTTGGTACAAAATCAGGGACATTTTGAATATTGTTTATTTTAAAACTTTAATTAAAATAAAAAAAGATTATAAAAGCTCAAACTGAAGCCTCATCCAAGTTAGCCTGATAACAATAATGCTTCAATATAATTAAATGATCTCCTTTAGTTTTCAGGGACTATTCCTTGTTCTGCATCTATCTGGTGGTGGCCCACCCTGTTGGGAAACCCTGGCTACACCAATAGACATTCAAAAAATATATAGGGGTTACCTGAGATAAATCCCTGGTCCTTCAGGTAAGAATACAGAAAATATAACATTTGCTATTCCAAAGTACAAAAATACAAAAATACAATACATTTAATCTGAATCTATACTTTGGAATAAAACAATGTTCTTGGAACAAACAAGAGAATAAGAGAATATTGCCATCCTCAATCCACTGGTCCATGTTGTTATATTTTCTGTACACCACTAGACAGCCACATGTACGCAGACCACCACCAAAAGGGCTTGACCCGCAACGTTATCCTCTTAAACATTGTGGTACTCACTTATCAATAACATGCATTTCAACTTTGGTTATTGCACATGATGAATATATTCTCCAGTGAATGAAAACTATATGCAATTTGGATGTAGAGAATGCGCACACTGTATTTGTATCGGTGGGCACAGAACACCTTAAATGATTAGTTGAACAGATAGGTCTTTAATTGGGATCATTTACAACAGCATAATCTATATTACAACACACAGGATGTTTACTTACATCAGCTACTAAATTGGGTAACAATGGCAGACTTAGATGCATGTTCTTTTTGTGCACGCTTCTATGGCAAATCTTCAGCTCGTGGACTCCATGCTTGTTTCAATGCTTTTGCTCTGCTTTGCCATGAAATATAATGCAATGTCATAAATAAATGGAAAGTTCAACTTTTCATATATTGGATTGACAACCTACTATCTCTTGTTTTGCGGACGGCTAATCTATGCCACAATCTATGCCACAATTCCATCCCATCGATATACAAATGCAATCTTTTTGGATGGTATTACGACACATGCTATGGAATACCCCTAAATCCCTTGTGTGGAAAGATACACTAAATCCTGTCAATTATTTTGTCAATCACTTGCTACAGACAATCTTCAGTAGCGGCTTATGAGGGTGGTGACCCCGGCTCCAGGCATTTCTTCCACATGTGCTGTTCCTCGCTAAGTGGCAGATTGACACAAGCATAGTAGTGTTTTTGTTTCCTCCAAATGTTTTATGGCTGTATGGTGTAGGTGTGATTGCCACACACATTTATTCTTCTGATTTTTCACAATTTCATGAAATCCACCACAAGATGTTTTTTTATTGATTGTGACCACTTCAGTAGTGGATCACAACCATTTTATTTTTCCATTAGAAAGAATTATCTTGGTCACGGATTTGGATATATGCTAAAGATCACATTGATGCCTGATCTTTGGGAAACTTCTTTCTCATGCTTTGGCTATGCTCACATTTCTGTCGGTTGCTCCCAGTACAACTTCTAGTCTATGACATTGAAGCTGTTCAATCGATTTTGGAAAACCATGTTTGTCCTTCACAAAAGAGGAGGAACATTCTGTATCCTGGACAATCACAAATCTTATACATTTCTACTGTTCAAATCCTGAAAATTATAGGTACAATTTTGTGCTCTAACCTATGGGTTGTTCTACTGGCCATCACCAATCAACCATAACCTTTTCCAAGCAAGTGCATTGTCCAGGGTTGCCTGTTCTTGTCATCATGCTTCACATTTTTCACAGAAAAGGTATTTCCTCTTGTATTTGTAATATGTGTTTTTTGACATGAACTGTCGTCTAAGGAATTCACAACAGGTTACTAGTTTGGTGAATTTTGAAACACAAAATAAAAGAGCACTTGAGCCAAGCACATTACCTTTTGCAACAATACCAGCAACTGGTTGAGTGGACACAAACGGCAGTAGTTGTCATTTTAACAGGTCCCTTGCCTTTTTAAGTTGGATCCAGTTACATTTTGTTTTGAATAAACCAATGGTTACTCACAAGCAGTGCCATTAATTCACTTAATGCATTTCAACATCTTTAAAATATCAACTCGGCAGCACTCGAAAACTGAATATTTCGGTTCCCAAAAAAGGCCAGCATTTGTCCTTTCACTGTCGTCCACTTCAAATGTTGTAATAATTTCCTCAACACTAGAAACACAGTAGTCCGACTCAAGTTATTGATCATCATCATCAATAATTTCCTGCACTCCTGAAGCTTCTAGAAGAGATATTTGGGTGCATGTGATATTGATAACATTTTCATGTCACTGTGCGACACAAGTGTGGATGACGTAGATTACAAAACAGATAGATCTGATCTGCCTCAAATTCCCCAACTATTTCTGGATTATTGTCTGCTTACATTGTTACTTCCTATGCAATGGAATGTTTATTTTTGTGCATCATCTCTGAAGATAGAGTAGTTTGAGAGGTCAGGGATGGGGTTTCCTGATTTGGGGGTAGACCAATCAATAAACTGAACTAAAGACATGCTAGACAGATCGAGTGCTACATAAAAAGTTTATTCCGCAGCAAAACGTTACCAGACACTCTACCTTGTCTATGAGGTGTCAGAAAGCATTGGCGGGAACTGGCTTCCCCCATCTCCTCTTGTGGAAAAGGTCTAGAGGCAAAGGCCCCGTTCTCCCATCTTGGTGATACACAGGAACCTGGGAATATGGCAAGACATACATTGACCAGATATAAGCCACTGGCCCTGACGTTAAAAAGGAGGATCTTGGTAATTCCTCAACGCAATCATGCCAGGCATACCTGCATCAGCTGTGAGGCGTCAGAAGACACTAACAGAACATTGGCTTCACTTGTTTTCTCCTGTGGAAAATAACTGAATGGGTCAAAAGGAAAAGGCACAGTTCCCACATCTCTATACTTCACAGGCATGAGGGCACAGGGCAAGACATGAGCTGACTATGTATTATTAGACAACTGCCCCCCCCCCTGTAAAATGTATGCATCAGTTGATCCATATTCTGTCCAGGAAAACGTTTGATGTTCATTGACATGTTGTTCCCGCACTTGTAGGACCCAAGAAACCCTCTAAAATGAATTCTCAATCCTGACAACCAACTGAAAATGACGTCTTGGTATATCACTGGTGTAGGCAGTACATTGGGTGGGCAAGCATAGAATTCCTTTATAGAAGGCCTTGGGATGATATGCTTCATGGGCAATGGCTGAATCATACAAAGTTGGGCATATACATTTGTATACATGTCCCTGCATTTCACAGCCCTACGAGTCACTTGAATGGGGGAGGTCTATTGATTTAGTTAAGCATTACACTTATTGCACCTGTTAGAATGATTATGATATGATAGGTTATTTATAACACACTAAATACCCAGAGGTTTCTAAGCACGGACCTGGGTATCGAACCTTTGTTGCTCCATCCCGCCTTGTTTCCAAGGTGAGTATGTTGCCCCTGAGCTATCCTCCCGAGACACATTTGTGTGACTAACCACAATGATCTAATGTGTTTGCTCGTTAAGCTACCCACTGGTGTACATATTTTATTCTTTAATATGTATTTAAGAATATCTCTAGACAATGACAAGTCCTCAGTTTTAATTGTTCTCAAAGAGATGGTTGACTCATTAACTGACAAACTTAGCAGTTTGAAGCAACCTCTTTTGTTGGTGGCAGAGGATTCTTATAGTGCTCAAATCATCCTCTGCAAACGGTCAATTAACTGAGTTGTGTTGAAGGTATAAAGGTCTGATTAAATAGAAAACAATTGATAAAAAAAGAATAAATGGGAGGCCATTAGCAATGCATCACACACCAATGGCAATTGCACATGTTGGCATTTAATATTGAAATATTCAAGTACAGGGACTCTTCCTGGACAGGAACTGGAATCCTTATTGGCCAAATATCAGTGGTTTAAATACTTACAAGAGCTGTATTCATCTGTCAATAGAGTCACTAAGTCGTGTGCAGATGTCCGTAGTTACTCTGAGACCATCCTTAGGATTACCTAGACAGGGGTTCTCCTAGCTAAGAATACTCAAAAAGCAGGCAAAGCTCCAAGAGGTGTCACAATTTGCCTCCTTTGCTCTCCTTTCCATCAATTGGGGGAATTGATTTGTGAACTTTTTCATATTAGACTTACCTTCTCACCCCTACAACATAGCACTGTGCTGATTTGGAAGCTCAAAACCCCTATTTTCCATTTCACATCCCTTACAGATACATTTCAAGTTTTTGGCAGCCAGTATGCTCTTTTAGTCAAAGGATTACGTTTCCCAGTATTCCATGATCACTGCTTCATCTCCACCCTTGCAGGGCAACAATGTTCGGTGAAGGATAAGGAACACCTGTGGCTGCAGGTGCTAGCAAGCATCACTCCTGAGGCATGTGATTGTTACCCAGATATAAAATCGTCAGTTTGCCTCAGTCCAGTGCTAGTTTTTGCAGTGTTCCTGTTTGACCAGTACATTGTTTCTGGTTCTTATACATAGTGTCTAGTTCCTAGTTTCTTATTTCTTATTCCTGGATTTCGAATTCAGTGTGCTTATCAGTATTTTCTGCTTCCTGTATTCCCTTTCTGCCTTCCTCTTTTTTTGCAGTCAGCACTTTCCAGTGCTTTCCTTTTGCTATGCAGCCCAGTGTTTGTTTGTTTATTTATTTGGTAATGCACACCAAACCCTTAGGAAGCCGGGCGCAGCAGTACAAGAAGTCTTATAGCTTAGTTACAGTGCATAACACAGGTGAGTACAACAGGTGCATAAATACATATAATACAGAGCATAATTTTAGTAAGTCAAGAAAACATTGAAACATATCTATGTATACACATATATAATATCATATATAATAATACATATATAATATTGTATATAACCACATATACACAAATTGCCTAAAGTACAGTAGGACTCAGCGGATGCAAGGTCAGGTGAGAGCCGGGAGTCGTAGGAGTGGTGTAAACCAGGTTAGGTGTCGTTAGTATGCAACCATTTGAGTGCCTTATGTCTACATTTAGGGTAAGGTTGTTCTAGTCTGAGGTCAAGTGGTAGCTTATTCCAACATTGCGTAGCTTTAACAGGGAAGCTAGTTCCTCCCGCTTTCGATCGTTTGAACCAGGGAATCTCCAACATGAATGTGTTAGCAGATCTCGTAGGGCGAGTAGCTGTTCTCCTAGTGATTTTTTTCTGCTAAGTAGGGTGCTAGGTTGTTCAGGCATTTGGAAGTGAGAGAAGCTGTTTTGAGGAGGATTCTATCCGTTATTTTCAGCCAGTTAACCTCTTTTCTGAATTTGGTAATGTGCTCTCTGTAGGGGATATCCAATGCTGCTCTCAGGGCATTATTCTGCAATCTTTGAATTTTATCTGTGATATATTTGTTAGCTCCTGAGTAGAGGGCATTGCAATAATCTAATCTCGATATGATAGGAGCATTGGCTAGGGTGATACAGCTAGCACTAGAGAGGTACGGTCCAGATGCTCGGATTAGATTGCAGGTGTAAGTTGTAGAGGAGGCAAGGGAGTTGACTTGCTTTTAAATGTGAGAGAGGAGTCCAAGTAGAATCCTAAAGTTTTAACCACAGACATCACCTTGATAGGGTTGTTATCAATGTTGAAGGATGCGTAGTTTGGGCTGAGTTTTTTTATGTTAGCTTCAGAGCCTAGGATTAGTATCTCCTTTTTATCGTCATTCAGGCAGAGGCCTTGTGATGCCATCCATGCCTGAATGAGGGTGTAGATCTTGTTCACCAAGGCTGAGTCTGCCTCAAAGTGGCCCGAAAGAGGTATGAGGATCTGGGTGTTATCTGCATAGTTAGTGTAGGTGAGACCCAGTCTGTCCAACTTGTCAAACAGAGGCTTGGTGAAGATGTTGTACATGATAGGGGAGACACAAGATCCCTGTGGGACGCCTCAGGTTATTTTGATAGGGTCAGCGGAGGCTGAGGTGGAGAAGACTCTCATAGTGCGGTTAGCTAAAAAGGATTGGACTCAAGCTATAGCCTCTCTGGTGAAGTTGGCGGCAGATCTAAGGTGGTTGCATAAAACTGCATGGTCCACCAAGTCAAAGGCTGCCAACAAATCCAATAGGAGTAGCAGAGCTGTTTTTCCGTTATCCTTTGGTTCTTCAATTTGTGTCTTAAGGTCGAGCAGAGCTGTTTCTGTGCCATGGAGGGGGCGGAAGCCAGATTGCCATGAGCCTAGTAGGTGGTTGACTTCCACATAGTCCTGGATTTGTATGTAGGAAGCTCTGTCTAGGATTTTAAGTAAGAATGGCACAGTGGTGATCGGGCTGTAGTTGGTGGGGATGGTAGGGTCCAAGGTTTGTTTTCTGAGAAGGGGGAGGACCCAAGATTCTTTGAGATTGGCAGGTACCTTGTTTGATTTAAAGGAGGGGTTTATGAGCTTGGAGATAAAGGGGGCTAGGTCCCTAGCTGCATCCTTTATTATTTGCGCTGGGCAAGTATCTCCCTTAAAGTTTGAGGGTTTAAAGGATAGCATTATTTTTTCTGTGTCAATTATGGAGATAGTCTTGAAACTAAAGGATGTAGTTATCCTAGTCTCCAGGAGTTGAGTTGATTGTTGATCAGAAGGTGGCAGTGTGGCCTTTTTATTCACACTTTTGCATTGGAGAGAAAAGGTTTTATTCGATAGAGCATTTTGTATGTTGGTACACCATACCTTGTCCTTTGGGGCATTGTCTACCGGTTGGATTGGGGATTCAAATTCACAGAGGATAGAGAAGAGTTCTTTGGTATTGGAATTGGCTTTCTCAATCCTGTCATTGAAAGTGTTCTTTTTTGTTTTTGTTATTTCTTTTTTGTACAGTTTGGCAAGTTCGGTTAGATTGTTTTTATCGTTTTCAGAAGGGCAGTGACGCCAGATAGATTAGAGCTTTCTTTTTTGTAATCTTAAAGCTTTAAGTTGGGGAGTAAACCAGGCATTCAAATGCGCTCCCTGCCTAGCTTTGCGCATTTTGACTGGGGCGATCATGTCCAGTGCCTTGGTCATTGCATTATTGAAGGTATTCACTAGAGTGTCAGGGTTGGTGTTGCTTTCCAGTCCAGAAATAGCAGGAAGGAGGACCGTGATACATTTTTCAGCAGTAATATCCTTCTTACTTCTGGTAGGGAGAGGGGGTACCATATTGTTAGTCTTAGGGCTGAGAAGATCGAATGTGGCAGAGAAGGTTATTAAATAATGATCTGTCCATAGTTATGGAACAATATCGGTGATATCAATATTGCAGTTTAGTTCAGATACCCAGTCAAGGGTCCTTCCTTTAATGTGAGTTGGAGAGAGGACTTCTTGAATAAGACCATGATAATTTAGCGGGGCTGCTATTGATTCAGCATGTTTGTTGCCTGTATCATTAAGGCCAAGATCTCCCATCAGTAGTGTTTTAGAGTGGTCTTTTGTATTGTTAGCTATAAGACTGGTTAAGTCATCTTCAAAGGTGCCTAGTGGCCCAGCGGGTCTATATATCAAGTGGATTGTTAGTGTACAGTGTGTCTGCGTTCTTTATTCCTTTGACTTTGAACTACTCTGCATTGTAATCTTGATCCTTTAGACACCGATCATTTACAGATGTACTATTTTGCACTATTTTCCTTCCTCCTGGATGGGGAGGAAGGAGGATTTGCACCTGTAATTTTGTTTTTCCCTGCTCCTGTTCCATTACGTTGTCTTGGAGTCTGTTCCTGGGATTCCCTTGCACTTCTCTATTTGTTCCCTATTGATTGTTAGGCTTAGTGTGATGTTGCATTCAGCTCCTATGTGAATGCCTTTTTCCTCACTATTCTGTAAGCACTTTTCCCTCTTGTCCCTTGTCAGGAGTCTTATGTATTCAGTTATTCTCCCTTTGCTGTTATAGCCTTTCTCGGTCCCTGTTTGATCAGCAGAGTTTGTGAGCTTTGCTGACATTCCAGGTGGTGTGTCTCGTCCTTGTGAGTTTTGTCTTTAAGTTACCTTATACAATGCAAGCAAGGGTGTTAGCTCACAGATAATGTTATTGCTTCTTCTGTATGTGGGTTTAGCTGTGGCAGTGCCTGTAACAGCAATTGTGGGCGACAAGCTTGCTGACTTTCTTTGTACTCCTAAGGAGCTTCTAAGTGCTTAACCCACGTCCCTTTTCATATATTTGTATTCTTATCACGCTCTACTTGCACATCCTGGGTTTTAGTGTACATGTATCTTGGTTCCAGAGTGCCTGTTGTTTGACACAAGGCTAGTCATTGTGTGTTCTTGTGCACATTTCCCTTGCCATCTGCTGCCTCTGATGACAGGAAGTGATAATCCACCCATAGATTTGTTCAAGGCAGAACCCACAATTTGGGTTCCATTTTTAACTAACCTTTTTAACAAAACTTATAAAATAAGCAAAGCACACTTTGTGGAGAAATGCCAAAATAGGACATATTTTTAAGAACAGTGATCAGTTGTTACTTATTAACTATAAACCAATTTCATTAATTGATGGCACATGCAAATATCCTTTTGAAAAGATTAGAAGATTGGGTTGAGGGTGAAAGGATTTTAACCACCGACCTGCAAGCAGTATTTAGAAAAATGCAAGAAGACAATCTAAAACATCTTCCTCCTACATGGCTTTTTAGACAAGTTTGTTAATTTAAAAAAGTGACTCTCTATCTTGCTTTTATAGATTTTAAAATGGCCTTTGACAGAATGAGCCACGATATCCCCTGGAAAGTTTTGATATAGATGAAAGTCCAGATGCACATCTAATATTCCATCATGAGACGTTACAAAAATAATTCTGCTGCTGTCCGATCTGGCCAGGGTGGTAAGGTTACTGACACGTCCTACTTTTAGCGGGGTCAGCAAGGTTTTTGGCCTTCTGACTATTTCTAATATATATAAATGACATGGCATTTAGAAACTCTAACTTGGCTGCTGATGTGTCGCAGAGACCAGGCAGGAACATAGGCATCCATTGTAATGCTGATGATACCAGTATCATCTCTAAAACAACTGCTTCATTCTGTGCTGAAGGCAAGCTCCTAATCAAAGTAAATCTGTGCTTATGGCTTGTCATAAATCCCACCAATGGAAAAAAAATTAGAATTTATCTAGAAGGCTATTTGTTGACACACGTTGATAGTTTTGATTATTTGGTAGTGCGCTTACAAAATGATATTACATTGTCACAGCAGCTGGCTCAAAGTATTTGTGTTCAAGAAGCATTGAAAAGTGCTTTAAGATTTCTGAGCTGCAAATTAGGAAATAACCTAGCAATGTCAGTACTGAAGGCATACAAAGCACAGGCCTTACCTGCTGCCATATATGGCACTGAGATCGGAGATTATAAGTTTCCTGACTCCTTAAGAAAAGTCACAAAAAGGTTTATGAAATCAATCCTCTGCCTCCCGCTGAGGGCTTGGTCAGTCCAAATGTATTTGGAAACCGGTCAGTACCCTTTTGAGTTTGAAATAGCAACCAAAGTCATCTTATATTGGCTAAGAATCTGCACCAAAAAGGAGCTGCAAAGAGGCAGCCAGGGAAGTAATATGTTCAAACGGGGGCCATTCATGGTGCTGGATCAAACATTTAAAATATATTTCAGAAGCAATTGGACTTGACATGCTCTGCTATAAAGAGGTGCCTTTGCTGGTTCTTGTAAAATCAATCTGTAAAAAACAGATTAAAATTGTTGAGTACCGAGAAGTTATTAAATAAGGAAGAGTAATTATCAAGACTACTGTGATATCTAATCCACAAAGCAGATCTAGGGGCAGCTGCCTACCTAGATGTTATAACTCCAATCAGGAAAAAGGTACTCTACCTTAAGTACAGATTCAATATCCTTCCTGTAGAAGGTTTTATTGCTAATTAGAAGGCACAAAGAAACTCATCACGTTTTTATCTTTTCTGTCCCTTGGAGATGGAAATGGAAGCTCATTTCCATTTGAACTGTCCAGGCTATAGACCAGCGCGGAACAAGTGGCTGTTTACAATACTTTTAAAATATGGTGTAACATCCGCATTAAATGCCTTGGTACTCTGTAAAATGACTGAGCATATTGAAGTTGTTTATATTTTAAATTTAGGGAACTGCTAATATAATACTCATTGTACTGTATACCTATGATTTTCTGTTTTGGTGTTAATTTTATTGTATGTGATATTCTATGTGTTGCTGATATTGTTTTTTGTTTCTGCTTTCAGTGCAAGGGTTCCAAAATAAAGTGATCTCTGATTTTGATTCTGAAATCCTCAGTTGCTCTGCAACACAACCCGTCCAGGCACATCTGCATTGGCTGCAAGGCGGCGGAAGGCACTGGCAGGACACTAAAGATATGAATGGGTCAATAGGAAAATTGACAATTCAGACATACAAACTACACGTCCAGTGGTGATATAGATTCACTTCATGACAACAAACCATATTCTATTTACTGATTGATTTTATGTGGCAGGAGCGTCGAAAAAGTATAAGCTAGTAATATTTTAGTCATTCAGGTATAGCCTATCCATTTCATCTGGTTGAACCCCACAGTTGATTAGTTATTGACAGATTATTGTAATATCTTTGAGAACATTGTGGAGTGTTTGGACTGGATTCTTGATATGTGTGGTGTAAGGACAACTGATGATAACGCAAGACAGCAATTTACTAGCAAATGAAACATCGGCCATAACACATGATAACATTTTTATAGTGACTATTACATAGAGTGAGTACAATTAAAAATGTAAACAAGTTTAAAACCATGGTTTGAGAGTCCCAATGATCTATATCACAATTCACACTTTATAACCTGGTCAGTCTGTAGAGAAAGTAATCTGTAAAAGTTGCTTACCTTTCATGCTTGGTGTTGAAGAAAAGTGCTTTCACGGCTTGTATATTTTACCCAACTGAGTCTGCAGTAAAAAATGCAGATTGAAAACAACTGTTTCTTTTATAGACTAGAGTTTAGATATGGTTAGAAAGCTTGCAGGAGGCTTGTTCATGGGCGTTTTGTAGCTGTTTGTGGATTGATGATCTGCCTTTTCCCTGTTAGACACACAATGTCATGCTTGATAGATTATTGAGTAGCCTCAAAGCTATTGAGGTTTTGGCAGGAAAATTGACCCACATGCTCAGGGGAATTCAAAAGTACATACGTAGATCAAGATACGCCATGGGAAGTGGTGTGCTCTCTTGAAGGAGTTGGACCACACCATGTTCTGGCTCTTGGTCTACTCTCATTTGCAAATGCAATACTTCAACTCTTCTTCTTATTATTATTTTTATTAGATTTATTGTGAGCAGAGCGAGCTTTGGCAAGCAGTAGAGCACTTTACTAGTCATAAAGGGAAGTACATGGCGGGGGAAGCAGATCGTAAAGAATCAATAGAAGGGAGTGTGGAGATAACAACAGGGAGGAGGAGTGTGGGCAATTTGTCACTAATAGACCTATAAGCAACCAGGAGAGGAAGGAGGGAGAAGCAGATTGCAGAGTCTCTTGTTAGGTAGAGAGTGGAGGGGGTGTGGACCTGGGTGTTAAATCGGAAGTTCACTCAGAAATGTTTTTGTCCCAATCTATTGGGCATGTATGTTTAAGCATGCTGTAATTGATCTTAAAAACATTTCCTATGCATTTTACCTAAGCTTTCCTCACTTTTGCCTATCTTATCTGTTGATACATCACCCTAAGTTCAAGTGCCTCCGCAGCAAGAATATAGATCTCCCGCATCTCAAACTGACATCACTAGAGGCATACGCCCCTTTTCACAATGCCAATGCACATCTCATGTCAAAGTCCTCTGTGTGCAATCCACTGATTTGTCTCCATAAAAATACCAAGACGCCTCGTTCCTTGAACAGTCTAAACAAACCCTTTGTGATCACACAATATTAGAGTTTCTATTTCCTTCATGCCAGTGTATTTTGTTTTGAGCCTCTGTGACTTGTTTCTGCTCTGTTCAGCTATCTTCCTAGTTTGACACCCTGCAAACAGGTAACTACACTATCTGACCTCGTTGAACTCAGTACTTTCTTTTATATAAACATTTCTTATATTATGTGCAAGTGTATTTGCCAAACCATATTTAAATTGTACTTTTACAAGGCTTATTTTTTATGTGTGTGAATGCAAAATTTCATAGTTTGTGCCTTTTTTCATGTCTTTGCACTATGGGTTTTTGTAACATGGCAGTGTGTTCTCTTCTCCTTCTTTAACAGTACTTTGTCTATACCAACAAACACATTCTTATTTTTCTGACTTTTGATTTTGTACTTAATCAATAATCAGGAACTATGGCAACAATACAGCCATACCAGTAAGAATATTTTATGAAGGCATTAATTGAAAGAGAAAGAAGCGGAAATGCTGGGGAAGCAGATTAGAGACGTAATGATCAATCACTGGAGCCTGAACCCAGTCGCATGGCAGACGTTTCCAACTGGTGTATCTGCGATGGTTGTGAGGTTATGCCAACCGAGGTGGAGAACTGCTGTTGCCGAGAAAACTCTGGATGCTTGGCCTGAATAGCCGAAGAAGACACACCACCGCTATGCATTACCAAGCTGCATGACTTCAGGGCAGCCTGCCTCACAAGATCTGTGTTAGGGATGATGATGGTCCTTATGAACAAATTCCGAACAACAGTTCACCCTCATAATCCAACTAATGAGTACGTTTACTCTAGATCTGATGCATGTTTGACAACTGAGACGGCTAACATTTGATGTTGTTCTCCTACATCATTATAACTTCCATCAATCACAGACATATGCTTTTTTTCTGTACTTTGAAGACATTTCTCATTCTAATGTAAAACCAGAGTATTCATCACTAGATGTAATGTTCAAACAATTATGTTTATTTCACTTTGAACTTCAAAATAATATTTACTTAGGTCCAAACTGTTCTTGCTTTAATGGGCCTTCACATTTTTAATTTTTCAGTACTTCAAATGGCGTTTCAAACTAAATAAGTACAGTTACCTGGTTCATTCTAGTAACATATTTCTGTTTCTCTTTCACAGATGGTACTGGCTTGTGGCCTATCATGCGTTTACATGGTGGATTCCTGGAAGGCTGGATTCCATGAACGGCAAGTAATACCTGCCTCTGTCGTTCGAGCCATTCGCGCATAATTCCCCAGTGACAGCATACAGTATAAGGGATTTTTACACACAGTACCGCAACCACATCAATACAATTTGTAGTTTGTTTGTGCCATCTAAATTACCAAAGTAAATAAAAAAAAGAGTTAATATGAACAGTTTTTTGAATTTTTCAGTAAGTCAACAACACGTCCAATCATCTAGGAGCTCCATGAAAGAAGTTTGGTGGCATTTTGCGCTCGACTGATGCTCAGCCATCCCCCTCCAGTATCAACGGCAGTTCGCACCTATGACAAAATTAAAAAGGGATGGGTCCACTTTTGTTGCGCCAATTGTCTTTATCATGTTACAGATTCTTTTGTCAAAGATCTGGATGAATAACTTTTGTCTGTATACAATCACTTACGACTTGTGTGTTGAGATACACTTAAGTATTTCTTCATGAGTTATACATTCACTCTATTGTGTCTTTTGTGTGCTGATTTGATTTCAGAATTTAACTTCAATATTTGACCTTTTCCTATTATCAGACAGTTCATCAGGAGGGGTTAAACTTAATTTTGATGGAACATGAACCTATAATTTAATGGAAATATGTATATCAATGCATGTGAAGATTTTGAGTAGCCATAGTTATAGATCTCTTTTTTTGTGACGTTTATGTTATAACTCTTTAGTTTCATAATCTAGTTAAGGGTTTGGGGGAACCTTGTGGGGTGTAATGCAATCTGACCTTGAGAAATGTATTTATCTAATATTGAGATTGTCATCTTTTGCAATAGTTTCTTCGCATTAATTAATGGTTTATAGTTCCTCTCTAGTAGACATATAGTTCTGTCACCATTGTCAAGTTGATTTGTTGCTTCAATTATACTTTCATTGCAGTCTTCTTCCTAAAATAGAGGGAGGGCATAAATGAGAAGCCATGCCTATTACTCCCTCAATGGCCTGTTGTTACTTGCTATTTTGTATGAAATACTATGTTGGCTCCTTAAAGTAGCTCATGGGATTAGATACTGATTTATCTCTATCTCACCAAAAGCTTAACTTTGGAGTTCAATTTTCAGTATTTCTATGCACTCTGATTTCCTTGTGGCATTTCAGTCTCGCTATTGCCAAAATGGTCGCTTATTATATGTGCGTGATGACGCAGTGACATAAATTGAGTGTCACTGCATAATCTCGGTCTCCATTTTATGTTGGGAAGCCTTTTTCATGCCGTTTTGAGCTTTCTAATGAGTGTACGCCATATAATAAACATTACGCTGTAATAGGATGCGTTCACACTCCTAATGCATCCACAATGCCATTGAATTCCCGGCGAGCCAATAGTTCTTATTCTTGTTATTGGTCTTTGTGTACCTCAGTAAATATACTCTCCTCAACTTAGAATGACTATTGAAATTATAAATATTATCTAACATTATTGGAGATCTAGATAGCTACTTTTATGACCAATTGAGATCAATTTTGGTCCTTACAGACATCTTCTAAATACTGTCATTATTACTAGTTCATGAATGTGATGGGAGGTTGAAAATCACACTATGCACAAAATAATACATAAACATAAACACAAACACAAAAACAGAAACAGAAAGCAGAAGACAATACATTGGTCATTGTACTTAAGAAATAAAACATTCATAGACAGTGATGCATCTCCACGTCTGTGTTTAAACCCATGAAACAAGTGTCCATAGAACAGATCCAAGCTGCTTCTTTGTATCTGAGTAGTTTCTCATGATTTCCTCCCCTTGGGGGCTTATCTATTTTTCTAGTCCAAAAAATTGGATTTTGTCCATGGTTGCATCTTGCTGAAAATGAAGTGATAGGGGAAAACATATATCTTTATTTTTGATGCTTAGTAAGTGTTCTCCAATCCTCATTTTAAGATGTCGAATTGTGCTCCCAATTATATTTTTAGACATATACATTGGATCCCATATATTACATATTTGGTGTTGCAATTGATGAAATGTTGGATTTTGTGTATGGTTCCATTAGGCATGTTGATAGTTGTCGTGCCATTCTCTGAAAAGGGGCATACTTGGCAATTGCCACATTTGTAGTTGCCCTGTAATGGCTTATGTGATCATATTTGTGAAAGGCCCTTTTGTTTGGGATCTGATATAAAGTGAGACGGACATAGTATCTTTTTAAGATTTGGTGCATTCCAGAAAATAATGCCGGGTGATTCTTTCAAAAATGGTTGTCGATCCATGTCTAATTCTAGAATATTCCAGTGCTTATTGGGAATTTTGCGAATATGCTGTGTATTGCAGCTGTAGGTAGTTAGAAATCTCACTTTGTTTGGTTCCAATAAACTGGGTTTCTGTTTATTGAATAGCAAATCCATTCTGTTTATCATTAGGGTTTAATGAAATGTTTGTGTTAAATAAAATGACTTTTATTATATCCTCTATTTTGGAATTTTTGAATGGATGTCAAAGCATGTTTCTCAAATTCCCTGTTGTCTGTACAGTTTCTTTTAATCCTCAACAATTCGCCACATGGGATATTTGCAATTACGTGTTGCAGATGATTACTTGTGGCATGAGGAATGCTGTTCACTGCTGTAGGTTTGACGAATAGTGTGGTTTGAATTATGTTGTTGTCAATGTAGAGATGCAAGTCCAATAAGTCTATTTGTGAGGTACTTTGCTGCTGAGTGAATTTGAGGTTGTAGTCAATGGTATTGAGGTATTGATGGTAACCTTCAAGTTCTTGTTTCGATCCGTTTCAGATAATGAGTATATCATCAATATACCTGCCCCAGTATATGATGTTGTTGACTCTTGTAAAAGCTGAATGTTGCCATGCATGTTCTGATCCAGAATGTCCCATATGTAAATTTGCATACGATGGAGCAAATTTAGCACCCATGTCCTTCCTTGTTGTTATCTGTAGTATTGGTTTTGAAAAATGAAAATATTGTTGTGCAGTGTGAAATTTAACATTTCTAGGAGTATGAGGTTGTGCTGGTAGAATGAAACTGATCTTGGTTTTAAGAAAGTAGTACGCAGAGTCTATTCCATTCTTGTGTAGGATACTTGTATACAATGCACACACGTGTAGAGTTACCAGTCTATAATTAGGCTCCCATCTATGACCATGCATTCCCGAGTGGCCTGGTTGCATGGGGCTGCTCAAGGTGCCAAACACCCTGTGCACCTCAAAGGGGTGTACCACACTGCAACCATTGACCACATGGCCCCCCAAGACCCAGTGTTTCCAGACTCCACTTTGAAGACCCTGTCCCTGCAATCAACATATGTATTTATCCCTTAAATATTGTGCTCTAATTGTGCCCAGCCACCCCCTTCCAGTATCAATGGCAGTTCGCACTTATGACCGTGCGCTCCTGAGGGGGCTGGATGCATGGGTGTGAGGATGTCGAACATTGGCCTCGAGGCTTGGTGGGTTTCACCAAACACGTCACACATTCACATACACACCCGCTTTTCAAAGCCTTTATAAACACCTTGATAGTTCACTAGGGGACATCTCTGCAATCCACAAGATATATCGTCACCAATCTACTTTTTACCAGGCTTGCTCAATTGGCTCAGCTGTGCATCCAATTTAGGGTTAGTCAACTATTTTGTTCTGTAGTTTCATCATCGCTGCTCAGAAAGTTTGTATTGTTTTATATCCAATGTACACTGTATTTCCATTTTCATTTATCTCAAAGAGTTCACCACTATCAAATGTGTTATGTTTTTTTATCTCTGGAATTAGCACATTTCATTGCAGAGCATTGTATCAGAATGTAATATTTTGTAGTTCATGTTTTCAATACATGTTTTCGTTTGGTGGCTTAAAGTTTATTGAATGGACTAGTAATACAATATAATTTGTGGCATACTAATAAGTTCTGACTAATTTGATCGCTGTGATAGTTAGACAAGGTTAAAGAGTTTAAAATAACATTTTTAAAAAGTTTTCAAACAAAGGTATCTGATCATTGCTTTGCTCACAGTGATACTTTATTCATTTGAATAACTATTTATATTTCTTTAATAGACTTTACACCCATTTCAAGAATGACTTCATGTATTTTGATTGCCCTACTGTGATCCATGTCAAAACTCCTGGCACAGTCCTGCATGTAATTCCCACAGGATTTATATTTAATAAGAAGACGGCTTTCAAATAGCAGATTCCCATTGTCTGAGATTGAAAGCAGAGCCAAGGATGTCTTGGAAGACGTGAGGGGCAATCAATTCCATGCCTGCAGCATGCACCTCTCAGATGATATGTATGAAGAATCCCACTAAACTAAAACGCGTTGCCCCAGACACCTTTGCAAATTACTTCCCAATGCAGTTCCAACTAAATTTCAGCACATGCTGGCTCCGGTGAGTAGTGGGTGAAGAAAGTGTTATGTATGTTAGTATATAAAAAGAGTGCTCTCTTCTGAATGATCTCGCAATCTAATGAATTAGTGTGGGGAAAAAGTAACATGATGACCGTTTTTGAATTTTTTGGGAAAATGTACACCAATGTTGCATTACACAAGTTGCACTGGTGATTCAAAGCACTGTACTTTTAAAAATGTTCACTTTAGACTACTTTATATATCCACACTTTCGCTCATTTTTTAAAATGTGTTGGTTAACATGTCTTTCTTTGCGTAGAGCTCAGTGATGGAAATACAGACCTTCACCAATGAGGAAACCAGACACATCAATTATCCCAATGGTGAGGCCAAGCCACATGCACATAGTAATGTTTTTGAGCGTTGGATGTGGTCAAATTTATTATAATAATGTACCTTTTCAATTGGATGATTTTCTGATTATACATATAAAATAAAGGAGCAAGATTCATCATTGATCACTATTCAGGAGTCAACAGCAACATCACTCACCTATCAAGTAATTATTTTTATACTAATCCTTTATATGCGACTGAACAATACATGCATCTGGCCTACCTCGAATTGAAACGTATTGAAGATTATTATGCATAATATTAGTTATTGACACAAAGGGGCTGATTCATGGAATTATTTGCGCCGAAAAACGGGGATTTGTGCGCCCATCTGTTTAACAAATGGGGATTTGCGGGCAGAATGGCGCACAAATCCTCGTTTCTCTGTGCAAATAATTCCATGGATCAGCCCCACAGTGTTGTGTAGGAGTGTCTCTCAATATGGACCGTGGTCTGCATCTAATGTTCTCTTTTTAATTTTGCTTTTACATCTGTATTAAAACAATTACTATGTTATAGGGGGGTGCCGGTACTTCGATGACAATCCCTTCCTCATTTGAAACTGATCCGGAGTATGAGGCATGCGTAGTTACAATTTGTGTTACATTGGCAGTTGTGGATCTACCTTATTTGGTTTGAAACTAACATAAGTGTTTTATTTTTCAGAAAATTGACAATACTGTTAGAAAAGTGCAAAAAAATTCAAGCAACAACCTTGCTGTATCTATCACCCATAGGCATACAACAATGAAAGTAAAACCTCTCCAAAATTATACTATGAAACTGACATGCATGTAACCTTTAACTATATGAAAGTTTTCTGTTTTTGTTAATAACATTTAACTTCCTAACCAAATCTGAATAGAGCAAAAAGAAAACATTACAGCGCAAACTAATTTAGGAGGCAACATTTTGATCACTATGTTTTGCAGGATGAAATCACATCAACTCCATGTGACATCTTGGAAGGGTTATCAGGTGAAATGTACCGAGTGTTTGACGTTATATTGCTAAGAATTTTCAAATTGTTTTACAACGACTGACCTTATCATTTCTGGTCGACAATTATTTAAAACAACTTTGTTGAAAAATACTTTGTGAGATTAAAGATTGTACAATTAAATGTGCTTGACAATTCATTTTAGTTTTGTGCAAGGAATGTACCACTGAAGCAGTCGGCCATAGCTATTCATAACATAACCTGAAATATCATTTATCCACACATCGGATTGGTATTGTAATTTTTTATATGTTGCAATGTTTAACATACGTAAAGTAGGTTCTATTTGTAGATATGTACACATGTTTCTTTGAGTGGTAAAGAAATTTGTTGGGTTGATACATAATAATGCATTTTTTAGCTTGGTCTTGCGGTCGGCACATCAAAGTCCACTGTTTCAAAGCAAATAAAGAAAACAAGGGTAAACAACAGGCCAGTTTGTTTAGGAGACATTATTAAGCTGATATGTTGCTGATATTATGTTTTTAGTTGGTGGATCGTATCTTCTCTATGGGTGCTATAAATTGAACATGTTTTTCTTTCAATATGTTAGAGGCCTAGAAGGAAGAGGAGCATAAAATCTCAGACAAAAACAGAAACTAATGATGTCGCTTGCCAAACGGATGTCAATATGGAGCAACTATTTTTTAGGCACAGCATGGGCCAGTCAAGATTCAAAGTCATGATACAGATGTCCAGTGGCCGGAATATGAATGTAATGTCACCAGCGAGCCATGAAAAGTAACCACAGATCATTGCTACCTTGTAAAACAATACCTAGATGAAACTGAAAACACAAAAGATATATCGGTATTGTTTGCAGAAGAGTTCACACAAAGTACACCCGCAAAAAAATATCCACAGATGAAACAGTCAACTATACCTGTTTCTCCAACTCACGCGGAAAAATCACAGCCCGAAATAACTGAAGCATCTGTGCAATTAATTGACTAATCTGCTCATGATGTTGACTGCAGTATTCCTACTTTGGGGGAGTTGTCCACCACCATCAAATCGCAAACCACAGTACTGCAGGATGATTGGCTTTTAAATGAGCACAAATACATTGTATTCGACTGCTGCCTGCTAGAGATTATACAAATGATTAAAAGTGATCATACATTAGATAGGAATGTATGTGGGTAGCCATTGGTGAATTT
The DNA here is from genome assembly GCF_040938575.1 of Ambystoma mexicanum. Lineage (NCBI taxonomy): Eukaryota > Metazoa > Chordata > Amphibia > Caudata > Ambystomatidae > Ambystoma > Ambystoma mexicanum. The sequence continues at coordinate 545,535,168 of NC_090939.1, forward strand.
TACTCCGGTAGTCAAAGGGACCAACCTGAAAATCCAGGCCAGGTGTGTCCACCACCATAAAACATTTTCATCATCAGCACAACCTATGCTTGGAAAAGTGCCTGCCGGAAAAGTACTTTGTTCATCTGCTTTGCTGTTCAGTGGATCAACTTCAGTAACATTTCAAGTTTCTGTCAATTCGTGGGACTTGAGTTCCTTGCTAAAACACAGTACTACAAATATCAGAAGGATTTCTTGTTCCCCGCTATTATCCAGGCCTGGAATAATGAACAGATATCAATTGACATTCCACTTGCTGGCTCCCTCTCAGGACACATGTACTACCCACATGGTCTCTGTCCTCTCCCATTTCTCTTTGTCACCCATTAATAGTAGCACCAGATGGGAAGTACTCTTCACTATCAGAATGGGCTCCTCTGGCTGACCCTCGCCTCCTGTAACCCATGGAATCCCTGGCACTTGTGATCATGGCCTCCCCGTAGCAGTCGCCTATCCCCTGTTGCTGTCTCCCCCATGTTCCACTCTCCCACCTGTTTCACCTGCACGCTCTCTTCTTTACCCTGCACTTACCTTCCCAAACTAGCACTCAACATTTAGCCAACCGGCACTCACACCCACACCTCTTCCTCACACTTCTTATTAATGCACTTGCACTATCCAATTTTCAAATGAACTAGTGGGTATGAACACTATTGTTCTCTTTCTCCCTTGTCCCAAACCGCCCCACCCCCTTGTCGGTATTGTGGCGCCTTGAAAGTTATAGTTGTATAGGCACATTACAAACATCCCAAAAAATAAATTCAAATAAATAAAATCCAAACAAGGATCAAGAGAACAATAACCATTAGGTGTGTGGTTATTAATCAAGCAATCTTGCAAGGCAGAAGTAGTGTGGGCACTAAAGTTTGTACGTTTTAGCCCAACTGCATTAGCCCACATAGCTCGTTGACCATTTGTTTGCAACTCACCACCGGCCATTGCCCTGGTTTGGTTCACATGTACATGGTAGATCACCTTTATTTACCATTCATGTTACGCGATACACAAGAAGTTGTTGCGCATGTGATGGTAATTGTATCTATGGGGACCACCCATGAACAACTCAGCTAAAGACACTCAGTGCACTTGACAATTATTGTACAGACATATGGCCCATTGTTCTAAACTTTGATGCATATTTCCAATCATGGAATCATAGGTAACCATGTGGAATGTCATCCGTGGATATGGCTCTGCAGAGGGAATAAATCTGACCAATAAGCACTTTTTTTTATCTGTATGAGTGGAGGTGCGTTCCTCCTAGAGTAAACATTTTCTGAAAGGGCCATGGAAAGTGGTGAAAAGGATGGTATCCCATATGGGCACATCCAGATTGTAATCAAACAAAGGCCTTTGTTCCTAATTGCCTCATCGGGACACCTGCCTCCTCTTTTCCTCCTACCCTCTGTCCACCCACTTTGGGCCCTCTACCCCAACTGTCTTGTGGTGTACAAAAACCTGGGGTCATCTTCGCCTCTGCTCTCTCCCTTACCACACAGATCATGGACCATACCAAGAATTCCCACTTCCAGCTCCACCTCCTCATAGGTATTCTTCCTTTTCTCACCTTCCCCCAGACACTTAATGTCACCAGAGCTCTGGTCCTCTCCAGGCTGGACTACAGCAACAGCCTCTTTCTCAATCTCCCTCTTTCCTCCCTTTGCCCCCTCAAGCTAATCCAGAATAGGGCTGCAAGACTTATCCTTGTCCTCAAGCTCAGGTACTGCATCTGCCCAGTCCTAAAATCTCTGCACTGCCTCCCAGTGGCTGCAAGGATCGAATTCCAGACCCTTCCATCTACGGGGCCCTCTTTCGCTTTCACATTGTCTCTCTTTCGCTTCACCCCACTGCCGCTGTGACCGGTGGCCTGACCCTCATGAATCTCACAGGATCCCAGGACCATCCTCCCAGTCAAGCACCCCTGCACCCCACTTCACTGCCCTGCGATCCCCTGCTTGATGGCTCACATCCCACCCTTCAGAGCCGCCTGTACTAGCACTGAGCCTGCGGTTCTCCTCCTTGGCTCCCCTTACCACATTCCTCCTGGACCCTCCTCCAGCACTTGTCCACCACTTCTCTCCTCCTTCCATCCCCTTCTCCAGCACTTCTCCACAATGTATTTGCATATATTACTGTTTTGCCACTGTTATTATTTCCCATGTTCTGTTCCCTTCGAGCATTGTGGTGCTTTGAAACACAATTCTGGTGTGTAAAACACCTTACCAATGCTCAATAAAATAAAAATAAAACTGGCTAAATACATCACATTGAATTCCCAGCTAGCAGAAATCGTCACTTCAAGTGTGACAAAAGGCTAGAGACAAAACAGGTATGAGTACACAGTGTTTTAAAGCCTCACCTCATGGTGCGTGTAGCTACTTGACATGAGAATAATCACACAGGAGACATATGTAGTGTGAGCACACAATCTCACCGAGTATCACCTGATGGTACACAGGGCTACTTCAGGTGTGCAAGTGAGTATGAACGGACATGCGGGAATTATACTAAGAGGTGTACAATATATGCCAGAAATGTAGGTAGCGAACAAACGAATCAAGGGTGGAACAGGAATTTAGTAATGAAGGTTGGTATGTTTTTAGAACAGTAGGCACAGGGTTATGCTTTGGGCCATGAAAGAGTGCGGGACGAACGAGAAGGGGGTATAGATCTCATATTCTTACAGCCAGAGTGCTGTATCTTTTTTTGTGGCATTCATTCTCCAAAATGAAACCTAACCCTCTCTGGCTTGGATCACTGAATACAGGCTGGCATTATTTGTCCTTGAATGAAATGCACTAACAGTTCAAAGGACACAATGTGTCAAATAACCACAAAGAATTGATAACATTGATTATATTGAAAGTGGACATACAAAACTTCAGTTTCTATTTCTGGGATCTGTTGTTCAGAGCGGTTGTTCTGCTTGACATCGAGAGAATGGAAAACCCTGAAATTGTGTAAACGTAACTTTACATAACATTTGGGCTATTGACAATGGCATGTGTGCTGTGCGCTTGATGACTAACTATGTGACAGACACATGTATTTTTTGACAAAAAGAATGCACATCCAACGTTATGTTATGTTGAAGAATATTTATGCTGCACGTTATAACCACTGGAGTGTTGCACTTGCAGTTTGTTGTGCCTTTTGCAATCATTTATTCTGTGCAGCGGCCTGAGTTGTTAGGTGGCCTATATTGTGGTGATCACTCCTCCAACACCTGCACCCACAACCTGTGTTCAGGCTAATGATGTCTACCCCACTTTTTCCCATGGCATATCCCGGTGTGCAGCCACCATTGCATCCCTTGGCACAGTTAAGGCGTGGGCAGAACCTTTTCCCTGTGCCTGGGCTCCCTGGGCCCTTGGAGTTATCGTTTCAGTCGCTGCTATTTCCACTTCAATTATAATGCCCTCTGTCTGTGCTTCAACCTAAGACGTTCCTATCTCTGCCCTTAGTTTTGGGTAGGGGACACTATGGGAAATGGGTGTAGCTGGGTATCCTTTCCATTTAGTTATCTGACTACTTCCATTCACTTAACTGCACGTCGTGGTGTGACCTACTCTCCCGTCTTGCCATCTGTGTTCATTCTATGTGGTGTGGGTGTTGCTCATTCGTTTTGATCTGGGACTGAATTATAACATGTTTGCTAACATATTTTAATGTGTATATTCGATTATAAAAAGGCTACTGAAATATATTCTTTTATTCTGTCATTTACATGGCTATATTGTACCGTTCTGCACATGCCATAGTTTCCATCTCCTGTCTGATGAATTCTTCAATCAACATTGGACGATAATCATCAGCTGGGCTTCTTTGATAACCATTATGTGGAATGATCGCCAGGGACCAATCTGTCCTTTAACAGTAGCAGCAATAGGAGCAACCTGTCAGTGTTTATGATGTGAACACAAGCTGATGTGAAGGCGTTGCGTTTGAAAGTGAAACAACTCCTTATCTTCTGACTAATGGAACATCATGGGGGTTCATGAAAGATCAGTGATGTAACGTAAGGACACGATGAACATAGAAGAAATTAAACACAGGGATTCATTGATTGCTGAACAGAATTGGTGTTTCATGACAAACTTATATAAAACATTCAAAGCATGACATGTTAGCTATCTATAACTTCTGTTGGCTAAAGATATCATTTGTTCAAGGACACAATCTTCTATTTTGACGTTATGTGAAAAATAAAAGTACTTGTTACATTTCAGACTATTGTTTTCTTCAAAATAAATGTTTTCTTCTCCTATTTGCCAAAAGAAAGAAACGTTTCACGCTGTGAGAGGATATGTGTGTGTATCTTCCTGGTTCTGCGTTAGATAACGTTATGCTGTGGGTGATGATAGGGTATGTTTGGCTACGCTGGCCACAAACATCATGAAAATAGGTGGAGAATATAGTTTGGACAAGTGATGTCAGTTTGAGGGGTGAGTAATCTATATTCTTGCCATGAGGGCACTTAAACTTAGGGTGATGTATCAGTGGATAAGATTAGCACAAGATGGCGGCATGCAATCTGTTGTTTTCGCATGTGTAAATGTGAGGACAACTGAGATAAGATCCATACGAAAACATGTTAATATCGATTACAGTATGCTTACAAATACATGCCCGATCGATAAGGACAATAACATTTCTGAGCGAACTTCCCCTTTAAGGAGGATACATTCCTTGAAGAGTCTGTGGGCATAGACAGCGAAGGTCTGTCATCTGATTCTTCCTGCACTGGCAGAGTCTGCATATGTTTTGGATTCTGTTGGATCTTATGATTCTGGGGATTCTGAGTTTCTCTGTGAGATAGATCAGGGACTTGAGGGTGATGCCTTGTAGATCATGCAGCAGCATCGGAAGATGATACATGCTTGCAGTAGGATCTAGCTCACTTCAATAAGGGTTGTGGTGAAGTGGTTTGATTTGTGACATCCTTTGATGAGTCGTGCTGCAGAATGTTTGACACACCTCATGGGTGACAGTGTGGTGGCTGGATGGCCTAATGTAGGGCCTGCCCATCATCCAGGTGGGAGAAGTCCAAACTTGGACAGCAGATTTGAAGTTGTTTGCTTGATGAAGGGCTTGATTTTCCACAGGAAGGAAAGTTGGCACCAAGCTGTTTGTGTTTTCCTTAGTATGTGCACCTTGAGGAAGAGGCATCTGTTAATGTTGCAAATGCGGGACCTGATGCAGCTGGTCAGGTTGTATGTGACACCCTTGAAGCTCTTAGCTGAGACCCAAGTCTGGATATCTGGGTGTTAATTTTTCTTGGTCAGGAGTAGGAATTCGGTCTTGGAAGGGCTGGGCCTTAGGTAATATCCAGGACAGAATGTGAGGCAGGCCTTAACTCAGGGGATGTCTTAGATAAAGGCGATCTTGAGGTAGAGCTGCACGTCATCTGCATATTGGTGAATGGGATTGTTGTGTGGAGCCAGTAAAAAAACACACATATCCACGAGCAGTAGTTGATAGCCATTGTTTTGTGGTTATATTCAGAGAGTGGTTAGGCCATTATCTAATGGGAAACAGTCCTGTCAGTTGATTGGAATTAGCATGTGAGCAGTTGCTCTAAGAATTGCCACAACTACATCAAGAGGCAGTGCTCCCTACAGGCTATTGCTGAATATCTGTCTACAGACACACTGGGACGAATACATCACAGTCGAGGGGAGAGAACTCACCAGAACATTAGCTATTTCCTCATATATTTACCATCCACTGACCACTCACAGATATCAGGAGAGAGAAAGGCAAATGGAAGTATTAGTATATCTAACATTGTACACCTTTTATGAAATGCGGTAGGCCTTGTTTTTGTACATCAGGTACTCTCTGTTTTATACTTTTAATTCTGGATCTGTACTTTCAGTGTTTTCGGTTTCATATCAGCCGACACCTATTTGACCAGTCCACATGGGCCAGCATTGTAGGGTGTGTGGAGAGCTGCATGAGGTATCGATAATGAACATAAACATATCTGCAACACTCCCTCCTCCACACCATAAAAGGTTATACTCTAAAGAATGGAATCCTACAATCGTTCGCCGTCTGCTTGTGTATTCCCCCACCCTCCCTAGAACGCATAAGAAAACATTATCTGGTATAATGCCATCTGCCCTCTGCAAAGCAAAAGTCCTCCTCCCAAGTCTGAGGAATAAAATGGTCTGGTGTGCTGTCATACACCCCAGCTGCCTCGTCTCTTTCGCTCAGCTTGCTTAGAGCCAGAATGTGAGCATTGTTTGAACTCTGCAGTAGTGCAGTTTCTCATCCCCACAGACTTGCTGGCGGGTACAGAACAGCTTTGGTGGGACTACAGCAGCATGACTAGGCACAGTAGAGATCTGTGAGAGTAAGGAACTGCTACAGAGTGCACACACTGCATGCAAAGTGTGCCCTTGCCTCATAGAAATTGGTATACAATGTATCGGCCAAGTCAGGAACAGAACTCTCCACGCAAAAGGTTTGGAGAATAGTCATCAGATCCCCTAATTTGAAGACACGAAATCCATTGCTAAGGATGCATACAATGACCAAAAGACAACATGGAGCCACCCTCCTCCAGCACTTCCTCTGCTACATCTCATGAGCTTTATTTTGCTGACCTGGCTATCAACGGTTTGCACTCTTATCCTCACCCACATTCCTACAGATGTACCTCCACCCGTGCACACATGTTCTTGCATTCACTGCCTCCATTTACTTCACTACATGTCCTTCAATGTTTGGTCTATCTCATAGCCTTCTCTGTATGCCCTTCGTGCCCTCCAGCAGACCTAGATGGCAATAATGTAGGTTGGCTTGCTGTCTTCATCCTCTCATAATGTCCTTGTGATCGCCTTCACATTTTTATTCTTTCTTTACCAAAATATCTCTACATCATCCCAAAATATTTCTACTTAGTCCTCGGGATGCGGGCCTCTTTCCTTGCACTCTTTCCATCATTTTCTTCTCTTCTGTTATTTCACAGTTGAAGACTACACTTTATGCAGGTTTGTCCATCCATTAACTGCCTCCTCTGGAGATGATGCAGAACTATACGTCTCTACCATACACACCTTCTGTGCCCTGTTCATGCCTACAGTTCTTGCATACTAGTTTAGGGAGCCATAGACTAACCGAAACAGCAGGGTGCTTGAAATATGCAATGCTAAATAATGTGTCCTTTTTTCACCACCACCATGTCTCTATTCTAATATTGTGTATGTACTTCATGCTTAGACCTTACCACATCTGTTTGCACATTTGTTCCAGTATTCTTGAGTACTACTTTTAAATCATTTAGATGCCTTTGGGCCTGATCCTTTCCTTTGATCGTTTGCTTACATGCAGTGCTTTGAGTGGGACGAGGCCATCAGGGGCTGGGACCAGGCATTCTCCAAAAAGTGGTACTGAGCCATGGCCGTGCTGGGGCCCACCCGGTCCCACCACAATAATGGTGGGACACATTATCCCACCGCAACATGAGATACGCCTGCCATTTTCGAGTCAGGCAAACTGACAGAAGTGCCAGCCAGCCACAGTTGCAGCTGGCTGGCACTTCTGTCAGTCACTGTAACTTCCTCTTGTGACCCCTCGCATGAAGGGTTACAAGACAAAGTTACTGTCCTTTTGCTACCACCCCTCTCCCGAGGACACCAAGGTGTCTTTGTCCCTCAGCGAACTGGGGATCCCGTGCTAATTTCTATGTTTATAAAAGATGGCTTGAAATTTACGCAATTCAAGTAATCTTTGCCGATGGACAAAGGCGCCTCAGACTTTGTCCGTTGTCAAGGCGTTATAAAAGATGGATCTTTTATAAACATAGAAATGTTTAATAAAGGTAGCGTGAAAAGTACGCAAACCATAAGGGATGCACACACATATATAAATGTTATATATTTTTGTGCATACCTTAGTATGGTTTGTGTACTTTTGAAGTCATCCTGAAGTACACAAACCATGGTAAAGCAGGCAAGCAAATATATAAATGTTAGCATTTGCATATTTATGTGCGTAACTTACTATTTTTTTGTGTACTTTTCAAGCCATCTTTTATAAACATACAAATATGTAACATATTTCTATGTTTATAAAAGATGGCTTGCATAGTACACAAACCATAGTAATGTACGCATACAAATATATTAATGCTTACATGCATTTATATATTTGTTTGCATACCTTACTATGGTTTGGGTACTTTTTAGGCCATGCCCATCCCGCAAGCAAGGCCCTAAATGAGGCCTCCCCTGGATTTCTTACCCCATTTGAAGTCCTGCTTACATGCTTACTTTTCTGTTTTGATACCCACATCTTTATACGTTTACCCTCCGTTTTGCTAATTAGAGCTTTGATTTCCATCGAAAGCAGGTGAGCTGCAGTGCCTTAGGGACCCTCCTGGGTCAAGTTAAACTTATTTTCTAGGGCTGCCAACTGCCCCAGCACCCATGTGCAGCCTCACTCCCAGCCCCCTCCCCTGCCTCCATTTCCCCATTCGTGTGCTTCTTCCAGCCTCCCTAGCTCTCTCACCTCTCCTGATTGGACCATCTGACTGTCATAAGCGACCCTTCCAGGGCAGCCCTCTGCCCGGCAGCCCCCTTCGGCTAAGTGCCCCAAGGCAAAGGGCGGCTCCTACAGAGGCGGCTCCAGATCATGTCTGCAGGTGTCCGCAGGAGACGCCAGTGGCCAGTCGTCAACCAGCAACGAGCAAGGACCAGTAAGATAAGAGTGGCCTAGGTGGGCAATAGAGTAATACCTGTACCCTGGAAGCCTAGCCCACTTATCAAATCTATCATAAAAACCTTAGTAATAAACAACACCTCTCCAGCCTTCCTTAACTTTTGTTAAGCATAGCAATGTCTAGTATAGCACCCAGTTGAACGGTCAGGCACCTGTGTTTAGAATTGCACCCTTTCACCTGTTAGGCATATGCCGCTCTCCCACTGTACAGGACTCTCAAATCTAGCTGTGTTTAGAATTGTAATCTTTCACCTGTGTTTAGAATTCCACTCCTTCACCGGTTAGGCATAGGCCTCTCTCCCACTGTACAGGACTCTCAAATCTAGCTGTGTTTAGAATTGTAATCTTTCACCTGTGTTTAGAATTGTAATCTTTCACCTGTAACCCTTTCTCCCAGCTGCGTTTAGGACTGTAATCTTTCAACCTATTAGGCGTAGGCCTACTCCCACTATACAGGAATCTCAAATCTAGATGTGTTTAGGATTGTAATCCTTTCACTTGTGTTCAGGACTGTAATCTTTCACCAGTTAGGCATTGGCCTCTCTCCCACAATACAGGAATCTCAAAGCTAGCTGTGTTTAGAATTGTACCCTTTCACCTGTTAGGCATAGGCCTTTCTCCCACTATACAGGATTCTCAAATCCAGCTGTGTTTAGATTTGTACTCTTTCAACTGTGTTTAGAATTGTAACTCGTCACCTGTGTTCAGGATTGTAATCTTTCCACCGGTTGGGCGTAACCCTTTCTCCCAGCTGTGTTTAGGACTGTAATCTTTCCACCTGTTGGCGTAGGTCTCTCTCACTATACAGGAATCTCAAATCTAGATGTGTTTAGGACTAATATTTCAGTAGTTAGGCAAATCTAGAGGTGTCTAGGATTGTAATCCTTTCACTTGTGTTTAGGACTGTAATCATTCACCAGTTAGGCGTAGGCCTCTCTCCCACTATACAGGAATCTCAAATCTAGCTGTGTTTAGAATTGTAATCGTTCACCTGTGTTTAGAATTGTACACTTTCACCTGTTAGGCATAGGCCTCTCTCCCACTATACAGGACACTCTAATTTAGCTGTGTTTAGAATTGTAATCTTTTACCTGTGTTTAGAATTGCACTCCTTCACCGGTTAGGCATAGGCCTGTCTCCCACTATCCAGGACTCTAAAATCCAGCTGTGTTTAGATTTGTACTCTTTCAACTGTGTTTAGAATTGTAGTTCGTCATCTGTTTTCAGGATTGTAATCTTTCCACCGATTGGGCGTAACCCTTTCTCCCAGCTGTGTTTAGGACTGTAATCTTTCCACCTGTTAGGCGTAGGCCCCTCTCCCACTATACATGAATCTCTAATATAGATGTGTTTAGGATTGAAATATTTTCACCTGTGTTTAGGATTGTAATCTTTCACCGGTTGGACGCAGGCCTCTCACCCACTATACAGGACTCTCAAATCTAGATATGTTTAGGATTGAAATCCTTTCACCAGTTAGGCAAATCTCAAATCTAGATGTGTTTAGGATTGTAATCTTTTCACTTGTGTTTAGGACTGTAATCTTTCACCAGTTAGGCGTAGGCCTCTCTCCCACTATACAGGAATCTCTAATCTAGATGTGTCTAGGATTGTAATCTTTCCACCTGTTAGGCGTAGGCCTCTCGCCCACTATACAGGACTCTCGGATCCAGGTAACAACTATCCTTCCTAACACCACTTAGTTAGCTCACTGCAGTGACCCTCGCCCAGGGAGACTCATACTAAGGACAGCCAACGTTAACCCCACCTTAAGCAAAACAGCGACTTAAGAAGTCGGCACTACCAGCTGACCTCCTACAGACACTACTGAATCTTTAGCCGACAATTCCCCACACCTAGCACTATACCACAAGACAGCCGGACCAAAGCAAAACAAACAAAGCCCAACACAACTCTCAACCTCAAAATGCCACGCAAACCACCTGTACCGAGGGAAAGAAAAAGAGCAGAAAGAACAAACACATCAGAACAACAACAAAGACACGCAATCGCAGAACACACTCCCACAGACAGGAACAATAACCGAACCAACGCTGAGAGAAGAGAAAAATCCCTCTACTTAACTCCATACCTCGCAAACAACCAGTCACCAGAACGAACCAACCCAACGTGAGAATCAGCAACTGCAGACAAACAAACAAAACCACGCAGAAGAAGAACGGGCAACGCTAGTAATAAAAAAAACATAATAATTGACGCAATAATACCTTACATCATCAGATCAACACTATCTTTCATTCGACACCCACAACCCTTGGAAGAAGAACCGGATGAAAACAAAAACCCAAGACTCAACTTAGAAGAACTTTTCAAAGACACAGACGCACCTTTACCAACACGGTAGGCGGTGAGGGTTTACCGGTACCAGTATTTTACCGGTACCGGTAAATCCTTACCGCCTTACTGCGAGGTCCCTTTGCGGGTTGGGGAATTTAATGCCTGCTTTTTGCAGGCGTTAAAAACCAACCCGCAAAGGGACCAGTGGAGCTAATTACGGTACCGCAATTTGCGGTACCGTAATTAGCGCCTTCCCCATTCCCATAGAGCCCTATGGGGCAAAAATGGGAATGGGGAAGGGCAATGGTGGAAGGGGGAATTACCGCCCCGCCAACCTTGGAATGGGGCGGTAATTCCCCTTTCCACCAAGGCGGTGCCGGTATTTTACCGGCATGAACCATGGCGCTAATAGCGCCATGGTTCACCGCCTACCGTGTAATGAGGCCCCTTGTCTAGAGATCGACCTGAAAGGAAAACCCAACACCGATCAGAAGACGACCCCAACAAAAAAGCCCAAACATTACCACACCTCTAAACTCCACTACAATCTAATAAACGCAAGATCCATGTCAAAACGCTCAACTGAGATCTTTGACCTTCTCTGCGACAATGGAATTGACATCCCATTCATCACAGAAACAGGGCTGGATGACAACTACAAAATCACACTCCAAAGGTGCCTGTCAACCAACTTCAAATGCCTTCAAATAAACAGGAAAAATAAAAAAGGAGGAGGGCTCGCAATAGCATTCAAAGGACACCTGAACATAAAAATAGACAAACCTCTCAACATCTACAATTGCGAAACCATGGTCATACACCTATCAGTGAACCCAAAAACCAACATCACATTGATCCTGGTGTACAGACCACCGTCATACGATGCAACCTTCGTCGATAACTTTATAGAAGCCATCACCAACATAGCCATCAACCAAGAACATCTAATTATCCTGGGGGACTTCAACATCTGGTTTGTAGAAAGTCACGCCAACTCCCAAACTCACTGATTGGACAATTTACAACGATGAAACTACGATAACTGGTCAAAGGGGCAACACACTCGGCAGGACCCACCCTCGACACAATCTTTGCCAAGGAAAAACTTATCACCACCGATACAAAGACTGTGGAGCGACCATCTCATCATCCCATTTATCCTCAGACTACCAACTCTACTCTGCACCAAGGCCCCCAAACTCAGAACCACCACTAAAAGAAAATGGAAAACCGTCAAAGCAAGCAACCTGTTTGAACAACTGGAGATGACCAAACCCTCAACTACAGAACTAGAGCTGTCTGACCTAGACGGGAAAGTGGAGATATTACACAAATGGATCGCTGATGCAATTGAAAAGATCGCTCTGTAAAAACCATTCACCCCATAAAAAAAGGGCAATGGCAAAATGGTTCACCCCACTACTAAGCGCCATGAAAAAGGACAACAAATTGAGCTGGAATGGAGGAAAGTATACAACCCAGAAAAAAGAATACTGCTCCAGAAACAAATCTGAGCATACAAGAAGGAAATACAAAAGGTGAAGAGAAGGCATTATGATGACAGAATCACCAATGGGACAAACACACAAAAAGAAATGTTCAACATCATTAAAGAAATGAGAAATCCACCAGGCTGCGACAACACCCCAACACCATCGGAGAAACTTTACAAAGACCTGGCAGACCACTTCAAGAACGAAATCAACGACATCCGACAAATCATACAAAACAGACCAACTAACCATAGCATTCAACCAACCGGACCTAATACAGAACCACAACACAAACTCCAAAACGATCCTGAAATATCAGCAGAGACTTTCGTCTTGCTGGTCGAACACAGCAAGAAAGCGGGGTCACCCATGGATCCCTGCCCACCAGCCATCTACAAATCAATCCTCGCACAAGTAACCCCATCAGAATACTACAGAAACCTCGTAAATCTCTCACTAGCAAAAGGGACTGTACCAAGAGCCTTCAAAAGAGCATATATCAAACCACTCCTAAAAAAACACAAGTGGCGATGTAGAAGACCTCACCAACTACAGACCGATCTCAAACATTCCGTACCCAGCAAAACTCCAGGAGACCTACATATACAAATAAACCCAAGAACACATAGAAAAACACCATCTGCTAGACCAAGCACAAGACGGTTTCGGACCCGCAAGAGGAACAGAAACAGCACTGCTATCCATCTGGGATGACCTAAAAGAAACGGAAGACTCTGACACAACCTCAGCCCTGATCCTGCTCGACCTCTCCGCAGCCTTCGACACAGTTAGCCATGACACCCTAACCAAAAGACTAGAAGACATAGGCATAATGGTCATGGCACCACTCTGGATTAAATCGTTCCTAACAGACAGAACAGAAACCGTATGGATAAAGCCCTTCAAATCCACCCCACGAGTTAACGACTGTGGAGTACGACAAGGGTCCTCACTATCACCACTGTACTTGAACATCTACCAAACTCCAGTAATCAGAATCTTCAAAAAATACAAAATGGCATGCTACAACTACTCAGATGACACCCAAATTATTTTCAAAATCGAAGACACTCAAGCCGATCACTCAACCCTAATCGAATGTCTAAAAGAAGTCTTTAACTGGATGAACACCAACAGCTTGTTGAAAATCAACCCAGGAAAAAGAGAAATCATGATTATATCGAAAAACCAAGAAAACAACACATATATTCCATTGCCAACGGAAATGGGAACCACAACAACGCCATCTAAGGTAGTGAAAAATCTGGGAGTCCTGATGGACAACACCCTAACCTTTGAACCACAAATAAATGCAATAATCAATAAATGCTTCTTTCTCCTTCACATGGCAAGAAGAATCTTACCTTACCTCTCCTTCGCCCACAAAACACTCAAAATTGTCGCCCTCATCATGTCAAGAATCGACTATGCAAACAGCCTCTATCTCGGGATTCCAGAATAACTCCTGAAGAAACTACAGTGGATCCAAAACACAGCAGCAAGTCTGCTGCTCAAACTATCCAGAAGAGACCACAACACTCCAGCCCTATAAACACTGCATTGGCTCCCAGTCAAACATTGCATAACCTTCAAAACAATGTGCATAACACACAGGGCAATCAGCGGACAAGGAGCAGAATTCCTGCAAAAGAAATTAACAACCTACAAGCCAACGAGACTCCTCAGATCAAGGAACGAACTCTGTCTGGAACAAAAACCATATCGTGAGAAAAAACCTGGGGGTGCCTCCTTCTCCCACTTAGCTGCAAAAACCTGTAACAACATCCAGAAAGAAATAAGAAACACCAAAGACCACCTACAATTCAGAAAATCACTAAAAACCTGGCTCTTCAACATCACAGACTCAAACTGAAAAAATGAAACTACCAAACGAGAAATGCAAAGAAAATGATGACAAATCTAGGACGACAACGACATCTTGACCCAAATAAAAAAAAACTACTACAACAGAGACAGCTAACAACCTCACCCGCTTCATAACTGCTACTAGAGATCATACTTGTATAAAATTGTGTGAACATTAGCACTTGCCACACTCCAACTAAGTTGTGGACATTGGCAGGACCACTGACCGAAGGGAGTCGAGAATCACGGCAGATGCAGCCCTGGACACAATTGCAAGCGTTGGCATTTGCCACGTTCCAAAGTGGCTGGGAACGGTAGCGGTAGCTTGCATGAGCTACTGATTAAAATGATGAATGCTGAGCAGCCTCAACATATAGAGGGAATAACCATGGCTGACTGATGCCACGCGCCGACTAGAGTGGGAACACTCTCTGGGCCATATGTGAAGGGACGCACAAACACCTGCCTGCCCCACATACAAACAGGTGCCACGCAGGCGGCCGGTGCCCAACTTGGACAAGGTCATGAATGTGAGTGGATGCCAGGCGGGAAAAGGGACTGTGAGTGTCGAATAATAACACCAGATCTGGACGGAGAGGCAGAGATGCTCACACAACCCCACCTGAGGAGAATATGGAAGTTTGGAGCCTCGCTTCCAGACAGTGAGGCCAATTAACCAATCAACCAACCCACTAACAAATTCCTCCCTCTGCATACACCTCTCACACTCTAAACAAACACAACAACAAGCCTACAACACAACAATCTGCACAAACTTCACTACACTACAACAACAAAACAAACCACACATAGACCCACACAACAGCGCACAATGGCTACTGACTGTAAAACACCCCAAGCCCAGCCAACGGACTTCCGGGCTGAGGCCGCCAACAGCACATCACTGCTCTCTTGCACTTTTCCAGCCTGTTCCCACTAACTCACCTCCCACCCCTCCCTTTTTTAGAGCCGCCAGAGCTCCAAGGGACCACTCCGGTGGTGATAGTGCGCGGTATAAATATCCTTCAACGTTAACATTAACATTTAGGAGTTCAGGGAGGATGGTTCTTTCTCTTCCACCAACCTAGCCAGAAAAACCCAAGTATTTTCTGAATTGAAGCCAGAGGTTTTGGAAGCTTCCCTTCTGCACCCCTCCCCCTCTCCTTCACTAAATCCAGTGACAGAAACCATAGCAGCGCCTTTGGCAGGTGGGTTACTGCCTATGTTCCACTGTTGGGGGCCTGAGGCCAAAATTGGGCACTGACTCCAGCTGTGAGTACTGGTGAAAGCACTTCCTCTGTTTAGCTCTCAACATCTAGACTTTATTGTACAATTATCTGAGACCTGCTGGGCCATGTCCGTGGAAACCTCATTAAATAATCATTCAAAAAAATTATACCCCAATAGGCGCCTCTAATTAGTTAGACAAGACAGGGGCAGCGCTAAGCAGAGCTTTCTTTTCTTTCCCAATTCAGTTGTCATGGGTGCACCGAAGGCCTTCGGTAAATGACACTTCAATTAGAACGTGTCTTATTCTTTTCTTAGCAGCATGGGCAGTGCCAGCCCCCAACTAGGGAAGACTAAAGACCTCCCACTTTGAGGCAGAAGGCATCTTTCTGATGTGTTACCAGCCCAAAGCTCCGATAGCAACAGCAGCACCTTTTGAAAGAGTGTTGTCTTTTCTCACGTGTAAACACTCTTGTTTCGGCAGCAGCATCCTACATGGAGATGCCAAAAGCCTGCCCATGCGATATCAACATATTCACTTTGATGAAGCCAAATATTAACTTCTGGTCTCACCTTTTAGATGGCTGATGCCTCCAATGATTAACAGAGTATTATGAAAGTAAAAGCCTCTGAATTGTTGTGAAAGGTACGACCAATGGCCAAAAGGAAGGTGAAATATGTATTCAGACTTCTAACTGGGCTCAGAGAATTGGAAAAGATGTGGGAGCAGGGCTGGCTGAAGATGTGTCATGGCTGGACTGGCCTCTAGGGAATTCTAGAGATTTTCCAGTAGGCCTCTGCACCCTAGGCCTCTTTTGTGTGGAAACCTGTTTTATTTTGAGATCTTCTCGTAGGAAAAGGGCTGGGCTTGCTAAACATGTGTAACATAAGGGGCACTTTGAACATTATTTCCAGGGCCTCTTTTGGTTCGAAGTCCACCCCTGGTGGGGGCTAATTTCTTTTTGATGATCGAGGGCGTGCGCCTCTTGCCTTACAGTTCGGAAAAATAGGCCCAGGCACTGTGGAGTGCTTAAATCAATAATGAAGTCAAAAGAATGCAACAAGGTGGTTATAGGCTGCAAAATATCAGTATTTATCTGTGTCATAAGACTGCCAACGTGGGGGCAGCTGCTTGGGGCCCCATATCAATTGTAAAAGTTGAAAGGCCAAGACGCCTTTCCAACAGCATAGTGGGTTTATTACTATCAGCTTTCAAAGCTCATCCAACCACAACACAATGTTCAGGCAGGCTGCGCCCCTCCTGAACAGTCCTTGCCCTTTGAGGACACTCTTGCAAATGCCTTTGCAACTTCTGTAGTAGAGAAAAAAAGCTGATCACGTAACGACATTTACCATCTATGGCACTCCCCTTGTCTTGGAAAAGACACTATTTTCTGTTGACGCATGCACTAGTCGTGCAAAAGGGCGAACGTCGAAGCACTGCAGAGTTGCAGGTATTCAAAGCATTTGGCGCTGTAGACTAGCCAGTTTCCCGGTATAGATTTTAAGAATCTATTCAAATCTACCAGACTACATCCATAGTCCATCGCGGCGTCCTGGAACAGCGGCCATTTCTCAGGTAAAATTCAAAATTAAAAGAGGCGCGTTCTCTCCGCAAATCACATTAAACGCAGGTTCTGCTTGATTTAAATGTGCCCTAAGATTCCAGATAAACACATTTGCAAACATGTCACCAACGAGCGCCTTCTATTTTAAGGTGCCCGGTCGACTCCTGCAATGAAGCAGTTCTCACAGTCTTCGAGTGCCACATTTACTGGCGTAATTTAATTTTTGTCTGCCTTTCATTTCTCTGACACATATCATATTTTGTAATCCTCTGAAGAATTTCTTTTTTTTTATTGCTTTTAATAACTCAAAACAGTCAACATGTTGCGCCACGTCCCCACTACACGAACAGGGACCTTTCAAGACCTTTGCTGATTCAAGGCATTACTGTGATTGACTGGAACAGCAGCGCGGTAATAGGCCAAAGCACAGGGGGGTATGCTGCAAGCAGACAGCTGCTAAATCAGTTTGTGCAAGCAATTTCCCAATAAATACATACTCTATTAAAAATTTATTTTTTGTAGTTAGGCAAGCTGCAGTACGAATTAATAATTTATTGCCGGAGCAATTGTTTTAAAAATGAGCTGCATTCGCGGTGATCGTGTTTCGTAAACGTAATATTCATACCAAGCGGGCAGCTTTTAGGAAAATCCTTCCAGTCCCTTGAAATGTTCTGACAAGCGCCTTGTTCTGATAACAGGAATTACCTCGGCAGAGAGAGCGCGAGGTAATAGGCTTGGAAAGTGAAGCCAGCCGCATCGCATCTGCTGGGTCATTTTTGACCTTGCAGGTCAGAAGATTTAGCTGATATTTGAACAGTAAAAGGGTTCAAATTGCCACATAAAGTGCACTTCTTTCATGCCTTTTGAGGGCCTTCTGGTGCTGGAGTATTTTTAGGCAGACTTGGCCTGGAAGGTGGGTGAGAGACATGGCCAGGAGGTCATTCTGACCAGTGAGCGGTCAAACCTGAGCACTTTCTGGTGCAAGATTTACAGGCAGATATTAGAATGCGAAGGCCCTCATTCCGAGTTGTTTATATTCTGTAAGTAATTGAGTCATGCAGTAATCAGTGGCATAACACAAAGTAAATGCCCGGCCCGTACAGTGGGTTGAAACACCTCTGATGTTCCTGCCTTCTATAGACAGAAACAAGCCTTATTCATATTTCCAGGGAACTAAATAGTGGGGGCAACATGCACTGCAGTGGCTGCAATGGCTTCCATCACGCCCCTGGTAGTACCCGTGGTTACCATATGTGATTATCTGAGTTGTGGCATCTGATCACTAGGTTATCGCTGACAAAGTAAAATGGAAGAGTGTAGATGCTGAAAAATTGCATGCGATAAAGGGGTCCGGAGGATAGCTCAGGGGCAACACGCTTGTCTTGGAAGCAGGACAGCGCCAAGCAGCACAGGTTTGAAGCGCCTTCCACGTTTAGTGGCTGGAGTCAAGCAGAAAGCATGATATAAGAACCCAATTTTAAGAACCCAATTTAAAATGACTGCACATTATTAATAGTACCAAAACCGGAAATGTGTTGGTGGCCATTTCAAAACCAAGCAATACAGTTCCTCTTAAATCTCCAGAGCTCCACATCTGGCAATCTTCTAGCAGCCTTGGCAGGGCTAGTTGATAGTAGGCAGAGGAAATTCAATTTTTGTTGAGTATGAACTGCCCTTTCTACTGGCAGAGTTGTTTTGCAAAGAGGCCACAGGTTCGGCAGCCATCTTATGACCAGAGAAGACCCCAGAGAGCAAGCTGCCTGTAGACCTGAATCCGTGTTAGGTTCAGCAAGGTTGTAATGAACCACAACATGGTTGAAGTAGGGCAAGGAGGCGGCATGTCCTCAAGGATCAGGTCCAGCAGATCGTTAGGTAGCACCAGAAGGAGATGATGGCACTGGGTGGTGGAATTGGAAGGAGATAACAGCATTCATGCTGAAACCTCTTGGCCTGGAGACATCCGTCAGTCAGGATCCTTGAGCTGATAGTGGCAAGATTGAATCACTGAATAGAACGTAGCGGCATCCAACAAGTGCAATCATAATGTATGTGTGTTTAAACTATGTCCCTTATTGTAAACGTATAATGTATGTGTACTGCACTATGCCCATGTGTGAGGAATTCGAGCATCTGCATAGTAGGCGTGCGCTCGCCTGGGCTTTTTGAAATGTTTAATTAAATGGAATGATGGTAGACCAACCTCTGGTAAATGTGTGGGGCTAATCCACACACATATTCCTATGCTCAAACCACGACAAACGCATAGATCTGTGTACTCTGGGTGGACACAGCCTACAGGTGCAGTGTGTCCCTGTCATATTTAGTTGGAATGTGACAGCCAGGAATGCACAATATCATCTCCAGGAAGAGGGAAGACCAACCTTCCTCCTGCCATGGCCAGCCTGATTAACTAACTAAGGCTGCATGGATCCACGTTGCTCTATTGTAAGGCCCTGTAGCTAGTGGCAGAGATTAACATACTAATAGAGGGTACTTCAAACAGGCCCACATTATGCCTGGCTGCAGGAGTTAACAAAGGAGACAGGAAACCCAACAACCTTTCATATGTAACTGTGTCAACCTGAAGCCAGCTCATGCCCTCAGTATCAATAACATTGAACTGTCATGCCTGGTACTGTTGTTTACAGTAGGCCAACCCACTACGTGAACCCCATTCATAAGGTATGAGAATATTGTTGGCAGAAGCCAGAGAATCTGGTTTCGCTGCAGCTTTAAGAGAGGCCTGCCACTTTAACAGGGACCGCAATGGTAGGACTATTAACCAGAGAGACTCATAGAACGCAACACACAGGAAGATGGGTGGGACTTAGTAACACAAGAGAGTGAGCCCAGAGCTCTTTATGTTGACAGAAAGGATCCACAATTTTTGTTCTGGGGAACACCTTGTTCCTGTTTTCACCGCTTTACCTGTCCTGTTGCAAAGCACTCTGGTTATGACCTCACACATTCAGGAGATTGTTGTTAGGCTCATTAAGGTAGGCTTAGTCTACACCAATTGCTGAGGCCCACTTGGCTTTAAAAGAGGGCAGAACCCCTCTTTTGGCAGCTCATCTGAAGACTTCACAAGAAGTAAGACAGGAGAACTCAACCTTGGACCGTGGCTGTAGGTACAGTCTACCTTACATGTTCAGCCGATGAAGGAAGGCCATGATATCCAGAGAGGGAAGCATGATCCCTCCCATAAACATCTCCCAGGGAATAGAGAGTAGATACAGAACTCAGAAGACCCTACAGCTACTCCAGAACCGGTACCCAGCCAGCACGCAGCTCAATCTCTTGGAGGAAATCCCTGAAAGAATATGAAGATGAGGGAAACAGAAGTTGGTGATGTCACAAGAAGCAAGCATGACACACTGAGAAGAGTGGCAAAAGAAGAGGATGTATAGACGTTATGGAATCTGATGATGAAATAAAGAATAAAGTAAACTTTCAGATGCAGAATGAAGATTGCACGTGTGAAGAGCACTGCAGAAAAGGCAAGCCGTTTAATAACTGTACAGATGCAGCAACACAAGTGGACTAAGTAATCTTAAAGGCTAGCTATAAATAGTGAATAGACTGCAGGCGGTGCCTCCATTATATAGAAGATGGTAATCAGTGTCACATATTTAGTAAGCTCAGGCCCACAGAGAAAGAGGGATCGGAAAACTGTGTCACAGCAACATGAAGCTAAGAGCATGGAAAGCCTGGAAGAGCTGTCTGACCTGGTGTCAAAGGATGGAGTGGCCAAGAACTGGTTGTTTATCCTTGAAGAACAGTAACCATGAGACGCTGAATTATCTCATGTTAAGGTACAAAGAAAGAACACTTTGAGTGCCAAGTTTGTTAATTAAAGACAATTAATTGCTGCAAAACAGGCCGTAATATGGTCTCCTGTCACTTGGGATATGTATAGAAATAGAAGGTGGGCATGCTGCTCCAGACTTGAGATAGCGTGTGCTCAAACTCCATTTTATTCCCAGGAGCAAGGATACTTTGTACGGCCAAGTTCAAAGACAATCTGAATGGCAGAAGGCATGAGCAATGAGAGATGTTGGGCTAATTGGGTGGGGAGTCATGATCAAAGTTCACCCACTGTCACCTGGGGTACTAGGTTATGTGCTGCCAGTGAGCCAAATGTTCCAGAAGGGTACAAGGGTGTCAACCAATTATAGATGACCATATAACATAGGGCCTTATATTTTGAGAGCCAATGATATACCGTGTATCTAATAACTGATGAAGATGACTTGCACTAGGGGTGGGCATACGTTGTCCACCTAACCACAGAGCCCCAATCACAACCTGCCCCCTATATAGAAAGTATACTTAGATGTGAGCGTATAACAACACCCCATAGGTTTTTATTATTTGCCACGTAGTATGACCTCATGTATGACAGGATTTTATTATAAAAGTGTTGTTTTTTATGAAATGCTTTGAGAGAACATGAGCGAACGTCCGTTGATGTGCGTTGTAACTCCCTCTTTTAGACAATTGATAATAAAACAGTCGGATGAGACTTTTTGCCAAGTTCCTGAGTCGGTCTTTTTTGGTGTAAGAGTTATTCTGCATCCCATCCATGCATGACATGTTACTTATTTAAGGACCCCTGGGTTCAGCATCCTTTTTCGTTCTTTGAAACTGTCCTGTGCATTCCTTTACAGTGTGGGTTGCATTTCATAGCGTTGTTAGTCTGTCTGTTGTGATTAATAAAGTAGATATCTTTAACACACCCTTGAATGGGCACTCCTTTTATAATTGGGTAATAATTGTATTATCGCTGTGTTTGCAACTAACCAACAATCCATGACCTTTCAGAGCTAAGCCTGCCGGTCTGTCCATCTGACCAAAATTGCACAAGGAGGTTTATGATTTACTTGTTATTCCAATCTGGTTGGATCACTTCTGGTATATTAGAGGTGTGGGGCTTATTGATGGTTTAGAAACTGTTATTCACCCCTGTACTACTGGTTACCCAGAAGTTGATTAATCACACCATGAAAACATGCAATGTAGAGAGCAATGTACCTACCCCTCTCAGCATGGCCCATCAAGGCAAACCATAAACTATCTGATATATGAGACATGTTTGTTAAGGGCAAATAAGGTCAATATTATCTCCCTCTCATCGCATGCAAAACACGTATGGCAAATGTACTTCACCAAAATGAGCCTACTACTGTCATGCCTGATTTAATAAGCTATGCATATGGCGTGTACAGATAGCTCTCTAAACAACATGCAGTATAATTTGCAGCCTCAGCGTCTCTGTGCAGCTACTGACTGTTTAATCCCTGTTTCCTCAGCAGGTGTAGAAACATTGTATGTGGGCGCTTGTTGCCACACCAATTACCTACTGCAAGGTGCTGGTACAGTAACCACCACCACCACCGCTACTGTTGCCACCATTATCAGTCCAATGTGAACTTATTTTGGAAAACTCAACCACATCAGTTTCCTCAGATTCAATTATATTTTACTTTACTGAACTTCCTTCGGGGATAGGGCAGTTGGTTCAGGTGATACTGTCCTCACAGGTTACGCAAGCCACGTTCAATTGGAGTTCATGACTATTCTTGTAGCCAGAGGTAGGTGGTTGCTGATCACTTGTCTAGTGTACGTAGGTAGCTGTTGTAAGTAAAAGCCTCTGGTAAGTCTCCATGGTATGTTGCTTTATTCAAATACATCATTACATTAAACACATAAAGAGAAGGACCCCTGGAGCTCACCAGCCAGGCTGCACCTTCCCAAATGACACAGGCGGAACAGCAGGGGTTATGTTATTCCTACATGCTCGCACATTCCACTCATGACATCAAGCACTCTGCCATTCACAACAGATGCAGGGAGAAGGGCACGGATACAAAAATAGGGAGGGGCTTTTGTATTTTAGTTGCAACTGGGAAAGTCTGGGAGAGATAGAATTTTGAAATAGGATATTTTGGATGATTTTTGAAAATCCAATATTTTGCTGGAGGCAAACAGGAGATTTCCATTCAGGGGCTGTAACTGAGTATGCCGCTAGAGAGGAGGACATGCCAGGAAGGTGGAAATCTCAGACTTGGCTGGAGGCAGGAGATTACATTAATTTACTGCAACTGATTGTCGTTTCATCTAAAATGTTAGTAGTATGAACAAAATAATTGTGTTTGTGTGTGTATGTGTGGAGGAAGAGTATGGAGAGGTTACAAACAAGTGTCCGAGCCCCTCTACTGAGAACAAACATGTGTCAACTATCCCTTTCTATGGAATGTCTTCCACTCAGGAGGGTCTACAACCACTTTTTAGCTCACTGCACCCTTAACAGAGAAGAGATAACCATTTGCATATCAGCCTGGTCCCACCCACAAGGGCTGTCCAGCACCAACATGCTAGGCAATTCTCCTCTGAACAAGAGTACCATCAGTAATCCCAGACACCTGTTTTGGCCTTGTTGGGCCTCCTCAGTGAGGTACAACTGAGCCTCTCAAAGGCACTGCGAACAAAGGGTCCACGTCGGGATTACACTGGGTTACTAAGGGTGAAACCCCGAATTTTACAAAATTACAAAGGAGTGTGGGAGACACACTACTGAGAACGAGCATGGGTCAACTACCTTGTTCTATGGAATTTCATCCACTCAGGAGGGTCTACAACCACATTTTAGCTCACTGCACCCTTCACCGAGATGAAACATACATTTGCATATTAGTCTGTTCCCACCCACAAGGGCAGTCCAGCACCGAAATGCTAGGTAATTATCCTCTGAGCAAGGGTGCTATCAGCATCTCCAGACACGTGTTTTGCCCTTGTTGGGCCTCCTGAGTGAGGTGAAGCGGAGCCTAGCTAAGGCACAGTGATAAAGGGGTCCACGTCTTGATTACCCTGGTTTACAAGTTGAACTACCACAAATAGGTTGAACTAAATGACCACAAAGACATTATGCAGGTGAAACTGCATAGAAAGCAACACATATGTAATTTTCTTGTGACTACAAGGGAGGAGAGAGCACTTAAGAGGAAAATATGGCAGAGTTGGTTTGAAGCAGGAGATTACATTCAGCGGCTGTAAATGAGCATGTACAGCACTTGCTATCTTTTTTTGACTACCATGGAGAAGAAAATCTAAGTGATTCACCACCTTGCATGACATACACATTTGACACTGATTGTCAGTCACTACTAGGGAGTAGAAAATCCTAGAGTTTTTTGAAGGTAGGAGATTACATTCAGTGACTGTAATTGAGTGTGAAACTCATGTGGCATCATTTTTCAGGTAAGGAGAGGTGACTATCTTGAGTGTCAACAAACCTGGGGCACCCAGAAGTGCCCAGGTGAGGGGAGGCATGCAGCCAGTGGACATTTTACAACAGCAGTAGAAGCTGCTGTGTGCACTGACTGATGTGTGGTATATTGAAGGCAACAGTTGTTCTTCTGGCATCTGCAGCCACGCATTTCTCCTCCATCAAGTAGCCCATACACAGGTATTGCGTTAAGTGGATGAGGAAGTTAGGTTCATTGTCTGTGCAGCAGAAGGGCAAACATTGCAGAATGCATGTACTGATGAACCTGGAGAAACAACACAAAAAGCAGAGGTTCGGGATATTGTAAGTAGCTGTTCTCCAGTGCTACCCACGTCCACTAATGAGTCTGACAAAAATGATGATAATGATGAGCAACACATACATTATGACCCATCCTTATATGAGGGGCAACTAATGGTTCAGCAAGCCACTGATAATGAGGAGGATGACCTCACCACATATGCAGAGACAGGAGGAACCAACAAAGTTAGCCATTCACCTGTGTATAGATTCTTTCAAACTCAGTCTGGCAGATATGAAAGTGCAAACAGTCAGTTAGCCTTCACAGCCAAATAAGTGCAGGAAATGTTTCAGTTCGCTGCAAACATCCACAGGTTGACATTACTGCACACAAGACAATGAACAACACTTTATCAACACTTGCGTTCTGTGCATTAAAACTGTATTTCAGAGGAAAACTGGGAATAGCTTCCATACAACAACTCTGCCATCTCATAGGAGATGGCAACATGCATTGTACTACAGGCTCAGCCAGTACCAGTGGCCATTTCGGTTACCATGACCAGCCTGTATCATAGCCACTCACTAATAGGTAATTCCCAGTCATCATGAGTTTTCATTAAAAGATGCACCAGAGTTGTACATCAGGATACTCTTTGTGATAGGATAATCACTAAATGAGTCAGTGGGACAAAAGGTTCACTTTGTGGATCAGCGGACAGAACCTGACTACATGGCTGTGACTGCACACTGGGAGACCCTCCCTTTCCATACTGGGCAAGAAGGATCCTGAAATAATCCATTTGGAAACCATGCGCATCCAGTTCGGCACTTGATCATTTTGTACATAAAGGTATTTGGTGGCAGAAGCCACACATCAATTGACATCTGGCAAGAGCTGAGGTGAGGGAGATGGTGGAACATTGGCTTAGTCCCACACAGGTGGACTTTGTTGTTGCTGACAATGGCACAAATATCCCTGCTACCACACACATTGGCAGGACCCTACATATCCATTGCTTTGCACGTGTCCATAGGGTGACACATTTTATCAGCAATTGCTAGCCTCTGAAGGAAGGGATTTCCAGGGCCCAGAATATCACAAACATTTAAGCTAGCACCCCTCATCACTCATTGAGGCGGATATGCCACTGGTGTGCCTTCTAGAATTTAACCAGTCTAACATGATAAAGGTCCACGATTTGGCAGGTGTGGTGGATGCATCACAGGTGGTGAGGGAAAGCCTCTCAACCATGTGCAGTGATCCATGCATATCCACAAGGACAATGTACGTGTTGAACTAAAGAATGTTAATGTTAAATACAAAAATTAAAGAATAAAAATAGCCACAAGGAAAGGTAACATTAAATACCTTCTGGATTCTGTTCTCAGCAAATGTTTCAAAGTTAGGGTGGTGGCTTTTCGGTAACGGATGAAACGATTGAATCTAAAATGCTGAATACCCGTTTAGTGTGCATTTGTCGTAGTAGATTAGATCTTTCCCCATAATACCGAACAGTGGAGTAGGGGTATTGTGGGTGACCCTGCCCCCCCAGTTTGGTATTATGGGCTGTATTATTGGCTGCGGGGTTTGCAGGGATGTCCACTGCATACATTAAAGGCAATGTGGGGACAAATGGGCGAAATCCCAAAAGATCAAATTACAAATTACGGGCAAGTGGGCTCCATGACTTTGTAATTCGATCTTTTGGGATATGTTTTTTTAACGTACATCCGGCTGTTCAGCCACATGTGGTGGTTGGTAACTCATGGGAACCAAGAATCAATAGCATGAGACACAAAATATGACCTGATGCAGTGCTTGGAAAAACATAGCATGGAGGAAGGAGGCAAGAAGAACATTCAAGGAACCCTGTGATAAACTCAACACTCCACCACAGATGTCAAGAACAGGAAAATTGTATTTTTCCTTATTAGAAAGTACCATCCTCTTGTTGCTTACACCACCTGAACCATTTTCTCTGAGCACTGCTCACAGGCTAGACAGCCTGTGAGACAAATTCCTAACTGAGCCATTCATTCTCGGTGGAAATGGGTCTACAAGTAAATTCAAGGTCTCTTCAGAAATCCTGCGCTTCCAGTGTGAAGTCTGAGAAAGTCGTTAGTGTAGCTTGGGCTTATCTGTCTGACCCCAGGAGAAACCTCTCAGTGCCTCATGTCAAACATTTGACATTACGTAAATGAGCACTATATTGTGCAAGACTAAGGCAGGACACCTAGCCATACTCAACACACCAACTATGACAATTACGATTTTTTCTTGTCATGA
The DNA here is from genome assembly GCF_040938575.1 of Ambystoma mexicanum. Classification (NCBI taxonomy): domain Eukaryota; kingdom Metazoa; phylum Chordata; class Amphibia; order Caudata; family Ambystomatidae; genus Ambystoma; species Ambystoma mexicanum. The sequence goes on from NC_090939.1 coordinate 545,562,201, forward strand.
TTCTAATCGTACCCTCCATGGCAGGGCATACACTCTGCCCCAAATGTGGTTGAATTGGCCACCTGGGGCGGTGGCAGGTTTTAAAGCTGAGCATAGTGCTGTACCCTATACAAGGTTCTAGAGCGAGTTGGTGCGCTGCACTTAGTGGAAGATAAACCGCTAACCCTGAGCACCCAACAGTTTTTTCTACTGGATAGCAATATTGTTGTGGACTCACAATAAGTAGATCTATGGAATCCCAGCATCCAACTCTTCTATTTCTTTCTAAAATATAAAAGCTGTCAGCCATGAGTGTAGCCATTGTGACACAGGACAACTTAAAATCATACTCACAGTAGAGCTGTCAGGATGGATGAGCCTGGGAACAGATGAGTTTATACAAAGCACCCCCCTGTAGAACTCATTAAAAATGAATAATGAAACAACATCTGTCAAAAGGTTAATGGCTTCTCAAGGCAGTTAACTAAGAACAACCTAAAACAATTACAACCTCTGGATTAAAAATTAAATTACAGGCAAAGCATTCTAAATCCCCCGGCAAGGATTCCTTTATTCTGCCCTTCATGCTTTGATGTATCCACCTTTGGTCAGCATAAAAATATGAGGGACAGCAGGGGCTGATGTTTTACACTGTGCTGAAACTCAGTGTTATGATAAATTCAGTGTTCCACCAGCACAGTGATAGTGGAAAGGCTTAACTAACAAATAAACATCATGATGTCTCTTTATGGTGTAACTATGGAAAAGAAAAATTTTATTTTGCCCCCCCCCCAAAATAAATATTGAAACAAAGAATTAGCATTTGAAAAAAATAGACAAAGTGGCGTGTTTTAGGCCCATGAACAGATTAACTGTCTCACATTGAAGGCATCTGAAAGATGTTTGCTTCTTCTTACCAAAGAAGTTCAGCTGTGCAATTTAGTTTTGCCTCCAAATTATTGCAAAACACATGACACATTAGAATTGGAAAAATTGGCAAAGTGCCAACTCTAGTCCTATAGCCAGACCTATTTTCATGACCCAGGTTCTGAATCAGCTGCTTATTACAGGCAGTCCAGCTTGTAATTCAGCTGAGTCCACAACACTTTGCCCCCATCCGGCTTCTTCAGGAACCTGCCCTCTTGCAGCCTATGTAGCCTGTGTGGGATCCCAGCTCTGTGGTTCAGCTTCCATGTATAGTCTGAAGCCAACTTCATCTAAATCACTCTCCTTTTCTAGCCAGCAAATCATGACTTGTGGGCATCTGTGTTTGGATCCATAGTTTTCATCTTTGAAAGTGTTCAGCAGGCCATTTCTCATCGATTTGCAATTGATTTCAAGAATTAACAGTGCAAAAGTCAGTCATGTCTATAATCTGTATCTCCTCACCAAAACTATAATGTTTAATCCTACCAAAATTGAGCTAGCACCTCATCAAAAACTGAATAGTGGTCTGTTCTCCATAGTCTTTGCTCTGGTTTGCAAAAGTGACTCTTTAGATGCCAATCAAAGGCTAATCTAAACAGCCCTAGCACACTAAATCGTAGCCAGCTCACAATGAACAATACATACATTTAAATATTACACTGCTCTATGGACATTTAACATGAAGCCTACATTTTTAATTTGCCATGGCATTCGGCTGGATATTTTCCCATAGGATAATGTTGTCTTTTGAAAATGAAAAAGTGCCAACTACGTAACATTGCAAATAAAATAGCGTCCTCATGCATAATCCAAATGTTAATTTACAAAATTACTGAAATGCTCAATAACATTTTCAGGGTAATTCATAGAATCCAGCGCACAAGTAGCGCACGCGGCTGGCGCACAGCGTGCGCCTGCGATAGTCTGCGCCAGGCACGTGCGCTAAAACAGATTTCCGCGCACAGCGTATTCATGGATTTCAAGCTCCCAAAACAGCCGTGGCGCAGAGAATCGCAGCGAGCCTGCAGCAGCGCCAGTAACGCCCCCAAGAACGCCCTCGCGCACGGAAAAGCCATCAAAAGCGCTAAATCATCGCTAAGGGCTGCGCTAACCCCGGACCACTTCACAGGGCAGGCAAACAAGGAAAGCAAAGCGGGCAATCTCCAAATCAGGAGTACGCGGGAAGTACTACACGCGACTAGGCAGGGAACGTGAATCACAGGGGTACGCGGGAATCATCACACGCGAACAGCCAGGGTGCGTGTATTACAGGGGTAGCGGGAAGTTCAACACGCGATTGGCCAGGGAACGTGAATTACAGGGGGACGCGTGAAGTAGAACACGCGATAGGCCAGGGAACGTGTATTACAGGGGTACGCGGGAATCATCACACGCGAACAGCCAGGGTGCGTGTATTACAGGGGTAGCGGGAAGTTCAACACGCGATGGGCCAGGGAACGTGTATTACAGGGGGACGCGTGAAGTAGAACACGCGATAGGCCAGGGAACGTGCATCACAGGGGTACGCGGGAATTATCACACGCGAACAGCCAGGGTGCGTGTATTACAGGGGTAGCGGGAAGTTCAACACGCGATGGGCCAGGGAACGTGTATTACAGGGGGACGCGTGAAGTAGAACACGCGATAGGCCAGGGAACGTGTATTACAGGGGTACGCGGGAATCATCACACGCGAACAGGCAGGGTGCGTGTATTACAGGGGTAGCGGGAAGTTCAACACGCGATTGGCCAGGGTACGTGTATCACAGGGGTGCGTGGGAATTATCACATGCGAATAGGCTGGGTGGGCCCCCACAGGTGTACCCTGTACACCCTCCCCGGCCCCTGCAGGCAGCGCACAAAACAGTGGACTACCCTGCACACCTGATCATGTCCCCCTGCACCCCCATCCACCAGGGGCACCCTCCACCAGGCCCCCACCCATGTCTCCCACCACCCCCACCCCCCAGCAGTGCAGGGGCACCTGCCATCAGGCCCCCATCCATGTCTCCCACCACCCCCAACCCCCATCCACCAGGGGCACCCTCCACCAGGCCCCCACCCATGTCTCCCACCACCCCCACCCACCAGCACTGTGGGGCACGTGGCCAGCAGGCAGTCAGGCAGCAGCCGATGGCAGGTGGGAGCGTGCTCAGGCTTCTTGGGGACTTAAATTTGGCCTCCTGGCCAGGAGCGTGGTCTTTCGTGTTAGAACGCGTGGACAGCCTGATAGGGAGTGATTTTGCACCTGAAAACCCCACACTCATCGCGCGAAAACCCGTCACCAGCATATGTGCGTCAATAGTTACCTGCACGTGCAGTGTCAAAGCGTGTGATTGGTGAAAAGTGAGCGACACGTAGGAGTGTCGAAGCGCGTGATTGGTGAAAAAGGATCCACATGCAGGAGTGACAAAGCGTGTGATTGGTGAAAAGTGAGCGACACGCAGGAGTGTCAAAGCGCGTGATTGGTGAAAAAGGATCCACATGCAGGAGTGACAAAGCGTGTGATTGGTGAAAAGTGAGCTACACGCAGGAGTGTCGAAGCGCGTGATTGGTGAAAAAGGATCCACATGCAGGAGTGACAAAGCGTGTGATTGGTGAAAAGAGAGCTACACGCAGGAGTGCCAAAGCGTGTGATTGGTGAAAATGGGCCAAGCACGTACACGCCGTAAGTGACGATGTACGTGTGGGCCTGTATAAAAGGTAGTGTTGAACACAATTTCCTTGTACGTGCTTTTCGTGGAGAGCGAGTGGGTGAATTCGGTACTTCTTGTCGTTTCACACGCGATTTACTTCACGGCGTTTCCAGTTCGTACTCCCTGTTACCTCTGACAGCTCTTTTCTCTTTTTCCTCTTGTACTGGTTTTCCTGGGCCTGTTCCCTCAAACAGTGTCCCCTTCTACAGTTGTCCTGTCTCCTCAGACAGCGTACACCTCTTCTTTTGGCGGGGGTGTTGCCAACCAAAAGTGCTATTTTTTCACGCTCTTTTACCTGGCAGACGGTGAGTCACGCACGTATCTAACATCTGTGCTTGCCCCGTGTGTAGCCTACCCCTTCAGAGGTCAATCTAGGCCGCGTGTGACACGCATACGTTCATTGTGTTACTGGATGCCACAGCGTAGTGCAGGGTTTTCCATCAGCACACGTGGTCTAGGAGGGGTATTGTGCACGTTCCTTAACTTTTTTGGGGTGCCTGTGCGTTGCGTGACCCGTCATCTTTCCCCAGGGGTGTCATATAGCCTTGCCACTGCACTAGGGTACGAATACCATCTGGTACCCAACCCCTTTGACACCCAATTGCCCAGGACAATTGTGCACACCCACTCCCATACGCACAATACCATCAGTGCCATGGTTGGGAGGCGTGCAAGCCGTAAGGGTGGCAAAGGTGGCCGAGCCACACGTGGTGGCCGTGGAGGATCCAACAGGGGACGTGGTTGTGACTTGCAGGGCGCCCCTCTTCCCCCCAGTCTGGAGGAACAGTCAGGGACACCCATGCCCCCCCCCCCCCCCCCCAGTTGAGAGTCATGTGGCTGATACCAACCCTGATCAGCCCATGTCGGACCAGGCCATTGTGGCACCAGACCTGTCCGAGGGTGATTCCATCGCTGACATCCAGGTCAGCAGGTCCACTGCACGTGCACCGGTGCACATTGGTGTCATCAGGGCACGCGCATCTATGCCAGATAGGTCATCTGCTGGCCCCCGTAGCCAGGGTGTGGCTCAATCCACCCCACCTCTCATACACCCTGCCAAGACTGTGTCGGTCCTAGTTCATGCACCTCAGATCAGGCCTGACCCCATCCCACTACCCCCAATGCCTGCACCTACTCCCATGCTGAGTGGGCAATCACACACACCCAGTACAGAGTCCACCACGGCTCCTGCCCCTAGTGTCCACAGCGGCGTAGGACACTCTGGATCCCCACCCCCTTCCAAGCGCAAGAGGAAGAGTGCACGTCCGGCACAGGCTGATGCCCCAGACACGGCTGCACAGTCCGGCCCATCAAGGAAGCCAAGCTTCACAGACGCCGAACTTAATGCACTTGTTCAGTATGTGTCAGATCATGATAGGGAAATGGTCATCGTTGCAGGGTCCAAGACCACACATGCCAGACGCCAGGCACACTGGCAGACCATTGCTGACAGAATAAGTGCCCTTGGAGTAGTGAGGCGCACAGCTAGTGATTGCCAGAAGCGCTGGAATGACCTTAAGCGCAGGGCAAAGGATAAGCTGGCCTCAAGTCATGCCGCAACCTTGGTGACTGGAGGTGGGTCCCCAGCACAGGAAATAGAACTCACACCACACGAGTCCGTAGCTGGATCCTACGTCACCGAGGGACAACTCCAAGGTGTGGGAGACCTCCCTGATTACGAGGCATCATCCGGTGAGTGCACATGCATGTGTGTATTATCCATGTGCATGGTGTGTGTGTGAAGCATTCATGTTGGGTGCCTGTCAAGGGGGTGTGTGGCAGAGTTGATAGTGGCACCCATGTGCCTCATCCAGTATGTTCAGTGCAACACCATCTGGCCACAGCACTATCCCTACTGGCAACAGTGCACATATGGGCCAACACCATGGAAGTTGCCCTTGATTAGTAATTTTGTCACTACATTGTTGCTCATACTCCCCTGTCTATTCATCTGATGTCTTACATACCATTCCTCTCCTTTCCCCCAGCCATTCAAGTTTCATCTTCACATGCCTGACATGCAATGATACCACATGCTAATGCGTCCTCTGTATATAAATGCCTACCAACATGCAGTCATACTGTGGATGTAGCCTTGACATCCACCTCCTTCCTGGGTCCTTTGGTACCGTCTGGTTTCGAGCCCCATTCCCTCACACTCCATGCTGCTCTTCATGGTCTATCTTCCATGACTTCTACAGTTCAGACCATCGTGCCCTACGCACGACACCTGCTTGCCAAAAGTCAAATGAGGGCAGCCTGCCCTCCAATGCGACCCACCCTATTGCTGACCAGTGCATCTGAGCCTACTCTAAGCTAACTCTCACTGACATCTGCTCATACATGCCTTTGCCTGTCCCATAGACCCTTCACATGGTCCCTGTCCTCTCTCCTTGCTCCTCTTCCACCATCATAGGTGGGACCCGTTGGGGTGTACTCCTGGCCTCCTTCCAATCCTCAGATACCACTATTGATGTGCATGGTAATGGGAGCGTCTCAGTCCAAGGCCCTTAGGCCAACCTCAATCTCCTTGAGAAATGCTACCCACATCTCATCAACTTCCTTACCTCTCCTGCTGTCCCCCCTCCTCTCTCCTCATCAATCCTGCACTGCCTCCCTGCACCCTCCCATGAACCTTCTCCGCCTCCCACTCCAACTCCTACACATGCGGCACCTCTGATCTCTAGCACTCCCCGTAAGTCCTACAAGGCTGTCAACCTCCTCCACAATTACACTCCTTTCACTGCGGCTGCATCAGGCATTCCTCCGATAACTGTCACTTACATGAGGTTATGCACCTTGACATCCTTGGTCTCATGGAAACATGTCTGACGGCCAGCTCTGTCTGCATCCTTGACCCTCTCCTTGGCCCGCCACTACTGTGCAGGGGGGGTGTGCCCTTGGCTTCCCTGAGGGTATTCCTGCCACTGTCACACCTACTTAGACCTACTCCACTCTGGAATGGCTTGTGTGAGGTTTCTGTCCACCACACCTTGACATTCTCAAACAGTGCGTACTGTGTCTGGGAAAACTGGTCAAATGTACTACTTCCTTTCTGAGTGTCCTCACCTCTCCTCCTCACTCATGTCCCCAGACACAGAATTCCTCATCCTTGGTGCGGTACGCATCCACCTGCATGCCTGTTGACGCCCCCACGTGACCTTTCTGTGACCTCAGCAACTCCCTCTCACCCTCTAGACTCCCGTCTGTCCCTACTCATTCTGCAGGGCACACTCTTGATGCTCTGATCTCATCTGACTTTCCCCTCTCCGTCCATCTCTGCACTCCTCTCTCCTGGAGTGATCACATTCTCCTCTCCTCCCAGCTCACCCTCAACACCCCACAGGCAAAGCCACCCTCACCACTGTCACACACCTTCTTGGTATTCCGACCCATGAAGTGTGTGTCAGTCGAGGCTCATGCTGCCAAAATCTCCCCCCCATCCAGCTCCCCCTTAGGCTCACTCCCATCCTGACAGGGCCCACTCCATGCTCCACTCCATGTCAGGTACACTGGATGTCTTTGCCACGGTCATGACCACCTGTCTGAAGCCCCATGCCAATGCAGAGTCCTGGCATGACTCGGATCTTGGGAACCCAAACCACAGGTGCCGGGTGGCAGAGAGGGAATGTCCTGCATCATGGCCATCCTCTGGCAAACTGGCCTGCCACATGCTCCAAAGGCAATAGCGCCTCACCCTTCTCACCAAGATGAGATCCCCAATCCAAGGGCACATATCTGCGGCATGTGACAACTCTGCAGGACACATAGAAATCTGAAAGGACCTTGCCGAGCCAGAAGCAGTGTGTACCTCCCCTGTCCCCTCCGAGCCCACAGCACAGCATGATTGTCTCTGTACCCCTATAGGCCACCCCCCCAGCACTTGTCTGCGCCTAACACCATCTGCCCTTGACGTCAAGTCCTACTTACCTTGTACAGCACTTCCAGCCGCCACTCCCCCTTGCACTTCATTGTGCCACCCACCCCTGCACTTGCGTGACATGAATGACACCAGCACCAGTAGTATTGTTGACTGGCATCCCCTTCTGCCCCACCACCCCTCAGTGCTCCGCTGCACCTACAAACATTACTTGACCGGTGCTTCACGAATGCAAAATTATTCCGTTACAGGTGTTGGGGAGGTGGAATCACAATGTTTACTGCATTATGTTGATGTAGACAAGGCACTGTGCATCGTTGCCAATTTGGACTAGCAGATCCATGTACAACATGTATACTAATTGATGTGACGATGCAATGTCAGGACCAGAGTGGTTGAAATCCAAAAAAGTAGCCCTCCTCTCCCTCTTCACTTGGTGGCTATGTCACATGCCATGTGTGTGATGGCATGTGCCTTTGACATGGCAATCACCGCCCAATGTGTGATGGCAGTGCTAGGCATCAAGGTGAGCAGGCGTTGCTCTCCAATCAGTACATAGTATGCCCTGAGCCTCCCCTACAGACCCAGTGATGGTGAATGCATAGGAGGACTCCCAGTCATGTAGGACATGTGTCGTAGGACTACTGCCTATGTTGTTCATCAGCCCTTGTTGCATGCCATGGTGCTAATGCCTGTTTCCATTTTTCTCTTTCATGTCTTTGCAGGGGACGAAGCACTTGTTGATGCTGGGGATGTGGTGGTGGAGCCGTCCCAGGAGGGCAACCCGGGCCGACCTACCACAAGTGAGGGACGTGGTGTGTTTGTGGGTGAAAACCCACAAGTGCTGCAGGCCGTGCTGTCGAGGGGTGTCTCTGGGGGTTCCTCCCCCGAGCAGTATTCAGGTGTAGACTCGGAGGATGACACCTATGTGCAGTCGCAGGTGAGTGTTCTTGGGAGAGAATCTCCTCTGTCCGACCCACCTGCAGCCAGGCCATTGGCCTCAATGGGGATGTCAGTGTCGGCAGATCAGCCTCCGGTGGTTACGGATGCAGGGCCACACCACCCAATCTCTGATCCTGTTCCTGGGGCTGCAGATCAGAGAGGGAATGCAGTCCTGCAGCCTGAGGCCTTGCCGGCACAGCAAGGCGCAGTCCGCCTTGCCCCAGGCAGGTGTGGTGCCCGTCAACGTGGTGGCCGTATGCCACCTGGCAATACCGTATGGGAGCAATCCATCTACGGTATGGCCACCCAACAGGCAGCATCATCCGAGATGATTGCACAGGCCATGGATAGGGTGGCCACTTCCATTGTCCCCCCAGAAAGGCTGATGGAGCGACTGGAGCAGGCTACAGAGTCCATCTGCCAGGCACACAGGGAGGATATGTTGGCGTCCAACATGGACAGGCGGGCGGCACTGGCGACTCTGCGGGAATCACTTTCCATGGAGTCCCAGCGCCACAGGGAAGCCCTGAGGGAAGAACTCCGTCACCTCAGGTCGACCCTGTTAGAGCTTGAGGCTTCATCCCATAGAAGGACAGAGGAGCAGCTGGAGCGTCTGACACGGACGCTCTCGGCCGAGATGCAGGCAACTCGTGCGGAGGTCAGGTCATCCCGGGAGTTACTGCATGGGGACCTCCGCATGATTATAACCCAGAACCAGAACTACCAGACCCGCCTGCTTGCAGCCATGGAGGAGCAAACTCGTGCTTTGCGTGGGCTGCCTCCCATTGTCACACCATCTTCTGAGGCAGCTCCCCCACCTCCAGAGTCAGCTGCAGGGTCTGGGCAGAGCCATAGCGACTCATCTCCCACAACAGAGTAGCCGTGTGGGCCACGAGCCTATGGGGTGTTTTCCTTTCCCATGATCCACACAGGTGGATTGTGGCGTGCATCCTGTCCTCGGACCTCATAGGTGGCCCCCCCCCCCGCCGGCCCTTTCATGGCCATTTTTTCTCTTTTTCATTTTTATTTTGCAAGAGTGTTGCCTTGTGTGGGTACCTGGGCATACACTGTATTGTGGCTGGGCACATGCAGGCTTGTCCTGAGTTTGGTTTCGATGCTTGGGTAGCAGACATCCACACCCCTCCTGCTTCCGTTTCCATGGGCCTGCAAAGGGTGTGCCCAAGTGACAGCAAATTACACGGTGACATTGGACTCCCATGAGCTGTTGGCCAGTCCATAGTCAATACTGTGTAGACATTCATAGTGTTCATTGTTGTTGCACCTAACTATGCATGATGGTATGATATGTGCCTCTACTTACATATGTTGCTCATGTTTTGCAGGTATTTCACACAGATCTTCACAAGGGCATACTCTCTGGAGTCACACTACATGTCGGTAGATGTGCACTGACACTTTTGCATGGCGCCATCACTGTACATCTGGACGGTGAGGACATACCAGCTGAATCAGGTAATGAGACTACCATTGATTACATGCAATGTGTCTTGTTTGGGTGGGCTTCAGGGTGGGTTGGTGTGTAATTTGATAGAAATTACTCTTACACAGGTGTGTAGTAGTGGCTCCAGGGCGGTTAGCTGCTCAAGTGCGGCTATGTTCCATTTGGGGCACTGCTATTTGTGACACTGGTGTCATGTTGTGATGGCCAGTTTGTTTGCTGTCACATACCATGACATGGTGTCCTCAGTGGCGGGACTGTGAAGGGAGTGGGTGACATGGCAATGTTGTCATGTAGTGAATCGCCTGTGGCAATGCATTTTAGATTGATGGAGTTGTGTCTTTGCGTTGTGATGCATAGCTGGTGTATGTGTAGCTAGGGGTGCACACATATTGACACTTCCATGTTAACAATCTCAGGCTGATGTGTATCTGACAGTTCATTGTCAAGTAATTTTCAGACATTGTCAGGTAGAGTCATCATTGATTGTCAGATGGTATGTGCCAGAGCAGTGTGCACTAGCCAGCACTGTGATTCCTAGTTGAAGAAGTTGGCCACCAGTTGCGTACGGGCTGCCTCCCCCCGTGCCCTTTCCCCTCCCATGCGCAGCGGGCGTGCATGTGGTTGTGGATGTGGGGGCACCACCATGTCCACGGGCAGGCCCCGGCGTGTTGCAACGTTGTGCAGGACACATGCTGCCACTATGATCCTGCACACTATTCGGGGAGCATATAACAGCTGCCCGCCAGAACGGTCAAGGGAGCGAAAGCGTGACTTGAGCACTCCGAATGTGCGCTCCACTATGCCCCGTGTAGCAATGTGGGCTGTGTTGTACCTTACCTGGGGTGGCGTGGTGGGGTTCCGGATTGGGGTCATCATGTGGGGGCTGATAGGGTAGGCACTGTCCCCTGCGGAGGTGGTGATGGGTATCATTAGTGGTGTTGTGTCATGACCCAGTATCTGACATGCATGCATGTGGAGTGGCATTCATGCTCACCAAGCAGCCATGTATCTCCATGCTGGCCAGCCTCTAGGTCCCGGCATAGGGTAGACATTCTGTAGATGAAGCTGTCGTGGGTGGACCCTGGATAGTTGGCATATACTGATGTGATGATTCCCTTGGCATTGCATACAACTTGGACGTTGATGGAATGCCAGTGCTTGCGGTTTCTATAGATGTGCTCTGTTGCCCTGGGTGGACGTAGAGCCACATGTGTGCAGTCAATTGCACCAAGCACTTTGGGGAATTGAGCCACACCATAGAATTCCTGGATGCACGTCCGCCTTTCTGCATGAGTCCTGGGGAGATATATGTGCCTGCGGACTGAAGGCCGTGCAGTGATGATGTTCAAGACCTGGTGTAGGCAGCGTGACTGCGTGGCCTGTGACACACCACCCACTATGGCACTTGTCCGCTGAAAGGATCCAGTGGCCAAGAAGTGCAGTACATTCAGGACCTTCTGCAGGGGGCTGAGTGCTTGGGAGCACAGGGTGGGTGATGTGAGGTCATCCTCCCACTCACTGACCAGGTCCAGTATGATGTGTGCTGGAAACCTGTACCTCCCATACACCTGGTCATCAGGCATCCCGAATAGGCTGGTTCTGGGTGTGAATATTCTGGCCCTGACTCTCCTCCTCATCCTCCTTTGGTAGCCCACTGCCACTGCTGCTAGGAACGGTATGTTCATCCTGGCATCTGGCTTGTTTATTGAAAAGTGCGCAAATTAATGCCTTGCGCGTGTAGTAGGCAGCGTGTGAGCCTCGCACCCCTGGAATCGAGTTCCCACTCCAATCGCGTGTGGAAATTCCCACGCTGCAGGCATACAGGTGCGCTGACGTACTTGCCTGTGTAAGTGGCCGCGCGCCCCTGAAATACACGTACATAGGCCAATGGCGTGTAAGCGCACTTTTGGGCAATTACACGCGATGAAATACACGTACATAGGCCAATGGCGTGTACGCGCACTTTTGGCCAATTACACGTGATGAAATACACGTACATAGGCCAATGGCGTGTACGCGCACTTTTGGCCAATTACACGCGATGACACTCTGACGTGCAGGATTTCCACGTGTGCTCCGTCTTCACGTGCTGAGTGGGGAACGCCCGTGCGGATCACGTCAGACGCGCTTACGCGATGAGGGACTCTGGTCCAATAGAATCGCGTATGCGTGCTGACGCACTTACGCGCTAAGGGCCTTTCCTCGGATTTCACGCTGACGTGCAGGAATTTCACGTGCCAAATCACTCCGTATCAAGCTGGCCACCCGAAAACACACGGAACACCACGCTCCTGCCCCGAAGGCCGAGTTACTGCCCCCCAAGTGCCCTGAGCAGCCTCCCACGTGCTATCTGCTGCTGCCTGCCTGCCTGCCTGCCTGCTGCCACCGTGCCCTGCCATTTGGTGCCTGCACATCAGCCATCTGCAGGGGTCCAGTTGCTGTGTCCACCCCTGCTGGAACTGAAGACTCCCAACTGGGATTACATCGCTCCACAGCCCAGCCCCAGGACCCAGTTGCCCACCCACACCTGCCTCTGGGGTTGCCATGTCGGGCACTTCTACATCTGGCACCAGTGGCAACCCCAGGCCAGAGGGGCAGAGGGGCACCAGCTTCACTGCCACCGAAGTTGGTGTCCTGGTGGAGCATGTCCTGGGGCAGTATGATGCCCTCTTTGGATCGTCCCGCGCCAGCAAGGAAGGACGGGAGAGGATCTGGGCCGACTGTGTGGTTGCCATCAACGCGGAGGGGGTGGCAACCCGCAACGTCTTGAAGATCAAGAAGCGCTGGGAGGACTTGAGGTCCAGGACCCTTGTGAAGGCCCGGCGCCTCGTGGAGGGGGGCCGGGGCCACATGAGTTCCATCCAGAAGAGGGTCCTGGAACGCGTACGCCCAGCGCTCCACGCCCAGATCCTTGAGAGGGAGACCCGTCTGGAGTTGAGCGGTAAGTGTCCAAGCATCACTGTGTGAGACAGGGCATGTTGCGGTGTGCTGGTTCTATGATACTTGCCTGTATGTGTGCCATGTGCCATGTATGCATGTATGTGTGCTGGGACATCATGGTAATGCATGTGCGACCAGTGATGTGTGACCCACATGGTTGTTGCATGTGTAGAAATGCGGCATGGGGAGCACTATGCAGATTTGGGACATGAGAGCATGCCAGTCTCTGTACCTGGACATGGATGGGGGTGAGGATGGGTGCTGATGCCAGGTACATATATGGTAGCCATGTCTGTGTGCCTGACCTGCATGTCTGTGACTTGTGCATGCCATGGATGCATGACTCATGTGTGTGACAATGCACAGATTCAGTGACGCACCCACCTTACCCTTGTTTTGCCTGTGTTTGGTGTGATTGTGGCCAGATGGATGTGACTGAGGTGTAGTGTGTGCATGTGATATGCATGAGCCATGATGCATGTGAGTTACATTTCATTGAATGTTTCAAGAGTCAATTGGACATGCATGGAAATGTGCATGGCATGCACCATGCCTGTTACTGTGTGTGTTTTGCCTGGACTGACCCATGTGTTGTGGAGGGACATGATGGAAGTGTACTTTGACAGGGGTGCTCATCTGCTATTGCTTCCTGTCTAGGGGACCATTGTACAGTAGCCTGATGCTTGTGTTCTTTGTCTCCCTCTACGCAGCGGCTAGTGAAGAAGAGGGCGGAGACGGCGCTGTGGAGCAAGGCGGCGGGGATGCCCCCACGGCTGCAGCGGAAGGGGTGGGTGAGCCCCCACAGGGGCCTGCTACGGCGGGAGACGGTGAGGAGCCATCCAGGTTGGTGGTTTGCACAGAGGAGGAGGAGGCCGACACTGGTGCACACATGGGCCCTGGTGGGAGCATCCCTGCTGGTGCAAGTGGTGCAGTCCAGGGCCAGGGGCAGGAGGCAGCACAGGTCACCGTGGAGGGGCCTGTGCATGTCGCTGTCCCTGACCCTGTGAGTGCACCACCATGCACCAGCAGGGATGCCCCGTCCCAGGCCCGTCCGCAGGTAGAGGGGATGTCCATGTCAACTGACTCCCCTCCACCTGCGGCCGTGGGAACCCCTGGCCGCGTGGAGCAGGTCCTGATTGGGGTCGCGATGCGCACGGCTGTGATTCGTGATGCCGTGCGTGCTTCCCGGGAGGAGCACGCACGTCATCACGAAGTGCACCGTGCCGACGTGGCCCAATTGGGATCGGCCATGTTCGGGGGGTTCCTGCATGTGTTGGCCAATCTGACGGCCCTCTCCTCCTCTGTGCAGGCTATCCACCAGTCGTTCTCCTTGCCGTCTTCCGGCCCAGATGCCACCATGGCCCCCTGTGGACCTGCCCCGACCAATGCAGCCAGCTCGGTGGGGATCCCATCCCTGCCGCAGTTGGGAGTCGGAGGTCCAGCAGGGGTGGACGACACAGCAAGTGGACCCCAGCAGATGGAAGATGTGCCGGCATCATCGGGCAGGGCACGTGCACGACGGCGTCGGTGGTTACCATCAGCCTGGATGCCGTCGTGCTGGCAGAGGCAGTGGCGTCGCAGGCAGCAGCGGGCTCGACGTGGGAGGCATCATGGCTCAGGGCCATCAAGATCGGAGGGGCAGGCATCGGCCGGAGGGCAGGGCAACCCTGGCATGGCGGTGTGTTCCGTGTGGGAGGAGTTTGGCCAGCGGATAGGTGCGGAGCGGCAGCGGGCGGAAGAGGAGCGGCTCGCCATGGCCAGGGCGGAGATCTCCATGCATCAGGCATTGAGGCGGGCTGAGTGCCTCGAGGAGGCTCGCAGGGAATTTGGAGAGCACATGGGGTTGTCCCTGCGAGACCTCGGGGCCAGGACTGAGTCCCGCCTCCAGGACATTGACATGGAGTTCGAGGATGCCCTGGCCAGCATCACCAAGTGAGCCGCAGGACTAGCCCGATGCCTTTGTATATAGTTTTTTAGTTAGTTAGTGCTAGGTTTCCTTTATTTAATTTTTTTTTTTTGGACCGCTTGGACAATGGCCACTTCTTTGTACATATTTTTTTAAATAGTTAGTATTAGGTTTAATTTGTGGTGTTGGGCTCATGGACCCTTGAACAATCCTGTAAATATAGTTATTTTTTGTGAGATAAATTTTTTTACTTTCATATTGGTCACACCATGTCGTAATGGTTTATCTTTCATTTCATTCTACATGTGTTTACTTTGGACAAAATCTATTCATTTTTCTATCCTTTGTTTTTTGGTTTCTCATTTTTGTTCCCGGACATGGACCTTTTATTTGCTTTACCAGATAGTTGTCAGAGTTTACTTTATTTTTATTTTTTAATACATTTTAATATTATCTTACACTTGTGTCATTTTTTCTTTGGTTTCTTACATGCCATGATATGGGTTTTGACATTGACTTGCACCCATTGTGTATGTGTGTGTGGCGGACATGTGTTCTTTTGCTTACTTGCCTTTGGGGTTGTGTCATGTGATTGCATTCACTATGTGGGTGCATGCAATCCTTGCCTGGGTGTTTGTGCTGGGTATGCTGGTCATTACTGCCATTATTGTGTATCGTCAGGACCAGGGGCCAGGGGGACATGGGTGGGGGCCTGGTGGAGGGTGCCCCAGGTGGATGGGGGGTTGGGGGTGGTGGGAGACATGGGTTGGCCATGGGTGGGGGCCTGCTGGCAGGTTGCCCACAGTGCTGGGGGTGGGGGTGGTGGGAGACATGGGTTGGCCATGGGTGGGGGCCTGCTGGCAGGTTGCCCACAGTGCTGGGGGTGGGGGTGGTGGGAGACATGAGCAGGTGTGCAGGGTAGTTCCCTGTGGTGTGTGCTGCCTGCAGGGGCCGTGGAGGGTGTACAGGTAATGCCTGGGAGCACACAGCCAAATCGCGTGTGCAACTTCCCGCTCACCCCTCAAATCCACGTTCCCTGCCATATCGCGTGTGGAACTTCCCGCGCGCCCCAGAAATCCACGTACCCGGCCATATCGCGTGTGCAACTTCCCGCGCACTCCTGCAATCCACGTACCCGGCCATTTCGCGTGTGCAACTTCCCGCGCACCCCTCGAATCCACGTTCCCTGCCATATCGCGTGTGGGACTTCCCGCGCGCCCCAGAAATCCACGTACCCGGCCATATCGCGTGTGCAACTTCCCGCGCACCCCTCGAATCCACGTTCCCTGCCATATCGCGTGTGGGACTTCCCGCGCGCCCCTGAAATCCACGTACCCGGCGATTTCGCGTGTGCAACTTCCCGCGCACCCCTCGAATCCACGTTCCCTGCCATATCGCGTGTGGAACTTCCCGCGCGCCCCAGAAATCCACGTACCCGGCCATATCGCGTGTGGAACTTCCCGCGCGCCCCTGAAAACCACGTACCCGGCCATTTCGCGTGTGCAACTTCCCGCGCACTCCTGCAATCCACGTACCCGGCCATTTCGCGTGTGCAACTTCCAGCGCACTCCTGCAATCCACGTACCCGGCCATTTCGCGTGTGCAACTTCCAGCGCACTCCTGCAATCCACGTACCCGGCCATTTCGCGTGTGCAACTTCCAGCGCACTCCTGCAATCCACGTACCCGGCCATTTCGCGTGTGCAACTTCCCGCGCACTCCTGCAATCCACGTACCCGGCCATTTCGCGTGTGCAACTTCCCGCGCACTGCTGCAATCCACGTACCCGGCCATTTCGCGTGTGCAACTTCCAGCGCACTCCTGCAATCCACGTACCCGGCCATTTCGCGTGTGCAACTTCCCGCGCACTCCTGCAATCCACGTACCCGGCCATTTCGCGTGTGCAACTTCCCGCGCACTCCTGCAATCCACGTACCCGGCCATTTCGCGTGTGCAACTTCCCGCGCACTCCTGCAATCCACGTACCCGGCCATTTCGCGTGTGCAACTTCCCGCGCACCCCTCGAATCCACGTTCCCTGCCATATCGCGTGTGGGACTTCCTGCGCGCCCCTGAAATCCACGTACCCGGCCATTTCGCGTGTGCAACTTCCCGCGCACCCCTCGAATCCACGTTCCCTGCCATATCGCGTGTGGGACTTCCCGCGCGCCCCTGAAATCCACGTACCCGGCGATTTCGCGTGTGCAACTTCCCGCGCACCCCTCGAATCCACGTTCCCTGCCATATCGCGTGTGGGACTTCCCGCGCGCCCCTGAAATCCACGTACCCGGCCATTTCGCGTGTGCAACTTCCCGCGCACCCCTCGAATCCACGTTCCCTGCCATATCGCGTGTGGAACTTCCCGCGCACCCCTGCAATCCACGTACCCGCCCATATCGCGTGTGGAACTTACCGCGCACCCCGGTATGCACGCACACGTTTATTTTTTCTCTCTGCGCGTGTCTGTGTTTGTGGGTACCCCTTTGTACGTCATTTGTCCAGGAGGGCAACAGTATTGTACATTGGTCATGTCTGTATATAGGTGCTATTTGTTGGCGCGCCTTTTAGCGCACATTTCTTGCAGGCGCAGACACGCTACCGCCTGCTTTCTTGTGGCGGTCGTGTTTGTGCCTGTTTGTGCCTGTGCGCTGCTTTGAGCGTGCGCTTTTTTGCCCTATTCTATTCCATGAATACGTGTTGTATGCGAGCGTGTGGGCGTTCCGCGCACTTGCCTCCTGAACTTTCCCCGTGCCGCCCACATTCTTCCCCATTCCGAGTGTTGTGCCCCATTTTATTCCCCATTCCGAGTGTCCCGCCCTGTGTTCCGCCTACTTTAGAGCTGTGCGCTGCGCTCGGAGTGATGGCGCAGTGGCCGTGGCGCACGACGTTGGTTGACCTGTGCGCCGGCCTGCGCCGCGCGTTTTTTCCGCGCACGTCCTCTGCTTTTCTTGCGCAGGGACTTCCATGAATCGACGTGCGCTGGTTTCCCTGCGCTTTGCGCTGATTTTCGGCGCAGCGCACGCATTGGCCCCTCTGCGCCGGGATTTTCGGCGCACATTTATTCCATGAATCGGCTTGTTTGTGTTTATTCTAATAATGGAGAATTTCAGCTAACTGAAAAACTGTTGTTACTCTTTTCCAATTACATGTATTCTAAACAAAGGGTTTTAATTTAATAAAACAATGCAACAGAACTCTATTAGGCGCAACTGAATTTGTTATTTTTCTAACACCACATTGGGGGTAACTTTGAAATGAGTGGTGCAGAAAATGAAAGTGCAAGCATCGCTTTACACTTTCATTTTCCACTTCATCCCATTTGTGTGACCTTATGTGGTGTAGTAGGGCAGCAAAGTGGAGTTAGCATCTCTGTTTTGCTTTCCTTTCCTCCTCCATCTCTGAAGAGTACATGGTTTTACACTTGCATGGGATTTTCATGTAGGTGTAAAACCAAAGAATTCCAATAGAATACGCCTCACATTTACACCTGGCAAATAGCCGGCATATTCCTTTGGATTCCATTATAAAAAAAAAACAGCTGCAAAGCATAGTTTGCAGACAGCATTTTATTTCTCGCAAAGTGGAGAGTAAACATGAAGAGTACAAGCAATGTTGTCTTGATTTACTCTTTACAAAGGAAATGAGAAACACATAGGTGAAGGCATTGATGGTCCCCGGAATCCCTGCATTCTCTCTGTCCACAACAAAATGAAAGAAACAGATAACAGTCATTCAATGCTTTAGAGTGAAATGTGTATGTGAATTCAACAATCAACATAACTTCTTCAGGGTCTTAATGCACTGGGCTGTCTGCATAGAAAATATGCATTTTAAATGTAACAAAGCTTTTCTGTTTATTTGAACACTTTCCTTGTGTCATTTGCAATGGATCCAAGTGTACTTCAAACAATAACTGTCAGGGACAGGTTAACTATTCAAAAATACCGTAACATTTTAACTTTTTAACACACAAGAAACAGATTTTGAGGACTAAGTTAAAGTATGGCAAATTTGGCAACAGCGAATCTTGAAAGACTACTTCCAAAGCTATCACTAACAAGAAGCACAGCCTGTCCCTGCCACTGATATCTAACCAGGATTAAGTTTAAAAAGACAATTCTTGATGACGTTCATAAAAGAGGTTGACAGTTCATACATCACCAATGCACGTGGTAGGTTTCAGATTGGGTACGATTTTACAAATGTCCTGCCCGGAACAAGGTCAGAATACAAACTCAATTAGATTGGTCTCAACAGCCAACCCATGTCGAATCAATGGGGGTCCTCTGCCACAATAGAGCAGACTTTCAGATGATGCTGATGTGAGGTAATATCTCATTGATGGACAGCAATTTTTCTTGAAAACTCATCCTGTATCCCCTGGCACCAAGCAGAGTTCTTTTCCACCATGGGCAATACTGAGGATATACCCTCGATTTCCTTGAGAATTCTCTGGAGCTGGACTTGGCATTAGTGATTCTGGTATTAAGATTATTGTATTTGGCTTCAATGATAGCTCATTTGAACCCATGTACAGACTCCTCATATGCCGCCAGTGTAAGGGTGAAACAAAGGAATTAGAGCTGAAAAGTCCTCTTTTTTAGGGGGCTGTGTGGCAGAGGACTGCTGTGAACATAAATAGAAAAAAGTGCCACAGGAACAGCTACCCGCCTACACACGTATTAGGTGTGTTTAGTTGCATAAAGTGTTACCATTCATGTCGGTTAATAAGTAGCGACAGAAACAATAGAGATATACATTTTTAATTTGTAGATACAAAACACTCAATAGAATTTATGTTAAAAAAGACAAAAAATGCATTATACAGAACATCACATCAGCTCAGCCTCCTTGACTACCCCTGTGGCACCTTGCCTTCTCTGTGCTTTATTTTGCTTCCACTTGCATGTACCTATCTTCCCCGCACATCTGAGAAATATTCCACACCGGTTTGTTCAAACACATATTGTCTCTGAGTTATCCTCTTAATGTACCTCTCAGTTGCCTTCAATCAAACATTTTTCCCTTGCCTCTAACCTGCCTCTTTCCCTTTCTCTACCTCCACTCTAACATTTCACCCATCATGGTCCCTAACATAGCTGGTCGTACCGCCTACCTGCACTTAAACATGTCTAATGTTGATTGTCCTTAATCTATGTGAGTCCATCCATGTACTGTCTCCAGTGACTGTTCTATTTACTCCTCACCACAACCTGGTCAGAATGTCACTCAAACTCACCCCATTGTAAGAAGCGCTGTAGATCCTGTTAAATCTGATATCTTATAAATTGTATGCTTTTTTGCGACCAAAACAACATTGTTCTTCCCTGTGTATAAACAATTAAATAATAAAGATCACTCATTAGGGGACTCACATAAATATTTTCAATTGCAGCTATCACCTAAGGAGAATTGGAAGCATTCTCATATTTTCAGTTCTTGAGAAGCAGGGATAGCATGTTGTTTCTCTTCACTCATGCCTATGTCTCTCATATATCAGGGAGAACATGAACAATTTTACGTGTGTGTAACTTTCACAAAACAGGGGAACCTGCACAATTCTCATGTTTGCAGCTCCCAAGAAGCAAGGAGAACATGAACGTTGTAAATTGTTTTGGTTCTTATCTAACATGTTAATACTTTGCTGCTCTCCTACAGCAGGGGTACAAGCCAAATGATCATGTTTGTGTGTCTCTCGTACAGCAGATAGAATTCCAAACATGATATCAGTGTAGACGACGGGCTTCCCTCCCTTGACTGCCTGTGTGTTTGTTCATGTTGTTTCATGTGCGCCCTGACACCCATGTGCATGTGGCGCGGTAGAAGTCATACAAAAATGTAAAAACTGTTTACTTAAAAAAATAAAATAAAAAAAAAAACTTTAACCATATCTCTGTATACCTGGAGGCTAGGGCTGAACACACAATGAATATAGGACTGGTGAGGCATGATATTGAACACAGGTTTTGTGTACATGCTATACCGAAGAGATTTTGAACTCGAGCAGTTGAAAAGGGTATAGGCTGGTTGAACAGAGCCTTCAACAGAGACGTGCACTTGATGCCCCACTACAGCATTCCTTCACCCACCCATGCACAAACAATTGGAATGGATCAATAACACAACGGTTCACCCAGGATATGTAGGTGAACAAGTGTCTCACCCTAGTAGCACATCCTCAGTGTAAAGAAGACTGGACTGCATAGACTGTGAGTTGCGTAATAAGCCGGCACCCTTTATGTATAGCGAAGTATGTTGGACAAACCTATATGCAAAACAGCAGAGGGTCGCCCGTTGTCCACTCTGTGTTTCGGTCCTTCAGATAGTGCCGTACAGTTAGTGTATGCGTGTGTTTGTAGGTAGAGAAATTGGCATGGCTCTCTAAGTAAGTAAGATTCTTCAACACTAGGGAAAGAGCCTGGGGTAGCCCTGTAATGTTATTGTAAACACGTGACCAGACAAAGGTGCTGTGTGACTGTGCATGGCCAAATTGCCCATCTATCAGTACTTGGAAAATAAATGACTGCAGAAAAAAGTTTTGTGATGTTGTGAAGTTATTCTCTCGGTTTCATTTTTTGTTGAAATGCAGCACATATTCTACACATGGCATGGTGCTTGGTTATGCAGCACTCGGAGCAGTGCCATTTGGCTATGTTTTCATTCTTGTGGCTCAGTGAGGTTTCTTTTTGGCAGCACTGTCCTCGTTTACAGTGCCTTTACATTCCCTTGCTGTGAAACCATGATCTATACACGAGGACGGATTGAACCAATTGGGCCAATGGACCTGATTTATCAGAGGTGAGAGTATACAGCTTGGCTGTCATGCCAGCATGTGTTGAACTATTGGTCATCTGGCCTTTCTTTGTGTCCACCATTTCAATCCATGAACTTGCTTGCAATCTTTTTGAATCTGACAACACTGGACAAAGCATTGGGCTGAAGAAGTTCATGGAGTATGCACTATATCCTGGTGGGCGACTGGAAATATGGATGGACGACCAAACTAAACCAGATTCCAAAGAACAAAGGGCCACTGTGTAGATGTGGTCATTACACCTGGCAACTGCATAACTATGAAGGATGTCATGCAAGTTCACTGGTCGTATCATTTTGTAAAATGTGTTGAACTGAGTATGCGTAACCAAGCCAAATCTAATATTAACATTAGACAGGCTTCTTACTCTCGGAAAGCCAGAGACCTAGATACAAATGTTGGTAGTGAGATCTCTGAGTCCCTTGCCTCTATTGATCCCACACTTTCTTGTGAGGAATTTTCTACTAGGGGATCTTTGGTTTTAAGCACTATCTGCAATAAAATAGCTCCCCCAAAATCAAAAGCCAAAAAGGTTTCTCAAACTTGGTTCTCAATAGGTTTACAAGAACTACGCAGGCAAGTTGGTAAAACCAGCCAAAATTGTTTTAAAAAGCCCACTCCAGAAAATAAACTCAAAGCTAAAAAAGCACTGCTGGGATACAAACTGGCCATTTTTTCAGCTAAGAAAGATTTTTTGGGAACTAAATCACAGTCTGCTAGCAATCAATCAAGATAAGTATATTCGATTATATCTAGGTTCTGCAACCCAGACTGTAAAAATGCAATGCCTGATTTTACAGAATCAAGAGCAAATCTGTTCAATTATTTCTTTGTAGATAAGGATTGAATGAATAAGAGCAGATATAGAACAGACTGCCCTTATAAATCCACGCAACATGTAGTACAAATTCTGCGGCACCTAAGGTTGACTGTCTTCATAATCAGACTTTATCTGCTTTCGACTTTCATCCAGTTTTCCGAAAAAGATATTTTTCAACTTATTAGGACTCTCAAACCCACAATAGACTCTCTTTCTCCCTTACCAGCTTATGTAGCCAATAAATTACCAACTTTGTTAAGAAATCTCTGCTGTTTGGGATTGTTCTGGAAAGCCTTAAGCTTTCCATAGTCTCACCCCTGTTGAAAAAACCTTCATTGGACACAGAGGTGCTACAAAACTATTGCGGGACTCCCTTGGCCAGCAGAGATTCTTGAGAAGGTGGTCACTAATCAACTCAGGAGTTTGTCAAACAGGAATTACTATTAGATAAATTCCAGTGAGGATTCCAGCCAAAATATGGAACCGAGACCAGACCAAGGGGAGCTCACACTCCTGGTAATGCTGGATTTGTCCGCAGCCTTTGATACTGTAAATCATGATATTCTCTTGGAACGACTACAGGAGGTAGCAAGAGTCTCTGCTGCAGCATTCATCCATCTGAGCTGTGTGGTTCCTCAGGGATCTTCCCTGTCTCCATTGCTATTCAATTTGTATATCTGACCTCTTCTGCAAATCTTAAAATGCTATGAATTGGATTTCCATTCTTATGCTGATGACACAGAGCTATTTGTACGAATTACTAATTTTCAGGAAGCATTCAGCAAATTGGAGCAATGTCTGGTAGAAGTGAGCAACTGGATGTCAAATAACTACTTACAGCTTAATGCTGCTAAGACGGAACTTATATTGTTTGGTCCTAAGCATTTGCTGACGACTGCTAAGAAACTGCCTGTTCCAACATTACTGGGAAAAAGCTTGAAATTCGTATAAAAGATAAAAAATTTGGGCTGCATGTGGCAAGAAGATCTTGGCAGTGAAACACAGGTGGGAGCTAAGACCAAAGCAGTCCATTTTGTTTTGAGATTACTACGTCAGGCACTTCCTTACATCCCTAAAGAGGATCATGCTTCGGTAGTCAGGGCACTAACTAGTGCCCATCTTAACTACTGTAACAGTCAACTGCTAGGCATCCCTTCTAAACAGCTTCAGCGGCTCCAGAGAGCTCAGACTGCAGCTGTTAGATTGATTTTTAAACTACATAAATCTATTCATGTGTCTCCTTATCACAGGGAGCTACATTGGCTCTCAATTGCTGACCGCATCAAATTTAAGACAGCCTGTATTGTCTTTAAATGCGTAAATGGCATTGCCCCTCTGTATTTAAGGGAGCTAATTCAACCGTACCATCCTGTGAGACAATTACGCTCTAGTAATAGCCATCTCCTGATCATTCCTCACTCTACCTATACATCTCGAGGTGACAGAAGATTTGATGTCTTTGGCCCCAGGCTGTGGAATTCACTACCGCTACAGCTTAGGACCGAGAGTTCTCTCCTACAATTTCGCCGAGCACTGAAAACGTTTCTCTTTAGATAGATGACCCCCTTTTTTTGGGAGCCTAAATTTCATTACACTATCTAGCTAGCTTATACCATCTGCGCCAATATACGATTGAGTTCGTTATGTGCGCTCTATAAATGTAAAAAAATCAAAAAATCCAAAACTATTAACAGTTGTGGGCGTGCGATGGCTTTGCGCAGGCTGTCCCTTGTAAAGTTCTCATTTTTCCTTGTTGTTCCCCATTTTGCGAGTTCCACCCCCTACTCTGGTCTGTGAGCAGGCCACGCCCATGCTCTGCGAGGTGTCTCGCGCAAGGCACACAGCCTCTCGCAGAAACGTGCCAAACCTGCGCAAAGTCCCTACAGAGTATGAAAAAGTTCAGAACAGTCGATTCCATGAATCGACAAAAGGGGTTTCGCGCGCGATTTGGGGTGCAAAGACCCTATTTACCTCACAACGTATTCCATGAATCGGGCCCAGTGTCTCTACTATGTGGTTGAATTTTTATTTGACGTCCTCCAAAGGACCCATTTTTCCTAACGTAGCAAGTGGTGGGGCCGGTCGTAGGCATTTGACTGTCATAGAAAAACATTGGGATTCAAAGACATCCATTTTCTGTTTGAAACGTGAAGAATAACACTTCAAGGCGCACAATCTTGGCTTTTATCCGAACTACGGGTGCACCGTCCTAATTTTTTTGGACCACCCCCCAATTCACAATGCTCCCCCAACACTCTTGCTTGGACCACATACATGAACAGCGTAAATTTGTATAGTGAGAAGTCAGTGCTGGCGGCCAGTTAAAGCCCTCCATAACGAAACGTAATTAACACTCACTCTGCTTTCCTGGGGCCACTTAATGTCGGTTCAGCTGGATATCAGGCAGCTCCAGGTACATAATTCTGTGGAAAAATAAAAAAAGCCTTTCAATAGACAATGTATGACAATCTTTTCTGTGAAAAATGCGGCACATGCTTGCAGACTCATTTTAAGCAGGAGGTTTGATAACATCCAGCAAAACAATGATTGAGTCAGAAGAAGCCATGAGAGCTACAGTAAAAACAACTCTGAATCAATGGAACAATCTTCACTTTCAGAAGAACACTGCCTTAGTGTTACCCACAGACTGAACACGATTCAGCAGAAGGATGCTGACAGGTATTCACTTACATGGCACAACTGACTCACTCTTGTGACAGACACTTTTTAAATACAGCATATTAGTGATTGATGTGTAAACCCAAAACAATCCTTGCTCTTGACAGCAAAGAAAAGGCTTCCATGAAAGTTTTTCTGGCTTCTAATCTATCCTGGCACACATGAGTCATCTAGTGGGCGGGTACTGGAGATGATGGCAAACACACATATCATCTTTGTAAGTTAATGTTCACTTCTTTCTAATCTTTTGCCACATGAGCTTTCTAAACCACCTTTGCATTTACCGCGTACTGTTGATGAGCGTCTCAGATAGTCGCAGAACACACAGCTGTGGAGGAAGTAGTGTCAGTGTGCAGGTGTGATGGAGTGTTAAGCCTTTCCCATATCCTTTCCTGATGTAAGGGAAGTGGCTCTGAGTAGTTCATGCGGTCATGGCAGCCAGGCCTGCAGGTATTTACAAACCCTCCCTCTCTCCTGTAATGGTATAGGCCTTTGTGTTGCTAAGGGTAGTTGCCTTAGAGGGGTGTGCAACCTGTGGCTCTCCAGATGTCTAGGACTACTAATCCCATGATCCCTAACTATTGACTATGCCGGCTTCCTCTGATGGGAGTTGTAGTCCAAAACATCTGGAGAGCCAAAGGTTGCAGACCCCTCCCTTAGAAGAACAGTGGGAGCCTACAAACACACTCCATAGACAACATGTCTGATTTCTTTTAGGGTGTGTGTAAGCGTCTTTGAGAGTACAATTTAATGATGTAATGTGGGGGAAAGTCCGACCTGTAGGAGTGCAATAGTGTTAGACAGTGGGTTACTTGGCATGTAGTCCTGGAAGTTCATCAGGAGCCACTAGGACCTTCCTGTCCCCTGCCTGTTAGGCAGGGAATGGTAGTCAGGTGTCCATCAGTGCACCATCTCACAGAAGTTGAATGGTGTTGGGGGGGTGGGTGCAGTACTTTTGGGCTTTCCCCAACATCTACATGTTAGGGATCCTTTGTTTAGTCAAGTCAGCACTGTACCACAAGATTTGTATTAACTAATGTATCTGTATATTACACATACACAGACTGGTTGGTTATGAGTTGCAGAATTACTGACAACCCGTACCCAAACGCTGAGAGAGGTGTAAACAGAGTGAGGTGATCAAGCCACCTAGCCTGAAATTTAACGCATAGGCAAATCCTCCTTTTCCTTCCCAGATTATGTGTTTGCAGGCGATACCGGGAGTAAGCTTTTAGGTGAATGCAGTATTTTATATTGTTTTATGTAGAGATAAATATGTAGAGATGTCATATGAGTAGGGACAAAATGCTTGTAGGTGTTGTTTGATAATGTATCCCTACCTTTGACTGCCCATGACCATTCCAAAACACACCCTCCTGGGATCGCTTTGAGCTAACTTGATCAAGGCTGAAAATCAAACGTTGCACTCTAAGTGCCTGCTAGAGTTTTTTCAAAGCAGTCTTCTGATAGCTAATGGTTTAATTGGTTCTGTAAACGAGCTACTCGTGTAATCAAAATGTCTTAACCAGGTATGCCTCTAGCCACTTGATTTATAAGCAGTATGCATGTCTTTCACTGATTTCCTGTTAAAAGACATGCATTAACAAAGCCAACAGTTTTGTCTTGTGCATAGGTATTTGATAGGCATTTGACAGACACTGCTATCATATGCCAAGTTACGTGAACAGTTTTCAAGCGTCTACCATTAAAAATCTGTTAGCACCTTTACAGCAATGCCTGGCAAATACCTTCCCGACATCTACACAAAAGCCAAAACTGTTGCCATTGCCAATGCTTGTTGTGTATGGTCCCCGCCTATTCCCTTTCCGGAGTCTGATGTCCATTGTACACTCACAACCCTCTTCCTCTCTGAAGCTTCAGTAACGCCCTTTACGGATGCTTGTAAGAAGAGACAAATCCCCAAATCACGCAAAAAGCTTTTACGGCAAGGAACGTTGTCAACATATTCAAAATAAGGAGCCAATGAGTCAAGCACTTTCATAGGTCACATGGACTGCAAATACTTTCATTACTGTTTAAAAATTCACTTCCAAAAGGGCAGTATTCTCAAATTGCTTTTGGCAAAGACTTTCAGTTTGTCTCTTCATTCCTTATGCCCATGCTGACACCATCAAGAATCTAACAGGCTCCTCATGTAAGTACCAGCTTCCATTTTTTAGTTTTGACTATTATGTGTCACATCGGCACCACCTGTAATCATACATTATTGGATTGGATAACAGCTAGCAAGGTCTTAGAATGTTAGAAGTGACAGACATCCTGTGAGTGTTGTTTAGGTTTTGCCCACCCATTGACCAAACTTTGCCCTGTTAATCCCTATGGCCTTTCCCACCCACTACCTGCCACTCTCCACCCACTGAAAAACAGCCTCTTGGGATCTCTTTCAGATAGTTTTGTCATGCAACAATATCAAACAGTGTGCTATATAGGGCCGACCAGTGTTATTTCTTAGCAGTTTTCTGAGTTAATGGCTCAATTACGGCTGTCAAGGATCTCGCCTGGTGTAATAAAAATGTCCTAACCAAATGCCATTTTATGGCTAGGTAATTGTAATATGGCAATGCTCGGCAAATGCCTACACACTAGTCAAAACTGTTGGCTTTACCAGTGTTTGTCTGCAAGGAAGCCAACTGTAGGCAAGGCGGTATTTAGTCTTCCATTCGGAGTCAAAGGCTGTCTAAACTTGACTTGATGATTTGCATGAGTTGATCAAGAACTGCTGTCATTTTTTCTTTAATATCTTGCAGTTTAACAAGGCCATTCATATGCTCGTTCTTTCTCAATTACCTGGTTCATTACACATTAATCTTATGTTTTAGTCTCTAAATTCAATTGTATAAACTCATTTTCCATTTAGTCCTTGCTATTCACCCGTGAGGAGTTATAAAAATAAAGAGGCAGGGACATGAAATAGTGCTCAAATCATTATTATTGACAGCATTGGCAGGTGAGCCGGAACTCCAGTTTCAATCTCTTGGCTAGCCACAGTTTTGATTTTATCCCCCAAGATTTGTCAAAACCAAGTTTCAGGATAGTGTTTTCTTGATTGAAATATAGTGGGAAACTTAGACTTCAAGTTCCAGGATTCACAGCTTCTCTTCTGCTTTTCGTCTCATGTTCAAGTGTAGTTAGGAACTTTGATGTCAAGTTCCACAAGCCAATGTTTTATTCGTTCAGTATCTTTATGGATTTATTTGAGAAGTTTAATGTCAAGTTCCTGGATTCACTGTTTTTCCCTCTAGCATCTCAATCAATGCGAGTTTACCTTGTGTTGCAGGAATCAATGCTTTTCCTGATAGTTTCAGTCTCTTCAGTAAGTTAATTTTGGAACTTTGAATTCAATTGGCATGGTTATATGTTGATCTGTCATGATGCTTTTACAGAATCTCTCTGATGAGGGATTCTTAAGATGACGCCCAACAAGGCTGAAACATGTCTGGGGATGCTTGTGGTCTCGTGCAGAAGGGATGTGACCTAGCAGTTCGGCTGGACTGTCCCGTTTTGGGTAGGACCACGCCTGATTTGCATATGGTTTTTCCCCTTCTGTAATGGCTTGGCAGTCTGAAAAACAATGGTTTGGAGGATTGCCCAGAGCTTTGCCCGTGGTTATGATGAATTTAAAACCTTCCAGCCATCACTTTTCTGTTTTGCTAAAGTCACCCCGAGTGGGACGAGTATGCCCAGACGTGGGTCCCGAGTCTGTCGGGCCTAGAGACTCAGGCTACTCCTCACTGATGACGGCCAACAAGGCTGAAACATGTCTGGGGATGCTTGTGGTCTCGTGCAGAAGGGATGTGACCTAGCAGTTCGGGCTGGACTGCCCCTTTTGGGGTAGGATCAAGCCTGATTTGCATATGGTTTTTCCCCTTCTTTAATGGCTTGGCAGGCTGAAAAACCATGGTCTGGAGGTTTGCCCAGAGCTTTGCCCGTGGTTATGATTAATTCAAAACCTTCGAGCCATCACCTATCTGTTTTGATGAGGAATTCTTAAGAACCACCCGCTAGTGTGTACACAGTGTGTCCACCAAGTTAGTCAAGGACTGTCTGAATTGTTTAAAAGCAAAGCAATCTGTCTACATTCCTAATAGTGGAGTGCATGGGTATTAAGCACACAAGAAATAGACTACACATAAAGTGCTGATATTATTTTGTGCTATTTATTATAAGTATTGCATTAAGTAAAACGCTGTTCAAATAAGTGCTATAGGCAAGTAAACAGATAATTGAGTGCATGTCAAAAACTGTGAAAGAGTTTGAGTAAACCAAACTCACTCCTAAGGCTACTGGAAATACAGTCCAAGAGAGGTAAAACGCTATACACTTCGTACGTTTCACTATGAGAGTGTAGTGTGGTTATAACACACAGGAATACATACACAAGTTCATAAAATAATATGAATGCAGCGGTCCATCTGTAAAGAGCCCAGTCTACTTCCTGAACCAGTAGAAATCAACCAACACATTCAGGCACAACTTTACCACTATGCAATAGGGTTCACTGGGGGGAGGGGTGCAGTGATATTTCACATTAAAATCACAGAACACTTCAGAAATATAAGCATTGTTCTGAAGACTCTATGATACTAAGGTGTGCAAAGGAAACATGCCAGTGCATGGGTATGGCATTTTTAGTGTTAGCTTTTAGGCGCAGATGTTCTGTAAAGTTTATCAATGGAGTTTAATGCACCTTATCCATCACCCAGTTCTTGCCTTGTGGTTATTGGTACAATTTGAGTAAGTCATACACATAGCCCATAGGTGCGAGACAGGGGACAACCCCCCAGCTCAGGAGTCCAAGGGACCCCAGCAGAAGAGTTACAGAGATTGGATCCAGCACCTGAGGCCCGGCGAAGAATGAATGCAGTGTGAGGTCCCGGGTCACACACATAATACAGCACAGTTGGGTGGGTGGTATATGAATACTGTTCTTTTGGAACCTGGAAGAGAGGACTAACGATTGGGATCTGGGTCAGTGGACTCGGGGACAACTACTTGCCGGTGCTGGCTGGGGCAGAAATGGCCCAGAGAGTGCATGTGCATAGATAGGATTAGGTCAGTAGGAGCAGAGTATCAAGGATTTCCAGAGCCAGGACTACAAAATCTGAGTGAAGCGTTAACCCGTTGGCAGCCACCTATGACTAGGAGGGCAACAGAGCTGTCATAACTGCCCAGGATAAGTAAAGAGGACCCAGAAATGAGTTGTTTTAACTGTTTACATGATAGACTGTCCATGGCCTGTAGTGGCGAAGAGATAAATTCAGAATTCTATTTACTACACACAAAGCTAACATGGACAACCGCTGACTCTACAAAATGGATTCTCATCTACTTCCACATTGGAAATCTCAGGGACATCGGTTCAATATTTGAAGCTAAGTGGTTGTAGGCTAACGCAAAGAGTAAGCCTTTATGGATCAGGCACCTTGCCCCCATTGCTCCTTCGACCCTCAAGTGAGAGCCACGCTAAGCATTTCTGGCTTTACGAAAGCACAGATGTTGGCCTTACTGAGAAAATTCTTCCAAATGTTAGTGAACCACTACTGGACCACCAACATCCCCACTCCATTGAGTGATTGTGTTCTACCAGTTTCATTGACGGTGGCTCCATGCACAAGGAACCGCATGGACACTTCACCTTGACCATTTGATACAACAGATGACTCCACTATCAAAGCCTGTTACACCATGGGTACATTTGTTGGCCTACAATAAAGTGCTGACTTTAATACATGATTATAACCGGAGCCGGAATCAGGCCAAGAATGGTGTAAAGTGGTCAAGCATTGTCCTGAAACGATAATGACTATGGCTCATAAGGATTGGATGCTGCATGACAAAATGAAAATGACAACTCCTAAGAGGCCAACTCATTATGGCCGTTTGCCTGCATTTTAAGTGCCAGTTTTAGGAAGGCATGCACCCCATACTCTCCTTGGACACCTCTACCCATTCCACAACCCCCACCTACCCTTACAAATTAAAATAATATACCCTAACCTGCACTACTTCTAAAAATACCACAGAACAATGTGGCAAAACAGCCATGATGAGTTGGTCCTATGAGTTGGGCCAATACTCACAAAATCATTGATCATTATAAGAGAACCATGGGTTCCCATGATAGGGTGTACTTCTAGTTGATATTCAGACATTCTTGCAATTTTAAGGAAGGGTGATAACACGATTACCTTCCCAGCAGTGTCTCCTGCACCTTTCAAACGAATCATATGGGCCTTTTGGGCTCTCCTATGCAGGAGAAATCACTCTCATATATTTTGTAAGAATTTAAGTATAAAAGAAACTATGCATCCTAACTACTGCCATCACAGACCTTCGCCAGTACCTCTTTTATCAGAATGGCCTAAAAATTGACCTTGTTAAACCACATGAATTAGACTCGACAGACATCATTTTGAAGACTGATGATTGCTTCTTTCCTCACTCTCTTGTGGTACTCTTGCCCAACCCCTTCCTGCTATGGGGCGAACGTCATTCCAAAGTAATACAATTGATTGAAAAATAGATACATTTAATGACAAAACGGTGGTTAGAAAACGTTATATCACGTAAGCTTCTCTATAACACTTCCTTCAGTGGCTAATCTGGAAATGTTTGCTAGAGGTGATAGACGTCAGAGCGGGCAGCAGTAGAGTGTAAACCTCTTGTTTTAAGAAGGGACAGCTCTCTAGCTTTCACTAGACACCCCACAAAGGATGCACTTTCACATTCCCTCTTTTGCTGTTGGGTGTCCTATTCATGAGGTCCAGTCTTGCATTAGGAGCAGTTCCATTCAGAATTCAATTTACAGGCTGTAGAAGATTCACTTTACAGGTTGTGGAAGGCCTAGTCCAGTAGCTCCCAGCTACCGAGTGTGTTTGTGAAAAATTGACTGAGGGGCAAGCTCTCCTTGTATGCTAAATGCTGCATTAGCTGGCTCTGCTCCTAGGCAATATCTGATTACTTTTTGTCCAACATGGGACTTACAAGTGATGACATGGCTCTATCAGCAAATATCCATTAGATATGTTAGGCAGCTTCATCTCAACAAGACTTCACTGACCAAATAAATCTGGTGTAGCATCACTTGTGTTGGTGGAGCAGTGACGTTTCGAACCACAGATCTATACAATGGGTTGAATGGCAGCACTTCAAAGGCGCTGGGTCATTACTAGTAAAATTTGAGAATGGCCTGAGCTCACCAGGAGAGGTTGGAAGACATCCATGGTTGAATACGTTAATCAGCTTGCCGTCACCATTAGTGACAACAGCAGACAGGGTCACAACATTATTTACATATTCTTAGTATCTTGTGTCTGGACGTTTGACTCAAGGGCTCCAGGGGTCAGCGACAAGAACAGCAGTATCATCTTTGTGGCACAAGCAACTGCATTTACCTAGACGGTGACAAGACCAGGAGAGGTACAACTGAGCAATCTGCCTTAGAAATCGAGTCTACGAGGCCTGGCTGCTAACCCTTGATACACCATGAGATAGGAACATCCACTCCAGGTACTTTCCTGAAAAGGTAACCAAATCCACCATTTTGTGGCTTGTTTCTTTTCTTGCCAAAAAGGATCGACCACTTTACGGGATACGGGAGCCTATATATTTCCCTGCAATGGAAATCTATTTTCTGCTGAAACTCACAAAATGGTACTTTATTTTCCGAGGCTGCAGCATTTACTGCAGGTCTCCTGATCAAGTATTTGCCCCGCATGTACTGACAAACTACATTTGGTTGAATACCTCCCCCGAGAATTAATCTAGTCCTCCTCTGCTCTCGATTTACAAGAACTGTATTCTGCTTGATTTTGCCATTTTCCCTTCTATACATCCCCCCATCATTCCCATATTTGTGCATGCGAGCCTTGAGCTTCGCAGTATCTTTCAGCTTTTTCCCTATAGTTTTTAAAGCATTCTTCTAATTTTTGTTTTATCTGCAGTGAGTTTTTGCATGCATTGCATCTGAGTGTACATAAGTTTTTCCTGAATTCCCTAAAGGAGGAAGCAGCAATGATGTATTTCTTGTGGGATCTCAGACACCAACCTGCCAGGCTGCATTCAATCAAATCTTCTGCCCTGTTGCTGGCTCAGTGCACTGGACCTGACCATAGCTAAGGCAAGTTTGGGAGTTATCTGGGCAGATGTACTCATCATGGTGCACTAGTCAACACCCTCTCACTACTTTGAGGAGGGCACACTTAGGATCTGAAAGGAGCCCTAGGAAGACAACCACCCCAAGGCGTTCCACAAGCTCCAGCATGGGAATTGAACAACCTCTACCTTGCTGTTGATGCCTTTAGTCGAGGTTGGAAAAGAAAGATCACAAATGCATATTTTGTTCTCCTCACTAATTTGCTTGTGATATCTTGTAAGATCTGGAGAACCACGTGGATCTAGGTTTCTTATACATAAGAAAGATATCCAAAAGCCTCTGTTACCAGATCTGCCGGAAAATGTACAATCTATTAAGTAGCATCACAGAAGCATTATTTTGATCAGAAATCACAACAAAAAGATACTTTTTTGTGATGTACTGACAAGTTCCACTTGGGATATAGAGAAGGAAGCCTTATTGTTTCAAATTGTCTCTCTTTGTGAATAGTAGAGAACACTTGTGAACAGAGGCGGGTATTTCAAAATCTCTGAATGGGGAGCTGTAAACAAATTGCCCTCTGCAACTCTATCCAACACATTGCTTTTCCGGATGGCGTTACGTAACATTTGCTGCTCCCACACCATCTCTACAGCCTGCACACGTCCACCATATGTGTGGGGTCCACGGCGGTGTGCTGCAAGGGACCAGGCCCATTGCTGTGGTGCCTCAGTCGTTGGCTGCAGGTCTGCAACCTTCCATTGGACATCAGCCCCAGAACCTGATACTAACTCATGGGTGGGTGGACCTGCAGCTGTTGCCACTGCAGGTGTGGTGTGTGCCACTGACTGGCCTTGTGAAGCCAACTGCACTGCTGCAGAACCAATGCCCCTATCTCACCTGCCCATTGGGGCATTCACCTTCTCCATCAGCGAGTCCTCTACATCTGGTTCTGCATCCCAATCAGCAAAGACCCAAGAATCTGAAGAGGCCGGGGCATAGCTGATAATGGCCTGTAGCACCTGTGGATTTTCACGTTGCACTACACCACGGCCCGACTGGTGGCCTGACATACCAGCAGCTCTTCTTCCTCCTCCTCCTCAGCTGAATCCGCTGCATCATCCCCTGCACATGGACAGAGATTGACATTTTGAGTCATGTGTGTCCTGACAAACATGCACATATGCATCAAAGGGAACACAGACACAAAACGTCAGGACAACCATGCATCTGACATCGTGACTTGGAACACTGTGAGCTGCAAGCCACATATCGATGGCATTTGCTGACATGCAGCACCACCCCACCCCTGGTCCAGCCCATGCCGTTAGTGGACACACTCACATACTAAAGTGGAGGACACAATGATGCAAGGGATAAGGCATGTGTCTGTCATGCATCAACTGATGGACGCATACAGGGCTATCATTTGAGAAAGGTGATACTATTTTGAACCATATGGACAAAATTGTAATTTGACAATGCGCGTACATGACATGCAATGCAGACAGGCATACTCATTGGCATAATTCATGCCCCTAACCTTTTGCATGCAATATCTACAGTCATTACTACCTAGGGTTTCTGGTTTGCTGTGAATATCAAACAAATCTGGTAAATGAACCTGAGATTGTTGTTTCCTTCCTCGGGGGGCTCCGATAAACACTGTATTTTAATTAATGTATTTATCGCTCTCGTGCCAGGAGTGGGATTTAAAATCATGTTGCTCTGTGTTATCTTGTTTCAAAGACAGAAGCATTGCTGATGAGTCATATATAAACCCCTGGCAGTGTGAGTAGTGTTAGAAGAGAAGTGTTAGAGGTTTTTCAACTAAAAGCCCCTTTATTTCAGAGGCTTTTGCTCACATATGGGCTCGCCCACCCTGGCGTGCCATGAAATGGAGATGCCAGGTTAGGAGATTAACAGGAAAAGGAATGCTGCCTCCCCTACCCTGTAATAAGAAGCAGGTGACAGAAGCTGTTGTAATGAGTGATTTACAAAAAAAGACATTGGTAAATGATTGAGACACGCTTCTTTCTGTGTTTTTCTCTATTTTCTTTTTTTACTTAAAACAGCCATGTCTTGCCATTCGAAAAATACTAAGACTCTACGACTAGAAACATATTTAATACGTGTTTCATAAGCGTCACTTAGCTGTGGTGGAAGGCCTTGTCATTGTTATTTTTTTTTACGAAAGGCAGCATAACTTCTGTTTTTTTTTTCATAACTTCTGTTTTTTAACAATGCTAAACCACTAATCAGTGGTGATGGGCTATCAAAAATCATCCCAGCGTGTGTAAATAGGACAAACACATTATCTCCAAAGGGATAGAGGGTTGAATGCTTGGAAGCAGGATAACAAAATTAAACAGACTTTTACATCATGCATTGTAACTATTTTCTATTATATGAAAATATACGTTCGCCTTGCAGGCATATTAAACATTTCTTTTTGATCAACCCTTATTTTGCTGCTAATATTTGTAAAAGGTATTGTTTCAAAAATTAACCTCATGATTGTAAACTATATTTTGGTAAATCTAGCAGAAAAGTCACCCTTCATGTTCATTAAATATGACATTAATATGTGAGAACAACATTTCCTGGTAACCCTGGTGTGTATTTTTCCTTTATATGGCTGGTTTACTTTTTCCCCTGAGTGTCCAAATCCAAGAGACTCAGATACTGTTTCTGCCCTAAAACAGCAATAAATACAAAGAGCAATAAAGTGAGAAGCAAGCACCTTACCAATTCGGTTCTCCAGGCTATAGGTTTGGTGTGCAGCCTCTTGATCACAAGCGCAGCAGAGTTAAAGAGTCACTCCACTCATTGCAATTGATGGCCATCTGCAGCTTTCCTTGTAGCTCCATTGAAGGTATTTTGCTTTGGGCAAAAAGGTGAGATTGTGATTTCCCCTGCAGCAGATGAAGAGAAACGACTTTATGAGCTACATGTTCCTGGACAGCCAAGCAAGTATGAGCAGAATTCTGTGCTTTAGTTCTGAAGCTGTGCATTAAGGGTCATTGCAGGGAAAGGGAGTTAGCTCATATAGTATAGTGCTCGCTTAGCATGCAAAAAGTAGCGGGGATCAATGCCCTCATTCTCCAGCAAGAGACTTTTCTTCCATTTGACAAAACTCATAAAGTCCTGCAAATTAGGCATGTGCTTACTTTGGGGTTTTTACTATCATCCCAAAAGTCTTCTGTTCGTTTTCTACAATCTCAAAGAGTCACACATTTCCGCACGAGGAACTGGCATGATGCTATGCAACAGACACAGTATGGCATTATTGACATATTCATGAAATTCCACTTTGATGACACTCAGCGCTGTAAACCTTTTATTTCATTTCAATAAGATGCTTCAAATAATTGGTTCAACGTGCACTGCCTACTTTAGTATGCTCTTTTATTTTGTTTTCATTGGAGAAGGTCGGAGCTAGCAGAAGAATGAGTCTTGTCTGTAGGAGCTTAAACTCCATAAAGCATATTTTACCTGTGTTTCTTATCAGTCATCTGTGTCTCTTCACTGACATGAGTACACGTTCTGGTCTACACAGCGGCCAGCAAAATACTAGTAGTACTAGTGCAGGGAGCACTCCGTTTCATGGCTCCTTGTGTGGAAGGGGTGCCGAGGGCAACACTCAGTTTCATGTCCCCAGCCTCACACTGCTCTGCTCAAAGGTCAGACACAATGCTTCCATTTTGCCCAACCCTAATCAGTGCCTCTCCGACTCCATCCACGTGTAGTTTTGTGATTTATTCAGTGCTTAACCCATGTCTCAATTAGTTTACAGTGCTGTATCTGCACCTAATTCAAAGGATGTCCTTGTTCTGCCCCTTGGGAAGATGCTTGTCAAGCAGGGGAATTCCTTGATTTCTGGTACCTTCTTTTATTTTTACTTCTGAGGTTGTTTAACTGTTTATCCAATGTAAACACATATATGTTCTTTTATAGTTTCATTGCATGCTTATGTAGGGTAATATCTCTCAGCGCAAGATGTTATAAACCCTTTCATGTTAATCCAGTAACCTATAGCATTTATACAAGTCAAAATGATTGTAATAAATCATGCAATACTTTTTCAGGGACTCTTTGCCCATTCTTGCTCTTTCCTTCCTTCCCATAAAACCTTTAATTTGTGAAAACAACCTTTCCATATTGGCACTGGACATGGGCAAGGCCAAAGTATCCAACACACAAACTGATAAATCTGCCCACTGTCGGTGCTTTCCCACCCAATACTCATGTACCTGGAGATGCAGATTCTCAGGCACAGGCTCTGCCAAACAGGCATTGAATTGGGTGCACACAGTCTAAAAGTTATTAAAATGGTGGAAATGAAATGCGTACCTTTCAACATCTGGACTAACTTCTTTTATGCGGAAGGGATCACGTTCTTGCACGGCATACCACAAACAGGCTTCACTCACTTCAAATGACTGATGGGATGTTTCCACACTGCATTGCTTGCAATTTTACATTCATTGTTCAGTAGAATATCCAAAACTTCTCCTCAACAGTCCTCTGTTTGCCAAGCGGCAGACATTCCAGTAGTGCATATGTTACAGGGTAAAAGTCACTGAAAGTGTCACCCACAGGAGTTTAACCTCCAAACCAATGACATTGTACACTTGCTAAATATATGTGTTTTCAGATTCCATCCTCTTCATTATATCAACTACAACTGCCATGTTCCCTTGCAAAAACCTAAGAACACAGCAGACTGTACTTTTCTTCACCTCACTATCAATGTGTGCCCTCAGATCCTCACATTATTTGCTTGAGGCATCATCTTTAAGGAGGAAATTAATAAAAAGTATCCACACCAATAGTATGGTGTACACTACCTCTAATACAGAAAACCACTGACTAAAGGAGACAGTTGGAATAATCTTTTCTTTCATGCCATACAAAGTGCAAAATGTTAGGTATTTGTGTTTCAGTTAACATGCATATCTAAATAGTGCACCAGAAGGGACCACAATGTCAACTGCATCACTAATCAAATCTGGGGACTTTAAATATGCCTTTAAAACCCCATACAATGAGTGGCAAGGGTCACCCTTGGGGAAGGCCTAGATATTGGCATTGTTCTTAGATAGATCACTACATAGCTTTTTCGTATAACTTACCGAATCACTACAAACGCACACTACATCACTCCAATGCTTCCCACATTTGCTCAGGACTTTCTTTAGTAATGCTGCAACTGAAACTGCATTGCAAGTGTCAACCACTCTAAATCTGCCATGATAGTACAGTGCACCCATCCAATTTTTGGGTCACAAAAGTTAATAGGACTGCCACTGCTGGATCACCATACATCTGGGGCATTTCATCAACATTGATTGAAATGTTTACATCACCTTGGACTAAGTCTCTGATGTGGTCAATGTCTGTCATAACAAGCTCTGGTAGGTATTTCTTGTATATTTGAGTGGATTTTGGAAATGTTGTGGCTGCTGGGGAAAAGATTATCAATTGGGCTGTCTGCCTGGTGCAAGGAGGTTCCAGCCTGCAATAAGCCACGTGCAAATTCATGTGTCACATCTTTTTCCTCATTGCGTTTCCTTTTAAAATGCGTTAGTGTCTCCGTAAGGGACATTTGGCACAGACTACATTCAAATTTTGGCAGATCTTTCACCCTTATGTGGGTCATTGATGAAACATGCTCAGTGATTCGGCTTGAAGTCTTTCCATTTACTAATGAAATTGTTACTCTGTAAGTCTTGCAAATTAACAATTTATTTCCATTTTGTTCTTTGATTGTAAAATCTTTGTGTTCCTGTGCATAATGCTCATTGGTCCTGGTTTTGCGGGGCATTGCTCAATGTCAGAGAAGCCTATCGGAACAATTACAAAAGAAGACTACTTAAACTCAGAAAAAGCATGACACTAACGTTGTCCTTCTAATTCACTCCCAGTACCTTCCCCTGCAACATCTGGTCTTAAAGAAACATTCTCTCACTACATTGTCAAAGACCTATGTCCTCCGATCTGTTACATTTTTAAGTGTTTTTGTACCAAAAGTGCATTGCTTTCCTTGTGATTGCTATAAATAATTACATAAATAAAACATCTTTTTTTTAATCATTTGACCTCAGCTAACTACATAATGTTACCTGGTGATGGCACATGAATTCACTAAAGTATGCTATTTTGCTCCTGTATTTTATGGTTAGAGAACAGCTATCATGCAGTAACGTAGATAACAACAAAAGATATCACAACAAGCAAGGCACGTGCTGGGCCAAGTAAAAAAAGTTGGACATACTAATGTGTAAACTTACCCTGGTTGAATTCAGGTGTCTACTGTTTGGCTTCTTCAATCCAGTGACTACTATTCTGATTGCTTGATGGCAACCGCCTCAAATGCAGTTGGAAATCTGATTTGTTTGCTGCAAAGGAAAAAAAAGATATTAACATAACATCACTGGCTGGTAGTAAACAGTCCAAGTCTACCAGGCTTGCTACAACATTTCCCGTGGTGCCAGAGCATTAAATCCCAGCTATCAATTTTACTTTACTCAATGGGTGAGGAAGGGCAGCCATTAAGGGAATTCAAGCACACACTCAAAGTAATGTCACGTGGTAATGTCAGTGTCTATTTAAATGTGCCTTTGCCAAAGGAAAGACATCGCTCAAGGATGACTACAGAAGCATGCTCCCTCACCCTTGGCATAACCATTACTCACTTTGACCAAGTAGGGACTCCCAACGCCACATCCTTACATTGTAATCTGTTCCTCGAAATTTTGATCTTACACCTCAGCATCCCAAGAGATCTTAACCACCCCACCACAACCACAGCACAAGGTATGATCATTTCAATCAGTCGACCCCAGCCAACTACACAATTTTCCCTGATGATGACACATGAATCTACTAAAGTAATCTATTTTGATACTGTCTTGTGTGGCTAGAGAAGAGTTGGCATGCAGTAAAGGTAGGTGGGAAAATATATCACAGCAAGCGGGGCATGGACTCAGCCAAGTGACCATGGCTGGACATACTAATCTATATAAACCTACCTTGGGTGAATTTGGATGTCTGGTGTACAGCCACTTAGTCCAGTATCTACTACTCTGATTGCTTGATGATGGCAACTTTCTCAAATTCAGTTTTGTCTGCTGCAATCGAAAAAAGACATCAACATAACAACATCAGTGACACGGCTCTACTCAACACAGCTGCTCTCACTGGCTCTTGTGACTAACTGGGGTTACCCACAGCTTCCTTCCCAGGGGTGGTGTGCGTTGTTAAACCCCAGGCGCCTATTGAGGGACTGGAACTGTGCCCCATTAGAAAGAGTGGGGAAGCACATCTACCCTGGCATATTCCTGCATGTCAATTCCACCACAACATTATAAAAAACAATAACCAAAATGGTGACTATCTCAACCACATCAATCACCAACAGGGCACAAGCACAAGTCCCAATATGTCTCTCGCTGACTCCCTGTCACGTTCTCTCTCACTACCACTGAACGGTCATTGCTTCTCTCTCCATTCCTCTCTTTTTCTTGCCCTCTGGCAAGGCAACTCCTGACCCAAATTACTGTCTGTTTTTTATACCCCGTGGCAGGTGCTGCCAGCAGCACAGTCATGTCCCGAGGGGGAAGAGGCTTAGCGTGCCATGCGGTTGAGTGGAAGGGGTGGTATGATTTACAGGAACCTGGGTGGGATTGTAGGCCATGCTCACCTACATGCCACCCCTTTCTCCCAGCTGCATGCCCTCCACTCCGCCTGCATCCCACTGTTTCCTTCTACCAGCATGTCAATTCTGCTCTCACCTGTATTTCCACTCCATTTTCAATCCTGCATACCCAGCTGTTTATTCTACATGCATTTTCCTGGTTTTTGCACCTCCTACGGCACCTACCCGTAGTCCCACCTGCAAGGCACCACCCCACCCACTCATCCTCTGGCAGACTCGAGCTGCATAGAGGCCTGACTACGAAGGTATCCCCGGGCCTAACAATAATATTCCTGTGGGGCTTGCGGAATATCATTGCTCAGGGCTCCCCTCCTCCTCAGGTCTCTGTGCAGCTGGAGTTTTCCAGAGACAGAGTGTGACTTGCAGAGCACCCTACAACACCAGACCGACAGGGCCTGAATTTACCTGATAAGAATGCTGGTCAGAGTTGGCAGGGCTGGGCAAAAGCAGAAATGGCACAATCCAGGAGGTGTAAGTTAGCAAAGGGACCATCCAGAAGGTGCCACAGCGCTTTGTAGAGGAGGAGCCAAAAGCCTCTACCGGAAATCCCACCCCTAAATTGCCTATATGTTGGGAACCGGAAATAGTGACAAGCAAGACACCTGTAATGATGCGCATAAAACGAGCAGCCTTTGAAGCAAAGTATCCATTGAGAAGACTATTCTTTATGTACCCACGAAGAACTGACAGCCTTTTGGGAAAGATCCCTGAAGAGCACGCAAAGACGGATGAAAGAAGAGACTGGTGATGTCACGTGAAGAAAGTGACAAACCTCAGAAGAGATGACAAAAGAAAAGATGAATAGACCATATAGAATCTGACAACAAAGTAAGAACCGAGTAAACGTTCACGTGCGAAATGAAGATCACACATGTGAAAAGCATGGAAGAAAATGACAATCATTTTATAATTGTACAGATGCAGTAACGCAAGTAGATGAAGTAATCAGAAGGCTGGCTATACGTAGTGAATAGATTGCGGTGATGCACCAATGTATATATGTACATAGGAATCTGGAAGTTCTACATTGTATTTGAGTAAACTGGATCCCGTGAATAAAAGGGCTGGAAAAGTGTGGTGCAGCAAGAACAACTCAGCTGAGAATATAAGGAGCATCAAGAGGCCTAATTGGCCAAGTGTCAAGGGGTGAAGCAGCCAAGAAACTAGTTAATTATAATGGAATGATAAAATGCACGAGAAGGTGAGAAGCCGAGCACCTGTTTAGGTGTGGCGGAAGGACATTGGGTGCCAAGTTCTATTCGTTTAATACCATTAGATACAGTGAGGAAGCTCAAACGTGGTCTCCAGGCACATGGCCAGATGAAAATAGACTCTTGGACAGGCTACACCCAGACCAGAAAATAAAGTCATATCCACACTCCCTTCTGTTCCCAGGAGCAGTGCTATTTTACAAGGCTGATTACAAAGACTATTCTCAGTGAAGATGGATGATGGGCTAATTGGATAGGGAGGCATGGTCAGCCCGACCCACTAGCACCTGGTGTACCAGCATGCATGCTTCTACCGAGTGGAATATTCCAGAAGGGCACATGCGTGCCAACCAATTATAGGGGGCCACGTACCAAAGAGCCCTATAGTTTAGAGACCCAATAAGACGTTGTGTATTTTATGATGCTCACAATGACTTGCACTAGGGGTTGGTAGAGTTCTCCACCTGACAGCAGAGATCCAATCACAACTCCAACCCTCATAGAAAATATACCTAGATGTTTCCCATTACCCAACCACAACCCTCCATACGTTTCTTAATTTGCCACGTAGGATGATGTCACCGATGACGAACATTTACTATAAAATCATGGTTTTTATGAAATGCAAACAAGACCTTACTGCTGGACGTTGGATGATGTCCATTGTACTCCCTGTTTTAGGTAATTGATAATAAAACAGACAAAAGTCTTTGCTAACTTCCAGAGTCGGTTGAATTATTGATGTTTTAGTAATTTCTCCATCCCCATCCACCGTGTAGAGTGTTACCTCATCTTAAAGAGCCTGAGACGGTTCAGTTTATGTGGGGTACAGGTTTTGTGGGCAAAGTGGGACTTTGCAGGTCCTTATTGGCTGTCTGTGTGTGTCCAGAGATACGCGTAGATAGCCAATGGCACCATGCCCCATGCTGATGTACTAATTTGCACACAGCCACTGTTGCTGTCTTTATTCAACCAAGGAAATGGAGAGCAATGAAACAATTGAACTGCAATACAGAGCTGCACAAACCACTGTTTCCCAGATTCCTCGAGGAAGAAATAAACAGCTTCGGGTGTCTTTTACCTGTTTGATCTGGATGTTACTGAAAATCAGAAACCCTACCTATGGTTCATGCTTCACAGCCAGGTCTAGGGTCTCCCATGATCTCTGGTCATATGATCTAGTGTCCTAACTCCAAGGCCCTGTCCTGTCTACTCTACCTGTCCATTCTCCTTATGCTTGATGCCAATTCTCCACTCAACACACATATTTAAATTGTTAGATTTAAAAGGGGGGCACTTTTTATACTTTTCCAGCATAGCTACAGAAAATTCTCCTCCCTCTGATGATTTTTCCAGGTTGATTATTTTTTGAAAGGTAAATGCTGATTTGTCCTCTACACATTCTTCTAAGACAAGGGTCTGTAGCCTTTGGCTCTCATAATGTTGTGT
This sequence comes from Ambystoma mexicanum, assembly GCF_040938575.1. Lineage (NCBI taxonomy): Eukaryota > Metazoa > Chordata > Amphibia > Caudata > Ambystomatidae > Ambystoma > Ambystoma mexicanum. Next base: position 545,605,739 of record NC_090939.1, read on the forward strand.
ACGGCAAATCCAAACAGATCTAGGCAGCATAGTCAGTGGTGAGGGATCATGGGAGTCACAGTCCAAAGCATTTAGAGAGCTGCAGGTTGCAGATTCATGTTCTAAGGGAAAGTTGATTTTCGCTACAGGGGCAGAAATTACCACACTGAGTGACGCGAGGGAGCTGTACCCATTCCAGGTCACACACACACCCATCATCACTGCTATAACGTGGTTGCCAAACCAGTTGCCCAACACAAATATAACCAGGTGGGCCATGTGGCTCATATGCAGGAATAACCATTTTAACATGAAAGTGTTCATAAGATCTTACGCTGACATATTATACCCTACAAATTCACAGAAAAGAATTTCTGCATTTACACTGGAAAAACAGTTATCCATGGTTTTTTGAAAGGGGAAAACACGGATAAACACAGATTCTGAATATTTTTGAAACACTCAAAAAACACTCTGGAAGTAAAAAAAACACAAAACCCCTAAAACAGGAAACCATATGTATACCCGACTGGCCACCTTGCCATGAAGACCCACCCTCAGCTATTATTCACCATGTTATGTCTAGTGTTGTCCCTTGCATTACACAAGTGAAGTTGCATATTCAAAAGGCCTGCTACACAGGACAGTGGTCTGTGGACACTGATTCCCCAGCAAGCTGGTCACACCACATAATGTAATGACAGGAAGCTCAGATATGCATCCTGACAAGGCATCCACTAGGAGCAGGTGACAATACATACTTTAAACTCTGCAGCAATTTATGTGTGTGGTCGACATATATCACATGTACTTGATGTACAACACAATGAGATAGGCACCAAAATGGTGGCAATGAACAATGTCGATGTGGCATTGTTTGGCATGATACAGAGGTGTTCCCTATGGGTGATGTGTGCCTGTCAGGCCTGCATGTAATGGGGTATTGCAATATGCACCTGTGTCGGACATTCAAATCCTGCATGCAAGTACTGGAATGGCTATGTGGCCCAGCAGACAGTGATGTGAAAAGTTATGCTGACATGTGCCACACATGTGGACCACAGAGAAAAATCACTGAATGCAGGCCATGTGACAGAAGCATACACATTAGCAAACACGCATTTCCAAGGATGACTGAGGACTGCAGCCAGCTGTACAGCTACACAAATATGGGTAGGTCAACCATGATTGACCACACATACGATGCACACAAATGCCACTCACCAGATGTGTCCTCATGCGTCTCCACGCCTACCAGACCTTGCACCTGCTCAATGCTGATGAGTTGACTCATGGCCTCTTCGATTGGAGTCAGCTCCTCCTCCTCTGCTGCCCCCCTCCAGTGGCGAGTGCAGGGGCCGGATTGGCAGTGAGCTTGTGTTTGGTCCCCCACGTGAGATCAATCCATCACTTCTGGACCTGTTCAGCAGTGCACCTCTACACATCTAAGGTGTTGATGCGGTCAGTGACACACTGCCAATGAACCCATCGTTGTGTGGTTGAAAACATGCGCCCCGCATAAGAGAACACCTCACAATGGTGATCGGTCACATAGTCAATGAGAATCTGGAGCTCCTAATCAGTGAAGTGCCTCTTCCTCTGCGGACCTGACTCCTGTGCCATGTTTTGGGTTGGAGCCTCTTCCTGCTGTGCAGGGCGTCCCTTCTTGAGCCTAGTGGCCCTAGGTGGTGCTGCTTTATCTGTGTGGCTGCAAAAAGGTTTGACGTCCAGGTGCCAGGTCACCTCTGGGCTGAGACCCACCACGTCCTCCTGGGGCTGGGGCAGATGTGTCCTCACCATGTCCCCGACCCTGAGACCGTCTACTCCCTTTCCCTCTTGGGACCTTTCCACTCATGTTTCAGATATTAAGGGGAAATGCAAGGCACACCAAGCTATTCTGGGCCATATGAGCAAGGGAACAGATTACGTGATGTGCAACATAGGTGTGTGGTCCAGCAAGGCTCAAATGTGCCCCAAAATCAAAAATATGCATGCATGATATTCAGAGGTACCCCAAACTAAAGGTTTGCATACGTGGTCCAGAAAGCTTACAAAAGGTGAAAAAATCAGTATGCGATACACAGTGGAACCCCAAAACCAGAAATTGTATACGTGACACACCGCAGGCCTCAAAATGGACTAAAATGCATGGGGGTATGTGCAGAGGCAACCCCCAAAAAGAAAAATATATTTGTGTTACCTGAAGGAAACAGCTTGCATACCACCCCCAAATACATGTATACGTTACACGTCCATCTTGGTACCTTCACGTGAACAAGCAGTGATGCATGTTGTGTTGCACGCCTTATTTTGCACCATGAATACTGTGAGCCGTGTAGGACTTAACTTATGCATTAAGGGCCTTTACACACCAGAGTTCCACCTACACACAAACTGCTAATTTTGCCTCCCCTGGCCCTGCTTTGCCTCACTCTTTCCTTACATGCTGCTGCCTGCTTGGGTGTGAGTGCCTGCTTGCAACCAGCACTGTCTTGGAGTGCCAGGCATCCTACATTTGCTTGTTCTCTTGTGTTGGGCCTGTGACCACCTCTTCTGTAATTGGAACTTCCATCTCTCCCTGTGAACACCACCACATCTCCACAGCACCTGCCGAGGACATAGCTAAGACATACCTGCTTCAGGGTGCCATGTCTGGAATATCGGCATCCTTTGAAGAGTGCAGCACCCCCACGTCGAGGCACGTCGAGGCAGAAGGGTACCAACTTTACCTTGCTGAAGTTGGCATCCTAGTGGATCGGGTCCTGGAAGCCTATAATGCCCTCTGTAACCCAGCAACTCCGCTAGGCAACAACATAAGGCAATCGATCTTGGACAACATCATCACGGCTGCAATCAACGTGGAGGGGGTGGCAGACCACACAAAGAACATTGTCAGGAAATGTTGGGTACAATCTCCAGGCCCGTAGCCATTCCAAGGTGGCAGCTTCCCTCGTCAAAGAGCCCACTGTGGAGGTGTACCGTGCGGGCAGCCACTGGTACTCCCAGGTAGATCTGCGGGTTCTATCCGGACCTTCATGCTCAGATCTGTGCCTGGAGAAGTTGTCTGGAAGCTGCTGGTGACTACCTAGTTGGATCAATGCTCTACAGTGTATGTGTGGCATGCATGTTTGCAGATGACACATTCTTTTTGCAGCTTTTGTGTGGTGTGAGATGCATCAGCTTGCTGCCTTATGCCAATGCTGGCAGAATTCCTCTCAGTGAGCCCCATTCTGAGATTGGTGGCAGTCATGGCAATATTTGGGCCATGACTGCCACCAATAACGGGTCCGGCACCGGTCTAGTTCAATGGGGATTTACCGACCTTTGCGGGACCTGTAAGTCCCAATTGAAAATGCCATTCCCCATTCCTATTTGAGCCCCCATAGGGCTCAATGGGAATGGAGAGGGCGCAAATAACGGGCTCACAAATGGCAAGCCCGTTACTTACGCCCTGGTCCCCTAACGGGACCCGTAAGGTACGTTTGATCCGACCAAACGTACCTTACGGGTCCCGTTAGGGGACCTCGGAATCGGGCGGTAGGGGATTACCGGCACCAGTCTCCTTACCGGTGCCTGGTATCCCCTACCGCCCGACTCGGAATGAGGCCCAGTGACCTGTTGGACTCTGGCACATGTTGTGTGAGATCATGCACCAAGTGCCAGTAGAGTACCGATGAGTGCATGCTATGTTGTGTGCATGTAAGGAATGTGCATGATACAGACCTCCATGTGTGGCACACCTGCAAGTGCATTCATGCCGACACATATGCTTAGAGTGATACATGTGCATGGATGTCCAGGGATGTGACGTCTCATCCAAATGCATTTGGAGCACAAGTGTACATGTGTACATGCAATATGTGTATGCTGGGCCACACGACATGAGCAATTGATTCCCACATATGTGTGGCGGTACATGTTGCTTGCTTGCAAGTCATGCTGTCACATATGCATGTTGGTGACTGTGTTTGTGAGAGCAGGGGCTCTGGTGTAGTTCCCATGTCCCTGGCTGCATGTCATACTTCTGTCAGTTGTTTGTTGGTATGGTGGAGTTGCACATTTCTGGTGATGTGTTGGTGGCCACACAACAATGTGCTGTGTTGACATGTGCATGTGTCATGGCTGTGATGCATCCTTCACACTACACCCATGAAGCAGTTAACATGCAGTTTGCATGGGCACACGTACATGTGTGTGTGTGCATGTGTGAGTTCCTGGTTGCAATATGCTGCATGATTTGTGATGTTAATGTTGTTAATGCCACTCATGCATTGACAACGATAACTGATGTCAATTTCTTTTGTCCCATTTCCCACAGTTGCTGCAGCTCATGAAGAGGGTGGAGGAATTGCTGTGGAGCAGATGGGCAGGGACCAGGCCACCAGACCAAAGAGCACACACCATCCAGCCACCATTGAGACCACCTCATCTGAAGGAGAGTTGGATTGGGGAGTGCAATTAACATCGTGCAGAACTGCTGGGGCTACGTCCCCAGAGGTTGTTGTGGTGGGGGACTCAGTGGATGCGGGCCAGGGTGTGTAAACAGAGGGGCCGTTCAGGGAGGAAGGCTCTAGGGAGTCACCCAGGACAATCGAGGGGTTGGAGGAGGAGGCAAGTGATGACCAGCACACAGGGTCTGTGGGATCATCCAGGAGTGTGTTCAGGCTGCACCCCTGGGCCAGAGACGAGAGGATGTGCAGTGCACTGTGTAGGTACCTGCACACCCTCCAGTCCCTGGTCCATCTGCTGCAGCCCTGCCCACCGTTGTGGATGCCTCCAGCCAGTCCGAGCCTCCCCTTTGTGCCTGAGGAGACTCGACCTGAATTGGTGTGCACCCTGCTGGCTGGTCTGGCGAGACGGATGGGCACGATTCATGATGCTGGCGGAAAGCACGTCCATGCCTCCGGTGGAAGTCCCACATACTACAGAAGGGTTGGTCACTGTGCCTGCCCAGACACTAACACAGGGACAGGCAGCAGTGGACAGCTGACACTGCAGGACAGTGCTGGCACTGTACCCCCACAACATGTAACATCAAGGAAGAGGGGGTAACTGTGCAGCCTACGATCAGCCAGGTAGCAGCAGATAAAAAGTACCAGAGGCAATCCTTGCAGGGCCATTCAACCTCGAGTGGGCAAGTCAGGTGGGACATTCTTGCACCTGGCAGGAGGAATGGAGGTAACTACATACAAAACAACCCTCCTGATTTAGACGGGAGACTCACGATTTTCCTGTAAAAAGAAGGAGCTAATTTTGACTGTGTCCTGCCTAAAATATCCCTAACCCCAATACAATTGAATGGGGAAATGTTATGCTCCCGATAGAATATTATTTTCAAATCAACATTTATACTCTTACTCATTATATTGCACCATTCACTCCATTTCTATTCCCCACTAAACACTACCATTATACCATCCACTATTTTCCTCAAAACATCATAATGTCCCTACTTATTCAATCTCACCACCACTTCCTTCCTCACTAACCCAAGCCCATCACACCTCTACAGTCTCTTTCTCTTGCAACCTTCCCAACCACACATATTATGCCACTTTGCAATCAAACAACACTCTATTCATATCTGCAACTCACCCATGCACAATACATACATATACATTCCACAACTGTCAAACCCAAACGTTCTTTTTTCCAAACACACACAACAAAATGCCCACTAAAAAGTAACTCCATATAAAAAGAAATAAAACAGAGCAGATTTGAATAAAATAAGCCATATAGTTATCCACCTCTAAACCATTTTATAGAAAACTTTAAAACAAATGAGTTAGTAACCTCACTCAACAAAACTAAACCAGCCACCACTGAAAAAAGGAAAGGCCCTGCTTGCAAAAACTAAAAGTAAAACAAATGTACAAAAAAGATCAGACCTACTAATTAGCCTAGCACTATATCTACCATAGTTAACATAGCAACTGTAAAGCAATACAAAATATTAATTTTACAAAATATTTTCCACAGTAGAGTTCTTCTGAATCTTATAAAAACAGCTTAAAAGTCACGATCTATGCTTAAAAACTACCACAGCAGACTAATCCTCAAAGCTCTAATTGACTGTGCATTTCTACTAAAGAGAAAATTGTTGATATTGATTTTAAACAGAATGAAACCACTAACTAAATTAATCAATACATTTTAAAAAGTCTCTAAGCATGTACAATGTCGATATAGATACCTTTTTAAACTTCTGTGAAGGTGAATGGATTCAGCCAAGCAGCACAGAAACATATTTCAATGAAGAGGCTTATAAACAAGAACAAAACAAAAACAATTTCCATAGACCGTAATGGCTGAGGGTATGAAATGGTAGGGGACACCATTATGGCAAAAGAAACCCTTATAGAAAAAACATCCCCAACAAACTTCGAACCAAATGTTCCTTTCACCCACACAAACCGCCTAGTGTACAAATGGACATGCAGCTCAATGTGTAACATACTCCAACAATCCTTTAAACCTTTATGACAATTCTTCAATCACTATGTGTCATGATCACAGGCCATGCTACGGGCTATGCTGGAACCAGAACCCAGTTCCAGGCACAATCTCTACTGGGAAGGGAAGGCTGGACCACACTGATGCACTGCTACGGCTCTCATTGGCGCTCTTATCGAGCAGTCACCTAACAATACAGGCATTCTTTATACCCTAGCAGCCTTTTCCAAGATGGCCACCCCCTTTGTAATCACTAGTTGTCCCAAAATGGCCACTGAGAGGTCCATGGCCTTCTAACTAGCAGCCTGCGCTAGTTGTTTGCTGGAAGCCTGGCCTATTTAAGCCACACCCCGGAGCTCTTCCTTGCTTTGCATTGTCACTGACTACTCAGCAGGATGCTTATCGCGGGCTCCTCTCACCTACTAGACTTCCCGCAGTCTACACCCATGGTAAACACTCTTACGTATCTTATCTCCTAATCCGGACTGCTCCGGCTCCTGTTTTCTTTTGTTTATGCCGGCACCTGAGAAAAGAACAACAGCATTACGGAACCACACAGCAAAGTTGCAGGACTGAGTACAGCAGTGCGCCAGGGGAAAAGACAGCGGAGCAAGTCTGGTCAAATACAAGCAAGAGACAGCCAAAGCTGGTAAAGCGCAGAAAAGAAAGTAGCACAGAGCTGGAAATGGACAGGAAAGCCAGCAGCTCAAAGTGAGAGGACAGAAAGGAACGCAAGCAAGATTGCAAGTATACATTGCTAGCATACAAAGGAAGTACAATCAAGTGCCTAAAGCATGCCAACCGCATCAAGCAGTCACAGCAGGTCTGGACTAGCAACCACCAGTGAAGCAACTGGCAACTGGTGCAACTGATTTCCTGCATCGCCCTCACACCCTCAGGTGAGTGCAGTCTTCCTCTGGAGGGGGGAACAGGGTACCTGGAAGAACTGCTAGAGAAATCCCTGACACTTGAATCTTTTGTAGGTGCAGAGCCAACACACGTGCAGACCCCGACATAGCGCACCCCCAGCAGTCAGCACCACGCACTCAACCAGAGGGTACCGTTAACCACATCTCTTGCTCCCTAAACTCAGTGAGTTCCTTAACACTATTCACACAAGCTTGGGGTGTTGAGGGCTTATCATCGGATGGTCCAGGATCTCCTGCAGAGACCAGGTAAGCATTACACTACGTGAAACTAAAAGACAAAAGTAAAATGAAAACTTTACAAACCATACACTCTTATCCTCTGCGCAGCCACACTGGACTTAGAGGACATTCATTAGCTTGCATTTTCGTAACTGCTTGCAAAAGCACCTTCCATCACATCAAGCAAACACCCCATTCTGTTATACGGAATCTTGTGCATAGACTATACAATGCAAAAATCCCTGCTCTAGAACGCCAAAATTTAAATAACATTCTCCAACATGGAACAGCCAAAGAACTACTTCGAGAAATAGAGCACATCCAAAGTAAATATATAAGTCTTAGAAAATTCAGTAACTTCAGAAAGCATTAGCTAAAACCTCACAAACACCAACCTCCTAACAAACATATACACAAAAGAAATAGCTACTTTTCACAACACATCTGTTGAAATACCGGACCAAGTATGTGCCTGTTGTCGCAGAACCTTTTATAAAAAGAACACAGAAATAGTATATATGGCCTACAAAAAAGAGGACAATGAGGAATATAAATGTTTCCAATTAGCTTTATATTTAACAGCAGAAAATAAACACAAAAACACTGACCCCTCAACAGTGTGCATGTACTGCAACACAAAGCTTGACAATAACCAAATGCCATCACGTGCTATCACTAATTAGAAATATTCCCACTTCCAAAGGCTCTTCAGAATCTTAACTTGTATGAGAGCATTATAATCCAAACAGTACACCCATTTCAAGCTATAATACACTTTCACTCGACAACAGCCAAATTGCCTCCATCTAAGTTGCAAAAGGGCATCTCTGGCAAAGTAGTATATTTGCCATTAGATCTTAAAGAAAATATAGAAACTCTAGGAGTACAACAGCCAATAGATCAATCTTTGATTGCACTAGTAAATAGTGTGTCAACAAAAGACAACAATATTTGGCAATGACTAGTTGATTTAAACAAAGTTAGACAAGCCCTACATTATCTGAAAGAAAGCAATGAATAATATAATGATATAAACATAGTGGAAAACATAAAAAAAAATCAAGAATCACCCGCAACTGGCCAATTTCAACATGTAGATCCTATTACTGCAGCCAACATTTTAGACCTGTATACAATTCACCCACTACACTCCAAAGACACCATTAAAGATGCATTCGAAACATATCAAATGTGTCAAGCCAACGGATCCCCAATGAGCATATGGAAGAAGATATGATTAAAGGTCCACAAAAATGAGTGCATCAGAATATCGCTCTTTACAAATGTATTCTGAAGACCCCAGATTCAGGCAAAATCTGGAATACATGTTCCATCTTCTTGTTTGAAAGTGAACTAGCAACTCTATGTTATGAAGGTGCACATACATTAAAAACAGGCTCCAACTGCGTAAAAAAAGACAAGGATGAAGTTTTGCAGTCAAGTATCACAAATCTCTTGGCAAACACACATGGTACAAAAGAATACTGGTTCCGACGTCAGACTGATATACGTTGTATGCTAGGGAACCTATGCCCGCCCACATGGTTTGTTACTTTAAGCTGTACAGGGTACGCATGGGATGACTTGCATGACTTCTTGCGCACAGTAAACCAAAACAAAGACGGAATAGATATAAAAACACCAGGAGAAATCTGTTCTTGTGACCATGTCAATGTATCAAGGTACTTTCACTGTCACCTTATTGCCATGAAGCACTTCATCTGCAATAAAACTACCCCTCCACTCGGAGAAGTGCAACACATCTTTTGGAGCAAAGAATATCAATCCAGAGGAGCACCACTCATCCACATGCTTTTGTGGATAATAAATGCTCCCACATTTCACCATGATAGTGACAGTTATTGAAAAATACATTTCCTGCAACATCCCTTCAGAAACCCCAGATAGTGACCTACGTACACAAATCGTATGCTTCCAAAAACATGAGTGGGAAATACTGCTGATGCAGATATAAAAAAAAAGTAAAAACTATACCAGATGCTTCCTAGACCAGTTTCAGAAAGGACAAGTAAATATCTTGATGTCTTCTGTTAAACACAGTGTAAAAGGCAAATCCCCTAAAGTCACATACAAAATTAAAAGGGGATGAGCATCCAAGTACATCAATGATTACAATCAAATAATTTCCCTCTTGAGGAATGCAAACATAGGCATACAATACATTGCAGACAATTCCACTGAAGTTGCAAGATATGTGACAGACTATCTTACCAAAGCTGAGAAAACAGAGCTAAACAACCTCTGGCATGAGATAGCATCTGACAAATCACTGTCTCACGAATTGTACATCTTTGCTATAAAAATGCTCTCCCATAGAGAATGTGGGTGCTACAAAGCTGCAGACTGTTTAACAGGTACAACCTCATATGTCAAATCTGAAAACATTGTCTGACTAAACCTTGGTCCAGCGCCATCCCGAAAAAGAGTACTAAAATTCAACCAACAGATAGAAACAATAGTCACAAGTGATCGCAACAGCTAGGATATTTAAACAAAAACCTATGTAATTGACACATACTGCCCAAACAGAAGAACTGCTTTGGAAAACATGTGCCTGTACGACATAGCCCAAAACTACTCCTACAAAAACACAGTCACACCAGACGAGGCAACTGGAAAATATTCAGTTTCAATGCATGAAGGAAGCCTAGTGAGACTTACTAAACCCAACGTAAATGAATCATATAAAGTTATCATTTAAATCTCTGCAACATAGAGAACTTTATTACATGCCCCCTAATACAACTTTTTCAACCTTGGAGAAAAAAAGAAGAATTATTAGGTGACTATGACTCATTTGAAGCTGCATTCAAAGCAAATGAAAGCAGTGTAACAAATGTCAATTTCAAACAATACAAAGAAATGTTGGACAATGAATGCCAACAAGAGGAAGAATTGAAGCTCAACTAGATAAAGACGCTCCTGAGGGCAGTCACCTTCCCTTAGAGGAAGCCAAGAACCTATTGGTGAACCACTCATTCTAAATGAAGCCAAAATAGATATGACTGAGGTAGAGAATACCATATATCATTCGTAAAAATCTGAAGAAGACTTGTCAATGCCAAAATCACAGCTAAATGATGAACAACTCACCATTCATCTAGAAGTTACTGAAGAAACAGAACGCGGTTTTAAACATGAAACTAAAACTTGCAGCTGTAAAAATTATAAAGCTTTGCTCCTGTATGTAAGTGGTGAAGCTGGTTCTGTTAAAACATCATTAATTAAAATAATCAGCACATTTCTACAAAATGTAACAACAACCTTTCGGCTGTTTTAACAGCCCCCACAGGCTTAGCTGCCTACAACATAGGAGGTGTACCTTTACACAGACTACTGTTCCTTCCAGAAGAACGACAAAACAAATTAGAATACTACAAAATATCAGCAGAAGCTGCTACTGAAGTACGCAGAATTCAGAAATAAATTAAAGTGCTCCTTATAGATGAAGTAAGCATAGTTTCTGTTATGTAGTAATATGAACTTTGGTAGGTAGTGATATGTACTTAGGAACTGTTATGTGTTATGATCAGCCTTGTTGACATGCCTGTACATAGTTCCGTTCTGTACATAGTTATGTGTCCCCACTGGATCATCAACATTCCATTTTAGAGTTATCCTACATGGTTACCAAGCTTCCAAGTTACTTAAGGAATGTTTAATTTTGGATGAGAGCTAGTTGATGACTTTTGATGGGTGTGAGGCTACTGTACACAGCTACTAATTAAAGAGACTATTAATCACATTTAGTGTGTCAACCTCATGTTGGCTTTTTTTAATGTATTTTGTATTGATATAGCGGATCTTAATCAACTTTACAATATCATGTATAAAAGTTAATACATTTAAACCATAAAATAAAGTTACAATGGCATACATTTAAAAAGGCAAGAACATTTAAAGAAAAATGATTAAATCACATCAGTCATATTAATCATATTATGCCTCTATAGCAATGAAAAAACAATAAGAGAAAAAGAGAAGAAAAAAAACACAAAAAAGCCAAAAGGAAAAGGATGGGAAGAAAAGACAAACAACATTAAAACCAGAAATTATTACTAGCATCACTACTATTAGATGCTGACAAGTAACAAGCTGGAGACTGTTTCAAAACAATAGACAATCATCATTTAGCTCTTTAAGATCAACACTTCTGATTTTCAATTTCAATTAATAATTCTACAATTGGCAGAAGACACAGGAAGGAATACATTCAGTTCTTGATGGCAATATGCCTTAGCCTAATACCCAAGGCCATTCTAGGTTAATTTCTTTGCATATAGGAAGCCGGTAACAGCAATTCTCAATGAGGTCATTCTGCCAGAGAAAATGAGATGCCATAATGGATCAGGTGTAATTTCCTTGAAATCTTGCAGACGGATTTTAAGATATAAGATACAGAGTGGTTTTAACGTATTTTAACATACGGCACTTGACTAATAGACAGTGTGATTTCTATTTAAAAAATCTGTGTGTTGTGACATTCTGGCAACCGATACGTAATGTGAGAAGGGGATTGAATCTTCCTAGGAGTGGAACATGTAAAGGACAATGAGAGTGTTGTCGACTCGTTGTGCAGAATTTTCTCAAAGATTGGGCGATTGTGACAAGCTATTTGAATGAATAGGGGCACCTTGTCTTGTCGGAGGAACAGTACAAAGCGAAGCATTTAAAGAAACATTAGCCACCACATCTTCAGCACTTGACAAGGGAAGTCTCTCTACGAGCGGCTGTTCATAACTGCCCAGAGGGCTCAAAGACGTCACTTTAGGCATGTTATCTGTCCATGACTTCACCTGAGGCACATCGCCCTGACTGGTTAAATCAACTATGGATTGTATTGTATCATTCAATTCACAATGATCAACATTTGAAACAGGAGCAGAAACAACAGTTGCAGATAATTGTGAACCTGTGTCGCTAGCCAATAGCAATGAGTCAGATACAGCCTGCCCCTCCATACTCTCGTGACTCTCAGACACTACAAGAGAGGTTGTTTGCGCTGCAACAGAAGATTCAATTGGACGTTTGCGTGCCATATTGACGAGGCCAGTTTCTGGCCGAGGCACACAAAAGTCTTGAATGTCCCCAGCAACATTGTTTCTGGTCGGAGTGTTCGTTATCCCTGCAAGCATTTTTTTCTTTGTCGCTTTTAAAGGTGACGTCCTCAGCTGAGTTAGTTGAAAAAGTACCAAGGCCTGTGTAACAACAACACAGGCAGGAATACCAGCATTCAAAGAGTTGATACCTTTTTGCTTATCAACCACCTCACAGAAAGGGCTTGAGGGAACAGTAAAGAAAACTTAGAACGTACTTACACTCTGATAAGTTAACTGATGGCTCGACCCGACCCGAAAGCGCTGTATGCAGCACGCTATGCAGCGAAGCAGCAAAGCGGCACTTCTGAGGCACTTCTCGTAGGAGGGCATGCGGTGATACACGCATGACCAATTTTGTAGGAGAAGGGAGAAGAGTGGTGGGGCTTAGCCGTCAGTTAGATGTATAAGCACAGTAGAAGGCTTGCAATATCTAAATAACAAACAAAAAAGTGAAGTTAAAGTCAAGAAGAGTGTAAAGAGTTCACTTCAATGTGATGTATTCCCCGCAGCAATTATTTTTGTACCACAGATTAGTCCAAGCAAACGTGTTATGGAGTCCAGGCAAGGTCCCAAGCAGCAAAGCAGCACTTCTGAGGCACTTTTCTGAGGTGTGCGCGTGTCCGATTTTGTAGGAGAAGTGAGATTTATCTTTTTCCTTGCAGCTTCATCCTGCTCTCCCTCAAATCCCAATGTTAGCTTTAATTCACCTCAGAAAGCAAGAAGTGCTAAAAACCGACTACATAGAACTGTTTGGAGGAAAACATATTATTGTTTTTGGAGACCTCCTACAGTTAACACCAGTAAAAGGTCAACCTATTTTCAAAACATTAGGACACAAGCAATGCCGCAACACACTCGGTAGCATCAGAAATGTAAATCTCTTTCAACATTTTCACTACTGAGAACTAACTCAAAATATGTGTAAGTCTGCAGACCTCACATATGCGAACATTTTATTTATTAGAACTGGTCTGTTTACTAAAGATGCAAAATCCATCTTAAATAGTAAACTAATCCATGAGCTATATGAGTAAAACACATCTTCTCCCTGGCTGTTCAACCAACACCTGGCACTCCTGGCCCACCGCATCGCCAATCTCTGCCTCAACTTTCAGTGTTATGGAGATGACACCCAGCTCATCTTTAGGCTACCCTCGGCCTCCTCCTCTACTTCCCTCATCTCCGACTGTCTGTCTGCTATCCAGGAGTGGTGAGCCGCCAATGACCTCTGCCTTAATGCCAGTAAGACTGAGATTCACCTCATTGGCACACCCGCTCCTCCTTTCCTGTAGCTCTCTGGCTGGCATCTATTGGCCCTCTTCCTGATCCCACCTGTGAGTCTAAAAACCGCAGGGTAATCTTTGACTCTACACTCTCCTTCTCTTCTCACATCTCTGACGTCTCTAAGAAGTAACACTACCAACTGCACCTCCTCAAAGGTATTCTTCCTTTCCTCTCCTTCCCCGAGAAGCTCACTGTCTCCAGAGCTCTGGTTCCCTCTAGGCTGGACTATTGCAACAGTCTCTTTCTAAACCTGCCTGCTTCTACTCTCCGCCCTCTGCAACTTTTCCAGAACAGGACTGCGAGACTTGTCCTTGGCCTCAAGCACAGGGATTGTATCTCTCCAGGACTGACATCTCTGCATTGGCTCCCGGTGGCTGTGAGGATTAAGTTTAAAAACCTCTGCATCATCCACAAGACCTTTTGGGACCTGGGGCCACAATACCTTCAACTCTCCCATCCTAAATACCATCCTCTTCGCTCATCTGCCTCAAACTCCCTCAGGGTCAGTCGCTTCTCCAAGCAACGAGTTGGTGGTAGATCTCTTTCTATGGCTGAGCCTCCCTCTGGAACAGCCTCCCTGAAACTTGAGGAGAATCATCTTCGGTTCCGGAAGCACCTCAAATCCTTTCTCTTTGCTTCTGCTTTTTCTCCTCTCCCTTGCTGACTTCCTGGTTGACACTGATATTGCACTCGTTGCCGGGCCGCCCTCTGTCTCGGGCCCATGTCCCCTCCCCCGCCAGTCGCACTCCTGCACTGCCCTCCTGGCAACCCTGTTCTTGGAGACGGTTTTCTATATCCCTACAGTCCCACCACCAGCACTTGACACCTGATGTCTGCACTTACCCTTGCACTTGCCACCTGCTGGCTGTACTTACATATTGTATTTATTTATTTTCTTATCCTATGTACTGCACTGCCCTCTCCCCTTTCCCCCCGCACTTCTCCTCCCTCCCCATCCCATGCACTTGCACATTCAGTTTGTCAACACCCACTTTGATAAACTTGCAGAAGTTAAAGAAATTGTCCGCAAAATAGCACGCTTCCTTCTTTTCAAAGACATGTGCGTACGCAGAGAACAATTATCTCTATCTCTTGCACATGCTGTCACTATTCACAAATCGCAAGGTCTAGACCTAAATCATGCCTTGATTGACATTGGCAGCACAGTCTTTAAAGAAGGTATGAGTTGCATAGCACTTTCATGTTTCCTACACTCAGTGGTCTATTCCTAGTTAACTTTGATGCAAACAAGGTCAACGCTGACATTCCTTACATCCTCGAATATAACAGGCTATGTGCACTGTACACCCCCCATGTAGATATGTACCCTGTGCCTCAATAAATAAAACCTTTAAAAAGAAAACTCATACAAACAGAACCTATACGAGATCTGCCAACAATACCGCTAAAGAAACAACAACCAACTATTTCTCCATCTTCTCTTCCAATTGCCACCAATTGTTCCCAACATTTACTTAAACGGCTCAGACCAGTTGTGTTTGCAAATGCTCATCATTCAAATAAATGCCAAAAATAATCATGACAGCACTTGTAGTGTCTCAGTTATAAGGCAACAATTGGACTACTGTGCAAGAATGGTAAAATTTACCATAAACACACGGAAGATCCACGAGAATTCCTAATGTACTTACTACAAGTACTGGAAAACAAAAACATCCCTATAATTAAAATCTTATAGATTTCATACACGTGAAAACATACATGAACTCTCTGCAACCATGTTTCACAAGAGCACATCTCTAATGAACAATTTGTGTATGTATCCATACCAAATTGTGAATCCATTCCATTTCACCAGCTTCTGCAGAATGCAAATTATGGCATATTATGCCCTGTTTGCAATTCAGACAATCGTTCCAGCATACAAATAAACTCACATAGCCAATATGTCATACTAATGCTTCTAAGGTGCAATGCAGATGGTACCATAAATAACTGTAAACTCGCTACCTTTATACACGACCAAGTATCTCGTGGCATGAAAACCTTCACAACAGTAGGCATAATATACCACAGGGGTGCTACAACCACTTCACTGCACTGTACTGCATATGTCAAAAAAGAAGTGGTTGGTTTGAATGCAATGACACCTCTGTTACTCCAAAACATAGGTTACCAGCAAATCTAACAAATGCCTACTTCATATTCTTTCAACCAAAATGTACTCACTAAACTGCAGCACCATAAACAGAATACATCCGCAGGTATCTAACTACATCCATAATACTACAATAGTACTTTTAAAAGTCAAGATAGTTAGAATAGGCCAACAGGTATCTAGCTTCTTTAAAAACACCTTTCATTGCAATACACTTAATAATTCTGTATACTCCCCCTACAGTACCTATAATTACTATACACATATTACTATAGTCTGTGTCATGCCCCAAGAATCTGCCCACTGGCCACAACCACCTTAATATAATTAAACCATATAACAAGTACGTACAATACACCTTCAAATAACTAAATGTGCCCCTACCCCCTGCAATTGAAATTATGTCCAGACACGAATAGTGACTGCGGACTTTGCATCATCTGCACACTCTTTTGTCACCTATGAAAACAACTCCATATCATCTTTATTGCATTCCCGTACCCTTTCCATACCCTCTTGCAGCCATCAAATGACTCCAAATGTTTTTTCCAAACTGTTTCTTTACAGTGCTGTCCGCGGACTACTGCGTTATCCGCAGACTGGGCGGTACCCGCACCCACTTTTTTCACCAAGACACAGAGTTCCATACCATCTTCATTCCACCTCCACCCTTTTCAGCCCTGCTTTTGAC
The DNA here is from genome assembly GCF_040938575.1 of Ambystoma mexicanum. Classification (NCBI taxonomy): domain Eukaryota; kingdom Metazoa; phylum Chordata; class Amphibia; order Caudata; family Ambystomatidae; genus Ambystoma; species Ambystoma mexicanum. The sequence continues at coordinate 545,622,536 of NC_090939.1, forward strand.
CACCAAATAACCCCATAGTGTTTCCCAGACGTTTTCGCCACCGCGCTATTCCGCGGACAACGGCGGATGTCTGTGGATCGAAAACATGGCGACCGTTCCAAATGATATGAAGCACCTCATGCTTTTCACCATCCAATCAGCAGGTGCATCTGATGTCTGCGGACATCATGCCGCCCCCTGATTGGTGGAACGGGGTGTCCCCGGACTGAATAGGAAAGTGAGTATGCAGACCAGACCCAGATATCACTAATATTTGTACCTACTTTTTGGCCATTTTTTTTTAAACTACTGGAAGGATTTACACCAAATTTACAAAAGCATGCTTTCGGGACCACGCTGCCACTCCTGACGCAAAACTTGATGAAAATCCATCCAGCGGTTTGGGCTGTCGGCGGGAGCAACATTTTGTTTCTATTGCATCTATGAGAAGTTCTATGAGGAGTTCCACACATTTTGGGACCTGCCCTATAACTTTGCCCCTCCCTCGACAAAACTGCACCAAATGTTGCAGAATCCTTCCAAGGGGGGCCCTTTACTTTTTCTGCAAAGTTTTGTGAGGATTCGTCTATTGGGGTGAAGTTATAAGCCGCCCCAAAAAGTGCTCTTTCTATGAGTTGAGCAACTTAGCCATAACCATAGGGCTGCTGCCGCAGGCCCTGTAATGCCTATTTTTAGGAATACATTTTAAACGTGGTACTCCATCACCATTGTTCAGTGATGCTAGTGATCAGTGCTTTTCCGCCAGAGTTTATATCCTCATTTGTTATTTGTATTTGTATTTTCTTTATTTATAAAGCGCACCTGGCCCAAGGGCATCTGTGCGCATAATTTGGGGCATAATACTGTGGCATTTCAAGATGACCAAGACATTAGATACTTGTGGGTGGGGGTGGTCGCTCAGATCCACTGTCTGTCAGTGGATTATGCTATAGTTCTTCTTTTGAGTCAATGGGTGCTGTCATGACCGGGGTTGCCACCAAACCGCAGTCCTACCTCTATGTTGGCGACAGGACGAATCCTTGGTTCTGAAAATCTGGTCGCCATAATCAGACGGGATAATCTAGAGGTACACCATTTTTCGAGACAAAATGGGCTGAGTAATGGAAAAGTCACCCCCCCCTTTCTTCTGTGCTTTAATCATGCTCAATTGTAGTCTATCCCATTCCGGTCAAATAGTCAATTTCCTGTCTGTTCCGTTGTCAGTGAAGCATGGAACTGCAGTGTAATGGGGTGAACAAATTCCCAATTCCTCAAATGGGGATAATAGAAGAACCTCCATGATAGTGTATGTAAGGCAGGGAAGGTGCAGCTGTCCTATCAAGGCAAGCAGGGCAAGTCTATGACGCTATCTTTCCACATACCGGATAGTGGAAAGTAGATGTTTAAGTAACAGCAAATCTGGCTATATCGCAATTCAAACCAAAGTTGCACGGTCTCCTCGCACACATAAACAGACACTTGTTCCATGTCTCCATTACGCTAAGGGACATTGGATCCAGCTGCTCGTTTCCCAACGTGTATTTGGAAACAGCACAGTAAATTGAAGCTACTTTCTCAAAGCAGCGACCGTCTCCTGCACATTGACCTAATTGCTCATTTTTTTTAGGCCGATAAAAGCTGCATGTGGTTGCAGTTAACAGTTGATTTTGCATCCCCAGAAACACATGTGTGCATTTTTGTATAATCCTGCAATAAGTACCCAGGAAGTCGAATAGTCGAAAAGCAAATTAGGCCTTTAATGATAGTTTTTAGCATTGTGAATGACGATGAATGAAGGAGGAACGCAGAACAATTGAGCAGAACCACTTTACCGAGTGGATTCCGCTGAGACCAGGAGAGAGTTCCGCATTTTTTTCACCTCACACTGTGAGGCCTGCACTGCGCAGTCACCGAGATTTCGGAATCCATTAAAACTTTACTGATTGTAAATCCACCGTCCCATTTTGCAAATGACTCCGCTGCAATGTCTCTATAAACAAGGTAGCAATGTTTTTTTTATGTGAAAATTGTTTTAGAACGAGATCGAAAGAGAAAACTGCCAAAAGTGAATGGCAATCTATTTTCTCATTTGAATACAGAAACAGCTTTTGTGAGGAAAAGGCAATGCTAACAGCGCAGAAGAGGCACTAAAACTCTTTGCAGAATGTAGAGAAAAAACAACAAAGTGATGGTATGATATGTTCGATCCAGGGACAGAGGGTACTTTATCTACTGCGTGACACGAACGACAGATGTTTTCAAGCCATAGAGCTGTAGAGCAAATCACCAGACTCCAGATGTTGTGTGAGACTGGCATCTCATTGCTAACATGTCCTCTAGCACAGCCTGCGACTCAGGTACGGTGTGACAAAATGACTACTGCACTGCAGGAGCACAGGGATGAGTAGTGGCTGTACTGTCTAATTAGTCTCCATCATTACTAAACCGGTAGTGATCCCAATCATAAATTAAATGAAATAAATGAAATAAAATGAAATGATATTTTTGTTATATCGCGCTCGTACACAAGTGATTCAGAGCGCGACCAGGCAAAGGGAGGGGAACAAGGGACAACAAAACAACAACAAAAAACCTGCGATCTTACTAGGCCAGTGACATTAAGAGCGGCCGAGTGCATGGAACGGGAAAAGGGGAGAAAGTGCATGGGACGGGGAGAAATGGAAAGTGCAGAACAGAGGAGAGAACAGAATAAATACTAAGTAAAATAAATACATAAATAAAGGTGACAAACAGTGGAAGTGCAACCAGCAAGTGGCAGGTGATAGATTAGTCAGATAGGGTATATCTGATTAGTACAAAATAAAGTGGGAGAGGGACTGTATGGGTTCACATACAAACCCCAGTGCAGGGGATGGCCCAGAGGCAGTGCATGAGGGTGGCAGGATGAGCAGGTACCTGGGCCCGAATTACATAGGGTGGCCAGCTGCACAGTACCAGGAGAGAAAAACTGTTCAGCAGGGGAGAAGAGAGGCAAAGGCAGAAGTGAAGAGGAAGGTCTTGAGGTGCTTCCGGAACCGGAAATGGTTCTCCTCAAGTTTCAAGGTGGCCAGGAGGCTGTTCCAAAGGGAGGCCCCAGCCAAAGACAGAGATCCACCCCCAGCTTGTTTCTTTTCAAAACAACTAACCCTGAGGGAGTTAGAAGTAGAGGAGTGAAGGGCTTGAGAGGGGAGGTATTTACGGAGGGATAGTTGAAGGTATTTAGGACCCAGAAAGCCCTGTGGACAATGCAGAGGGTTTTAAATAAAGGTGAAATATGTACAGTCCAAAAGGTATACCTCCTTCACCTGTTTTGGTAGCGCAGGCCGAGGGCAGGCTATATCTTCAGGAGGGGTGTGAGATGGTAGCAGTGTCAACCCAAGCAACTTAAAAACTATAGTCCAAAATAAAAGGATCTCCAATCAAGGTTCAATGCAAATATACCTTTTAATTAAGCAATACAAAATGCAATCAATTAAGTATAAAACACTAGAACAACCCAGTCCTGTAAATGAAAACATAGAGAATACAGACTTTTGTGAAAGGACACTCTGGGTAGATGAGCAGGTGCAACACTTGTGTATAGGCGTGTTATAAATGCCATATCATATCATATCATATCATATCAATATAGGCACAATCTCATTGCTCAAAGCAAATGCCTCTAAGAACTAGATAGAGAGGCATGGCTTAATGTCATTATGGTCCAAAAGTGTACCACAGGGAGAGGCCTATTTACATACCGTAATTCTTTGTCTTGGGCACTCAATAGCACTGAGCTGGGCTTCTTGGTGCTTTAGCTGTATTCGAGAAGTTGTCGAGATAATGTGATCCTACTGGCGGTTGGAGTCAATTTAGTCTGATGGTGCAGGATCCTGATCGGCCAATTCAGTTTTCAAGGTAACTAGATAATGGATTCCAAATGGCTTCTGCTGGGTTGAGTCAGCATTCATGATAGTGAGTTGATGTTTTCAAGCAGCACTCAAATCAGTTGCAGTCAAGTTCTTATTCTTTTATAACGCGCTTAATACAGGAAACCAGTTTCTAAGCACAAGCTCGGGATTCAAACCTGTGTTGCTATGTATTGCCTTGCTTCCAAGACAAACACATTGCCTCTGAGCTATCCTCCCGGCCCAAGTTGATCAAGATGATCCACTGCAAGGGCTTGAGTCGTTGTCTTCATGGCTCGTGATGCAGCAATCATTTCGAAGCTTGCATATAATGCCAAAAACAGCACTGCAAGTTCTTTTGTGATTTGAAGGAGGAATTAAGGGCAACCAATCTGGCTTGTAGTCTTGAGGCTGATATTCCAGCTACTTTTGCCATTCTGGGTTGGTGAGAGTCCAACTCTGTGGGATCCTGGAGAAGGTGAATCCTACTGTTCTGCACTCCCATTGGATCCTTCACATACAGCGAACAGGAGACTGGTTCAAATGCAGCCAGTAGAGCATTCTTGGTCCAGGAGCAATTCACACCCAATGTTCCCTGAGGTTGGTAAGTGGACCGAGCTCTCCTCTACCTTGGATACCTTTTGTTTTCACCTCCTTGGCAGCAGACTCTGGTATAGACTGCATACCCAACAGAGGTCCACATACATTTTTCTTGTCCTTGTGGAAGTCCAAAGATGAGTCAAAGAAAGAGATGGTGCCTCTTCCTTTCAAAGGCAAAATATAACAGGGGATTGGTCCTATGCAAGCTTGCTGTAATGGGTCAAATACATGCATTCTAAAAAGTGACCTTTGTCTTATGACATCAAAGCCATGTACCGTGACTGCGGTGGTGGGCAGGAAAGGGAATACAGTCCTAACAGAAATCAAGATTGTGGGACATTTCTCTGAGCCACCTCTCTTCTCTGGCTACTATAAATGCCACACGTTTCCATACCTGCTTTCTTCAAAGAGACTCCTTTGGCCTGCACCCTAGTCTAAGGGTGGCTTTGTTAGGCCAGTGCTGCCTTTGAAGCACCAGTTTACTGGTTACCTCGTGCAGGAAGTTACAGTGCCCTGACGGAAGGCGTTGCCCTTCCTGCACAGGAATCAAAGAGGCAGCATACCACTCATTATTTCACATAGAAGTTGCTGAGACAGTCCGGCTACACACCAATATATATCAATCCTGTCATAGCTGGGCTCTGCTTACAGAGCTGACACCAGTGTGATATCAGATTGCTGTGGATCTATAATTGTGTGCTCTTAGAAGTCACCTTGCCTCATCCAGGTATGGTTTATATGTACTGCTTTATATACCACAAGACTGACTAGGGAATACAATTATGAAAATTAGATAAGAGGTGCAGGAGATTACAGCAAGACCTCTGCTTGTTGGATCTGTTTGTTCCAGCAGCTGTGTGGGATTTACATGTGACGTTTGAACCTGCTTTATTTCATTTCTGAGGTGGAGCTGTAGGTTTCAGGAGACTTGTTGCAGTAAGGTACATTTATACTATCATTTTGGCATGAAGCATTTATGAAAGGGGCAGATCTGATTAGCATACCTCACTTTCAGAAACAGAATTTCCAACATCATTTTATGTTAGTAACAATCAAAAAAGCTTGGGCTATCCCATCCTCACCAGATGGGAATTCTGTCACACATGGTGGAATGAAAATGTGATATAAACAACTGTATTGGCTGATGTTATCTTTTTGAGAAGGGACTCAGTGCTGACTCTGAGAAAAGTCACACATTGACAGATTGAAAGACTGAATGGTTGCTTTTATGGGATGTGTCCCTAAGTGTTGATCATATCTGATCAGATGTGAAATTGAAGGCTCTTTTAAAAGACTCTTTGGATTGCTTTGGCTGAGAGAGACTGCAGGGGAAGTGTATGCCATTGGTGATCTATATGAAATTAGACGGGCCTACAACCCATAGATAGGAATTTAAATCTGGTAAGTTTAAGGATGACGCAGGCTTATTTGTCATTTGCTCCTTCATCAAGTCTGCTATGCTATACTTATGAAGTAACTTGAGACAAGACAATAAAAAGAAAATGTCCTTGGCTAGGGAGTGTGGGTAGGATTTCTCCCCCAGAACTGCTGTACTTCAGGATTATGTGCTATGTTGACTTTAGTAGTCAGTTCCATTGCCAGCACAGTATCGAGAGTTACAGCAATTCCTTCTTGAATTTACAGCGGTTCCAATTAACAGAGCTCCGTACTGGGCAGCGATTAAAGGCCACATTTGTATTGTAGTGTGCAATTTTTAATTTCCAAGATTTGAGCCTCTAGCGGCGTTACTGATCCAAGACATGGATTTATTATTTTTTTCTATATGTATGCATCTCCGAATAGACCTGGTAGTTCCACATTTAACACGGAAATTCCCCCCTTTATTCTCAAACAGAATAACGTTCCATTTGGCCCTTGTTAGTGGGAAAGAGCAAGAAGCCAATCATGCTCGGGTGATCTCCAGACATTGTGACAGGACCTGAAGGAGAAAAAGTCTGATGTCAATTTCAGGAAAGGTTGTGTGTTAACTGCATATTTTAACAAGACCATCTTTTGTTGCAAGAGGGGTAAGTGAATGGTAATATTCGCAGGTGATGGGTGGCAGCAGTTTTCCCTGTCCTTGTACAGGAGTGTGAACCCTTCTTCCTATGTGCAAATTGTCAGTAAGGACTATTTCAGGATTATACCAGCTGCCTCCCTGTGAGTGCCATTCTTTGCAATAGAACAAGATGGCCAAGAATCATCATGAACGCAGCACGTCCCTCAGCTTTAATCCGTAACAATTCCTCATGGAAGTCTTTCATTGCTGCTTTTTACTCACATCATGAACAAAAGTGCCAGTCATCTATGCATCTCTTCAATGAATTGCAGTTGTATAATGACATAATGACAATCTAGTGTGAAATTTGACCCAATATTATACTTCAGGATCTGGGGTTGGCTAGCTCTGTGTGATGTTGACCACACATCTTCAATAGAGATTTTATAAGGCATTGTTTAAGCAGAAGAAGCACAACTCCTTCATTGTGCATTTTTTTTATTAACAGCTAAAACAACCACTCTTAAGATCAGAATGGGCGTTAGGAATCTATTCTGGTGAATGAAACCTGCAAGAGTGGTTGCTTTAACATGACCCAGAACATTGTTGATGAGTTAATCTCTAGAAATTAAAGGGAGACGTTTGGAATTGATTGTTCATGATAGAATTAACTACCATTATGAAAGGATATATATGTATACCAGAGGATATATACAATACAATCCTAATAGAGAGCTGTACAAGAGAAGGAAAGGAGAAGAGGACAAGTTTGTAGGGTTGGGTGTTAAGAGTTCAGTGAAGTGTTACTTCAAGCGCAATGCCTTCAAATCTTTCCTGCAGGACAGAAGAAAGGAAGCACACGTGATGGTAGTTGGTCGGTGGCTTTGTGCTCCAGGCACACAACAGGAGAAGGCCTATTCCTTTTTTTGGATTTTTTGCAGTGCATGTTTTCTAACCTGACAATTTCAAGACTTCAGGTGGTGCCTTGGTCCTCTGAGATCTTGGGTTTCTCTGCAAGGTAGGACATTGCAACGGTGTATGGAGAGGCCACCCTCAACAAAGGGAGTTCTTTACCTCCCCAAGCTACACAATAAACATTTAATGTTGGTTCTTTTAGTCAGCCCTATCTCCAATTCATCTAATACCCCTTCGATCCCTCACCCTGAGCTACCAATGATCCAAGAACCAGGCCGGTGTACAGGAAATATTTTTATGTTTATTTGAATTAGATGTTAAGAAAATCACACTAAAATATCAAATACCACTTAATCTGTGGCACAACACAATACACTTCTCTCAACAAAAATAAAACACACATGTGGGTTGAGAAGCGGAGAAATCACAATTCTTTACTTTCTACACATTTCACTTCAAGAAACAATTAAACTGATCAATAAACAAAAACAATGACAAACACAGTGCTGTGGAATTTCGATTTTCCTGCATGCTTAAAAGGTTAGTAGTAGGGTTTATAGATTGGTACAAATTCATATTGCAATATGCAATAATGATTTCACCCACACTTTTGGTTTAAAATAAACACAGGTTGATTTAGCGGTTTGTTTTTCATACCCCCCTAATTTGGTCTGTTTTGGGGGGGAAGTGGGACAGAAAAATTGGAATAATTTGGTAAGTTTGGATTTCAGACTCCCTGCACTTAAAGGTCTGTGTTGGGGAAGCTGGATGGTAAAAATTGGGACAATCTGAGAATTGTGGATTTTAGACCTCACTCCAATTACAGGCCTGTTTTGGGGAAGCTTGCAGTTTAGAGATTGTTTTTGTGTAGGGACAAAGGCACCCCTCTTCCTAAAGAAGTTGGGGTCAACAGTCTATAGTTTTCAGCACACAACAGGAATGAGCTTTGCACATTTTTAAATTTTAACAAAAATCACCCTGTGGTGTCCCGCCAAGGTGTATAAATTAAATTAATATTTTAAAAAAGGGGCCCCAAGGGGTCCCTTATGTCTATGGAAACAAGGCGAGTCACCACACACTATAGATACGCCAGACACAAGGTTGTATTCCCAAAGCTAGGGTTTATTGCAAAGCAAATAGTCTCAGTTGGCCAACTCGGTCTCACGCCCTGCAACGTGCATCTCTAGACGTCGAGGGACGCAAGAGAGTGAATTACGTACATCAGTTACATATATACAAAATGCATATCATGCAATCAGCTATGACATGTTTAACACCCCCCTTTATTGGGTTTCTTTGAACTCGGTGTGATGATGGACAATTCCAACAATTATGGCACCTTCAAATATCTATTCTAGTAACAATATGCAATTTGCAAGTGCGGAGGCATCTTTCAGTTGTTCAACAGAACACAGTGCTTCTGTTCTTGGAAGCGAGCTACATACGGGGGAAGAGTCGCATTCCAGACCTTGCTATCTATGAGGTGCTATTCGTGTCCTGGGAGCCAACACGCTCTAACAGGGCTCAGTAAAGGGGGGCCATAAAAAGAGCATAATTCAAGCCTTTAGCTGCTTTATTCTAAACATATTCTACCACATAGCGAGACTGGCTGGCAGCTGCGAAATGATTAAATGCCCTGCAGCTCTGCTTCAAAGCTACATTCGGGAGGGAGCCGGGCATTCTTTCCTGGCGCTGCCTACGTTGTGTTTCAATGAACTCTTGTTATCCTCGCGGCCCTGCGGCCTTGTCCTTTCACGTGCAGGCAACAATGTTTTACAGTCGAGCAGTGAAAGCAGAAAATGTACTGCGAAGCAATAAGAACAGAAAGCAATGAGCAATGGTTAGAAAACAAAATGGCGATCCTTGTTACATTAAAATGGTCGTTCATTGGCAAACTCAGAAACCTATATGTCTGTCATATTGTGCATGAGACGGTTGGCCCATGGCCACCAAAATACGTTTGCCGTCACATATGAGAGGTACCCATTTTTCTAGACTGACAGTTACTAGGCTAAGGATATACACAGATTTGCCCCCACACCCTCCCCTTGCCCACTATAAAGAGAAAGGATTTAAGGCCAGTAGATTCCCCCACCATTTAGTTAAAAAGGGCTCAAGTCTAGTTACATTGAAAAACTCTGTTTAAAGTTCAGGACATCCAGCTGCATGTCAGGACACTCTGGAAAGATAGGGCAGGCGTCTGGTCACTCCTCTCTTAAGGATAGCCTCCCGCTCTCCCCATAGGACCCAGTCAGCTTTTAGGCCTTCTTAGAAATAGACAGCTCCACCCAGAGGCACTCTCTGCAAAATCTCCTTTTGGTCTTTCCTGGCAGCAGTCAGATGGTCATTTTCAGTAGCTCTGTAAAATGTTAAATTTCAGCACCTCTGTCCCTTCCTCATAGTGCATTCCGCTTTATATAGCAGCGATGACACCATCAAGTTTACAATCTTGGGATAGTACCCTGCAAGGGTTTTCACAAAAAGGATTGGACAGTTATGCTTCTTTCTCCTCCTAACTGCCGCCCATCTCCAAGGATTGTTTTAAGAGTTTGGAGCAGACATATGGCAATTCCCATTCGTAATTGCCATTTGTTTGCATGTCAAATTTTTGTCAAAAGCTAGTTATGTATCAAAAACATTATGATTTACTGGTAACTGCCTTAATATATATATTTTCCGATTCAGCTTACAAGAGGGAATTTAGTAAAACATCAACCGGGTATGCACCATGTTGCACAAATGTTTGGCAATTTTCTGCCATTTTTACAAACAGCATAACAGTTATGTCATTTATTATCCATATTCCTTATTTTACCCTTCGCCCGTTCACCAACTCTCACATTTGGAAAATTTCCAGATCAGCCAAAAACCCATTATAGATGGCCATTACAGTTCACTCAGTCGTCGGTAGATGAATTTTATATCACCAAAATCACCTGGAAATTACCTAAAAAAGAAACATACATGTGATCAGTGCAAGGTCTAAATTACAATAGTCCTTTTACATTAATAGTACATCTTCAGGTTGGACAAATGGTAGCTCTCCTTCCTGCAGGCGATTTGTTCTCAGTGGGCCAATCCTTTTTTATTAGTCTCTTTGAAGTTGGTTGTTTGAAGTTGATTTCAGCTCATAAATACCTGGGATACACCAGCTAGAGCATTTGGCCTGCTCAAAACTGCCCTTTCAAAGACACCAAGTCTAGAGAAAGTCTGTTTTCAACACTTCGTAGCAGCCACACTTTATCACAGTTGTAAACAGCTGGGGGATGTACAAGCCAGGCTTGCAGCGGGGGAGTTCTTTGTGAAGTTTTTGCCTTTTTTACTGACAGTCATTAATAAAATACACTTTTTATTATATTTGTTTTTCTACTAAAAATTGGGTATGAATTGTCACAGTATTTCCCGTTTTGATGGGTGTGAATTTCAATGAAAAAATATGCATTTATTTCTCAGCATGCAATGTGATGTGCTTTTCCAATCTGCAATCGGATTACATTTTTGTTTTTGCTTTCACTGGATTTCCCTTGCAGAAAGATACCCACATAGTCTGCCTAAATAGGCCCACAGGAACTTTTCATGCCAACCAAGCAGGCTGTTATTTTCAAATGTTTTGTCAGTATTTTGCATGTGAGGTATAATCTACCTTACTTTTGGTCAACTCACACACCATTTCTCTTCCCTGGCATCTTTATGTTGGCATGGGAAAATTGTTCTCATGTCTTGCTTAAACTTGCAAAGCCATTTTTGTGGCAGTATTTAAAAAGTATGTTTTTCATGTGAAAGGGACCTTTGAACTTCTTCTGTCACTGTGCATTATAATGCTGCTTTTCCTTTTGCAATGACAATTAGGCCTTCTTCACACGGCCCTTCCTTGTGCTACTGGCAGACACCCCAAGTCTGTCTTAATAGGCCCTTTTTTCAGTTGAAGACTCTGTTCTTTTTTTTAATGAAGGTAAGCAGGTCATTTCAGTAGGTATTTTAGTTCTATTGGCTTGGGGCCTTTGATTTACACCCCACAACATGGTGTCAGAGAATACAGCTTTGCGGGTGATCAGGATCATTTGATGTAGTTGGAACCTGTTAGCAGTAGCCAGTGCAATTCTCTGGATTCCTTCACGTGGAGGTGGTCTAAACATTGCACACTGCTTTTATCTTACTGCCTGAGTTAAAAAGAATGAACAAATGTTCGCTGCTAGATCATTTGATGTTTAATAGAAATGTTGCTGGATAAACAGGGCAGGAAATTAAGCCCCACCATGGGTTCAGCTGGAAGCTGATCTAGCTGCCAGCCTTATGTGCTCTCAGGAACTGTTCACAGTACAAAGGCAAAGATGAATAGTTGGTGTGGGACTTGTAACCTGTAATGGCAGCTTTAAGAATGATTGGTGAAGACACATTTGTACATTGAGAAGCCCATGCCAAGGAAACCCTAATATAAAGTTGAGTCACATTGCCTAAGAGGAATTGAACATTCAAGAGGATGGCCCACAAAAAACTGAAAACTTATAGAAGGTCTAAACCTAGTATCAACGAATGTGGTATGGGTATGCACAACCTCTTGCAGCATCAAACACAATGGTACTTCGAAATAGAAGGTGATACTCACAATCGGATATGGGTAAACTAACAAGGATCAGATTTTGCAGGCAAATGCTTTAGATGGTTTTTTGGGAACGTAAACATTTATCATGAACATACAGACAACTTCTGAAGGAAGAAGACCTGGAAAAACTGTCGTCAAAATGCAAGGAGTTACTAATTGAACCTATTTCCAAGAAAGAATGGGATGTAATCCTCAGAAACATGAAGATAGTATAAAGAGATCCCAAATTGAAACTCATGCAACAGATTACACTTTTCATGATAGACCGGGCCCCAAGTAAGAAGTATATACTTGGCATATCTCCACAAATAACTGTTGGTACTTAGTGAGCCCACTGCACACACTCCAATCTACAACATTTGCTGAGGGACTGCTTTAAGGTCAGAGACTATTGGCAAGAGGTTTCACAGAGAATTCACCTAGTTTGTGAGATCCTCCTGAGGAGGATTGGAGCCAAATTGTCCATTCTGGGATGGAAAGATTGTTCAAATACAGACACGCAGATTCAACTTCAATAGAAATTATCGGTGTGTACCTGGACCTGTGTGAAATTGTTCATTTTAAGACAATGCTCTACCCTACCACTCAGTTTTGAGAAAGCGCCAATGGAACAGATGTGATGAAACCAGGGAGTGCTTCCTGATGCTTTATGTAAATTGGCATTTTCATATATAAAGACCACAAACATGTGTTTAGTGGAGGTCCCCCTGGTATGTCCTCAGTTCTTCCCTTTTTCTCACCCCTCTCCAGTTCTTTCCTTTGTCTTGTGGTTTGTAAATTGATGCCGTGCATAAATCCTGCATGTATGTTTCAAGTATTTCAGTAATGCATTTATTTTAAGCTATGAACATTAATCTGATATTTGTAGGGTTTTTGGAAAAGTGTACAACTCTATCATGTTCACTTCATTACAATATCTTGCGCAAAGCAGGATTGTTAAATGACTGCACATGAAAATGTAATAAAATATATATATATATATATATTGTTTTTTTTTAAAGCAGATATTTTTCCCTTGAAGGTTGGTGCAGGGCCTATGGGGGTTGGTGTTCTTCTTTTTTTCTGGAAATGTCAGTAAGTTGTTGAGGTTTGTTGAAGGTTAAAGGTTTGGGACACTTTCACCTAAGGTCAGCCTGAACTAGGATTATAGAACTAGGTAACTGACCCTATCCTGTTTAGGACACTTATTTGATGAGAGCCCTTCGATCCTGGCCTAAAGATGTATTGGTGACTTTGATCTGTGTTCAGTGTTTGCATCCGATGAAGGAGCCTGATCTCTGCCTGGTGGCACAAATAGGCGCCCAACCTGTTTTTGGCAGGCGAATGTCACAAATGTCATTTGTGAGCAACAATGTGCCTATGAGGAATGGAAGGGGACAGTTCTAAGTGGGACAGTACTTGAATGTGGGTGGTAAGTGCACACACAAAATCAGAAATATTTATCATGCACATTATGAAGATTTGTGCTAAGTTATGTTGGTGGTTGTAATGCTTACTCCATTAAAATATTGATACATGTGCTGTTCTCAGCACCACGGGCCACCCTGTGGCTATTTCGGAGAACGTGCCCGCGTAGTGAGTCTATTGAGGAGGTAAGTGTAAGTGCCTTACAGTAATTTGCCATCTACATTTGTACCCGGCTTGTAGCCAGTCCTCCTGCACTACTCTTCATCACGTCTGTCCTGTTGCTAGTTTCTGTCCTATGTATTCCCTATCATCATGCATTGCATTGTTGTCACACCTAGGCATTCCTAAAATGACACATTGGCTTATTTATTTCCCTACACTATTGTCTTTTAGATATATGGATGCCCCCGTGAAGGTACATTGACACATTCTACACTAACAATATCCCGAAATAAAGCCTTACACTGTCTTACATACTGTCTTCTGTCTAACCATCCCTTAGAAAGTGAACTGTACTGTTTCTAAATTATACTCTGTTGCACTCACAAATAATGATCACTAAATAAACAGATTGCATTTCTGCAAAAGTTGCTGTTCTGTCTTCCATATCTGGGCTTATCTGCGAAGGTGCGTCTAATAGTTCTATGTACTGTTGTAACATATCTGGGCGTTCTGTTTATATACTGTGGTGTTTTAATTCAGGGTTTTGATATGATAACGCATTGCATTGCACACACTTCTAGGTATCCTTTAGAGGGTACATTAAGTTGTTCCATTTTGTATACCATTGTATACAAGCTCATGGTCTGCCTCTCACTGATCCAGTCATGGATGTCCAGTGCTTACATGAAGCTCAACTCTTCAAGACTGAATTCCAACTCTTGACCCACAACAAGAACCCCCTGACATCTAGACAATGCTCATTGCTATGCACCTCGAGGGCTTCACACCTCAGCTAGCCACATTTGCCAAGTCCCTTGGGTTCGATATTGACAGACACCTCTCCTTCAAACAGCACATGGTGAGGAAGACACAAGCAGCTTGGTATCAACTTTCACTCCTGCAGAAAAACAAGCCCTTCATCCCAGAAAACAACTTAAGATATGTTGTCCAAGCCTTGGTCCTCTCCCATATGGATCATGGCAATACCCTTTTCGGAGTCCTTCTGGTGACTACCCTGGCACCCTTGGGATGTGGCCTGCATGCTGCAGCACAACTCATCAAATGATTCCACAAATTCAACCACATCACCCTGACCCTCATCAAACTGCACTTGCTCCCTCTGCAAGGCTATATCATCTTCAAATCCGGCTGCAACATCTACAAGGCTGTCATCCTGAATTCTACAAGCTGCCTCACTGAGAAACTTAGCATCTCTGGAAACCTATGATCCAACAGAAGTAAGAACATGTGCAGACATGAACTCTGCAGGTGCAGGGAGGGAAGAACCAGAAGACAGGCCTTCTCTGTCTACACCCCAAGACCCTGGAACCTCCTCCCTGTCAATATTAGACTTGCCCCCTTGCTTCTGCAGATCAGAAAGGAGCTTAAGACCCTCCTCTTTAAGAAATGGCTCTTCTTTGACATCTAGGTCTACACACCCTCCACTCTCCACCGTACCTGTGACTGAGTGATCTGATCCCACTGTTTCCTCCCCTGTTTGCTTGCAGATTATTGCCAACCATCTCCCACCCCTGTTGTTAGCTCCCCACTCCCTTGTTTCTCTGTTCCCCTACCCATGTTCTTCACCCTATGAATGTAAAGATCTCTGTTGCTTCTAGAAGCTAGGTCCATGTTAACTAAATAGTATTGTTATTAATATTGTCTCATAACTGAAAGTACATTACCACATACTGTGCTTCATCTTGCACACACCCAATAACACACCCAAAAACCGCTAACGTAAGGCCTTGCATTTCTTTACTCCCTGTCACACATCAAACTATCTCTGGGAAGACACGCAGCATTTTTTTCTAGGTCATACTTTGTGTTCACCTATAGGGATTGCTGAAAAGCAAATGTTCTTGCTGAATATTTTTTTACCTAGACATCATTAGAGTAAAAGTGTGTGGCAATCTAATTATCTCACTCCATGATCCCAGGTACCATCAAATACCAGATAGCCAAAGACATTAAAATATTGTCAGTATCACCATCTTTAAGTTTCCCAAAATTAAGTGTACGTCACTGCGCAGTGACAATGGGATAACCACGGAGGGATAACTCAGGAGGATAGCTCAGCGGCAACGCGCTCGCCTTGGAGGCAAGACGACACAGAACAACACAGGTTCGATCCCCGGGTCCACGCTTAGAAACCTCTCGGTATTAAGCACATTATAAATAACCTATCATATCATATCATAGCCAAGTCTGAAGGTAACTAACCTGCAGATTCACCACCAATACTACAAACACTGCCCAACCTTCCAACGACTTGCTCTGATACACAACACTGAGTCACAACGATCCATGTGCTACAGCCACAATCTATCTAGGTCACTTTAAAACACATTCATTAAGTTTCAGCCACAATAAAACTATGCAGCACTGGTCATTGTAAATAACTTTCATAAAACTGGAGCCAAAACCCATGTCATTAATGGTTACTGTAATTAGCTTTCAAGCTAAACAAATAAAGAAGGGGCACTCATTCAATACACAATGGGAAGTGATGTCCTAGGAACTGGTCCTATCTCTAAATGAAATATGCAAATTTGATCCAATTGGCCTTTCATAATTGAAGAAAGTGGACAAGACAAATGGTGATTTTACCATTCAGGAAATGAATCATTAGAACATGAAAAAAATCATCAACTCATGAAGAAAAGAAACACGTTAGGCGGTTTTACAATGAAGTTTCTCACAAAGAATAAAAGGCACACATGTTTTAAACCTAAGAATCTGTATTTCCCTACATAGCACAATCTCAATATGAGACCTTCACTGTAATTTCCATTGGGCCTCGGGGAGACTGTGTCCGTTTCAGGCTGGTGAACATGCGGTCCTAGATTCAAATTGTGGCTTTGGCTGCCATTGGTCATCAGACCATTAATTTAAATTGAAGTCCCCTTGTTGATTTTTGTAACTACCAGACTCAAAAACAAGGTGAAAGGGGTCTGCCCTCGTAAAAAAAGGTGGGCAGCCACTGTACAACTGTTTATACCCACATGTGTGCCCTACACAATCTATGCCATTAAGAATAAAAGTGACTGTAACTCACTTTCATGAAGATGTGAACACAATCTATGCCGGTGTGGTGATTTTAAATCACTTTCATGAAGATGTGGACACAATCTATGCCGATATGGTGACTGTGAATCCATCATAAAGCGGTGGACACAATCTCTGTCAGTAACAGTCACGGAAATGCACTTATTTTCATCCTCCCTGTCAAAACACAGCATACATTTATCTCTCTTGCATGCACGGGCGCAACACTCTCAGTTTATCTCGTTCTCTCACACACAGGCACATACGCCTACACACTGGGCCTCATTCCGAGTACGGCGCTAACCAATGGCGCTATTAACGCCTTGGTTGACGCCGTACCCGGACCGGCAGCGCCTTGGTGGATGGCGGAATTACCGCCCCATTCCAAGGTTGGCGGGGCGGTAATTCCCCATTCACCAAGGCTCTTCCCCATTCCCAAATGAGCCCCCATAGGGCTCAATGGGAATGGGGAAGATGCAAATAACGGTGACCGTTCATTACGGTCACCGTTATTGGCTTGGAGGCCCCTTTGCGCCCTCAACTTTAACACCTGCTCAAAGCAGGCGTTAAGGGCGAGGGCGCAAAGGGAACTCGGAGTATGGCGGTAAGGGATCACCGCCACCGGTCTCGTTACCGGTGGCCGCTATCCCTTACCGCCATACTCGGAATGAGGCCCACTGTCTGCAGCACATTCAAACACTCAAGCATACAAACACTTATTTTTTAACTTATCCTGGTGGTGGTTCAACTTTAAACGTTGCTTCTTCATAGTCTCCAGTCTGGGGCCTGGGTAGGTGAATGGGGTGTCCCCCGCTCCGTATGTTTGGTAGTGATGGCCTTTGGGGCTAGCGTGGGTGTCCCCCGCTTCCAGAGGTTTGGAGGCAGGTGACGGGAAAAAAAAAGAAAAGCCCCTGCAGCATCAGATCCGACCCGCATAGGAGGGACGGATTGACGCAGCAGGGTCAGAAGATTAGCAGACGGCACAAAGTAAAGTATGGGATGGGTGGGGGAATGCATTGGGCCATGGGGGTCTAAGATTGTCTGGATTTTGCAACGGTCAATTCAGCACGAAAAATTGTGCCACTGCTAAATCGTATGCATCCTCGATAGAAGGTGTGTGGAAATTGATACTAGAGATATGGGAAGATGAGGACAAGAAACAGAGGAAAGAAATATGAGGATGAGAGTAGAAGAGAAGGACAGAGAGAGGCAGAATTTGAAAGCCGAATGATGGGGAACGCCAAAGGTTTAAGGAGGGGAGAGAAATGAGTGGGGATAGAGAGCGAGAGAAGTGAAAAACCAAGTGAGTGAGACGAAAGAGAGAAGAGGGACCAAGAGCAGCGAGACTGGGGATGGTGAGAAGAGAGGAGTAAGAAACATTCAGTGAGAGAGTGAATTGGTTAAAAGGGAACCTTGGGCATATTTAACATTATCTCTGGGAAAATGCCTTTGAATGGGTTGTATGACCGCGTGTCTTCATCTTATTTAAAACTTTATTGTTGGCATTCGCTGGTCCTCCTTGAGGAATGCAGATACACTGCAATTTCTTTGACGTGTTTGGCCCATTGTAAGCCCGTTCAAAACGTTAGAGACACCCATTTCCACAGGTGCCTCCCTTCGTGTGGTAGCGTCTGTTCAGCTGTGATCGGGTGCTCTTCTAGATCGCCAGGTTTTTCACAAGCAGGCGCAATGGTGACGTCATTATTTTTATTCAGCCTTTTTTGTCACTGGTGGGGGAGAGGGTGCTACTTTGGGAAGTAGGTAAACATAATTTCCTTATGATCAAGAGGATTGGGTAACCCACCTTAGCGGTAGCAGAGGTACGGATTTGAAATATGGGTGCCAGATGGCATCATGAGGGTGCTGCTCGCTGAAATCAGAGTGCACTGAGACACCAGGTGTACACCTGCATAAAATGGGCACAACACATTGTTATTCTATCTATCTATCTATCTATCTATCTATCTATCTATCTATCTATCTATCTATCTATCTATCTGTCTATCTATCATTTATATGTCTACCCGTCTGTCTGTCTATCTATCTTTATGTCTGTCTGTATTTGCCTTCCAGTCTAATCAATCTATCTATCTATCTATCTATCTATCTATCTATCTATCTATCTATCTATCTATCTATCTATCTATCTATCTATCTATATCTATTCTATCTTTCTATCTAAATACCTCTATCCATCTGTCTGTCTGACTTTCTATCCGGTTGTCCTCTAGTCCATCCTATCTATGACAACATTAATTCTCCATTTGAGACATCATATGGTTTTGAAGAGGGGACATGTCAATCTCTTAAGCCTCTTTAAAACATTAAACAGGTGGTTTATATTTTAAAGGAACAACGTGGTAACCAGCCGAGCCGCTTTCAGAATTGTAAGACGTGTTTTTTTGGTTCTACCAAATAATATGGCATAATATGCTTTGCATTACACGAGTTGCAACACCTTTGAACATTATTGTTACAGAGTACATTCCGGTTTCATGCATACGTGCGATGGAGCGTATCCTTCACACTACAATGGGGCTGGGCAATTTTTCAACCGATAATGGGAATTTGACAAGGATGTTTCCACCAACCAAAAGGTGCTAAATGTTTTTGCAGGGGGCAGTCGGCGCAAATGCCATTTTTACACTTGTCAAAAGATTCAGATGTCATTTTTGCAATTTCAGGTTGGTGCACATTTTGGTGCACATTTGCTTCTCGGAAGGGCAAAATTGCCCCTCGGTGTTGCACTGCTAGTGAACCAACCCCATACGATGTATTTTCAGTCACCCCAAAAACATAGGCCTATTTACTGCTAATATGCTCATGTCTCATACTGGGGAAACGGCTCTCGGCGCTTTATTCAGAGTAACATGCCCATGTCAGGGGTCGTGCTTGCAGCCCATCCTTCTGAGAAACTTTATTAAGTTATATCGGTAAAAGAAGGGAGTGTAAACGCTTAGTCTAAAGTGTTCTTTTCCCTTTTGCTAGTTACATGAATATTTAAAGGGAGGATGTTGACAGATGTCCAAAGAAACCTGGGGGGGTTAAACACAGCAGCTGTGCATCAGCCTGGAACACGAGTGCTGAGTGCTTTTTTGCGAGCTGTCCACACAGTGCTGAGCTAAGATACCAGCGTGAAAGAGCCCTGTTGTCTACCGAGTCAGCAATTGACTTTTTGCAGATTGCATCCGCAAAGATATATAATAATTGCTCTATAAAGTAACTGTATGCCATAGAAACGATTAAGTGGCATTAATAATGTAGGCCGCAAGTGTGGAGCAGCTTGGATGCCGCTTCCGTTTAGTCTGGAGGATGAGCGCGGAGGAGTCTTCGCTGAAGGTTATCCTCCATGGCCCTGGAGGAATCAATGAGAATCAAAACAGTCAGGAATGGTTCACGTAAATGCAAGAGGCCTCCGTGTGAGGGAAATGGATGCCTTCCTGGAGGATGGGACTCGGGTCACCTTCTGGGCCGCAAGCGATGAGCTGAAAGGCGAAGACGCTAAGAATAATCCATTTCTGGTGATTGCAATTTATTTTATTACTGCATTGAGGAATGGCAAAGCGGTGAAGCTGCTTCAATAGATTGTAAGTTCCTGAATAAGGCCGGGCAGCATGCCTGCAAAGCCTGACGCGTGTCCATGTAAAAACACTTGAAGGCGTGACACACACACAGGAGCCAGTCCATGCCTAATCAGGCCACATGTCTGTGGTTGACAGTGGTGGCGTGCACAGGTGGCATGATCATGTCAGACTGCCACAGGAGGTGAACTCATTCCGCAATGAATGGTACAGGTGGAGTAAAAAAGATGGAAATATTGCCACCAATTTGCCCCAGTGGTTTATGTTGTTGCTATAGACCCAGGCCGCTCATCCACAGACACTCACGTACATGCGGTAAGGAACACGCGGATACGTCTGTATGCTTCAGGGTCCCGGCGACTAATGAAGCCCGCGGGTTCCGCTTTATTAAACCTGCATGCGTGAGCCGGAACGTGGCTCGCGCATGGGTACAAACATGTGTTTCAATACGCAACAGTTTAGAGGTAAGAGCTTATTTACTCGCCATTGACCTCTTACTCCCTCAACTGGAGACCAAAGGTGCACTGCACTGACTAGTCCCAGTAAGGGTAACACACACAGGTGGCGTTACTTGCTTCGTTCGCAGTAGAGGAGTCCTAGCATTTCTGGCCAGACTGCTTCTGGGCGGCTGCGTTTCGACTCATTTGCATGAATCCTTTCTGCAAGGGCTCAGCCAGGCTAAACAAGGAATGGGAATGCTGCCTAGGTTATCCCGAATGCCATAGAAGCATCATTTGGTCGCCCAGTGCTGAGTGGGAATTTCCTGCCTGTACCTAGCGATTCAAACTACACCTCGCTCATAAGCCCCAATGAGGTTGCAATGCACCTGGGGTGCACGTGCCGACTTTTGCAGATGGGCCATGGTCTAGCAGTTAGGCCAGATTCATCCCATTTGGGCGTGGCCGTACTAGTTCACATAAAGTTGGCCCCAGAAGAGCCACATGTGGTTTGCATTTCTGCTGGAAGCGTCAGTGATTTGCGCTTGCATCACATGCTTTCTTGTTCTCTGCAAATGGGTGTAGATTCAGCTAGCCAGCACTAGTACCTACTGAACGCAGACGCTTCTTTGAGCGCTTGTAGTGGGACCAATCCTCCAATGACCTGCAACGTGCACGTGGTCTCGCCAACCAATGAGTAAACAGATAACAATCATACTCAGATAACAAATCTGGACCCCAAACGAGGGCACTGCTGTTTGGTGATGCTGAGCAGGGTCCCAGGGCACCATTAGCCCCCCGCAACGCCAGCTCGGGGAGTCTTTCAAGGTCTCCTCCGAGCTGGCGTGGTGGGAGAATGCGCGGCAGGTGCCCTACTGAAATGATATGTGTGCGATTTCAAGAGCGGGGCACATTTATTAACAATAGGGCGCTGATGTTTTTGCATTGGCACCTATTGAAAAATGTGGTGCGCCTCCTCTCCCACATGACCTGGGGCACGTGGAGGGAGGTGGGAGGGCACAATATTTTTGTTTTGCTGCCTGAGGCGCTGCCGCCACTGAGGCCGGTCCTGATGCTGAGCGCTATATACAGTCGTCACACTGTATGCACAGGGACCTGCGACCTTTTGCACTTCAGTTATGTTAAAAGTACACTTTTAAAGATGTAATCAACTATGAGCTGTCTTTTTAGGTCAAATAACTTGATAAATACATGTAATATCACATGAAATAGAAAAGGGACACTCTGAGTGCGCTGTGGCTGGTTGTGGTGCCCTGTAACCTGGACTTTACGGGAAGTCACCATTCAAATAATGAGTTGGGGGGTACAGAAGGAGAAATAAAATCTCTGGATGGTCGAAACTAAATGGGTGTTAAGTTTAGGTGTACACATCTTTGCGATTGGAATAAGACATATGGACGTGTCCCCTCTTGCAATGTAACAGTGTAAAAAGAATATGAATGTGAATGTGCCTCCCTTCTTTTTATTTTACATGCTGAGGCTTAGAATCCTGCAGACATGCCCGTCTTTACATGGTTATCAGGTTTAATTACGGTCTGCGTGATCCTTATAGTTAGAAATGGCCTCCTAGTGAACTGGCTGGCAGCTCATGCAAGCATGGTTCTTTATTCACTTAGATATTAATAATAAAGGGATTGAGACAGATATAGAATTTTTAGAATTTGAATACTTGAATGCTATAGGGCAGGGATCATGAAGTCCCTTCCTCTATGGACAAATCTACACCAGACACTCCACACAAAAATACAATTTAACATGTGGCACATCGGGGCAAGACCACCTGGGACATTCTTCCAAACTCTGTGGGTCTTGTTGCCACCTGCTATTGCCCTATGCCAAAATTATCTAGATGGATTCCAGCAAAGTGGCAATTTCAATGTAGAGGTTTTTACCCAGGCTGTGCTTATTATGCAATGATGATTTCAATATATGGAGCTGATGGACGAGCAAGGCATTGCCCACCATCGCCATAGTATCAAGGTGAAAGATAGGCCCTTTTGTTGATTAGCTGCTGTTGATGTCTGAGAGGCTATTTGGTAGTTGTGTTTGATTGTTAAAGGGCAACGGCCAGCAGAGTGTTCTAACATTAGTGGGAACCAGGTTATTCAGCCGCGGGTAATGTTGTCCCATTTTAGGTAGCCATGGTTCGAAATCTATGATTTAGTTCGTAGGCATAAGAAAAACCTGGACATATCAGGCAATGACTCAATTTCGCCGAAAGGCAAAACTCCTTTGCATCACAATTGCAAGGAAATATAGAGATATTCATTAGTACATCATCACCTTGACCTACAACATTGGAAGGAATCAAAGAGCGCAGAAGCCTCAGAACAAGAGCATTGGCTCAAAGCACCTGTCAGGCTGACTTCGAACCCAATAAATCATATGCAACTTCGTACTTAAAATTCTGACATATGCACAGTGTGAATGTATCTGTGTATGTACATGTCTATGAGTTTTACACCAGCCTATGTGGGAGGAATGGTCCAGTGCTTGCTCTGGTAATGAATAGAGGGTGACACTTGACCATAGTATTGGCAAAGTTTCATAGACAGGCAAGCTGAATGGAACAAAGAAACTCTTAAAGGTTCTTCTGAAGGCAATGTCCTGGGCTGTGGGGTAAAATATAGCTCCTGAATGCCAGATATAAAGAGGCCAGGTTGATTTGTAAAGTCCCATTGAAGTCTAAAACCAGCACAAAAATGGTGATGTCAAACATGAGCCCTATTTAACTAAACATAGGTCTAAATCTCAAAGGAAAGAAAGTGAGCGTACATTTCAAAAGTGCAAAGATATGCACAATGTATTTCAGCAAGGAAAATAAATACATGTGGCTGACAATGCTGTTTTACTAAATCCATGGAAAGCTACACTTTCTCCTTAAAGAGAAAAATAGCAGTGTGTATATTATCTTTAATGTAATACCAGATTGTGCTCCAGTAATCTCAAGTGAAACTAGGTTTATTGCAATTATAGGAAATAAAAGAACTTCCTTTTTCCTCATCTAAATGACAGTATGCAGAGAGAAGTACCTACTAGACTTTCAATGTTCGAACATGGTTTTCTCATATAACTGCCCTATCCATATGGACAATCCAGAAGTGATACTCATGTATTTTGCATCTGTGAGATTAAGTACATTAAACATGGATATAAGGCCCAGGTGCCCTATAAAATGTCATGTAAAATGCATTGTGTGTGAGTTTAAAAGCCATTTCTTGCAGAACTTTACCAGCACCCAGTAAGTTCTCCTGAAAATGAAACTTAACCTCCAAGATCTTTACTCTGCTGGTCCTGGAGAGGGAGGTCTGGTTGTCAACCATCAATCAGGTCCATTGGTTAAAGAAATATAAAGAAATACACTGCCTAGATTTCAACCTAGGTGAATGTTCATTCAGCAGAAGTGAACTTGAGGTCACAACTCCCATAAAATTTACATTAGCATTGCAGACAGGGCCATTACAGGCCAAGAAGAGATAGGCGAAGATAAACATGATCCAGCCTCTGGCTGATCGCATGCTTAAGGAGAAATTAAACTTAAGGGAACAAAGGAAAGGCTGGAGTTTAGTTAATGGAAAAATAAATATTATTGTATAAAAATGGTAGTGTATATGCCACAACGGTCATTGCAGACTTTTATTAAGCGTGACAGTAACCCCATTTCAACCATGCTAAAATGTGTTTTGTGTGATAAACATAACAGAAGTTATTGATGAAAATGTGATTTGGGCCTTCCCTTGATTCCGAGAGATTTGAAAGTTGGTGTAAGGGTTGAGGACAAAATTAACATGGGAACTATGACGTGGCATATTTTTCACTGATACGGCTCCTGAGTAAACAAAGAAAAATTGTATCTCTGCATAAGTGGGGCGTGCCGACTTCAGATTAGCATCATCTGATTTGCCTTAAAATCTAGTTCTTAAACATATATTCATACACATAAAGATTTGAAAAATTAGGCTACTTGCCATGTTGATAGATTTTGAGAGTTTAAACAGGCAAAGCCCACATGTCAGTTTGAGATGACAAAGCATTCTCCTCCCACAGCTTTCCTCACTCACACCGTTCATCTCCTTATCCTATTAGCATACAGGTGGGGGGTGGGTATAGAAAACCAACCAATCCCTTTTGCGGGAATCATGACAAGTTTGTGCTGTCATTTCCCGTACAAGTAAACCAGTTTGCATCAAAACTGTTTTTTTTTTCACTTAATCCAGCAGGTAACCTGCTGCTGAACTCTTGCGAGAAACACCCAAGCAGAGAGGCCCCAAATCTTGCATTGGAGATAGGGACCAGGAGACAGAAGCTGACTGGGACCCTGTGGAGGAGCGAGAGGGGACAATCCTTGACTGACACCCTTGCTGCCCCAGAGATGGCCTGCTGTTTCCTGATGCCAATTTCAAGGCCTCTCCTGTAAGTAAACTATCCCCAAAGCCGTAGATTGTGTAGGCTCTGCATATTCAAGCATTGTTTTAGTTATTTCCCCATAGCAAAATATCCTGTTTGTCTGTGTAGATCCTTAGCATATTTAATTAAAGTAAATCAATTAAATCCCCTATAGAAATCACTGGATGTGTTTTGTTAGCATTCATAATTAACAAGCTCTTCCCAGTGTGTTTTGAGCCGGTATAGACATACAGATTTGCCAAAAGAATGAATTCCAAAACCCTGTTTCCAAGTGAGGGTGCAGGGTGCAAAACGAAATTCCCCATTGATCCCCTTCATTTTAAATCAGAAATGTGAAGCCTTGTATTTCCTTTGCGTGTGTGGTGGGAAAAACGAAAATGCTCCCTTGTTCCCATTGTGCTCTGACCCAAACCACAAAGCCATGCCTGTTAGTTTTTTAGGGGTGGCAAAACACATTTTCCCATTGGTTTTCTTTCCCTCGTATTGCAGCTGTGGTAATAAGTGAAAACATGATTTTTCCCTTTGTAACTCTTTTTTCCAAAGAGTGCATTTTATTAGAATCCCAAAACGTTTTTCCCATTGTGTTACCACTCTCTGCCACTGACTTTCAATTCTGAAAGGCCAAGTTTAATTGATGTTTGGACGATGGGGGGTTGCTGGGAGAAATGTATTATAACCTAATCAGCAATCTCTGTGTTTTTTTAATAGTTATTTTTCTGCAATGGTGAGGGTGATTGGAAAAGGAAGCTGTGGGAAATTGTGGCTGCATATCTCAGTATTATCTCTGTGTGAGTGCTGTTACGGAATACATTTTTGTTCTTGTGTTGCCATAGCATTGGTGGCTAATGTTAGTCTGTCAAATTTGGTTTAAATAAATGAATACATCTATTTTCTTACTACACACTGGCCTGGTTCCTAGTCCATTGTGGCACCGGGTAGTTGTTGGGGTTGCGTGCGAGACGAGTTGGAGGCCTTACCAAAGTGAACATTAACAAACTGATAGTGCTTTGTTGTGCGTCACCTTGATTGGGGGAAAGGAACTCCCTGAGTTTAGTGTGACCGCATAATAAAACGCGACAAGACCCTCCTCAAAGGAAGCTGTTATGCTGGCCAGGATCCTTATGAGGATGGTTATAGAAGACTGCACCAATGAAGGGAACTCGCTCTTCTGGGAGTTACTTGACACCCCATACTTGTGCAACCATATCTTCCTGAGCTTTGGACATCTACGCCTGTTAAACAAAGTCATTAGTGTGATCCTGGTTTCCACAGGGGTGTTAAGTCAGCTTATCAGAGCCCTACACTTCTGGGGCGGTCCGCTCCTATAGTTGGATGAACTGCTGGAAAGAAAGGGGTTGACCATTTCCAAGAGCATAGGTTTTGGGGTGAATAGGGCATTGGGTTGGGTGGCGAAGCAACTGCAAACGTGTACGAGGTAGAATGCAATCCCAAAGACATTCGGGTGATGGAACAGTGGGGAAGGAGGGCTTGGCAAAGAGCAGCCTGACAATCATAGCCAAGTGGCTGAGAGAAAAAGCCCAAGATCCTTCTTTTGTCCACACACAGACACGACTCATCAAACCGGCGACCAGCAAACCTGATTTTCTCCAGGAGTGCCTGTCTGAGATTTTCACAGATGTGAGCCTCTGCTCAACAGCGTCGCCTCCTGTAATGGAAATGGAGGGGCTCAAGAAATGCACCAAGTACTTGCTTCGCAAGAGGCTTTACTAAAGGCCTGTGTGGTAGTTACACATCGTTTTTGCTCTGCTGCTCATCCCCTGCCTATGCTCACCAACAGGCATCTTGCTCTCTTAATACTTTGCCGCAATCTATAGCTAAGTTTACAACTTTTAAGGCATTTTTTAATTCCACTTGCTATTACAGGTGACAGCACCATCTATAAACAGGCCCCACTCACTTGCCTTCACAGTTTAACACCACTTATGAATACATTGGAAATAGAACAGGGGCTTGTGATCCCACCTCATAGTGCTTCTTTTTACTTTCATATTAAACTGTCTTCAAAAGATAAAATGAAAAGACAAAGTTGTCAGAATCTCGTGTTATCAAATACTGCCTGTTTTATCGCTCCACCGAGATTAGCGGTTTTGCAAATCGGCACCTTGTTAATGGAGTTATCACCTCCACCAACAAGCAGGTACTGGTCAGTAGCTTTGGAAGTAAGGGGCTTTGGAAGTAAGGGGTGGGATGGCAGCCTCCCAGCCATTGCTGAGTTTCAGAATGGGGTCTTTACCACACCGGAAAAGACGCTGCTCTGAGCGTCCTCAGAGAGGGAGGCCACCATCTAGACAGCTGGGTAGCAGGTGAGTGTGCCCCCCATTCCCCCTGACTCTTCCTCCCCACTGCCAGCCCCCTTTTCCACACCTTAAACATCCCCCACAACCCTGCCCCACTTACCTTTTCCTGCCTCGTCCATCTTCGTTAACTAGTGCTCCCACCGCATCCGCAGCGTGTGAATGGCCACCATGGAAAGGGAGAAAGGACTACCTGCACTTCTCTTCTCCTCGATCCATGGGTGACACCTTTTTTGTATTTTTACCTCTAGTTGAGAAACGGTCAACATGCCGTTTCTCAACTTGAGAAAAA
Source organism: Ambystoma mexicanum (assembly GCF_040938575.1). NCBI lineage: Eukaryota > Metazoa > Chordata > Amphibia > Caudata > Ambystomatidae > Ambystoma > Ambystoma mexicanum. The sequence continues at coordinate 545,650,189 of NC_090939.1, forward strand.
TAAACTATAGATTGGTTAGGTCAGCACAAGTGGTGTATGGGGGATTGTTACCCCCTGTTTAAGAAGTTGGCCTAAATAAAGTTCAGATAGGGTAGAAGTAAGTAGGGTACTGGTTATGGAAACCAGTATCTGCATAAAAGACAGGTTCTTTTTGATTGTTTTAAAAAATTCCTTTAAAAATGTTTGCTATTCTTGTACTTATAAGGTCTTTTGTTGACCTTTTGTTTTCAACATTTATGCATTATTGCTATTTTATTTTAGGATTTTTACATAGGACCAATCTAGTCAGGTTTTCAGGCTACAAACAATGAAAATGTATGAGTCAAATATACATATACTGAATTTAAGTGAAGATAATTTGAATATGTTTTGGCCATTGTTTAGGCCTGGCTGGGGTTTTTAGTACGGGTGATTGGACTGATGTGCTCTTCCTGGGGGTATCCCACTTGCAAACTCTTTTTCTTGAGAACAAACTTGCACTTGCCACCAGCTGGCCACACTTTTTACTTATTGCTTATTTATTCAATTTATTTTACTGTCGATCCCATGTACTGCACTGCCCTCTCACCCCCCACAATTGCGCAATCTCAATTTCACCTGGCCTAGTAAGATCGTTGTCTCTGTCTTCCCTCTGTTCACCCTCCCTTGCCTCGTTGCGCCTTGAAACACTTGTGTATAGGCGCATTATAAATTCCATATCATATCATATCCAGCTGCACGCTTTGCCATCCATAGCAACGCGCAGACCGTTTACTACAAAAGCTCATTCAACTTACTTTTAAGGCTTCTGTACCGAACCAGCACCACCGAAATACTGGTGGACACCGTCCACTGCACTGCCTTGTTTTACTTCACAAGCCTATAATGAAAATGACATTCCGGCTTACACTGGACTTACTTTTTTCTTGCGAAATATTACTCCCAGGGGCTAAAACTCACTGGGCTAAAATGATTTGATTTTTCTTTTGCAGATGTTGCCATGGGTTTCTCAAACCCTGCGCTCAGGCTGACTAGCCAATAGCAGCAGTGTTCACCCTGATTCCCGCTTCTGTGGCGCGGGGACATATCTACCTTTTCCCCTGTCCTCTAGGGCTTCTCCCACTCAGCTGAGCAAGGAATTAACTCCACTTACTGAGCCAGGCTTCATACATTTTCTGGCAGCACGGTCATCAATCTCCCTTGACATAGGAAAACAATACACAAATAATCGTTCTGTTGCCAACACATTTATGAAACGTCGACATAATTGTAAGTTCAGGCAATTCACATAACGGCCATATAATCATTGGCAGAGGAAGAGGAGATATGAGTGGATGGTCTTAAAGAACCGGATGCACACCCTCCTCCACCCACCACAGAAGCAATGAATGTATTTTGACTGTGACCAATGAGGAGCTCTGGCACCAAACCTGCCTCAACATATATTATAAGGGACGTTTTTAGTAAAAATAAGCTTATTTTACTCAAGATCATATGGTGAAATATATGGAAAAGCAAAGTCAAGGAGTATTGCTCTACTTTTGTTCCCATACTGCTCCAAACGGGTGCTTTCCATCTGGGCACCTAAAGTGCTCTGGAAAAGGATTCATCCTTCGATAAATCTCCTGACCTGGGATACAAATCGCAGCATCAATGAGTGGTTCAGATCTGGGGTGGGGTGGGGGTACAATTGCTTGCACTGCTCCCTAGGCACTGCAGTATTTTTAAAACACTGGGCCAGAAGTGGGAAAAAAAAGCATGCAGCACTATTCTACAGAGCACTCTCGTGTGTTCCTCATGTCAAGTTACTGACGCTGCTGAATAACGTTGTGTTACTCATAGCTTTGCGGTGGCCACGTCCGGGTGACTGATATTTGGGTATGCAGTGATATTATCGAATAGAAAACAACAAATGAATGTTTAAACAAACCCAAAACATCTATTAAAAAAGGACACACATTTTTAAAATATACATATGTGGTTGGGAATGGGAATAGTAGTTTTTGTTTTTAGATGTTTTGTTTTCGTTCAAAATTCATTCTTTGTTTTATAATTCACTATAATCACATGCCACCTGAAATTTGCTGTCTTTTGCAATGCTAGAATTTGGTTGGATCTGAGGAAATGAAAAGCCCATGCCTGAGCCTCTGTAAAATACGGCACCCAAAGTGATCAGCTGGTACAGTTGCTTGAAACCTTATTTCATAAACTGCGCCGAGCTCTGAGCCAGTTTGTCTGTTTTCTTTATAGATATAAACACACTTAACATTAGATGGCTGAAGCGACAGCCGTGTGTGGACAACGGGAATACTACGACCTGTGGAATGTCCTTCAAAAGGTGTCAATAGTGGGCGTTTAGAAAGGAGATGGGTGTAGATGGCTCAATGCTGTGGGGACCAATGGCTCTAGCAGATGATCGTTTGATGCATTTTCATACACTGTTTCTGGTTTTGATAGTGTAGTTGTAAAATAGGGATTTTTAAGCCCATATTACTCTGTACACTGGTAAATGCAGAGTCTCATTTAGGAGGGGGGAATACACCTAATATTATACTTGTTTTGCTCAACATGTTACTCTACGGATGTATATGTTGTCTAGTTTGTTTATTATCTGATTTTTGGGTATTGCAAGAAATCAGTATAAAAAAGAGTGTTATTTTAGACATGTGTTTTTCCACTTTGGCAAGACTATCACTTGCTTTCCATGGTTCCAACCCAAACCCACCCACATCACTCCTGTGATTCCTCCACCCACGAGGTAGAATCCCTCAGTATTTGTTTTCCTCCCTTTCTAGCACTTGTAATTGGTATTTTCAGAAATTCGCTATACAAAACACAACTGACACAGAAGCTGGACAGATGTATCCCAGGCCCATGACACGTGTGTCCCTCACCAAAGTCTCTGCATCGGCCTCCGTTACTGCTAAGATTTTAATGGTATAAGGCACAGGACCGTTTGATAAATCTTGTAATGTGCAAACAAAGGACAGAGGATATGGCAAGGGAAATGTGCACAGGATCACACAAATAGTAACTATGTATTAAACAACATACACATAGGAAGGTGATATGAATACAGATATATGAACAGGGATGTGGGGTAAGCACATAGATGCTCTCAACGATTACAAGAAAAGTCAGCAAGCTCCTCGTCACATTTGCATTTGCAGGTTTCTGTCAGTACTAAGCCTACATATAAGACAAGCCATCACAGGGTCGATGATCGATCCCCTTGATGGCATTATATAAGGCAATTTAAAGACCAAAACCAGGGGGACCGGAATCCCCCCTAGAAGGCCAGAAAAGCCTACAAAACTGCCGATCAAACAGAGCCCCAGAACAGTTATAACAGCAAAGGAAGGATACATTAATGCATAAACCCCTTGACAAGGGACAAGTAGCAATAGTGTTTACCAGAATAGAGAGGAAAAACAGCCCACCAAATCCAGCAATCAATAGGGAACTAAGGGTGAAGTGCAGGGGAAACCAGTAACAGGGTTCAAGAAGGAGTCAGGGAACAGAGTGGGAAAAACACACTCAAAAATCCAGTAGGTCCCCGTTACCAACCAGGAAGGGAAAGGGAAATAAAATAGAAATTATTTCAGGGAAGGGTTAAAACTATAGAACACAAAAAAACTGGGCTGCACAAGAAAAGAAAAGCAATGGATAGTGCTGACTGCAAAACAGAGGAAGGCCGTAAAAAAATCCAGGAATCAGAAAATACTAATAAGCACACTGGAGCTAGGAACAAGAAACAAAGAATAACGAGGCAGGAACAAGGATCAGGCTACAAACAAGAAGACTAAAATAATTACCAGTGTTGGACTGAAGCAAACTGAGGCGTTTAAAGCTGACTGATCATCACATGCCCCAGGTGTGATGTTTACTATTACCTGTTAGCCACATGTGCTCATTATCCTCCACTCTACCATGTCCTGCTAGGGTGGAGATGAAGCCGTGGGCATGGCATTCTGGGATTCAGAGTCTTTTCAAGAAAGATATAGTACTAGCTGTCAGAAATGCTTGGGGTCTGATCCCTACGTACAGATGTCCTGCCTTCCAAGTTTGCAGACCTAGAGGGCAAACCCAGTGACAAATGAGGCCTTGAAAAACACTCTGCTTTTGTCTTGCATGGAATTCAAGTGTTTCAATGAGTGGTCAAATCTCGAACTGAAGCATGGCCTGCAATGCTGTGACATCAAGGCAGTGCACAAGCATTCCCTCAAGCTGTTGGAGCCAAAGCACAGAGAGCAAAGGACACTATTGTGGGCCTAAGTCAGCCTAAGTCAGCCTAAGAGCAGTAGGGGGCTTCTTCTGCCAAGTTATTGCACAAAAAAGGGGACTCAATGTGACATTTTGTGGACCTTCCATTGGGCTCGCAGTATACTTGCGTCGCTGCATGGTAGTAGGCCACACTGTTCAAAAACTAGCATTTCTTAGCGAAGACTATTTTAGCGTAGCGTGGTATAAATAACATAAACCCAAATTGGAATTTGGATTTGTTTATATTGTAAAAAACACATTTTTTTAAAAATAAATTTGGAATTGTGTAAGGTTTCATTTTTTTATTTGGCACAACTAGAATCAAATATATAAAAATACATAAAGACATAAATAATAGCATAACAAAGCATAGCAGAGAACGTAACAAAAGTAGTAATTTCTCAGCTCAATGATTGACTCTGTTGCCATTAGAGATCTTTGCATTGGCTTATGGAATTCCAGGGGTCTGCAACATGCAACTATCCAGATGTTTTGGACTATAACTCTGAGGATAGCTCAGGGGCAACGTGCTTGCCTTGGAAGGAAGATGACACGGAGCAACTCAGGTTCGATCCCCAGGTCTGTGAATAGAAACCTCTGGGTATTAAGTGCGTTATATGTAACATATTATATCATGTCATATGACTTTCATGATTGGCTAGGACTGACAGGAGTTATAGTCCAAAAATCTGGCGTGAAGGCATTCAGACCCCCTTTATATTGAAGAAGTTCAGACTCTGACCCTGACCTGAAGGTGGGGCGGGTTAAAACCCCTAATTAAATGAACTAATTGGAATAATTTTGTATACCCGCTCCTGGGATTTCCTGGTTTTCACCAGTGGGATTCTTAAACTCTTATAGAGTCAACTCCAAGCTATTCCATAAGAATGCAATAACTGGGTCCTCTATAACTTGAAGGATGGTGTCTAATCATTACAGTCAGCAATTGGAATATTCCTGCCTTCAATATGACCCCATGCACAGCACTTCATATCTAAGAACTACTTTCCATGAACAATAAAACACAAATAAAATCCACATAACATACAAGTATTTATGTAGGTTGCAAACACATTTTGCTTGTGCTACTGAATATCTCTGTGACGTCTTCCCTTTCTGAGGGGGGGGGCGTCCAGCATACATGATATGATATGATTATTCTGCCATTCAGATGGGACACTGGCACGATACACAGATAACCAAGAAGAGTTTGCCTTACATTTCTTGCAATCTGACCATGCTCCCAGGGACGTATGTGCACTGCCATCATAAGTGGAGTGACACGCATACATAAGATATGTAAGGCTCTCTCGGGGAGAACTGGAAAGTATGGGTTAAGTGCTTACCATGTAATTATATAAGTGTGCAGGGTCACTCGTTCATTCACTAAGTGCAGCCCATCGGGCCATTAAGATAGATCAGGGGTTTAATGCATCCCCTGCATAAATCTCCGTGTAACCAGAAGGTCAAAAGTTCAAATCCTGGCGGGGCAGATTTATCCTTTCATCATTATGAGGCCAAACAATGGAGCACTGCTGGGTGATGGCTGCAACTGCTCCTATTTGGCGCTCTGAATTTCACCAGAAGGCACCAGTATTATTGTGACACATATTGGCTATTTACATTAAATGACCTCAATGTACTATAGAATGTTAGGATTCGAGGATTAGATTAAGACACTATGCAGCGTCCTCAGATTTTCATAGAATCATGAAAATGACATCCTGTTGCTTCCGCTCTGTGCCCTCGCCAGATCTGCACGACCTCAGGTGGTCATGTCTTCTCAATGCAAGCAACAATTCTTTGGAATGTCCTACATTGGTGGCTAATCAGAGACATCTTGAAATTAAGATGTAATTTGGAACTTTGCTTTCCATCAGAAGGGTTTGAGCCCTAAATACAGGTGTCCTTCCTTCCGATTTTGCAGACCTATGGGGCAAACTCAGTGACAAATCTGGCCTTAAAAAACACACAGCTGTTGTCTTGCATGGAATTCACGTGTTTCAATGAGTGATCACATCTCGAACTGAGGCATGGCGTGCATTGCTGCGACATCAAAGCAGTGAACAAGCAAAGGGAATGCAACACACATCACTTTCATTCGTCCTCTTACTGCACACTCAGGGCCTCCCAACTCCCCCGTCCATGCCCCCAAGGGAAGAAGTGGAAGGATGGGTGCTGGTGTCAAGGCTGCTTCCATCTTCTCTTGCTTCCTGCACGTATCCACAGACCTGAGGAGAGTGGTGGCTGTGAATGTGCTGCACTGGTGCCTCCAGAGTTTCTTGGCCTCCCCCTGTTTTGCATTCACCTGGGACACGGGTGTAAATGTGAAGGCTGTGGCAGCACCCCCACAGCAGTATCCTGCCAGTGGCGTAACACAAAATGTGGGGGCCCCCCTGCGAGCCATTCTGAGGCCCCCCCACAACTCAGCAACAAATCACGGTTCGTGCTACACACTGGGCAGGCCTAGATTATCACGCTTGCACAATACGCATGAACGTGCTGCTGAAGGGGTATGCTGCACACTGTACTAGGAGAAAGATATAAATATGTGTTTTAATGCAATATACAGCACACTTTGAGAATAATCGGCTAAAAAGCCAGAGTGTTTGCAATTGTTTTGTAGGGTAACACCAATCCAATACACGCTAGTCACCAACAGTGCACAGGAACATGAATGCTTTGCTATTAAAAATGTCATGGCACATTGAAAACAGGTCCCACTGGCTGCACAATGTAGACCAGTGTAGACACGTCCTAACACTACAGTAAAGCATGCCAGGCCACATTTAGACATACCTAGACTCATCAAGAAGAGAGCACACACTGAAGCCCGGTTCTCTGCTGCCTCCAACAACAAGGCCAAACTCTTTATAATCTGCATGGAACTGGTCAATCCTGTTGCGGGGTCCATCTCTCCTGTTCCCTCCCAGGCCCTCTGTATGGCTCTGGCCTTGCACTTCTGTGCTAAAACTCAGGACATCCTGTCAACTATCTCCTCTTCCTCTCCCTTTTCCTCTCTCGGCCTCCCTTTGGCCATCTCTACCTCTCCTCCTCCTTTTTCCTCTTTCTCTCTGACAACACCTGACAAGGTTTCTAGACAAGTCTGATCCATGAAAGTGTCATCCAAACAGCTGCTCCCCTGCTCCTCCAGAACCATCAAGGACCATATTGACACCCTTGCTGCACCTTGGCCGATTTCTGTAATCAGTCTTTCATCACTGGAACGTTCCCCTCTCCCAATAAGCACTCCCTTGTGCACCCACTCCTCAAGAAGCTGTCTGCCGATCCTACCTGTCCAGCAAACTATCGCCCAATCTCCATCACCCCTTTCCTGGGCAAACTCTTGGAAAAAAGCTGGCCATCTCCCAGCTTACTCTCCACATTGAATCTGTTGGTTGTCTCCATGACCATCAGTCTGGCTTCAGAGCTGCCAGAGGCACAGAAACTTCTCTACTGAACACCCGTGAAGATCTGCTCTCTAACCTTGATTCCAGTCTTCCTTCTGCCCTAGTCCTCATTGATCTTCCCTCTACTTTCGACACAGTCAACCACGCCATCCTGATCAATCCACTATGTGAGAACCTGGACATCAAGGATCAGGCCCTGTAGTAGCTGACCTCCTTCCTCTTGGACTGCCCCTACCAGGTCCAACTTGGTCCCTTGCTCTCCGCCACCTCTCTACCTGTGGCATTCCCCAGGGCTCTATCCTCTCACCCTGGTTTTTCAACCTCTACTTGGCCCCTTTGGCCCACCTGATCTCTACCTTCTCCTCTAACTTTCAGTGTTAAGCGGATGACACTCAGCTTTCCTTCAGGCTCCTTTCATCTCTTGCTCATTCCTGACTGTCTATCCGTGATTCAGGATTGGTGCACCTCCAACAATATCTACCTTAGTGCCATTAAGATGGTGATCCTTCTCATTGGGACCCCTTCCCCTGCGTTCCCTCTCTCACTCTGGCTGCCCACCTTGGGCCCTCTTCCTTCGCCATCCTGCAAGGCAAAAAACCCTTTGTCATCATCGACTCCATTCTCTTTTTCTCTCCTCGCATCTTGGATGTTGCCAAGAAGTCTCACTACCTACCAGCTGCTCCTCCTCAAAGGGAGTCTTCCCTTTCTCACTTTCCCCCAGAAGCTCACTGTCTCCAGAGCCCTGTTTCTCTCTAGGCTGGACTACTGCAACAGCCTCTTTCTCAAGCTGCCTTCCTCTACTCTCCGCCCTCTGCAACTAATCCAGAACAGGACAGCAAGACTTATCCTTGGCCACAAGCCCAGGGATCATATCTCTACAGCCCTGAAATCTCTCCACTGGCTCCCGGTGGTTGCAAGAATCAAGTTCAAGACCCTTTGCATTGTCCACAAGGCTTTCTCGGGTCGAGCCCACACTACATCCAACGTTCTCTTCCAAAATACCATTTTTTTCTAGCCCTTCCCCCGGCTACCTCCAACTCTCTAAGGGCTAGATGCTTCTTTAGGCAGAGAGTGGGGCTAGATCTCTCTCCTCTGCAAATGCCTCCCTCTGGAATGGCCTCCCTGCCGCTCTCAAACATGAGCGGACCACCTGATGTTCCGAAAGCAGCTCAAAACTTTCCTCTTCTCCTCTGCTTTCGCTCTCTCCCTCCCCTGCTGACCTACCTGTCTGCTGTACTGACTGGTTGCTTAGCGAGTCTCACTGAGCCCAGGCTCTTTCTTGATCAGTCACCCTTGCACTGCCTCCAGCCTACCACGTACTTAGGGACTGTCAATGTAACCCTACAGTCCCTTGTTATCCTTGCACTATCCAGAGCCGCATTGTCCTGGCTGCACTTGCAGCCCTGTTTTCCCCTCCCTTCTTCCTTGCACTTCCCCCCTCCCTTTCCCCTTGCATTTCTCATTCTCACACTTGCACGATTTGAATGACACATGAACTAGTAAGATCATTTGTCTTTTCCACCCTCTATCTTCACTCCATTGCTTGTTGTGCCAAGAAACACTTGTGTACAGGCGTGTTATAATACACTTATATCATATCATTTTATCACAGATACTCCAAAAAATATACAATGCTGCAGTAAGAAATGGCTAGACTGGCAGCATCCAAATGCCATTCTAGCCAGGTAATTACACTTAGCAGGTCTGCGCAGTAAAAAGAAAAGTCATACCAAACTGAGGAATAACTAGACTGGCTGCACCAAAATGCCTCTCTTGCCACTAATACCACATATCATGCCTGTTTAGCTTGGACATGGACAACCATTATGATTTATCGCACAATCCCACCGCCCACAGATCCCCTCTCCCTCTTATGCCCTACCCCAACCTCCAAAATCAGCTGCTTGTCCCTCTTCCTTGTCCCAGAACTTACGTTTGAGGCTCCTTGCCGCATAGGTAAGTACTGGGATGAGGAAGCGTGGCATTAGGAGTAATGAAGATACAGGTAGCTAAGTCAGGGATTACCTCCATGTACCTCTAGCTCATCCCATACTGCCTCATACACAAGTAATGCCTCATACACAAGTACAGGGACAAGGAAGAATAGGGCTAGAAGTAATGATGATTACCAATAAGTAATTAAGGCATTAAACACAAGTAGCGGCTTAACAATATTCAGTTGACTGGGCTGCAGCACTCACCCCCAGAAATGTTAGGCTATGTTGACTCAACCTGGCTGACTTTCAGAGAAGTTGCCGGACAGAACAGGAGACAGATGTTAAACGGCACCTGGGTTTCGCTGTTAACAAGGGCCCATCAGTTACTAACGTAAAGCATTTCACTGTTAGTACCTGCATTCAAATGCCAAATGTTTTAGACAATTGAAATTGTGATGTGGGCTTAGTACTTTCATGCAAGGGAAGTGTAGAAAGGGAACAGGGGATCGTTCATTCTCTCAACAGTTCATAAGTGGGTGCTTTCACACTTAAAGTAGAGAGTTAACTGCTTGTAACATTGAAGCTGTACTAGAATAGTCTCATTGAAATGCGTAAAGAAGTTAGATGCCCCCACACAAATAAGTTTGCCTCCCTCCCCAACATTTGAAGGATCAGCCCCCTGAAATGTAGGTTTTGTTGCGCCCCTGAACACAAGCACAAACACCATTCACCATATACACGCATGCACACCCAGCCATCCTTACATTTAAGTGTGCACTCTTTCACCATACAGGCACATCCAGGCAGCCATTCATACATATAAGTGTGCACCCTTTCACCCTGCAGGCACACCCAGGCAGCCACCCATACATTTAAATGTGCACCCTTTCACTATACACGCACACACACACACCCAGTTACCCATACATTTGTGTGCACCCTTTCACCATACACTCACACAGGCAGCCACCTCCACATTTAAGTGTACACCCTTTCCCAATACACTCCCACACGCACACGTCATGGGGTTTAGGGGAGACCTATTACTTCAAAAAGAAATTGGGCCTCAGTATAAGTTTGTCGGTCGGTAACAACAGTACCGGTAAGCTTGCTGGTACCGTTGTTACCAGACCGGCAAACTACGAGTTCTGCTCGCGTGTGCCTTCCCACCAGCAAGGTCTGACTTGGCGGGCACACCGGCACCCGCGAGCCGAGCATGTTGGATGCACCAGCAGCATTCTGAATGGTGCCGGTTCATCCAAGCTCCCCATTCCCATTGAAATATGGAGATCAAATGGGAATGGGGAGCATTTTTTCCTGGCGCCTGTGAATGGGCAATTACTGGGTCTGGTGGAGCCGTAATGACCCGGTAATTGCCCATTCGCGGGTGCTGGAAAAAAGCGCAAGTTGGGCGGCAGTCAACTGGTTTTACCGCCAAGGCTACGGCCAAACTTGTAATGAGGCGGATTGTTTCTTTTGAAATCACTCTGACTTCATAAAGAAATTATTTCTATTAAGGACCGAACCATAACTGAAATCATTTCTTTATGAAGGCAGAGTGACTTCAAAAAGAAACTATTTCTTTTTGTAGTCATAGGGCTCCCCCACCCCATGACATGGAGGCCTCCAGCCTGGGGTCTTCCATGTCATGGGGAAGAGGGAGCCCTCGGACTTCAAAAAGAATGTTTCTTTTTGTAGTCACTCCGTCTTCATAAAGACATTATTTCTGTTACAGAAATAATTTCTTTATGTAGGCAAAGTGATTTGAAAAAGAAATTTAAAAAAAAAAGATTTTGAAAAAAAAAAAGAATTTCCATTTTTTTTCCAAGTGGGGCCCCATCCTAGGACATGTGCTAGCGGGCACCCCTGCACCGCGGGGGCTGCGGGGGCCCCTGTTACGCCAGTGTATCCTGCAACCATTGGTGCTGTAAAGATCAACAGGAAACTGATCATCAACAGGACACCCACTAAACAGAACATCTCTCCCAGTCAGACAGAGACATTACAGAGCCCATGGGTTGCTCCTGTTCTCTGAGAGATCGGAACCAGAGTGCTGTGGGAGGAAGAAGTCAGAGGGAGTTGAGAAGGTGGTAAGAGGCCAAGGGCCCGATTCATGGAATTATATGCACGTAAAATACCAGATTTGTGTGATACAATTCATGCAGAGTCCCGTCTGTCGATTCATGGCGTCAACTGCGCAGGATATTTTGCCAACTTGTGTGGATTACCAGCATGCTCCATGCGTCTCTGTGGTTAGGCGACCGCTGAGGCACAACTGCGGGTTCCTCCAACTTGTTGCTCGGAACCTTTGAGCGATACCTGAATTCACTTCGATTGAGTGCCGAGGAAACGGAACAGCGCCATACTGTGGTTGGCAGTGATTGCTGACACCTTGAGTGTGAGACACTGTGCACATCCAGTGTTCTCTTTTGGGAAAGAATACAGGGATTCCGTGCCATTGGTTTAGTGCACTCGAACTAATTGGCCTGCAATACATTCAGCGGGGAGGAAACAACACCTCTGCGAATTAAGAAGTGGCTTTCTGAAAAAAACGTAATCGGATCATCACTATTGAACACCTTGTGAAGCAAAAGAAACTGGCTCTTTGAAATTGAATGAAATTTGTCAATTCACATCAATTTGAATTCTGTTTTTAGCAATTGTTCTTTGTTTGTAAATGTATACGTCCTGATGAGGTGCATCAGATGAAAGCTATATAGACCGTTCTGGCAGCCCGAAACTCGAGTCGACAACACCACAGAGCCTACTCCTCCCAGAGTTGGCTTTAACTTGGGTTTTCATAGACAAAATATGGGGATATGATATGATATGGCATTTGTAACGCGCCTATACACAAGTGTTTCAAGGCGCAGCGAGGGGGAAACAAGGGGAAGACAGACAACGATCCTACTAGGCAAGGTGTCATTTGGATCGCGCAAGTGCAGGGGTATTCATGGATCAATATGGATCCATGAATAATCATTTTGGAATACCTACCCAGTGTTCTTACATCTTTTGATGGAAAAATAATATTGTCAAATAGGCACTTTTGGAATCATTAAAATATGAAACCCATATGGATGGGATGTTCTGAGTCATAGAACAAAATTACCAGGATTGCGTTTTTTGCACAAGTATGAGTGGTTCTTTGTATGTATGGGGATTAAAGAGTATGGAAGGCAACGATATGTGAGATGTGAGCTATTTTTGTTGATGTGACAAAATGTGTCTTCTTGACAATTGATTTGTCATAGATGTGTTATTAATATATGCTCTTTTGTAAACGTTTTCTACAATTAAAAAATTATGAAATAAATCCAAAACAAATGAGTTCTGGCATGCTTATGTCTAAAACACACACCCTTCAATAGGGTTGTTGTCTTGGAGGGGATTATGCATCGTCTTTACGCATAAATTTACATTGAATCAATTATAGGAGGTTGTGCAGTTTATCCGCGGATAACTGCAGCTTTTGTTTGGCCATGCGTCTCTGCAAGCAGCCGATGCCATACACGAGAGACCATGCAGGGCGTGGGTGAGGCCTACACAGAGGGCCGTTTTGAGGGTGGAACACTTAAAATGGGGTACAAAATGCCAAAAAGTGGGCCCTACGAGGACGGCATTCAGGCATTCCATGGCACACTCACAAGTGTGCACGACAAAGCGTATTCATGGATGTGACCGTGCAACCTCTCGCCTGCGAAATGCCCATGCAAAGCCCTCGAACCTTCTGCCACCGGAAAGCAGGCGTACGGACTTGCGCTGAAGATTGGCAACTTTGGAGGTGAGTTTGCATGTCGAATTTAGGGGTGCGTGCACAAAGACGGGGCCCCAATTGTAGTCAGGTGTGCGTGTTCACAGCATAGAGGAGTGCAGCAACGGTTTACAGGGTTCTGCACGCATATTTTTCCGAGTGATAACCTAGTAACGATAAGTCTTACGCATTTTGTCAGTGACAGTTGCGGGGGACCATGCGCAGGGTCCCCGAGGTGCTGACCTGCTTACGGGGGACCTGAGGCACTGTTCACAGGGTGCATCTATGTGCTCTGAGGAGCACGTAAATCTAGCTGTCTCTCTCTGTTTTGGCTTTGCGTGGGGGGGTGTCGGGGGCATTCCGGCAGCCACTTGCGAATACGGTTCATTTGAATGAGGCATTCCATGAACACACAGAGCGTGCAGTGTAACTTCTGTGCACTGGCTCACGCAGAGTAGTTCTCACCGTGCAGGCATTGAGGGATGAATGTGTACTTTTCCATGAATTGGGCCCTAAGAATTTAACTCATATATTTAAAAATGTATGTGAAGGAAAATTGAAAGGGGAAGAGACCTATGGTAGGCGGAAGAGGGTAGGTATTTTTAGGGTTTGTCTAATAAGCGACGCCTGTGCCCTCATTTTGATGGAGAAGGGTATATATGCATGAAAACCTGAGGAAACAATCTTTCTGGGGTTTGATCTGTACCCTTTAGGAACTGAAATACTGAGAAATTGAGATATAGTATCTGGAAAGAAGGCTCAGATCACTACCACGTCTGCAGAGCAAACTGTCCCCGAGCGATTTTGATAATTTACTGCATAATGCTGTTAGGCACGGGGACCCAGGCATACCCCGAGTTCACGGACCTTGGCAGTGCATCATCTGGTGAATCCTCTTCCATTTCCACTGTGCACACAAACGCCCAGTGGACCTTAGGAAAGCCGGCCACCTGTAACAACAGCTATACCTGCCATTTCCACGGATCCCTACGGATTCTGACAGCATTTGGGAGATGCTACAGCACTTGCAGAATCCATAGTGAGCCCTGCCTCTCTGCCGGCATGAACATGTTAACGTAGGTAGCGAGAGGGTTCACAGTCCCTGCAGAGAGCAGTAAAAGCTATGGACCTGGTTCTCAGCTGTACCTCCCACTCAGTCTGTGGCATCAGATCCTAGTGCCCATGCCTAATATTGGGAAAGACCGTTATTCATCAGTTTTTCATCAAGAGCCTGTCCGGTGGAAGTGCAGCAGTTCCGATTACCCGAGCAAGCGGTACCTGAGCCACAGAAGGGGTCTGAATCCTTCAGTCCTTTGCAGAATTCATGCATCCCTCTGAGCAGTGGGAAGGCCACAAAAGCTTGGGGTAAATGATGTCTCTCCGGGTGAGGCCTATTGGGAAGGAGAGTAGAGGTTTCTTTGTCTCGTGCGTCATGCCACCCTTTGGAGGCTGATTGAAATGTGAGACACACGGGCACAGGTGTGTGGGTTTGGACGAGCAATCTCTCACTGTTCCCCTTCCCAAAGACTTAGGCTTGCACAAGGTGATCTTAATGTTGGATTGATTTTTATCCTGCATTCGTGGAGGGGGAGTGGGGGGGGGAGGCGGGGAGGTAAGTTGCACTCTTCCAATACTGTTTGATACACAGGTGGTTTCTTCCCGTAGAGGATGTCTTGGGTTGCAGAGGTCAGGAATGACCGGATGTTGGTAGATGGGAAATATGTATGAATGCCCACCCGCCTAAGCGGTGTGATTTTATTCCCCCTTACATTTGTTTCTGGCATTGTGATTTGCTGCAACATGAACACTGTGTGCGTGGCCTAGTTGCAATTGGTTGCCTGTACTGCAAATTTAATAGTGACCGTTGTCTCAGCTTTGACAGAACTATGTTAGTTTTGCAGTTCCATTTTGTGTGAGGTGGGTGCCTGTTTATTTTGGGCGCAGCGAGGCCGACAAACATGGCTGAAAGGCGCGAGGCCACTTTTCATTACAGAAAGCACTTTCACGACTGTTATCGCGTGTCATCGTGTGTAGGTGAATGCTGCTATTTAGTCAGAACGGCAAGTTTTTTGGGGTGCCCTTGAAATATTACAGTCAACATCTGTTGGCTAGGAATATTGTTTGTATGCACCAGGTCAGGTGGGAGGAGAATGACTGGGAAATACACGCGCCTAATGACTCCATTCATCTCCTCAGCCAGGGTGCCCATGGGGACATACCAGCTGGGAGAAAGGTGCACCGTGACTCTTGCCTGCTAGGTATGTAACGGGGTGCTTTTTAAATATCACTCATCTTCAACATATGGGGAGGTTTGACTAGGGAACATGTTCTCCTTTTGGGTTACAACTGGCATTATACTACACAACTTGCATTTCTGTGTCCTTCTTCGTGAAGTCACTTCCTAGCAATCAATGGAAACTACTGTGATTGTTTGCACACTCCTGCACACAATTCTAGACGCTCTTACCTTGCATTATGAGCCATCATTTCAGGCATCTGTCCTGATCAAAGTCTATGCCAGTGTCACATTACCTTTGACCAAGACACTAATTAGTACTACTTAAGACATTGATTTCCACCCCTCTTGATCCACAGCCAGCGCCTGACATTAGCAGCGGAACATACGATATTGATGAAATGTTAACGGATACCTCCCAAGCAGTTGACCCTTGACACAGAGCCTTCGCTGTCCCCCCTCTGCACAGACGGATGTATTCAAGCTGCTAAATGGATATTCCCGGAAATGTTCGAACCCTTACTGGATACGATTTTCAATGCTGACGAGAACCATCTCTCTTACATGTGTGTCTCCTGAGATCAAAGCCTACAAAAGGTTCATCCCTGCATGTGAACAACAGCTATCAAGCAGCTGTGCCTACATGTTACTGAGTTACATGGGGGTGGCTCCTTTTACAATGCGCAAAGTGCAGAAATGCAGAATGAAAGCGTAAAAGCAGAGCACATTTTACACTTTTACACCTTCATGCAGGCAAAAAAATAAATGGAATCCTATGGAATCAGCCTCCGATTAGTACCTGCTAATTAGCGGTAGGATTCCATAAGAATCCATTAGTAAACACTATCTCCAAAGCGTAAACTGCAGGTGATTTCAGTTTGGCAATATGCTTTATTTATATATTTATTTTTATATATGATGAAAATTGCATGGAGGAGACCCAACAACATCTATGACGAGTTAAAATTGGTGGTTCCCTCAATGCAGTTCGTTTTCTATTTAAAATGACCCTGGTGTAGTTGTTCCTACCTGCAGTGAGTAAGCATAGCTGTTTCTATGTGCCCAACATGTGGCACAGATCGATACAGTCATTTTTATCTGAAATAAGCAAGAACTGTCTTGCCTAGGATTCTGCTTTAGTACTTGTCATTTCTGGATTCCTATCATTAGAAATAAATATTGATAACTGTGCCCATGGACCCAACAGGCTTTGGAGTTTGCTGTAGACATACTGGCAATAAATAAGGGTAACGCTGTCTATTAGACCAACATAATATGATTACGCCATACTTATCTGCTCTGAGTAAAGACAGCTGTGCCTGATTTCCCTGCATGCCTCTGATTAAGTTCATCCTATTCATCTGTTATAGGTAAGGAAGGGCATCTGTGCCTAAATGCCCAACACACATTGGGTCTCATTTTCCAACTCTCTGGAGCGTAAAATTGCAGCAGAAATCCAAGGAGTAGACAGTTTAGGCCTTGAATTTACACACCACCACCCAATGTTCCCTCTTGCGTGTGCCCTTTGACTTTACGCCATCAAACACAGGCGTAAGACTCGTACACATAAGGCGTAGAAATCATGTGTATTTCATGCAAACAGATTTTACTCCAGTGTTTTACGAATTAAACGTTTGCTTTGAAAGTAGGCCTCTGGGAATGCTACTGAAACGCTGAGAAAAAAATGACAGCAACTTTTACTCCAGAAAAAGTGTAGAACTGGTGCAATTTGGTAGAGTAAAATTGGTCATGCACACAACAGCCACCAATCATTCTTATAAGCCATGCAGCCCTCACAATAAGCAACACATACAAGGAGCTGCTAATTTGGTGGTTGGGACTTTATAAAAAGCACAGAAAACAGCAGGCTCACTTTTGAAAGCACCATGGAAGGAGAACTAAAATGTCGCTGCAACTCAGGCAGCTAAGGATAATAATTTCCCAGGTGCATTTGGTCCAGCAGCATCAGACTGGGCCGCAGCACCCAAACCAGGCAGCCCATCAGCTTGCACCACAGCTCCCACTCAGAGCATGCCATCAGACTGGACCCCGAGACCACACATCAGGCAGCCCATCAGTCTGCACCCAGCCCCCACCCTAGGCAGCCCATTAGAATGCACCCGAGCCCCACGCTCAGGTAACCCAGCAGCAGTGCCAGGAAATGAGGGGGGTTAGGAGAGCCAGAAGGCCCTACCAACATAGGATATACAAGCGCAGGATGTCCCACCAGGATCTCACTGACAAGAAGGTCCTCGCTGCCTACCACCTCAACATGCCCATCACCTTCAAGCCTCCTAGAAGAAATCCAGCACAATACCCAGCCTAACACAGTCACCTCCGTCGCCCACCAGTTGAAGCTCCTCACAGTGCTCCATTGCTGTGCTACAGGCAGCTTCCAGCACCCAGCCATGCTTCTCTTGCATCCTCTCACAGGTAACATCCCCCACGATGAGAGGTATACAGCACCACATTGCCTTCCCAACTGACCCTGCAGTCCTAAAACAGACTGAGGTCCAGTTCTATGATAATTGAGGGTTTCCCCAACATGGTTGGAGTTGTGAACTGTGCACACATGGCCCTTGTACCACCGTTGGAACAAGAGAGTATCTACATTAACAGACATATGCAGCACACAATCAAGGTGCATGTGGGCGGTGATGCAGACATGTGCTTTTAACATGTGTATGCATAGTCCTTGGCTCCACCCATGACTCTGTGATCCTGGCCCAGAGCAACCCGCCATGCAACATGCATCAGGCGGGCCTACAACAATGCTGGCCATGGCTACTGGGTGAGTGCATGATAATATATCACCACACCAGTGTATAGCAACACTCACTCACCACTACATGTGATAGAATCAGAATCCATTGTGCATGCCCATAGGTAATACCATCCAGACAAGACGGGCCACACTGGGGATTCATGAGGGGTGAGCGCTGATTGTAGACATCTTCACAGAAGCTGTTGCACAGCACTGTGAACTCGAAAAGCATCAGAACAAAAGGAAAGTCAACAGTAATCCACTACTGACACCTGAGCCCCTGTAATGTCCATTATCCTCCATTTAGTGGATTACTACCACTAGCTGCCAAACCAGTGTCTGTACTTTGCTGTCACGCATGCACTCCCAACTCAGGGGATGGAGGCGAATCTCCCTGTGCCATGGAATAACTGCCCTTTTCCAGCACCACCATGGCCAATCGAACAACTGAATCTAAGTAGGAACATGTTTCATGTATGCACACCATGTCATACACTCAAATGGAAGCTAACCCCAGCCTTGCATGCCAGTCACACCACCTATCGGGTAACCCATCATGCCGCTCATGACCATGTCCCTCTTGATTACAATGGCATGTGTGACCAGACAACAGTGCAGCTAACGTGTTGTTGGAAAGAAGACAATCCTAGCCCACCCCCATCAGAGCAATATCAGAAAATAAACCACGTTTGAGTCAAGGGGGGAGACACCCCCACCACCACGGTACTCATCTGAATGAAATAACATAAACACTCACACAAAATAACAGGCGTATGTTCAGGCAATGTGACACCATTTTGTATTAGGCCAGATGCCATCTTTTTACTAGGCCCAAACCTCATCCCTCTGTAAACTCACAACTCTCCCATCCCCAGCATCTCTCACACAGAGGGCCCAAGTCATCACCACCCCAGACCTGCTCCACGCGGGCCTTGTTCACATGGAAGTCCAACCATTCACTGTTGCAAATGTTTAGTATCCTTTCCAAAGACTGTACACTCCACAGAGCATGAGACCAAAATGTGCCCCAACACAAGTGCCCATCCATCTCTACTAAACTGCCCGTGCCCTCTCAACACCCACCCCACCAGGCCAGGGTCTACCAGCACCGAGCCCCCAATCCTGTCCATGTTGATACACATCTGACCCTGTCGCCTTGACCATCCCAGAACACCCACCACGGATCTAATCCCGTGCAGCAGTATATTCTCCGAAAAGCAACACACGTCTGTTCGTGAATGTAGAGGTCGGCATGCCACTATATTATCCCATCTTTTCTTAGTACCCCTATTCATGCAATGATTTGGTGTCTGCCATTATTCTGGAAACGTCTCTTCCTGTTGTTTAGCTTAGATTAGTTCGGTGTGTATCAGGTTTGCCCTGACCTTCACTGCGAAGATGAGCCCAGATGACCCACGTGCACCAGGATCGACTGGGAGGGGATGGCCAATAGGCGCTTGGCATCCCTTAAGGAGCAGGCGCCTCCATAGGTGCACCACCAACCACCAACCAGCAACCTCACTTCTACTATAGTCGACTGTCGTCATCGATGATGCAAATATCTTTTATAATGTGCTGCCCATGTAATTTTTGGTAGAGCGCTCTCGGGCAGCAGAGGTCTTTGCTCACATTTTTATATTAATTAAAACTTGTCATCCTTGCAACTCATCTCTTGGTCTCATTCCCTGACGGGGTGTGTTAGCTTTACTTTTGCATTTTATGAGGACACTTGTATGAGTAGGTGCCTTCAGTGCCCAGCATCACATTCCTACGGGAAATTCTTATCAGCACTTCCAGGTTGCACTCCAGAGGTCCTGAACACCGTTCCATGCATGTCACAGGGAGAATGCAGAGTCATGCCAAGGAAAACAGTGAACCTCTGCCAATCCAACATAACTTGAAGCTACTTGTGCCATATGGGATACCTCAAGATTCAAAACAACACCATGCATGCACCAAGAGCCTACACATGGACGACATCCACTGCTTCCTGAAAGTTGAGCGGGTGCCACCTGTCTGTTACTAAGGAGAATGGGCACTAACCCTGTTGCACCAAGCAATGCATGACCCCACACAAATAACCATGTCAGCTCTGTACCACCCAGCATGCTGTTGGAGATGCAAGTGTTATAACCCATCCACTGCACTCCTCAGTTGATGATGTATACCCTACCCACCCCTGGTTGATGACACCACTGTGGAATGCGGGAAATCGGCAACAGCGGCACTACAACAATTGCCAAATCCACACATGCACCATAATTGAAACAGTGTTTGGTACACTCAAGAATCACTTCTGCTGTCTCTGCCGATCAGGCAGTGCCTTCATGTTCCAGCCAGAGAAGGTATGCCACATCATTGCCATGTGGTGCATTTTGCAAAATGTGGTCAACGGACACAATATCCCCACCAGGACATGGCCAGTAGTGGAACATCATTGATGGCCTTGTGCTGCATGATGAACTTGTGTAAATACATTTCCAATAGAGGTGAGTGTATCTATGTAAATGAGAGCATACACCACTCTCAAAATCCCCCACACCTCTGATCATATCACTCCTTAAAGGCGTACCACACAATACATGTTTGGAAATGTATTCATTGTAGAGGGAATAAAGGGTGGGAACCAGTTGCATCCTGTGATTTCCAGACAAAGTCCAAGGGTGAGGAGCCTGTGTAGTGGTGCAAAAAGTACAGGTATCAACAGGGAGCAAAACGAAATCCTGCTATCTGTACAGCAAACACAAAAAGAAGTCTAATTTAGAATGGGGGATGACAATCATGGTAGGGGATATGGGCATGTGAATCACCTACCCTGCTGTGGCTGCTTCTCTGACAGGGCATGTCTAGTAGGGTTGGTGGGTGCAGGATCGGTGCAGGAGCTGAGCTGCAGTAGGCCTCACTGCTGTGCCGGGGGAGGAGATAGAGGTGGTGACAGATGAAGATGAAGTGGAATCCCTACCCACAAATTAATGCATTAGGGTAAGGGACTGCTACTTGTGGGCCATCATCTCTGCAATGGAAACCTCTGAGTGGCTATGTATAGGGTTTCCTGTTTTAGGGAGTTTTTTTCACTTCTGTGGTTGTTTTTCTAGTGTTTTAACAAAAATAAGAATCTGTGTTTATCAGTGTTTTCCAATTTGCCCCTTCAACAAATCGTGGCTAACAGTTTTCTTCCAGTGTAAATGCACAAATATTATTTTATTCTTTCATTGCATGCATAAGTAGTGTAATATCTCTCAGAGCTGATGCAATGAACAATTTCTGGAGAATAAAGATCAATGTGTTAATCGAGTAATCTCTAACATTCATTAAAAGTCAAAAGGGGCGCGTTTGGCTGGCTAAGATCCCCAGAGCTGACGTTGGGGGGGGTGGTGAAAGTTGGTGTGCTGCTGCATACTGGGACATTCTGTGCTCTCTCTCCCCACCAGCCACCTGACCCTGGTGTGGTACAGTTCATTGTGGTGTATTGCAGTGCAAATATCTCTGAAACCATGAATCCTAGGGGCTTAAAACATTGTTCCTCATGCCAGGACTGGTCGTTCTACGACAACATTGACGTTTCGCTAATTTCAGGCAACCGTCTCATGTGTGAAGGTGCTGAAATCTGGGGAAAGGGGTGGGGTGTCCGAATGTCATGTAGCCTTTAATGCACGTAGGGTCCTAACAGTTAACTATGCAAAATATGGTGCAGATTGGTGAAACAGTGTGAAATTATATAAAGAATAACGCTTTGCCACGAACCCAGCCACTCACACATTTCCACTTTTATAAATATAGATAGTATAAGAGAAGATATATATTTTATTTACATTCTTTTATGACATTTAAAGCATGCAAGCATGCACCCACATTGTGAAGGGGGCCTGACCTGTATGCGGGGAAAAGCCAAGCAGGGTCGGCCCCCGTTAATTCCTGGAATGGGGACTATATGAGAATGCCTGGCATAAATCATTCAAGCAGAAAATGTTGTTTTTGGTTTTCGGTTATTAAAATATGGCTAGGTGAGAGCCAACTTTAGTTCACGTTTATTAAAAATGTTCACATTCATATTTCTGTTTAGGCGGGGCAGTGACTGTTTGGCCATGCAGCGTGAAGTAGCGCAATGCATCCACTTATTAGAGCTAAGCAGGGTTGGCTCCTGTTAGCAGGATAGGGAATTTTGTTTTTTAGATATTGAAATAGGTGTTATGAACAAATTGCACTGATCACCTGAATGGGCCTGATCCCGTCCGGTCTTGGGGCCTGCTAAGGTCTGGCATGACTAATATTTACATTGTGAAAAGGGGACATTTCTAGCATATTGAAAAGGAAGGCAATGTTTAAGAGGTGAGCAAACTTACTGGGTGCTATGTATTATCTATAAAGTTCTTCTTTCCAGTGAGCTTTGGGGAATAGGTATTTTAAATATTATAAATCATACATGCATCTATAATGGCAAAGTAGGGTGCTCTGGTTTGCAGACACACAGCAGATGTTAGAATTGTTGATTTTATAATCTCAGATATTCTTTTGCTTTAAAGGTATGATTTTGGGAAAAACCACAGGTATGTGGCTACCTCAAAAAGAATAAGTATGTGAGACGAGTGTGAAAGATTTAATTGGCATACGGCCACATGGCCAGGAAGGGCTCGATTTCATCCATTGTGAGAAGCTAAGATGGGTCTGTTCGGGTTATTTTGTCGGTGGGAGACTGGATTAGTGTTCTTGGGTATGTCTACGCTAAGTGTGCTAAGCCGAGCAGCATCGGCCGCCGATGGTGCAGTGAACAGCATGGCAACACTGGCTAGGAGGCAACAGAACTTGTATGTTCATTAAAACTGTGTTTTCCAGATTCCCTCAAGGAAGAAAAGAACCACCTCTGGGAACTTTTTCTGGCTTTTTTAGATTTTACCAAAAACCGGAAACCCTAGTCATGTTACAGGCTGGCCTCCACTATCCAGTGGCAGAGGAGACCTTTGCTTTGGGCCAAATAGCACACCACTGCTGAGGTAGCACTGGCAGCATTACAAGTGGCCTGGCTGTGTCTAGAGGCCTGCTCTTGGGCACGTCAGGCATTCGCCATGGCCCCAGAACAGGCCTCACGAGAATCAGCAGAGACCTGCTCCCAGGCCAATGAGGCATCCTTTTGGCCTGAGCACAGGCCTCCAAAACTGCTGGATCCACTGCAGAGGTCTGCTCTTGGGCATCCTTCCTGCCCCTATCATAGGCCTCTGCAGCAACCACTGTGGCAGCAGAAGTCTTCACGCAAGCCAACTGGCCCCCTTCCCAGGAGCAGCATAGGCCTCTGCGGCCAACTCAGGTGCCTGCTTACTGGAAAGCAGAGAATCCTCCCTTGCTTGAATACAGGACTTTACAGCAGCAGCAACTGCAGAGGCCTGCTCTAGACGAAGCTGAGCAACCTCTTGCCTTGCTTCCTCTGCCCAGCATATCTGCCCTCAGCTGGTTGGCTGCCACCGATTTGTGGTGTACATACTATAGTGACTATCGGGCATCCATCAACATTTGCCCAAGTGCCAAACAGATTGCCAGCATTTCCTTCTATCTGGCCTCTGACCATGCTTGATCCACCTACATGGCTGACAGTCCTTCAATGATGACTGCCACGAGGCCACCCGCCACGGGGGTAGGTGTAATGGGTACAGGAAGTAGATGGAAATGCTGCATGCAGGACTATATCCAATGATCCCTGGAGGAGGTGCAGCATATTCCCTACTTGGTCTTGGAAGAGATGGCTCCACAGGGGTGGTGATGATCTCCTCTAGCACCACCGGGGTATCCCCATCCCTCAGCTGTGGGATATCACATGGGGCCACAGTGACAGAGGTGGTGTCCCACTGTGCCGGCTTGAATGGTTTTATCCATACGGTTTCTGTTCTTTCAGATAGGAAGGATTTAATCTAGAGCAGGGCTGTGTCGATGATCCCTATTTCTTCCAGTCTCTTGATGAGGATGTTGTGGCTGAATGTGACAAATGATGCAGTGAGGTCAAGTAGTATCATTGGCGAGTTTCTCTTGGAATCTGCATTGGTCTTTAAGTCATCCCAAATAGAGACAAGTACCATCTCTGTCCCTCCCATGCATCTGAGGCCAACTGTGCGTGGTCCAATAGTTGGTGGTTTTCTATGTGTTCTAGTGTTTGTTCGTAGATGTAGGTCTCTAGTAGTTTTGCTTGATAGGGAATGTTTGATATCGGTCTGTAGTTAGAGAGGTCTTCCACATCAATCGTTGTATCATTGACCAATGGTTTGATGTATGCAGATTTGAAAGCCTGCGGTACTGCGGTACTCTCCCTGTTGAGAGTGCTTGGTTGATGAGGTTTCTATGGTATTCCAATGGTGCGCCCTGAGTAAGGATTGATTTATGATGTCAGGTGGGCAGGGGTCCATTTGGGAGTCTACTTTGTTGCTTTGTTTACAACAGCTTGTAGAATTTCTCTCCTGGTATTTGGGCGAAGCTTTGCAGCTTGTTCTGTTGTTCCAGGGTAGGTTTGGCATGGTGCATGGTCTGGTTGATTGGTCTGCTTTGTATGATCCGATGTATGTCAGTGATATCATATTTAAAATGGTCTGCAAGATCGTTGCATAGTTTTTGAGAAGGTACTGGTGTGTCTTTGCATCCAGGTGGATTTCTCATCTCATTTACGATGTTGAATAGTTCTTTCTGGGTGTTTGTGGCTTTTGTGATTCGGTTGCCGTAGCATTTCTTTTTGGCTTTGAGAGTTTCCTTTTTTCATGCTCGGATTTGTTTTTGATAGTTTATTCTTTTTGTGCTGTCCTAGTTTTTCCTTCATTCTAGTTCAAGTTTCCTTTTTTTCTTTCCTTTTCTTTTTTCATTGTATTGAGGTGAGCTGTAAACCATCTTGCCACTGCTTTCTTTTGTGATGGGATGAAGGGTTTTTCTGGGAGGATGGTGTCCATTGTTTCAGCGATCCATTTCAGGATTAGCTCTACTTTTTTGTCTAAATCAGTTCCCTCCAGGGCTGCGGTTGATGGTTTCGAGGATTCCAGTTGTTCTTTTAAATTACTGCTTTTGATGGTATTCCAGTTTCTTTTCCAGATCGGGGGGCTCTTTTGGTGCTGTTCTGGGTGATTTTGCTGGTAGTTGGATCATGAACGGTATGATGAGGTGGTTGCTCCGTAGTGTTTGTATTGGTGGTGTAGTTGAGATCAGTTTTTTGTTGGCGAAGATTGCGCCCAGAGTGTGCCCTGCTGTGTGTGTCACTCCTTTAACCATCTAGCATAGTTTCATTGTCTTGAGCTGTTTGATTTCTTCTTCGAACCGCATGTTGAAGTTCCAGGGGATTATCAGGTGATCGTATTTGATGGGCAGGTTCATGATGGCTTTAATGAAAGTGTATACGAAGGTTGCATGATATATCGGTGGTCTAGAGAAGAGTATGAATGTGAGGTCTGTTTTTTAGTTTACTGTCAGTTGAAGGATGAGGGATTTGCAGTTTCTGATGTGCAGTGGGTCAGCTGTTTTTATTTAGGTGTTCTTTGTAGGCTATTGCAAGTCCTTTTCCTTTTCTGTTTACCTGCATGCATTTGAAGTTGTTGGGAAGACAGCTTTGTAGTGTGGCTTTGTAGTCGTCATCTAACCAGGTTTCTGTGATGAATAGGAATGTCTATTGCACCGTTGTAGAGTAAATAGTAGATCTCTGTAGCATGTTTGGACATTGATCTTGAGTTGATTAGATTACAGTGTATTTTTTTAACTGTCCTTTTTTTTGTTCCTTGTTTCGTCTTATGGTGGCCTTGCTGGCGAGTTTCCTCGTTACTCTTAGGATGTGAGGCGTGTTCAGTAGGGTCTGTTTCATCATTGAGTAGATCGGCTAGGTTTCCTATTGGGATTCTGACTTCTTCTGGCTCCTCTTCCATATCGTGTTGCCATTGCTGTTGGTGCCCCGGAGTTTTGGTGATATATGGAGTGAGGGTGTTGTTTTTCCTATTGTTCCTTATGGATATTTCTGCTCTTTTCCTGTGTGGTCCTGTTAACTTGCTGGAGTGTCTAGCATCGCTGGTGGTTGTAAATTGTTCTGGTGGATGGTCCGTTGCGTGGTATGGTGTTAAGCGTAAAGATGTTTGCCTTCTTTTAGAGTTTGTTCTATTTTCTGTCAGGCTTAAGGGTGTGTGTTCGTTGCTGTGTCTGTGTTTGTTGGAATGGTGCAATGGTGTGGTTCCATTTGGTTTATTCTTTCTCCTAGTTTTCTCTCGCATCGTCTTGTTCTGTGTCGTGGCATATTGTGAGTTTTTAAAGTCTTCTAGTTTAAGAAGTTTGTGTTATTGTTGTGTTTGTGTTGCAAAGGATCTTGCCCACCAACACTTTCTTGAGTTTTGTTGGGGTTGTATTTGTCTTCTGCTTCTTTGTGGTTTTAGCGGTCTGTAGTTATGGACATTGGGGCACGGCCAATGGGGGGTCCTATGGTCTGATAGCTAGCGGATAGGGCTGGGAGGAGGTTATAAATGCAGAGGTGGGTGGTGCTTCCTGGGTGCGCTTTAGATGGCCTTATCGTTTGGGCTGTCTATGTCAAGTCTCCATTCCTTGTTTTATTAGACCACTGGCGATTTGTGGCCGCCTTTCTTCTTCCTGCTAGCTATCTCTAGCTTCCCCTAGATATTATGTATTTTGGGGTGGGGTGGAGTACCTACGGTTGCTGTCCCTTGCTAAGCAGAGACTTGGTTCTGCAGTTGTTTCACTCGGAGCAGAGTTGTAGTACTAGAGAGAGGTTCAAGCTGGACCCAGCAGAGGCGGTAGAGCACCCAGAGCTGGGGGCACGGTGCTGGATGGAGAGGACGATGTTTAGATTCCTGGATAAAGGGGGAAATGCCTACATTTTAAACACAACAGCAAATGTGAAAAACCTAAATTCGAGGTTCCTGGATAGCGGGAAAAAAACCTACATTTCAAGTACAACAGCAAATGCAATATACCTAGATTCGAGGTTCCTGATAGTGGGAAATACACCTACATTTCAGACAGAACAGCAAATACAAAACACCTAGATTCGAGATTCCTGGATAGAGGGAAAAAACACACTTTCAAATGTGGGCAACTGGGAGAAAAGTCAGACTCAGTACACAACAGCAAACAGTGACACCTAGATTTGGGACATCTGGCAAGTGGGAAAGAGGCATATATTGAAGACACGACAGTAAAATGATAACACCTAGAGTTGGGATACCTGGCAAGTGGGAGAAAATCTTAGACTGAGGACACAACAGCAGGAGCGGCAATACCCAGATTTGAGATGCCTGGCACTTGGGAGAGAGGCCTATAGAAGTATCAAACACTTCTGCCTTGCAGCATAGGCAAAGGGCAAGCATCATGTCAGTAAGTCATGACATGAAATTGCTGCATGGTCATCCACCCATTTCACATATACATTAACATCCTGCAGGGCATGTACATCTTATTCCACTGGTAGTGGATTGTGGAACTGAGACACTGTGTATGTCATCAGTGTGTAAGGCACATGGGCACTCATTTGCACAAAGCGCTGTAGCATGCATACTCACATGGATTGTGTGCAGTCAAGGGTTTCCAGAATGTGTTGTGCATCTTAAGATCATTCTTTTTTGTACTGCGGTCACTACCTGTGGGTCATGCAACCGGATGGACATGCCTTCAACCACACCTAATGCAATAGGCCAGTGTTTTGATGGCATGCGTGCATGTCAGTGCTATGGAGTATCTATATCCCCTATGTGTGCATGATGTGTCAATCAGCATGGTGAGGCTGGGGGGGGGGGTCTACGTTATTCCATTGAGAGTGAACCATGCCTAAGTCTGCTGATCTGTGACTGAAGCAGGTGGACATGCACTGAAGAAAAAGCCGCGCTGTCAATGGTAGTGCACTGCATGCTATGTTCATGTGAGCCTTGATGTCACCCCCTTTGTTAGTACATGTGTGTTCACTCTCCATGCATATTGGAATCAGTCTGAGTGCATGTACAAGTTGGTGTCCACACATTCATATGTCCACAGGGGGTCCGGTTCAGTGCTGACTCCATGGGCCTCATTACGGGTACAGCGGTAACCATGCCGGTGATACCAGCCGGTTGCCGCCGGACCTGTAAACATTTAGCAGTGCCTGACTTGCCGGTAATACCATGGGATTACAACCCCGGCGGCTGGGAAGTCAGCCACCAGTAAAATGGTGTTCCCCATTCCCATAGAATCCAATGGGACTCTATGGGAGTGGGGACCACGGAAACACTGGCACTGGTAATAACAGTGCCGCTGGTTCGTGAAACACTGCAGTCGGGTGCCCGTCTGCCCAGCAGTTTAGACCTGCTGGACGGGAGGGCACCCGCCCGGCAGAGTTGTAGTGTGCCTGTCCAGAAACAATGGCGCCGGTAAGCTTACCGGCACTCTTGTTTCCAGACCGCCATGCTTGTAATGAGGCTGCATGTCTCTGGTGGGTTATTGAAGGAATACAGGTGACTGTTGTTTGTGCTCTGCTGCTCACTAATTTTCTGGAATCTTACCTGGTAACAACTAATGTTAAATGTGCCTTCCAGACATGAGTGGGTTGATGACTGTGGTCAGGTATGCACATGCACATTTCATTTCATGTGGCCGTTATTTTACCATGCGTAAATGGGAAATAGTGGTATGTGAACACAGGCATATGTACATTGGCATCAGAGACATGTATTGGGGGAGCATATGTGGCTTATGTCAGTTGACCCTTTGGATATTCACAGAGGGGGTGTCATGGGGTCATGTGACCATATTTCGGTGTATGTGTTGGTGTTAGACAATCACACACTTTCCCTAAAAAGGTGCTGAATGACTTAGTCCCATGCATGCATTGACAAATTCTCTCAACCCCATTCTCGACTCCTTCAATTACCCCCAGGATGCTGACATCATTGATGGGTAGTGACTGCTCCTCCCATGGCCATAGGTCCAGCTGTGGTGGTGGTGAACCACTTCCTGTGGCGAGTGTGTAGTGTTTTGTGAGCAGCCGCAGGACACAGCCTCTTCATGTCCTGCCAGTGTTTCTGGACCTGGGCGACCCTGTGAGGTGTTGTTATTACGACAATTACATTTTGCAGAAGAGCAGACAACAAGTATATGGCAACTCTGGGCCAAGCAAGGGAGGTTGGTGTCAGTAGGTGGATGATGGTGCTAGCAGGACGGTGGGTGAATGTGCTGGGATTTGGGGGTACGGCATTCAGGGTTTCACAGAGATGTTGGGTCAATGAGTGGATGTCGTTTGTCCAAGGGGGGAGCAGAGGTCAGGGGGCTTCCTGGGAAGCAGAAGTCAGGGGTGCCTGGGGCAGCGGAAATCAGGGTACACTGGAGGCAGCAGAAGTCAGAGCGCTTTGAGAGCAGCAGATGTGTGGGGCCCTGGAGTCAGCAGATGTCAAGGGGCCCTGGAGGCAGCAGAAGTCAAGGGGCCCCAGGGTCAGGGGATTGTGGGCAGCAGATGTCAGTAGGTAGCTGGGTATTTTCTTTTTTTGCCCCACAGTTCTTTGTGCTTGCCTGGACTTACTGCTGTGGAGCCTCTGGTGGTGCAGGCGGGCTTTGCTCTGTTCAGCACCCCTTCCAGCTGTGTCCTTCTGTTCTAGATCTATGTTGCAATTGGTTGAATCCAGAAACAGACATGAAATGCCTCTGCGTAATCGTGTGGCTTAAATACAAGGCACATGTTCCTCGCTCTTTTGTCCAACATGGCCTTGCAAGCCTCCTTGGAAACCCACTTATGGTATAAAAGAACAAAGATGAGCCATGCACACTGCACTTTAACGTTGGCTTAAGTGTAAAGCACATCAGGAGCATCAAATGTTTTTTGTTATGGGTTGAGGATGGGCCTGTGGTCAGTGCAGGAAGGATCTGCATGTATACTCATATGTGCCCCTGTGTTAGACGCTCCTCTGCACATCAGAACACTGCTAGTACCCCCACAACACCTTCCTCGGTTTCCCACACTACTCCCCCCAGGTTTCGAGACTCACGTGATTTGGTTGCCCCACAGGACCGAAAGCTCTGTACCAGGTACAATGTACGTGCCCGGTTGCATCCCTTCCTGGATTGGCAGTTGCCATGGAGAGCACACAGCAGAAGGGGCAGCAGAACGCTTCCGCATTGAACAGTCGTCCGCTCACGTGACTCAGAGCGGCGTTTCCCACATGACGATGGAGGGCGTCACGTGACTCGGAAGTGCACAGTACATAACGCTTGATGCACGGAGCACTCACCGCTTCTCAGCTGTCTTTCGACTCTGTTTGGTACTACGTCTGGACTTTTGCTCTTCTGGTTTACCTTGACTTCAGATCACTCACTTGGACTCCCTCGGATTATCCTTTGTACCTTTGTTTGGAACTGTTGACTCATCGCTAAACCTCGGCCCGTCCCTCACTTGCCTTCGGATCATCCCTTTGAACTTTGTTTGTCTGCACTACGCCATTGCCCTTTGAGGGCTCACGCTACGTCTCCAAGCCCTTGGTTAAGGTGGGCTGTCCTGTACCCACGTGTGACTCCGGTCCCTGTTGTTCTGGGGACTACCTCTCATCTGAGTCTCGAACCTCCTTCACTAGGTCTCCTAGGTTTTCCAAACACCGGATAGGTAAGATCATTCAGACCGTGTGATTCTTGTATTCTATTGTATTTGCCTGGTACTTAACCCCGTTCTTTCTGCAGCAGCATCGGTGTTCCTGAGGTTCCATGGATCCGGGAAGCAACATCTCCCACCTGTGGCTCCAAAGGTCGCACAGCGGGGTTCTTTTAGGTTCCCCTGTGCGTCACTTGGGGACGGAGGTATCAACGGTCTACATGAAACTCAAGTCAGAACAGACTGAGAAGCCGTATAGTCGTGTTGAACAATGCAGGGGTCAACGGAAGAACCCATAGCTGCTTTAGTACCAGCAATTACAATATTAAGGGCGGATATGGCCGCCGCAAACACCCTGATTCACCAAAGGTTAGATTCCATACAGAGTGTCCAGCACTCCCTCCCTGCAAACTCTGAATTCGGGGATGCTGCCGCTCCAGCCACGCCTCCTCCAGTGGCAAGCACCCCAGCCCCAAACCCGGTGGTCCTTCCAGTCCCTTCTCCCCTGGCTGCTCCTGAACGTTACCAAGGCAACCCCAAGAAGTTCAGGACCTTCATCAATCAGTGCAAGTTGCACTTCCTGTGCAGACTTCTGGCCTTCCCCAACTCCACTGCTAAAGCGGCCTTTACCCTGTCTCACCTGGCCGGAACAGCTGCCGCTTGGGCTAACCCTTTTCTGGAGAACAATAGTCCGGTCCTCTATGATTTTGACCTGCTAGTTACTGAGATGTCCCGAGTCTTTGACACCCGTCACAAGGCACAATCCAGGGATATGGAGCTGTTGGAACTAACCCAGGGTAGAGGGGCCTTGATAGACTACATCACCCGCTTCAACCAATTGGTAGCCGAGACATCATAGCCAGAAAGCAAGCGGGTGGTAGTCTTCTATAGAGGGTTGAGTAATCCAATGAAGGATGCCTTATCAGTGGTCCCCTCCGTGCCTACTCAGTATCAAGAACTAGTGGATCTTGCCCTGCAGGTAGATGCACGTTGCACAGAGCGCAAGGCTGAGTTGGGCTTCTCCCACCCTACAACGGTCAATACTCCCGCCTCTAGCACTGAGGAACCCATGCAAGTGGGAGGGTTACATAGTCCCATCACGACATCCGAGAGAGAACGCAGGAGGGTGGATAATGCATGATTTTATTGTGGCATCACGGGACACTATGTTAAGGAATGCCCCCGACTTCCCAAGAAGTCCCAGGTTTTTCGGACAGCTCGACCCTAGACCCGGAGACCAGGTCGAGCTTCCAGTCCTCATCTCTGGGTGCCTATCCTGCTTTTGATCGTGTCCAGCCCATCTTTGTACAGGCCACTCTTTGTCCCTCTGCGGGTATCTCCCACGCAGTCACGATCATCATCGACTCTGGTGCCACGGGGAACTACATAGACATTGCTTTAGCCCATTCTGTCAATTTACCTTTAGTGGTGAAAACCCGACCCGAACTGGTCTCGTTAGTCACCAAACTGCCCCCCTCTTATTGACTATACAAGACATTCACACAGAGACGCTAAGTTTTGACCTGATTACCACACCCCAGTTCGGTATCATATTAGGAATACCCTGGTTGCGTGAGCACAATCCTCTCATTAATTGGCACACAGGCACGGTCCTCTTTGAGTCAGATATCTGCCAGAACTATTGCCTCCCAGCCCATCAGGAAGCAGATACTCCACACGGGCCCTGGGAGCTCTCGCTCATCTCACATTGAATGACGGTGGATCAGTGGTTGTGGATTCCCATACTGTTGGAGGGGTGGTTAGCGGAATTCCCCCTGAGTACAAGGCATTTGAATCAGTGTTCGATCGCGGTTCTTCCGAGGTGCTTCCCCCACACCGACCATATGACTGCCCGATTGAACTAATCCCGGGTTCTGCCGTTCCTTCGGGTAGGATCTATTCTCTGTCCCCCTCGGAAGAACAGGCTCTGAAGCAGTATGTCCAGAACGCCTTACGACTAGGCCACATCCATCCCTCTACTTCACCAGCTGCAAGCCCTATTTTCTTTGTTCCCAAGAAAGAGGGGGATCTATGCCCTTGCGTGGATTACCGGCGCCTTAATGCCATCACTAAAAAGGACAGGTATCCAATCCCTTTGATCACCCCCCTCCTGGACCTCTTATCCCATGCCTCTGTTTTTACCAAGCTAGATCTTCGGGGCGCATACAATCTAGTGCGCGTCCGCGAGGGCGATGAGTGGAAAACTGCTTTTTGCACCCGTTACGGCTTGTACGAATACCTAGTCATGCCCTTTGGCTTATGCAACGCCCCGGCCACATTCCAGCGTTTTATGAATGACATATTCAGGGACATTCTGGACGTGTACATGGTTGTTTATCTGGACGATATCCTGATCTTTTCGCGAGATCTAGATGACCACGTGCAGCATGTCCGGGAGGTCTTATCCCGTCTAAGGAAACATTCGCTGTTTGCCAAACCCGAGAAATGTCAGTTCCATAAGCCGTCTGTTGAGTTTCTGGGTTTCCACATCACCCCTGGAGCCCTGTCCATGAACGAATCCAAGGTGAGGGCGGTCCTAGAATGGCCGATACCTCAGACGCTCAAGGCCTTGTAGGCCTTTTTGGGTTTCGCCAACTTCTACAGGCGCTTTATTTCGTCCTTTTCCACCATTGTGGCCCCACTCATGGCTCTGACTAGCCCTCAGGTACCCTATCAGTGGCGGAAGGAACATCAGGAAGCCTTCGAGGCTCTGAAGACCGCTTTCACCACTGCACCAATCCTTCAGCACCCCAATCCCGAACTCCCATTCATAGTTGAGGCGGAAGCCTCTTCCTTCGCCCTCGGTGCGGTGTGTTGTCCCAGACCTGTCCGACCACGGGCAAGTTGCACCCGGTGGCATACCACTCCCGCAAGTTTTCCAGTACTGAGGCCCATTATACTGTGACAGAGAAGGAACTTTTGGCTGTCATGGACGCCTTTCGTGTCTGGTGCCATCATCTCCTGGGGGCCAGGCATCCAATCACTGTCTATTCCGATCATCAGAACTTGCAAAACTTAAAACTTGGCCTCCCTGAAGTGCATCAACAGCAGACAGGTCCGGTGGCACCTCTTCTTATCCGCCTTTGACTTTCACATCACTCATCGTCCTGGGGTTACTCATGGGAAAGCGGATGCTTTGTCACGCTCTCCGGGTGGGGTCTCATTGCCATCCTTCCCTGATACTCTTCTAGGCAAGAGTCACGTGATCTGTCTCTGTACTCCCTCTCTCTCATTGTTGGATTCTGTGCGAGCATGGACGAGCAGTCACTCTGACCAACTGCGAGATTGGGATCCGGTGTATTGTGACGGCTTGCCTTTCGTGCATGATCGTCTGTTTCTTCCCACGCCCGACACCCGTTACCTGGCCCTTGAATGGTCTCATGATGCCCCCTTTAACGCCCATCCCGGTCAGGAGTGTACCATGGATCTACTAAAGCGTTGGGGCTGGTGGCCTTCTGTGAAGCGCGACGTGGAATGTTATGTCAACTCCTGCTCTGTTTGCGCTCAAGCCAAACACCGCAGGGGCCGCCCAATTGGCCTGCTGCTTCCGCTACCGGTTCCCCCGAGACCTTGGCACACTTTGACAATGGATTTCGTGACCGACCTCCACATGGTGCGGGGTTTTGATACCATCTGGGTGGTGGTGGATACATTCACCAAAATGGCTCGCTTTGTCCCTTGTAAGGGGATCCCTTCGGCCCCGGTCCTGGCTAACTTGTTTTTCGAATCGATTTTCTCTTTGTTTGGGCTCCCTTCTGTCCTTATCTCTGATCGAGGGTCGCAATTCACGTCTTGTTTTTGGCAAGCTTTGACTAAGCTGCTTGGCATCGATACCAGGTACTCCTCAGCCTATCACCCCGAGACTGATGGGCAGACTGAAAGGACGAATCAATCTATGGAGCAGTATCTCCGGTGCCTTATCTTACAGCAGCAGTCCTCCTGGTTGAGTGTTTTGCGGCTTGACGATTTCGCCTACAACAACGCGGCTCATTCTGCTACCGGTCTCTCTCCTTTCTACGCCCTCTATGGCCAGCATCCCAAGGTCTTGCCCGTCCCTGACGCTTCTGTCTCATTGAATCCTTCTGCCACAGCTTGTCTTAGGGATCTGTCTGCTGTTCATGCTCGTACTTTGGTCCACCTTACTGAAGCGAAGGCCTCCATGAATTCCCGTGCTGATGGCAAGCGCTTGGCTGCTCCTCCCCTTGCGGTGGGTTTCCGGGTGTGGTTGTCTTCCCATCACCTTCGCCTGGTTGGTTGTCGGAAACTTCTGCCTCGCTTTGTTGGGCCGTATGTGATATCCCAGGTTGTGAATCCTGTGGCTTTTCACCTGGTTCTCCCGAGCTCTTGGTGCATCCATCCCGTTTTTCATGTCTCCCTTCTCAAGCCTTGCCCTGCTTCCTCCCGTCTCCGTGCCCCGGTGGCCTCGGTGTCCCTGGCCTCTCCTGATGTCTTTGAAGTCTCGGCTATTCTGGGTTCCCGTTGGTTTAGGGGTAGGCTCCAGTATTTTGTGGACTGGGCAGGTTATGGCCCGGAGGAGCGTTCTTGGGTTTCTGCCCTTGACGTTAACGCTCCTCGGTTGGTGTCCCGATTCCATCGGGATCACCCGTCCTGCCCACGGGGTCGTGGGCCGTTGGGGGGGTATGTTAGATGCTCCTCTGCCCATCAGAACACTGCTAGTACCCCCACAACACCTTCCCCGGTTTCCCACACTACTCCCCCCAGGTTTCGAGACTCACGTGATTTGGTTGCCCCAAAGGACTGAAAGCTCCGTACCAGGTACAATGTACGTGCCCGGTTGCAGCCCTTCCTGCATTGGCAGTTGCCATGGAGAGCACACAGCAGAAGGGGCAGCAGAACGCTTCCGCATCGAACAGTCGCCCGCTCGCGTGACTCAGAGCGGCGTTTCCCACGTGACGATGGAGGGTGTCACGTGACTCGGAAGCGCACAGTACATAACGCTTGATGCACGGAGCACTCACAGCTTCTCAGCTGTCTTTCGACTCTGTTTGGCGCTACGTCTGGACTTTTGCTCTTCTGGTTTACCTTGACTTCGGATCACTCACTTGTACTCCCTCGGATTATCCTTTGTACCTTTGCTTGGAACTGTTGACTCATTGCTGAACCTCGGCCCGTCCCTCACTTGCCTTCCGATCATCCCTTTGAACTTTGTTTGTCTGTACTACGCCATTGCCCTTTGAGAGCTCACACTATGTCTCCAAACCCTTGGTTAAGGTGGGCTGTCCTGTACCCACGTGTGACTTCGGTCACCGTTGTTCTGGGGACTACCTCTCATCTGAGTCTCGAACCTCCTTCACTAGGTCTCCTGGGTTTTCCAAACACCGGATAGGTAAGATCATTCAGACCCTGTGATTTTTGTATTCTATTGTATTTGCCTGGTACTTAACCCCGCTCTTTCTGCAGCAGCATCGGTGTTCCTGAGGTTCCGTGGATCCGGGAAGCAACATCTCCCACCTATGGCTCCAAAGGTCGCACAGCGGGGTTCTTTTAGGTTCCCCTGTGCGTCACTTGGGAACGGAGGTATCAACGATCTACACAACACTCAAGTCAGAACACCCTGGTCATTTGGCAAGGGCTTATCACATTAAACAGTAACAAGCCCATGACTCTTTAAGAGGAACTCCAATCAGGGCCAATAGATATAAAACCCTCACCCCTATGGCACAACCATGACCAAAGGTTGTTCCCAACATTGGACACAGAGATCCCATATCCCACAAGTTGTTTTCACATGCCACTCTTAAGCCTTGCGAAGGTAGCGGCTTCAAAACATGGCATTAATAAGGCCAGCACCTTAAGAAAGGGAGGGGAGAAGCTATCAAGACTTAAATGACAGAGAATCTCAGGATGCCAACTAATTGGTGGAAGCCCTGGGGTTGTCCCTCTTTTATCCAGCCCCAGCTTATGTCACTTCTGCAACACTTGTGTATAGGTGCATTATAAATGCCATATCATATCATATCATTGCCCATCAGGATTAACAAGTAAGCACATTTGGGGCATTGTGACTCGGCCAGTGATCATCCAAGAGCTGAGGAAAAGAAGCAGAGGACTCACATCTACAGAGCAAAGAAAGAAGTTTGTGGACACTCAAACCGCATAGTGTGTGAGAAGTGACACATGTCCCGGGAAGGGAATCAGTGATCGAGGATTACGAAATCCAGACATGTATTGATTGAACCAAAGGAGTCACCATCCTTTTTTTGCTGATATGGAGCTTTGCCCAAGAAAGACCAGCCTGTTGAGGGAACCTCTCTGTGGCAGCGCAAGTGGTTTAATGCATTTATTTATGTTCGCCCAACCTTGTAAACAACCTTAATAAACATGTATTCAAACTATTCCTTTTTTGTCTGTCTCGTGTTGACTGTCCTTGACTTTGTGACAGTTCCCAACATGCCTCGGAGTTTGCTGCGGTCACATGTATCTGCAATAATCTGCTATTATTAAAGGCACTCTTCCCAGGGATGTCTTCTTTTTGACACAGTTTTCATCGTTCTCACTCTTACACAGGTAGCATCTTCAGGACTCCTTACTGGCTGATTGTTTTTTTTATTTTTCAAAAATAAGGAAATTGCCCCTTTCATCCCACTAAAAACGCACCCACCCACCTTCTGCCTAATGAAGCAATGCCTAAACTCCCGTATCCACTGGTCAACTGAATACTTTTGCTCAGTATCCATTCATATCATTAAACATATAGATCTCTACTTTACAGGCAGTTCCAATTCTGGTAACACTGTTTTCTAAACACCGATTACCATCAGCCAAAGTGCTTTAGACACAATATTTCTTCTAATCAATAGCCACGAAAAAAAAACATGCAGCAAACTCCTTGAGTTTTATAATTCCATTTGTTAAAAGGCCTAATGCCAACTCGGCATATTTCATTAAAAGTCCAGCCGGTGAAATGGTAATGCGTCTGTGTACGGTAAGTACATTGTAGGCGGCCCTATTTAAGCTGAGGCAGCCAAAGTTTGAACAGTTGTGCAGCGGAGGCAAGTTGGGAACAACTTGGGAGCGCTGTAATAATAGGTAATCAGTGCCAACCTCCCGATCCATAATTGCAGGGGTAATTAGGAGTGATTTTACAGGTACAGCACATTGTCCCTGTGCAAATGGCTGCACTTTAATCCCCCTCCTCCTCCTCGCCGCCTAATGACTTTCAAGGTGATGCATTCAGGTGCAAGCAGCGAGTGCGCGCGGCAATCGCAGTTGAGACAGTTGCCTTATTTCTTGAGCTGTTAGCTTGATTGGGAATCAATCATAATCCAAGGTAATGATTTTTCACATCTTGTTCTGCCAGGAAGGGGAGCTGCTCTTTAGACTGATTGCCCCCATGAGGATTAAAATACAGAGGAGCGCGCGCAACGAGCGGTGTGCACGCGGCGGCTTTGCCTGCTGCCCCCGGAGCGTGCCATCGGACTAGGCCTCGGTGGCGGGCCGCGCGGGGGCACAGCGTGTCGTTAGCGAAAGTGATGAATGAAATTGGGTATTTTATCCACGGGATAATGTCATGCCGCGGCTTCAAGTGAGGCCTCTGGCTTCAAGTGAGGCCTCTGACTGCTGCCAGGAACAGAAAGAGCGAACTTATTCTAATCAAAGAGTCGGAACAAAACCATAAACTATCGTTGCGAGAAACACACTCGCAAGGTGAACAGAGGGGAAGGACAGCAGAGCAGCCGGCAGTCCCATTCGTGTCAGTTATGGCCGCCACATTATGTCCTGTGCCGCCATGTTAACGCCCTTTACCTCGTCCACGCGCCCGGCCAGGGATGACAGAGTGACGGACGGAATCGATCGAGTAATGCGCGAGAAAAAAACAAATACGCCATCCGTCCATTCCCTGAGAGGACGACGGAAAGCGCGTGCAACCGGCCTGCTCTGGGATTTATGACCCTTGGGTAAATGGTCGGAGTTTAAGATCGAGCTAATGAAAATGGGGTCGGGCTGAAAGGTGTTTCTTATTTCACATTCCCATCAGCAGTCACAAAATAGTCCTGTGGTAGAACAGGCAGCGTGGCACTGTGCACATTTTGCACAGATTTGGGAGGTAATAGTATTTGGAAATATAAGAAATGGGAAGCACACGTAATCTTTGAAGAACCTGTAGAGGGTTAATCTTATCATCCCACATAACACACTTTCTAGAGTTCAGGAGTACATTACCCAATTCTCTCATTCTATCCCAAAGCTGATGTTCAACTTCTGTTTCGCTTTTCAATGTGAACTAGGGAAATTCCCTCGATGTGAAGGGCATCTGTTAATGGTGGATACGAGAGAGGAACACATACATGGATTGGACATGTTGCTAACCGAGCGGTGGCATACCTAACTGCCCCTGTTTGGGCGTCCAGGGATGGGGTTCTTTTAAGCTGGTTTGTTTGGGTCCTGAACTGCTAGCCTCGCGCATACTTCTTGCTCCTCTGAACTTTAGATATGCATCTAAAAATGAGCCCCCCCCACCATTCTAATTCTGATAAAATGGAGGCCTGTGCGACTCTGCGTGTGCAAACTTCATTCACTAAGATGACAACCAGGCAGGAATTAAAGAGGTATTGCAA
This sequence comes from Ambystoma mexicanum, assembly GCF_040938575.1. NCBI lineage: Eukaryota > Metazoa > Chordata > Amphibia > Caudata > Ambystomatidae > Ambystoma > Ambystoma mexicanum. The sequence continues at coordinate 545,689,673 of NC_090939.1, forward strand.
TCTTCACAAGCAACGCAACTAAAAAAGGTTCTGCCCACAAGATCTACAGCTGTGACATGCCTCACAGTTAAGTTATAGACATTCAGATGCACTGCCAATTTCGTTGATTCAGTCATTTGATTTTGTGAAATAGCTTTTTAGCACTCACAGAGGTGTTTTATTTTTCATACTGCACCACCCTCACACTTCCTTTTCTGAGCAAGCATGACCCCATGGAGGTGGAATACTGTGCCCTTCTGCAGGGCATTGATGAACCATGACGTACAGGTTCTTGTATGAGTGTGTGTGTGTGTGTGTGTGTGTGGGAAGTGGAGGAAGGCCATCACATTGTATTGCTCAGTCCAAGGAGGTGAGCAATAAACTCTCTCGGACTTGCTGCCTCGAAAACCTATTAGATGCCTTTTACAGAGAGTAGCCTGGGTAAGCTTCTTGGCTTCATCATCAAAATCTCTTAAAGAATGTATTTGAACAACATCCGCGTGAGCGCTTGGAGACTGCCCCTTGGTGGTAGCAGTGTGCAGTATAAACCAACATAACATTACAAGAAGAAAGCCAAACAGAACAAGTGGCCCCCATAACAGACCGGGCATAGGGACAAGGTCAGGGCATTTCAAATTCAAGGACGTGGTGTTCCAAAACTCTGAAATCATTCTGAAAAAGGTGGCACCCTTAAGAATTAGGTGGAACTTCCTTGGCACAATGCGACACAGACACTCTGGACATGTACCCAGCCACTCTCTAGCTCACCACGAATGTCTGCTGCGAAAGTGGCCCTCCTCCCAACAAAGCCTTTATGGACACTCGCTCACTTACTTATCCACTCACTCATCTGAGTGGCAGTGGTCTGCACCAGCAATAGTTTCCAAACTAGTTACTTAAGCAGTTTTGCAGCCAGCATGCTCTCGTACTATGGATGCCTCAACACACAGGCATGGACGAATGTCATGCGGGCTCCTAGACCTATGAATGTCCTGAAATAGAAATATCAACCCTTAACCACTGCAGCAGTATCTGGACACGTCAAGTCTACCACCACACTGATTGCCGTCATTAATTGATGGCAGCTTGAACTCTCCTTGGCCTCACATCATCTTTTCACAGGCCACAATCAGGATTTCCGCATTGTTTGCTTCCAAGTTTAGCCAATCACCTCTTCAGTAATGACGGCTTTGGTCAAGGCAGATTGTTAGGGGTTCTGGGCCACCCCACGGCTCCTTTGAAAGAGACACTGGCTTGACCATCATTAATACATTGCTTGTTCTGGAGTCTGTGCGTCCAGATGATTTCCCCCAGTGGTCTGACCTTCCACATTGAATCACAGAGGAGAGAGAAACAAACCCGGAATGCCCCATATTTGAGAGGACTCCTAAGGGTCCCGTGCTCACTTGCTCGGTTTCCTGCCCTGCAAAACAAGGCGATCTATTATGCAATGGGTTCCTCAAACCCTGCCAGATCCCAGAGATGCTCAAAAACATACTAAGGTCAACGGTGTCAAAACTGCTAACAGGTCCAGCATGACTGGAACTACACTACAGTCCCTGCAATTGGCCTTTGCTAAATTGGCCACAATGCAGACAATAACATGATAAGAAACAAGAATGCAAAACATCGAAGAATCCAGCCTCCTCGACGTACACAACCAGCTGGGTATATTCTACCTCCTCCAGGAGATTACTGGAGATAGTTGGAAGCCCATGCACATGGTTTTAAGGAGGTGGTAAAATCCAGGCCTTTTTTCATTGACTTTTGGACTAGCCCATCAAAAGTGGACTGTTAATGATCTCTGACAGACTGGCTATCGCTGTTTCAAAGGAAACTTAATGAGCAGCGCAGAAAGTTCTGGTAGTCCAATTCAGAGCAGCAGTTTGCGTGAGAAGCTCAACGGTGGACAAAAGGCTACACCTGTCAATGACAAGCACTGCTTAAGGCATGACGGCCAAACATCGAGATAACGATAGGTTAATGCTAGTCTGCAACACCCCCGATCCAGGTGCTGGAAAAATAAGACAATGTCAAGTGGTGTACTCTGCAGTCATCCAATAGAAAGTTGGGGCACTTTCCACAGGCTCTCAACTGGAATGAGAAATAACTGCAAGTCAAAGGTGCAGATGGTGTAATAATGCAGATGATCCTTAAGGAATGGGGAATGACATATACGAATCCACATAACACTCTGTCACAAAGTCTTTCTTTTGAAACCAAGAGAAAAACACCTACATTCTCCATTTGCTCTTAACCAGAGCCGTTTCAAGCCTGGGCAGAAATTTAGCTGCTATTTCCTGAAGCTGGGACAACAGGATGCACTGTTGTCATTCAAGATCACTTAGTACACGCTGCCAAAAGTAGCAAGCATTTTTGACAGTCAGAAGTCAACATTTAAATTCTCCTTTTTTTTCTAAGAGTCAATGGGACCGCATCTCTCCTGCCCTACAAAGCCTTCACTGGCTCCCGGTCTCAGCACAGATTAAATTCAAATCCCTTTGTATCATACACAAGGCTATCTGGGGTGGGGACCACTCTATCTTCAACCCTTCCTGACCAAATACTCTCCTTTTAGGCTCCTCCATTCCCCCGGCACCAACTCCCTGCGTGTTAAGCGCTTTGCTAAACAGAGAGCTGGTGGGCAATCACTTTCTTCGACTGGCTCCCTCCTGTGGAACAGCCTCCCTCTCCCTCTGTGTCTTGAGGAAGACCTCCTTAAGTTCTGAAAAAGCCTCAAGACCTTTCTTTTTACCTCCACCTTCTCCTCCTCTCTTCCCTGCGAATCCCACACCAGCGTAACTCATGTACAGGGCCTTTATGTGTCCTTGGGGCCTTGGCCCTCCACATCTCTCATCTAAGCCGCTGTCTTTCCTTCCTTCTTCTGCACTTACTTGGCTCACCAACTCATTGATGGTTGCACTTACATTCTTCTCTTCTCAGCACTTACCCCAAGCACTTCTCCATGAGCATCAAAGCACCTTAGCCATCGCCCCTCCTCTCCCCCTCTGCACTTGCACAATCTGAACACTCACAAGGCATAGTAAGTTTGTCTCCCCTTCCCTCGATTCTAAATATTTGTTTGTACTATTAATGCAATTATTTAGCTTGACTGTAATTCATTGTCTACCTCCCCTGTCCCCACCCTGTTTGCCCTGTGAGCGCTCTGGAACAGTGTTTCTAATTGTACAATTGCCTAATAAGTGACCAAATAAATAAATTAAATAAATAAATGTTTTGAAGTTTAACACGTGTGGGTCCTGCAATAGATTGAATGGTCTTTATTAAATATGCATTGGCAATGCCTATAGTTTTAGCTTTGTGTAGGCATGGTATGGGCATTTGCCAGGGACTGTGGTAAAGGTGCTAACTAGCCATATATGATAGCAGCTGCCAAATGGGGCGAGCACCTGGGCCTATAATAGCAGGGGCTGGTAAATGTTTCTCCAAGACTTATACACAAGCCAAAACTGTTGGCTTTGTCAATGCTTGCTTTTAAGAAGAATTCAGCGAAGGATTGCACATACTGCTTATAAATCAAGAGGCTGAACAAACACTTGGGTAAGACACTTTTATTACACGATTAGCACATTTACTGGTTCAATTAAGCCATTCATCAGAACGCTGCTATTGAAAAAACACTGTCAGGCAATATGGGAACATAATTTTATGTGACTGCTTGTAAAGCCAGCTCAAAGAGATCCTAGGATGATGTGCTTTTAGCAGGACAGACAGGAAGTGGGTGAGAATGGCCTTAAGGGTTAACATGGCAGTCAATTGGTGGGTAAATAACCAAACAACACCTACCACTTTTGTATCCCTCCTAATAGCCCATCGCCCACCGAGCTGCACTCCAACACACTAGCTTGCATTTATAGGTGGCGCTTTAGAGCCTTCTGATAGCCCAAACTAAGAACTGAGCTTGTCTTCATTTAATGAGAGACTTTCATTGTGGGAGGAATTGATGTCATGTCATAACTGAAAGGCAACAGAATCCCCAAAACAGGAATCAGGCTGATTGGTCAAGAGTAGAGAATGCCAGCCCCATCTGGTTTGTTTACTATAGGGAATGTGAGACCAGAGAATCCTCCACGGAACAGTTTTCCTGGAACCCACAAAGAGATAACCAAAGGACGTAGCTGGTTTGAAAGCACTATCAGATCTTAGGGAAAGCTCCCCAATAGGTTTTCACAGAGGAGAAGAATTAAGTGAACTCCCAGTGGATGGACATCTGCCATCATTTAGGACTGTATGGTAAAGCGTGATGCTTAAGGATTATTGACTAAAGAATCATCGCTGCACTGGAGACATGAATCAGTGATGATTTGCGTAGGGCATGTCCGACTTTCTTAATTGTTTCTTTAATTGTTTCATAAAGCAACATGCAACTGTATACACCCTTCTGAGCACTTTGATACACTTTAAGCATGTAGCAAACCCAAAACAATAACAGTGTTCAGGAAGCAGCGAAACAGCAGTGAGTATCAGTGCATTGAAGAGTCTGTGATGCAACCCAAACAACCTCATTACCACTAAACCCACAAGTCCTCATTAGCCGTTTGACATTGACTCTACTCTCACTTGAGGGCATTTTTCAGCATTAAGTTCCATACTATGACAGTGCCATGAGTCAAATTGCTTCGAAGTGAAGGTGTCACGCCAAAGAGTTGGTTAATATAAGCACCAGCGTACCACTGTTCTGGTCTGACTATGTTACGACGTTTAGCCTGCAACTGTTCCCACACCACAGTTCATCTGAATTGGGTTCCCTAGTATTAAGTGTATTGAGTGTTGAGAGGAATGGAATTTGATCACAACTAACAGAAGAATCCAAGAGATTTCATCCCAGAATTTTTAATTGGACAAATGTGCTGACAAAACCTATTAATCGCGATGAAGGCCACGAGAATGTTGGTGCTCGTGGATTGTGGTTATCTCTCATTAGGCCTAAGGAAGGCTCTGCATATTGGGCAATACATATAGTGGTAGACTTTAGGACCATATTGTGATGCATTATAGCTAGTGAGAGTGATCCTAAGGATATCATTTCTAATTCCCCCCAATTTTTGATACGATAAAGTAAGTCATCCTATGAGACACCAACAGAGACCACCAGAAGAGAGCATTGTCAAAAAATGGAGTAGAGAAAACTTTATTGAAACAAACGTCAGAGTAATACGACTTCCATTCTCATTTTCGGTGATGGTGAACCAAAAGGTGATGTCATTGTTTGCATATAAGTCAAACAGACAGCACCCTGTCCATGACCTAATTCCCCCCTAACTGACCCGACCTGGACTTCAGACCCGTCCTCCTAAAAGGGCATCAACAACATAACCATTGAACCCTAAACAATATCTAGGCTAGGGTTTTCCGGCAAGCTGTTCTCACCTCCCGTCTCAAACAAAGAACGTGTTCACGAAGATACCTCATTCCATCTTCTCTATGTTAGGAATGACATTTTTGCAATGGACTTCTGATTCACCGTAACCTTATAGATGTACTTCGGACTTGCCCCCTCAGGTGAGGTGTGTAGGGCCTCTACCCCTTAGAGGATATCCGGCTTCTGTGAATAGCTCATTGTCCGATCCGGCCAGCGCCTTAGTCCAACAACCTTGTCCCAGTTACCTTGGGTAATTAAAGGGTTCATAGCAGCAGTGCCTGGGACAATCAGTTCATAACAAACAATCATTGTCCTCAGCCATCAGGGAAATAGGGGTGGCCTAGGAAAGTCTGCTAAAAGAAAGAAAATAATAAAACACTACGGACAGGAACATGGACCAATATCATAGGAAAGTTGCTAAACACACCTTCCAAAGGATGATCCAGGAAAGTAATGGTCCCCCCATCCCCACTCCTGGTTCACATTGTATTTAAGATTATTTATCTACTTACTACTCCGGAGGCTCCGTGCTACCTCACAACTGATTGTATTAAAGGGTACTCAATACATTGGATTCAATTCCACAGAAGGCATATCATTTCCTCTTCAGTACACAACATGTAGGCACAGGAAGTCATAGACCCACCATAGGGCACGAAATCCCAGATGGAAACGTTGTTGCACGATATAGACTTCCACCCTTCAACTGGCTGGGCCACACACAAGCAACCCCCAAGCTCCCGGTGCACCCTGCTCAGTACCTCCTAAGTGTCCCTGTACTCCATGTCCCCTGAAACTCCACCCCCGGCTCCCACTCCTAGCCTCTTGCAGTTCCGCTGGTTGCCTACAATCTCTTCCCGCATATCACAGTGTATGCGGCCAAAGTGCAGGCAGGAATCCTGACTTGCCACAGGTCGATCAATGAAGCTTCCAGGGCAAAAGGATTGCAGGTAAAATTGACATTTCAGAAAATTCCACCTGCTCTAATCTGAGGTTCGAGCACATGGTGAGAGTGGCCCATAGAACCGCTGGGAGAAACTAGGTAATCCCAAAAGAACCGCAGCAGTATAGAGAGCCTGGTGGACTGCAATGCACTCTTATAAAGTAAGGAAAGGAGGCATGTCAGACTGCTTAAAATAGCACAGTTCAAGCTCACATTTCTTTATAACTTTCTGCAGTGCCTTGACGACCACTGGTGGCAAAAATCAACTTGTAGTGAGAACAAAATGTAGATAGCCAGGCATCCCTAACTCCCCTGCATAAATATATTTTTTTGTACAGTTACTTGAGTGTTTTTTGAAAATGAACAACCCTCATGACCATGGCATCAGTTCTTTAATTACAGGGGATCTTACTTTTTGAGGCAATTACCTTCATTTTAAGATATCTTATTTAAATGTGATGGAATTTTTCAAGAGGTAAAGCATTTACCACTGTCAACTGCAATGAATTTAACAGCAGCAGTACATGGATAACCTGTTGTGACCAGCAGAGCAGATTTTGCAGTTAGGAAGTTGGTGATTGTCCCTTGTGTTACTGGAGGTAATTTAGGGATTGGTGTTAGAAGCCTGTGACGGAAATGTTCAAGGAAGAAAAGTCTGAATGTTATTTTTCCAAAAACAACTTTTGATCTTTTCTCCCCTTAGCATTTCTGACTTGGCCCACACCCCCACCCACACCCACACCCACACCCACACTCAAACCCACATGCCCCTACTTACCTTGCAGCAGCACACTTCTCTGTGTGCCTCCGACTCGCTGTGTCCCTGCACTGCCTGTTCCCTTTAACTTCCGTGATCGGAACCGGTGCTGCAGGGTCATTTCCTCTTTTTTTTTACATTTTACAGGATCTGCTGCGGGGGACACTACCACAGCCCCCGTTCAAAATATAGTGAACATGGGTGCAGGGGACACACCCGCAGCCCTTTCCACTAAATGGCAGATTTGGTCGAACTTTTCGGGGATTCGGAATTATGGAACTGCTGAATTCGGACAAATCTCCCATTCAGGCTTTTTTCTGGCTTTTTGTATGTTTCCGTAATTTCACCCAGTGGTATTTTGCATTTACCACCGTCAGCAGCAATGTCACCCTTTGTAAAATGAAGGTTCTTGAAATTTGATGTTACACTTCTTTGCTAAGTTGATGTCCCTTTTTAAAAAGTGTCTCGCAGAAAAATATAAAGTTTTACTTTGAGAAGAGACTTGAGGATGAAATGTCACTTACCAGAAGGACAAGCACAAGGGCTTATTATGGTCTCAGTAGAAGCTTTTAAAGATCTTCTATCCAGCTGATGGATTCTATCTTGAAAGCAGGTTGCATCACATATTCTTGTCATTAATCTATTCCACCTCTTGGCTAAATTTGAAAATTGTACCACTGTACTGAAAGGTTTCATTAGAGAAGTGAAGACATACAGGGCAATCTGTCTTTTGGATATAGACTGCAAAATCAATTCCAGGAAAATTCTAAACACGATCCCAGACTCGATTGAGGCTGTGGACATCTGAAGTCCTATACAATGCAGCTTCCGCTTGTTCTGGCCACAAAAGATCTATTTTTTGTGTTTCTCCACATAGCCTGATACAGTTGCCCGTCTATGTTGCAAACCCAAAGTTTTCTTAAATCTTCAATGTTGTGTTTTTCTGAGGAATAGTTTTGAATGAAGCCATGATGCGTGCTAGCAAATGTCTCTTCACCATGTATTTAAATAACAATAACAATGCAGAGCGGAAAGTGACCTGGCACAATTGCTAGCTTTGTGATTGCACTTGGGCTTTACACAGCAGACCCCATTTTGCTTCACAAAACCAAAAATACCACACAGCAGTAGTCGAAGATTACTGTTAGTAAAACAGCATCCTTAAGACTTTGAGCCTACACCAGCCTTTTGTGTGGTAAGTGGCCACAATCTTAATTAGTGGTCCAAAGCTGAGGGCGAGGTCACCTAACAACGGTGAAAAGTCACCTAGCACGGACTAGAGCCAGATGATAAAGGCTCTAACTCTATTATGGCTTCTAGCAGGGGAACACGGGGAGGCCACACATGGCACTTCCTATGAGAGAGCTTATTCCTGCTCCTCGACTTGTGTGTACACATCACAAAGGCAAGTTTGATAACCAGTTAGTAAAGGTGATTATAATCTGCATTACAAGGCTGCTGATTGGCTAGAGAGTTGGAAGAAGTGAGAAGAACAAATGAGAATCGTTCATGCTTTGACTGGCAGTTAGAGCTTGTATTTCAGCTTTTCTGATTGTCTAAAGAAAAGAAAACATACTTCAATGAACATTAGCACCCAGGCTTAAATGCAAAGGCTTAAAATGCAGATATTAACAATCTGGGCTGGTCTGCATTCTAAGCCTTCGGAATGGCTCAGTGCACAGCCTGTTACTGATGTTTCCATAGCTCTTTAGTACCCACTATGCCACAGGTCTGCAACCTGTGGCAATTCCGGATGTTTCGGACTTCTACTCCTATGACCCCTCTTTATTCAATTTTCTGCTTAGGGATGATTGGAGTTGGAGCCCAAAACATCTGGAGAGTCCAAGACTGCAGACCGCCGCCACAGGCCCTATGCCTATTCTATCCCAGGGGGCACATGCAACTTGCCTGTTGCTGTCTCCCTCCTTCACCCCAGCACCCCAGCTCGGAAACTGAAACAGAGATCTGCCTTTTCAGACAGAGCTCCAGCTTCCCATCTCTGTGTAGGCCTGTGAGGCTGGATTTTCATTTCTCTGCTCTGTTTTATTTATAGCTCTGAATACGTTACATTAGAATTCTATGCACCTGTAACTTTCCCCAAACAGCACCTGGCCCGTTTTAGCACACGCCTGTGGGCTCTATCAGTACGTTAATGGCCCTCAGCCCTTGTAAATGTCTATGATTTGGTTCATACTCAGTCCATTAGAAGCCATTCAAGCCTGCAAGGCACCATTATAGAGAAATAAAGAACTATTGTCATTTGTTGGCGCTGATGAAAGGGCAAAATTAAATGTTCAAGATAGTTGCACAACAAATGCAGGAGGCAGTGAACATGTTCCCAAACAACACTGATTTATTAACTTGTATCCCCTGTAGCCCTCACAGAAAAAGTGCTGAAGCCTCGGCAAATTGTTTGCTTTGTAAGAAAGGAACACAGCAGTAACAGTTCTCCAGTCACGCAAACAGCATTGTCATAAGTCTCTGAAATCTGGCAGAACTGTGAGCTTGATCCCAGTTAAAACAACTAGAACGCTGCTGGGCAGGGCTTTGGAAGAAGCTGTCACTCCTACAATTTTCTTTTCCTGCTGCAGCTTTAGAAACTGACCTCACTATTGACTGCAACGTGCCTTGGCTGAGAAAGGCTTGTTATGATCAGATGCCAAAGGCAAACCACTAATAAGATAAGACACGGGAAAAAGCTGGGCATCCTGCGTTTTCCTAAGCTCCTCTTTAGGAACGGAGAACGCGAGTCCTTTTTGGCCTTCTCAGGGATGTGCTTCCATCATCTTCTCAATCGTTAAGGGAAGAATGAATGAAGCCTCCCATGAGCTATTTGGAGCTCTTGGGTGTGGATTCGCTGACAGAGAACCTCAAAAAGTGACCTGAAACAATGTGCCTGGGCTGGAATCTATGAGATCATGCCTGGCATTTAGCCTTAACTCTATACTTAATTGACAGCTAAAAAGGCTGGAGGGACCCAAACGTACCACATTTATCCTCTTGTAATGGTTCAGTAGAAGAAAACCAGCAACGCACAACACGTCAGTGTTCAAGAAAGACATACGTATTCATACCTCTCAGACTGACACATCTCAGGGACATCAAAACAGCCCATAACTACCTTTTGGAAAGTCTTTCAATTCATATTTCAAGTGACGTTGCTAGATTTCAGGCAATTGACTGGATCACAAGCCAGAGAATCATTGGTGCTATTTATATTAGATCACTAGTTGAATGATGGTTCATGCTCAGTGTGTCCCAATGCGATCTCTAGTCTGGGGCTAATAGTTAAAGTTCTTCACAATACAACCACTTAGATTATATTTATGAATGTTTGCTATCAGAGTAGTAGTCTCAAAGCGCCTACTCGTGACTTAAAAGTGGCGTATCACCATAGTCTATGGGGAGGAGCAAAGTGAAAATATTTAGAGGAAAGGAAAGAGGGTATAAAGATGCACAAAGAAAGAAGACATAGGTGAGTCAGGTAAAAGGGAATGGGTAGATCTGTGTGGTAGATTGGTTGCACAATTCTCTGGTTAAGCATTGGCAGTGAATCAAGTGTACAGAAAGTTACCAGGGCAAACGCCAAAGGTGTCTGCAGATCCTGGATAATTTACTTGATGGTCGAGTAAGGTAAATATACAGGTATTATACATTTTAGTGTACGGTTGTTTGATGGATTCGATATGCACTCACATGACCACTTGAAGATTGGAGGCTGTTTGTTGTCAGGCGATGCATTTATTATCTCCAACTAAAAGAAATGAACATAGTATTACTAGGACTTCAAGCAAAGAAACAGGACAGGAGTGTGAGTGCAGGATAGACCGTGATAGGTGAATATGAACCAAAACATGGGGGAAGAAGGGGTAGGGAGGGAGCCTGTCCCTCCGTATGCAATGCAATGCTTGGCACCCTAATTGTATGACGTATTTTTGACTATTATATACATCTTATAGTGGACACACATTTAGTAGAGTAATTTAACTTAAGCACAGAATTATATATATCAAACGTGTTACAAAAAATGTTAGGCTATGAAGCTTTTATCCTGCACCCATCACCATCAAAACTGATACATTGTTCAAGCTGAACGAAATTGAATTGTCTGAAAAAATGATGTCAGTCCATATGCAATCTGACATTTCTCCAGGTAACTGCTATAAAAAGGTAGTAGTCTATAGTTCAATATCCACTGGCCCACATCTGTAAACTCTGTTGTCAACCAAACAAGGGATAGAAGGAGCATCAGGAGCACCTTACTGATTGAGGACTTGGGCATTTTCCCTAATCACCAGCCCCTGCAACACTCATCATTTATTCTTGACTATATCCAAACAAACACCTGTTTGTGATATCATTGAAGATAAGCAGTGGCTAAAAGCTTCATGATTTCCTAACCCAGAAAACATTAGATGAAATCCATAAACCTTGGGCTCCACTCTAGCCCTCAGTAACCTTTTCCATGCTTTTTTTCCACAGACTATTTTGTTTTACATTGCAATGTAAATTAAGTGCTCTTGTATAGCACTCTCTTGCCACTATTAGGGGCCTTACTGCACTTGGCTCTTTGGCTGAGAACTTGGAAATATGTAATCCATAGGGAAGAGCCCAAGATTTGATAGAATACAGAACTTTCGGTCTGGTTAGCCACTGATGTGAGAGAGTGCGAGAGAGCTAAACGGGGGTGCTTAGTCATGATTCAGTTTGTGCTAATGGCTAAGCTTGTGAGAGATCTTAGAGGGGAGACACTCCGCCAGTGGAACGAGGGAGTAGGCCTTACAAGCAAAACAACCCACAGCCCTGCATTCTGCTCACTGATGTCTTGCATACAGGTCCCATTTTGTTAGCTCACATTGCCACTTTCAATCCCTCTCTCACGTTCTCTCTCTCATATTGATAAATTGTATCCCATATGAAAAAAAACAAGCATTTTTGAGTTGGGAGATGCAGGGGAAGGGGGCAATCAGGAAACACAACACAATTACCATGATCTACAGCTAAAGCTTATGGGTGGCAAGAGCGTTTGGTTCAGAGAAAGGAAGACTTTTAATTTGTGGATGCAGGCACCCATTTTGCTTAGTTTGCTGGTTAATAGGCTGAGAGAGGCCTCAACGCTCACCTTTGCATGCTCAGTAGATGTGCTCCATGGAATGCTGGGAATAATGCCTGTCATGGGCAGGGTCACTCTTGGGCAGGGCCAGAGGCGTTTGTCAGGGGTTTGTCAAGTGGTCTGTGCAGGGCCTAGAATCCCTGCTCGTTCTTCCCAGGGATTTACCCTGATGTCTCCCATGAACCTCAACATTCTTCTCACACAGGACAACATTACATGATCCCCACAGCAGCAAAACCTCTCCTGCTGCCTGTCAGGACAGTAGGGTAAATTTAAACAAGCATTTGTGGTGTAAGGTACCACCTGAAGCAAATATTATGTGCACTTTCCATATAGAAAGTGTTGTAAGATGAACTGGAGGCTTGCTGCAAAACATTTATCCACAATGACTCTTTAACGTCTTTTCCTCAGCCGTGCTACTGGAGAGCAGCTGCCATTGGTGCTACCTGAATACCCTCTCAGAGGGAGAAATCCATATCAGTTCCTTTATTATAACCTTGAACTCCTTTTTTTCCAAATCTACTGGGGGACTCAGTAACTCCTTTCAAGGACCAGTCAAGTACTGCCCTCATTAAGCCACTGCCCGTCTCAGGAACTAGCAGTCCCATTAGATGTTTTGTGATAGGTTGTGTAGTGGCAAACAAAAGGGCTTTACCAATTTAGTTACATTTTATTTTCCACAATTGGTTATCCTGGATGTTCCAGGTCTCTATTCCAGGGAGATCAATTCACTTAACAGGTAGCCGTGGTAAAACCACATGATCACTTGCGTAAAGGTGCGTTATAAATGCCATATCATATCATTATCAGTTATGTCGCAGAAAATGACACCACTTAACCCTTTAATCTCTATAATATCACAAAATGTGATGTCACACTGACCTTGCCCACTGAAGACATAGGGGTATATGAAATCCCTGCTATAAAAAGTGTACAACGGTAAGAGTAGTGAAGCCACGTTGTTAAAGCCGACAAAGGCATATTTTAGGTACCGCATATTAACGGTTCCTGCCAGAGGAGCAAACATGATATGTCAGTGCACACCTACAAAATCCTTTTTTGTTGTTGTATTTGTTCAGTTACTTATACCACACCAATTGTAAACAAGACAATACAGAGTCCAGAAAGGGCCAGGTGCACTTCGTTCTTATGCCTGGACTGCCCCCTGGCCAGTTAGTGGCAATGTATGTCCGCTGCAGCCTCACATGTCAGCTTTAGTCAGAATACGCAGAGTTCAGACACACATGTACATGTGTTGCCATTATTTGGCAAGTGCAGCATCAAATGCTCAAAAACTCTCATAGTATTCAAGATAAATCATCATATGAAATGGTATAGTCATCTTATGCAAGACACAGCCACACACGCTCAGTTGCGACTATCATAAGGCAAGTGCAGACTCAATTGGCTCTGCACTGCCATGTTAAGCCAGGTTAAACCTCCTGTTCCATCTGTAGTCATCATATTCAAGGTACAATCTGGCATGCTCGAGTGCTTTCATGTTCGGCCTAGTGATAATTCTGTCACTGGGACTTCCCTAGTACCACAGGCAAGCCCTTTTTTTTAATTATTTGCTTTTAAAAATCTTTGTGGTGCAACATAAGGATATTGGGGAGAGTGTCATATATCCATCTCTAACCCATACAGGAAGAACTATTGGTGCTTTATTTTTGAGGAATTCATTAACCAATAACCTTGTGCCCAGGGAACAATTAATTTAAAAACAGCAAGCCTTTACATTAATAATAATTTGGAACTTATATAACGCTACGAACCCTCAGATATCTGAGCGCTGCGTATTATTACCCACAGTGTGTGGTGCTCATTTATCGACCTCGGAAGGATGAAAGGCTGCGTTTGGCTGCGCCGAGATTCGAACCTGTGTTAGCAGGCTCTGCACGGATGTCAAAGTGAGCGCCCTTTGCTACTTGACCAGCTTTAAATTAAAAGACATTAAAAGACAAACGAGTGTTTATGGTTGTTTGTGTTCAGAAAAGATATTCACTAAAAGGCATTGTGCTTCTAGTTGCTGCTTGCAGAAATTAACTGCACACAGACCGCAGTGGCGTTTCCAGGGAGTGGCGTGGGGTGGCACGTGCTACCCCTGGAATCTGATTGGCCATCCTAACCCTAGGTGCCACCCCATTATCCTAAACTATCATCAGGATAAGTCAGTGCCCCAATAGGGCCACCCCAGGCAAAAGATTCTGGACACGCCACTGACCGAACACATTTTTCAAGTCGTCAAAAGGCCCAGGTCGGGTTGGTCGCTGGAAATGCCTCGTGCTTTCAGCTGAGCTGTCTCAAAATAAAACTTATTATACACTCCTTTTTTGATCTCCGCCCCTCTTCCTCACCCACCGCCAACACAAAATCCCATGTCATAACTTATTAAAATACAAACAGCTTTCCTCAAGGTTATTGAATGTGTCTGGCCTATCTGGCATCGTTTTTCACATCCAATGTAGCAGATGCCAGTCAGGCAGAACCTGATAAGGGCAGAGCCATGATCTCAATGATCCAAGGCTTCCAGAAAAACAGCAATCCAGGGCAACGTGTGATGTGCTGCTGCACACGTGTTTGCTCTCTGGTCCAGAGGAGATATGACCTCTGATCCGGGGGTTTTATGGACCGTGCCATGGGTAGCACAGGTATATCTAGGGGTAGCAGCTACACAACATATGGTGAATATATTTATTTGAGTGTTATAAATCCCTGCATCCGATCAGATCTTTGTATTGTGATTCAGTATAACAGTGACATTACTGCATGGGCAGGGAGTAGTAAGAGAGAGTAATACATGGCCTCCCATAACGCTTAGCACGTTGCTTATAGTGCAGTTATTCTCCCCTGATTATGGCTGCTTTTCAGGGCACAAGTAAAGGAAATAGTGAAAATCAAAAGCTGGCACCTATGAATGTAAGCACAGTAAGTGAACATATATCTTAAAGTGAAATATACAAATGTAGTTCATTTTACCTTTTCCATAGAAAGTGCGCAAAACAAAATAGCATTGGACTTTAAAAAAAGTAATGAACACCAGAAAATAACCTGAGAGAGCAAATTTAGCAATAAATATGCTGGCAACGCATAAAAGGTGCTCACCTTTTAAACCCAGAAATCTGTCGTGACACATTCCCTGGTAAACAAAAGCTTGTAGTCTTGTGGGTAAGCGTCTGAACTGGGAACATGACAACCTGAGTAAAATCCTGGTAGCCAAATAATTGAGAATGCTTGCCAACCTAAAAAAAAACAAGAGGGTGTATCCGCCGTCTGAAAAGTTACACTCTTCACCCACACATGTCCTTTACTTGTACCCTGATAAGCAGCCACAATCAGGGGAGAATAACTGCATCAATGTCCAGGATTTCAAACTGTCTTGCCACATCGTGAGCAAATACTCATGACTTACTTGCCCTCTCATCAGTTCCCCTCCTCAAACCCATGTATTGCTTTCACCAATACTCTGCTTTATAAAGATAACTTAAAAAGTACACATTGCATAGTGACACTCAAATAAATACATCCTTATTGAACTATGTTAGCCAAAAAGTGTACAATTGTGGCATTATTCCCCACATCTTGAATGGGCGACCACAGATACCAGCATGCAATACAGTGAAAGTCAAAAGAATGGTCTCTAAGTGCAATACTTTCAAGGACTGACATTAACATGTTTTTTTTAATAATGTGTATGCTGTGTGTTTTCTTAGTGTTTTATGAGATATTTAAAACTAAGAAAACACAGCATCTGGAACTGTGGACTGTCTCCGATCTATGCAGTAAATGCAACCGACCCTGCTTAATTTCAAGGTGAGGAAGGTGCCTGTTCACTCAGGCCACATTGTTTTAAATTATGCTAATTTGTTAAGCCGCAGGGCCTGGACAGTGCTTGCCACTACCTTGCTCTGAAGCTAAGCAGGGTCAGTCCCAGTTACTACTTGGATGGGAGCCCCAGATGCCTAATGTGCCATGGCCAGTGTTTTTCACCCTGACGTCAACATATATTTAAAAAAAAAATGTTTTAACCTTTTATTCATAGCCACGGGTATGTACTACAGATAACCTCTGCTATCTGTAGTCATTTTATATATGAACTACATATAGACACGGTTATCTGTAGTTTATTATAGCCACGGATGTCAGCAAATAGCTGGAAAGAAATGCTTTCTCCCCCCCAGACCCTCACCAATTGCCCCCATCATCTGTGCCAGCTCCCCCACTCCGCAGATGGCCTCCTCACCTCCCCTGCCCTCTCCCCTTCTCCCCACAATACACAATGTTTCTGTGACACAGTTTTCTTTGAGATGTCAGCTATTCGAGGACACCATCAGTGACTCAGAAGGTATTTTAGAGTCTTATCTATTTGGGTTGTGTGTGTTTAGATTTTTGTACATGTGAGACTGTGGAGAAAAACAGAAGAACATTGTTCAAAAACACAATATTAAAAATATGTTTTCTACTGTAGTTTTAGACACCACATATACTGTAGTTAACTCCGTGTATTGTTTCTTATGCTATCAGATTTTGTGTGTATTAGTTGTTTGTGCCTAGTTTATTGTCATATATTATTTTTAGCTTTCGTTAGCATTTTTTAACTTTAGGTATCATGCTTTACTGATTGAGCTGGGTTGTGGTGTATTGATGTTTTAAGTTTTGTTGTAGTGTTAAATCTGAAGTGAGTCCCTCTCTTCTCAAGCAAAGTTTTGTAATTGCGGCTATGATAAAAGTCAATGAACTGCAGCCTTATGCATGAGAAAAAATATATTTAGCATATTTTCTTGTATTTGTGTATTCATATGTCATAAGTAGTCCTTAAAAGGATTGTTTTGGGATACACAGAGAGTAGTATTTTAGCACATCTAGAGTATTGTTTTGATGTTATCAAGGAACACCACATTTCCTTCATTAGTTAGGTGTACTCCGTCATGTCTAAAGAAATCAGCCATGCAGAACTGCATTTTGTTGTTTGATATCCATTTTTGGTTGTGGTCTCTCATGAATGCTGAAACTGATTTGTTAACATTTCTTTAGGATTTCTCAATTGTACCATTACATTTGGCGGTCCATCTATATTTTTGGGTCTGAGTCAAATTGGAAAAGATAAAGACGGTGTGAGGAAATAGTTCCATTATTTTTTCCATGTCTTGTTTCATCGTTAAAGTAAGAGACACACCCTGGACATTCGCCTAAATCATTGTCTACACAATGAATTAGTATGAAGTTTGGTTGTCCTGTACTTCATAGTCTTAACAATTTTGGAAAATCTCTCAAACCCAGGTCCATGTTAATATTTAGTTTCTCACAAAAAGCCAGCAACCAAAACAGCCATCTGTCTTTTATGAACCACACAGTTTTGAAACCAGCCATGATATCTGCAGTCTTCCCTGTTTTCACGAAAATTATTCCTAGCTTGAATTTTCTAGTAGTTTGTATGAGGAGGGTGTATTTGATGTGTGTGTTTTGAAGTTTTTGATTGGTTGACGGTACTGTTGTGTTTATCTGCGGCGACGCAGCAGCCACTTGATATTCACCTTTGTTAACCGCCGGTAGACGTGCCTCTGTGTTGTAGCCACAGCTATTTGAGGACAAATGCATGTTGTGTGTTTGTGGACGTGTTGTGACCGCAGCTATTTAAAGGCAAATGGCACATCGTATGTTTGTGCTAGCCGCGGTTATTGGAGGAGAAATGGCACTTTGTGTGTTTGTGGTCCTTTGGTAGAGAAGCTAAATGATATTTTGATTGTGTTATGATCATACATGCATAGAGTTTTTTAGGGGATTTTGAATGACATGGGGTGATGGACGAGGACTGTAAGGAGTAGAGGGGGTTGGTAGGCATGTTAGGGACTCTTGTTTATAGTTTGGGAGGATGGAAATACAAGTTAAAGTTTGTAGTTTTAGCGATTAACCGTGGCTATCGACAAACATCCCTGAAGGGCTGTCGCATAACCGCTTCTAGAGATAGCATGTGCATAGGCACGTTAACACTTTTCATCATTTAATTGGTTGTGAACATAAGCATGGTCATTTTTGTAGCCGCATCTATACATTTTCTGTGCAATCATCATATTGCTATGTGGATGATAGAACACATAATTTTATTTGTGTGTGTTATTTCATGTGCTTAGGTGTTCTCTTTTTTTTATTTGAAGTTTTGTGGGCCGGTTTAGTTTGATTTTTAGGTTGCATAAAAATCTATGTCAATCTAATACAAACTAGGTTTGGAACCGTGTCGAATAGCCACGGCTATGAAAAATGCTAGGTGGGAAAAACATTGATTTCTGTCAGTTTCATTGGTTTTTATTGGTTATTGTTACTTTTCTTTTTGTGTAGCTGACTGCGATAGGTTGTGGGGAAAATGTGTCGTCCATTTTAGTAGTTCTATTGGTATATAGTCCTCTTTTTTTGGTATTCATTTTGGAAAGTATAAAAGCCACCATTTTCTGCAGTTTCATCCTTTTGATTGCAGAACTCTGCCTGTGTACATGGCAGGAGTGTGGGTGATGTGAAAATAAGCATTATTATATGTTTACATGTTTTAAGGTTTATTTGCAGTGTTGTGTGTGTTAGTTATAATTGTTACTGCTCGCAGATGGTGTTTATTATCATTCGTTTCATCTGCTCTGATTGATGGCGAGTATTTAAGTATGTATTTTTTAACTTTCACTAACATGGACCTACACAATTAGATTTGTCAATCAGTGGCCTTTATATGCAGGCATTTCGTTTTTATATTCATGTTAGTGAGGTTGAAGGTGTATTTGATTGTATTTGTTGTAATTTTAATGCAGTTTCAGCTATGCAGTACTGTGAGGTAGTACAATTGATGGTGTTTTGTAAATTCATTTTAGTCATTTTTTATTTTTTTATTTTGTTGTAGCTGTATTGTTCTCATCAACCCAGTGGATTTGCACCAGATGATAGACAGTTAACTTCTGTGAAAGGTCAACCTATATTCAATCCATAGTGGTACTGTTGGAGATGGGAGCTGCACATTTGTAGACAGTTTTTGAAAAGCCTTCTTTTTGAACCTCGGGGGCATGTCTGATGATTGTTGAAATTGAGTGCTGCAGGTGTTTCAAGTCTCTGGGTTGATTCCAGAATATTCTCACTGTGGAGATGGCAGGAGTGGACTGGTGTGCTGATTTCTCTGCACATAATGCTTGAGCCCCATGCATTTTTATTTTGCGGTGGTTGTATGCTTTTTGATAGGCATCATGCACATCTTTGTAGTGGATTTGCAGCAGATGGTTTGACATTTCTCAATGTAGCTCCTTTCTTGACTAACCATTTGTGGCATTATCTACACATGACCTGCATCATGGAAAGATCAGGAGTCGGTAAAAGAAGAGTGTGTGTAGTTGACATTGTTGCTGAAGTCGAGGCTTCATATGCAGTTGGTGATGTTGTTGCACTGGTGGATTGAGGTTGTGCAGGTGGCACTGATATCTGTCTATGCAAGCAATGGGCACCATGCATTTTTCTATTATGATGTTTATGTGCTTTTCGATAGCTATCATCCATCTCATCCCAATGGACTTGCATTGGCCGGTTTATTATTATTGATGTTGCTAGGCTCTGAGATGGAACATCAGAAGGACCATGATGTAGAGTTGTGCAAAGTATGTCCTGTGCATCTTTTGTGGAACAGTGCTCTTTGACTTTAAAGAAGTGCCAACTGTGAGCAGTGGGTTTAATTCTGGATGTCAATGGATTCGGAATCCAAATGATGACATCACTACTGCTACTCTTGTGGTTGGATATGTTGGTATGTCCAACTGGGGAAGAATACGACAATGACAACTCTAAAGAGATAATGGCTCAATATTGTAAAGTATCTGTGTGGTGTTCATTTTCTTTTTTTTTAAAAAAGTGTGTTTCTATCCCTTGTTCTGCAAGTTTACTTATCCTACCCTATTCTGTCTTGTTTTCCAAGTTTACTTAACCTTCCCCATCCTTTTTCCTGCAAGCACCCAGTATAATGTTCTTTGTTTATTTTCACCCAGTTTATATATCCTTGTTCTCCAGGTTTACTCAACCTTCCCCAACTTGTAAGGGCAGCATCTTGGAATACGAGAGGTAATGCACATTTGTCCTCCTCTTCTTGGGTACAATTGGAACAATATGATTTATTAATGCTCCAAGAAGTATTGTTGGAATCTGTGCCAGTCTGGGAAAATCATCAATTGGAATTGATACCAGCGTCTAGTAAAAATAGCGGTAGACCTAAGGGGGTATTTTGGTGTTACTTAAGCCTGGAAATGGATGGAAGTTGATGCCGTGGCACTCCCCAAACAAGCATATTCAATTTGTAAAAATTACTTATGGCAAGAAAACATAGTCTGTGTGAATATCTACTGGAATCATTTGGATATTAAAGATAGTACCTTTTTAAAAGATATGGGGGACTGTTTAGACTTAATAGCAAGAGATGCCACGATAAACCACACTATTGTGGCGGGTGATTTGAATATGAACTGTTTGAAGAGTGACAGAGGCAAACTATCGGCAACTGCTAGGCAATGGAACTTGCTAATGAGTGAAAGAGGTATAAATATGGTAAATGGTGTAATATCTGAAGACATTCCCCCTAAACATACTTGGCGAAGAGGCAAGTCAACGTCTCTAATTGATTACATCTTTGTCGATAACAATATGTTCAATATGCTGACTGAGCTCAAAGTGTCAGAGCTTAAACAGAGTGATCACAGCATTTTGGCAATGAACTGGCAATGGAATGTTGACATGGCGGGGAAAGTCAGGGAATCATATCCCAACTCCGTAGCAGTTTCGCGAAGGGCAATCATTTCAGATGGACTCCGCCTATGTTATCAGCTTACTGAAAATCATCTCATACCCAAAAGATATGTTGGAGCCAAACCTACTATATCAAGAGGGGAACTATCTTCCCGCATTGCATTTATTCAAAAACAAACGTGTTAATGGGGGGCAAAATGATCATAAAACTCGTAGACATGTGAGTGATAATGAGGTGTCTCTAAGAAAAACGCAACTCAGGAAGGAGATACATAGAATTACGACATGGGACCCTGTACTATGTAAAGCAGCAACTATTAAATTGAAGACCTCATACAAAAATTGGCTAAAACAACATCGAGCCCATATGATTTCTCAAGATGCAAAAATCATGCTATATTCACTGACAACTAAAAGCTCTGCTTTGATTTGGGGTTTGATAAAAAGTGTATATGTTCCTGTTCAATCGATTAGCCAAGTCAATGCTGTGCCGGAGGAAGTTTGGACAGAGTATTATTCATCTCTATATGCGAGTAGTGTTTGGGCAAAACATTTACCAGGCCAGGTTCCTAAGGGATTAGTAGCACTAAAAATCATGGAGGAAGATAGATTATACTATATAAAGATATTGAGCTCTTCAAGAGCAATTGGCCCTGATGGGCTTCCAAATTCCATGCTAAAAGACCATCCGGAAGCATGGGCTTCCATTCTGCATGTCATATTTGATCAAGTAATATATACAAACAAACTACCAGCCTCATGGCAGAAATCAATACTAATCCCTATGTATAAAAAAGGGGATAGAACGAAACCCAGAAATTATAGGCCGGTGGCATTATTGGATGCACCTGGGAAAGTGTTTGCCCGTTTTGTGTTGAAAGAATTTAACCAGTGGACCATCAAATCTGGAATTAATGATCCATTTCAGACGGGCTTTCGCCCCGGGCTAGGAACAGCAGTTAATCTACAGGTCCTTCATGCCATCAAAAAACATGAAATCCAGATGAATCAAAATTTATACATGGCGTTCATCGATTTTGCAACCGCCTTTGACTCTGTGTCTAGGCCCCGGTTATTTAGGAAGTTAGAACTCAGGAGGTGTCCAGAACATGTGAAACATTGGATTCAGGAGTTTCACACGAATACCTTGATTCAAGTGAGAATTTCACTTGATGGGACCCTAACTCGCAGCATTCTTACCTTTAGAGGTTTGAAGCAGGGGTGCCGAATGGCTTCATCCTTGTTCAATTTCTATATTGCAAACATAGCTGAGGATTTTAAGACTGTGTTGGCGGACTCTCCACGGCTGGATGCAAGTGTGATCCCCTGGTTGTTTTATGCAGATGATTTGGTTCTGCTATCAAAAACAGCCAGGGGGTTACAGAGGTTGTTGGAAGTAGTAGGAACGTTTGTCAAACAAAATGAATTAAGTATAAACTTGGCAAAGTCAAAGACTATGATGATTGAAAAGAAGCACAAGAGAAAGACCGCTCATCTCTCCTGGTTTTTGCATGACCAGCGTTTAGAAGATGTCAAGGAATATAAATACCTAGGCCTCAATATAAATACTACTGAGGCGGACACACCTTATTACAAGGAAATCAGACAAAAAATGAAAACAGCCAATGCCCAGGCTACTTTGTTGAATCATAAATATGGAATGTTTTCATGGAAACATATTATCATTTTTTACTGCCAGAAAGCAGTACCTACAGTAATCTATGGTGTTTAAACGAGATCCTGGAGAGATGATAGGTTTTGGTCTGTGTTAGAGGGTACTTAATGGAAAGCGCTATTAAAGCTTCCTATATCGGTGTCAATATATCTAATTCGATATGATCTCGGGTTGACATCTCTCCACACAATGTATATGTGGAAACTCTCCTGCATATATCGCAAATGTCTTATCTCAATAGCAGAAAACTCAATCATGTACATATTGTCAACATATATTCTAACGACTGAGCACCATGCGATGGCATTGTGGAGGCAAATGGTTCGAGAATTTTTGATAAAAACTGATGTGTCTGATAATATGTTGATCACTAATTCAGTGAAGGCAAAGACAAAAATCCTATTATGGGATTGGTGTAACACCTATGACCAATGCATAAATAGTAAACATGGAAATGTGAATAAGGTGGAGATAAAAAAAGTTAAGAACAGTTGAATCATATGTAATGAAATTCCCAGGTGCAAGACATAGAGACATGTTCTTGAGATTTAGGTTTAACATCTGGCACACGAGGGATGTATTAGCAAAATGGAAACTAATCCCTGAAAAGATGAGCTATTGTAGATTTTGTAAAATTACTGGAGTGAGGGAAAGATTATATCACCTAATAGTCATCTGTCCCTCTCTAATCGAGAAAAGAACTGTGTGCTTTAGACCTCATTTCGAAGATTACACACTATTGTCGAAGGAATCACTGTTTTGGTTTTTTTATAATACCGGACTGACCAAAGTCAGAATTGCTATAGTCAACTATCTATTGGCCTTGAACTTAACTAATGACAACAACTGATTCAATGTTTTATATGTTTTGAGCATGGTCGATAAGCAATATTGTGTTAAACCAATGCCTTGGTCATGTTAAATGTATTTAACTTTGCTTTCGGTAAAGGGAGTCGGCTGCTGAAACAATGAGAATAAATTGTATTATAATATTATAAGGGCAAAGAAGGGGGAAGGAATTTCTAATTTAGTTTTCCTTCTCATTTCTCTCTCTTTCCGTTATCTTTCTGGAGGTTGTATTGTAAATAGAGAGTTGAATTTTTGTTAGTTAGGGTCATTAAGGATTGTTCTTGATTGTTCATGAGTTAAGGGTCAATTTTTAATCGCTGGCCAAGTCTTGGATTATGGTTATGGTTTTCTTTTTCTTTTTTAAGTTTTAATCTATGTTGCCATTTTGTCAAGGTGGAATTGAATTGATCTGTAATGTTTTAATTTAGTATATTTATTCTGTATTTTATATTGAAAAGTTGATTTATCAACTGTAACAATAAAACAAATACAAAAAACTAAAAAAAACAAAAAGGTTTTCACTCTGAATTTCTCACATTGTTTTGCAGCCCTATTCAGTTTCACTTCTACAACAATCTGTTCAAGACACAGGTCCATTGAAATTAACATAGGCCCAGAGCGCCAAGGTTTCCTTTGCAGAATTGATTTTTGACATTTTGTAACTCAAAAGTCAAGCAATTTCCTCTGCAACTGAAAGTAAAGCTCCTTCTGATTTCTCAGATTTGGCTGACACAGCCTGTCATACAGAGATCATGTTCTATTTTGCTGGAGCGCAATCCAGATATGGATGGACATCGCAGGGCCTCATTGATGAAAGCAGTGTGATGTTTGAACAGATGGAAATAGCGTCGGGCACCCTTATTATAAAGGCCAAATATTTCCTTTTTCAAGGAGAATGTGGATCGAGCAGCAAAGCAGTGCTGCTTCTCAATTCTCTTCTTGTTGCATGTAAAAAACGCACTGGCAGGCTTTCCCAGTGTGTCCCCTTGTCCCATCCTGCTCAATGGTGCTTGGCAAAACAGTTCAGCCATCCTTCTGTATCTGCAAAACCCAGTTTTGAGGTAAGGCCCTGGTGATCAAAGGAGCAAGCGCAGCCATTTTGCTGGTTCTGCTGAAGTGCAGCTAGATGATGTGAGGAAGTACTGCTGAGTGGGTAAATATATCCCACAAATCCCCTGACTCTTCTGAGATTCCGTGTCGAGGAATGTAAGTGATTTCAATCCGGCACTCACCCAAGTCAATGCCTGGCATGTAATGCACAACTGAAATCCTTATTTATTTGTGTTTAAAAGTTCTTTTATTCTGAACGATGTACCATTCATATCACGCCCCTCTCCTGGAACACCCCCGGTCATACTGATTCAGGAATCAGGCTGGTTTGCAAAGTTAACATATTTATTTATGTATTCACAATTCAATCACACTATGTTTTAATGGGTACACAATAATCACCAATAGGGTGCTGTAACACTAAATAATCTCTTTAATATACAAGGAGTAATAGTGAGCAAAACAATTCAGCACAGAAATAACACTTTTGTGTGTGTGTTCAGATCAAATAACAGTGTGGTTACTGGTTCCCCTGCACACCCCTCAACATCCCAATAGGCAATGTAAAGAGATAGGGGGAGAGAGAGCAGGTATTCAGAAATGGCAGAATTCAAACAAAATATAAATCCCAATTCCCCCCCCCCCCCCAGCAACACAAGAGAAAAACAGAATTGATTGGCAAGCGGTCAGAATGGTTTTAAAGTTATCTTGAGAATGGATTGGGTAAAAACACTAAATATGGTTTAAATTGTTGAAATCGTTTAAATTCTTATGGGAGCCACTTTGGATAGTTGCACACAAACACTAACAATGATTTGATACTAAGAAACAATGTGAAATCTTAAATTTAAGGTTGGAAGCAATCAAAAGCTGTTTTACACGTGTCAGAATTTCCCGAAAATGAAATTCGTGGCAAACTTTTCAGTGTGCAGTAATTGCGATAACGGGAGAACTGTATGGATTTGGGATGCAAATTTAGATGTGAATTAAAGCTGTCGATGTTAGCTACAAGCAGACATTGAAATTTTGTTTCTAGCATAGGTGCAAGAATGGGAAAACGGGAATGCGCTTTTAAAGGACAAAAAGGATTTGTTACACTAGAGGATGACTATGAATAAACGGATACAACACAAGAATACAGCCACTTGATCAGGGCAACTGCCTGCAGTGGTCCCGCCTTCTTCAGATGAAAAATATCAGCACAAAGATAGTTCTAGCAATACTAGCACAGGAGGAAGATAGGAGGGATAGGATAGAGAGTTCAGGCAATTCAAAAGTACTCCTAACAATGCAGGTTCGGAATACAAGAAAGGATGGATATAAGATAGGGATTGGACTAAACAAGGTACTTATGCTAGTGACACAGTTCTATCTATAGATACTCACTAGATATGTTTCAAATGGAACCGTCAGGATTCTGGTCAGGGATTCTGGTCAGGGATTCTGGTCAAGGATTCTGGTCAGGACAGACTGCTGGGCACATCGGATGTTGGCAGTATCAAGGCGCTCTGGGCACTGCACGGCACAGGACTGAAGCAGTACAGCGCAGCCCGGCTGTATTTCAGTCCCCTTAGGTTTGTGGGGTTGGTCCTGGTTCTGGAAATTTAAGGTCTAGCTGAAAATGGTTCAGCTATCTAATGGGCCTTTCTGTATGGCAAGTTTCTGGAGTCTGGAGCAAGGAAGATGGATAGTTCTGAAGCAGGGTGCTCTGCCAGAATTCAGATAGTGCGTGAATCTGTCTGTCCCTATCTGCCCTTTGCTGTCTCTATTTATCCATGCTAAAGGGGTTGTGTGTGCTGGCTTAGCCTAAGCTCGCCCCTTTGACAAGGATTGGTCAGAATCTCCTCTCTACCTTGATAGGTGGAGAAAAACAGGGTGTCACTTTTATGGTGTGGGTTTATCAGGCTTAGAGCCCACCCCTGGCCTCTTGAACATAAAACCTACTTTTGACATAATACATATTTCCACATGTGCAACCTCTACAACAGCCAGATATACAGATTACATATTTTGTACAGCAGCAACTCCTCCAAACCCTGTAGATGTAGGATCTTGTGTCTGCTTTTCCCAGAATTTCGCCCTTTTCATCAGGAACACAATGCCCCATTTATCAGCAAATTTCTACAAGTGTGCGCGTATAACGTGGGCATAAGTGTATATAGTTTCATACTTCTAGCCGTTTCCTTCCACAATATGACACACGATCCTGCCGCCTCTTGAAATGTGCAGCCAAAAATTAGATTTACAATTCTGTGATTTTTGTGTTTTTGACAATTTTCAGTGGCAAGTTATATATCTTTAAACAAAATGTTCTTTGTGAATGTTTAGCCACAGATGGTTGTTTATCTCCGCCTCTTTTTGTCTCCCTTCAGTTCAGGAGCAATCTCCTCCCAGTTCTCTTGGCAGAGGCCATTTTATGACGGTCCTCATACCTAGCATTTCCTTTAGCTGGAGGATGTCTGTTGTTTAGTCCTGGGCTCAACAGCAATTCGCACCACCCCGTGAGTTTCAGCTGGGGGGATGTGTCCTCCTTTTGTGAGGAAAGCTGTTATTCCAGTTTGGGTGGTTTTAGCCAGGTTCAAATTTAAATGTTATTTCTGTTGCATTTTTCCTGAGTTTAAAACAAACTTGTGATTTCAAAATATCAGCTAGAATACTTATTCAAGATTTTAAACCATGGGATAAAAACGTTACAACATAGGTTACTCTCAGCAACAGGCCACTTAGATTTCAACATATAATTTCAGTTTATACAGGTTTTAAAGTTTCATCCTGCAGGCTTCTGACAGCTGTTATTCAGGCGGCCGAGGGTACAGCGCCCAGATTTTGACATCCACAGCAAGGCAACTTTTGGTGTGGAAATCCCTTGATGCTTTCAGCTTTTCAGGACATTGTATGTTCACAATGATTTCTTATACTAAGTGAATTGTAGCACCCAGTAAGAATTTTGGATGTT
Organism: Ambystoma mexicanum; assembly: GCF_040938575.1. NCBI lineage: Eukaryota > Metazoa > Chordata > Amphibia > Caudata > Ambystomatidae > Ambystoma > Ambystoma mexicanum. The sequence continues at coordinate 545,717,138 of NC_090939.1, forward strand.
TGAGGGTGTTTTGTACCGGCATTCTGCAGTTTCAGCAACAAAGAAAAAGTGATTTGAAGCAAGATTTTGGGGTTTCCTTCAGCAAAGCACAGCTTTTCCTTCTGTACTCCATCTTCACATGTTGTGGGGCCGAGTAACATGTTTCAGGAGTGAGATCTCTGTTCCACCACTGACAACATGCATGACAGATTGAGCAGCCATCTTTTTGTGTTTTGCAGAGCGCAAATTTCAGAGGTTTTGGCACGCACAAGAGTTTTGCGGCCATTTTGATGTTTCTGGCACCATCAGAACACAGTGATGCCGCATCGCAGAGCAACAAGTGGGTTTAATCATCCCACAGGAAGAGTAGGGCAAAGTGGGATTCATTGATAGGGCAAAGTGGGGTTCATCAGCAGGGCAAAGTGGGGTTCATCAGGTGGAGTCCTTCTGCCATCATGGAGCGGTATGCCAGGATCCTTCCATTGTCTCTCGTTGGAGTGGGGAGCGACACCCACAGCTTCCCCTTAGTTCTTTCTTTGTGGTGTGGAGCGACATCACCAGATTTTTCTATGATCTTTTCTTTCCAGGTCCCCGGGGAGGTCCTCCTTGGTCTATGAAGGGTGCAACCAGTACAAATCTATTGAATAAATAAGCACTGGTTACTACATTTTCCCACTGACTGCCTTCCAAGAAGGTTAACAGCAGTGGGACACACATGCATTGCAATAATGACAGTACTTTGATGATAAAGACAAATGATCTCGCATAAGGCATACATAACTACTGATTTGACTAGAATTTTTGAGAATCCCTTTTGTCCTGACAATCAAGAAAAATACTCCCTGTTAAATAATTATACCTATAAACCTACATGTTCCCTTATGTTCCCTTCTGGTACTTCTTTTTCTTGTTCTTATGCTCCAGATATCTCATCTATTTGATTTTCTCTTCGCTCCTCATTTGGCTGCAAAGTGTGCCTAGGGTGACAACTCTTTAGCTGATTAATATAGACCCATTTCTCTTCTGTCAGTTCTCCTTTGGGGATGCAGATTCTATAGGTGACAGGTGAAATTGTGTCTACAATTTAAAAGGGCCACGCCAGCTCTGTAAGAATTTTCACTCCTTGGGCGATTCCTTTGGAAAATGTACAAGTAGACCCTGTCTCCTACTTGGTATTCTTTTTTGGTTGTTTTTAAGTCATATTGAGTCTTCATCCCGTCTACAGATTTTTCCAGATTCCGCTGAGCGTACGCAAAAGCATGTTGAAGCTGTTTTCTTAGATTCTCAACATACTCATGTGTTGTGGAGGTGTTTATCAGTGTCTGCTCTTGTGCTCTGTAGAGCAGATGCTGAGGTAGCACCAGCCTTCGCCCAGACATTAGCTCAAATATAGACATATTGGTCGCAGAAGAAGGTGTAGATCTGATGGCCATCAGGACAAGTGGTAATCGGATGTCCCAACTTGGCTCAGAGTCTGCCACAAACATTTTTATAATGCTCACAATTGTTTTGTTTTACCACTCAACTCCCCTACTAGAGAACTGGCGGTATGCAATGTGAAGTTTCCTTTTTACCCCAAGTTTCTCCCACATCTTCGTCATCATTTCGCTGGTGAAGGGACTACCTCGGTCTGACTCAATCCTTTGGGGTAGGCCAAAACTCGAGAAGATGTGGCTGATTGTTTCTGCCTTGCAATTTGGGGCCAGGAGACATTCCACCCATTTGGTAAACAAGCATGTTATGGTTAACATGTACTTGTTCCACCTAGAGGAGCGAATCACGGGCCCGATGAAATCTACTTGTAAATCTGACCAAGTCAGTGTCATTCCCCTCTTCTGGAGGGGAGCTCGGTGTGTGAGTGAATTTGGTTGAAATTGTGCACACACACAAGACACCCCTTCAAATATTGGTCAAGGTCCTGCCCCGTGTGTGGCCTGTATGCAACCTCCCACAAGATTTCTAAAGTAATGTGAAACCCCCGATGACCGGTTGTAGCTGCGTCATGAGTGTGACTAAGCATAAGGCTTCGGAATGAGGTAGATACCACCCACTGGTCACAGCCAGAGATGGATCACCTGATCAACAAACCGTCTTGGATTTGGAACATTTTTTGGACACTTCATAAACACTCTGAGGTCCTCTTTCCAAATGTAATCGGTATCCATCAGGGGAAAGTTCTCAGGGTCCTCAATGTGTTGATAACATTTCCCAATAATTGGATCCTCTTTTTGTGCCGTAATTTATTCAGCATCTAGGGTCTCCCTACTCCACTGGGCAGTTGAGAACATTTGTCTGGGACCTAGTGACAGCAGTGACCTCTATTTCCCACAACAGGGACTCAATCTCGAGGAGATCCCCCTGAATGGCTCCAGTTTTGGCCAGCTGATCAGCTAGGTAATTTCCAGTTTTGTCTGGCCCCTCTATTCTGGAATGACCCTTGATCTTCTTCCAATAGATGGTCATCCCACTAGAGGTGACCAGATCATCAATATTTTGGATTAGCTTGCCATGTTTGAGAGGTTTGTTATTAGCACACAGCATGCCTCTGGTTTTCCAATCAACCAGGTGCTCCACGAACCCGTTTCGGACATTATCTGAATAAGTGATTATGACCAGTTTATGGAGTTAGTGTTGGACGGCAGTGAGGATGGCCTGATGAACTGCCATCAACTCTGCCCCAGACTACTGCGGGGACCGATTTTGTACCCAGAGGAGGGTTCCGGGGCATCATTCACCCAGGCATTCCCAACGCCGGCCACCAGTTGCTTTTCCCTGTTTTTGGCAACATGGTTGAAGCACCCGTCTATGTTAGACAAAATCACCTTCAGTACCCTAACAGGCAATTAGGACTACAAGTGTAAACACAATTTCACCTTTGGTACAAGCCTGTACTACACAGTAAAGTGGTAGTGATGGCTGAGCAGCCAGACTTATCTCAAGAGTTTAAGTGTGCAGTAGAGCAAGTTACACAAAGGACCAACTAATAAGTGATTCAAGTAAACACTTACTCAAGGTTTCTTGATAAAAGAATATACATTTATGTATTCAGTCAGTTCCAAAACATTACAATAGCACAAGCAGCTAAATATCACACACAAATACACCACAAAAATCCAACCGGTAAGTAAATGAACAAGTTTAACTAAAAAATCAAGTGTGGGCAAAATGGCACTTCAGATACTTAATAAAGGAGGGAAAAGACTAGGTTATGAGAATAGACAGCCCAAATACATTCATAGGCAGGGAAAAGGGTTTTAGTTAAATACAACCAGCAATTCTTCTCAATAGGCCTGGGCCAAAGTCAATGGTTCAGAGTCTTTTGTATAGGATAGCAGTTCTGGTAAGTAACAGTTAAGTCTTTGCCACAGATTTTTAAAGGATTTGGCTAGGCAAAAAGTTTGACTAATGTTAAGGGAAGGAGAAGCCTTCATAGTTGAGGAAAGCTTCATGCACTTTCTCGATGGCCAAAAAGATTTCTGGATCGATTTTGCACAGTACCTTGTCAATGAAGAAAGCTGTAGCTGAGGCAGTTGTTCCTGGCAGTTCAAGCAGATCTCACTGTTCCTGAGCTTCAGTCATGGGGACACTAAGGGGGACATCAGGAGGTTCCTGCACTGCCCAGGGTAGAGGCCAAAAGCTGTAGCTAGACATTGGTTTAAGGTGTGAGTGACTTAAAGTCCACAAGCTGGTTTCCTTCCCTCTGGCTATCCGGTTTTCAACAGCACTCTGGTGAAAATTCGACCAGAATAGAACAGTGTCCAGGTGGTTTGCGAGTTGGTTGTTCCCACCAAACTCGAGGGAAGAACTTAACCTTGAAGGGCTTATCTGTCATCGGAGTTTCAGGCAATTCGGATCTGCAACAGGGCTTCACTGGTCGTCCAGGAGTTGCAGCAGTCCTCTTCCCTCCTCTCCTCGTTGGCTCTTTCGTTCCAGTGGTTGACTCTGCTTTCCAAGTCCCAAAGACCTACTTTTAAACACTTTTCCCCCATTAATTCCAGCCTGGCTGTCACTCACACAGCAGGGTGGCTGTCCTTGCCAGACAGCCAGCCGGCCAATCATGTCAGAGTGCTTTCAGGTCTCCTAGGAGACTAAGCACAGGGAGATTCAGGCACATCCCTCACATCCTGTCCACCCCAGACACTCAGGCGCCATAGGAGGGCTTCAGCACTAAGGCCCCCCAAAGGCCAATGAACAAAGGCACCAAACCTGGTTTGGCACACAGAGAAAATCACAAGAAGGACCTTTCCTAAAAGAAATGGGGAAAAAAGATGACCGGAGTCTGTTTTTACAGATAGGTCTTGGGCGTCATATTGAAAACATGGCTGACAGGATTTTTAGCTACTGTTGTTAGTGGACAGGAAAAATCATGGTAGTTTGATCTAAACCACTGCCACCAGCCATTTAAAGTAGGAAAGGGTAACATTTTACTGTTAAATGAGTGTTTTGACTCAGGGGATGCTAGGCAACCCCTCCAGCACTTTATAGTAAGATAGTGTGCGCTGGGCCAATACATTTAAAGAGACTATTTAGTCAGTCCCAGAGAAGGTATTTAAACCTTGGGGAGTCTGAAAAACATCCCTGTGCCACTGCACTGAAGGCGCTGTGTGACACACAGAAAAAGATGATGCCACTGGAGTTGTTTTAAAACTCCATAACCAAAGAACACAAAAGTAAAACACACATCAAAATACATGAAAGAGTAGGAAAAAAAGGCTTACACTTTCTCCAGGTAAGAAAATCAAATCCTAGAAATCCAGCAAAGTTGCTGGGGGTCTCATAAGGTAAGGGAAATTAGCACATTTGGAGAATTCTCCCTAACACTCGTCCTCCTGAATAGAGGAGGTCCCGGATATGGCCTGCACCCCATACCCTCAGCTCGAGGTACCAGGAGCATACTCGCCATGGTATGTGTTGTCTGAGGAGCTAATGAATCAACAAAGAGCTGCACTGGGACTCTGCCCAATATACATCAGAAGATCCATACCTGTTGAAGCGCCCATAACCAGACAACCCTGGGCAGCACGGTACCCCATCAGACAGCCGTACCAGCCATAGATAGGAAATGAAGAATACCTACAAACGTTCCATGAAGAGACCCAAACAGCCCTAATGGAAGGCCAGTGGAAATGACACAAGGGCCTGAACAGACTTGTATATGAACAAAAGCGGCTATCAAAGACTAGCACGCCAGTGCAAGTAACAACGAAAATAAATGTAATGGACACAGAGTAGAGACGGTGTTAAAACGCGAGGAGACGTTGCTACGAGACGAGATGGAAGCAACCGACCTGTTAAATGTGTGTAAATAGGCTTGAAATGCAAGAGGCTAAAGAAACGATACTGCTTGCAATGCTTAGTAGAAGAGTAGAGCGGCAAGCGCCAACTATATATCTACCTCAATAAGGCACATTCTACAAATGCGACTCCATTTTGTAAAAGCAGAAATGTACCCAGGTTGCCAGACGCCTGACAGACCAAGGTTCGTAACCCAGCCAGAGGCAAGAAAAGGAGCGGAATCGAAACTCAACAAAGAGTGGATCATGCCTAAGAAATCAAGGTCATACAGAGGGAGGGAGGAGAGCGTCAGTTAACAAGACTCAAACTTCAGAGCATACCAGCCTGCCCCATGAAGGTCAAGATAAGGGGGGCCCATGCAGGTGGTGAGGCTGAAACAGAATTAAATGCACTAAAAGCTGGAAACTGAATCAGATTCATGGTGAACTAACACGTGACCAGCCAGGCGCGAAGAAGTACCACCGCCTGATGTCATCCAGGACCCGAGGATGTCATAACTTTTCCCGATAAGAGGCTACAGTTTCGAGCCAATACCCAGTCAACTAATTGATACATAGCTCTAAGATACTCATTGATGGAAGGGAGGCAGGGTGAAACTTGGGACACCAGGCACATGGGTGTCCATTCTGCATGCTGCTAATTAAAATGGGGATTTATGTCTAGGGGTGTAACCTGCCCAATCACAATGGACCAAGTTATCTGGAGTCCTATAGATAGTAGAACCAATAGGACGTCGTACTTGTATTGACGTCAATCATGTGTGATGTAGTGGGATGGGCGTAGACGCCCACCCGATAAGAATTATCCAATCAGCATGCTCTATTATCATACACAGATATAGCACCTATACTTAAGTTACCTTTCCTAACCAATTGTATTGCATGTCGAGTTTTGTAGAATTAGACGTCACTGATGACGAGTTTTGCCTATAACTATTGCTGTTCGACTGAAGTTCGAGGAAGTAGGAGCGAGACAGGTGATCGCAATGCTGCTGATTTCCTTTTATTTCTCTGTTTGATGTACTTGTCATTACATGGACTTCCCTTTGCAGTCCTCATTATTGAGTCATGATGGATTAAGTGAATCCTGCACCCCCAGTCCTCACATGGTGCAGCTATCTTGTCTTACAAGTACTAGAGTGTGCGCACTGATCTATGGGCCTGTCAGTGGAAACTCGCTCCTCTGTACACTTGGTAGCATGAGGATGGTTTCAGCCATTAATTATTGAATATATAATACTAAGACACCCTAGACCGACGGCACAAAGTAACTCCGGGCCTTCGGCAATATCACAAGACCTTTTGCCATTCTGGCTGAGTAGACTGAGAAGCTTCCCGTGGACAATGATAGAGTAAAACTTCAAAAACTGCAGTGGGTCTGAAGGAGCCTGCCTACTAAGCATAACCCTTCTCATTCCCATGCGCAGCCAATCGGACAAAAACCCTTAAAAGGCTGGAAGAGAAGGGGCGGTGATACCGAAGCTCCAGAGAGGAAAAGATGCGATCGGTGAGTGAAACAACAAACTCGCTACTTTGGCAAATGTCTTGTAGGAATTAGAGCAAGTAAGGGAAAGGTAACGGTGGGTGGCGGAGAAAAATTAAAATAGTTAGAGGTAGAGAAGACTGTATATATATAGGGGTAATGACTTGAGCATAAGAAAAACAAGGCGTACCAGGGGGACACCTGAGATAAAAACAAATGATTACCGGGGGACACCCGAAAGAAAAACAAGGGGTACCAGGGAGACACCTGAGATAAAAACAAAGGATTACCAGGGGGCACCTGAGATAAAAACGTAAGGATTCGCCTTGTTCCTGCGCTTTAATACAGCGGTCAGAAGAAACGTGAACTCATAGCCCATATAATAAGGGACAAATAGACTACGGTGACATTTAAAGACGCATCAAAGGAGTTTGTTTAAACTCCATGATGGGGAATTGATTAGAAGGCAGGTATATGTACGACCAGCAGGTATCCGTATAGTCTGTCAAGTGTCTGTCATATGTGTTTTGGTGTACGTCGAATGTAAAACAATTGTATTATTGATTGTGTGAAATGTAATTTGGCTTTACACGATTCTGTAACTAAGAGGGAATCGCCAACGAATTGATAGTTTTCTGAGCAAATTGATATTATACATTTTGGCAGGAAAATATTGGATCGGAGCTTGCATGTTTGGTGCTTGCTCATACTATTGGAAGGATAAAATACTGTATAAATATTGTTGGTGACAAAATCAAAATGGAGGAAGTTACTCCACTTGCACATTTGTGCAAGCAGCTACCCAAGCATGCACCAAAACTCAAGAAGTATAGCACAGAGTGGGTTAAGGGTACCACCCACAAAATGTTCATGCATTGGCCACAGAATGGGTCCCTTTCTAAGGCTGTTTTACAGCATATGATGACCATCCTACACGCCACATATACAGGCAAGAAGCTAGAGAAACGTCTTGCTGTTCTAGAATTGTGGAAGATGTTTGAAGAAACGAAGGTGGAAGAACCACCCACAGAATGGATACTAAATGGATGTACAGAGGGGCTGAGACGCCTACCGCGCCACCAGCCCCACCTGAGTCAGTCATTGAAGGGAATAAAACAGAGGGGCTTTACCCACTAAGAGAACTTAAGGCAGCCACGGGGTATAGCAACCCTACATATGAGTTGCCTACATACAGTAGTGACGACAATAAGGGAAGGGAACAGGAAAACAGGATTGCCTCTGTGGTCCCGAGGTACAAGGAGAGACGCGAAGATGAAGGAAAAGATTGGCCACAGAGTTGTGCATCTCCAGATAAGGAGAAAGAGGGAAATAAACGTAAGGGAAAATGGATGGGAGGTCAGATATTATTGAAGTTGGATGGAAAGGAAAGTGATGATATGAGGCCGAGGGAGAGGTCTAATGAGACGCAAAGGAGAGAGAGAGAGAAAGAGATGGAAGTAAGGGATGATAGGAGAAGAAAGAAAGATAGGCTAAGGCGAGAACAACTATATCGCGAAGAGCAAGAGAAACAGCTCGATCGCAGACAAGCGTTAGCCTGCGACCGATACAAACAGACTAAGCAAAGGATGGAAGAAGGGCAAAGGGTACGTGAGAAGAGAGTGAAGAGACGAGAAGAGGAGGAAATTAGCAGGGCAAAGGAACATAGAAACAAAAGGATGAGGGAGGTAGACAAATCTAGAGAAAAAGCAAGGAAGCGCAAGGAGGTAGATGAGGAAACAGAACGGAAAGGCAGACAGAGGGCACGGATCTTGAATATCTGGAGCAGGAAGTTAAAAAACCCAATCCTGTTGTAGAATGGGAATACGTAGAAGAATTCTTTCCTGCAAGCGACTCGGTGCAAGGTATAAGTGGGACAAATATTGAAGATTACTTCGACACCAGAAGCATCAGGGAAACGATTGATAAAATATACGATGAGATGGGGCTGGAACAGATATCCGATGGGGGAAGGGAAGATGAGTGCTTGGAGAGCACTCAGCTATATGACACTGAGGATGTCACTCGAAGTAGTGGGGGCAGGGGACTGTCCCTAGACAGGCTGGAGATTGGGCAGAACGAAGAAGATACAAGGAGCTGTGTAAACTGGGAGTATTCAGGATCTGACTCCGGTGGGGAAATGGAGGATGTGGCACACGAGCAAGGGAGACAGTGCGTAACACGGCACCCAGGAGACCAAGGGGTACAATGGTCAGATGCTAGCGAGTCCACAAGTAGGACACCGAAGTCTGCTGCACAGTCTGGCCGACATGAAGGAACACCCCACGGTCAGAGGGGGGTGTCAGCACCTACTTATGCAGACAGATTAAGGGCATTGCCAGGGAGATGGCAAGGCGGGAATGCCACCCCTGTGGTAGACAGAGGAGCTATGGGGAAGGAAAAGGAAGACTACGCATTCCAATTCCCGTTGCTAGAAAAGGGGGGAGCATGACCACAATATATTCCATGGCCACACATGGACCGAGAGAGCCTAAAAAATAAGCTTCCAATGCTGACATCGGGAGCTGGGAAGTGGATACATGAGTTAGAGAAAATGACGGTGGGTGTCACCTTAGCTATAGGGGACATTAAGGGCCTCCTAATCGCCATACTTGGTGAAAGACCAGACAATGTATGGAAACGGGCAGGCTACCCTAGGGTAACCATAATCGACACTGCCCATGACGGAGCACCATTTAATAATTGTAGAGCAGCGGTGTGGAAAGCGCTGCGAACGCTATATCCAGACACTTCAGATATGGGAGCTATAATGACTCGGAAAATGAAAGAGTCAGAGGATCCGTTGATTTATATCCAGAATTTCCAAGATGCGTGGGTGCTCGAAACGCATGCGTCTTGGACGAAATCTATTCCTGTATTCTACTATATATTATGCCAAGGGTTGCCTGAACCGGCGCAGAAGCAGCTCACAAAATTGGTAGGAGTAGAAGCAAAACCATGGGCCGAAATACAGTTGACAATTGCACACTACTGCTGATTGCTGCAAGAAAAGAACCGGAAGAAGGAGGCAATTCGTAAGGGTGAGGAAGCAAAACTGGTGCAAAAGAAACTCTCAAAGTATGCTCTCGAGGGAGCCATGCTGACAAGCCCAGCTGAACCAAGCTTGCAATCAGTAGCTAACCCATCCCAAAATAACCAAGGTAGCGCAGGATTTTACCTGAGGGGAAGGGATTTTGGGGGAAGAGGATGGCAGAGTAATCAGGGTGGGTTTTGAGGTAACCAGGGAGGTTTTCAGAATACTCAAAGTGGCTTTCAGAACGCGCAGATGGGCAGTCCAGCTACGCCAGATGGACAGATGGCCCGACCACCGCCAGTGTGTTGGCTGTGTGGAATGACAGGACATGTGGCGCGCGTGTGCAGAAGCCAAGGCATGTGGCAAAATAGCCAAGGGATGGGGGCAGGCATTGTGAATCAGCCTGCCATCCCACAGCAGGGCAGTGCACACAATCACACAGTGCAGCAGCAGGCGCCAGACCTGCAGCAAGGTGCACAGCAAGTGGTTCAACCCCCGCACATGGGGAACGTACCGCAGGGACAAACCCAGCAGACACCACGGCAAATGTCACAGGGCACTAGCTCTGGAGGGGGAGTCAACCCTGGGGTTGGGGGAAATCAACAAGTATACAGTGGGCCGAACTTATATATGAAATAGGACAGCTCACGGGGGACTCTGATGTGTTCTATCCTATCAGTGACGCCAGACCCTAATAGGGAACCTAGGGTGAATGTCGTCATAGGGGGTAAAGATTATTCCTTCTTAGTTGACACCGGTGCGACGCGCTCGTGCATACGAGAAGGCACATTTTCCTTGTCCGGCGAGGCCATAGCTACTCAGAGTTTCACAGGAGCTCACAGTAGAGTTCCCTTTATAGACGCACTCCCTGTCTCTGTGGGAGTGTGTGAAATGAATGTACTCTTATTATATTCATGTCAGACCCCAGTAAATATCCTGGGTCGGGACTTAATGACTAAGTTGAATATGACAATCTCGTTTACCGTGAACGGTATAGTGTGCTCCACTCCAGGAATGCATTATTCTAACATGTGCAAAATGATCAGAGCATACTCAGGGCGCATAGCCATGAGAGCTATCCCGTTAGAGCCAGAAGTCTTCGCATATGGGATGCGGGTGCTCATGGCAGGATTGCCAGGCCTCGCAGATAGAACTATGAGGACACCTGATGAGTTTCTATTCAGACCCAGAATACCTATGCACGAAGAGGAGGGACAAGTATTTCCCTTAACGATACAATCTGCCGCAGTGCGAAGGAAAGTGGTATTAGTCGAAGGATATGATGATGAAGGCAGACAATGATGTGCGATTATCGCCATTGAAGAAGGGTATCGAGTGACTGATGTCACAGATGACGATATGTTCGAAGAACACCCTGACCTGGAAGAGACGAGGGTGGAAGTAAGTCTCACATTTTGGGTCAATATGATCAAACGAGAGGTGCCAGAGAGAATGATGTTGGCGCTGATACGTCCAGAATACTTTGATGACGACATGGCCCAAGTGCCTGCCACGGTATGGACTACAGGGCCATATGACGTAGGCCCCCTGAGGGGGGCAGGTGACGTGAAAATTAAACTGAAACCAGGAGCAATTTTACCAAAAGCACGACACTATCCTATGCCCAGAGAGGCAGATGAAGGAATCGCGAAGAAAATTTCCGCCATGATGGAGCAGGGCATTCAAGTGACGTCAGAATCACCTTGCAACTCAGTGATTTACCCTGTCAAGAAATCAAAGGGAGGGTCTTGGCATTTAATCCAAGATTTACCAGCATTAAACGATATAGTTGAATCCAAATTCCCTCTAGTCCCTAATCCATCCACAATTTTGTGCAACATACCAAATGAGGCAAAATATTTCACGGTGATTGACCTGAAAAATGCATTTTTCTCAATCCTGTTGCACTATGACTGTCAAGCTCTGACGTCATTTACTTTCAGACAAATGCCCCTGAAAAGCACCAGGTTGCCACAGGGGTACTGTGAGTCTCCATCCATTTTCAACAGAGTCCTGCAGATGGACCTAAACAATATTTCAGTAGACAGTTTTGTTTTGCAGTATGTGGATGACATTCTGATCTGCAGCATCACTGAGGAACAATGCAGGCACGACTCTGTCCACCTATTGACTATCCTGGCTGAGAAAGGATATAAATTTGATAAGTAAAAGTTACAATACTGTCAGTGAGAGGTGCTGTACATAGGCCAGCTAATCTCTCACAAAGGGAAAAAGGTAACCCCAGAAAGGGCTGAAGCTATCATGAACACGGCTAAACCGCTCACGATAAAACAAATGCAAAGCTTCTTAGGCATGTGCAACTATGTGAGAGCATGGGTCTTCGACTACAGCTCGTATACCAAGCCCTTGCTTCAGGCACTAAGGAAGGCCCAGGCGACAGGGGAAAAAATCGAATGGACTGAGGCAATGGAAAAGGGGTTTGCAGAACTCAAGGGGGCGATTTGTAAGTCCCCAGTTCTCAGGATTCCTAATTATGCAGAGGAATTCTACCTGTTCTCACACACCAATGGTAATTTTATGACTGCAGTGCTCGCGCAGCGAACCTTGCTGGGGTACAAGCGCCTAGCATATTACAGCGGGAGTCTGGACCCGGTCATGAAGTGCCACTTCCCATGCGAACAAAATCTAGCTGCTGTCGCGTTTGCCATTGAAAAGGCATCATCTATTGTTATGGGGTGCTCCATGACATTGTACGTCGAGCACTCGTTATTCCCCATACTAGAGAAGCCAAAGGGCACGCTGACATCACAGAGAGCATCTGCCTATGAGGTGATTATCTCCAACCCATTGACCAAAATAGTTCGACGTAAAACTGTAAACCCTGCTACGTTCCTAGCTGAGTCAGTCAGAGGAGGAGAACCTATACACGAATGTGTGAATTATGAGGAATTCTATGATGAAATCCCCAGGGTAAAGGAAAATGCCCTGGCGAGTGGTGAAATCGTGTTCATTGACAGTTCATCAAGAATCGACTGAGAAGACGGACAAAGATATACGGGTGTGACCGTAGTGAAACACCTGGCGAATGGGGAGTTTCAGGTACTCATCAGTGCGCGAATACCATCTCACTATTCAGCTCAAGCTGCAGAACTAGTGGCGCTGATACTCTCCATTGAGAATCATGCAGACCAGGAAGTAACGGTGTACAGCAACTCTGCCTATGTAATATCTACCGTACACGCAGGCTTAGCACGCTGGAAAAGGAGGGGCTAGCTCCGAGCGGACGACATGCCAGTGCAACATGCAGCCTTATTGGACAGGCTGATAAAAGCACTACAGCTCCCAGCGGGCATAGCAGTCGTGAAATGCGCCGCCCACACCAAGGGGACAGATTTCGTGTCATGTGGAAACCATGAAGCGGACACAGAAGCCAAGCGCATGGCATCAAAAAATGAAACAATCATGAACGTGGAGGTGGCACGCACCCATGAGAGGAAGATGGTAGCGCGAGCCACACCTGAGGCCTATAGTAACATGGGGCAGACTCAGCTAATGGAACTCCAAGGGGAGACACCTCAGGAGGAGAAAAATGTGTGGATGCGTTGAGGGTGTTCTTTAAACCCCTCTGATGGGTTGTGGAGCAAGACAGCACTGGTAAACCAGTAATGCCTGTCTCCCGGATAAAAGTAGCATTAGAACAACTACACTACTCTATGCACATGTGTAAAGAAAATATCGCTGCAACGCTCGCAGAAGACTGGTTTACACCGAATTTAGCAGAGCACGTTGCGTTCTTCATGGTGAACTGCATAATCTGCCAGCAATTCACCACTGGGCACACATTAAAAGTAATAAGTGGAGTTATCCCCCGGCCAAATGGCCCATTCCAGCACTTGCATATCGACTATGTCGACATGATTCAAGTATGCAACGGGTACAGGTATTTAATTGTGGTGGTGTGTCCATACACTAGATGGCTAGAATCAGGTCCCTGTACACACCCAAACGCTACCTGTGCTGCCAAATGTCTAGTGAGGGAAGTGTTCCCTAAATGGGGGGTGTGCGAGGTAATGAGATCAGACAACAGGGCTCACTTTGTTAACGCAGTTTTCGAACAGATCAGCTTATTACTTGGTATAAAGCACATGTTCTTATCAGCGCATCACCCGGAGGGAAATGGGATATATGAGCGCTCAACGGCCTGTTAAAGGAGAGAATAGCCAAGTTGAAGCTCACATTAAGGAAGGGATGGCTGCACTGTCTACCACTGGCATTGTATGCACTTCGGAACCAACCTGGCTCCGACCATCATCTTACGCCGCACGAGATAGTTACAGGCAGAAGGGTGAGGATCCCTCTCACCCCCCGAGATAGAGCTATATGTGATGCCCAGCCAACTAGAGAGGTTCTGGGAACATAGATGCAGAAGTACCTTCATCCAGCGCCTCTGTCATTTCAGGCCAGCTGCAGCAACGGCGAAAAGGGGACAGTGCAGCACAAAACACATCATGAAGTGCTGAAGCTGACCCCGCACAAGGTCTGCATGCACCCCTCATCTTCCCTGGAGACATCGTGCTTGTGAGGAACTTTACCAGGAAGAGGTGGGATGAGCCACGATTCAATGGCCACCCCTTCCACCGTCAAGCTCCAGGGCAGAAGGGCATGGATCTTCATAAATGACATTAAACCTTATATAGGGGAGAGCCCTCCCGCTGCATCCAACTGCGAAGAAACCACAGACAACAGGGAAGAACCTCAGCACGTGCAGACAAGATCCATGGCGAGGAAGAAGGATGCATGAGCAGCACAATAAAGGCAAAAAGAACACTGATTTAAATTGTGGCTTTTAAACAAGACATTTTCTCAAACCCGTGAAAGATAATAAAGGTCATAAAACGAACACTCTGTGCATCCCAGTTGCAGGGTAAAGAGAAGACCATCCAAAGCCACAACAACATTGATAAAACAAACTTTTGAAAGCACATCATGCCCAAGTAATACAAAGAATCAACACTCTGATAGACTACAAACAAAATATTTTTGAGAGTGTAACACAGTATCCTGAAGCAACCAGTATCAAGGCTTTGTTCACAGAATTTATGGTACATTCCAGCAGAAGTCTCAACTGGGATGTACTCACCTATTTTCAACTCGTGGTGTTATCTTATCTGTCACTCATAGGGAGAGAATCCAGTGTCACAGACTTTATTCAAGATCCAGCAAACAAAAAAATATCAGGCGACTGTCATCACGGAAGCCTTTGCCGAGCTACCCGAGCACAGCGAGGAGGACACAAATGCTTCCACCGCCAGTAGACATTGATGAACTCACATTTAATTTGTTCTTTCAAGTAATCTAGAAATGCCCAGGACTTGTCGGGAGAACAACTGACACACACACTTTCATCAGAGACCCAAGAAATCTAGCTAAATTGAATCAGCTGTGGACTAAACTAAATCATCTCGTGGTAGTCCACGCAACAGGAAGGTGCAGAGACTGCGAATCAAAAGAAAAGCCCATGACCAGGACCCAGCCAAACAGGACAAATGTCCCTATCCCCCGAGGACCCCCGGCTGGCGCACAATGTCCTGCTTAGACTAGTCACAGACTATCCGGAAATGGTGGGGAGGCTTGCAGATGTTGACGCCATCACCTTTCTTAGAGATCTGGCCAACACCCCACACATGGGCACACTCCTCCAAGTCATATTGCTCCAGGTGGAGCTATCCACCTTCCAGCAAGAGTACCTTAGGAGATTCCAGTAAGACTTTCCACCGTGGAACAAACCAAGGACAGAGACACAGCTCTTCAGTTTTCAGCCGCAGGACAGATCGGGGAGAGCAAAAGACAAGAACTACCTCGTCCTATTTTTCATTGTACTTATCCACTACTTTTCCTTATTTTAATTTTAATTTTATTTTTATTTTGTTTTTATTTTTTCATGTTCGCTTTTGTTTTTATTTTTATTTTTTATTTTTAAAACATTTTATTTTTGTGTTATTTGTAGCAGTTCCATCTTTTAATTCCTTTGCATTTAACAGGTTCCAGCATGTCCTCAGGACCAAAACAAATTTGAGGAGTGCACTGGGACCTTACCTACTATAGATATGCATAATGAATGTGATGTACCAAAGTGCTAGCCTAACCCTTTGCTATAGTCTAGCACAGGAACTGTACTGCATACCCAGAGACTACCGTCATCACCCACAAGAGGGGGGACATTTGGAAAGCACTCATCACTTTAAAAGTAATGAACTCTCGAACTACAAGACCAGAGCAAGAGAAGGAATAAATAACTGACTATGAACTCATTCGAAATGGGGGCCCAGAACAGTGACTTGGTTTTACCCCCAACAGAAGGGTTAACCCACTTCCCTGGAAGAAAATGTTGCAAATTGCCGCTCCGAACGACTATTTGTATATGTATAATTATTATTATTGTTTTTCTGTCATTAACAATCATTAACAATCAGAACTGCTTTCTTTATTGATGAACAAAGTGTCCCAACTTTAGTGCATCCATCAGATAATGAACGTCTGGGGCCTACGAAAGCACCCAGACCCAATATAGTCATTCCAGTCCAAAGAAAACCTGATGGTAAAATTAATGAACTAAAATTAAATGTAATTAGCAGTAATTTAGACACATTTGAGGTAACAAATGAAGAGAAAAGCAAGAGACAGGGTCAGCACGGAATGAATGAAACCGCAGCACTGACCACTGCACACACCCACACACAGGATGCACACAGACAAGGGCAAGTGTCAATGGCTACAGGGCCTCCAACGAAGGCTGCAGAGAAGGGGAGACAGCCTGCCGAGCAATCGGTTCCAGAAAATAGTGGAAGTGACCAAGAGAAGTCAAGTGAGAAACCCAAGAGAGGGCATAGCAAAATCCCTGGAAAGAACAGAAGTAGCCACAAAGGTACTCACAGAGAAAACACAAACACTGATAGATTATTTGTTCCCACTCATAGTCAGAGCAAAGAAACTGCATGAGGAGCTGAAACATAGAACTGCAGAGACTATAACGACAAGCACGTCAGCTCAAACACTGCTAACAAGCACCATATCTACGACTCAGCCACACGTCGAGGAGAAGGTGAGCCAATGGGGGCCAGAGAACCTCGATGAAAAACTACAAGAGGAGAGGAAGAGAAAGGAAAAACCTTTTCCTACCACAGCAATGCAGCAAAAGGACCCTGCTCCACCAATACGCACAGAGCGGAAAAGCAGCACAGATGCATTTAGAGACATAGTCATAGCAAACTATAGAAAAACGCTGAGAATCCCGTAAGAAGATGATAATGAGCTCAACAATTACATGGACAGCACAGCCCATCTCAGAAATAACATATGGTACCAGCACATGAAGGAAATAGGATGAAGACAATCAGAAGGAGATTGCTTCGTCTGTGCACTCCTACCATACAGTATGGGAAAATTAAAGATCTTTATGGCTGTAGAAATTGATGTCCAGACAGCACACTGTATGTCACATGTAGCAATGTGCAACACCAGAGGACAATTTATGGGGAGAGACGCCGCATTGATATGGGCCAACGAAAAGAACTACCCGGACGAAGACGGCTATGTCCAGGACATTAAGACAAGAAACACGGCTCACACAAGGAATCACGTGATAAGATACGAGAATCCTGGCATCAAAGGATCAGGGATAAAATTGGAAATAAACCCAAGACTGAACGTTCAAGGAAAAACTGCAGATGAAGCTCAAATCTGGAAGAACAGAGGCCAAATGCAGATTTGGGGAACAGTGGTTTCCCCAAATGGATGGGAAGAAGGAGTAATAATCTGCCGAGCTTGGATGGTCTTTGGAGCCTGCCGAGAAGCAATAGAGAATTCACAGAAATTGTGCAAACCCCTATTGCCAAAGCTAGTAAAGTTACTAACCTGGGTCGGAGATAGAGGGGGACCCCTGCAGATAGTGCCACTGGAGAGCCTGAAACTATGCTTCAGAAACAATGGCACAAGGAAGATGTGAGAGAATCTAAACTGCGAACGAATCTTTGAAGCCCCAGGAATGACACAAGGAACCACAGTTATTATGGACCGTTACTGGGCGTGTGGATCCAAGGCATACATAAGGCTGCCGAAAAACTGGGGAGGCATATGTACACTTGTGAACATCCATGTTCCCGCGCTAGTGATCCCTAAGAATGACCTGAAGTTGGACAGTTTCCCGAAAGCAGATGCTCATCTAAGAAGAAGGAGGTCTGTGGAACTGGTATCCAGAATGAAGAGAGAAAATTACTTTTCTACCAAATCAGAAGAGGCATTCAATGCAATCCCATACAAACACAGGCTGTTCAGCCTCACCTCAACAGTATTCACCACAATGCTCTTGCCACACATCCAGATTGGAGTGAATGCTAAATGGTTGCAGATAACCAGATGGGAGTTATTGCAGACCATCAATACCACTATAAAAGGATTTAACGCGATCAAGGAAGAGCTGAGAGCAATCAGACTAATGACCCTCCAGAACAGATATGTGCTTGACATGATCACAGCAATGGATGGGGGTGTTTGTGCAAAAATTGGAGAATCATGTTGCACATTTGTACAATCACACGATGAAGAAAATGGAACCTTAACAGAAGCCATAAGTATGTTGACAAACTTGAAAAACCAGATGAGCAATGAAAGTGATGAAGTGGACGATGACAGCTGGTTTGGAGACCTATTCTCATGGGTCCCACAATGGATGGCAGACATATTCAAGTTTCTGGGAGTCCTACTAGCAATGGTGTTGCCAGGATCCTGTGTTATCAAGATAATCGTCACACAATGCCAGAAATCAACAAAGAAAGTCATAGGGATGAAAATAATGGTTGATGTCGAACCAGGGTGGAAGCCCAGAGACCTGACTGATGAAGAAATAAGAGACTTTGTGAAGGCCAGCAAATTTGCGCCAGAAGGAACAAAGTTCACATATCCTAAGAAACGAAAACGATATGAAGGAAAATGCAGTCCAAATGGACAATGTCAGCTAATGACATGGAGCAAAGACGAACATGTGAAAACAGCAGGGCGTTTGAAAGGGGTGATAAAAATATGGACTCCAAAGACTCACACATTCACAACATCGTGTACAAACCCTGATGATGATGAACATGACACTGAAGAGCCAAAGGAAATAAGTGCAAAAGAGATTGCAGAAGTGGTCGATGAACCGACCAGAGGGGGTAGTGTAGAGGAGGTCCCGGATATGGCCTGCACCCCATCCCCTCAGCTGGAGGTACCAGGACCATACTCGCCAAGGTATGTGATGTATGAGGAGCAAATGAATCAACAAAGAGCTGCACTGGGACTCTGCCCAGTATACATCAGAAGATCCATACCTGTTGAAGCACCCATAACCAGACAACCCTGGGCAGCACGGTACCCCATCAGACAGCTGTACCAGCTGCTGATACGAAACAAAGAGTACCTACAGACGGTCCATGAAGAGACCCAAAGAGCCCTAATGGAAGGCCAGTGGAAATGACACAAGGGCCTGAACAGACTCGTGAATGAACAAAAGCGGCTATCAAAGACAAGCACGCCAGTGCGAGTAACCACGAAAATAAATGTAATGGACACAGAGAAGAGACGATGTAAAAACGTGAGGAGACGTTGCTACGAGACAAGATGAAAGCAACCGACCTGTTAAACGTGTGTAAATAGGCTTGAAATGCAAGAGGCTAAAGAAACAATACTGCTTGCAATGCTTAGTAGAAGATTAGAGCGGCAAGCGCCAACTATATATCTACCTCAATAAGGCACATTCTACAAGTGCGACTCCATTTTGTAAAAGCAGAAATGTACCGAGGTTGCCAGAGGCCTGACAGACCAAGTTTCGTAACCCAGCCAAAGGCAAGAGAAGGAGCAGAATCGAAACTCAACAAAGAGCGGCTCATGCTTAGGAAATCGAGGTCATCCAGAGTAAGGGAGGAGAGCGCCAGCTAACAAGACTCAAACTTTCAGAGCATACCAGACTGCCCCATGAAGGTCAAGAGGAGGGGGGCCCATGCAGGTGGCGCGGCTGAAACAGAATTAAATGCACTAAAAGCTGGAAACTGAAGCAGATTCATGGTGAACTAACACGCTACCAGCCAGGCGTGAAGAAGTACCACCGCCTGATGTCATCCAGGACCTGAGGATGTCATAACTTTTCCCGATAAGTGGCTACAGTTCCGAGGCCATACCCAGCCAACTAATTGACATAGCCCTAAAATACTGATTGATGGAAGGGAGGCCGGGTGAAATTTGGGACACCAGGCACATGGGTGTCCATTCTGCATGCTGCTAATTAAAATGGGGATTTATGTTTAGGGGTGTAACCTGTCCAATCACAATGGACCAAGTTATCTGGAGTCCTATAGATAGTAGAACCAAAAGGACGTCGTACTTGTAGTGACGTCAATCACGTGTGATGTAGTGGGATGGGCATAGACGTCCACCCGATAAGAATTATCCAACCTGCATGCTCTATTATCATATACAGATATAGCACCTATACTTAAGTTACCTTTCCTAACCAATTGTATTGCATGTCGAGTTTTGTAGAATTAGACGTCAATGATGCCGAGTTTTGCCTATAACTATTGCTGTTCGACTGAAGTTCGAGGAAGTCGGAGCGAGACAGGTGATCGCAATGCTGCTGATTTCCTTTTATTTCTCTGTTTGATGTACTTGTCATTACATGTACTTCCCTTTGCATTCCTCATTATTGAGTCATGTTGGAGTAAGTGAATCCTGCACCCCCAGTCCTCACATGGTGCCGCTATCTTGTCTTACAAGTAATAAAGGGTGCGCACTGATCTGTGGGCCCGTCAGTGGAACCCTGCTCCTCTGTACACCCCCCAGGCTAAAGGTCAGGAGGATTTAATCCACTCCTGGATGAAACTCCTTACTCCAGTCGGTCAAACATCCTGGAGAGACCATCAGCATTTTGGTGGTGACACCCTGACCTGTGTTCAATGGTAAAATCAAACCCTTGTAGGCTGATTGACCATCTCAGTAGTTTTGGGTTTTCCCCTTTCATTTGCATCAGCCATCTCAAGTGTTGGTGGTCAGTCTGAATCACAAAAGTAGATCCATACAATTATGGTCTAAACCTCTTCAATGACCACACAATAGCAAAGCATTTATGCTCAATGGTTGGCCACCTTGTTTCTGGTTCCTTCAGCTTCCTATTGATGAAGCAAATGGGGTGCTCCCTACCTTTCTCATCCAGTTGACTAAGGAGTGCACCTATACCTGTATTTGAAGCATCTGTCTGCGCAATGAAGGTTTGGTTATAGTCAGGAGCTCTTAGGACTGGAGCTTGACAAAGGGCTTTCTTTTGGCCTTCAAATGCTTGAGTGCACTCCTCATTCCACCAGACTTTTTATGGAACTTGAGAGAGGAGACTACATTCAAGGGAGAAGCTATGGTCCCATAGTTCACTAGGAAGTTCGTATAGTATCCAGTGAGGCCTAGGAAGGCTCTCATTTGGGTTTGAGTAGTAGGGTTGGCGCAGTTTTGTACAGCTTGTACTTTGCTAGGCAATGGCTTGATTTCACCTCCTCCTACCTCATGTCCAAGAAAGACCACTTTACACTGGCCAATTTGACATTTATTAGCCCTTTTGGTCAGATGGGCCTGCTCAAGAGCCTGCAAAATATATCCTAAGTGGTCAACATGTTCTTTCCAAGTAGGGCTGAACACTACAATGACATCCAAGTATGCCATGCAGAAGTCCTCCATCCCATTCAGAACCTGTTTAAGCATCCTTTGGAATGTAGCAGGTCCATTCTTTAACCGCAAAGGCATTACCTTAAAGTAGTAGAGGCTTGCTGGGGTTGAGAATGCAGTTTTCTCCTTGGCATGGTCTGTCAGTGCTATTTGCCCATAGCCTGAGCTCAGGTCAAATTTACTGAGGTACTTGGCTGAACCAGGTTTGTCCACAGCTCGTCTGTCCTGGGTAAAGGGTGGGCATCAGTCTTGGTGACTGCGTTAAGAGCTCTATAGTCTACACATAATCTCAACTCCTTGGATCCTGCCTTTGGTAGTAGAACAACTGGACTAGACCATGGACTGGTAGAGGGCTCTATTATCCCGAGATCAAGCATCTTGTTGACCTTCTCCTTTAAGTGGGATCTCACATGTTATGACATCCTGTAACCTCTGTTTTTGACAGGTAAACAGTCACCAGTTAGAATATCATACTGGCCCCAAGGGGTCAAGCCTGGTGATAGTGAAAACAGAGAGGCAAACTGATTTAACAGAAATGTTCACTCCTCCTGTGTTCAGGTGTCAAACTAGAAGAGAGATTAACTCCTTCTATTTTCTCATCTAAAGGCTGGCCTCTGAGTAGGTCAGGCAGAGGTTCAGTTTCCTCCTCTTGGGCTGAAGCTAGAAGCAAAGCTCCCACTTCTGGTCTTGAGACATACGCCTTTAAACGGTTGGTGTGAAAGACTCTGGGAGCCTCCTTAGGATTGCCTAAGTCCACCAGATAGTTGATCTCTCCAAGCTTACCCACAACCTTGAGGGGTCCTATCCACTTGTCCCGTAAGTCCCTCTGCCTTGTAGGTACCATAACTAAAACCTGCTGGTCTTGTGTAAACTCAACCATGTTGGCCTTCAGGTCATGCCAATGTTTGACCAGAGCCTGATCTGCTTTTAAGTTATCTGATGCTTCTGCCATCATGTGTGACATTCTCCTCTGGAGACCTATCACATAGTCAGTGACTCTCACTAGCTTGGGGAAAGGAGCACTCTCCAACCTCTCCTTAATTAGGGCCAAGGGGCCTCTAACTGGATGGCCATAAAGAAGTTCAAAGGGACTAAATCATTCGCCCTCCTGAGGGACTTCTCTATATGCAAAGAGAAGGCATGACAGTAGAAGGGCCCACTTTCTTCTAAGGGGATCCTCTAAAGCACCAATCATGCTCTTCATTGTACGGTTAAACATCTCTACCAATCCATTTGACTGAAGATGGTAGGCAGTTGAGAACTTGTAAGTTACTCCACAGTTCTTCCTCATGGCCTGCATGTAGTGGGACATAACATTGGATCCCCTGTCAGAGATAACTTCCTTAGGAAAACCAACTTTGGTAAAAATACCAAGTAGGACTTTAGCCACAGCCTGAGCTGTAACAGTTCTCATAGGTATTGCTTCAGCAAACCTAGTAGCATGGTCTACTACAACCAGGATAAACCTGTTTCCTGAAGATGTTGGAGGGTCTGAGGGACCAACAATGTTGATTCCTACCTTCTCAAAGGGACTCCCACCACTTGGAGAGGCACCCAGGCTGTCACATTCGTGCCTCCACTCTTGCCAGAGGTTTGGCAAGTGTGAGAGCTCCTACAGAACATATCTACATCAGACCCCAACTTAGGCCAGTAGAAATATAGAGAGTGCCTTTCCTTGGTCTTCTTAAAACCTAAGTGACGAGCCAAAGGTATCTCATGGGCTAACTGTAGGAACTGGAGTCTGCTTTCAATAGGCACTACAAGTCATCTGTAGACCCCTGAGACTCAGTTGGTTCACTGTAGAAGATGCCATCTTCCCAGTACAGCCTATGCTTTCCTGGCTCTTGCCTGTCCAGCTGGGAAACCGCGTGTTGGCGGAGACCTTCAAGAGTAGGACACTCTCTTTGACCTCTGCTGAAGTCTGCCCTACAGGGTCCACCTTTTTCAAGTAAAGACTGCAGTTCAGGATGGTCTGCGGGATCCAGATCTCCAACAGGAGCAAGGTCCTCTTCCAGTTCTGATTCCGCAGCAGCTGATTCAACCACATAAGGTTGTTCCACACACTCAGCCTCAGCTGGTGGAGGGATCACAGGTGTGATCTTGGACAGTCCTCTTGGGGATGTCCTTGTTGGTAACACAGGAGTGTTGGCTGGGTTCTTCCTGGAGGTTTGAGGTTGCCCCTTTTCCTCCTTTTTCTTAGAAATTGCAGTCAGTAAGTCCTGTGGACTAGGCGTTATATTTTCATCTATAATCTCCTCTGGAGAGCCCCTTAAGGTGCTCTCTCTGGCCATCCTAGTCTGCTCCTGTTTTCTTTTGCTAGTAGGCCTGGGGGTGTGTGACAACTCCAAGAGTTTTTTAAGTCATTCCCCACCAGGACTCTCCAAGGTACTTCACTCAGCACACTTACAGGTATTATGACAGTCATATCATTACACTGGATGAGAGCTTGTAATTGTGGAAGCATGTGGACAGGGCCTCCAGCAAGCTTAGTTAGGAATTTGGGTGCCTTAGCAGCATCCACAACCTTGCAAAATGAAAAATGATTCATCAACTACAGTTATGCTGGCCCCAGTGTCTCTGATGGCAGGGGTTTCTTGGCCATTCACAAGAACACTTGTTTTTGTAATACTCCTTAGTATTACCTAGAATAGAGTTATACACATCTAAGTTCTGTTGTTCAGAAACACTGGCTGAGACTTTCATGGGTTCCACAGCCAGTGAGTGAAAGTTTCCATTTGCCATTGGTACTTCATCCAATAGGGAGAAGGCTAAGGACAGAGTGGACCACTAAAGGTTTATTACCCTTACATCTGGGACCCCCTTTCACATGATCAGTTGACCCACAAGCATAACATTTACCAAATGAATGGGGGTATGTTCTGAACTCCTTCTGGTTTGTCCTCAGAAGGTACACTAGCCTGATTTGGTTTCCCTTGGGGCTTACCCTTGTTAAGTTTGTGGCCCTCTTTTGGATTAGAGGTATTTGAACTCTCTTTGGTATCTTTCTTGTGCTGCTTCCCCTCATCCTTTTTCTGAGTTGCCCCAGAATCCTTGTGAGTAGCCCTGTTGGCAACCCACAAGTCAGCAGCCCTTCCCAACTTCCTTGGATCAATTTAGAGTCAGCCAAGTGCTGTCTCAGCTCAGGAGAGCAGGCATCATAAATAGATTCCAACATAAACAGATTTCTCATACCTTCATAAGTGTTCACTTTGTAACCCTTAACCCATCCATCTAAGTTTTTCAAACATTCAGTCGCCCAGGTAGCCCAAGGGTTTTTTTGAGGGTTCTAAACCTCTTGAGATACTGAGAAGGGGTCTTTCCAAATCTAGCTATAAAGCTAGCTTCACAGTGTCATACTCCTTTTTGTCTATAACCCGCAACTCCAGTACCACATCAGTTGCAATAGGGGGTAGCCTAGAAAAAAGCCAAGGAATCAGTTGATTCCCTGTAATGTCTTGAATCCCATGGTTATATTCAAAAGCAGCCAACCAATCCAAAATATTAAGCTTAACCTCTTACATACTTACTGCATCTTTGGCCATGCTAAGCCTCTTAGGACTGGAAGACCTAGAGGACCTTGGGAGAGAACCAGTTTCAAGAGACAACTTTTTCATTTCAAGTGCATGATTAAATTCTATTTCTCTGAGTTTAAGCTCTTGATGCTTTGTTTCAGTTTGCGCTTGGATTCTATTAAATTCTAACTCCAGCCTCATCTGTTCAAGTGAGACAAATACAGGACATAGGTTTGGACCTGATGGGGTCCCTATGGTCATAGGTTGAGGCCTATGAGCAGGTAGAGGTAAGACAGGGCCTACATTCTGAGACTCTTCTGCCTCATCTAACTCATCCACAATATTAGAGCTGGGCTCTGACATATTATCATCCTCAACAACATTTTCCACATTTGCTGCAGTTGTGGGGCTTTCAGACCCACTCCTCAGACTTTGGTATTCTAACAACTTTTCTATCAATTCAACCTTTTTGCCTTTTACAGTGATATTCCTAGCTTTACACAAATCTCTCAGTTGATCAACAGTTAAAGTCACTAGGGTCACCTGTCTGTAGCTTTCCACATCAGTCATGATAAAACAATTGCTTTACTGGTGCTGCTTAGCCTTGTGAGGATTATTTGAACAAAAGTAAAAGTAGCACTACAAATGTAACAAGTATACTTTATCCTCACCGCTGTACACCAGTGTTAGGCAGATTCACCTGCAGTACCCTTTGGGAACACTACAGGCAATTAGCACTACAAGTGTAAGTACAATTTCGCCTTTGGTAAGTGGTAGCGATGGCTCAGCAGCCAGACGTATCTCACGAGTTTAAGTGAGCAGTAGAACAGGTTACACAAAGGACCAACCAATACAGTGATTCAAGTAAACACTTACTCAAGGTTTCTTGGTAAAAGAATATATATTTATTTACTCAGTCAGTTCCAAAACATTACACTAGCACAAGCAGCTCAATATCACACACTAATACGCCACAAAAATCCAACCGGTAAATAAGTGAACAAGTTTAGCTCAAAAATGAAGTGTGAGCAAAATGGCACTTCAGATACTTAATAAAGGAGGGAAAAGACAAGGTTATAAGAATAGACAGGCCAAATACATTCATAGGAAGGGCAAAGGGTTTCAGTTAAATACAACCAGCAATTCTTTTCAATAGGCCTGGGCCAAAGTCAATGGTCCAGAGTCTTTTGTGCAGGATGGAACAGTTCTGGTAAGTAACGGTTAAGACTTTGCCACAGATATTTAAAGGATTTGCCTAGCAAAAAGTTTGAAGAATGTTAAGGGAAGGACAAGCCTTCATAGTTGAGGAAGGTTTCAAGCATTTTCTCGATGGACGAAAAGATTTCCGGACCGCGTTTGCACAATACCTTGTCAATGAAGAAAGCTGTAGCTGAGGCAGTTGTTCCTGGCAGTTCGAGCAGATCTTGCTGTTCCTGAGCTTCAGTCATGGGGACACGAAGGAGGACATCGGGAGGTTCCTGCACTGCCCAGGGAAGAGGCCAAAAGCTATAGCTAGACGTCGGTTAAAGGTGTGAGTGCCTTAAAGTCCACAAGCTGCTTTCCTTCCCTCTGGCTATCCGGTTTTCAACATAACTCTGATGAAAATTCAACCAGAATATGACGGTGTCCAGGTGGCTTGCAAGTTGGGTTTTCCCACCAAACTCAAAGGAGGAAGTTAACCTTGAAGGGCTTCTCTGTCGTCAGAGTTTCAGCCAATTCGGACCTGCAGCAGGGCTTCACTGGTCATCCAGGAGTTGCAGCAGTCCTCTTCCTTACTCTCCTCATCGGTTCTATTGTTCCAGTGGTTGACAGTGCTTTCCAAGTCCAATAGACCTGCTTTTAAACAGTTTTCCCCCATTCATTCCAGCCTGGCTGTCACTCACACATCAGGGTGGCTGTCCTTGCTGGACAGCCAGCCGGCCAATCACGCCAGATTGCATTAATGTCTCCTAGATGACTAAACACAGAGAGGTTTGGACACCTCCCTCACATCCTGTCCACCCCAGACACTCAGGTGCCAGAGGAGGGCTTCAGCACTGAAGCCCGCCAAAGGCCAATGAACAAAGGGACCAGCCCTGGTTTGGTGCACAGAGAAAAACACAAGAAGGACCTTTCCTAAAAGAAATTGCAAAAAAAGATGACCGGAGTCTGTTTTTACAGATAGGTCTTGGGCGCCATATTGAAAAACATGGCTGACCCGATTTTTAGCTACCGTTGTTAGCGGTCAGGAAAAATCATGGTAGTTTGATCTAAACCACCGCCACCAGCCATTTAAAGTAGGAAAGGGTAACATTTTACTGTTACATGAGTGTTTTGACTCTGGGGATGCTAGGCAACCCCTACAGCACTTTATAGTAATATAGTGTGTGCTGGGTCAGTAAATTTAATGAGACTAGTAAAGTCAATTTAACTTTACATATTCTGGGAGACAGTAGTCAGTCCCAGAGAAGGTATTTAAACCTTGGGGAGTCTGAAAGACACCCCTGTGCCACTACACTGAAGGTGCTGTGTGACACACAGAAAAAGATGATGCAACTGGAGTTGTTTTAAAACTCCATAACCAAAGAACACAAGAGTAAAACACACATCAAACATGAAAGAGTGGGAAAAAGGCTCACACTCTTTCCAGGTAAAAAAAATAAGATCCTAGAAATCCAGCAAAGTTACTGGGGATCTCAAAAGGTAAGGGAAATTAGCACATTTGGAGAACTCTCCCTAACGCTCCACATAAACTGTGGGCATACCCTTGCACTTGTCTTCTTCATAGACTTTGTGCGGGAATTCAGGTGCGCCTCCATGTTGTCCTGGATTTTAAGACATTCGTCCTCAAGACAGTTTTCTCTGGCAAAATCATGCAAGTCAGCCAGACCTTGCGCGAGGGGACTCTTCTTGTTTTGGCCATATCTGACCTCCACAGTAAAGCCTTGCATTGACAGAATCCAGGAAGTAATTCTGGAATTACTTACATTTCCTGGCCGGATTCTGTCACTTTCGAGGTATTGCAAAGGCTGGTGTGGAGTCTCCACTATGATGTGTTCCCCCTGGATGAACGAGCGGTAATTCTTCAATGCCCACACCGTTGCCAGGAGTGCCTTCTCACAATCGTTGAATTTTTCCTCGACAAAGGATAAAGTCTTGCTTGCATAGGAGATGACTTTATTGACATTGTCATGCTTTTGATATAATACTGCTGTCAAGCATGTATTCGAGAACCCTGTCACCAAGAAGACCTCCTTGTGTTTCACAGGGTAAGCTAGACAAGGCGCTTGTGAGAGATTTCTTTTGAGTTGCTTTACTGCCTCGGCTTGTTCTGGACCCCACTCCCGCTTGAACCCCCCTTCAACAGATGGATCAGGCAGGGGTCTTGTTATCTCTGCATAATCCTCAATGAACTTCCTACTGTAATTAGTCAGTCCAAGGAGGCTTCTTAGCTCATGCAGAGTTTCTTCTCCTGGGGACAGAGACCTTCAGGAGTTATTTCATGCCCCAAGAAGTTGACACGGGTCCTGCACCACTGTGTCTTTTGAAAGGACAGTTTTGCTCCAGCAACCCTCAACTGGGTCAGAACATAACAGATTTCCGCTGTGTGTTCCTCCACAGTTGAGCTTTTCATCAAGACAATATGCACATAGGCCAGGTTACCCCTTTCACCCAAGTCGGGCATGGTCTTATGTAGGAAGATGTTGAATTCATTGCCGGAGTTGATGTATCTGAAGGGAGTCCAGGTCCACGTATACTGCTGCCCTATGAATGTAAAGGCCAGCTTGTATTGGTCATCCCTACTGACTGGCACGGTCCAGTACCTATTGGTCAGGTCAATGGCAGTTTATACCTTTGACCCCTGGATCTGGGCCAGTCCTTGGTCAATGTATGGGAGAGGCCATCGGGACATGTGGACCCGTTTATTTAGCTCCTTAAGGTCTGCACAGAGTCTCCATTTGCCATTTGGTTTTAAAATCACCACCACCAGGTGCTGTGGACTGGATGAATTATCCCAAAGGACTCAAGGTTTTTGATGATTTCCGTCAGGGACTCCATGGATGCGAGTGGCAAGCGATGTTGCTTCACAAACGCAGGAGTCAATCCAGGGGCTGTGGGAATTGTTGTAGTATGGATCTCGGTGCGACCACAGTCGTACAAGTCCAGAGCAAAGGGATCTTGAAAATCTAAGAACACTTGTTTCAACTTTTGCTTTTGCTCCGGAGTCTCACAGGCATCAGCGAGGTTGACCCACTCTTCAACCATTTGCCTGAAGCCTGGAAAGACTTCTGGTTTTGCTATTTCAGTGGCCTTCTCCACCTGGGTGGAGAGGTCTCTGATTAGAGTATTGACATGGGCAGAGGGTTTCAGGTAGGAGAGGCAGTCATTGTGGACCTGGAAGATCATCTCATCCTGCCTGATGTCACAGGTCACCTCATCCTCCCTGTAAGGGCAGGAAGAGTACACCAGGAAATTCCCCCCTTGCCGGGTGAAGATCCTGTCTGGTGGTAAGTCATTGTCACTGTCATTATCAAAACAGTCATTGGGGATAGGCCCTATCAGTTAATTCCCTAGATCCATGGAAAAATGTCAGTCATCAGCCACCATTCCAATAATGGTGCCTGAGCCCAGAGTGATACTCCTGAGGTCGCTGTTATCCACCAATATTGGAATGGTGTTGCATTCTACATTGACTAATGGGGTTGGGTTTAACCCCAACCCTGCTGTTGGAGATGGGCATGTGTACATATGTGTCAGGATTTTGCACTTTCTGTCCTCTTTTAATATTTAATTCAAGTGGGAATTGTCGTGTCTGTCCTGGGATGGCAACTTCCTCTCCAATTTGAACTTCAACTGCATACAGCAGCAATTGGGCTGACCAAAATGCTTTTTCAGAATCATCAAAGCCCATGGCCCTGCCCCCTAGTCGAGACCAGGCCTTGTTATTTATCAGATCCAAATGAATGGCAAACCGATTGAGAATGTCACTGCCTAAATAGAATGTAGCAGGGACATCTCGCACAACCCAACAATCATGCTCTATGCTTTTGTTACCTATAGAAATTTCGAGCATACACCTGCTAGGCAGGAGATGTTTGGAATTGGGAGTTTTCAGGCCCATTTCCCACTTATCGATCAATTTAAATGTGGGAATGGCTGGATCTTTTGGGAGCATTCTGAACATGGCTTCACTGATGAAGCTCTTTCCGTTGTTCACGCACACTTGGGCAAGAACAAACTCCTTCCCCTCATTTATATGAATAGGGATGAACAGCTGTTCTCTAATTTTCTGAATATCAGCTAAACATTGAGCTGGTTTTTCATCACTTTTGACTATAGAATTGGGATTTTCAGATTGTGAATCAGTATAAAAGTATTTCCTTCCAATGTGGAATGTAACTTAAAACTGGAAGGAAGGTTGATTTTCAGGAATGGAGAGGAGTTCCCATAACCAGGTTGTTGTCCTACAGCAATTACTGTCACGCCAGGTATTTGATTGTTCTGGAAATGAAACTCTGTATGATCAGATTTTTGTTCAACCATGTGGCATGTGCCATTTAAACTAACATGGGTAACACTCTGTTTTAATTTTATTGGCCTGTTAGTCTGAGTACAGAGGACCTTGTTAACTCAGTCTATTGAGGGGACAACCTGCGCAGTATGTCATTCCCAAGTAGACAGGGTGTTCCCTCTGGAGTCATGACTATCACCGGGTATTTCACTTTGTGTCGCCCAATTTTTACTTCCAAATCCGCAGTCCCCTTGACAGGAATTTCATTCCCGTCGAACCTCTGGAGTTGTCCAGGAAGAGGGGTGAGAGGGATCTGGTGTCTCTCCCGCCTTCCTGTATTTAGCTGCTCAAAGGCCCTTTTTGACAGAAGAGTGGCTTGGGATCCAGTGTCCACCAGTGCTGAAATTGGACATTGCCCTTGCACTTGAACAGGGGCATACAATCTCACCTCTTTCTCCACCAGTGGGCAAAGCTAATGTGCATTTTGGGCAAGCTGAGTGGTCAATTTCTTTATTTTGGACTCCTACACGGTGGAGATTTGGACAATTTTCTGTGCCAGAGTCTGGGAATCTGTAATAAAAATTTGACAGTGTGAAATAATGGAGATTTTGGAATTCCCTATTTCCCTTAGCTCTGTTCTGCCCCTGCTTACCGGGTGGCATTCACTACAACCAAGTAGTGGGGAGGATCCCTCCATAAGTATTTTTTTCTCAGGATGACAATTCTGGGGTTCAGGGATGTGTGACTCTGAATCAGTCCCCACACCCACCCAGTCTTCATTTAGATCTCTTGGGACCCATTTTTCTTTGGGAGGAATTCCCCCGTCCCTGAAGGAGAAGATTGTTTTCCCAGAATCCTCTGAGGATTCTTCCCCTTCAGATTGGAGGACACTCACTTCCTCTACAGAATGAGCCTTTTTACTGTCTTTATTTCACCTACCCACCCTCTATTCCTTGGGTTGCAGATTTTTGGGGGCAAGAGATATTTGTTAAGGTTCCTGGTTGTCCAGGGGCTTTTCACGGGGGAGGAAGGAAGCCTCCTCTGGTGAATTGTCAGGGTTCTCTCCCTGTCATTGTTCTGGGTGCGAGACCCTTGGTTTGTGGGGTTGTGAGTCGCCATGTTCATCTGAGGGTTCTGCTGAGGCCTCAACATGCGACCCAGCTCCTGTGTGAGGTTCTGGACCTGGCGCTCCAGTTGGGACACCCATTCAGGCTGGTACGGGGGTCTCTGTTCATATCTAGGTGGTTCACGGGAAGGGTAACTATCCCTTCTTCCGGAGTACCCTAGCAATTGTGGATTCTGGTAACCCTACGCCCTTGGCCTCCCCTCTCCCAGATTGGGTAGCCTGGGCTACTGAAACCGGGGAAAGAAAGGAGGGTTGTCCTGCAGGTTGGGGTTTTGTGGATATCAGGGAAAGAAACTTAACCCAGGATTTGGTGGATTACTGCCCTCCTGAGGGAAGTAAGGGGGAAGTTTCCTGGGGGAGTACTTACCTGGCCGGAACCCCGCCCTTGGGCTGGGGGAGTCCATACATACCCCATTATAGGTTGGTTGCCCTTGTATTGGGGACTTGCATAATCAGGAGAATTAGGGGTCCCATTGGTGCGATTACCTGCCTGATTGCCTCCTGTTTGTGATTGGACTGAAGACCTTCTTGACCTCTGGTTTTGCTGGTTTGGGATTGGTGCATTTTTAGGCTCCCCAATTTATAGGTCCGAAATGGGGGCAACCTTCACCTCTGCCACCTTAGCAGCAGCAGCAGGGGTATTGGTTGGCTTGGAGATTTTACCCTGATTTTTGTTTTCTGCAGGTTTTTGGACTTCATATATCAGTGTGGCCTGCTCTATTACCCAGTCCAGAGATCTTTTATCATGGAAATCTCTCACCAGCTGGGTCATAATGTATTTGGGGAGTGCATGAAAGTAGGTAGTGATAAACTCTCTGCTATCCTTGTGCACCCTACTGGTGGTTTGGGCAAAGGCACATTTTAATTCCTGCACAAATTCTCGTGGGGCCTGGTCTTCCCCACATTGTAGATTGTAGGCTGCTTTGCGAGACTCTATGGGTGGAAAAGTGTTTCAAGATGGCTGCCTTGTAGGTGGACCATCTTGAATGTTTTTGGTCTTCCAGTCCAGCAAAGAAGCTGGAGTACTCTGGAGAGAATGTCCATTTGGCATAATCTATACAGTTCTGACTATCTTTTACGTGAAATGTGTCCATCATTTGCTCATAGAGTTCCAAATGCTCCCAGACAGAATAGTTTGCATTTTTATTGTACAGTGTCATGAAATTCCTGATGGCCTTGATCTGCCTAATGGGGTCTTTCACCAAAACCCTTTTTGGTTTATCTGCCTTCTTTCACCGCGTCACCTGAGTCCATTCGCCCTCAGACTCAGAGGCGCTGCTATTTGAGGTCCCCTCATGATCATCTAGGCACTCCCTGATTCTGTGAGCTTGGGAGGGGCACGCAGAATGGTGGGGCCTGGTTTCTTCTCCCCTGTGGTGCACAGGAGAGTAGTCTTCTGACTCCTCCATGCTTCCAGGGTTAGCAGAGTATCCACCCCACTGCACTGATTGGGTCTATGTCTTCAGGATGCTCTTTTGGGGCCTCTTTTCCTGTTGTTCTTGTGCAGATAAAACCAACTGGTCCCTTTGGAGGTAGTGATTCTGCAGATCGTATTCCCTGACTTTCTCTTCATAGGAGGTTTCTGGGTCAGAGACACCAGCCATTATGTTTTTGTATCTATCCAGGGATGCCCTTCTATCAATTTTTGGGGGGCGCTGACCTGTCAGCTCCATCATGCTAGGCCTATTGAATTTTGATGGCCTCATGGTTTCTGGCTAATGTGAACCGGTAGCCATGAAGTCAGCAGTGTGCAAAGTATTAAATAAATTGGAGTCCCTCAGTACCGAGGTCATCATACTATGATCAGGGGTTGCCCTGTCCCTCTCTACCTGTTCGGGGTCCCTCCAATTTGGATTAAATCTAGGATACCCCTTCTCCAACCTTGCTAGGTTTTCCTTCGCAGCCCCTACCTCTTGATAATAGGCAAAGATCTGAGCCTTTTGCTCGGCTAACAGGGCTTTACAGGCCTCTATGATCCATGCTTTGCTTGAGCCACCACCTGCTCGTGGAGTCCATCTTTCTCCTCACAGAGGGACTCATTATCTCTTTGTGCTGCCTGTATAGTCTGGGAACACTGAGCCAATTTTTGTTGCAGGAGATTCACCTCCTGAGTCTGTGAATTTTTAGTTTGGGTGTCCTCTTCCAGAGCACCTTCTACCCGTCTGGTCTGCTCCAATAACTTTCCATATTCTGTTTTGAGTTAATTTAGTTTCTGGAGGCCCAACTCACTTTCCTGTAATTCTGTTTTTAAATTGCTTACTTTCTGACATAGGACATCTTTCTCCTGATTTAGGTTGCCCCTCTGTTCGGCCAGGTCACCACTTTGTTGCTTGATGGTATTTAATTTCTGGCGCTCTTGATCACATTCTGCTTGGGAGTGGAGTTCTTTAATAATTAGTTTATTATTCTACTCTTCCAACCTTTTGACCTTATCTTGCAACATGATTATTTGTCCTGATCAGGCCCTGTTATATGCTAATTGTTGAGTCATCTTTTGTTGACTCTCTTTCAGAGAGTCAACTTGTTCCTGACACTCTATTTTAATGCTTCTAATTGGGCCTCTTGGTCTACATTATGCTGGTGTTGGAGAGCTAAATCCTCTTTTATTTTTTTAATGTAATTTCCAGATTCTGACTCAGACTCTTGGCTCTTTTGCAATTTTAGTTCTGCTAATTTTAGTTCAGTCTGGATTTTAGTTAAGAGTTCAGATTGATTTTGCGCAAGAGTTGTATTTTCCTCATGCTTTTCCCGCATCACTCCCATATGGAGATACATTTAGGCCGCAATTCTGACAATTTTAATCTACTCCTCTTTAATTTTCGGAGACATGTATAACTCACTCAAAGCTTGCTGTAATAGACCACCGTCCTGCCACGTGTCCATATTCATGGCGGTGACCTGCTGCACCATTTTCTCTAGCCAGACTTTTTCATCTTGCTCTGGTCATTCCCTCCTGACAAATACTTTGTGCAGAAGGTGCTCCCTACCTATATTGATCCCTACTGTGGCCATTTTGGAAAGTGTTCTTTCTTTATTAATTTATTTATGCAAGAGTAATCTGTTTTTCTTTTGCTTTTTGTCTATTTTTAGGGTTGATTTAGCTTTACTTTTATACACAGGCTTGGTACTTAGGATTTTTGTTTTGGGGAGGTGCTTCTACAGCATAACACAGTGTTCCAGCCACACAAAGTATTACTACCTTGAAGGCCAGCCTGCTGTATTAAGCTGTCACGGGTGAATAAACAAACCCAATCCTCGGCGACGAGCTCCGAATTTGTGAAGGATTCCAATCGGGCGTCACACACCGGACCAGGACCTTCGTCCTCAGCCTTAGATGTAGCACGCAATTAGAATGCTTTTTCTTTAATTCCAACAAATTCAAATTGAGCCAATACCTGTCCCGTCTCACACCCCCTTTTACAAATACCCGGGGCCACAATGGACCATGAACCATGCCGGTGGGTGGTAACACAATATTTATTTATTTTAATTTCAAAGAAAATCACACAATATTTATATTGGGCAGCAATCACCAATGGGGTGATAATTACAATGAAAATCACTGAAATACACTGGGGTAACCTTCTACAAGAACATATCCAAAGCACAATTGAATAGGAGAACTTTTTCAATTAGGATAGATATCACCAGAGTTAAACTGTCCCCCTGCAATGTTCCCTCAACCCATAATTAATCTAATTCTGAGTGGATAGAAAGAAGCAGCAGGTAGTCAGGGATATGAGGCAGAATCAAAATTCGACCTTCGCTTACAAAATAAGAGGCCTTTGCAATGGCTTAAAATGACACTTGGATTTTAACAAATAATTAATTACATGTGTAATTAAATAATGTTGTATATATGTTTTATCACAGTCTCAGGGCTATAATATCACTAGTAACTATAAGGTAAGGTATCACAAAAGGCCCACAGTTCACAAAGCAGGTTGAATATAAAACACTGTGCAGTCAAGTCACACATGGAAAAGTTGCATTTTTTAAGTTTGCAGTTTTAAACGTCAAAAACGTTTTTTTCTGAAAAACGGGTGAAATACTTTGAATTGGAATGCGGGTTTTGGGCTGGGGGATAGATGCACATCACAGGGACAATATAGAAGTGAAAAGAGCGCTATAGCTGAAGAACTGGATGAGATTTGCAAGATAAAAGGAGGGTCAGTTTTGGTAAAATAAAGCCGTCTTGGAGAGGAAATCGTTTTGGAAAGAAAAAAGGATAAGTTTGACTTAAACTAGATTATTCAGACTAAATTTTTTAAGAAAGACATGGTACGATCCCAGGTTGATTTGCAACTTAACCCTTTCACCCTGCGTTCAGATCTATGTGGGAATTAATTGAAATAATGCCAAATATTGCTAAGTCGTTATGAGGTGAGGTGAATGAAAGAATTGTGCTAACACTACAAAAACAAGGACCGGGTGCACAGAGAATTAGAACTGTTTAGACAAGTTATAAGAGTATGGATAGGATTACTTAGAAAATAGTGCAAAGACAAAGGGGTCAAGATGGGGTATGCTCTGTGTTGTTATGGGATGAGGAAATACAGTCAGCACTTGAGTTTGGAATTTAGGACAGCCAACCGGGTTCTGGCCTCAAATGGTTCTGGTCACCGGATAGCCGGCTCTCCTGGCAAGAGACAGCTGGGCAAAGGTCTGGTCACAGCACAGCAATGCCTCAGTAGGATGGAGCGGGTAAGCAGGGCAAGCAGGCGGCACTGGAGAATCCCAAAGCAGGCTCAGCCACCTTTCCCCTTTCTCCCTGAAGTTAGTGGATTTTGTTATGGGGTTTTAGTGCTGAAGGGTGGTTCTGTCTGGATAGGAAGGCCTGGGTCAACTATCCCTTTTCTGGCAGTGGGGCCTGGAATCTTGCAGAGTGACGGGTGAATATCTGGATACACAGGCGCTGGAAAATTCAGAAGAAAGTGTGTGTAGATTTCTGTCAGGCTTCCTTATTTATAAAGCATGGTGACATCATAGAAGTATATGGTGGGGCTGGCTTAGGCTGGCCATGCCTCTAACAACTGGATTGGCCAGGGGTGATTGTTTCCACCTTGCTGTCAGCTGGTTGGACTTTTAGAGACCTGAAATCAGATTTATGATGTGGCTTTGCAATGCCTAGGATCATCCCACAATTACTTTAGCTAAAATCCAGTTTTGACATAAATGGCACATTTTTACAGTTGTGGCATCTTAATAAATCACATAGGCAGATCCCATATTTTATGCAGAGCTGACAGTCCAATTCTCACGTCTGTAGGACTTTGTTTCGC
This sequence comes from Ambystoma mexicanum, assembly GCF_040938575.1. Taxonomy (NCBI): domain Eukaryota; kingdom Metazoa; phylum Chordata; class Amphibia; order Caudata; family Ambystomatidae; genus Ambystoma; species Ambystoma mexicanum. The sequence continues at coordinate 545,754,039 of NC_090939.1, forward strand.
CTGTATAATAGTTTCTTGCGATTTTCAGTGATAAATATTCAACCTAAACTTCTATAACGTTATACATGGGTAGAGAGTGTCATAAGGCATGTAAGTATTGAATTTCACAGTGGCATCATGTACACTTTCCTCAAACTGTCCAATTCTCTGCCATTTCTGTTCCCAATATGGCAGTGACGGCTACCACGTCTTAAATTAAAAACCACAAAATTAAATTTAAACTGTTAACTTTTTACATTCCTGCGAAATCTTGTTGCAAAGATAAAAGTCTTAAAAGTGTATTAATAAAATAGTCTTTAGAGCCAAAATGGTCAGCATTGTTCAGCATATAAGGGCATAGTTCCAAGGCTGATTTTGAGTTGGCTTTGAAGCTCCCAATAGAAGTTGCGGGGATGTGTGATTTCCTTTTTCACATGTCAGTGTCCCAGAATCCCTATTGTAAAATGCCTCAGCCCAGACAAAAGTCTGATGAGCCTGTGATATGCGGCCTTCTGGCCCATTCAAAGTTTTCCAAGGTATCAATTATCACCCATGTGTCCTAGAATCTATGGTGGCTCCTTCTTTCGGGGGTTAGGCCACTCCTTTTGTCAGCCAAATGTCCCTTAAGCCATGGCAGAAACCTGTTTGGCTAGTCTTCAGAAGGCAGCCCATATCTTTCTTTCTTATTTTATTTTATTTTGTTTTAAATCAAAATCAAGCCTGTTGAATAACAAATCTCATATGTTTCCAGCGAAAAACCCCTTTATATTGCTAGGCCAAAACAGGGCCTTCTTTCAACATTACACTTTTAAAACAGGCATTTTTCCTTACTTACAAAAGCGCATTTTAACACATGGTGATGTCTGCTGGGCTGACCATTTCAAAAGGTCTTCTCTCTGAATTTCTCACATTGTTTTGCAGCCCTAGTCATTTTCACTTATACAACAATCTGTTTAAGACACAGGTCCATTGAAATTGACATAGGCCCAGAGAGCCAGGGTCTCTTTTGCAGCATGGATTTTTGACATTTTGTAACTCAAAGTCAAGCATTTTCCCATGAGACTGAAAGTAAAGCTCCTTTTGATTTCTCAGATTTGGCTGACACAGCCTGTCATACAGGGATCATGTTCTATTTTGCTGGAGCACAATCTGGATATGGGTTGGCATGGCAGGGCCTCATTGATGAAAGCAGTGTGATGTTTGAACAGATGGAAAGAGCATCATGGTGCCCTCATTATAAAGGCCAAATGTTTCCTTTTTCAAGGGGAATGTGGATCAAGCAGCAAAGTAGTGCTGTTTGTCAATTTTCTTCTTGGTGCATGTAAGAAACACACTGGCAGGCTTTCTCAGTGTGCCCCCTTGTTCCATCCCTCCCAATGGTGATTGGCAAACAGTGCAGCCATCCTTTTGTATCTGCAAAACACAGTTTTGAGGCAAGGCCCTGGTGCTCAAAGGAGCCAGCGCAGCCATTTTGCTGATTCTGCTGAAGTGCAGCTGGATGATGTGAGGAAGTACTGCTGAATGGGTAAATATATCCCAAATACCTGTCAATGTGGAAGAAAATGTGAATACTCTAGGAGTGAAGCGTGATATTGCAGATTCTTTGTTTGTTTTAGTAAATGGTGTTGCTAGTAAAATTTGGAAAAGTGAAAAACACATTGGTGTTTCTATTGGAGCAAAATGATTTCTACAAAGGCAGTCTGCTTGTACCAGACATGTCTATGCTTGATGTTGAGTCAACAAACAAAAGCAGGGAATGTCAAGTCCAACACCTATCAGTTGCAGAAGGGAATAGTTTGTATGAACATTACACTGTGTATCCTCTGCACTCACATGAAGTGATGGGCGACCATTTAGAATTGTATCAAATGAAAGCAATGGAAGGCACACCAATCAGAATTTGGAAAAAGACATTGGAAGCTCGTTGTTTCCCTATGTTTTTTCCTACTGGTACACAAGGCATATTGGATGATTGGAAGGTGCAAATCTCTGCTTTAGAATATCGTTGTACAAGAATGTATTCTGAAGATTCCTGACGCACCAATGTTGAATATATTTTTAATTTAATGCATGAAAGTGAATTTTCCACATTATATTATGCTGCTTGCTCATACACTTCAGACAGGAACTACATTTTAAAATCTTTCTGCATGTGAGATGCTGCAACAGGTTCAAGAAAAATAATGAATTTTTAGAAGGTAAAATTACCAATGTTCTTGCTACAATCAGAGTAACCAAGGAATATTGGTAAAAGAGACACTCTGAGGTTAGATGCATGATTAGAAACTTGGGCCCTCCAACTTGGTTTGTAAGTTTAGGTTTTGCTGAATATAGTTGGGATGATCTTCCAGAGTGGTTTAGGAAAAGTAATGCACAGAAAGAAGATATAGAACATATGACACCAAGAGAATTGTGTAATAAGGACCCTGTAAGTTTATCGCAGTTCTTTCATCACAGATTTCTAGCCATGTTCCACCTTATATTTAATAAAGAAATGGGCCATAGCGCACTTTGGAGCATTTCATTTGGAGGAAAGAGTACCAGGCACGCGGTGCTCCACATATTCGTATGCTTTTGTGGATTAAAGGTGCTCCTCAGTTTGGTAAAGAAAGTGATGGCTGTGTGATGGAGTTTATTGAAAAATATGTTACTTGTTCAATTCCTGCCCAGCATTTGAATGCTGATCTATGGAACAAGTGGAAAGGTTTCAAAGGCACTCATGTTGAAAGAACTGTCAAAGAAAATACAAAGGTAAAGACGTTTCTGTAGAAGCATCTAAAAAAAAAGAAAAATGCTCTTTTAAGAGTCGCCCCTTACCACAAACTCCCCCCTACCCTGGTTCCATGTTATTCCCCCATGCCCGCACGCAGCACGAAAGCCACATCCGGGGATTTTGTGGGTGGCAGCCACGGAAATGGGACTGTGGAGATTGTCCAATCAAATGCTTAGGGTGTGCGGCAATAGGAAGTGGGACTCCTGCTTCACTCGTGCCCAGCCCTCTGCGTACTCGGGGTGCCACATTCGGCTCTTCTCACCATGCTGGCCTATGGAAATGGGACTGTAGCGATTGTCATATCAGGTGGTGCTCAGGGTGTGCATCACAGGAAAGCGCGCCAATAGGAAGAATGACTCCTCCTGCTTTACTGGGGTGCAGCCCTCACAGTACTTTGAGAAAGGCACGTGCCACATTCTGTGCTTCTCACCGTGGTGGCCAATGGAAATGGGAATATGGCCTTTGGCCAATCAGGTGCTCAGGGTGTACATCACAGGAAATGGCGGCAATCGTTTCTTCCATTACTTTGTGTAGTGCGGCAGGCAAACATGGCAGGACGCACAGTTTTCCTCGTGGGTGATGCCTTTGTGGAAGATCTGGTCGTGTATGCCATCCAAGAAGGCTTTTTTGGCAATTTCGGTTTGGAGGGAGTGGAGGCTTTGTGGCGCAGTGTAGAAGTGTGCTGTTTTGGAAGAGTGCTTGTAGAATGTCAATGCCTAGCCACTTCTGGGCCTGTACATATTGTGGTTGTGCACTTTGGAGCCTTCTTTTTTGGGTTCCATGCCTTGTTCCTGTGTGTACCACCAACTAAAGATGATGAAAGCAGTGCAACACACTTTTCCCACTGTCAAGGTGCTTTTCTCATGTATACCTCCGAGAATAGTGTGGAACTATTCCAATGATTCCTGTCGCCAGCGAGAGGTCAGAAGAGGTCTCATCAACAGAAGCATGTGTGACTTCTTGAGTGCTGCTGGGATGTTCTCCTGTGAGAATGACAACATTTGTTCTTGCTATATACACCTTTTCAAAGGAAATTGCATGTCTTCGTTGACCAGTGGCAATGAAATTTTCTTTCGCAATCTACAGGCTGCAGTGAAGACCCTATTGTAAGAATGTGAGCTGCCGTAGAAAACACAGAAATACTTATACAAACCGCACAAAAAGGTGTTTCTACGAAAAAGTTTTTTTAAGAGCCGCCACAACTAAAAACGTCCCCTACCCTGGCTGAAATGTATTCCCCCACTCCCGCGCGAGCACAGTACAAAAGATCTGCGAATATCGCGATAGTTGCAGGGTGGAACGTGTTAGATACGCCCCTTTTTCAGATGACAGCCATACAAAAGGGCCTGTAGAGCCTACGGGATTGGTCAGTAAGGTTTATGGGTGTGGTGTGTATGCATAAACTGTAGAAAACAGTGTATTTGTCGACAGACATGCAGAGGGTGCCGTTATGGCTGTGTGTTTCACGAGCCACAGCGTGCGGGTTTTAGGGGAGTTCGAAATGCATTGACTGAAAGTGAATGGAAAGTGGCTGCTCATTTTGGAATCTATCATGTGGATGTGTAGTGCTATGGAGTACCTACAATGAAGTGACTGATTTTGGTTTGTCTGTGTGACACTTTGGTGACACGCAATCATGCTGATATTATTGTTGTTCATTGTGGAGGGAAAATTGCACAGCATGTTACACCAGTTTCAGTGCCATTTGCGATGAAGGAGGCACTTGCCCAGGTCATGCGTTTGTTTCTCTTGCATAACTTATTATGCAGGCACTGATGTGGCTGCGTCATTTTCTATTTGGTCCGCAAATGGAGAAAGCACAGTAAATTGCAAAGAAGTGTATTTGCACCTTTGTATGACATGTGCCAATGGCATACTTCAGACATGGGAATATGACGTTTCACAGCACGCACATTTTTCCCCAACTATAACGTTCATCTTACTATGGCTGCCATCCTGATTTCCGCACACTCCTGCCAAATTGCCTTGGTGCCCTTCTTGAAAGTAGTGAAAAATGTTTGTAGTCAGTGTTGCGCACTAACACTCTTCAAAACGCCCTGCAACAATTATAGAAACCTCTTTCTACAGCAGCCCCCTTTCTAACGGATTGACCTACAGTGATTTGCACAGTGCCACGCCTCACGCCCTGCATCCGTTCATTGGCAATTCCATTGTTCATCTGTAAAAGGTGCTTTCTTTATTTCTCTATTTTCCTTTCCCTGTTCATTTCCATTTATTATGGTCTTCTAACACATGCCACAGAAGGAACGGCAGGAAATGCCCTGTATAGAAGGCCAGCACCTGCATGGGTACCATAGGGGACATGCTGAAAGACGGAATTATTGGATGGCCCTTACCTACATAGGCGCCAGTCATTGTCATGCTCCCGGAAGGACCCTTCCCATGCACTTCCAAGTACCTTCCCTCTGTAGAGTAGCGCATTGCAGTACATGCACAATACAATGCCCTTTGCCGGGTAAGGGTCTGTAGCGCGAGATATGGTCTGCAAGGATGTTTTAGAGCTCTGCTGCCCTACAGGAGTGCCCCTCTTGTTGCCTGTAGCATAACTGGCAAATGCTGTACATGAAATGACCCTACGTAATTGTTAGAAGGGTGGTAGACTACCCACTGGTCCCTTGTGCTTTAATTTCAGTTGTTGTCACATGTAGTACAAACACTTCATGCTACGCCATTATTCTTATGGGTAGCATTCCTGGAGATGCATACATTGTGGAATACAAGAATGTTTTCCCATGTTACATAGTGAAACATGTAAGAGGTAGCTACCATTGCCTTTATAACTACATAATTGCACTACTGCACAGAAAACATAAAGACACCACAATGCATAGAAATATGAACATATACATGGAAATTACTGTAGGCAAACAAGGCGCAGTATTACCAGAAAGTGTTCATAACATAACTGATTACCTTCATGCACAGAAATGATTGCTGTGTTTCACGCCTTCTTCTTCCCCTATATGTATCATATGATGTGAGTGAACCCCGAGGAAAGTAGTGCAAGAACATATGAGAAGGGTGCCGTACACAAAGATAGAACCTTTTGAATTGTTACTTCCTGACTAGTAGTGAAGAAAATAACCTGATAGGTTAGGAAGAGAGTGACAGAAAAAAGGCCCCACAGGGTATAGCGCATAGACGGCAAATTTGGTGGTTGTGGATGGGCTGCGGTGAGAGCTGGAGTGGGAACCTGCCAGATTACCCACTAGGGAATAGAACTAAGAGAAGAATGGGTTTGCTCTCACACTGCGCACACAATTGAAATAGCAAGCACAATTGCTGGTTATATTGGTCGGTTTTAATCAACACCGTTGCAGCCTGCTTATGGTGTAATTAATTTGTTGTGGCCGTTTCCATGCACTCCCATTTGTTGCACGTGAACACATAAATTGATCTAATCTGTAGCAGACGTTAAGAATCAGTTATCCTGGGAGCACACTCAGCAACCAAACCTTTAGACCACACTTTCACAGTCCACCACCACAGTAGGACTCGTTATACTTGACTCACAACGTGACATTTCTATATAACATTTGTTGCTCAGCTCTTTCACTGAGCTGGGCGATAGCGCTCTAAAATGGCTGTGAACCAGGGCCAACATTAAAAAGAAAGCAACAACACACAACCACTGCTGACTGGGTTAAGGTTAATTTTATCAGGAATTTTAAAACCTATTAGCATATGGATAACATTTTTCAACTCTTCTTCTCCAATCAGATGCTGAGAATGTAGTCGTTTATGTAAGCATTATTGCCCAGGGCCCTGGCTAAAACTGTGCGTTAAAATCCCAGAAGATCAACTTTTCAAGTGCGCAAAAGGAGGTCTGAAGGCTCCTAGCAGCCAATAATGCCCAGTGAGTCTGGGTAATAATCCTATTAACATAAAGCTGGTCAACCGTGTGCTAAGCATGCCCGTCCTTTCTGCAGCTGGGAAAACGTTTTGGCACGAATATACACTTTGACATGGCCACAGAGTGCCCGTGGTATGGAGGCCTGAGGTGTATAGTCCATCATTTCTTAGGTGTGAGACCGGCGGGGAGATGCACACAACGAGGGGTGTGGGTCACTCAAGAGTGGTCCAGCTGCACAGTGGGGCAGTGGGAAAGGTGTGAGCATTGAAACCAAGGGGGAAAGCAGGGAGAGGGCAGCAACAAAGGTGGGTGAGAATGGGAAGCGAACAGACATGGCTACACAGGCGATTATTGCTCAAAAGCCTCAGATCGTTTTTGGATCCCAGGATTCTAGGATTCCTTTCCAGTTAGTAATCTCTCGTACAACCGTCAATCCACACATTTGGCCTTGAGAAGATCCTGAAGTCACTAGTTTCAGAGCTCCATGTGATACTTCAGGTGTGGGTTTGGAAATTAAAAGTGACCGGGAAATGGTTTTCAAAATGGCTCTATATTACATTGTGCAGTCCCCTCTAAGCAGGACTTGGGGGTGCTCCCCACCCTAATAACCCCCCCACCCTAGTACATTTGGGGAAATAGTTCTAAATAGCATATTCTCAAGCACATGTGTCCATACATATGGATTATAAAGTAGTTAAGCATAACAAGAAAACTCACATAAAACATTTGTTAAGGTTACAGAAAAAGATACTCGGAGCTTTATAACATTTTGTTTTTCTTCAAAGGGATGTGGGCAATGAGACGAATAAGAAGGACGTAGGGTGACTGGGAGAGCGGGTAAGAGCACAGAAAAACATGGTACCCACACAAAAGAGGCCTATGGTGGAGAAGCCCACTGGGAAATGTAGGCCAGTCCACCACTGTGCTAATTATCTTAAAAACCTTGAGAGGGGCCGTGATCTCTTAGGATAAGGACTATTCCCAAATCATAGATTTTGGGCCATAATTTGGTAAAGGGGCATTATCCTGTGATCAGGACCTAATCCTCAATCTGTAATGCTTAATTAAAGACACATTTTACAATAGTTTAGCCTTTCCTCATAGCTATAGTCAGTTCATCCACTGCCTGACGATAAAGGGCTGAGATGATGTCTCTGAACTCAAACCCACAGATGTATTGATATGTTGAGATATTAAAGATTCATGGCACCAAAGAAAGTGACTCACAATCAATATAGATGTGTATAGAAATGTCACATCCGATATTTCTGCATGCATGCCAGAAAAGGAGGTGGAGATTGTGAACTTTTTTTTTTAAATAGCCTTAACCGCTAACCTCCATCATTGTATATTTTTGCTAGGGGAGTTGCACACAAAAGTGTGGATGAAAACTAGGGGAAGCGGGCACTGATGAAGACATGTAAAATGCTGATGCCAAACCGCAGAGAGCATCATTCTATTTATAAGAATATATATTTTAAAATATGAACACAGACTTATGATGTATTTTACTTTTTCAGTGAGGAAACACCCACTGCTTATAAGTACCATTGCCTTAAATGATGCAATAGTCAAATGAGTTTCCCAGGTGCAAAAATATTTGTAATCAATACTATTTTTCATGGTGAAACATTAAAGTATATTAACACCATATATTTTTAAGGGTGTATATTTTCATCTTTGCATAAATCATTGTAAGACCCACCCACACTTAATAAACTCGATATAAGTGTTTTAATTTATATTTCAATATTGCAACATACTAAATGCGAAGAGGGACATCAGAGCGTGCAAGCAATATGCCTGGTAGGAGTGGGATGGGCTTGAGGATTGATGGGCTATTGTCTCTGGAAGAAACTTCTAGAAAATTCGACAAGCTTTTCCTGAACATGAGAAGAATGTGTTATAGGCCCCCATACCACACTGGGTGCCCAGAGCATGGCACCAAGAAAAACACAGACTATGCCCCCTTTTGTAGCCGTCTTCATTTTTGGATTGTGTATTGGTGGCTAAAGAGTTCTCGGTGTGGTAGGGGGCTCGATGGAGGGAATTGTAGGTGAAAGTGTGTTCTCTTGACAATACATTTAAATCCAGGTGATGAGGCATAAGGCAATGGGGCTCAGTAACACATTGGTTCATGTGCAACTGGAGCAGTGTTGTCCCTGTACATAGTGTAGCTGGACACAAAGGGGAGGAGGATGTCAGCCAATGAACAGATTTAGTGATTGAAGAGTAGTGGGAACAGTGATGTGGCTGTGGGATGATACAAGTGCTGAGGAAGGAGGTGGGAAGAAAGGGAATAGCATGACTATTTCTGATCGATTTGTTAGGAAATAAGCTATCCAATTCAATGTAGTTCACCTCTGCTTGTTACAGAACGACGCCGTTACTTGTGAGACCGAACAGGCTACCTATGTTAGCTGTGCATGGTGGTTGGTACAGCATTGATCTTTCTAAATGTTATTGTCATCTCTGTAAGGATACGAATGAGCGAGAGATGAACAGACACGTGCTAACATCATGTACATCCCTAACTTATTTGTACGAGCACCATTTGGGGAAATGGGTACATTCTAAGGATTTCCCATGCGCTGATCAATTCTAGTTACGTTGTCTAGGTTGTTCTAAATTATCTTTTTCAATTTCTTTAGTAAGAATGTGGCTACTTATTGGTGAGGCGCTGGAAAAAATGAGCTTTCACTCTTACAGATAGTGATTTTCAAACTCTTGAATAATGTGTATATGATCTGGCTGTTTACACTTTTGATGTGACATTTTAATAAATAACTGACAGATTACCCAGTGACATTTTACAGACAAAAATGTGTTATTTTTCAAACTTTTGGTTGAGACAGGATTAACTATGTGTGTTCAAAGATATTTCTTTTAAGTATTTGAAGTGAACATGAATTATTAAAGTTGTCATTATTTGTAAAATAAAATGAATGTATTGTGTAAAGAATTAATGTTAGTATCTGTATACATGTTTTATGAAAGTGTGAAAAGATTATTTTACAAACTGTAACACATTCAAACAAATAGAAAAATCAATGTCGTGAACTGAACTATTTGAGGATGATCCCAATTGTAGTTAACGAGGGAAAGGGCAGTGAGTGATGAGAAGCCATCACCCAATTTGGCCAAGTATCTATATCTGAATTAAAAAGGCAGCATTGTTATTCACCCCATAGATGAATTGTACAACTATATTTGAATTGATGTATAGGTCCTGCTACTGTGGCATCACTATTCCCATGTTCCCTACTTGCTGTCCAATACCACAATTCAGGGCAAGAAAACAGACAGTGTTCTCAAAACTCTAATTTATTTAAAAGAAGTAAGTAAAGTGAACTGAAGAAAAGGTGATTTCCAGCGTTATGCCAGGGAGGTCACCACATAATGATAGGGACAAAACAACTGGTCAGTGAAACAAAGGTGTGCCTGCCTGCATGAATCTTTCCAGTTCACTCAAAGACATTAATTTCCATGATCAATTTTATGTATATCTTATACTCTAAGAGATACTATGCATTCTAAATACACTTCTATTTATTTCCATTAAATGTCTCACAAAATATTTAACTTCACCAAAACATTTCAACTTGTTGCACTAGTGGTAAATCACACATTAAAATACTGTCTTTATTTTCTCCTTGATACACCAGAGTATGTTTCTACATTAAATTTGTTCCAGGGAATTCTTACATGCATGTTTAATCTACTTTGAATATGCGTGTGCAATCGTAAATGTGTGTATACAGCTTTCCATCTATGTGTCTGTGTGTGTGTATGTGTATAGCTTTCAATCTATATGTGTATGTGCAGCTTTCAATCGACTCCTATTAATTTTCCTTCAGATGTACTGGCTTTGGGTTGGAGATGTAATATTCTCCAATCAAAGGTACAATTTTAAAGCACCCTTCCCATTTCACATGGATATACTAGTGCCTTTGTGGATAAGGGCTTGCATGGGTTTTACACTTTCCATGATTTTCTGTGAATTGAATTAATTCTCTGAGTTATTTCCTGTTGCACAATACTTGTGATACTTTGCCAGACAATAGTGTTTCATGACGACACTATGGTCTGCATAATTCTATGCCTTCAAGATCCACAGATTCTAATTTAAATGGTGCTTAATATTACAAGTTAAAGTTGCACAAAATGCTGTCAGTTGAAAACTGTGCCTCTTAATACAAACATGTATTTGGCTTTTTGGAAATGAAATCACACCTTCGGATTCAAATAGATATCACAGTGCCATTTTTGTATTACACTGACCCTGTGGCTCTGTCAGTTAGTGTCCCACTGTTTTGCTCCCAGCCCTCTTATTTCCTGGATTTTGCTGAGGACAGCACTCTAAGGAAAATCTGTGGTTGTATTGGGCCTTCCACATACATTGTAAAGGTGGCTTCTCATTTTTGGGAAAGGAGATGGTACCCTCTGTCTGGAGATTTCCGCATCAGCAAGGTACCCTTTCAGCAGCATTTCTGGAAATGAGTCTCCAATATGGGCTGTTCATTACTCTCTGAAAGGGCTTCTTTCTGCAGCCTGCATAAAACATAGTCCCCAGTTGGTCTCATTCCTCCCTAGCCATCTCATTCCAGTTGTATACAGAAGATACTCTTCAATATATATGTCTAATCTTTCTATATGTGTGCAAGCTATTTTCTTTTAATAAAACTCCTCCCATAACCTTGTGACTTAGAAGGGGGTCCTCACTCCAAGACCCATGACTGAAAAGGTTGTAGGGAATGTCACTCTTAATCATATGGAGGGGTCTTTCTTTTATATGATAGAGCTTTGAAAATGAGTGTGCAAGTTTACTAGAATAAAGATCATTATAATCTATATGTCAGAAGTAACAATTCAAGATGCTAGCTGTTCCTGCATGATGTGGATTCACAGAGATTCACATGTTTGCTATTTATTATATTTCCTTACATTTTACACTAGGTGGATGTTATATTTGGGTGTAAGATATATTTGTTTACCTACTAACTGAAATTTGCCTCACGTTTCTATGACATTCTATCATAAAGATAGTGTTCATCTGATTATATTTTAGGGTTCAGATACTACACAAGTAACATTTCTTTTCAGTGTGACTAGAATTATAAGTTAAATAAATGCTGATTTTGGCCAGCAGTGGTCACTGGTGGTGCATCACACATGAATTATCTTTCATGCTATTAATACATGCCTAGGCTAGTTCATTTTCAGTTGCTGCAGTCCCTTAACTTTAGTGACATGTTTTCTTATGAGGGACCCAAAACTGATGTGTGTGACAGCCCCCCTTGTACTTATAGATTAGCTAGCATCTGGCAATGTTTTTGGGGCTTGGCCTTTAAAACCAGCTTGGACACGATTAACCAGGTGTTTATTACTGTGGCCTCACAACCCATGATATGTCTTGTGATGAACGTTCCTGAGATTGGGGCTGGTTGCTCTAAGCTGAATCCAGGGCCATACACAGGTATGTGTTATTTCAGGTTCAAAAGTAATGCAGTGTAATTTAAAGTAAAATTTAATTGTTCACAAAATACAATGATTGTACATTTTGAAAAGGTTATTTTCTATTAGAATTCACAAGTGCGCCATCTAGAAACATGGCACTATAATGAAATCCTGGGAATTTTCATTTATGTTTTAACGCTTCAATAAATGTCCTGGGACCTGCTGATTTCTTTTACTGCTAAACACACTCTAAATGTCTGGCCCTTATCCTTTTGGAGGTGGCAAGAAACCCAACTTCTTGTGCATTTGTCTACATGTCCTTAGCATCAACCCAGTCTGTCTAACTATACTTAAAGACCCTACAAATGGCCAAAGTTTGAGGAATTCTCTTTTACTTTATTGAAAAATGTCTCTTAGATGCACAGACAAATCGTCACATTTTTCTGGGGCACATACATCATGGTAGCGAGTAAGAGCTTGAAATCTCTTACACAAAACAAAGCCTTTTGAACAATGCCTCTCTCGGTCTATACAGAAGCAGTCAACAGTTTACTTTTGGGAAATGATCTTTCGATGAATTTTCCTTTACAGAATGTCAAATTTGAAGAAGGTGAAATGCAAATAATATGTTTAAATCATTGGGAAACACAGACTGACTTCATGATAATTTAACAAAATTGTTTATAAGGGAACATGTCACACCCCAACCGAGGCAACTATCTTGTTGAGCAAAACAATGAATCACAGAGATCCCACTAATCAACATATCTTATTTATATAGGTGATTGGGGCCAATCATTTGATAGCATCAAGTAAACCCCAATAACACTTGCCATCTTTTGACTACCCCTCAATTTCTCTCCACTTTACTTACCACACACAAATCCAAAACAGCCACTTGCACACAACTTTAAAAAAAGACCCTCTTCACAGACGTCAAACATCATAAACGTATACCTCTAACAACAACTGATATACTCAGCCCCTCATCAGTGTTCTCCCACACTACATGCATGAGGCTGTACATATGGTCACAACACCCTTGTTTCCTCCTACACTTAACACCTAGAAAGATCACAAGCACATATAGTTCAGGGTACTTCTGATCTGCAACCTCAACACAAAGTACTGCAATCATGCCTTTCCCTCTTCTGCCATCTAAGCAAGTCCACCCAGTCTCTTCAAAATCTTTCAAAGCACCTGGAACCCATGCAAAGGTAGCAAAGCCCAGCAGAACTCCTAATAACATAATTTAACATTATATAACAGTGTCAGCGGTGAAATAGTGTGACTTCCTGGCACCTGTGTGATGTATTGACCAACTCCAATATGCTATGCGGCATCACCCTGCTAGTTATGGTGAAAGAAACTGCAACAATGGTGGCAAAACCCTTGTGTGTGCCAAAAGCCTACAAAACCGCGTGTTGAACACACAAAAGGATGGATGCACAAACTGCCACCCATGGTGCATATGTGGTGGGGTAGAGCACACATGGCAGAAAATGTGCCAGTGGGCTCGATGACCAGCAAACAGAGTACAGAGGGAGAAGCAGCGCTTTGCAAATACAACTCCAAAATGTGCCTACAAATAACAGTTGGTTTGGTGCTAACAACTCTAAAATGCCTATAACACAACACTTCTCAACATCCAAAATCTTGCTCAGCGCTAACATTCATGTAATCTTATGAAGCATTGTGAACATGCAAAGTCCTAAATGTGAAGAGCAAAAACAAATGTCTGAAAAAACGGATTGTCTGTAAACTGACAGCCCCTGACAAAATCTGTGTGCAGAACCTTGGGCTACCTGTGGATGACAGCTGTCAGAGGAGCCCCTGATGAAACTTCAAAGTATTAAACTAAAAGGCTGCTGGATTAGCAAACATAAAAAGGATTTTGCTAAAAGGAATACAGTTCTTAGTTGTGTTTTTGATCACACAGATTGAAAGCTAAGAAATAAATGTGTTTATGTGATTTGATGCAATAAGTTTGGTTTTTGCTGGATTTCAATTAAGAATAAATTAGCCTGGCTGAGCTGCAATAACTGAAAAAACAGGTTTCTCCCAGGGGGAGGGAAAATCCTCTCAGCAGAAACTCACAGGGAGACGCTAATTTTGGGTTAGCCCAGACTTTTGTCTACAGAAAGAGAAGGAACAATGGCTGAGCTTCAGCCCAGGAAACAGAGGTGTGAAGGGGGTCATAAACCGCTCCTGGAAGGGTCTTCCAAAGGAGGGGCCTGTTCCTGGACTGCAGGGAGAGGCAAAGGGGCTGGACCATTTGCTTTTAAGCATGAACAAAGAACAATTTTTAAAGACTCATAACTTGGGATTCAAAGTGGTGAAAAATATACCAAGGGCATATCTTTTAGTCTAATTTTTGGCTGCACGTTTCAAGAGGCGGCAAAACCGTGTAACATGTTCTAGACAGAAATGGAAATATATGCGGTTTTCTGTGAAATGTATTAATATTAGAATTGTGGAAAGTTACACACACATCCCCATGTTGAACGCGTACAATTGTGGTAATTTGCAAAAAATTTGGAAAATGTGTTCATGGCGAAAAGGACACAATTTTGTAGAAAGGTGAAGCAACATCCCACAGCTGCGGGGTTTTGAGGACCAGTTACTACATACAATATGGCACCTTTGTGTGTGATTTGTGTAAAGGTGACCAACGTAGACATATGTATTTAGGATGAAATATGATTTTGGTACTAGTAGCTTAAAGGGCGGTTCCTTAGAACTGTAAAGCAAACCATAAAATGTGACATCATCCAGCCTTGATCCAATTACACAGTGGCAAGGCGGGGTTTGAGGTTTTGATCCAATTCCAGCTCACAAGGGCAGGCTTAGTTAAGCCGGCCCATACACCCATTTTGTGATGTCATTTTAAAGGATAAATAGAGACAGCTGACACACATAGGGATCACTGATTCACTTACTTTCCTGATTCCGGCGAAGCACTCTGATCCAGCATTCTGCTTCCAGCTCTAACATCCTTCCAGATCCAGATGTCAAGACTCTTGCAAAGCAGTAGAGAACTATTGATTTCAGCAAGGCCTAAATCCTCAAACCTATTCTTGCAACCCAGTGAAGCGCTGTGTTGTGAGAAGGCCTTTTGAGCTAGTATCCTGAAATTCTCTGGCTTGCCACCACAAGACTTGCTTGAGGAACTCGCTATCCAGCTGACTGAAATATCCACAAACAAGGAGGGCAGATTTTGTGCAAATCCAGTGACCGGCATAGCTGATCCAGTACCATGTCTGATGTGCTGTTAACTGACGGTCCAAATTAATAACTTATTTTGTAAGTATTACTAGGAAGAAAAGTGACCCTAATATCTCTGTATTGTATGATCCCAATCTCAGACCCATCCCATTTTTAATTCAGAACCATTATATTGCTAGAACTATTTTTGTGCGGACTCTTTTCTAATCTGTGTTCCTAAACCCTATCTTCTTATTGATTGATTATGAAAAGTAATTCCCAAACCAAACAGAAACTAGAGTATCACACATTAACTGTTTTGAGCAGCCGTAAATGACCTTCCTGTGTGACATTCTCCTTTCTGGTAGTTTTTAATATAGCATAAGAAAACCTATCTGTTATTTCTACACCCAAATTTCTGTTTTCCATTGTCGTGCCTATTTTACAAAAACAACCTTTACTCAAACCTCTATAACTCCCTCAGATTTTATAATAGAAGTGAATTTTCAACTCCTACTTGTACCCAACACCCTTAGCTATCCATAGAACCCAAACCCACAGTGCAAAACGTTATAGTGAATATCGTGCAAGGAAAAGTTTGCCGCAAATTGAAATTCTGAAAGGTCTTTACACGTGTGAAATAGCTTTAAATTGTTTCCTACTTGGACTCTGGCATTTCAAATGTTTCTTTTGACTAAATCATTGTTTGTGATTGTGTGCAACTGTTCAAAGCGGCTCCCATAGGAATTTATAATAATTTAAGTATTTTTGACCAAATGTGGTGTTTTGCCCAGTCAATTCCAAAGACAATTTCAAAGCCATTCTGACAGCTGAAAAGTCAATTCCGTTTTTCTCTTGTGTTTGAAGGGGGAAGGTGGGAGTG
Organism: Ambystoma mexicanum; assembly: GCF_040938575.1. NCBI lineage: Eukaryota > Metazoa > Chordata > Amphibia > Caudata > Ambystomatidae > Ambystoma > Ambystoma mexicanum. Next base: position 545,770,209 of record NC_090939.1, read on the forward strand.
ATATTCTGTTTGATATGTTCTATTCCTGAATACCTGCCCTCTGCTCACATCTATTAAATTGCCTATTGGGGGTTGAGTGGTGTTGCAGGGGGAGCCCCTAACCATTGTGCCATCTATACCAAACCAACACAAAAGGATTATTTTCTATGCTGCATTTGTTGTATGCTCATTCCTTGATTCCTAGTGTGTTAAAGATACTATTCAGTTTTCTGTCACCCCATTGGTGATTGTTGTTTACCTATTAAAATATATTGTGATTTGAATTCTAAATACATAAATAAATATATACCTTTGCAAACTAGCCTGATTCCTGGTTCTGTGTGACCGGGGGGGGAGGGGATGGTGGGGGGTTCCAGGAGAAGGGTGTAATATGAGTGATATATCGTTCAGAATATTGAATTTATAGATACAAATAAATAAGGGTTTCAATTGTGCACTACACGCTGGGCGTGACTTGGGTGTGTGCCGGATTGAAATCACTTACACACCACGGTTGTAACCTGCTCTTGGGCTAAAAGCTAGTAAAGGCAGAGATATGGAAAAGGGGAACTGTTTTCAATTTACTGTATTTAGCTGCCAGCACCATTTAGACATGAAAGGCCCAATTCATGGAATTGTTTGCACGGTTCAAAGTAACTTTGCACTGCTGATACAAACCCTGATTTATGGAACTGTGCAAAATGTACTTTTGCAATGCAAAGTCAGTGCAAAATCGTTTTGTACTGCAAAAATGATTTTTCACTGACTATGCACTGCAAAAATACACTTTGCACGGTTCCATGAATCAGGGTTTGTGTCGGCTGCAGTGCAACATAATTTTGATGCATGCAGAAAATTCCATTAATTGGGCCCGAAGACTACTAGGAATCATGGGTGGTAGGTGGCTGTTGGAGAGTTCGGGGATGACAGAATAAATAGTGAGGGATCAGACCTCCCATGGGCCCGGGGATGACAGAATAAATAGTGAGGTATCAGACCTCCCATGGGTCCAACATTAGCGATGCCTGCCACTCTGGCAATGTTTTCTTTTTATTAGGCATCTGAACAACTGGATTTCATGTTGGCGGGCTTTGCTGTTTCTGATTATTTATGCATCACTGTGCAATAGCAGAGAGCATAGCATAAAATGAATGCCTACTGGACCTATTTTTTAGATAAAAGTTGAAGCTGTGAGACTTCCAATGCAGGCAATGAGTTGCCTCAAATGTAATTCCGCCTCCACATGAGAAGACAATATGGCTTTAGGAACTGTTCAGTTTCCCCTCTCACATGAGGCGAACGCGCCCCTCCCTCTGAAATCAATCGTAGGGGAAGCCAACTACATCCTGGAGGGTGCGCAAGGAAGGGACATGCAAAAAGAAGGCTTTTCAACTAAGCCCGGCAACTTTGCTTGCTAAGAAGCTGTGCAAACTATTGCAGAATAGATTTAGGATTAATCTCCGTGAAACATGTTCAAATCAAAGTCACCTTAGCACTTAAAATCATGTTGGTACAGGATGAAATGTGTGTCTTGGCTAGCGGCTATTAAGCGTCGGTGGCGACGGGGAGGAAGTATACATTTTTCAGCGGCCAGAGATAATTTTCAAGTGCTTATTGTTCACCTGAGCATGCAATTTTTAAATACCTTGTCCTACTAAAGCCATCCTATTACACCCATTCTCTCAGCAATCTCCTTGTAAAATTAGATTTGTGTGAGCTTTTGCTGCCTTGAAGCACTGAACCGGGCAGCTGTGATAATCCCTATCGCCTTCCAAGTCAGTGGCACTGGTAACCTCAGATTCATGCATTACAAATGCATTAGCCTCCCGTCTCTGGTAAGATGTGTTTAGTTCCACGCGCGCACCTCTCTTTTAAACACATATATTTCATTTTGTGGTTCTGCAGAAGTTAGCTCCCAAGCAACAGTGCTGATCAATAGCTACAATTATAAAACCAATCTCACAATGAGTGAAAAAAACAACCATTATACCTTCACACACACATACTTCCAAAAGTCACAAAGGCCCAAATTAACAAATATGGGATATTTTCGAATATTGAAGGCTGCACACCAAAAGACCGATTGTTTTTTGCCAATTTGGTGCGGCCTTCAATATTCGGAGATATCCCTTGAACGTGATGTCCTGCCCGCCCTCACCCTTTAAATCGAGGGGGTCCCTGTCACCACCATAAACATTCTACACAAACCCTGCCCTCACAGACACAAGCACACACACACACAAACTGAAACAGACACGCTTGCTCGCCCATCTGCCCTCTCCCTTTCACACAACAAACACTCCTCGTCCACCCACAAAAACACACGTACACTAACCTTCTTCCCCTCCTTCTACCCTCCCCTCCACACTAAAAACAGTAGACCATAATATACGCACAGATATGCAAACACTTAAACCACGTCCACGACGTCCGTCTTCCCCTGCCCAGCCGCGCCTTTCAGGCCCTGCATGCACTCAGGGCATGACAGTTTGGTTTAGAACAGGCTTGTCCAACCTTTTTGAATGTGGGGCCGAAGCATTAGCTTTTTGTCACCCAGTAGGCTGGTGAGCCAAAAGTCAACAACCTCACCCAAAGCAGTATATTAAAAAGCAATATTGTGAGGCCTTTGACACAATAACAACACAAGCAATGATGTGCCATGCAGTCCCAAAGATAGCTTTTGTTGTCAGGGGCAGTCAATGTCTAAGAGGGCCTCTCCATCAAATTAACCGAGGTCAGTTGCTTGTGATTTCTTTCAGTGTATATGTGTTAATTATTTCCTTAAATAGTGGCGGCGTAGCGAGGGAGCTATAAAGATCTAGGGAGGGTTTGGGGGGGGCTCCCCCTCCAAGAATATTTTTTTCAAATATGGGGTCGAAAAGGTGCATTTAACAGCAGAAAAGGTGACCAAAAAACCATTAATTTACAATCAGTTCTAAAGGGGAACATGAACATTCCATGTCACTAACAGCAGACAATAACATTTTACAACACATTTTAATGATCTATGTGTCCACAGTGTAAGACAGCACTGTCACTGATGTAACAGATGGTCATGCTGGTTGTGCTAAAATTATGCCTCTGTAGCAACATGTCTATCCTGGCTGTTCCCAATTTAGGCCAGCATTGTCTTGTACAAAGCATGACTCATGTGTGCCCAATTCATATGCCCACTTATCTCTGTAATACGCATTCAATACTTCTGTGCTAATGATTGATGCTGCATGTGTAGTGTGTCCAATACATATGCCAGTTTATCTCTGTAATACACATTCATTACTTCTGTGTTAATGATTGATGCTGCCTGTGCAGTGTGCCCAATGCATATGGCAGCTTATCTCTGTAATAAACATTCATTACTTCTGTGGTAATGATTGATGCTACCTGTGCAGTGTGCCCAATACATATGGCAACTTATCTCTGTTATACACATTCATTACTCCTGTGTTAATAATAGATGCTGCCTGTGCAGTGTGCCCAATACATATGGCAGCATATCCCTGTAATACACATTAATTACTTCTGTGTTAATGATTGATGCTGCCTGTGTAGTGTGCCCAATACATATGGCAGCGTATCCCTGTAATATACATTCATTACTTCTGTGATAATGATTAATGCTGCCTGTGCAGTGTGCCCAAAACATATGGCAGATTATCTCTGTAATACACATTCATTACTTCTGTGTTAATGGTTGATGCTGCCTGTGCAGTGTGCCCAATACACATGGCAGTTTATCTACTGTAATACATTCATTACTTCTGTGTTAATGAAAGAAGCATAATCCAATTCAACAGATAAAATGTGGAAAAGCGATCACTCAAAGGTGAACCTAATTGAAGAAATGCAATGTGAGCACAATCTTAAAGTATGAAGAACTAGACATGGCCGGGTGCCCTCCTCTCCCAGCGCCCAGGGGCGGCCGGTGCGCCTGTACTTGGATCACTCCAGCCGAGCTGAGGGCCATGTTGTAGGAACCGGGGAGGGAATTGACCTCATGGTGTCTGCTGTAATGCCCACAGTGTCCTGGATCTGGTGGGCTACAGTGTTATGCGCTCTGAAAACTCACTCCCTAGCTGGCCTTCCTCCAACAGGGGCACGGACACTTCCCAAAGGCTGTTTTGCCTCGTCCAGTTTGGCACTCGTCAGTTGCAAAAACAAAAACTAGATAGAGCCCCAGGCATTTTACCTGCTGTGCTGCTTTTCCCAGTATGGATGGTGTGATTGTGCTGCCTAGCCATTTTGGCAAAGAATTAATTCCCACATGCAGTAAAATCATCTGGAAAATCATTCCTTTTGTGATGCAATTTGAACAGTACCCAAGGGGAGGTTTTTGTCAAAACGTGATACAAATTGTACCCTCCCTTCGCAGGGTGAATGTTCAAACATTAAGGCGGCCCGCGCTGCTTTTGAGCCTCCGAGATACTGCTAGCTATATACTTGTGTTTCGGTGTATCTGGCCAGCAGCATCTCGGAACCTCAAAAGCACTGCATGCCGCAAACATATGTCAGAAAATATAGCAAGCAGTACTTCCCACTGCTGGAAGCAAGGAGAACTAGGCCTCGGTGTGCACCGCACGTGGCACTGTGACGCTGGGCTGGGCTGAGCTGAGCTCCTGGCTCACGCAGGCTCTGCCCTCGGCTCAGCAATGCAGATGTGTGAAGGTGGCGTTGTGTGCCCATCACTCCACCCACACACATTACGTGATTATGATTTCCATTGGCTGAGAAACAGCCAATGGAAATAGTTTTACGGTGCAAGGCATGTATTTATTGTATTTATTTCCACTACTACGACCTGCCTTGCATAGTAACAGTATTTCCATTGGCTGTTTCTCAGTCAATGGAAATAGTAATGTGTGTGGACTGCGATTCCTACCCTGAAACTGCATCCACAACACTCACTGCGTATAGAATAAATGCAAAACGTACAAAAGTAACCCTAATGCTTGGTCTCTGCTCTTGGGCTTCGCAGGCCACATAAAATGGGTTGGAGGGCCGCATTGCGGCCCTCGGGCCGCATGTTGGACAACCCTGGTTTAGAAAGACTGCTCTGAGCGCTCTCGGGGCGGCCTTTCTAAATCGGTCATTATTTATTTATTTATTGAAATCGAAATATCCACTCCCCACTAACTATGCAAATACATACTCGTGTCACTCCCAAAAATAACATCACAAAAATTCAACATTAACGTGCTTAACAAACAGGAGTGCACTTCTCAGGAATGCAAAGGAAAAAAGAGGCGGTTGGAACTCTTCACAAGGGTAGTGGATCTTTTATACTTAGGATTTTAGTGCGGTCGAATTTCAGTATAATTTCGCTGCAGGTTTTCGGGTCTCTTGCATTACTTGTGCTCAGGACACAGGTTGAGGGGCAATGCAGGTAGAAGGAATTCGCCCCGTTTTTTCAGAAGGTGGACGCCATCCCCCCATTGTGTTTAATAGGAATACAAAAAGAAATATGACTAGCTGCACCTTCATGAAGTGCTCAGGGCTGCGAAGGGGATGGCTGCGAGGCCAGATACTTAGCCACAAAACCATACGAATGACTTACCATGAGGCAAAAAAAGATCGGAGTAACATTCTCCTATACAGGACAGCGTTTGGTCACAGATTTGTACACATACAAGGTGTGCCACTTTTATACTTAGCCATCAATGTTATAGGAACATCTGCTCTCCTGGTAAATGCTTATTAGACATGTGCACTTTTTTCAATTGGTAAAGACACATTTGATGGACATTTTCATATTTCACTTAAGGATATGTTCACTTGCTGTGATGCCACTTCCCATTGTGCACCTCAGAGCCCCACCACCTTTTTAGGACTTGAGCCCTGCTTGTTCTCCAACCAGGTGCCCAGATCTGAGGCCCAAACTTAGGCTTCTTCGCCAGGTTCTTTCATCCAATCAAAGTCCTCTAGGGCTGAGTCGTCAGGCCCGTTCAGCCAACCAGAGCCCTTGAATAACTTGAGGGAAATTCATGTTTTTTCCTTTGTTTTCTATTTATTTTGTGTGCCACCTTCTCTGCTTGATGTTTGTTCAGTGTTTTGCTACTTTGTGCCTGTAAAAAAATCAAAAAACTCCCCTTTTGTTATGCTGCTTTCTGTTTTTTATCCCCATGTTAAAACTTCCTAAAAAACAAATGTTCCTGTCATTGTTCCTTTCCCCCCAAAAAACACAGCCCCCTAAAAAAGTTGTTTATCATTTCTCAATTTCCCCCTCAGTGTTTGTTGTTGTCATCATCTCTGTAGAGTACAATTGTGCTGTTGAAGCGGCATGGGGAAGCCCCCCGCCTCCCCCTACTAAATTCATTCAGTAATAAAGCCAGGAAGCACCGCAATCACCCATTCTATTTCGGACAAATTACTAACGGACCCATGATTAATAAGTATGTCAAGAGGTATCCCCTCAGCCAGCCATATCGACCAAGGAACATACAGACCCATCCATGTGTGGATGAAGAGCCACAGGCCATGATTAAGGACACCTGTATGGACAGTTTGGACAAAACACCAAGAAGCCATGTTGCTGATGTCGTTAATGATACCACAAAATAGCACCATCGGTACAGGAACTGTCCCTGACAACCTCAAGGACGCATGGGTGAACCCCCTGCTCAAAAAACCCACCCTGGACCCGAGCATACCCACCAACTACCGTCCTATTACTACTGTCCCGTTCCTGCTAAAAATCCTAGACCGCGCAGCATACCTGCAAATCCAAGAGTACTTGGAAGCCAATAAACTTCTAGGTCTTAGACAATCCGGATTCCGCCCTAAACACGGAACGGAGACAGCTCTACTAGACTTAAAATCTCAAATTGAAGTTCTAAAGGACAACGGCAAACTGGCCCTGTTACTTCTACTTGACCTCTCCGTGGCATTCGATTTGGCCAATCACCAAATCTTATGCAAGCATCTGCACTCCGCAGCCCACTTCTCTCCGTCAGCCACAGCCTGGAACAAATCATTCTTGAGTAATAGATCTATGCGGGTCTTCTCTCAATCTGCAACTGCAGATCCATCCCCTATTCACTGCGGCGTCCCCCAAGGATCTTGCGTGTCGCCAACTATCTATAATGTTTTCACAAAACCGCTCTTTGATGTACTTGACTATCTGGGTGTCTCCTACACGAATTACGCTGACGACACCCAGATACTCATTCCCATCACTGGAGACTATGTGGCTGACACCAAGGCCCTGAATGATGTCTACCTGGTCATCCAGGCCTGGATGGAACAACACCAACTATGCCTTAACAATGACAAGACGGAGCTCCTCATCTTGGGCACTACGCAACGCCTCAGTAAACTTTCAAAAGACACAAAAACCTTAGGCGTCTACCTTGACGCCACCTTATGCCTATCCCGACAAACAAATGCAGCCAGATCTGCTTCAGCATACACCAGCTAACTCATTGCAGCCTGCAGGCCATTTCTGACCACTCCTAACACGGTCACACTGGCCAGAACCCTCATCATGGCCAAAATCAACTATGGTTGCGACCTCTACCTTGGACCAGCCAAGAGAATCTGAACAAATTACAAATCGTCCAGAACAACGCCATCAGAGCGGCTCTAAACATCCGGCGAAACCACCACATCTCGGAATCCAGATCCAATCTACACTGGCTACCTGTCAAACAAAGAATATCACTGAAAGCCTTAGGCCTTACCCACAAATGCCTAGCCAACCAAGCCCCCCTGTATCTCTGCAGCCGGCTATTCCGCCACGCGCCTACCCGCTCTCAAAGAACTGCCCAGACCCACTGCTTAGCTATCCCTAGGTTCACATTACAAAAAGCGGGTGGATCAAGCTTCCCTGTCCTAGCCTCCAAGCTTTGTAATGCACTCCCCTCACCATTAGATCAGAAGAATGTTTTAGTGCCTTCAAGGCCAAAACGAAAGCCTGGCTCTTCAATCAGCCTTGAAACTCGGATCGCTTATGTACCTTGTAGCCCTGCCCTAGTAAAGCATCAGATCTAATATGCTCTGAATATTTTGGACTGGTATCTATAGTTTGAATTTATGGATGCATTTATGTAACCATGTATAAGTTGCGCCCTGATGCCTCCGGGCCAGACGGTGCGCATTACAAATAAAAACAAAATACAAATGAAGCACATGTGTCGTCTGCACTTGGACATGAAGCACACGTGCCGTCCGCACTTTGGGACACAAACAAGCACTTGAATACATGAAGAACACAAGTATACAGTTCTATAGATAGAGGAAAGATAAATATAGATACCGCCATTGCTTTTATTATTTTTGCCATTAGCCAAACGCAGCAACACTGAAACCACAAGAGACAAGAGATCCTGAGCAGAGCTTGGAGATGGTTAGACATGATTAACCCTTTGGAACTGCAGGAGCAGTTATGGGACCTGACAAAGCCAAGTGTGACTAACCTATGGAAATGTATTATAGCTTGGACACTGTAGGAACCGCATAATAAGGTTCAGGAAAATTACAGCAGGCCTCTGGCCTCTGAGCAAGAGACGACCCGAGCTGATTCAGGCTGGATAGAGAGCAAGACGTGTGAAACAGGACCCGCAGCCAAGGTCAAGAGACACAGATAACATTCCAACTCCCAGAAGACAAAGGGACCAGCTGCAAAAAATACTATTTAAATCCTCATAATTCAGAGCGGCAGAGCTCAAATTTGTGGTCTTTCAACATATGACATGGCCGATGCAGACAATGGACAGCGATCAGTGGTGGAAGAGAAGAGCTGGCCCCAGGCCACTACAGAAAGAAAGCGACAATTATGCAACAATATGTAACAAGTGTTGCGCCGATCAGGAGAGCACTCTCATGAGCTAAGGTGGGATGCACTAGTTACAATGCAGACACATAGTCACTCTTATTACCATGAAGAGGTACACAGTGAGCTGAGAACCCTTGCAGATCCCAGGCCTTGGGACGTCAGATCTAGCCAATCACAGTTTATTACTCTAGGGGTGGTAGCAATGGGGAAGAACCAATGGTAAATCCACTATACTGCAATGATATAGTTAGTAACTTAGGGATGGAAGAGGCCAGACACCTGACATGCGAGGGCCAGTCAAAAACATCTATAATGTCCACTATAGGTGGTGGAATACTAATACCCAATCTCTCGGTCCGGTAGGTCTTCTGGAGAAGGGCCCAGGTTGTGACGTCATGCTGACGCCATTTGGAAGTAAAACCGGCATGCGATCCGGGAAGAGCGAGATGTGCATGAATATTATGTTCCTGTGCTGATCCCTGTTGGTTTTGCCTGTGATAAACTGCAGTTTTAACTTGCCGTTGACTGAGTCCTCTGTGTATCCTGGGGGAGGGAGTTTTGACCTCCAAGTCCGCTGACTTCCAGTGTCCCTCTGGCATACCTGGGGCTCCTCCCCAACACTGTTTTGTGCAGTGGCATCACTCACCTCACCAGTGACCCAGCTATTAACACACACCTTCCAGCTATGGTAAGGATGTGAGTCATATGCCATGAAAGGTCAGGTTGCAGCATAATGTCGTCACCAAGCATGTCATGCCAAGCAGCAGGTGCCCTCTGCATCATCTTACCCTGATTCTTCAGTACATGTGGCACCAATGACTGTGGACAGGAGCAGGCCCCTGTTGCCTGTTCATATTCAAAAAGTGGTTAAAGGCAGCAAGCTATTGGCACTGACTGTTTTTGGGCAGAACCAGCAGGTCTGGATTGATTGTAAACCATGTAAGAACCTACTGCTCGCAGTGACTGATGCCTTTCAGCTGGGGGGAACGACATCCCACAGTAATTGTGGTTACCCTCGCGAGGCATGTGCAGCAGAACCATCCTTCCCTCCTTTAGGTGGAATTTAGGGGGGTATCAATGATGCCGTCTTGGGGGCAGGGTGGGTGACTGTTTTCCTTCGGGGAAACTGGCCACATGTGAGATTGGGAGTGTTTTGAGTGAGTACTTGTGAACATTAGCCGGGTAATAAATCTCATCTTCCAGGAAGATGTGCTGGCTATAGGTAGATGCCATTCTGTGATTTTCAGCAATTAATATTGTTCAATATGTGGCACTGTGAGGCTTATCCTGTGGTTAGAGACAACAACAAAGGCTGCATTAAAACACGATACACTTGCAGGGTGGGGTACGTTAGCGATTCATTAGCAACTTGAACAAGTGATGCTGGACAGACAGACCGCTTGCTGTACCAATACTGGGTCACCATTCCTTCCACGGGTGTAGTGTTCATTGGATAGGCAACACACATTTGTGTAACTGATGGTCCACTGTCTGTTCCTTTTGTTGACCTGTTTCCATTCAAGATCTCTGAGTCCCTGAGAAGTGTGCTGAACAGCATCTCCTCCCTGTAGGATATGTCTGCACTGCCAACAAAGCGTTTAACAAATGTCATTAATGTACTGCACATTGATGCAATCTTCGTTTTGAATGTTAATTTTAAACCCACATACCTATGGATTACCATGCACGTTTGAAAGCAGAACCCTCAGCAGCAGTGCCACATTTCCATCACCTGGAAAACACAGGCCATGCCATGGTGGACAGGGCTGGCTCAAGCTGGTGCACCAGAGGGAAAAGCTCACTGAGGGACACACTATGATGGCTAAACCCGTAGAATGCCCAGTTCAAAGATAATAGCAACTGCCACCAACACAGTGTCAACTATGCCCTACCTAGAGCTTTGCTTTGAGTGTCACAGTAATATTTGATGGCATTGTACTGCTCATGCACCCTGTCCAACATGTGGACAGAGGAATTCCAACCAGTGGCCACTGACGTCTTTGAGTTGTGCAGTCTCAACTTGTGGTGCACTTTCAATTGGTGCAATGCTTTTTCGTCATGGTAACCGGGTTGAAATGCGAGTTCATGTTCTGGCCCACAGTGACCATTTTCTCACATTCCGACAATTACTGATAAAGTATGTGATAGCCAGGTGAAGAGCATGTACAAAGCAAAGGGCATTCATTCTCTTGCCGATTAGTAAGCCAGCAAGGACATTTGATCTATCATCTTGCGCAATAAATCCCAAATGCAAAGTAGGAGGCCTTAACCATTGTACCTGCACCACTTCCTTCTTCTCCCAGATTTCAACTCCCCTGTGGCTTCTACCCTGAAATTACTGCATGCACAATGTTGCATGGTGCCACACTGCATATAGCTGCTGCCTCATTTCATGATTCTAGGACACCATGGCTATACGTCCCGGGAGGGTAGCTCAGGGGCAACGTGGTCGCCTTGGAAGCAAGACCACACGGAGCACCACAGGTTCTATCCCCGGGTCCACGCTTAGAAACCTCTGGGTACTAAGCCTGTTATAAATAACCTATCATATCATATCACATACACTCAATGCTCTGACTGCTTGTCCACATGTCCATGATGAAGTGTAGTCATGTTGTACAATCCGGTACTGCCTTGTGGAAGAAAAAAATATGTTGGGAAATTCCCAATGGTGATTGTCTTTTCCCATAAACTGCCGGAATCCAAGGTTAACTGAAAAAGAGTAAGACAAGATGTTTGTTGCCTATATTATAGACAGGTTACATTTGTGCAAGCATTGTCCCTCATGTCACTTGTGAAAAAATTGTCCCCTCTCAACTGGTTCCCCAAGACTGTCTAAGCAATGGGGGATCACTGCTACACATTGTTTGTGCACTGTCGGTGGGCTTTGTGTCCCAGGCAATGGCACAGCTGCAGCATATTCAGGGGAATGGTGGATACTTTTGGTTGTATGCTACTTGTCTGATGGAATCGGGATGGTTACACCTCCAATATTTTCCCTTCTTCTGATGTTTGTGCCTGATAGCATTACATACGGGACAAAAATGATTTGGTACTGAAGTTGGTCCCTGCCTTCCCTCAACCAGCTCACAGTACAGAAACCTCAATGCTGGACATTCCGTTCTGCATACTCGATATTCTGGATGAGGGCAAAGATGGTTTATTGATGTTTTTGTACTCTTGGCAGCATTTGACGTGCTTGATCATGACATCCTCTTGTCACGCCTTACACAGGATCTCGACCTCGACCACCTTGCTGCTAGCAGGATTAGCTCTTTCTTTACAAGAAAGTTCTGCCTATGTGGTGATGGGCCAGCATTCATGCCATCCCTAACCGATCACACAGAGAGTTCCTAAGGGAACATGCATGTCCCCTCTTCTTTTCAATTTGTACATAAAACCCCTTCACAATCTTTTTATTAGCAATGAGGTCCAGTTTCAAAACGATACTGATGATACAGAGCTGCTGTTCATGCTATCCGGTGATACTGTTAGAGAAACTAATCATATTAATAACATGTTCAATGTTATTAGTTCATGGATGAGAGCCAATTGGCTTTGTCTAAAGGACAAAAAGACTGAGCTACTTTTATTGGCTGCCCATAATACCATCAATACATTCAGAAATGTTTATGACTCTATGTCTATAAACATGCATTCAATTCCTATAGTGAGGAAAGCTAAATCTTTGGGTATTTATCTCAATACTGTGATGAACATGAATGGCCAAGTTTCAGCCCACAGTTAGCTCTAGCCACTATTACCTGCATTTACGCCACCAAATAACGTCATTCATCTCTGATTCCAATGCTGCTGTAATGGCTAGGGCCCCTATAGGGGCCAAACTCAATTATGGCAATGCACTGCTCACCAGAGCACTCTCATATGAGATTGTAAGGTTCCAGGTGACACAAAAATGCTGATGTTCGGATTGTGACTAATATTCATAGAAAGTCACACATTACCCAACGTTGAGAAGTTTGCCCTGGTTGCCAGTTGCTCAGAGAATAAAGTGTGAAACCATGACTATCAATCACAAATGCATATATAGTGAAGCTTCATTATACCTAGAGGCCCAACTGCGACTCCACAATCCATCTGGCTCTCTACGTTCTAGTACACAACAACTTTTAACTTGTGAGTGTTACAAGCTTAGCCGTGCTGGTGGCAAATCACTTCAAACAATAGACTCAAATTGGTTGAAAATGCTACCACCTTTCTTACACTTTGACTCTAACTTTGCTTCCTTTAAAATACATTTGAAAACACATGTCTTCAGAGATCTTTTTATATTTCAACTTTCTGTTGCCTGGCCTCTACTGCCTCCCTGTCTCCATATGAGGTTTTTCTTTGTGTTTTGTTTGTCTTGTCTTTGTTTAATGTTTGAATGCACTTTGACACCTACATGCTTTACAGCTTTATAAATAAATAAATAATGGTGGGATGCAAGCTTCCATTACTACTATAGTCTCAATATTTGAGGTATCATTCTCTTCCTTCACACAACACTGTTTACCAGCAGCAGTAACCTTTGCTGCCTGGAATCTGATGGATCATAATCGGTATCTTGATCATCATCATCATCATTATCATCATTACCATTATTGGCTGATTTACCAGTCAATGCTAGCTGTATAGAAAGAGACCTGCCATTTTCAAACTCTACTAGCTGTTTAACTACCCTGTGTGTTGTTCTTTCCTGATCTTTCATAGCTAAGATCTGCACCACGCCCCCTTCTGCCCATGAAATTATGAATTGATCTGAAAGTACAGCCTTTGCTGTCCAGCGCATGGATGTTTGGATATTCATCGTTGTGTTGCAATACCTGTGCATGTGCCTTTATTACTGCATGTACTACAGAGGGACATTAACATTGGCGTAGAACGTGAGTTGGACAATACCTTCAATTGAAAATGTGAAATTCTGGCATTTCCAGTGCTCCCAGCAAGTCTTGCTTCAGATGTTCAAATACCACTACTAGTACATCAGCCACTGCCTCCAACTCATTTGGGCATTACTGATATTTCAGCCAAAAGTAACGTTCACTTATTGACTGGATTCTTCCACCATCTGGAATCTCTGATACTTTTGGCCTAATAAATCACGCTTCTCGCTTCTCACTTGGATTATCTGCTCTTCCTGGTCCTCTTCCCATGTGTCACCCTATGGCACATTTCTCATTTGCTTAATTCAAGAGACATACACTGAGTGGGGCATCTCCTACCTCCCATAATCTCTGCTACTTTCTTCCTCAAGAATCATGCATGTGTGAGTCTCACACAAGCTGCCCTTAGGGTTTATTTACTTCATCCGCTCCAACTTCCAAGTCTCACCCAATAACACGTGTCTTGTTCACTCACTTTAAGATACAGAACCTGAATTGTCTATCTCCCGCCTTCATGATTCGCTGCTGCTTTCTCCCTCCAAACACATACAAATGTATGTCACAACAAAGCTGCCCTTCAGGATTCTCTGCTCCTCCTTGTCACACCCCCTAGTGTTGTCCTATGGCATGAGACTTTTTCACTCACTGCAACAAATGGACACTGATTGGTGTACCTTCCACTTCCCTGAATCCTCCCTCTTTCTACCTAAACAAATTGACAACCGTGAGTCTTGCACAACATGACCTCAGTGATTCGCTGCTCCTCTTAGCCCAAGTGTGAAGCAAAAACTGGACATCAAGTTTTTTCTTGTGGCATGCATGCCACTTACAGTTACAAAGCTACAGAATGCCCAGCATCCCTTCCTGTCTCTAAAAATCACCAATAGTTTCTCTGCCTTCTTTAGGCATCACTAAGAACATGCTTGTGTCTCTCACAGTCACCAAAGCTGCTCTCGCTTTTAAGGATTCCCTCTCTCTAGACTCAGCAGACGGTGCTTGTTTTGTTACTTCAAATCACTGACTTCGTCACGCAGCATACATACAACCTACCCTACATTTTACTTTCTGGGTCCCCAGCCACTCACTACCTCTCCATAATCCGCTTGAAACTCAAATATTCTATTCCAGTTTATTACCCCATCCCAAAATGTTCTAAACCTGCCTCTTGCAACAGCTTCCTGTCTCTCAGAAAGCTGCCTAAGACTGAAAATTAGCTCGACCCACATGTTCCCCTTTACAGTCCATGATGTGAAACTCACTCAAACCTCTAAAAATATCATCTGAAGGTCGCCTCTCTTGTATCTCTCATAATTCAGGCAATTTTCGGTTCTAGCGAATACCTATCTCCATGCCAAGCCCTTGGATAGCTTCCAACAGGGCTCGTGCACGGATTGATGCTGCTTGGGCCATGCGCTATTTTGGTGCCCAACTGCCATCGGATGGGCCTGTATTTGGTCTTTTTATGGTCAAGATAGTAGCCCCTGCTGTTATTCTGCTGACACCATGGGCAGCAGCCTAACATTGATGTAGAGCTAGCCTTAACTTAAAGGTGAATTATGTCAGAGTATAATGCAGAAATGCGAAGTCATGTCCTTGGAATGGGGGAACTTTTGAAATTATTTGTAACAGTTCTATTTCATGATGATGGGCCTCATTACGGGTCCGGCGGTAACCGTGCTGGTGATACCGGCGGGTTGCCGCTGGACCCGTAATGATTTACCGGTCCCTGACTTCCCAGTAACACTGGGGGATTACAACCCCGGCCGTCATGAAAGTCAGGTGCTGGTAAATTGTAAGTCCCCATTCCCATAGAGTCACATAGGACTCTATGGGAGTGGGTATCATGGAGGGACCAGCACTGTTAATATCGGTGCCGTTGCTTCCATGAAAACTCAGCGGGTGGGACAGCACCACCACGCAGAGTTGTAGTGTGCCGGTCCAGAACCAATGGTGTCGGTAAGCTTACCTGCACCATTTCCGGACCGGCACACTTGGAATGAGGCCCAGTGTCTAGAATGCAGGATTGCGTTCTCTTTAATAGGAAATAGATAAAACGACAGTCATATTGCACCATGCACTATCAACGTCACATAACACTAGAAATTACATAGCCAGCCACACAATACATTGTAACAATTCACATGGTAACTCTATCTACTGAGGTCTACTGATGGGTTATGCTATTCTACATGCAATGGTATGTTGATGCCCATCTTCAAAGCATTGATGTGGCAAATGTTTACTAGTCTTCAATGTTTTACTCGGTGTCAGGCTACGGTTTTGTGAAAACCAAGAACCGTGAATTTTGACACACCTAGACTTCCTAAAGCCATGTGTATCTATACCAATACAAGATGAATGCTCTACAAATGAAACCCAATGTTACAATGTGTGGAGACTAAAAGTCTGTCCAAGGATTTTGGTGGATGGTCAGGACACTGCCAGAATATAAAAGAGCAGCTCATACCTACAGATAAGTCAAGCCTTCTTGTCATTGTTAATTGGAAATCACTGCTTTCTTCTGCCCTCCATCATAATTCAATAAACTGTTATGTAACATAAAGTAATAGATAGTGAAATAAAGTGATAGGGTCTTGCATAGCGATAGCGCACTTCTGATTAGGTGGCCTCACTACACATGTAAACATAGTTATGTAAATGTAAAGAGGAAGGCGGCTAACCCCTTTTACAGCTACACAGCAACGCCTTAGGTGTAGCTACAAGATACACCGCAACACTATTGGAGCACAGCTCATGCCCTCACACACTGCATCTGGAGGCTACTGCAACCACGTTGCACCTGTGCTACTGCGTAGTGGCTTAGGTCAAGCTCACAGTGCTATGAAGCCAAACTAGTGGCAGATGCATGCAATGCAAATGAAAATTAGCAGAACATAAAAGAAATCTTCATTGTTATAAACAGGCAATTGACAGTAGCTTGCTTCATGTGCTCTAGTCAAATGATCAAAAGTATCTTGGCAGTCCAACTCAAGCAACATAAAATAAAGGAAGGACCTGTCTAACATTACTTTTGATATGCACACCTTGCAATATTTAAAATATGTAACAAAGGAGATTTGAACCGAGACAAAGGGACATTGTTTTCTGTAACACTGCCATATAATGTGAGCAACTAGACATATCATACTGCAGCAATATCTCGCAAATTATGACACTAGGTAGTAGCCATATGATGGCAACAGCTGTCACATGGTGCGGCAAAAGATTTCAGTGCCCTGGAAATGCGCATACAGAAGCCAGCAATGTTACTTTTTCCTGCAGGCATGTACCTGATTCCCTTTGTATGTTTATCAGCTTCTAATGCAATCACTTTTCTGTTACACAATCACTTTTCTGTTACAGAGGTGGTGTTGATTCTCCATAACCAAGCTAGACAATTCCACTGTCAAAGCTGTTCTGATCGCTATCGTCTGTGCAGTCATCGAGTGTCCTTCCTTGCACGCTTGGAGGCACACTTTTCAAACCTTGAAATCATGGGTGGCCTTACTGAGCTTCATCTCATTTCCAGGTCAGATTTCCCGTGGCCTCTGGTGGATATGAGGCTGACATGTTAAATTCTCTGTGGGCAGTCAGAGGGATACATATAAGAAGAGGCCTCCATTATGCCACTAAAGTCATGGTACTTGTCTGAGGCATACCGGGATGATCACGGCCAATCCTGAAACACCCCTTTCATTCCCCTCATGTCTTTACATTAGCAAAGCAGCAGGAAAAAGAGCAGCACAGCCACGAGGGTCTTGCACAGTGTCAGCCATCTTGGAGCCTGTTCATTTATACTAAGCTACATTCTGTTTTTGATTTTCAGTTGGTAATGGCGGAAGGTTTCATCTGTAGATGAATGTTAGTATGCACATTTGTTGTGTCTTTGTTTTGGTTTTCTCTATTTGGATTTGTTGATTGTTTTACTTTTTCAATAACATGCTTCTAAATCATCATTAGTAGATGCTGTGCTACCAGTCCAGTTGGGGAAGGGAAGCTACAAGGGCACAATCACGGTGAGAGGAACAGGGAGCCAATAGGGCAGAAAGGTAAATCAACTTAAAATGGAGGAGTGGTCTGCCGAATATCTCTCTTTGATTTTTATTTCAGAATGCATCCATAAAACACAAATATACAATACACTATTCAGATAAAGAACATTCTAAGAACAAATTGAATTATAAAAAATTCAAAAAACAAAACAATTCATTATATACATTAGAATAACCTGTATAACGTGTCAGGGCATTCATTGGACATTTAAAACATCTGATTGGCAGTGGAAATAAGATAAACAGTGGGCCTGGCTCAGTCTTAGGTAAAGTTTCCTGAGTCTCAGATATAGAGGACAGATTATTGTGAAATTAATAAAACCTGTCTGAGACCTTTGGATCCCACCAGTTCAGGAGCTCAGAAAGAGGAAGTGTTCCGAATCTAAACCTGATCTTCGGAATTTGGGTTTTAATATGTCCATGCATAGTCCAACAACGGCTTGCTGCTCCAGCCTATACACACGGTAACTGAATCAGAGATCTTACACAGCTGTCTTCATACAACTGAAACTTAATGACTATCCTAGACAGTGGGTTATTTGTGTCAGGATTCTCCCAGGCTCCACTCAGTCCAATCATACTCAGGCTTTCCCTAATGTGTGAACACCAGGGGATTCTAGAATCCCCCCCTCCTAGTCCAGCAGATGATTGACAGCCGCCTTAATTCTTCCCAGGTGCAGCGAGCTCCAGACTCTAGCCCAATACATTAGGGGTTTCACTTTGGCTTAAGAATCTATGCTCTGTATACCTACCTTGCGATGTAAGGGAATTGTTAGAGTAATACAGGGCAGGGCAAGGATCCTCTTTAAATAGCCATTTTCTATTGTTGACAGGGCATTACAGTTTAATTGGCCCCACAGCTCTGCTCCATACAGTGTAGCCTGTTGGGCTTGCAATTTATAAGCGTCTATGGCCACACTCAGCACCCCATTTCCAAAAGATTCAGAAATGTGAGCCACTGTTCCACTAAATCTGCCAAAAGTCAGGCCAGCTTTGACGGCAGTTACCCTTTTCTATGACCCTCATATAAAGATAATTATACATTTCAGTTTATTCTATTTTATGTCCATACAGCATTGTAGACAGCTTGTGAGTCTTTCTTATTTTATCTGAGAAAACCGGTGGCTTTGTTATTTACAATTAACATTTAGACCGCTACTTTACAGAATGTGTTAAACATGTTGAACTGCCTTTCAACGGCAACTGGTATGAGGGAAATGAGTACAGCGTTATTGGCGAACATCTGTAGGAGTAGATAGAATTCGTACTCTCACTGAGTTAATAAACTGGCAATAAAATGGAGGCACAAGGACGCATCCTTGGCAAATGGCTTTTTGATTTTCGAATGATCTGGACACTTCACTGCCAGAATACCATCACACTCGGGCTAAATTATTCGAATGGAGCATCAGAAGGGCTGATAGCAAAACAGTAGGGATGCTCAGCTCAATGAGAGCATTCCAGAGCCTGTGTGCCTAATATGAAGGAGCCCTATTGGTTAGGGCGGGAAGTAGCGTCTAAGAGGACCTGGTACGCTGGGGCCGGCCGGAGTGAGACAGCACAAGCACTAAGTGATACCAAACTGGAGGAGGTAAGTCGGTCATCTCCCAGGTCCACTCCCGTATTCCGTTCCCTCGTGATCAAGGTCATTAACAACTCACCTAACTTTGGAAAGAGATACATTTCAATAGCAGGAGCCTCAAGGGGAGACGAGAGATGCCCATGCTAGCGAGGCACTATGGAGGAGTACAGTGACGTCAATGACCTGGCTGTCTGACTCAGAATGTTAGACTCCTTTTTAAGTCCGCAGCCCATGGAGCAGGAGGCTGTTAATCAATAATACAGACCACAGCGTTTACACCAGGGGAGAGAGTGGGAGAAGCAGCACTCGAACAATCACATGGCTGTGTTAGAAATAATACACAGGGATCTCCACAACAGTCCAAAATACTGGCAGGTCAGAGGTTTAATAGGGGGCCAGAGGTAGATCAACGATAACATTCGAATGGGTACAACATGGTCCAGGGCTGTGGTGGATTACAGTCCTTGTCCCTTGTGCACAAGCTCAACCAAACCAGGGATAGAGGATAATAACGATGTGGTCCGTTTCTCAACTTGAAAAGAAAACTATTAGCATCTCGATATGACATGCCGGGATGCTAATAGCAATAGAACCCTCCTTGGGGGGCATTACCCGGTCAGGTAATGCCCCAGGGCTATCATTTAGGCCCTCATTTTGCTAGGGCCTGTAACCTACACCCTGGGGCATTTCCTGACTGGTAATGGCCCCCCAGCTCTGGATTTATTGCTTAAGTGCAATGTGATAATGTCTGAGGACACAATATAGAACAGTGCAATGCACTTATGCCTGTGAACGCAACATAGAACGTTGCAATGTGCCTTTGTCTGACAACACCTAGAAGCAGAACACAATGTAGAACAGTGCTATGCATTTGTGTCTGAGAACGCAATATAGAACAGTGCAATATGCTTTTGTGTAGCTGTCCTAATGTGACAGTCACTAGCAAGTGATGATATGCTATGTCATATGGTATTTTATGGTGTGTTCAGATGCAAAGGAACCTGAAGCCAGGTGGGCTCATTGGCCCCAAGTGCCAGACCTCCCTTGTCTGGGAGGCTCGTAATGACTGCAGCATGAAAATTAGCCTAGGACAGTTCGAGAAGAAACAGATTATCCGCAAGCCAACTGACCACTGCCGTACAGGGTCACTGTACAGTGCCCTCTGCCAGGAGGAAGTCCTGTAACTCTGCATCCTTGATAACTGGCAGTGACATTGGCACATATCATCCGGGGGGGGGGGGGCTGGATCTGGGTATGAACTTTCACATAGAAGAACTTTGGACTCAGCACTATGGTCCTTGCCTCAAAATGACATTGAACATGTTTCTGTTTCCCTTGGAAGTTCTACACTGTTCAGCTGCTGTGTATAATAAACCCTCTTTTTGTGTGGCAGTTCCAACATAAACATCATTTGTTTCTCCCCCAGTCTGTGACACTAAGCACAGTGGAAATGCTTGTAATGGTGCATGCAAAAAAGTACATCTAACAACATAAACAAGATTTGCCCAAGCCAGACGTGCTGGCTTGTGTGTATGCATGTGATAGTAATTTTCCAGGGACTTCCTCAACGGTAAAGCTGGCCATGGGATGGCAACAACTGGCAAATGCCTATAAAACAACCAACACTGCTGGCTTTGTTAATATTTTTAATGTATAATTTGATGCAAGGAACAAATACGAGGACACACTTTTTTTTTTACAAATCATTTGACTTATGGCGCCCTTAATTATTATGCCAGGAGCTGATTTACAGCTTCAATGAAGCCATCACTGTTCAGAAGTCTGTTTAGTAATAACAAATTGTAGCCCCATAAAAGACCATTGGTTGATGTTACTTAACGGCTAGCTCAAAGCTATCCCAGGAGGGTGTTTTTTTTAAAATAATTTTTATTTATGGTATTTGGTTTATTTCAAACATTTGCCACATATCAGAATTCAATGACAGTACAGTTTTAAAGTAGTGCAAATACATCATAGAACGCAGGACCTTTAGAAATGAACAATAAATAGTACTAATTCCCAAACAATATTGCGACCTCAAGATAAGTACACAACTTAAAAAATTAAGATTTCACAAAAAGTTAAATCTCAATGAGGTAGTACCATCATGGACACTGTACAGAGTCTATCAGCTAAAGAATAACTCTCTTTTGGTAATCTATGTTGCCTTACATCCATCGTGGCAAGTCAAAAATCTCCTCCAGAATTTTTGTTAGGTTGAATACCAATCTAAAGTCTTCTCCTCTGCATAATTCTGACCACCATTCATCAACATTCCTCGTTCAGAAAGTACCCACAAAACTGTCCAAATAGGTTGTTCTCAAATCTTTCAAAAACGGACACAGGAGGGTCAGATGTTTCAGTGTATCCTTTGGCTCGTTGCGTAATCTACATGCTACCTTGTCATTCTCCACCTGCTTACTAGAGTTAAGAACCTCTCTTGTATGAAACAGGTTCAGCCTGGCTCTCGCAAAAAGGTTTCGGTGGGCTGGGCTAGGGAATTATATCGGATATTTAGGCATACTATTTAGTGCTTTAGTTTCACCTTTATGTAAGAGAATAGACCAAACTGTACTTTTTCTGTTTCGATCACAACCAATCCCCAAGCCAGATCTTTTTTTAAATGCATCTGGATTGGATCTTAACAAATCCTCTAATACATCTTCATTTTGCAGTACATCAATACAACGTTTAACCCACATTTTCAAAGCCCAATCCAGCCTCACTCCTTCCTTTTTTTTAAGAATAGCAAACTGAGGTGGGGAGTTTTCATTATTATTTTTCTGGACATTAATAAGGATTTCCAAACCACTGCAGTATATAAAGACAGAGGTCCCAGTTCATGCCTTATAATTGCCATTAGTACACACCGTGGGAGACAGAGGATTTTCCTCCAAAACAGCCATTCCAATTGCGGGCAAATTTTCTATGGCACGCACAGCGAGACTTCTGCGCCATAAGTCAGAATTGGGGATACCTTCTGCTTATAAAAATTGAGGACCGTTATCAGGGAGAACTTTCCAAATTTCTTATGGATCACCCTGCCCTGTGTTGCCAGGATTCTGACCTTTGATTTTTAATTTAAACATTCGCTGAAGTCACATATGCTTGAGTTAATCTCAGTTCCCAAGTACCGAGCGTGATCCAGCCTGCTAATCGCTTTGTTTGCCAAACGCCAAATACATTTCCTTTTATTTCCATCTTAAACTCTGCAAAACTAAAATAGATTTAGATACATTGATCTTTAAAAGATTGGTCTATATGTATTTTTGTAGGGCATTCAGTTTACGTTGCAGGCCGATCTGGGTCTGATAGAGAATGATCAGATCGTCAGCATAAAGTAGCCATGTTGTCGGCTCACCATTTACCTTTGGCGGAAAAGAGCCATCCTCCATCATTGCATCCTTTCTATTAACATTCTCTCTGCATCAGTTTGTAAGGTTGTTTCTTTATGCGAAATAAGCCAGTTTTTATATTTATGCCTTTGTGTTTTTATTGAATCCCCATTTCCTGAATTTTTGTTGCTGATTAGATGTCCAATATCTTTCCTTAGTTCACGTTTTTTAACAGCTATCTCTTCATCATATTGATTTTTCAGTTAGAACTGGGGTTTACCCTTGTCCCTTTAAATGCCCAATGGTCGCTCAAAAGTGGTATATAATCGCAAATGGCGTTTTTGCAAGTTAAAGCAGCAGTATATCTGTTGCTCAACAAGATCACCTCTTTGCGATTTAAGCAAAAGCGATTTCTACCCGGGGCTAATTCCACACTCATTTTCCACTGTTCCACCACCCGACAGGTCGGCAGGACTAGTGACATTTTTACCAAGTCATGGTCGCTATGCAACATATGGACAACCTCCAGTTTTTTAACCAGGGGGATAATATGATCCGAAACAAAGAAATAATCTAGAGTTGAGTTTTGGTTACCTCTGGCCCATGTTGGGGCTCCGGGCTATCACCCCGGGTATGCCCATTGCATATATGGAAGTTCTGTTCCTCAAATTCATTAGGGCAAATCTCAGCCCGAGATTCTTTCTTCTGTTTCAGAATTGGTTTGAGGTTTAAATTCTCTCTTTTCTTCACTGTCTTCACACAATTAATGTTAAAGTCCCTACAAATTATGATCATTGGATCCACAAAACTTGATATAAAGTCATCTATCACTTTCATTACAATGTCCACAAAACAGGTGTCTTTCCATACCAACAAGTTCCAGTAGATATTTACAAGTGCAGTCTATTTTGTGAGGTATCTTGAGGGAGCATTCTACTGCTTATGTCAAAACCCAGGTGCCATAGATATTCTGCTGACCTGAGTTACAGGACACAAATTAGTTTTGAGCTTATATGTAGGCAAACAAAGTCACATTTCTGTGTAATAGGACATTTTACTGCCATAATGTCTCCTGATTCTATTGCCGTAAGAGTCGGTATGTGGTTAAGAAGGTTTTGGATGTTTGTATGATTCATCCGTAGCCCATCATTCACTGACTCCTTTCTGTCCAGATATATCTTTTGTGGATCATTACCGTTGCCAAGGGTAGATAGCCATTTGATTGATTTAAGGCCATCTTGGTTTTTTATACAACTGGGTATGGAGCTCCTTTTTAGCCATCAATACATTATTTTGAGATCTATCAGGGGCTCTTTGATCCAGGAGCTCAACATAACTTTTTTGAAAGTGGTTTCCACTCCCTACTTCCCGAACATTATGGAAGTCCCTCGGATCATAGGTATCAGAAGGTATATCCCTTATGGCCATTGGGATTTTCTGAGGTAATATGGCCGATAAATTCCTATAATCCTCTTTTGCTATTATCAATTTATGTTTCTCTTCCAAAGTCAGAAAACGCACAGTTGTCTGCTGCATGTTGGCAAATTTACTTGTAAGTTCATATAAAGATCAATCAGGAGTGCCAGGGGCTCTGAAATCTCCCCCCTCTCCTCCAAGGGTGGGGGTGGGGAGGTTGAGCGGCTCCTGTTCAATATCTTCAACTTTATAGACCGACAGCTCCAATAGCTCCTGGTCTATCTGAGCTGCCACCCCAGTTTGGTGGATTTCCTTTGGGTTTTCTCCCGGCTCACTATTTTGGTCTAGTGGGTATATTACAGGTTCTTTCCCCTTTCTGGGTTGACCATTTTTTTGTTGGTATCACAGTCTCAGCTTCTGCTTCCAGCAAAGGTTTACAGCAAAAGGTTACGGCGCCATTAGATTTGGGCAGTTTTTTTGTTGGCATATTGTTAGATTTTTTCTGTTGTTGAATATGCACAGAGGGTACATTATTTCTGACCATCTGCTTCTACTTCTTGAATGGAAGATTTTATAAGCATTGCCTTCAACTTGCTCCTCTTCAACCAGCCCAGTGTCAAAGAGCTGGGTCTCGCCAACCACAGACACAATAGCAGCTACGATATTCCCTACTCCAGACGAGGGATTTTAGGGGATAACGATCAAGGGATTTCGGTGGGAGCACAATTGCCCTGTTCACCTCCCCATGCATCGACAGTATTAGTAGATAGATGGTGGTGGGGTTCTGGGTTAATCCTTACTGTCCTCAAGTTCTCAGTACATTCCGTGGGGGGACTCACAGTGCTTTGGTTGTGATCAAGGTTGCACGTTTGAGTTTCTTTAGGAGTGGCTTTAGGTTTTTTTTAGATGGGTCTTTCCCCCATTTCAAGATCTCTCTTGCTGCTTCTAATTGCAATTTTCTATTCGCCCCAACTTCCACCATATGATCACACAGTAATTTCTGTAGTAGGCTTTCAGACTCATATTCTCTATCCAGTCGACTTTGCAAAAAGTTAACAAAAGTTTTGATATGGATCAGTTTAGAATGCGTCATAGCCAACAAGGTGGCTTGATCTTTATAGATATCATTAATGGCTTCATAAAGTTTCATAAATGGCGCAAGTGTGATTGTCAATGCTGACATTGGGTTTGTAGGCATGGCTGGTTGTCTCTGTTGTTAGTTTCAAATCTGTTTTTTCTGCAGATCTACCAGCAATTACAAAAGGGCCAGGGTGCCGCCTTTGTTCTGACGAAGAAGAGGAGTCAGAATCAGAATCCAGTGTGTCTTTAAGTACACTGCATGGCTGGGTATTTCCTCTGCTGGCCCTGTTTCTGTTCCAACCTGGTAGCTCCTTCATTAGTTCCGACTTTTGAGTCGTAGTATGAGGAGAATCAGCACTGCCTCATGATCTTGAGATGACATGTTTTTTTTCTTCTATTAACATCGTTAAAGAGGCAATATCCTTTATCAAGCAAGCAATCACCGAGGTTGTTTCCGATTCCAGTGAGGCCGGAGCTTTAGGCAGATGTTGGTCTACAACACTTCATGGTCTGCCCGTTTCTCAAATATCTGCCATGCACCTTCTTTTTTGCGCCAAGTTGATATTTAGTATTGCTTCCGGGCTGCTCATAGTAGCATTGTCCACCCCGATAGAGTTGGGTATTTTTTCCTGTACAAGGGGCATAGATGATATAAATAACCCCCCCCCCCTGAGAAGCACAGTCCGTAGAATCAGTGTAAGCTTCGAGCAGATTTTCAATTTCCAATACAATCCGTGTGAAAGTTCCTCAAACGAGGAAACCCCTGCTGCTTCCTCCCCCTCCACACCAGGGGATCTGATGATCGATGCAGGTATTGTCTAGGGCAGATACAGTGTTGTTTTGTAGTGTGACTACCAATCGTAGCCCTTTAATTTCTTCTGTCTATAAACAATGCGCTTGGCTGCCTACATTCAAGGGGGTCTCCCATGGGTTCTCAACAGTCGGGACAGAGGGGGGGGGCATTCACATCAAGAAGAGGCCAATTGGATTGCAAAGGGTCGGCCTCTGAACAAGCCCAATGCACAATAGCTTTAGTCAGAAACTGCGTGCCAGAATGCATCTGCCCTTCCAAGCTTAACTCAGTGGATGGCTTAATTATATCGCTCGTGGCTAAGGGGGAACCCGAGTCTTGTAGTCAAATTGATTCTGTGGATTTCCCATTTCCCTTTCCTCCGGGTAAAGTGGAGAACAAGGGAAGCAATAGGGAGGAGGCTCTGCATTCCAAGCCCTCCCCATTATTTAAGCATCGACTCTTTATCAAGTTCTCATTGGCATTCCCCTCCACCACAGCCCCAGGTTCTGACAGCATTAGCAGCCGTTGCCCCCCCCCCATGCTTGCTCTGCTCACCTTGTCTTCTACCTACAGCATCAGCTTTTCCCCTGCAAAGAGGCGGAACTGCCTGCTCGTCCTTTGGCCGTCGTGCACTGCACCGCTCAACAAGCCAATAGGTTACATCCAAGCAGTCGGGCAGGTGGGGCTAGGTCACCCGTTCTCCCTCAGACAGCCTCAGACAGCCACTCTCTCTCCACTCCGCACCACTCTGCAGCAGGCTGGGGTTTTTATGCTTTAGCTCTGCCTCATGCAGTAGGAGTAGCAAATAGACTGGCATACAGCTATCTGTCCTCAATAGCAGTCTCAGACAGCCACTCTCTCTCCACTCTGTGCCAGTGCGTGGCAGGCTGGGGTTTTTATGTTTGAGCTCTGCCTCATGCAAGAGGAGTAGCATACAGACTGGGATACAGTGCTCTGTCCTCAGACAGCCACTCTCTCTCTCCACTTCGAGGGTGTGTTTTGCGTGGTGGGGTGAGGGTAGTGGGTGGGAACGCTGTAGGGATTAGCATGGTTATGGGCAGTTAATCGTTTTATAAATTGCCAAAGTACGCCTCCAGACAGAGTGCCCTTCTCACATCCCATCTCTCTCCTGTCTGTACCCTTACTCAAATAGTATTGGCTTTTTAGGTGGTGCTTTAGTACCACATAATTGTCAATACATAAATACAGGGGTGTTATATTAACCGCCTCTCCATGAAAAAAACAAAATGGATAACCTGAAGTGAATACATATTTGAAGAAGTGTAACACGTGACAGCAATGCTGGGATCACAGGGATGAAGGAGCGAGAGGAGGCAGAGGGGTCAGGGCGGGTATCTAGGGAGAGAGATTTACAAGTGTGGAGGAGACCAGGTAACTGTCCAGTGAGTTGGGGTAGGATGCAGGGTTGATGTAATTAAATTCAAACTTATAGTCAGGGCTGGATTTTTCTTGCAACTGATGAACATGTGTTAGTAGTCTGTAATATGTACATTGAAACTATTAAACCAAAATGTTTCACAAAAAACGTTTTTTATTAAAAGAACACGTAGACAGATCCTGTGAACATATCTGATTGACGTTTCAGCCTCCCATTCCGCAATTGGTAGTACCATTGGACATTATGTGAGCAGCAAAGGACCTCATTAGGAGGCGGGCGGATGTTCTTAGAAATCTGTCCCATTACGACATAACCATTGGACATTGACACTGAAATACCACCAGTAGCATTCCAGAAATAGCACTTGGTCATTTTTTTTATTTTTATTCATTCATTTCCACCCTAAACTTGATGGTGAAAATAGATTAGCTATGGTAGTGGCTCAGACCCCTGCGGTACAATTTATTAAATGCAATAAAAGTGTCATTTTTTTATCTTTTTTTTAAGTAACGTAAGGCTGTGAGAGGGCGGCAATCAAAGATGCCCACATTCTCACACATTGCTGTGTCTCCAATAAATGTAAAGTTAAAACAAATGTTGCTCATTCTCACTGTACTGGAAACAATCCTTTAAAAACCTATGGGGATACATCACAATTGTTCATGCACACCTTTGAAAAAAATGTTGCATTTTCAAAATGAAAATTCATCTCATAGGAATACTGCCTGAGGTATTTTCCACTATACATGGAATTGGGATGGGGGACAAACCAACAGTATTCAGCGAATTACTGTTCCTCCAAACTCATAATTCAGCTCATTGTCTAGTGAATAAGAAGCTTTGTACACAGATGAGAGGAAAACTGATTTTTAAAACCAGCTTCCTCGCTTCCCCAATTTGGGGTTCATTTTCATCAGAGCTGTAACATCAATGGAAGTATAAAATGCCTTGAGTAAGGCTTTTATGCCTTCCATTGATGCCATGTGCCACTTTCATTCATTTGTATGTCAGAGAGCGATACAAATACCACAACATTTGCGCCGGCATGCAGCGCAAAGGCTGCAGATCCCTGTGGAGCCCGCCAACATTATGCACCAGCATAAAGTAGGCAGACTCCATAGGGACCCATTGTACACACTGCCTGCCATTAATGCATGGCAGGCAGCATTTACAATTACAATTAAATGTTGCCTGCCATGCGTGCCATGTGTGCATGGCAGGCAGAATGTAATTGCAATTACAAACACTGGAGTCCTAAGGTACTAGAGGCTAGTCCTAAATCGTACTAGGCCTTATTAGAAACCTGCCTTAAGCCAACATTGACCTAATGTTGGCACGTGCAAATGTTTCTCCCTTTAGCAGGCTTTATCAAGGCGTGACAGAATCAAATCAGAGTTAAAAACAGGGTAGCCTGTTCTATATGTCACATTTGATTCATCAACAGTTTGTTTCTAACAAACTGTTAATTCACAATTTACAATAATGGGAACCTTTGTGTGGTCTGGTTTTGTCCCAATTACTGTGTTACTGCATCCATTATTTAATACATTGTCAAATTTGTTACAAATTAGTACATTTATACATTTGTTTGTGCAATCACAAAGTCACTTTACAGTTTAGCAGTTACCCGCAATAGAAGTACATCTCGATAGTCCATGCAATTAGGTTCTTAACATGATAATTGTTCAGTAGCAGAATCTTTCTTTCGGGTAGTTTCCAAGGTATCTTTAATACACACGTGGAGCACCGCCATCTTCTGAGAAGAATGCTACTTCCTACAAAGGATTCTATTTATGATTAGAAAACGGCAGCACTCGTAATGAGACACCTGGAACCAAGGAAAGATACGTTTGTTAATTATAGATTGTTATTGTAAAGATTAGGTTAATGTTGGCTTAAGATAGGTTTCAAATAAGGCCTAATACAATGTAGGACTGGGCTCCAGTACCTAAGCACTCCAGATTGGTGATTAATAAATCTATTTTTTATATAACTATCTTGTTTTTGAGTTTCTGTTACCATTGGCGCAACACACCACCTAACTACTCTGTACTATTTGCATAGTCTGACTGACTAAAGTGAATATCAGTCCAAGTTAGGTCACTGAAGTGGACTTAACAGATCCAATTGATTTTAGAGTGGCGCACAGGCTCATTATTCACTTTACCCTCAGACCTTAATTGCAAACACTCCTTGCCATGCTCACAGCATTTACTCATTTGCACGCCTTTTGCCCTGCACATTTGCACTCTGCCATGCAAGTTAGCAACATTTGACGGTGGGGAGGCGCCTACATGTATGTTGTCTACACGTAACGGTTCCCCGCCACCAAATTACAGCATGCAGCAAAATTAGCTCCTTAAACCCTGATTCATGGAATTATTTGCATGTAAAACAGGGATTTGCGTGCCATTCTGCTCGCAAATCCGTGTTTGAAGAATGGGGATTTGCGGGCAGAATGGCACGCAAACAATTTGTTCTCCAGGGCATATCACACTTGGCCAAACATATTTGCAAAAAATTAAGATCGCTTTTCATCCCCATTTCTGTGGTAAACTGAACAGTCTTTGGTTTTCAAGGGAGAAATGTGTTACCCATGCCCTTCTCCGATTCTCGTGCACCTGCGATAACAAGATCCTAGCTATCATTTGTAAAGTATCATACCTTTAATCTCATGGAAATAGTGGACTATTACGATTTCGTGTCATTTTTAATTCATGCTAAAGAAAAACAAGCAGGGCCTCGCTGCATATGTTCATGTTGTTTCTTTGAACCTGCTCTGAGCATCACTTCTGATTTCTGCCAGTGGCAGGTACCTAGCATTAAAGAGAACCGTGCAGAACAACTGGGTGTATACATTCTAGTAAACGAGCTAATTGTCACGTTAGTCCCCTAATGCCAAAGCCTTCTTACACAGAGGGCCTGATTCACAGAGCATTTTCAAATGGGATCGCACCATGGTAAAACGTGTCTGCGAATCAGGCCCGGAGACGTGAACCTTTATCACACAACTCGAACACGTACTCCAAGCACTTCTTGAACAGTCAGCGCCAGAAGGTGGGATCGCACATACCGAAAGGATCTCCAAAGCTTGGCTCCCAGATAGCCATCATTAGATGTGAGGCACAGCCCTAAGAGAGAGTGAGGGGCTGTGCCGAGGACAGCAGAGTGAGAGAGGTAAGTGATAACATGAAGGCAGGAGCACATCCACCAGTGATAAATAACATTAGCCATTGGGCAGGCATACAATCAAGCCACACGACAGCGAGAGAGGGAAGTGTGAAAAGGCATGACTAATGGATGCCTGAGCCAAGCTGTGTCCATGGCTACGCCACGTGAAGGGTCATTCAAGAAATAAAATTGGACTGAGCACCGCAGGTGCATAACACCTATGGAAACAGTGTGGACAGGCTTTAATCCACCAGGGACTATTCGTGTCTGCACCGCTCTGTGTCTCACAGGACGCATGCTTCGCAGTTAGTAACCTAACAGGAGTTTTGGAACGTGCATGATGGGAAGTGACTGCTGCCTGTAGCATGGCAACGAATATAGCATCTATTGCTTGTGAGGTTTGTGTTCATCGTGCCATGGTGAGGTTTAAAGGCATCTACATGTGCAGCTAGAATTGCACAATTTCAACTGACACTCTTAATAATTTGTGTCAGACTGTGAATGACTGCTCATAACCAGCACTGTCGGGTTTGCACTGCTGACCTGTCATAACACATCTCTAAATGGAATTCTAAAGCTGCCAAACCTCCCAATGTCATGTTATGTTATGTTAATAGGCTTAATGAGCTAAATTACACTCGTAGTAGGTTCAGAGAGCCTAGGGTTGTCCCGGAACGGTGGACTGTGCCCCAGATGTGAGAATCCAGACCTTAGTCGGCTGGAAGCAAATGGGTGATGGGGAAATAAGAGGATGGGAAAGTGGGAAAGAGATGCTACAGACAGAGGGAGGAAGGGATACAGTGGAGCACAGATATTTTGTAATAGCACTGGTGCGTGTTATTCGTGTTAGGAGGATCATGTTTCTGCAGAAGGGAGGAGGCAGGTACGTGCTTAAGTGATGTGATCATTAGGTTGTGTTTTCAAGGCATATTTGGAGAATTGTAAGTTAGAATACAATGTACTGTTGGATGCTTGAGAGGCTCAAGTATGTGCTTGGGCAATCCTGGAAGTTTGGTTGCTAACTTGCCTGGGGGGTCTCCATACTTTGCACCCCAGGTTAAACTCCAGAAGGCTAATTCTGTGACTGCCAAGCCTGAGCGACAAGGATAGATTGTGTATGAATGTGAATTTGATGGTCACAGAAGGAAAAGGGATGGAGTGGGGAAACTGCTACAGTAAAAAAGGGATGTCAAAAAGGTCATTATGAAGAGCTTGTTCCAAGCCTTTTCATGCTAGACTTTATTTTAGTTCAGAGAGAGGAGGGGTGGTGCAAGCTGGAGGATTGTTAGGGAACCAGCTGACTTAATAGATGGTAATAGGGAGGTGAGGCCCACCCTCCTCAAAAACAACCTAAACAATGTGGGTGATAATAGCTTTGGATGGAGGATGTATTTTGGCATAAAGTTGGTACAATTGATGAGGGAGAGGAAATTGATGCGGGAGAGGTTGTGTTGAGATGTGAAAGAATGCCTATGGATAGTGTGAGAATGTGGAACCCAAACGTTAGGCAGGAAACACAAAGAATAAGTGGGGGTGGGTATCAGCTTAGATGAGTCATGACTGGTGTAAAAGTCTTCAACTGCACGTAGATAAAGTAAACCATGGCAGACAATCCTCACTTTATAGACATCAATACTTTGCATTCTGGTACCGATAGCTTCCAGTTTCCCATCATATGTTAGATTCTACAAGTGCTTGCATGCACATGCTACAAACAGGCCTTTCGGAATGAATGGCGTGAAACAGACCCAGGAATTTTTTCTTTGATTCAGAAAAAGGTAATATTTTAGTGAAGATAGACCTATATTCCGACAGCCCCACAACCTTAGCCCCCTTGCCTTAAACACTAGAATGCCCCTAAACAGCTTGTAAATAGTTATCTATGATACCGAATATAAAACATAACAACCCACTCTCATTAGCCACTAAGCCTCCTCTCCCTGGCGCTCCAATATTCTGCTGATCATTCTGGTAATCCACTCCAATTTAATCCGTTGTCCCTCCAGCGAGTCCCAGGGCAGTTATCGTTCATCTCCGTCCGCACAGGCATGAACCAACTCTCAGAACCTTTGACTACCTTAACCATTCCGGCCTGCATTTCCGTATTGGGCTTACCGGTACCCCATACCACCTGGACTATCACCTCCTCTGGTCGTTTCCAATCCAAAAGCAAACATTCACACTCACGCAAGTCCCCATCTAGTGCCATTACCGGCAGTCAGAACAGCCCTCTCCAGGTGACATGTTTGCTGTCCTCCCTGACCCATGATGCTTCTTAAAGTATTCCCATAGAACATCTAAGAGGATATGATTCTGCATTTTAGTTCCATTCTGGACAGATGCATTCCACCCTAAAGTAAATAATCCAACACTCGTGCCTTAATATCGTTATGATTCAGGCAACTCATCCCTAATGGCGTACATACTTTTTCTGCATCTCCTATTCACCTTCTGCCTCGATCTTTTAGTGGCCACTGCTTTGATGGTCCCTCACTAGATGGTCAGTGGAAGCAGTAGTGGGCACACTACCCTCCTCACAGCAACCTTCTTTTGATGTCCCACTTCATTGCTGTCATGAACTCCAGCCCAATCCCATTTAACAGATAATTTCCCCAGATGCATTGGCACAATGCAAGGCTTATCTGCTGCAAATCGAACTCAATCAGAGTCAACAAAATTTCAGGCAACACTATCCCCCCTTTCCAGAGCATGTTCATTTGACCCTCTTATCATTGAAACACAGCTGATGTCCGTATGATAGTTTCTCTGCGTGAACTCCAGACCATTTCATAATGCAGTGCCTATACACCCAAAGTCTATGTGGAATGATGCCATCACTCATCAAAACTGGAAAAGAAACAGCTAGTTTTGCAAACCAACCCTTGTGAACCCTAAAAAGTAAACTTGAAGCCACGTTACCCAATACAGTCCATACTCTCCATAAAAGGGCACACATAATCTCTGTATTGCCTGAAACACCACAGCCACAAGCTCTTGACTTGTCTTTCGCTCATTCCAATCATCTCTTATCACTGGCCACTCCTGAAAAAGTGCATTCCACATCCCTCGAAATGAACCCACTCTTTCATCAACTACTTTATCATCATTCCTATGACACCCCTCAAGTTACATTCTGGTGGACAAATAACCCTTCCTGGGGTAAGACATCCATCAGTGTCAAGTACTCCTGCAAGTACCTATTTGGGTATACTTTTTCAATACCTATTCTAGTTGGCTTCAGCTCCTGGCGTCTGCCTTTCTGATCAGTTTTTCATCTCAAGATCATTGCACTTGAAATGGCTTACCTTAGATCCAGGTCTGCCCTTCTCATGCCAGATTGTCCCCTTTTCACCCATTATCTCTGGCACACTTAACACTCCAAAACAATAATAATAATAAAAAAACTGAAACTGAATAAAACATCCATTGAATCCCACTTGTTGTACCACAACCCGGCCCAACCTTCCAACATTCGGTGTCATATCTCTAGACCCTCAGTTTGTATACCAAGAATAACCTTCTTTAAAAGCAATCCCTGACATATTGGTGCTGGTCTCGACTGACACGAGCTTTCTGTCTATCAGATTAACAAAAACCTAATTCCATCGTCCATCCACTACCACGATGTATCCTTTATGCGTCAGCTTACTTGTGCGGTGGCTGCGGCTGCAAAGTTAACAAAGGCCCGTCAATTGCTAATGTAAAGCATTTCATTGATAACAAATGCGTTCGCATGCATACATTTTTAGGCAATTGACATTGTGATGGGGTGTTAGTACTTGCATGTCAGTGGATTGATTGGAAGGGTGGGGGGGCAGGAGACTGTTCATTCTCCTTAAGTGTGTGGTTTCAGACGGGAAGGACAGAGTTAACTGCTTGTAAATTGAAGCTGAACCACAATAGTCCCATTATAATCTGCAAAAACGTTAGATGCCGTTGAAGAACTAAGAGAGTGACCCTTGGCAAAAACTAAGGAGCCCCAACCCCGAAAACCCAGGTTCGCCAAAATACAATGCCCATAGAAAAAAAAGGAGGGCTCCCGAAAGGATACAGGTGAAATTTGCTTAATACATCACAACTCAATTGAAGTACACGATTAATTATTCCCAAACAAAGTGTATTAAATGGTTCTTTTTTAACATCAAGCTTTTCATTTAAACCGCTCCCTGCTTCGAGCACAAAAGAAGCTCCAAAATACAGCAATGGATAACGCAAGGTACGCACATACTGCGATGCGAGCGAGAATCTATGAAACGGGAGACAAAGCTGGGAAGATGCTGGCATGGCTGGAAAGGAAAGAGCAAGGGCGCAGCCATGTCTTGCGGCTGGAGACAGGAGAGCAAAACACTTGTGTAACGGACCAGGACATAACACAAGGCTTTGCAGACTACTACGCAGAACTCTATGAGGCACCAAGGACTCGAATGGATGCCTCGATCATGGAGGGAATAGTCATCCCTACTTTAAATGCGGCGCAGCAGGAACTACTGGAGAGAGACGTCACAGAGGACGAGATCCGAAGCGCCATATCCAGCCTCCAAACCGGCAAATGCCCAGGTCCCAACGGCTTCCCGATCGAGCTATGGCGGAAGGTGGGGACCAATGTGATCGCTCCGCACCTGCTACGGATGTACCAGTATGCACGTGAAAAGGGCATTCTCTCACCTGACCTACGTGAAGCAACGATAATAGCGATACCCAAATCGGACAAGCCCCCCGAAACCTGCAGCTCATACAGGCCTATCTCACTTATCAACAGCGAAACAAAGATACTCTCCAAAATACTTGCAGACCACCTCCAACAGGCCATTCCCTCCCTAATACACCCGGACCAGTGTGGCTTCATGCCACAGAGATCAACACGCATGAATCTTTATAGAATATATTCAGCCCTGGAAAGAGCCCACAGCATACAAGGCCCCTTGGCCTTACTTGCAATTGACTTTGAGAAGGCCTTTGACTCAGTGAGATGGGAGGCCATTTGGGACATAATGCACCGTATGGGCTTTGGCGAGAACTTCATAAGCTGGGTACGCCTACTATACAACCGCCCAACCGCCAGAACCAGGATCAATGGATGGCAATCAGATCCCTTTGGGCTGGGGAGAGGAAGGAGGCAGGGCTGCCCACTGTCAGCCATGATCTTTGCGATCGCAATAGAACCCCTGGCGATTCTCCTGAGAAACACACCTGCCTGGGAAGGCTTCCGTTGGTCAGCAACCTGGGAGGACAGAGTATCACTCTATGCCGACGACCTGCTCATCTATCTGAAGGACCCAGCCAACTCCTGTCCCAGAGTCACAAGCATACTGGAGCAATATGGGGCATTCAGTAGCCTACGAGTGAACTGGGCCAAATCCATCCTATTCCCTATAGGGGCCACGCCTGCAACCAGTGCAATGAACGGCCCCTACCAGATCGAAATGGAGCAGTTCAAATACCTTGGGATACGTATCACGCAACAACTTGCAGACTATACATCCCTGAACCTTGCCCCACTCGTAACAAGATTTGCAGAAGACACCCGCAACTGGATCTCATTGCCATTGACATTGTTGGGTAGAGCTGCACTATTCAAAATGATTGCCCTCCCCAAATTCTTGTACATCCTGCAAAATGCCCCTCTATATATCCCGCAGCAAGAATTCCATAAGCTCGAAGGCATCCTCAGAAAACTGCTATGGGGGGGGCGCATCTGCGGATCGCTCTTTCCACGCTCCAAAGGTCCGTATGGGAAGGAGGGATTGGACTACCTAGACTGCAATCATACTACTGCGCCGGCCAGCTGACGGTGGTCAATGACATGCTGCATGGAGATGGGACACTTCCGCACATCAAGGCAATTAACCCCCACAACACAACAGCACCATTAGAACATCTCTACGGAAGCCTGGGTCGCCCACCGAAACCAGATATGGCGACACACATTGTGAGAATATGGAAAGAGGTACACCGACACCTAGGATGGGATGGGAAACTGACACTGGCCCAACCCCTATTATGGAACAATTGCCATCTTCCTGAAATACAAAAGCTACCTAGATGGCCCGAATGGGTCCAACGTGGAATCACCACTGTCGGGGCTGTGCTGTGGAAGGACAAACTTGCACCATTTGAAACATTGCAAGAGGAATTTTCCCTCCCAGCCACAGAAAAATACCACCACACGCAATTGCAACATGCGTGGAGCATCCACCAACAAAATACACGGGACATACCAGAAAGCTCCCCCCTTGAATGCAA
This sequence comes from Ambystoma mexicanum, assembly GCF_040938575.1. NCBI lineage: Eukaryota > Metazoa > Chordata > Amphibia > Caudata > Ambystomatidae > Ambystoma > Ambystoma mexicanum. The sequence goes on from NC_090939.1 coordinate 545,806,915, forward strand.
TATGGTGTCGGACCAGGTGAAACGGAAAGTCACCTCCACCTTGTACAATGTGATTACATCCTTTGCGACACCAGAATTGACCAGCCTGAAGACCAAATGGGAATGGGACGTGGGACCGCTCCAGCCGGAAGACTGGGTGAAGGCCCTAATGTACCCGCGCGAGGTAACCATCTCTTCAAGACTCAGGCTGGTCCAACTAACGATCCTGCACCGCGTCTACTACCCAAGAGTCGCCCTTTTCCGCTGGGGGAAGACGACAGACGCACACTGCCTGCGATGCAAGCGTGAGGGGGGCACATTCTTCCATATCCTATGGGAATGCAATAATATCCAACAACTCTGGCAGAAATGCTGCGACAAATTATCCAGCGTTATAGGCAAGACAATACTCAGATGCCCAAAACATCTCCTTCTGGGGATCTCTAATGAAACCGACCTGTCCCGGTATGAAAAGATACTCTGCTCCACTGCAACGGCCGTGCTTAGGCGGAATATAGCGCAACTTTGGGGCGCAGAACGCACTCCGGACTACGACCAATGGGTCGTGTATGTGGACATCTGCGCTGACATGGAACATCGTGTATATGCTGCAAGTGGCTGCCCGCAAAAAGCGAGCAAAATATGGAGTCACTGGGAAGATGCCAGCTAGAAGGCAGGTGTGCCACGGCAGACGATAGGAACGGACACGGCCGCATGATGCTGAATGAAGCGAGCCAGGCACATACTGATTGTGCCACGAGTAACTCCTGCTTTGGCAAAGTCTGACGGACCACTAGACAGCAGTCCGAGTTATCAAGAGTTTTCTTTTCTTCTCTCTTCTTTCCTCTCTTCTGTTGTTTTTAGTTTGTTTTTTACCTGCTTCTCTCTCCTCTCCTGACCCTCCTCCTGGAAATGTTGATTGTATGACTGCTCCCTTGCTCCCATCCCTGATACACAGAGAGATGCACGTACTGTTAAGTTGTTTTCCTATGTCTTAAATCAATAACGTCTTTGATAAAAAAAAAAAAAGCCAGAGATTGAATCATTAAATTACTGCTGAAGCGGTGTAACCACCTCTATAAATCATGCCAACTTTATGAATATTCAAAAACAAACCCACACCATACCCAGTGACATAGTGTGATAAACGGCTGGATCATAAAATCACACTGAACATGGAAAATAAATCAGCAATTATTAACAGTAAAAGAAATATATATATTAAAAGAAAAAAAACAATCAACCGTGTAATGTCGCCTATAAACAGTGATGTGCCCAGACATGTTTCAGTTGAATCTGGTACAGAACATTCTTCACGGGATTAATTACATCGTGATGAGTGGTAGTTCCAAATGAAATTTCAGATCTCCATATGGCTCAGGGGCCAAGTGGTTTACTGTCGGATGAGATCTATGGACAATGGGCCTCATTATAAGTTTGGAGGTAGCCATGCCTGTAATACAGACAGGCTACCTCCAAACTTGGGAAAAAATCCGGCATTTGCAAATGGGAAATTACTGGGGTATTCCTGCCCCACCGAACCTGGTAATTGCCCTTTCGCGGGTCCAGGAATCCGAGGATCCCCATTCCCATTGAGCCGCATAGGGCTCAATGGGAATGGGGATGCCTGTAGCACCAGCACCAATCATTACGGTGCCTGTGCTACAGGCATGCTGTGCCCGCGGGTGCCTTTCATTCCGCCAGGGCAGACCTGGTGGAATGAAAGGCACCCGCGAGCACAACTCAGTTTGCTGGTCCGGATACAACGGTACCCAATGTATAAAATGCCTGAATTGTAGTGTGTGCCAAAAACATTGAACGACCTGTATCATTATAAATGATATGATATGATATGATATGATATGATTGTTTATTTATATAGCGCCTATACACAGAAGTGTTTCAAAGCGCTTCAAGGAGGGAGGGAACATAGGAGATACAGTACATTCAGTAAAGTCCTTGAGCAATATGGAATGTGGAAAAAAACTACCATAATAGGCCTGACGACATTTCTGATAGTGCAAGTGCCAAAAAACAAGTAGGGTAAAGATTATGGTGTCATGATAGACAAGGGATGTTATAAATATGAGTCCCTTACTTGATAGGCTCTCAACAATAGACCGTTGGTAAAAAAGATGCGTCCCATGGGAGCCAGAAACAAGCTGCACTCACATTGGGCCCCATTCCCCCTTCGCACTAATGGCTTTATGCGGCGGAGGACACTAATCCAACAAACGTAAACACTATCAGGTGGGAAAAAGCCAAAGAAAGGCCAAACCTTCCATGCTGTGATCTCGCATCTACATTACATCTTTTAAATATTAATACAGTTAAGTGACGTGTATGCAACACGCACCCTGGGATGGAAATGCACTAACCTAGTGCCATGACTCCATGGGGAAATAGGCTGTGGGGGCTGTTGTGCTCCTGACACTGGGCGGCCACACACACCTCTAGAGTAATGATGAAATCGAATAGGGGAGGAGCCCCTTATCACATGTATGTGGATGCTCTGAGGACCAAAAATCGGAAAGTAAACGTAAAAATGTAATATGTGGGCCAATGTCTGCATCAAAGATGTAATGCACACTGACACGAAGGTCTTGTGTCTGCGTGCAGAACCACACAGTGCGAAGTCGCTCAAAAAGAGAGAGTAAATAGAGGTAAATGCGGTGAGCATTACCTTGATGCCCTTAATTTTTTATGCAGGGTGCAAAGTTGCTCACTGACTTCCTCGCCAGGCCACTGCTGACACACGGCAAGAGAAAGCTAACCCATTGCCAGCAGATAGGAAAGTATGAAGTACCCAGCTGATCACATGATCGATCAGAGACTGGACATGGAAGTCTGTAAATGACACTACAAAATGCGGCAGCCATCTTGGACCAGAGGGGAAGTTACTGATAACAGGGAAAGTCATTGATAGAAAACAGAGGGAATGAGCCTGCCAGAAGGCTAGTTGCTTGAAAATACAATACAATTATACTGGTCATTCAAGTTCTTCATTGAGCCCAGTAATGTGGCTCTTGGTACGAAAACCCTGCAATTGTAACAACACAGTCCAATGTAAATCTTGATCTTTGTGTAGAGATACGACATAGTGGGATACCAAAGGTGCGCTCATGTTTTTGGTGGCAATGCAGCTCCTATGTTCCGTTATGCAGACTTCAATTTTGCGTGTGGGCATCCCTATATACTTTTTATGACATGGACATTTGATGCAATAAATGACCATATTAGAGTCAGATGGCTCCCACAAGTACGTACGCCCCACCACAGTCTATGAAGTTATCCCTGCTCCCAAAAATTGAAAAGTTAACCCCCTTCAACCTGGCATTTTAGTCTAGTTGTATTCCTTTCTCTGGGACGAACCCACTTGTCATTAGTCAATTGCAATGCGGACAATAGCTATCACTGCCTCATTGTCCACAATTAATGTCAAGTGTCTACTTTATAACACTTTTCCCCACAGCACTATTGCAACCATCACTTGAAAACTCTTTTCTGCTTGCCATTAGCATGCTGTACATTCCCCGCGACAAGCCACTGACACCACATCAGAATAGCTCTGCACTTCCCACAACGGATGTTCCCCTGGCAGCCACATGGAATACCTCTTTGCTCCCACCTTTTTCAACATGTGGGAGTCTCCTTGTCAGTTACCCTAGTTTTTTAACTTTCCTTCCCCCTTTCCTCTTCCCTTGCTACACCTCTTATCTCAATAGCACACTAACAAATGTGCTCTTCTCATAGCCCAGATCAAGGCCCCATGCACCTTAGTTTGTAAAAAGGAAATTGCATGCAGATGAATATGTCTCTTTGGAGTGACTGTGATCACTAAACCATGAGTGCATACCAGGCATCAGACACTCTCAGAGCACATTGACGTATATACATTACTCCCCATTGTGACAAAATGACTGCTGCTGTGCAGGAGGACAGGGGGGAGTAGAAGCTAAACTGACCACTCAGCCATGCACAATTAGAAAACGACCAGTGATTGCAGTCATAAAGGCAAAACAGGCACGGCCTGATAGGTATACCTCCTTCCCCTCTTTTCATATTGCAAGCCTAGGGCAGATAATATCTGCAGGGGGGTTGTGAGCTGACAACTGTTGCAACCCAAACAGTTTTAGTACAATGGTTGAAGAGTAAAATAATGTCCAATCAAGATTTTTTACAAATATAGGAAATTTAATCAATCAATGAGTACAAAGAAATTAAAAACACTAAAACCCGATGTTGTAAAAGAAACACAGACAAAGCAGAACTTGATGAGAAAGGGGACTCTGGGTTGATAGACATGGGTGCTCAGGAAAGACAACAATATCAATAGTTCAGGGATGTGTTCTTGTTCAAAGGTAGAGAAGGTAGGTATAAAAGTCACCATGTTTCCAAAGGTGGACCAGGATATAGGGAGTCTTCCCCAAACATATTATTCTTGTCTTTAGTGCTTGACAGCATGGAGCCGGGCCTCTGGGCTCGTTCACTGCTGTCGAGACGATGTTGAGATGTTCAACTCGATGCGATCCAACTGGCAGTCAGCATCAAATTGGTTTGAAGGTGCGGGCATCTGCAGGGTCGAATCAGCATTTGAGACAGCGGGATGATGCCTTCCAGTAGTTCAGGGAGGCAGCCGAGTCAGCAGCAAGGTCATGGTTCTGCTCAGTCGAGTCAGCATTTGTGATGAGCAAATCGATGGCTTTCAGCAGTCGTCAGCGCTCGAGCCATTTGCTCCAATGATGTTGAGCCCACGATGTGAAGAAGATGAGTCAGTTTCAATGGGACGAGCTGCTGTCTGTATAGTGTGAAGTTTATGAAGCCGTGCAAGTAGCCTAGAGTGTCAAAAGCAGTACCTTAGGTCCTGCAGTGGTCTGAAGCACATTCAGCACTGTTGATCTGGCCCGAAGATGTTTTAAAGGGACAGAACAGGATTCCATATGCTTCTCGGTTTCTGGGAGGCCCAACCTGGGGCCTTCCCGAAAAGGGGAGTTGTTCAGTTCTGCACTTTCACTCCAGGAGGTTGGCTTGCACCTACATCCTTCGACTCCAGTGAACAGGAACCTCGTCCCAGTACAGTCTGCAGAGATGCCTTTGTCAACAGCAGTTCATCCCAACTGTTAAATGGTTTGGATACCGTGCTTCACCTACTGAAGAGGGACCACCAATAATCAACCCTTCATAATTGAAAACTAAAAATACATTTAAATAACACACTCAAAATGTGTAAAGAAAACTATTGTGAAATGTAATCAACAATAGGTAACCAATAAATTACTATAATATACAGGTTTGAGCATTAGTCATCCCTCTTCAGTATGTTTGGGCCTTTCTTGTGAGTCTCTATTGTACACTATGTCAGGGTGTAGTACACCAATAGCTCCACATAATACATTTTAAATTACAGTGAAATAACTTGTTTGCTGTGACATTTGAAATTTAGGAGTGCAGTCCACTCACTGTTTTCTCTAGGGGACAGAGTTGGCCTGTGCATTGGATGACTTCTGTCTTCACCTCTCTGGCAGAGGACTTTGGTATTGGTTTTATTTCCAACAGAGGTCGTATTGAATCCTTCTTCAGGACTTGAAAGTCCAAAGAAGAATCACAGGAGGGTGAAATGCGCCAGGGGATTGGTCCAAAGCAAGCCTTCTGCAAAGACTGCAATTCAGGCTGTTTTAGCAAGTGCACTTTCCCTTCTGACATCATACCCAGAGTGCCTTGCCCTGCAGGAATTGGGGGCAATAGGAAGTTGTACAGAGCCCTAGCAGAAACTGAGATGATGGAACGGCTCTCTCAACCGCCTTCTTTTCCCTGGCTACTCTAACTCCACCGCCTTCCCATGTCTGCTGATTTAAAAGGGACTCCAATAGTCAGTACCCTATTAGGAGTGTGGCTGTGTTATGTTAGTGCTGCCTTTGAAGAAGCAGTTCACAGGAAGTCTCCTGGGGAGGGCTACTATGCCCTTACAGGAAGGTGTTGACCTTCTTTTAGGGGATCAAAGATGGCAGCTTCCTGGCCATTGTTCCTTCTGGCAGTTGTGTATACAGTCAGGCCATACAGACAATCCACATTTCCCTGTCATAGCTAGAGGGTGATCACAGAGCTGCCCTTGTATTATATCAGATTGTTGTGGCCTCATAATCATGTGACCCTAAAAGCCACTCTAAGGTACACAGGTTGACTAAGGTACACAATTATTATGTTTTGAATCAGAAGTGCAGAAGATAAAAAAATCACCTCTTCCTGCCATCACTTTGTGTTCCAGCAGCAGCTGTCAGGATTTCACATGTGATGTTTGAACCTGCCCTGAGCCAATACAGGGATGGTGCTGATGGTGTTAGTAGGCACATGCTTATACTATAATTTTGGCATGGGGCATTTATGAATGGGGGTTTGATTAGCAGACCGTCCTTTCATAAACAGAAACACCTGTATCATTTTCAATGATTAAAATATAAAAAGGTAGTGGTTACACAGCCTTGCAGATGGCAATCTGTTACATGCTCCCTAGACACAAAAGTTGACAACCACTCTTCTAAAGGTTAGGCCCATCCTCGAGGTGAGAACATATACTGAGTTCATCTGTCTTAAAGAGATCCTGGTTAAGTCAGTATGTCCCTCTGGAAACGCCAAAGAGACAAGGCCCAAAGCAAAAGCTTTGGATTCCTCTCAAAAGTGGCACAGTTTTTCCATCTCTTCCCATCAGCCACCTGCTAGGGTAGGCAATGGGCTTATCATCCTCTTCTGAGCCTAGCTTCCCGATTGCGCTGAATCTGTGTCAATTCCAGATTTACAGGTGCCTATCTGGCATACGATTCCCTACCCATAGTCTGGGAATTCTAGAACTGGGGCCCTGCAAAAACCATCTTTCCAGTGCTGAAATGCTGTTGGCAGGCAAAGATCCAATGACGTTTCTGTGGTATTTGCATAACCACAAGCCTAAAGAGGGGGGTCTTGTGTCAGATATTACCTCATGTTGGAATCCTGCTGAGATACCTTTCCTCTCACACAACCATCCAACCACAGTTAATGGATTCTGAAGGATTTAAAGGGATCTTGGTCACCCTCCTGATTTACCAGAGCTGATACCCTCACGTGTACACCCCTGAGCCTGGAATAATGATCTGACAAGCTGCCAGATGTCCTAGTCACCTCTAAGTTATAACCCAACATTTCACAAGCCAACTCCAGTAGGAACCCCTGGGGTCTGAGGTGAAAACCAATATCTGTGTGTACTCTGCATCAGAATACTTGGACTCACTGTTTTTGAACAGGCCACTGCTCTTGCCTTGTGCTTGATACCTGTCATGGTACAGACCAGGGCTCTCAGCCTACGCCTGCTACCCTACACACCTGCCAGAGTGGAATATCCCCTCTGTTCCTGGCAAACGTCATCCCGACTTGGGTCTCCAACTGACTCAAGTTGATCAGGTATGATAGTCCCTTCAGGCCTGAAGCTACTTGGTCCTTCATCTCAGGTTTCTTTTCTATGCCAACAGGCAAGGTATCCAGCCATTGCATCGAATACAAATCATTGAATGCCAAAAGCATCGAAAATAATGCATCGAAAAAAGTATTGAATGTGTTTTTTTCAAAGGTAAAGGTTTTATTTTAATTATAATGGGTTTTAAGGGGTAAAAAACAGGGGTTGGGTGGAACCCCCCATTATAAAATAAAATGTGTTCAATGCCTTTTTTTTCCATTCCTTTCTTTTAGATGCTAAGGCATTCGATGCTTTGGCATTCAATGCAATCACTATAAACCAGCAGGCAACCATGAGATTGCTGAATCCTGTGCTTTATCCGTAGGCACCAAAGTGGCCACTGTGCCCTCTGCCCCAGGATCAGACACCTTAGGGTCCTTGGCAACTGGACTGGGAGCAGCCTCTAGCGCTCTCTGGCTGGAATAACCTAAAGGTCTAAATCCTCAAGGGCCTCTTCCTTTGCAGCTTGTAGAATTTTCACTCTACTGACTGCTGCAACTATTCCAGGTTTAGGGATTTCATTACTTAACAGACTCCCTACTGGAATGGAGTCTTTGACTGTTACACAGTGCATGGTGATTTTCCCCCTTCAGCTAAGCACTACCATTGCCAAGGGGCAGTAGGTAAGTCCATCTCTCCCGTTTCTGGTTGTTCTGAGCCTGGGAGATAGTGGCCTTCCTCCACCCACTGTCACCTGACAGCTCTGACACCTGCAGCCAGGTCATGCAAGGAGGGAGATGTCTCCCCATTTATGAAGACATGCTCCAAAGATATCAGACTATTGGTGGAAACTGGGGCTTCCCCTGGAGAACCGGTACTCTCCTATCTCAGAGTGTCTAGGGAACAAATGGCCACTGATTACCTTAGTGGGACTTCAACTGTTAAGTTGCCCATACTGACTGTGTCCTCCTCCATGAGACCAGCAGTCATGATGGCATGTTTGGGTTAACCCTGGCAGGCTTTGTCTCCCTTCCTAGGCATCATTTCCCAAAGAGGTGTGGTGCCTCATTGTCAACAGTACCCACAATGTTCTTTTCTGTCTTGGATTTCCCTTTATGCTTTTGGGGAATTTATAGGAAGAAAGGTCAGAACCTCTGTCCTTATCCTCCTTATGTTTCCTTTTATCTGATGCCTTTGCTTTTGCTTTGGATGTTCTCCCCTGATACTACTACTGGACACGAGTATTCACACAGCTATCCCATGCAAGCTCCATATGGTCTGTGACAGTTTTGCCCACTAGATGCTGGTTTAAATATGTCTCAAAATTTTTAATTATATGGCTGTATATGCAAATAAATTAAACATTCATTCAAATGTGTCAATTATGTTGCCAGTGATGCACCCATTCAGATACTTCAGGGATACAAGTTTGATTCCCCCTTTTTATCAGCTCTCTAAATGTCCTGAGGTATTGATCTGGAGTTAAGTGGGGCATCCTGAGAACAGCATCCTACATATTGGCATAAAAGGACCTTTCCTCAATGGCCATCTGAATAATGACATCAGCCCAAGTCGTCGTTGGGCAGCTCATTAGGGTTGCACACCAAAATTGGTCTTCCACCTCCTGGAGCTGAAAGACTAACTCCAGTGCTACTAACCAGTCAAAGATGTGGGAGACACCAGGTGCCAACATCCAGCACGCAGGACCAAGCGACGCGGGGAGAAAAGTCGAGGCCGTCCCGGACCCACAATGGTCCCCCTGGCCAGAGAAGATGGGCCCGCCCCGCGCCGTTCCAGGTGCTCCTCGTCCGTCCCCCGCATGAGTGCCCAGTTCCGCTCCAGCTGACCCCGGCCTCATGGAGGGGCCTGACCCAACGCCAATATAAGTTGAGGAGCCGGAGGGGGGAAAGCGAGTTGGTGTCGTCGTGGTGGCTTGAGCCCCCCCCTCCTGCCCTCAACCCAACCGCTCAGCTTCACACGGCGCACGGGCGGTGGGGCCCAGTGGGGAGACGGTGAGGCGAGGGAGCGCATAAGTGGAGGAGGCAGGGGAGAAGTATGATACCGGACGCCCAGGCTTTGGCACCACACCAGGGCCCCTAAAAAGAAAGCCCCGGCCCTGACCACAGAATTCCCTTGGTATCCCAGAGATAATACCACCTAAAGCACGAACCTGAGCTTTTAGATCTATACTGGGGGAACCGGCACAGAGACACCGCCTCCCGGGTGCCCAGCCTGGCCTTGATCCTGGAGATTACCCCACTCCCCGGAGCGATCAGCTCCCTGCAGCAGTTTTGCCATCGGCCCCCACCCCAGTCCGAGGCCCCCGGAGCCATTATGCCGGCCGTAGGGGATCCATCCCCAACCCCACTCACTAAGGACGACCTCAAAGATATCCTCCAAGAGATTAAGGCGATCCGCACAGATATACAAGCCTCCATTGTAGACCTCAAGGGGAGAGTGGAAACCCTGGAAGACAAAATGGAGGGGATGGAAAACAATCATCTCCAGGCGGACCTCCTAGATATGAAGTATGAGGCCAGGTTAACAGACCTGGAAATGAGAGAGGAGGACATGATTCTCAAGATGGACGATTTAGAGAACAGGGAACGTCGAAACAACCTGCGCATTATGGGGGTGTCCCAGGAGTGAGGGGAGACACCGGCAGATGTGGGGAGAAAGGTTCAGGGCCTGATTAATCAACTCTTCGCACTGGAGGGGGGCAAAGAGGTCCAACTAGAAAGGGCACGCCGAGGTGGAATAGGCGCCGGGGGGGGCCCAAGGTCCATCGTTGTGAGGTTTCTCTGCTACACGGAGAAAATGGAAGCATTGGAGAAGGCAAAAAGGCTGGGGAGCTTTGTCTTTGAAGGTGACACCATTAAGATATACCAAGATCTATCTGCTCTTACGCTCACCCGCAGGAGAGAATGCCGCCCACTCACACAGTGGCTAACAAGCCAGGACATGAGATACAGATGGTCCTTCCCGTTCGCCCTATCCTTCGAACGAGCGGGGGTGGACTACAGAGTGATTAGCAGTAAGGAGGCTACACAAGTCCTACAGGTGCTCCAGGGAGACCCTCCGGAGGAGTGAGAAGGAGCAGGAACACAGCCTAGAACAGAAGCTGATAGGGGACCGGTGGGCCCCTGGTCGACAAAGAAGAAAACAAAGGGTAGGAGAAAATTAAAAAAACCTAACACTCCTCGGCCGGAAGCAGGAGGTGACTGACGGAACGAGAACGAGTGGCTAAGACGCATCAGGACTCTAGCGACACAACCCCGGCCGGGGACATGATTTTCGACTAGGAGAACTGCGGTGCACAATCATGCTTTTACCCTGGCGGCTTGCCTGTTGGCAGGCGTCACAAACAGGGGTGGGAGGGGGAATGGGTGAGGACGGGTTGGGGGAAGAAGGAATTCTCGGACTATCCTCGGATCCAGCTTTACTCGGGGACAGGGCAGCCCCCGCCGAATCAGGAAACTAATGAACACCATGCATAGGGGTAATGGCAGACAGTGAAAGAAAGGGCTGGGTCGAGACGATCAGACTTGGTTCACTCAAGGTCAAAGGACTTAACTCCCCAACCAAGAGCTCCCTTCTGGGGCGAGAAATGAAGAACGCAGGGGCAGATGTCCTCTTCGTGCAGGAGACCAGATGGGTGAGGGGTGAGGAGAGGGCCATCCCCGGGTCGCACGTGGGCCAGGTGTTCTGGGCGTCCAGCACCACCAAGAAAGCTGGGGTCGGGATCCTGCTCCACAGGCACCAAAAACTAACTGAGGTTTCTCAATGGGAGAGGGAGGATGGGAGGGTTCTGGTAGTGTCCGGTAATCTCCACAACTCCAGGGTCTCCCTAGTATCCATATACTGCCCCAACGTAGGTCAGAAGGAATTCATGCAAGAGGTTATGGGAGAGGTGATGTCCAGGGCGGAAGGTCTCCTGATATTGGGTGAAGACCTCAACACGTGGGCGGACTGGGATTTAGACCATAGCGGGAGGGTCACTCGACCAGGCAGTGCGGGGGGAGGTCAGGGATGGGGCCTCAGGGACCTGATGTGGGAAAAGGGTCTGGTGGACATTTGGAGGGAACGCCACCCAAGGGCAAAGGGGTACACATTTTATTCAGCAGCCCATGGAACTTGGACAAGAATAGATTATTTCTTCACAGGTCACCAATTCATGAGTAGAATAGACGCGTGTGATATTCGTCCCATCAGTTGGTCAGACCACGATATGGTCTGGTCAGACCTAAGCATCTCCGGTTTAAGGGCCAGGGAATCTTTGTGGAAGTGCAACGATTTCCTATTGAGGGACACCGTCTTTAGAGAAGAAATGTCATCAGCAATTAGAGAATTTTTCGAGCTAAATGACACAGGCGAAGTGGCTCAGGAAACTGTATGTGAGGCGGCGAAGGCAACCTGGAGGGGTAGGCTGATAAGTGAAGGCGCCTCCAAAAAAAGGGTAAGGACCCTCCTAGCTCACAGGTTAAGGTCAGATATACTCTCCCTAGAAAGATCTGAGGGGAAGGGGGAAGGAGAGAAAGAGAGAGACCTAGACTTGGTGAGAGAGAAGAGACAGGAACTAAAGGGACCTAGAATTGGGCAAAATAGCAGCTGGACTCCAACACCTGCGACAGAGGACCTACGAAAAAGGGGATAAGGCCGACGCCATGCTGGCGGCCAAACTCCGAGGCAACAGAGTGGACAGCTGGGTCCAACAAATTGGGAACGATGCAGAGGAGGAGAGTACAGACCCAGAAGGCATAGCAGAGAAATTTGCTAGTTTCTATGAGACCCTATATGGGAGGGAGGGAGGCGCGGGAGGTATACCTTGAGGGGGTCTCTCTCCGGACCCTGGGAATGCTGGAGTCTGCAGCCCTCGATGCCCCCATAACAGAGGAGGAGGTGCTGAAAGCCATTTCGGGCCTGAAGGTGGGAAGGGCCCCGGGGGAGGATGGCTTTACCGCAGGCTTCTACAAGACCTTCTCGGGCCTACTGGCGGGCTTCCTAGCGGGCCTATTCTCGAACATAATGAAGACAGGGAAGGCACGCCCGTCATTTGGTAAAGCACTGATCACAGTGATTCCGAAGGAAGGGAAGGACCCAGCGGACTGCCACTCTTTTAGACCTATCTCCCTCCTCAACGTGGATGCAAAGCTATTCACGAGGATTATAGCAACGAGGCTGGACGGCCATATGCCGAACCTAATCCACCCGGATCAGGTGGGGTTTATACAGGGGAGACAGGGGGCCGACACCCTGCGTAAAACTCTACACCTCATGCGGATCGCAGCTCCGATGGGTGAGAACCCAGTCTTAGTGTCCATCGACGCCGAGAAGGCGTTTGATCGGGTCGACTGGGAGTTCCTACATGGGGTCCTAGAAAAGTTGAGGTTTGGAATAGGGATCAGACAGGCCATCAAAGCCCTATATGTGTCACCATCTGCCAGAGTCACAGTCAATGGTCGCTTGTCAAGTACTTTTGGCCTCCAGAGAGGGACGAGGCAGGGTTGCCCCCTCTCCCCCCTTCTCTTCGCCATGACCATGGAGATCCTTGCAGAGTACCTCAGGGGTTCCCCATGGTGCGGGGCATAGTGGTGGGAGACTGCACCTTTAAATTCGGCCTGTACGCAGACGACATCCTGCTACACCTGAGGGAACCCACTCGCTCAGTCCCGGCGGCCCTTCAGATAATCGACCAGTTTGGTTGTTTCTCAGGCTTCAAGGTTAATGTAGGTAAGTCGATGATATTCTCATTTGCTTCAGACGCTGATAGGTGCATAGCTGAATTGCCCCCTCTGGGCCTCCAGGTCTGCGTGGGTGGGATGAAATACCTGGGGATCAACATTGTAAGATCTAATGAAGACCTGAGCCAGGCAAACTATCCCCCCCTGTTTGTGAAATTGTTCAGGAAAATGGAGGGTTGGGGGAAGGGGCAAATTTCATGGATGGGTAGAATAAATGCTATAAAAATGAACCTGCTCCCTAGAGTGCTCTACCTCTTCCAGATGCTTCCACTGGAGGCCCCTGAGGCATACCTCGGAGAAGCCAGGAGTGGCATAGTGAAGTTTATATGGCAAGGCCAGAAACCCAGAATAGGTTATGAGACCCTCGCCCTTCCCAAAAAAGATGAGGTGTTGCCCTCCCAGATCTCGATACATATCATAGGGCCGCCCAACTCAGAGTTCTTGCCCCCCACCTTAGAGAAGACCCTAACAAACAGTGGGTCTACATTGAGAACTCCCTCGTAAGCCCAGTTACCGAAGGTGAATGGTTGTGGGTCCCACTAAAAATGCTCCCTAGAAGAATTAGGGACCACCCGATTATGGGAACTATGCGGAAGGCACTAGCAGGGAAGGGACACAAGGAAAGAGTCAAAACATGGCCCTCCCCACTCAGTCACATATGGTCCACACCAGTTCTGGAAGAGATCCCAGGACACAAGCATTACCAGTCCTGGTTCGAAGCGGGGCTCTGTAGGGTTGGCCAACTGGTGAGGGTGGACTCCTTCATACCTATCCAGGAACTAGAGGAGGCTTTAGGTATCGGCAGACTTTCGCCACTCCTTTACCTCAGACTTAAGGGAATCCTAATGAACCCAAAACTGAAGGAATGCATACAGAGGAAACTCACCCCGGTGGAAAAAATATTGGACTCCCTCACGGAAATGAAGGGCCTCATCTCCCTCCTGTACACTGCTCTTCTGACCCCTCGTGAGGGAACCACCAGGAACCTCAGGAGAAAATGGGAAAGGGACCTAGGCTGCACCATCGGGGATGGTCTCTGGGGGAAACTCTGTACTAGGGCCTTCAAGACGTCGATTTCATGTCAATACAAGTCCCACGCTGTCAAGCTCCTCCACAGGTGGCAGTACGACCCGATCTCTCTTTCTAGGATGTTCCCAGACATAGTTCCAATGTGTTGGCATGGATGCGGGGAGAAAGCCGACTACTGGCACATGTGGTGGACGTGCCACAAGGTCCAGACCTACTGATCAGAGGTGCTTAGTTGGATTAGGGAGGCGGGGGAGGGGGACTACTGTTTGGACCCCATACTGGTGATTTTCGGCCTGCAACACAGAGATGAGCACTGGGAAAAGTTACCAGACGTGACACACTCGCTATTGCTAGCAGCTAGAGCGGCTGGAGCCAGGACCTGGAAAAGACCAGCCCTTCCAACAAAGAGGGAATGGGTGGCAGTGCCAAGGGCATCTACTTTATATATAAACTAACGGCCGCAATACAAGGCTCAAGTGCGCAGATCGAAACCGACTGGCTGCAATTCATGGAGGCGTTTGCCAACACAGAGGACAAGCCCTGAGGGTAGCCAAGCTTCTCCACCCGGCTCAAAACTATTTTTTGTGTGGACCCCTTTGCATTGGAATCATGGGAGGCGATTGTATATAGTTGGCCACAGGCCCGGCTGGTGCTGCCCGAAGAGAAGACTCTTAAAATGTGGTCACTGAGTCCCGAGAATGGAGGGTCTGGGGGGTTGAAAACATTAAAGCCTTATGACTCTGTTATATTTTGAAGTTTTTATGGGCGTGCGCCCAATTTATACTATATGCATAAGCTTGCTTTTCTTTTTTTTCCTTGGGGATTTGGCGGCAAGGATTTCCTTGGGTGTCACGACTGAAAACACTCCCAACCATATTAGAGGTCTGTTTGCAGGCCTCCTTCTGTTCCACAATGTCCAGCTTGCACAACATCACACGATTCCTCTTCTTCTGCTCAGCTAGGGGCACCCTCCTTTTCACTAGAAGGAGTTTTGTCATAGCCAGTTCTGCCCCAGTAAGACCACCCTGTGATGTGGCTGCATCTTGGGACCCAACTGAAGAATCCAAATTAACTGAAATACTTGACCTTTGCAAAACCACACTGCCCACCCTCTGGCAACAGTGGTGGGAGCAACTTTCACTATTGCTTTCCTCATCCATTACTATCCTTTCTCCCCTTGTGGAATGGGTACCTTGGTTGGGGTCTCCAGATCATCGCTGGCCCCTGGGCCTCCTATGCCACCCTAGCTTCCTCAGATGCTTGGAGCCTCTTAAGCAACTCAGGTTTATTAAACATACTGCCTTGGAGGTGTTCCCTTCCCTGGCATAGCTGATGAAAAGCATCAACCTTCAGACTCCTCACTGAGCTCAGGTCCAGTTCCATTGAGCAAAATCAAAAAATATGCGTGTCAGTGTTTTTTCTTTTTCTTTTAATGACTAGGCTGTAGGCACAGTCTGTATCAAATTCCGGCACTGCCATCCATCTGATGAAATGACTACTGCTCTGCAGCAGTACAGGGATGAATAGAGGGTAAACTGCATAAACTACCACCAAACTTGTAGTGATCCCAATCAAGGGTGAAACAGGCACAGCCTGACACGTATACCTCCTTCACCTCTTTTGTTACCTCAGTCCACGGGCAGGCTAAGCCTTAAGAGTGCTGTGAGCTGATAGTAGTGGTAAACCAACCAGAGCAATATATTTAATATAACTCACAAAGGGATGAACAATAGATAGTATAGGTATTCATGAATTATAAAACAATCTATTAAATGATTAAAAGTGCAGGGAAGAAAGAAGCAACCCTGTCACAGAAGTTGCACAAATAATATATACAACAAAAAATGTCCTAAGGTGAAGGACACTCCCATCCCCTACACACTATCCTATAGTGGACAACCAATCACAAGTTAAAGAACCTTGTGAGTATAGTAAGTAAGTTGCAAGACAGTAAGTAAACATTCAAATACATAATTCTTAAAGATATATTGTAAAAATGAAAGTTGTTTAATTCAACAACATGTTAAAAAGAACATCTTAAAATTGAAAGTAAGGATGAATCATCAACATGTAAAGAATTGGGGTGATTTGATAAGTGAATGTACTTCAAAGGTTTGTATACAAACGGTTTTGTGAGGGTGAATAACAAAAGCAATAAGACATGTTCGAACATTAAACAATGTGAGGAGACAAATAATAACATATCAGTTCATAGGTAACAATAATTGCATTCCTTAGTGTTAATTAAATGGCCCGACTTCAACATTGACAATAGAACAAACACATCACAATGACTATGATAATTAAGTGTCATTCAAGTATACACATGTACATTGTTGGAATAAATTGACATATTGGAAACAATATATTGATGACATATTTGGTATTTGGCCAGGGAGAACTAATGGAATTTGTTGAATTTCTGAACTCCTGCCACCCTAGGATGAAATACACTCTCGAGATTTGCACACATTACCTCAATAGTTTGGATGTAGAAATCATATTGAAGGATCAACAACTGATAACCAATATTTTCAGAAAACCTACTGATGTCAACACTATTCTACATTATTTACGTTTTCACACTGAACACTTCAAAACCAGTTTGCCTTTTAGTCCATGTTTACGTCTCAAATTTATTATCTTCAATGAATACACCTGCAGGATAGAATCTACTAAACATATGGATAGGTTTACCCAGAAAAGGTCCTTACAAAAGCAGTAGAGAGAACAAACAATCGGCCTCAAGACCAACAGCTGATCCCATAATCCAAGAGTGATGACTTTCCATGTATCCATCTGTTAAACGGGATATTAAATCGTGCCTCCTTTTATTATATAAATTGGCTTAAACCCAGTCGCTCTGCGAAGAAAACCGCGTTGCAAAGTTTTGAACTTAGATTGACTTAGCCACCATTTTAAGTCCGTCTGCCATTTTGATTTCCACTTCAAAGTAGTTCTGTGTTCTAAAATGGTGGACAGTGTTTCCCGCTTGTAACTGAGCCGTCCTTACCTTTGTACATAAGTTAATGTCTAAACTGTCCGTTGGCCGAATGTTTGGGTCAAGTAAAGAGACCTTGTCCCATGCCTGACTTGTAGACAGAGGATTACCTGGGCCAACATGTCCGATCCGCGGACAAACATCAACTACAATGCTGTCTAAATACTGAATGTGGACACTTGTTGAACTACATTGTATAGGATGTGTGTTAAGACTTACTGTTAAATCTGTGAATACACTGTTGCCATTGTGACTTGTTGTTGTACAAACAGAAGATGATCCACATGCATATAGTTGGACAAACTAGAAGTGACCTCGACACGAACCCTAGACCGAGTATCATTAACCTGTAGGGGGGCTGGACATTATGATTGGAAATGTATAAAATGTGTAAATGTTTAGATGTCCAGTACCTCTCACTTCTCACACCGAAAGGGCTGGTATTCGCTGTGATGTACTGAGCGCCAGATAGCTATCTGATACTGTGTTTCTTTGTAAACTGTACAGTTATAGAATAAAGATCTGTGAATCTTTATAAGCCCGTGTTTGGTGTGTTTCCTTTTGGGGTACTCAGCCTCAATATTTCCTTTTGCTTTTACAGATGGCGCCCGAATAGGGACCCTCAAGATTGATGCCATCTTGTTGAAGGTTGACACAGCTATCGGAACGGGATCGGATGGTGTAAAAGGGGGCCCCTTTCTTGGATGAGAAGCGACACCTCAGCAGCGCTGCACCACCCGATCCCTGGACGGTGAGCCTGCGGTCCGAGTCGGCATCTTGACGAGGGTCCATATATCGAGGCGGGCAGATTTGCCGAAATCACCAACCACGTGGGACCTTAGTTAGCTCTTTGTAATCCAATCGGACCTCCTTAGGATTTGATCAGGTGAGTCGTGACCTGAATCTTAAATATCCTGATAATGTGTTTTGGCGCATTGCACTCACGAGTACATTATTGTCTGCCTGCTTCTGGGCGTTATTCCGCAGTGACAGACAATCTTTGGAATTTGGCCGACCGGCACCAATGGAGGGGTCGCCGGCGTGAACTATGTACTGTAAGCACGGCATTGGTGGTATAGTGTTTAATGATATTTGGCACAGACAAACTAGACATGCTTCCGAACTTCAGTGGCCAATCAATGGTAGTTTTGAAATTCCTCATATTGGATATTTAGAATCCATTTTATTAAAGAAAAGGGCTAGACCTGCAGCATTCGATGTATTACAGAATTGGAAGAAAGAAGCTATGCAGCAGCTTAAGAGTAGAGAAAAGCATGCGTGCCGTCATGTGACAAATGCCAAAAAAGCGTTGTTGTACGACCAGAATAAACAGTCGGAGTCAGTTAGGAATATGGATAGGGCTTTTTCACTTGGTGTCCAGAGAATGTATCCTTCTAAAGACTTTCATGTATCTGATGAGCTGATCGATAAACTTTTAAATGAACGAAGGCGTGGTGCCACTGCGCGACTTCTGTATGTTCCTCTTCCTGCTGTTATTCCTCCTCTCGTAGCTCCACCTGATCCTCCTATTGCTCCTCTTAATGTTCCTCTTCCTCTGGCTGTTGTTCCTCCTCTTGTTGTCGCTCCTCCATCTGCTCCTCCACCTTTCCCTGCTGTTACGGGTCCGGTGGGTTTGCCTGCTGCACCAGTGATAGCACCTTTGTTTCCGAATGTACAAAATTTGCCTACTCTCCCTCTTCCAAGTGGTTCTACACCGCTTGTAGTAGATCGGGGAGCGGGATCAAGAATTATAACTCGTAATAATGTGTCTTCAGAGAGAAAGCATGAATTGACTGCATGGGCCAGACATTGTATGAAGAGGGGTGAACAAGCTGATGTTTTTGCCACATTCTCGAACTTAGACAATTTTGCTGAGAAAAACGTTTTTATTGAAGGAATAGGAATTCATTTATGTATAATGTGGAACAGGCTAAATGATATAGATCTCCCACAAGGGTTAAGATTTCTGAATACTTTAGCATTTTCTGGGGAAACTGTGGAGAGAGTACATGAGCATGTCTAGAGGGTCTTTGAGTATAGAAGGGAGTTGGAAAGGTTACAGAATGAAGATGTAGATGGTAATAGTTTGGACGCTATGTCAGTACAGACATGGCTTTTCCCTTGTCGCAAATCGATAAATGAGGAAACACAAATTTGTACGAAAGATGTGATTAGGTGGATTTCAGACACGTCGATAACTCCCTTTGAAGTATATGACACGTATAGTCAGTATACGCCAGAAATGCAGAGGAAAGTGATACAGGTAATGGTAGAGTATCTGCAGGATGAATGTATAAAAAGAAAGATTTGTTGTCCCGCAGAGTTATTGAATATTTATAAGAGGGCTTTTTCGTTTGACATTTCTTCGGCTGCTTTAGCGCTCGATCTAGCTCTGTTGCTTAGTAAGCGTTCGGAGTTGCCTAGGTCTCAGTTGCCTATGAGAGAGGTTCCTCCGACATTTGTCCCAAAAGTTGAGATTCCAGCTGATCCTGCAACAGGTGCAGCTGCTCAAGATATTCCTGCACATTATGTGCCACAGTTCGTTCACGTCCCGTTTTCGAGACAGGAAGTGAACACCATAAAACTATCTATTCCCGATATTAGGAAGAATCCGACAGGATTCTATAAAGAAATAGAGTCTGTTTTGCAATCATCAGTATTCACCTTAAGTGAAATTGACCTGCCTGTGTCCAGGGAAAGTCTGAGGGTGTTTCCGAGTTCTTTAATTGGTTCGAACAAGTATTTTCAGATTTCAGTGGGCAAGACTTAAGCACAGAGTCTGGGAAACGACTATTTGTGGAGAAATTTGTGCGTGGATTGCTGCCTGACATCCAGTCGCAAATTATGTCTTCAGAGAGCGCTTGGCAAGCGAAGTCTCAGTCAGAAGTATTGCATATGGCTCAGTACTATGAGAATTGTGTCAATAACGAAAAAGAAAGAGTTCAAAAGAGAAAAGGAGACTTAAAAACAAAAGTTCTATTGCATCAAATTTTTAGAGGCCCTACAGGGGGTAATTCGCAATTCAGGGGTCAGTATGTTCAACAGGGAAATGCACCATTGGGTCCTGTAAACATAACCAGTGTGCTTATTGCAGACAGGAGGGTCATTGGCGTGCACAATGCCCGATCCTCCAGCAGAGGTCGAATAACGCATTTGGGAATATGGGTAGACGATCCAGAGGCCGCCCTGGGGCAGGGGGTCCTGGAAGAAGTCAGTTTTCGCAGGATTCACAGCAACCTTTTTCACAGGACAATCAGGCACCAAGTGTGGATAATAGAAACATTTTTGATCATCCTTCTGCTGCTTACCTCTCTGAAGAACTTCCTTTTATCGACATTCTGTTTCGCTAGGATTGCCCGATGCAGGATTTGGAACCAACGCCTATTCCTGTTAATCAGAAAGGTCCCTACGTTGAGATGATAATGGGAAATAGGAAGCATCTATTCTTGATAGATATAGGAGCAGAGAAGTGTTCCATTGACCATTCACGGGTTCCAAACATTCCACTGTCAGGGCAAACCAATGTTTCTGTAGGGTTTTCTGGCACACCAGTTGTCTGTCCGGTTTCTTCGCCGGTACCTATTACTTTGGGTCCATTTACGGACCACTGTCCATTCCTTTTGACTACGAATTGTGGAGAGAATTTGTTAGGGTTGAATCTGTTGAAGGAATTAAATGCGGTAATTCATTGTTCTTCTGATGGAGTGCGTTTGACGATTTCACCACAGCAACTTTCTGTCTCTCAGTTCTTGACCAGACCTTTGCCGCCAGAATTCAGTGATGTTACGGAGTGTTTATGGGCAATTGACAATAATGATGTCAGTGTTTTGCAAATTGAGCCTGTTAAGATTATTTTGAAACATGGAGTGAAGTTGCCACGTATTCCCCAGTATAAGATCTCAGTCGATGGTCAGCAAGCTTTGAAATGCATAGTCTCCGATTTGTGCATCATGGGGTGATTGAGGAAATTGCAGGTAGTTTGTGCAATAGTCCGATTTTGCCTGTGTACAAAAAAGGTGATAATGCAATTCCCTTCCGTTTCATTATTTATTTACGTGCCATTAATAAGATTGTTGCTGCACAATTTCCCATTGTGCGTGATGTGACTACAATATTAACCATGATTCCGGCTTCCGCTACTGTCACTAGGGTCGGTAATACCCTCTTCTTCACAAGAAGACTCCGTTTCACCACCCTCCCCAAGCTCCTCACCTTCGTCCTTCTTCTTGGTTTTCCTTTTCTCGTTGCTTCTGGGTCCCTCCTTTTTTTTGTGAAGATAGGGACGTCCACAGAAGGATGCCACCATGCCACCGTAACAGGTGTGACGGGGGTTAACCCTCTGTGAACGTCAAGATAGGGGAAAAAGCCAACGGCACAAAAAACCCCTTGAGAGACTTCCACACAGTGATCATGGAGTAGGCTTGAGTGGACCGGTAGAAGTGGAGAACGTGGAGCAGACGGTAGTATGAAGGCGGCAAGATAATCCAAAAGGTAGGCTGAGGACTGGTTCACTGGTGGGCTGTTGAGTACAAGGTGCGTGGCAGAGGCAATCCGAAAAGGCAGGCAGAGCTCTGGTACACGGGCTGGCTGATGAGTACAAGGTGCGTGGCAGAGGCAATCCGAAAAGGCAGGCAGAGGTCTGATACACTGGTGGGCTGTAGAATACAAGGTGAAAGACAGGGGCAACTAAAAAGGAAGGACGAGATAAAAAAACAGGATAGTAAGAAAAAGAATCCGAAGAGAAGGTAGAAGCAAGCTGAAAATAGGAAGAGAAAAGGAGAAGGGACAAAAGGACAAAGGAGGCTAACAGGGGAGAGAAGGAAGAATCGGAACGAAGGAGAGAGAGAGAGAGAAGGCGCGAAAGTAGGAGGAGCAAGCGGGCAGAACAGAAGCTAGGAAGGGCTCCCGGAGGAATACGGGAGACAAAAGGGGATGGACGGACGCGAGGTCCGAAAACGGGAACACACACAGCGAGAGCGAAGGCAACACGGAATGGTAACCAGGCAATGTTGCAACACGTTCGTAACCCGGAAGTGGCTGAATAAATACCTCTGGTTAAGTGCGCATGCAAAAACTAGACTGGTAACACCCGCAAGAGGGAGAACGTGATGGAATAAGCTATGGCGGACCATAGCGCCAGCGGTTCCAAATCCGCCACCCTTGCCGAGACATGACAGCTACTCACTTTTGTGTGGTGGATCTAAAGAACGCCTTCTTTAGTATCCCTATACATAAAGACAGTAGATACTTGTTCGCGTTCACCTTAGGGGGACACTCGTTTACCTTCACCCGTGCACCGCAAGGCTACACAGAGAGTCCTAGCATTTACAGTAGGGCTTTGAAAGAGCAGCTCAACACACTCAAGTTGCCTACCACTTGTACATTGCTTCAGTATGTAGACAACCTAGTCTTAGCTGCTGACTCAGAGAGCGCCTGTAAAGAGGGCACCGTGTTGTTGCTTATCCACTTAGCACGACATGGACAAAAAGCTTCACTTATAAAGTTTCAATATTGTTGACAGGAGGTCGCCTATTTAAGCTATCTCCTGTCAAAGGAGGGAAGAAGGTTGACATCTGAACGGATAAAAATAATTTCTGGCATGTCTGTCCCAAATACACAGAAGGAAGTTAGAGCCTTGATATGAATGGCTTCTTACTGTAGACAGTGGATCCCGAACTTCTCCTTAGTGATTAAACCAATGTTGGCTCTGACGAAGAAGGGCATTTCTTCGCCATTGCCATGGAACTTGGAACACCAGCAAGCATTTGATCTGCTCAAGACTGCATTGTGCTCGGCACCAATTTTGGGCACACCAAACTATGAAAAGGCCTTCCTGTTGTATGTGCATGAATGTGATGAACGTGCTTTGGCTGTATTAACGCAGGAACATGGAGGGAAGAATAGGCCGTGCGGCTACTTTTCTTCCACCCTTGATCCTGTTGTATGCATTTTGCCAAGATGTTTGAGAGCTGTCGCCACTGCTGCTGCGTCCGTAAAACAGAGTG
Source organism: Ambystoma mexicanum (assembly GCF_040938575.1). Classification (NCBI taxonomy): domain Eukaryota; kingdom Metazoa; phylum Chordata; class Amphibia; order Caudata; family Ambystomatidae; genus Ambystoma; species Ambystoma mexicanum. Next base: position 545,830,093 of record NC_090939.1, read on the forward strand.
AGGGAATGGTCCTAGGCCATGCTTTAACCTTGATGGTACCTCACTCTGTAGATGTTCTATTAAACAGAACACAAACACAACATCTAATCTCTGCAGGATTAACGAGTTACGAATTGATCTTCTTTGCACCGCACAGCCAAATAAAGAGGTGTTGTGTCTTTAATCCGGCTGAACTTTTACCTTTCCTGGAAGGTACTGCATGCAGTGATGAAGAGTCACAAGACTGCCTTTACACTACAGAGCAGGAGAAAAAAGGCAGAATCGATCTAAAAGACACTCCTTTGAACAATCCACAAGGGGAGCTGTTTTGTGATGGCTCCTGCTTCAAACTCCCGGATGGTACATCCACAGCTGCTTATGCAATCACCACATTGAGCACAGTCGTGGAGACCAAACAAATCACGCATAACTCCGCGCAGGCCGCAGAGATTATAGCATTGACTCGAGCTTGTGAACTTTCTGAAGGGCTTAACCTGAACATATATACTGACAGTCAGTAAGCCTTTCGGGTGGTTCACAACTTCGGCAGACATTGGGCTCCCCAGAAAAGATCATATGTTAGGGGTTACTAATGTTACGAGGGACCCCAGACAATTTTTAACGATCATTATGTAAATGCCCAACCCATCTGAGAGATTCCATATAATTAATGTACAGCGGTTATGCAGATGTTCAGCCCATTCATTGGGGCAGATCTATCTGGGTCTCAGATTTGCCAAACATCAAGAAAAGTTCTTGATACAGGTCCGAATGGTGTCTATGTTCATCTAAGTTAGATGCCGAAAGAGGCCCAACCAGCAGCCACAGTATTTAGCCTATGTGCTACATCACTGTCAGTTTACCAGTGCAGCCATTTTCACACTCATTCTTAATGGGGCAGACGTGGAGATAAAAACATGGAAAAAGTAATTCCACACCTTTCTCCACATCCACTCTATTCTCATATGGAGCTGCAACTCTGTGTGTAAACTCTGAACCAGAGGACCTCTGCAGTGTTTCCTGCTCTATTGGGCTCATTATGAGTTCCCCGGTACCCCGCTGTTAATTCCGGCAGGATACAGAGAAACTACTGCACCGGCTCCGCTGCCTGATATCCCAGTATTACCAAGGATATTACAGGCTGCAGAGATGCCAGTAACTCCCCATTCCCTGGAGCCCGACAGGACTCCATGGGGTGGCATTGGCCGAATCACTGGCACCGGTGCCAGTGATTCAGGCATTTATCTGCTGGTAGACGCCTGATCTACTGTCAGGTTAGGCCTGCCAGTAGTTCAGAGTCCCTGCCGGCAGACTTGGAGATGGCTTCTCCGGAAGGAATGATGGTATACCTTGGTACCAGCACTTTATTTCCAGACCGACCAACTCATAACGAGGGTACATGTGTTGAATCTGAAACCTAGAGACCGGGCCCGGTATTCTGATATCTGCGTGAAGGCTGAATCCCGGCAGACTATGCTCTCACTTTCTATGCATGAAAAAAGCAGGCGCTGTTCAAAGGGATTCATTTCATTTACAGCTGCAGGCCACCATTGCACACACTGAGCTCAAGATGAATTGATGACATCAGACATGAATAGGAGCCTGGGATGCACCTGGGTTCTCATGCAAGCATGCATGCAGCAGCAGTGACTCTGGTGAATCAGGTGGGGGAGGCCCAAGCAGCGGAAGCAGTCAGGCTCTTTCTGTCGGATTTTCAGGCACAACGAATGAGCCTTTGTGGGGGGGTCAAAGAACATTCCATATCTGCGAAAATAGAGCCACTTTTAATGTAAGAAATATTGGAACATCTGCCCATCATTACCTCGAGTCGCTAGTGTGTGTGACCAATGATGACCTTGCAAGTCTCAAAACAAAAAAAGTGTCATTGTGTTAGTGATGTACTGCATAAAGCTCACTGACACTTAGTGGATGTCTGCTGCCCTGATCATAAATACAAAACCCAACACTTGTCTTATTCTAAAATAACCATATTTATGGCCGAGTCCGGGAGAGGCAGTTTACACTAAGCAACAGACACTGTCGACTTTACACATATACACAACTCAATCGAAATAAATAGCCTGCGTTAGATTTTCAAAATACAATACGTTTTTTTTCTTCTGAATCTGCCGTCATACGTTCATCACTAATTAATTTTTCGTACAAATGCAAACTAGCAAATTGGACCGAGAATTATAATCTTTATTTACATAGCAGATGCCACAGAGTGAATTTCCTCTAGGCGCACAAATAGCACATGCTCTTATTGCTTAGCATAATTATAGCCGAAGTGTGAAAGGATGAGTTGGTCTTGACAGATTCACACGGATCGCCTGCAGGTTCCTGGCCGAGTGTTCTGTTCACTGGGATAAATTATTCAACTGAATTACTGGTGAAATGTGAAAGCATGGGGGACAACGGCAGTAAGTGATTTACTGGGCAAAGTATCATATGGCAATATCTGCTCCATTGTTGCAATGCGCAGACACCTTTTTGGCACTAATTTCAGCCAGAACATGTTTGCCCCGATTCTTCACTTCTGCCCTCCACATACTCCCTGTATAATTAATTGTCCTGGAATGTTATACTGTTTTTGACCAATGTTCTTTGTCAAATGTGTTGTAAAAAAAAAAAAAAAAAAAAAAAAACACTTGATAGGTTTTGGGTGCAGCCTGCAGGGGTAGGTTTGAATACTGGCAGAGACATGCAGCCATCGTGATTTTGAGGTAAAAAAATGCCTAACGTTGGATAGAACATTTGATATCACAGTGCTTAAAACGGGTAGCAACGCAGCACCATAATTTTGTCCACATTTTCTTTGGTGAGTGCCTCCCGCTTCCCAAAGCCCTGCACAAAGAGTCTATAATGCTATCACGTTTCGGTCATTGTTACCAGTTTTATGAACTTTACATTTAATTGTTTTGTCATAATTTTGCAAACCCGTCCTTAGAAACCCAATCCACTATGTACATTGGACTTAAAATCTTTTTGCTATAATTTCACTCCAAAATATTCTTTGCACAAAGAACACTAACATTTAAGAAGGATGTCTCTTATTGGTATATTAATAGAATCCTAGGCAACAGGCAGACGACCCATAGGATGGGAGTACAAGGCAGATAGGTTGCCAAGTTGTCTTGGTCGGTGAATGCTGGACACATAATCTGAAAAGGGTTGGCTAGTTCACTACATTTTCTCATTATGTGCCCTGCTTCTGAGCTAAATTACTCCCCACTTCTCGGGTCCCACTTAAAGCTCTGCCGATAGCCAGACACTCACCAATACCTTACATCACCACATGGGGATCAGCAAGATCGTCCTTGGCAGTTTCAAATACTACCTGGCTAACGCCAACAATCTGTCCAAATGGATTCCTCCAGCTCATCAACTCTACTTATCACCTGTGGAGTCCCCCGCTAACACAGGCGCATTATAGATTACACATCATATCATAGCAAGGATCCATTCTTTCCACCTGTGATTAGAACCACCCAGAACCCTTCTGGCTCCAGACAACATTGACATCCATCTGTACACAGATGACACACAGCTCTACCTCCACATATATTCCAACAAAGAAATCTACAGGCTTAAGGCCTGACTCACATTGATCCAGTGCTGGATGTCCAGTGCTCACCTGAAGCTCAACCCTTCCAAGACAAAATTCCTACTGCTGACCAAAAACACTGAACACCCTGACATCCAAATGCGGCTCTGCACTATCAACCTCAAGAGCATCACACCACAGCTGACCACCTGCACCTCGTCCCTTGGGTTTGACATCAACAAAACACCTCTCCTTCAAGCAGCACATAGCAGGGAAGTCATATACAACGTGTTACCAACTTTCTCTCCTGCAGGAAATCCCGTCATCCCAGAAAACAACTTCAGATGTGCTGTCAAAGCCTTGGTCCTTTCCCACCTGGATGGTGGCAGTACCCTTCTGGAAGGCCTTCTAGCATCTACCCTAGCACCCTGAGGTGTGAGTCTGAGGATAGCCTCTTTACTGTTTTCCTCTGATGAAGCACTTATTGCATTGAGGGGGACATTAGAAATAGTGCAGTGATGGAATAGGCTACATCTTTACTGGGGGAGGATGTGTCTGATTTCATCCCTGGTGAATCCTGGTTGGTGTATTGGGGTAGCAGTTCCTGCAAACCATTTAGAAAGTAAAAGCTCAACATCATTAATCCCTTTTTAAGTGTAGTGACCCGCAACAGTGAGAAGTTCTACAAGACAGAAATGAAGCAGGCATCTTGGTAGAGAGTCTTCGGTGCTGGAATATGTCTACAAAGAGGCTTCCGCGCATAGTAGAGCATCTTCTGATAATTGCTACATACATGAATTGATAGGATGAATCTTGTCAAATATCCCTCATACCCCTGTGGAAGAGGGTGAACCAGCGAAGGCAACAAAATCCATAGGCAAGTCAATGGATGTAATTATGATAGAATTTCAAAAACACATTTGTGTAACTGTGTGGCTGGATATGTTGACAACTCAGATTAATGCTACCCATGTGTGAATGTAAAAGCTTGGTGACAGCCTATCAGGTGAAGTCATGCTTCAGTGACCTGTTAGATGTGCATTACAAGATGTGCATGGATATTTCAGAACTCAAAGGTTTTGGCAAAGGATGAATAAACTTGAGGTATGACTTCAGGGCAATAACGTGTATTTTTGGCTTCCATGAAAGTACTATGTAAGCTCTGAACTTTGAAACCTTTATTGAAGGGGTCTGCAACCTTTGGCTCTCTTGGTGATTTGTACTACAACTATCATCATACCTAGCAAAGATAGTCAATGGTTAGGGATAATTTACGTCATAGTACACAGCACTAGGAGAGCCACAAGTTGCAGACCAACACTTTGTTGAGAAGCTTCTGATACAAGTGTTGTTGGACCCACATTTTTCAAATCAGATTTTTATAGAGAGAGCAAATCCCACTGCAGGCAGTGCTGGAAATGGATACAATTTACTGGGGGATCTGTTACTTCTTTGGAGGGGCGGGGCTGTGGGAAGGAGGTGTCATGCAACATAGTATCTCTTCATAAAACCCAAACCTGGCAATTTGCATATAAGCCAAAAGAATTATGGGAATATCATAATGTCCTCAATTTTAGATTCAGTAAGAAACCCTTTGAAGCGAATAATGGAATCTTCTGTTTTGATTGTTCACCATATTCACCCCAATAAATGGATATTTGTAAATTGCAGGACATATATACCAGTTCGGACAGCTGCAGTACTGTATGTGAGGCTATGTCAGTTTCTGCATGCAGTCTCCAGTGCTGAGTCTACTGAAAGCTCATTGAAGAACGGGTTACTTGTGCAGTGCTCTGTGGATGTGTAACATGTGCGAACAATCTGTACTTCAAGGAGCAGGCTGCTTTCAAAATACTAAGCAGTGCTCCATGTGGAGTCTTTCAAAAGCGATCTGCTCGTTGTGGTGATCTGGCACGACTTTCCTTGCCAGAGTGCTGTTCCGGCCCATTCCTTGCGCTGACCGTGGGTCTGCCACTGCTTCCTGGGGTTAACACTGTCATAGTACTTGTGAAGTTCCTAAACTGCCAAGACCATGTTGAGGCACTATGAGCAGCAACAGAGAAGGGGGGTTCTGGTATAAGGAGTCAAAGATGTGCTTACATCCAGCAGTTCTGACAGCCAGGAGTTTGTACACAGCAAAGATGACTGAACTTTGTCAGAAGCGGTACCATTATGAATTTATCTTTCCACCAAAGCTAAAGGTTATTCACAATAATCACATTTTCTTTTCACAGAGGCGGCCACCACTGTTTGACAAAATACTGTCCAGAAAGAACTAAGGCTGAAAGGGTGGGAAGAGTCTGACTAAACCTTTGAATAAAAGAAGGAGGAGAAATAGAGGAGTAGAGAGAGGGAGAGTGTTCTTGACAATAGTGACTGAAGGGTTGGAAAGAACATTTTTGTGGAATGGTTGGGTTACAAGTGTTATTGGGCTTGCCCAACAACATAGGTGTGTTGACAGCAGATATGGGGTATGTTTTATGGGATGACTAATGCTTCTGGTTCTGTGGAAGTATAGGGTAGCTCCTTGGCAACCAGACATAGAAAAACAACCCACTAGGGAAAAAGGCTAGTGCACCCTTTATCAAAAAGCACAAAAGCTTTATTTTGTTTACAAAAGGGAAAATGGTGACTGTGGCATTATCGATCCACTACCACAGAGCTCGCTAACTCGTCAAAATTGCGTCTTCATAATAAACGCCAACATCGTCATTCATGATGCACTCGGTATACAGTGTTAATCCCCCACCCACACAGGCTGCCGCCTATATACATGCTAATCATTATATACGATCCCTGTGCCGATTGGAGGTATTGGGCCTCATTACGACCCAGGCGGTAAGGGGTTTACGGCAGCGTAAACAGCGCCGACCCTTACCGCCTGAGTACGAGGTCCCTTAGCGCCATGGCGGATTTAACACCTGCTTTTAGCAGGTGTTAAAATCCATGGCGCTAAGGGACCATGGAGTTGATTACGCCACCGTAATTTACGGTGGCGTAATTAACGCCTTCCCCACTCCCATTATGCCCTATGGGGCAAAAATGGGAATGGGGAAGGGTAAATGGGGATTGGGGACTTACCGCCCCGCCAAGGTCGGAATGGGGCGGTAAGTCCGCCAACCACCATGGCGTAAACGTAGTTTACGCCATGGTGGTAAAGTCACGGCCCAGGCGGTAACTTACCGCCTGGGTCGTAATGAGGCCCATTGTCTTCTTTGTCATCTTCTTCCCAAGTGGGTGATGGGCTGTTCATTTTGAGTATACTGCAAGGTAATTGGTTAAACTTGTAAAGGTACCATCCTATCTTCAACCCTCTCCACTTGATGTGCAACTGGTCGTCAACATGAACTCAGCAGATAAATTTGAGGTCAGTTTGATCGCTGCAAACAAGGCAACTCTTTTCTCATCCCAGACATGTAGGTGCACCTATCGTGCCTTCCCTTCATAATTTTATATTTTAGCATCACCCTTTGCTCTCCCAGGCACAAATCACAGACCCTGTTGTGCTTAGCTCCCCCCTGTATCATCTAGCCCTCTGGGGGTATGAACCTGAGGTCCTACTAATCCATCCAATTCATGAAGGATTTAAGAGCATTATTACTATGCATCTGGTAGTTCAAATAGAACGACCATTCTTCTGGGGGGGCGCTAGTGTCCTAAATATCAGTTACTGTTTTGGCAGTTCAAGACCTCTGCCTGGCTCCCATGAGTGTGGCCTTCATACTGAGCAGAACCCCGTCTCCCTTCGAACTTCTGGAATTCCTACCTAATTTTTCAAAGGGCTAACTTAATACAGTTATATGTGGATGTGCGTACGTGTTTCTTGCTGCGCCTGGGATTTGGAATGTGATAATGAAGCAAGAGATGAGGCCTCATTGTTCTGTGTCTCTGACATGGCCTGCAAGGATTCAGGCCTATTCTCAAATGCATACCTGGTTCATGTTGTGAATGTCGCACACATGCAATGTATTCTATGTGACACTATCGCAAAGTAGCTAAACTACATGTATTCCCCATTAACTACTTCCACCCATACGTTCCCCCCTAGACCACCCTCTAGGCATTCTCCACAGTCTAGTATATTTTCCGCAATCTAAATCATTTGGGAGGGCCGGTAATCTGAACGTGCATCCCTGCAGAGGTTTGGGGTGGAACTTGATGTTAAGGATAATTTACAGCAGCAACATGTAACTCTTTTATTTGCACTGAAGTTTGCTATGACACAGAACAGCGATAATGAGATAACAATGGCAATTAGTTAATTTTGTCCTGCTTGAGATGAACTGTTAACGGTTGGAGACTAAAAGATAGAAAGGCATTGTTTGAGTATTTTTATTCAGATTTAAAAATTAGATTGTCTTCACACAAGATACTCACTTGATGGGTGTTTAATAAGAATTTCTGTATCAGTCCCTGCATAAACAGGTTTACCATCTTGTTTCAAAAGATGCTCTCAGTGGTTCTGGATAAAGTTCCGCTTTTAGGACTTCTCAGTCCACCTGGAAAGGGTGGGGAGATTGCTTAGGGTCCCAGGCAATTGGATGAGAAAGCAATCTTATTTGTTACAATTTATGCTCCCCCACGTTTTAGTATGCTTGCAGAAATGTAAGCTTCGCTGATGGACCCCACAATAGAAACACATCAGTTGAGACAAGTTTTCAATGATACTATAGACCACGACCATGATAGCTCCTGTGATGACGTCCCCTAACTGATTCCAGGGACCTACAAGGTGCTGACTCAGGGGAATGTGTACCATCCCACACCCCAACTTAGTCTGAGTCACTTTGCAAGGGAAAGTGCCATGACCAAGGCCTTGGACACCATTGCACCCGACAAAAACCATAAAGGTTGACAGAAGTCTCACCTTAATGCCTGATTCACGCCCCAACTTAAAGAATTTAGACTCCAAAAAAGAAAGCTTCAATCAACCTGGCGCCACTCTCCCACTGAAGAGAATAAAGCCAAGATGACAAATCTAGCCAAATGGTACAAGAATGAAATAATTAGCACAAAAAAGAATATATTTAACAACAGAATATCTAAGGCATAGTCGGACACCAAGGAACTATTCTCTATCCTTCGGGAAATGGAATCACCGATACCACAGGCTGACAACACTCCTAAAGATAAGTCTTGGTGTACGGACATACAAAATGCTCTAGCAAATAAAATCACCTCCCTCAAATTTAAAATAGCTAAGAAAGCTTCACTGCTCCTACCTGATCAACAACCCCCACTAGTCACACTGGACAGTACTACCCTACCTTTCAGCTTCAAGAAAATGTCCATCGCTGAGACAGAAAAAATCATACTTTCGCTAAAACCTTCAAACTGCAAAGGAGATAACTGCCCAGCTCAAATTATAAAGGATGCAGCTAGAGACTTAGCCCCTTTGATCTCGAAGCTCATCAATGCCTCATTCAAGATGAACTCAGTGCCTAATAATCTCAAAGAATCCTGGGTGCTCCCACTGCTCAAAAAACAAACACTAGATCCTTCCATCCCAACCAACTATAGGCCCATTACCACAGTCACCTTCTTACTTAAAATTATCGATAGCGTAGCTTACTTGCAAATACAGGACTACCTGGAAGTCAACCACCTACTAGGATCACGCCAGTCTGTCTTCCGCCCCCTCCATGGCATGGAAACTGCCCTAATAGACCTCAAGACCCAAATTGATGAGTTGAAGGACAATGGGAAATCAGCTATGCTACTCCTCCTTGACCTATCTGCAGCCTTTGACTTGGTGGATCAAGCAGTCTTATGCAATCACCTCAAGTCGGCTGCCCATTTTTCAAGTGATGCCATAACATGGGTTCAGTCCTTCCTAGCTAAGCGTACAATGAGAGTCTTCTCTCCATCAGCAGCTGCTGATCCCATACAAGTCTCCTGCAGCATACCCCAGGGATCATGTGTTTCTCCTACAATGTATAACATCTTTACTAAGCCCCTGTTTGACAAGTTGGATAGACTGGGCGTCACCTACACTAATTACGCAGATTACACCCAGATCCTCATTCACCTTTCGGGCAACTTTCTGGAGGACACGGCCTTAGTAAATAAGATATACCTCCTCATTCAGGCATGGATGGCATCCAATGGCCTATGCCTGAATGACAACAAAACAGAGTTACTGATCATTGGCTCAGAGATGGCCATTAAAAAATGTAACCCCAGCTATGCATCCTTCAATATTGTCAATAACATCATCAAAGTGATGCCTGTAGTTAAAACACTAGGCTTCTACCTGAACTCTGCACTCACCCTTAAGAAGCATGTCAACTCACTAGCATCATCAACAGCATATACATGCAAACTGATCAGTGCCTGCAGACCATTCCTCTCTGAAACCAGCTGCATTACCCTGGCCAATGCCCTCATAATATCCAGATTGGATTATTGTAATGCATTGTACGCGGGAGCCAACAAGTATATTATTGACAAACTGCAAAGACTTCAAAACAATGCCCTTAGGGCAGCTCTAAATATCCCTAACAGAGACCACATCTCCACATCTAGAAGAGATGTCCACTGGCTCAAGATTAATGACAGGGTCCACCTTAAAACACTCTCTCTCACGTCCAGATGTCTGAACAATATAGCTCTACCTTATCTTGTAGAAAGAATAAACAAGAGACTTACTGCCCGCCCCATGAGATCTGCCAATGCCTACACCCTAGAGATCCCTAAATTTAAATGCACCACAGCTGGAGGCTCCAGCTTCCCAGTCATAGCCACACAATTCTGGCATGCTTTCCCCTTAGATCTCAGAACTGATCAACCTTACTCCAGATTTAGACGGAAAGTCCTCACCTGGATGTGAACGAATGACTCCTAAACCTGTTGCGACCGACTCCTTAACTCATCTCTTCCTATACTCATACCATAACTGCACTTACTACCTAATGCCTGTCAGGCCCTACTGCTCTCAATGTATCTGCTACTATTGCACCAGTCGACTGGAATCATATAATATATAATATCTAGTCTCTGTGTAAACTATGTGGCAGTAATTCTGTGTATTTCCTGTATGTATGTACCCTATTTACAATGTAACTAAGCTTCAAGTATACTTGCACCTTGCGCCCAGCTACCTGAGGGTGTGTTGCGCTATATCAAATAAATAAATAAACAAACAAACAAAGTCACAGTGACATACAACAGCCCAGTCTTGGGAGTTCAGATATTACATACCCTACTGGCCTAGCAGGACAGGTCACCCTGAGAGCTTTGGTCCTATGATAATCCCTTGTGGGCTCCAGATAAATTCTATTGGTGCTTTCTCTTCAAGACTGAGAGAGCCTGAAGCTCTTGTTTAGCAAATTCAAAACAACAATATGAAATGAAAACGTTCTCTTCAAGAGAACTAGTCTCCCGGCCTCTGTTGGTGGTAGTGAGTGTGTGTATACTATTACAGTATCGCCTGGAACATCAAAGGTTTCTTTCCAGAGAATTTGTGGTGCCTGTGGTGAACTCTGTGGTCCTGCAGATACACTGTTGTCAGCCTGTGACTTTCTAAAAGAGTTCAGCATGGGATGAATACTTTCAGTTGCACTGTTTCTCAGCAAGAACATTTTACATCAGGGATAACATGTTACATGTTGTCTTGCATGCTCAGTGAAACAAGGTGCTTCAAAAGCACACCTACTGTGTTCCGAGTCTTTAAACCACTTGTTGGAAACAGTGATGAACTCAGCACATCACAGGTGGGCCAGGGGGGGCAGAGGAGTGACAAATCAAGATGGCAGAAAGGACAGTGTTGGCCGAGGCCCTTCAGTTCAAATATATACTCAGGGGTAACAGCCATTCAAAATACTCACCAAATTACAAACCTGAAGTGCAGACCCTCATCTGAAGATCTACCCAGGCGGAAGAAGGAAAACACAATAAAACGTACCACCCAGTCAGGAGTTGAAGGTGCAGAAGGCACATGTTGGGAGAAGGTTGGGTGGGAGACTGTTTGGAGAAGGCTAGAAATAGGAGATTGGTTTGCAGAAGCAAAGGTTGGGTAGATGGATGTGTGCGGACAAGTGGCATCAGTAGAGAGCAGGAGGGGGTGTTAAGAAGGTAAAAGAGGACAGGACATCATTAGAGGTTAAGAGTGGACAGGAGGAGGTGGAAACCGAAAACAAGGGGATGACTCCAGAAAATGAGAGTCGACAGGAGGAGGCGGTCAGAGTTAAAGGAATAATAGAAGACATGATAACATGAAGGGACAGTGATTTGCAGGAGGAGAGGTTAACATCAGGACCAGTGAGTGTAAGTCAAGAGGAAGTCGTTGGCACCATAGAAAAGTAGGAGGTGGTAATGCCAGTGAGCGAAAATGACACAGAGAAGGTATCACTAGGGAGGAGACCAATATGGAAGAGGTAGAAGTCACATCACCACAAGGGGGTGGTGGCAGGGAAGGTGGTAGTCAAGGTTGCAAAGAGGGTATTTGAGAGATAACATCAGGAGGTGGGGGGAAAGCCGCAAAAGGCAGGTCAGGTTATGGGCCAAGGGCCAAGAAGAGGAAAGAGGAGCACCACCTAGTCAAAAGGAGCATAGAAGTTGCAGCTGACCCCTTCAGTATCTAGGCATGACTGGGCACTGGGAGAGGGATGAGATGGGGCCAAGGATAGTATGGTGAGATTAGAGAGGTGGGGAAAGAGAAACCAGGAGAAATTCCAGACAGAACATAGGGAACCCACTCTAAATATCCCTGCTGGCTATGTAGAGTCACTTGCCTGTTCACAATACTTTATCAGAGAGTGAGGGATAGGGTACCACCCCCAAAAGCCTGCTTCTAGTTCAGATCTAAAAGAATAATGATTTTCCAGAAGGGGGTAACATAACTGTGTGAAGTGGGCCAGTCGTTTTAGGCGAGAAGAACCAGTTTAACTACAACCCATAGAAAATGCATTAGACAATAGGCTGTTTGTGAGGAAGAAAATACACAGAGGAAATCTTGTTTAATTTTGGCAGACCCTCCTTTATTCTGAGTTATCCCACCTTATAAACAATCCCCTTATAAAATAATTAGTTAACTCTGACATACAGTGTGTGTCCACCTTGATCCCACATGAAATACTGTGACAGTCCTCAGAAATGATACACGCTAACAATGACATTTCTAGCCTAGAGGAGTTAATGTACACCCTAGGATTGATAGCTTTGTGGCAAGAATGGCATTCTAGGTTTACGGCACACATTTATTTCTCTGAGATTCATGATACTTTCTCGAGTGGGTACTTTTTCTCCTATTGCTTCGTGGTTTTAGGTTGAAAGGAATCATATTTTCTTCCAGAGGAATATCAGACTACTTTCAACAGCTCCTCAAGATTAATGGAGAGCATCTCAGCCCTCTTGGATTTGGAGACTGAGCACATAGCACCTTGGGGAATATATATTAGTGGAGTAACTAGGGTGTGGATTGAAAAAGATTTCTTTTTCCAGAAGTACAAAAAGACTGATTTAGAAAGGCCACTTTAAGTCGCTCGGTAATGGATCTGCCACATTCGAGTGCACACAGGGGCTGACAGGCGTGGCTGGGTGGAAGAAGGAAGTCGTGGTGTCTGAAGTGAGTGTTTTTGGAGGGAAGGGTGTATTTGTATGTGTGTGTGCGTGTGTGTTTATCTGTCGATATGTCTGTGTGGAGGATGAGGGGGAATGCTTGAGGCGGGAAAAGGAGGAGGCAGGTGAGCAGGTAAATATGAGTGTGTTTATGTGTGCATAAGCGTATCTGTGGTTGGGGGGTTGCAGGGAATACTTTGGGGAGGAATGGAGGTGGTGGGAAGGAAAGGGCCCTTTGGGGAATAAAACCCTGTGATTTCTAGAAGCTCCCACAAGTGCAGGAGAGGTTGGGGTGGGGTGGACAGGGGATTGGATTCCTGTGTGGGAATGGGGTGGAGCTCAGGAAGCTCAAAAATGTGATATTTCTGCTTTTGAAGGATGAAACAAAACAGTCTTTTTTGTATGCAGCCTTCAAAATGTGAAAATATGGCATAGAGCCATAACTAATATATGCAGTGTAAGAGTACGTCAAACTGATCACACTCTTGGTCCAGAGAAAAGGGTCCTTGTGGAAGACATAGGCTGTTATGGTTATAGCCCTGAATGCCTAAATGCTCACAAAACAGTAAAGGCTACAAGAGATAATCACACTTTAAGAACTAGTTACAACTGTAGAAGTCGTCCACAAAGTGAATAGTTCTGGTAAGTACAGACGTATGTTACCTGAAGTAAGTGAATACTTTGGTGAACCAAATAGATAATGCTAATCATCTATATTGGATGTAACATAGGAAGGGTGTACACAATGGGGGTAAGGCAATTAGCCTGCTGGTCTGGCACAGCTGTACAGAAGATGCCTCGCAACTTGTAGACAAGGTTAAGAACATAGCATGCAATTGGCATGAGAGGGCAATGGAGGTGACAGCATCCTTTGCTCAATATCATGAATTGTTCTACTCAGCACGCATAAATAGGAGAATTTTAAAGCTTTATGTGGCGTATAAAGGTGTAAGTGCAAGCAGGTGCTCTGCTGGGTATCATCACAATTAAGGAAGCAGAGGTGGCTATGGATCACTTTAAATTAGGGAAAACCCCAGGACACAATTGCTTCCCTGCAAAATGTTAAAGGAATGAAGCACAAGACAACCAAGCAAATGCTTGAATTGTTTAATGAGATTACAAATGTAATGGTCCACCCACCAGATTTAAGGCCAACCTAAATAATTGCATTGTCTAAACAAGACAATCCGCATGTAGGTTGTTCCTTATTCTGGCACATCACACTCATTTAAATTGAATCTAGAATTCTAGCAAAGTTCATGGACAACTGGTTGATAGGGATGGCTGAGTCTCTGGCTCATCTGGATCAAATTGTTTCATACCAGGGAGATCAATTACTTGCAACCTGTGTGGGTTGCATGTGGCAATGTCACTGCCAAAAAAAATCCCTGGCTCACTGGCACTGGTCTATGTAAATGTGCACAAGGGATTTACCACACTCTATTTGCGATACATGTGTGAGGCACATCGAAAGCTGTTTTGTTGATTATTTCTGGAGTATCTTCAATTGCAATATGAAAAAATATGGGTAGAGTACCAGTCAATGGAGATGTATCACGATGCTTCCAGTTGGGCAGAGGTATGCAGCAGAAATGCCCATTGATGCCACTACTCTTCACCTTGATGGTTTAACCTTTGGTGGATTGCTCCTGGTAGGATTTTGTTGGCTCTTCGGAAGAAGAGGTAAGTGTCTCCCTATTTGATGATGGTTTTAGGATATAGCTGAGTAACCCTCATTTTTCTAGTCCCAGGTTGTTGGTTATTGCAAGGGGGTTGAGAGGCACACAAAATGACAAATAATTTGGAAAATATCCCTCTACTTCACACTACAGGCAGTACATCGACAGGACTTATTTTTTTTAATTGCTGACTTATAAAGCACCTAGCGCAATGTAATAAATAAATAATTGAGGCGTCCCTTTCAGGTGAAAAGAGAACACTTTAAATGCTTGGGGATCCAAATTACTAGTAATAGAGAGAAGGTCTGCGTGGAATGTACAGCCCGTTCCCTGAGGATTAGTGATGGCTGTTAGGCACTGAACCGCTATTTTGTTTGTTTAATTCTAACACTCTTTGTCCAGGAAAACAAATATTTCACTGACAACTGCAGAGCTCTCTTCACCTGAGGTCATTTTAGGATGGGCCACTTGACCTTTGGTAAAAGCCCTTAAACAGCTTCCTGAGAAATTATTAATAATTGCAACAAAAATATGTCATCTTTGGAATGGTCAGGGTGTTTTCGATTTCCCTGTCTCAGGTGGATAGCTCGGGGGCAATGCGCTTGCCTTGCAAGCAAGACGACGTGGATCAACACAGGTTTCATTCCCGGGTCTGTGCTTAGAAATCTCTGGGTATTAATTGCGTTATAAATAGCCAATTACAATATGTTAAAAATCTAACCAAAAAGTTGAGTTACTTTAAATGTACGTTTAAAGAGCAGCCTATGCCCGAAAGGGCACATGACACTGTAAGTCACAGCTAGAAACAAACTACTACTGTAAGTCAATGGAGTGTAGAAAACATATTTTATTGTGGAAAGATATACGTTTATAAATGCTTGCTCCATGATTGGTGATTAGTTTCCTGTCTCAGAGCTAGTGGAGAGGCAAGATTTGGGACCCACAAAAAGAGTGATGTTAGTTGAGCGAAGAGTTTGAGACATAGCATACTGGGTACATTTTGATTCATCAAAGGATGAACCTTGTTCATACTGTGCACTATGTGACAGGCAAAGTGATTTACGTGTTGTGTCCTGGTGAGCCAGTACGGTTAAATCAGAGATATGGGCAAAATATAGACATTTCAAATGTAATCTTTGTATTTTTTTTAATTTAATTTTATGGAGACCAAAGTAAATAGAGTTGCAAAAGTCCAATCTGAAAGAGACAAAAGCATTTACTAGTTGGACTACATGGATGAAGGAGAAAGAGTGAAGTAACTTTCCTGTGTTGGTGAAAATAGGTGCACACCCCTGTGTTCATTTATGTTGATAGGGATAGTTGAGTAGCATCTGTGACCTCCAGATTCTGTACTTTGTTTGATGGAACAGGAGAGGGGTCCAACATATTGTGCCAAAAGGAAGGTTTCCTGGTACAACCTGAAAATCCAGACACGAGAATATAATCTTTTTAGCATCACCTTTGAGTATGATCCTATCGATCCAAGAACTAACAGCAGATATACCTGTGGCAAAATCCACGTTGGTGGTGTTTGTCTTTCTTTCTGGATGTAATACAATTTGGGTATTGTCTGCATAGGTGTAAAATTGCAACAGAGTGTAGTAATTTAGCGAGCCGCTGATAACATAAGTTAAATAGCAGTGGAGACATTGAAGCACCGTAAGGGACACCAGAATGACCCACAGATTGTGTTCTCTTTGCGAGCAAATCCCCGGGCCATATCAGCACAGGCCCCATAAAGCCAAAACACCTCAGGCGTGTGATGATGATTGAGTGGTTGACAGTTCCGATGGTAGCTGAAGAATCGAAATGCAGCAATTTACCAACACTGCCACCATGCATCAGCCTTCTCATGTCGTCCATCTTTGAGATAACCTTGGTTTCCCTGCTGAACACAGGACTAAAACATGCCTGTTTGGTATAAAACATTTTAGCTACTTCTCCCTGAGCCATGAGCTGGGAGAAGTCAGAAACATTTTTTCATCTCCCCAAAAATGTGAGCCTAGACTTATTATGAATGCTGGCTGCATTCAACAGATCCAAACCTTTTCTTTAAGAGTGGTAGCACAATTGCTCACTTTAAATCATGTGGCATACTCTTCAAGCATTTTTGATGTCCATTTGTCTTTAGTAAAACGTGAAGGTGTGGCTTCTGCTAATAGGGAATCACATTTTCTGTGAGTTAAATGCTCAAAGGCCATTCTTTTAGTGGGAAAGGATGAACTAGCCCAACTGCCCAATTATGCGTCATCATCAAAAGATGAGGATTTCAGGTTAAGTTGAAAGATGATTTTTTAAACCTTTCTGATGAAGTATTATGCTCTGTCATTACATGGATGGCACAACCTTCAATTTCAAGTATTTTGTGGTTTGGAGTACCTCCGGAGCAGTGCACATATCTTTAGAAATGTTATTAGAAGGAAAGATTCTGTTTGTATAAAAGGCTTTCTTGGATTTAAGAATGTTTTTCTTGTGGAATTTTCTTGTATGCAAATTTTAAGCCTAAAAATAATCAAATCATATGGTAGAGCTTTGCAGATTGTGATTTCCAGTGCAATTGATGTAGAGAGAACTTCATTGTTACACCAACAATTGTTATTTTTAATTTCTTTCTTAGCAGCAATCATTTTGGTAGGAACTTAAACGTGGGAGCTGGAATAAGAGTTTGGTTAATATTGTCAAGGATGTATGTGAGTTTCTGAGTAGCTGCATCTAAAGTATCAATAGGGTTTATGGAAGTAAAGGTTTAATTGGCCACTTGCTAAGTGTGAGTTCATTGGTAGATGGGGAAGTGGAGATCTGAACTGGTGTGGTTAGAAAGGAAGGGATTCCCTTTTGATTGGACCAAGTTACATTCTGCTTCATGAATGGAATGAATTGCGTTAGAAGCAAACACCTCATCTAAAGTGTGTCCCTGCTGATGAGTGGGATAATATACAAACTATTTGAATCCTAATGTCAAGAGCTTTATGCTGTTTATTGGTTCTTTAAAGTAAATGATCTTCCAGCCAACAATTGAAGTCGCACAGAAGAAACATGTAAGCAATTAGAGAGATACTCTGATTAGTAAGAATCAGAAGTCGGTTATCTCAACCCAAGATTATGTTGCATATGATCATATGGGGAAAGATGACGTTTTTGGGGAACAAGTTCCAAAGATCATCAAGAAATAATATAACTCACCTTAAGTCACAATAAAACGGGACTTGACAGAGCTATGGACAGGTAGAGATGCGGTCAACTCTGGCATAAATGCAACACAATGTTGGAAAGTGTGTTGTTTGTAACTGCTGCATGCTTGATTATGACCCAGACACATAATGTAGCAATAACACCTGAGCCCAGTGGGCCGAATCAGGAGGTAATGGCCCAGGGCCTTAGTTAACAATGGGCCCCAGTGCCATTACCACCCAATCTGGAACACCAACAAGGGTGTTACTGCTATTAAAACCCCGGGTTTTTGATCTGGTATGCTGATAGAAAACTATTTGTTTGAATGAACAGGACGTGTCATTCTCACCTAAGATGTCCACCATGGAAATGGAAGGCAAGAGCCTTTTCCATTAATGTGATGGCCCGGGAGGTGGTAGTTGCTGTGGTAGTGGCGCCACCACCAGAGGAATTAGGTAAGTGGGGTGGGGAGGAGTGGGGTTGAGGAAGCAGAGACTGGTGGCAGAGGGCGGCAGTATGAGAGAGGAGGAGGTGGGGGAAAATGGTGGGGCGGGCGCTGGAACCTCCGACCTTGCTCAAAATGCAGGTTTTGATCATAGGATTCAGCCCACGATCTGAGCAAGCGGATTAGCTGTGACGTCCACCCCAGCCAATGGGGGCAATGTGATGAAGTCACTGCAAAGGGAGGTGCAAAGAGAAGACACAATGCCATCTCACCATGCATTAGCAGTAGCCACATATGAGTGGAGGCTGAGTAGAGAGTGCTCTGCACGATTAGTAGGGAATTAACGGTCAGGGAGTCCAGGCTACCTCCAGGGACAATCAAGTTCTCCAAGGAACAGACAAAATAAAAACATCCAGGCCCCCCTTGTGCCTTTCAGTTTTTATATGGATAATCTAATAGGGAGGACATTTTGAGAGACACAATGAAGTGTATACTCTGCAAAACAAGCCTTTAAAAACATGTAATTGTAATGATATTGCTATCTCACGCTCTTTAAAATGTTACAATGTTAATTTCATAGATCAGTTTCAGTATAAATTGTAGTCTTAAGAAAATCACACTTGCTCTACTGTGCAAAACATGTTATTAAAACCGATAATAACAATATACATTATTTCTGATAGAAGGTTGTAATTCCAAGGAGGATAGTCTGGGGCACTCCATACTCGTTTATAACACCCCATGACAAAGAGGAATAAGTCAAATCCCACCAATCATGGTTCCTGGCTGCTTTATGTAAAATCAAATAGCATTTTGGGAACATAAGAATGACAGAACAAAGAGGGATAGAGGGTGCACGCTCACGGATTTAGGAATAAGAGGTAACAAACTTTAAGGAAAAAATAACAATGACTTTTCGGTGCGGGGGAGGAAAAGTGGCCCTGGCACAGGGCTACCTAGACATACAAAGAAAGAGGAAAGAGGATCCAAACTGGAACCCTCCCGTCCCCTGCACACCGTAATGATGTGTCAATACGAGGCCTTAAGGTCAATTCAAGAAAATTGTAATGGATATCAACATTGCATACATTTTTATGGAAAAGAGCACATTTAATTAAAACTAATAATGCAGTCCCTTCTTTAAATATAGAAAACAAATGTGTTTTATTCCAAACGCAAAAGACAGAGAAACTACAGTTCATTTCATTGAGGGCGGCTGACGCGTTTCGAGAAGTATATGCTCTTCTTCATGAGCCAGAGTTCATGAATAAGAACTAAATGCAGAAAATGTAAAGAAAATCAAGAAAAGAACAATCAGGATAGTGTTGCTACACAGTTGCTTCCACAACCTATATAGTCTTTATCATCATATAGTCGAATCCTGCCAGATAAATGACACACACAGTGTCTCCACAATCATATTGTCAGCAACAGAAAAATATTTGAATTAAAATAACACAATTTTGGATTGAGATATATCCAAAGCCACAGGCAACCAGAATCAAAAATGGCCAAATGGTCAATTCAAAGAGGGAAGTTTGAATCCATCAGTCTATCCATCCATGTTCTCCTTGAAGCTCCACTTCATAATCTTCAAGGAGATATCTCTTAGAGAGCTACACACTCTTGTTTTGGGGTGCAGCATTTGGAGGAGGAAGAATCCATAATGTTGAGGAATACAATAATGTTGCAATAAGACCCGAGGCGGCGGGGCAATACCGTCCCAGGTAATGCCCCTGGGGCCGTAGTTATAGGTCTGAGCGTAGCGAGGGCCTTAACGAAGCCCCGGGGGCATTACAGTGGGTGGTATTGGCCCGCCACCAAGGGTCTTATTGCCATTAGTAGCCCGGCCCGTTACACTGGGGTACTAATGGAATTTTCTTCTGTTTAGAAATGCTGCTGCATTTCAAAACAGAAAAAAAAGAAAGTGACAAAAATGGGCTGTTTTCCCTTTCCATGGCGGCCATCGGGAACAGAAGTGTTTCCAGCGCGTTTGCTCTCAAGAAAAGAAGAAAAAAGAAGGTAAGTGGGGTTGGGAGGGGGAAAAAAATAAGCACTGCAGCTCCGGCGGGGGACGAAGGCAGCCTCCAGCCATGGGGAGGCTCGGAGCGGGAATTGGCCTGTTTCGAGCCTCCTCATTGGCTGAGGGGCTGCCACGCCCCTCACTGGGAACAGAGTACCCGGCACGCACGGCGTACACGGGAATACCGTGAGGTATGGCTCGGAAAAGAGCCAATCAACACGTTGGATTCCCGGAGTGCCGCGCATGCCGGGTAATAATGTTGA
The DNA here is from genome assembly GCF_040938575.1 of Ambystoma mexicanum. Classification (NCBI taxonomy): domain Eukaryota; kingdom Metazoa; phylum Chordata; class Amphibia; order Caudata; family Ambystomatidae; genus Ambystoma; species Ambystoma mexicanum. The sequence continues at coordinate 545,850,758 of NC_090939.1, forward strand.
ATAAGATATCAAGCTGGGAGTGAGATGAACTAGGATCTGATGTAATGTCCTTGTACACATATGCTTCTGTGGTAACACTCTGAACAATGGAGTGATATAAATGTAATAAGACCCTTGCCACCCACTGAGCTCTTTCTTATAATTGACTCTGGCTATTACATTGAATTTGCAAAGGACCAGAACGCAATACATGTTTTTTTTTTTTTTTTGCAACACACATTTTAAGGATTAGGTAATTGATCGAGGAAGCATAGTCTTAAACTGCTTAAACTGAAGGCATTGGTTGGATAACCACGACATCGCCTTTCTAATGCTTCATTCGGCACAGTTCATATGGTTTTCTTTAGCTGGGAATTCCAAAATAAATAGCGATTTCATGACATTAGGTCACAATTCTTAACCAAGCTTTGCAATGTTATAATCATTGCATTTCAAGTCCTCCATTTATTCATTCCCATCAGGGATGGAATGGGAACCAAAAGAAACCCTGGAAATAATTTTCAAAGTGGCCCCTTATATTACACATTTTCAGAAAGCCCACCCATTTTCCTATGGGAAAAATGGAAATGCCACACAAAAGAAGCCTATTGAGCAGAGATCTACCGGGAAATCTCCAGAGTTCCCTATAGGCCAGTCTAGCCCTGATTCCCATTAATATTCTTTGGGAACATTACTCATAAGTTAATAAATGCCAATCCAATGCATACTTTAAATTCATAAAAGTGACACTAAGAATGTTTCATATAACGATACAGCAATACTTCATCCTATCCTTATAACACGCATGTCAGAATGCAGCGCAGTGTGCATAAAGCACTCGAACATACCCAAATCACAACAGAATAGGCAATTAACAATATTGATAACGCCTGCAGAACATTATTTTGCTGCTTAGTTAATTTAGGTCGGGGCGAAACGATACTGTATGCGAGCCGGATGAAGACAGATTTTACTGCACGGTCACATGACCCTCGTCGATCAATCGCATTACTCAGCTGTCAGTCATCGTTTTATAAAACACACAACACTCAAATGCAAGTCACAACACTGAACCCCAAAATGCTGCCCACCAACACAAGGCACACGCTAATTCGCAATGCTTCAAGACAAGGTTTAATGTCAAACACACGTATTTCCTTTCAGAGATCAAGGTGAAATTTCCCGGCCGAACTGTCACAGTAAATCCGCGGTAATCTGTGGATTTACGCTCTAAACCGGAAAATGTGTGTACGGAAAATAAGTTACAGATTTCCATTCGAAAAAGAACATATTTGCTCTGTTATATTTGTCATGCTTACCCATGAGTTTTTAATGTTTGCGGAACCCCCGGTTCTGTTTTCATGTTTCTGTCCGCCTGCAGGAAGTGCCTAGATGCAATTGGATTTGTAGTGTGTGCCATCTAAGCTTTATAGATGATGAGCAAAAAGTACCCGTACTTTGCACGGATTCTGTAGAGAGACATGATAACACTCTCATCAATTGTTGAAAATCAATGATCCTGTAGGTCGCTGTTACAAGTCGCTTATCGCTTGATATGATTTGCACTTTGAATTAAACTGCACTGAGAATGGACGCGTGTGGCTGGCTGGCATAGCCTGTAGCAGACGTGGAGGGGAGGTGAGAGTTGGCGTGCAGTGGTATACTGCGATCTTCTGTGCGCTCTCGCCACCTGTTGCCTCACCCTGGCACGGTGCGGTACATTGCGGTGCAAATATCTCGAAAAATGGTGCATCCTAGGGCATTGAAGCATTGGTTGAACGGTGTGGAATTGTATAAGGAACAAACTAACAGAGTTTCTGCTTTATTATATGGCGGCGATGGCCGCCCTAAAGTTAAGGTGAGTCGAAGACAGATAGGAAACCCTCACAATTCTATTGTTAATAACCTTTAATTCGAGTAACAGATTTGGCTGAAATTTCAATAGTGATTAAAAGTCTGCACCCCCCAGACTGCAAAGCTTTGTAAAGATTAATTAAAAAATAAAAAAAGTTATTAAGCATCAAAAGAAATGTATTTTCCAAAAAGAGCGGCCTACTTCCCATTCATTTTCCCATAGACAAAAAAATGTCAATTTTTGCCAAAACGCACAGCTTAAACCGCTGGACAGATTTGGGCCAGGTCCGAAACAACTTGGGCATGAAATATTGACTTGCGATCCATGCATGGTTTGTGGTTATCCCGTGCCGTAGTTATTTTAAAATTTGATGGAGAAGGGGGTACCCCCCTTCCCCAAAAATGATAGTTATATCTTCCATGGTGCAATGTAGGATCAGGGTTTTCAGAAATTAAACAGCCGCCATCATGTTTTTCTCTCGATGTGAGAGATATTTGCGCATGTAGCTGAGGTTATGGGAAAATGAAACGCAGTAAAAAGCTTTTTGCAGGTCAAAAAATATACAAATGGCATCAGGGTAGAGATGGGGGGATGGCTAGAAAGCACTCAGTGAAATTTGAGAGTTGGAGGGGGCCCAGAGTTTGCAACACAAAGCTTTCTGTAACCTCGGCTATAGCCGCAAATAGCCAACATCTGGAAGCAAACTATGTTACAGAAGCAGTGTGTGCTCTGGGGTGAAAGGGAGTGTGCAGGGAAGGTGAGGAGGCTGTCTGGGGCGTGAGGGGGGCACTTGGTGATGGCCTGGGGGAGCAGGGAAGCACTTCTTTCATGCTGTTTTGCCGATATTTGTGGCTATATCCAAGGTTACAAAGGACTACAGATAACCACAGGCATGTGTAGTTCAGTACCTGTGGTTAAATTAAAAATAAATATTTGGAACAAGACTCGGGTGAAAAACCACTGTCCATGGAAATGCCATCCAGGTATCCCATCCATGCAGTAACCAGGACAGACTCTGCTTAGCATCAAAGTGAGAAAGGGGCCATCCTCTTCAGGCCATTTGCCTAATAAATTACCCAAACTCACAAGACCACTAAGAGGAATGGGCTGGCCCTTTTCTTGCTTTGAAGCTAAGCAGGGACAGCCCTGCTTTGAAGCTAAGCAGGCTCAGTCCTGGTTACTGCATGGATGGGTGAACGAATGAGTATCTGAATTATTTACTTTTTTTAAACTATGCTACTGTCAGTCCTTGTTTTGCACTCAGAGACATGTTTTTCCCTTTTGCTGAATTCTTTTCTGGTATTTGTAGTCTCCCAATAAACAAAATATTAAAAAAGATATTTTTACAGCAACAGTGGGTTTCCCATCCCTATAATAACTGGGACATACCCTGGTTAACCTCAAAGTGCGAAAGGGGTTACTCCACTAAGGCCATGTTACCTAATATGTGCCCCCCCCTTAGAAGAACACTTAGATAAATATGGCCTAAAGGGGCTGGATCCTTCCTCATGTTGAAACTAAGAAGGGTCGGTCCCAGTTACTGCATGGATGGCAGACATTCCACTGTCTTGAATGCTTTGTGTGTTCTTAGTTTTAAATATCTCATAAAACACGGGATCCATATTTTTATAAAACAGAAAAAATGAAATTTAAAAAATCACATTTCTACTGAACACTGCTATCAGAGAACCCTGGCCTTAAGGAGTTGGAGGTTCAGCACTTAGCCATTCTGCTACAATGATTTTATTGTTTGGATTTTCACACATTTCATACCCAGCCTTTAATTATTGAACATATTAAAATATAGGCTAGGTAGGAAATATATGCCCCATTAAGCAACAAGCCTGTGTGGCCCTGTGGTTAAATGCTGGGCGTCGAACTCTGGCAGACCAAGGCTGTATGTTTTATTTTTATTTACCTAATTTCATTTAATGAAAAGAAAAGCAACGCAAGTGTGAGGTGGCAAGGTTTGTTACAGTGCAGTCCTTTGATCTTATTTAGCATGAGGGCATTTAGACGTGGCTGTAATGTCAGCTACGTCCAAGCATCCCTCGTGCCAAAATAATGGCACCGGAATGGCTTTCACACCAAAAAGAGAGCACCGAAATGGGCACTGCGGTGGAACACCCATGCCAAATCGGCCCACGCCAAAATGGTGTTGCCGAAAAGGGGTGTACTGCTTGGAGAACGCTGGTTAACCAAAGTGTGTGCTTGATGGCAAATAATGTAATCTCACTGTGCATTGCCTAACAACCTTGTGAGTTCTCTAAGTTTTAAATATCTCATAGCACACGCCATCCGCATTTTTTTAAAACCATGATACTGTCAGTCCTTGAAGATTTTGCACTCAGATCATTTTTATGCCTTTTGCTGAATTACATTCTGGCATTTTTAGTCTCACAGTCAAGATGTGGGGAATAATGCCACAATTGTACACTTTTACCTCACATAGTTCTATAAGGATGTATGTATCAGATGTGACACTATGGTATGCATACTTTTGAAGTTAGCTTTATGAAGCAGAGTGTTGTTGAAAGACAGATATGGTTGTGAGGAGGGCAAATGAGGAGCAAGTAAGTCATGAGTATTTGCCCACAATGTGGCAAGAGAGTTTGGTTACCAATCCTGGTTACTGGTGCAGTTACCTTCCCCTGATTGTGGCTGCTTTTCAGGGCACCAGTAAAGGACATATATGGGTGCACAGTGTAACTTTTTTTCAGAGGGCAGCTGCAACTCCATGTTTTTTTTTAGGTTGCTCAAGTATTTGAATACCATGATTTTACTCAGGTTGTCATGTTCCAAGTGCAGACACTTACCCACAAGACCACAAGCACTTGTTTCATATTAGGACTTTGTTTTCCATGGAATATTTCACTACAGATCGCTGGGTTTAAAAGGTGAGCACATTTTCTACTTTGCCAGCATATCTATTGATAGATTTCCTCTATCAAGTTATTTTTCTGGAATGCATTACATTTTCTAAACATCCAATGCTATTTTGTCTTGCACACTTTCCTCTAAGGAGAAGGTCAATTGAACTACATTTGTATATTTCACTTTAAAATAAGTGGCCACTTTATGTGCGTATATTCATAGGGGCCAGCTTTTGATTTTCGCCATGGGGGCAAAAGTACCTCGGCTTATGTTATACTTGCAGCCTATCATTTTTTACTCTTTTCTGTGCTGCTTAAATGCAGGTAGTTGGGTCTGTGCAATGTATCACAACAGTCACCAAGAGACAGGCCATAAAACAAGGGGCTTTTAGCACGTTGCTTAACCTAAGTATGTGATCCTCTGCAAATAACTTAATCCCAGTGGACATTAACTGAAAACATTGGGAGTTCCCAAAGCCTGCAAAATTGTATACATAATAAAAAATGATAATTTTACAGCTACAGTGGCATCGAGGGTGAAAAATCACTGGTGACCCAGGTCTCCCATCCATACAGTAACCAGGACTGGCCCTGCTTAGCTTCAAAACTGAGGAAAAGGCGAGCCCCCCCTAGGGACATGAAAAGTTACAAGACCATTAAGAGCATCATGGCCAGAAGGGGCTGACCCCTTCCACACTATATTCATGGGTGCCAGCTTTTGATTTTCGCTATAGGTGCAGAAAGTACCTGAGCATATGTTATTCTTGGAGCCGGTCATTTTTTCCCCATTTCCGTGATGCTTACATGTGGTTAGTTGGGCTTGTCTGATACATCACACAAGTCACCAAGAGACCAGCCATAAAACAAGGGGCTTGGAGCAGGGGACAGGATATTTTGGAATGGCCAGTTAGTTGCAAGCTGTTATGGCGTGACCTTTTCACAGCAGATTCGCTTTGAGCGCGCCTAGTTAGATGCAGCCATTTGGGGCACAGACCTCTTGGCGCAAGGATGTTTTGGCATGAGTGGTCGCAATTGGCGCGGCATGAAACTTCAGGCACTTTACATTGTGTACCTCTCGGCACAAGGATGTTTTGGCACGAGAGGTCGCAATTGGAACAAATCTGCAGGCACTTTGCATTTTGTAATATGGATTAAACGTGAAAAAGATTTATTTACTGCAACATTATAAAACAGGATGGGGCATGTATTATACCATTGTTGCAGAACTGAACACATATTAAACATGAAACATATGTGTTTACTGCAACATTATAAACTGTATGCAACTATCCCTCATAAACAGCTTTACACATACACACACCACAAACACTCACATCAAACACACGCACATTGCATGCACACCCTCTCAGATGACATGCACACCCTCACACCACACATTCCCCCTTACACTGCACATATATTCAAAAAGAGGACTACAACTCTGGGCAACATTATGTAACAGAAAAAATGAAATTAAAAACATCACATTTATGCTGGACACTATCGGAGAACCCTGGCCTTAAGGAGTTCAAGACGCAGCACTTAACCGTTATGCTACAATGATGTTATTGTTTGATTTTTCACAGGTTTCATACCTAGCTATTTATCATTGAACATATTAAATTATAAGCTAAGTATGAAATGTATGCCCCATGAAGCACCATGCCATTGTGGCCTAATGGTTAATTGATGGACCTCGAACTCTGGCAGACCAGGGTTACCGGCTGTATGTTTAAAAAAAAAATGTAATTAAAAGAAAAGCAACGCAAGTGGGAGGTGGTGAGGTTTGTTGCAGTGCAGTCCTGTGATCGTATATAGCATGAGGGCATTTAGACGTGGCTACAATATCAGCCACCTCCAAACATCCCTCGTGCCAAAATAAAGGCGCCTGAATGGCTTTCGCGCCAAAAAAGGGCATGCCGAAATGGGTGCTACAGCGGACTGGGTGTGCCAAATCAGTCCGCGCCCAAATGTTGCCGCTGAAAAGGGGTGTACCACTTGGAAAACGCTGCTTAACTAAAGTGTTTGCTGCATGGCAAATAATTTAATCTCACTGCAGATTGCCTAAAACATTGTGAATTCTCAAAGCCTGCAATCTGAAGGCCATGGCTAGTGGTCTGGTAGCATTTTAAAATGGACAGTGGGCACGGACGTCCAAAGGCCATGCCCATTGACCATGGCCGAATGCCATGCTAGTGGTCTGGAAGCGTTCTAAAATCTATGGAATAACAAAACCCTTGAAATTCAAGGAAAAAACTTCAGTTTGCAGGGATGTTAAGGTGAGCAATACTTTGTACCAAAACCTTTGAAATTCAAGGAAAGACCTTTAGTTGCAGGGACGTTAATGTGACCAATACATTGTAATAAAACCGGTCAAATTCAAGGAAAAACCTTATTTATAGGGACGTTGAGGTGAGAACTTAATGCTAGAAAACCCTAGAAATTCAGGTAAAGCCACCTTAACTTCCCGCCCCCTGTTACACAGACTATGGCCACAATTATGACATCACAGATCACATCACTGATGACATAACTAATTATATTACAACATTAACTGGCATTAAGCATGGCCTTCAGCCATGGTCAGTGTGCATGGCCAAATATATTTTAACACATGAATGGATACTGGGGTCATGGCCTTCAGTAATGGACAGTGGTCACAACTTTCACCCATGTGCAATGAATATTTTAAAACACTAACAAACTAACAATCATAGATTTTGGCCTTTACCAGTGGATGCAGCTTTCAAAAGTGTCCACTGTATATCATATGGTATTACCCAAATTGTTCGTTTACAATTGTTTCGAATGAACAATTGACCGAATTTAAAGGGTCACAATTGACCTTTTCACAATTGACCGCAAATATATATATATATATATATATATATATATATATATATATATATATATATATATGTATGTATATGATTCAGTGAAAAAAACTTTGTTAAAGGGACGTTATGGTTAAGTTGCGCTACTAAAAACCTATGAAATTCAGTGAAAAAACTTTGTTAAAGGGACGTTATGGTTCCAAGTAAAACCGAAAAACCCTTGAAATCACTGATGACATCACATGTCTGGCTCACTATTTTTTCTTTTGCTGACATATCTAGGCCACATGGTTTTCTTCAGTAACAGTCAGAAACTAAGAATTTTATTTTATTTGTAGACATATCCTTCTAGTAGGTTCTTACAGTAATTCCCTTAGAGTACAGTCACATCATATGAAACATATACATATGGGAAAACACAAGCTTGAAAGACAGCAATCCTTTTTGTGCATAAAGATAATCACTAGACTTATGAGCACTTTCTGATAGTTCTGTTGTTTTTTTTATGGCTGTACTTTCCCTGTATATGGTCATATTTGTATACATTGTACTCACACTACTTTCCTTAGGGTCCAATCACATCAAGTGATACATATACATAGGGTAAATAGCAGCTTTGAAACAGAGCAATCATTTATTTGCATGAAACTAATCATTTAAGTTATGATTTGTTTCTGCTACTACTTGTGCTTTTTTGTTAACTTCACTTTCCCTGTATATACCCATATTGGTATGTGTTCTTGTGTCTTTGTGTTTTGTCCATAGTAATGCAATTATGTAATACATGGGTTTTATTAGCTACTTATTACATATTTCACAGTACACAAAAATCTATTAAGAAAACAATTATCATTTCATTATTCAACATATTAACATTACGAATATCATACCTTCATCTTGTACGCTACACACAATGTTATGTTTCTGTATGAGTAGCTTAGTATACTAGATAGAACCCCATAATAGGATGCTATTTATATCAATGCATCGTTCAATGCACTTATTAGGGTATATTTCTTGCAATGATTCTTGACACTTTTTTCGCAACATAATAAGAATCCCTTCTACACATATTTCATGAGAAGTACATACACATGTGATGTCATCAGTGATGTCATCAATGACATTTGCGATGTCATCTTTGATGTCCTGGGTGTTAGTCTTAGCAGTGCACGGTGGTGGCGCGAGTTATGGTTGCTTAGCTTACCATAACTGGTGAATTTCAAGGGTTTTTCGGTTTTACTTGGAACCATAACGTCCCTTTAACAAAGTTTTTTCACTGAATTTCATAGGTTTTTAGTAGCGCAACTTAACCATAACGTCCCTTTAACAAAGTTTTTTCACTGAATGTCATAGTTTTTTAGTAGCACAACTTAACAATAATGACTTTGACTTTATATACATGTCATATGGAACTGGCTAGATCTCTTCTTATGAACGTGATGTCCGCAAACTTATTTAATGTTCGCGGACATGTTTGGAGAACAGTACCACTACCTAAAAACTGTGGTGGGGGGTGGTGGGGTATGTTTGATTGTTATATCATAATATAGGAACATTTAACAAATTCAAAAAGCAGCACACAAACACATTATATATAGTAATACATAAGAAATGTAACCCATATATGTAACACACTAACCATTAATTTAAATACAATATGTTCTGAAATGGAATATACCACAAGAAGATAAATTGGCTTCCAACATAATTACCTCACAGACACAACAGAACTGAGAACAAGACCAGACCCACTGAATACATAGGACTTATCTTACCAGAAATAGTAAGTGTACTTCATTTTACTCATATATTTATAAACTTTCTGTATTAGATTAAAAAATATATTATCTTTTTTTTTTCTCACAGAAATGTCTAGTACTCTGGAATGGCTAGAGGACAATTTCCCACATGAAGAAATGTCACAAGATAGTGAAACCAATGGTAAACACTTTATAATATAAACCATTTATTTATTATTTTGTTTATATACATTTAACATATATATTATTTTTTTGTACAGAGCATACCAGAATAGAAAAAACTTCAGAAAACCCTGTTATGGATAACAGTCTTCACAATATAGAAGAAAAAATGGATGTATTGTTTGCTAATTTTAATAATTTAAAAACTTTTGTAGAAAATCATTTCAAACCAAAAACCTCGTACCATTGCCCCCACATGTACTTGTCCCTCCTCACCATATCCCAGTCAATTATCCCCAAACCCTCTCCATAATCCAAAACGTTTTGATGAGATTTCCATCCCTTCTTCACCTAATACCAATCATGTTGAAACCCCAAATTCTCCTGTTTTTGTTTCTGTTTCTGCCTCACCTTCTCTGTCATAAATTATTAATATATGTTAAATAAAGTTTAATTTTTATATTCTATTGTGAATAGTTTCCGTTTTTTTTAAAAAAAAAACAATAAAAGTGTCCGCGGACAGTGCGAGTGTTCTGAAATGTTTGTACATAAACGAAAATGGAGGTGTCCTGAAGAACACCACACCTGTCCGTACTGTTCGCTAGCAAGTTGAAACTGTTCTAAGAACACACGTGGTGTCCTGAAATGTTCGTAAAGAAACAAAAATGATGTGTCCTGAACAACAGTACAACTGTTCGTAGTGTTCGCTAGCAACATGAAACTGTACTAAGAACACACGCGGTGTCCTGAATTGTTCGTAAACAAACAAAAATGAAAGTGTCCTAAAGAACACTATACCTGTCCGGTACTGTTCGCTAGCAAGTTCAAACTGTTCTAAGAACGCTATTGGTGTCCTGAAATGTTCGTACGTAAACGAAAATGGAGGTGTCCTGAAGAACACTATACCTGTTCGTAGTGTTCGCTACCAAGTTTAAACTGTTCTAAGAACACAATTGGTGTCCTGAAATGTTCGTACATAAACTAAATTACACGTGTCCTGAAGAACACGTTATCTGTCCTTACTGTTCGCTACCAAGTTTAAACTGTTCTAAGAACACAAGCGGTGTCCTGAAATGTTCGTTTCACGTGTGATGCACTTTTAATTACTTCAGAACCCGAGCAGTGTCCGTAGGACATCAATGCGCATGCGCTAACCAATCTCCATGTACTTGGTGTCCTGCGGACAGGCGCTTCCTTCGTGGACTAGTTCGCAAACGGATTATATGACCCCGCCCACGCTCATCGTGTGTCCTGAAATGCAGACACTGTTCGTGTCCCCGAACAATTTAAAAGTACATTTTCAGTTAATCCATAATATTTTTCAATAAAATCTCACCATGGCACAAGTCCCACATAGCAATCTTGAGTTTCTATATACCTTTTGAAACTTTCCGATCCGTTTTTTGTGTTCGATCTTCTCGCGGACAGTGCGCATGTCCGCGGACCGCGCACAAGCACCCCTATAAAAGACCACGCCCAAGAGCTTATTCCCATTGTGTTTCTGGCTATTCTTCAGAACACAGTGATTTTTGCTGCCACCTGCAGACTACACCATCATCGAGATGGCATCCTTGGCTGCTGAACTGCCACTTGGTGCTGCACCTGCTTCAGCACCACCCCCACCCCCTCAACTGCCCACCAACTCCCGGAGGGCCTGGAGAGGGGAACAGGAGTGAGGATGCGGAGGAGGAAGAAGAGGATGATGAGAATGAGGTAGAGGAAATCCCTACTACCCGCACTAGGCGTGAGTCTTGGGTGTGGCGGTTATTTACCATTCATGGAGATGGTCCTAAGGCTCGTGCGAACCGTGTTACCTGCAATGAGTGCAAAATGATACTCAGTCGTGGGAAGCACGGTAAGTACAGCTTTGGGACCACTACTATGAAGCGACACTTGAGGTTATTTCACTCTGGGGCTATTCACAGGGTTGTACCTTGCGAAGAAAGTAGCAGGTTGCTTTCCTCTACTTCATCCTCTGTTTCTGATCCTGTCACCACAAGGACCACCTCTGTGGGACAGCGTCTTTCTCAAGCTGCCTCACAGGCCATACAGAATGCTGATGACCCTTACCTTTCGAGGGTCACAGTTGTATGTATGTACTGTGACACAGTACTCTGCAGGGGGGAGCGACTTCGGAGTGCTTTTGAGACTATCGTCTCAGAGCACGAGAAGACCTGCTCACTACCCAAATAAAACCCACTCTGCATCTTCCTCTCTCAGCTCGCCCTTTCTTATCCCTGTGGTTGGTGTCCCCCCCTTTACCCTCCTTTACCCTCCTCTCCTAGAGTGTCGTGTCTGAAAAACCAAAAAAAATACAAAATTACAAAAATAAAAAAAAAATAAGGCTCTTTTCAGAGCCGCCTTTCCCAGTTAAAAAATAGAAGTGAAAATAAATGAAGCAGGGCTCTTTGTATTTTTTAGAAGTCCGCGGACAGTTCGCGAACATTAAAAAAATTGGGTTGCTACTCCATCACAAGCATTGTAATTTTCTCTGGAAAGAAGTGGTGGCTCTGAAAAGAGCCTTTGGGTGGTGTTTGTAAGTCAAAAATTGTAAATGCTTAACATCTACTTCAAAATCGTTGTTGTAATTCCAAAAAAGGTTGCAATGCATTTTGTACATTTCTCAGAAAAATCTGATTGCCAGCATAAGTAAGATGGACTCCATCTCTGCGAAAAATGTATGTACTACAAAACATATTTTCATTGTGAAAAGAAGACATGCCAAAATCTCTTAGAAAGCCACAAACAGCCTTATTAACATTGCGCCTTGCTTTTTCCATTTGTGGACCAAATGAAGAAGAACGAAGCCACATTTGTCTCTGCGCTATCCGTGAAAATATCACTTGAGAATTGGGAAACATGTTCATAACCTTCCTAAATCCTTCTTTCATAGCAAATTGCAAAAAAACTCCAGTCACATGTCCTAAACTGTTCCCTCCACAATGAATTACAATTATGTCTGGATGTTGCTCTGTCTCCAAAGTAGCACAGAGAGGTAGCAAGTCCAACCACTTAATTCCACGTACTCCATGCCAGTGTACTTCCACATGTGGGAATCCAAGATCTACAGCTACTCCACAGCTTTCTGCATGCACCTTCAACCAATGTATCCACCAATCTCCTAAAATCCAAACAATCTGTTTTCTGAAACACACAGCCATAGCTATCTTTTGTTCTCTCAGCAAAAAGAGTATCTGAGAAAATCTCTCTTGGCACAACACACCCACCAAACTTTCCTGACCAATCCCTTTCAGTGCTTATTCTCACTTGCATGACTTCTGAACCCAAAAATCCCCGGATGTAACTCCCGATGTCTGCGAACTACCGCCATGTCCGCGGACATATCGTAACATGAACAGCCCTTCTACCATTTCCACTACACTCTCTCTGCCATTCTCTCATTGGATGTACCTCAAAAATCACATGACCATGCACCAATCACATTCAAGACCTCTACATCTAACTGCATCATCATAGATCAGCACTGCAAATGTACTCACTCTGAATCTCTCTGAGTACAAGTGTCATATCATTGGCAAGCAGCATCTACCAGAAATACTGTACAAGTCTTCAAGATTTCTACTTGCAGCTCCATGCATATCCATATGCATGAACACAAACTTCAGGTATGCATATTTTCTGTATAGTAGATGAACACATTTTCAAACAGACTTTTACCTTGTAAAATCTGTAAAATGAATTTACTGTACTTTTTTCAATTTCCTAAAATCAGCTATCACTTATAAACCTTTATACTTTTTACTTTCTTTATACACACACACTCAAATCATGTTAAACTAACATTTTTTAAATGAAATATATAGACTACATATATTCAAACAAAATTGCATGCAAACACAATCTATGTTTAAACCTTTATAAAAATACTTATACAATTTCATATTTTTTGTTTTTATTTATTTATTTACTTAATTACTTTAAATTAGACATGACATTGAGGCGCTATTACCTAGAACAGTTTACTTACAGAAATAGTGGTATTCACTAATATATTATAAATTTCACAAGACATAGTAAAGATATTTTTTTTTTGCTACAGTTAGTCATTCAATACAATTTGTTCATTAAGAACATATCATATGTACTGAACTGATGCAATGTATCTTATGTAAATAAATTAGTTTAATGGTTTTACAGAAGGCACTGAGGATTTCAATTAAAAAAATCAATATCTAAATTAAAAACAGTGCTATATACAAACAAAGTTACTAATTTGAAGCTTTTACAATTGCAGTGAAGACCAGTTTCCTGAAAAGAAGCAGCCGAATTCGAAGAAGAAAGAAAAACTAAGAAGTTACCTGTTAATTTAAAAAAAAAGTAAGTAAAATATCACCATAATATTTGCATTATTAATCAAATATACTATAACATTAATATGAGCTATTTCGGTTTCTAAAAATAGAGATTTTGTACCATTTTGTCCAAAAATTTCCATATCTTAAACAGTGATTTACAGCCAGAATGGCCCACAAATTTCTATTTTTGGACACACAAATTACCCAACTGAACCACTACAATTTTCATATTATAGAACAAACAACTGTTTTAATTGTATACATTAGATTTACTATTTGTACTTTTCCACACCACTAGCTTACTTTTTTTTTGTCATCTGAACCCCAGTTTAGTAACACATAAATTCAAGAATACCTATCCCTACTAGTTTTAGTTCCCAATGCACAATCACGCACCATTACATACATCTTTATCATCTTACTCAAACACTCATGCACACAGCACATATACATTCCAGAACACCCCAACCCATATCTTCTTTATTTTTTTCAACAGACCCTAAAGAATGCCTACCAAAAGTCAAGTCCGTAGAAAGCAACGCAAAAGTAGAGCAAATGAAAATAAAGGTGTCCAACATAAGCATCCATCTCTAGCAGAATTTGTAAAAAAGTTGAAACAAAACAGCTAATACAATCATTTAGTGAAACACAAGAAGTTTCAAGTACGACAACTTCACTTCCTCTATCAAAATGTAAAACAAACCAAAAAACAATTAACAGAAAATCAGCTATCAGTACAGATAAAACTACTTCTTCAAATTTTAATATAGTGCAAAGTAAGCATACCAAGAAAAGTATTTTAGCCAAAATATACCGTCACAAAGTCCTTCAAAATCTTATAAAAACAGGAGAGAAATCAGGTTCAAAGCTTAAAACCTATCGTAGGAAATTCATCTTAGAAGCATTGATGGACAGTGCAATTCATCTCAAAAGAAATTTATTTATTTTACTGTTAAACAAAATGAAACCACTAACAAAACTAATAACTAAATTACAAAAAAGACTTCTCAATAAGCGAAATATCAACAGAAAGAACTTCTTAAGTATCAGCCGAGTTGAATGGAATCACACTACAAGCACAGAACCATATTTTAATGAAGAAGCGTACAAACAAAAGCAAACTAATACAATTGCCATACATAGCAGTGGTCGAGGTTATGAAAAAGTGAATAATACCATAATGGAACAAGAAGTACTTCTTACAAAAATATGCCCTGAAAACTTAGAATTACCCCTCCATTCAACTGAATCAGAATGTCTAGTGTACAAAAGGCCATGCACGTCAATGTGTAACATTCCCAAACAATGTTTCAAATCTTTACGCCAATTCCTCAATAAATATGTAAAAAGCAAAGACAAAATCAAAATTAAATTACTGCAAAATATAGATACCTGTCCAGCGCGCAAGTACACAGGACTACATGGACATTCATTGGCCTGCATTACAGGACCTACTTGTAAAACCACTTTCCATGATATCAAAAGGATATCAACACATCATTCAACTATAAGAAATCTAGTCTATAAACTGTACTATGCTAAAAGTCCTGCTTTAGCACTAGCAAAGTTAAATAACATCCTTCTACATGGTACAGCAAAAGACCTACTTGAAGAAATTCACTATATCCAGAAAAAATATTTTGGAAGTGAAATCATTTACAGAATGAAATAGCTTTAAACCAATTAAGCAACAATTCTACACATGGCAACCTTTTGCTAAACACATACAAAAAAGAAATACTAAAATTTAAAAATACATCAGCTGAAGTACCAAACCATGTATGTGTATGTTGCCGTAGAATTTTTTATAAAAGTAACACAAAAACTGTGGACCTATCATACAAAATAGAAGACAATGAAGATTCTAAATGGTTTGAATTAGCTCTCTACCTTCTAGCAGAAAACAAATATGAAATAACTGAGCCCTTAATACTTTGCAGTTATTTCACTACAAAACTTGACAACAACCAAACTCCTTCACGTTCTATCACAAATAATTTGGAATGATACCCAGTACCAAAACCTCTACAACAACTTAATTTATATGAGAGCATCATAATTCAAACAGTACACCCATTTCAAGCAATAATACACCTTCAACCAAAAACAGCAAAATTACCTCCCTCTGAATTGGTAAAAGGCATTCGTGGAAAAGTAGTTTATTTACCATTAAATCTAAAAGAAAATGTGCATACTCTAGGAGTGCAACGTCCAATGCAGCAATCTTTAATTATATTAGTAAATGGAGTACCTACAAAAGACAAAAAAATATGGCAACAGCTGGTAGATTTATATAAAGTTAGACAAGCCTTCCAATATCTTAAAGAGAATAATGAATATTACACAGAAATTAATATTGAAGAAAACTTGAAAGATACAACTGAAATAATTCAAGAAACACAAGAAGCTGGTCAATTTGAGCTACTAGATCCTGCTACAATATCAAATACTTTAGACCATTATACAATTCATCCTTTGCACTGTAATGACACCGTACAAGATGTACTGGAAACTTAACAAATGCGTCAAACAAAAGGATCGCCAATCAGTATATGGGAAAAAAGTATAGAAGCACGTGCTTTTCCTCTACTCTTTCCTACTGGCAAAGGAGGAAGGTATGATGATAGACCTATTCAAATATCAGCTTCAGAATACCGCTCATTACGGATGTATTCTGAAGATCCCAGATTTAGACAAAATGTGGAATACATATTCCACCTACTCTTTGAAAGTGAACTAGCAACTTTATGTTACGGAGTTGCACACATATTAAAATCAGGATCACACTTTCAAAATATGACAGCTACACAATTATTAGAGAAAGTGCAACAAAAGGATGAGGTTTTACAATCAAATATAACAAATCTATTAGCAAATATGCGTGGTACTAAAGAGTACTGGTTTCGACGTCATGGAGATGTACGTTGTACGATCAGAAACCTTGGCCCAGCCACTTGGTTTGTTACATTAAGTTGTGCAGAATATGCATGGGAAGATTTACATGATTTCCTACGCATATCAAATAAAAACAAAACAAACATAGATATTCTTACACCTGGAGAACTTTGTTCTTTGGATCCTGTTAATGTTTCAAGATATTTTCACCATCGCTTCATTTCTATGCTACATTTTATTTGTAATAAAACTGTTCCTCCCCTTGGAGAAGTGCAACACTTCTTTTGGAGAAAAGAATACCAAGCCAGAGGAGCACCACATATCCACATGCTTTTATGGATTAAAGATGCTCCTAAATTTGGTCAAGACAGTGATGCCACTGTTTTACAGTTTATTGAAATATATGTCACTTGTGAAATTCCATCAGAAGCCACAAATAGTGATCTTCGTGCACAAATTTTACAATTTCTAAGACACAAATGTGGAAAATATTGTCGTCGCAAATACAAAAACAAAGGCAAATACTACACCAAATGCCGATTTGGTTTCCCTAGAC
The DNA here is from genome assembly GCF_040938575.1 of Ambystoma mexicanum. NCBI lineage: Eukaryota > Metazoa > Chordata > Amphibia > Caudata > Ambystomatidae > Ambystoma > Ambystoma mexicanum. The sequence goes on from NC_090939.1 coordinate 545,867,991, forward strand.
CAGTTACAAATACAGGTCAAGTAATCAACCTCATGTCTTCAGTTAGACATAGTGTTAAAGGTAAGTCACCTAAAAATACATATTACATAAAAAGAAAAGAAGAAGAAAAATATATCAATGATTATAATGCAATCATTGCCCACTTATGGAATGCAAACATAGATGTGCAGTACATTGCAGACAATTCTACTGAAGTTGCACGATATGTCACAGCATACTTTACTAAAGCAGAAAAGACAGAGCTCCAAGACCTCTGGAATGACCTTGCATCAGATAAAACAGTATCTCAGAAATTATACAGCTTGGGCATAAAAATGCTCACCCATAGAGAATATGGATCTTATGAAGCAGCTGATCATTTAACTGGTACTTCATTGTATGGTAAATCTGAATAAATAGTATGGCTAAGTCTTGGTCCAGCTAAATCTAGAAAAAGAGTTCTAAAATCATATGAAGATATAGAAACAATAGCCAAACATGATCCCAACAGCCAAGACATTTTAAAAAACAATTTATTGGACACATACTACCCAAACAGAAGTAATACTTTGGAAAACATGTGTCTATACCAAATAGCCCAAAACTACACATACAAAAATAATATGAAACCTGATGAAAAAAAGGTAAATATAGAGTGACAGACTGTGAAGGCAGCTTAGTTAAACTCACTAAACCAAATGTAATTAATCATATCAAATTGTCATTGAAGACTCCTCAACATAAAGAAGTATATTACCTGTCCCTGCTACAACTCTTCAAACCATGGAGAAAAGAAGAACAATTACTAGATAACTATGACTCATATGAGGATGCTTTCAAAGCAAATGAAAGCACTATAACTGATGTAAACTTTACACAGTACAAAACAATGTTGCACAATGAACAGCAACATGAAGAAGAACTCCAAGCCCAACTAGATAAGGATACTCCTGACAGTAGTCAACCTTCTGTAACAGGAAGCCAAGAACCACTGGGAGAACCACTAATAACAAATGAGGCAGAATTAGCTATGATAGAAGTAGAAAACACCATGTGTCAGTATGAAGATAAGGAAGACTTAACTATACTACAATCAAAACTAAACAATGAGCAAAGTAGCATTTTTCAAGAAGTAACAAAACAAATTGCACATGGTGTAAAACATGAAAATAAAGAATGTTCCTGCCATAATTATAAACCTATACTACTGTACGTCAGTGGTAAAGCTGGTTCTGGCAAAACATTCCTAATTAAAATCATTAGTAAGTTCCTTCAACAATTGACAAACAACAAACTGTCAGCTGTTGTCACTGCCCCCACAGGTTTAGCTGCCTACAACATAGGTGGTGTTACATTACACCGATTACTACTATTACCAGTAGAACACCAGAACAAATTAGACTATTACAAACTTTCTGCAGAAGCTGCAATGGAATTACGCAGAGCATTGAAACAAATGAAAATGCTACTAATAGATGAAGTGAGCATGGTCTCCAACCTGATGTTAGCTTTGATTCACCTCAGATTACAAGAAGTACTCAAAACAGACTATGAAGAGCTCTTTGCAGGAAAACACATTATTGTTTTTGGAGATCTGCTTCAATTAACACCAGTAAAAGGTGGACCTATTTTTAAAACATTAGGGCACAAACTCTGCCGTAAAACTGTTGGCAGCATTGGAAATGTCAACCTTTGGCAACATTTCCAATACAGAGAATTAACAGAAAACATGCGCCAATCTGCAGATCTAACTTATGCCAACATTTTAAAAAGTTTAAGAGTTGGTATACTTTCTAAAGAAGCAGAAGCAACATTGAAAACCCGGCACATTAATGCACTTTATGGCAATAATGCATGTGCTACAGATGTTATGGAACAATTAGCCCACAAAAATGTCAATTGTATGGCCTTAATGCCAACACTTGCAAGCTGTCTCAAATTCAATGAAATAATGTTAAGTAAAGAAATGCAACCAATTATGGAAATTAGCGCCACAGACAAACTAGATGTACATGGTATGACACTACCCATGTGTGACCAAGCCACAACAAGACTAAATAATTTAGAAAAATCAATCTCAAACACAATAGGCTTAGAAAAGATGTTAAAATTATCCTTAAATTGCAGAGTAATGCTTAAACGTAACCTTGACGTGGACCAAGGACTAGTTAATGGAGCACTGGGTACAGTTGTTGGCTTTCAAACATACCCACGTGACAACAAAATTCAGTTTGTCAATATACTCTTTGACAAACTTTCAGAAGTAAAACGGATAGGACGCTCAACAGCTAGATTCCTTCTCTTCAAAGATATGTATGTACGCAGAGAACAATTGTCTCTAACTCTTGCATACGCAGTCACAATTCATAAATCACAAGGTCTTACCCTAGACAAAGCAATGATAGATATTGGTAACACAGTCTTTAAAGAAGGCATGAGCTACGTAGCACTATCACGCTTACGTACACTTGACGGTCTATTTCTAATCAACTTTGATTCAAGTAAAGTAAACTCTGATATTCCTTGCATTTTAGAATACAATAGACTTCGCTCACTATACACTCCCCATCTAAACACATATTCTGTTCCACAAAAACTAAAACGTTGTAAAAGAAAACTAAATCAAACAGAAATGCAACAGGACATCACTGCAAATCCTCCAAAGAGAGTAAAAGAAACGAATACTTCATCAAGTACCACAAACAAAAAAGAATCAATTAGAGAAAGTAAACCAGGTACTTCTTTAAAGAAGGAAGACAAACTCCAAAAAAAGCAGTTAGATACAGAACTACCTGGACCATTTAAATTCTCAAATATAGTTGGTGTAAATTGCTTTGCAAATGTAGCAATGAATATTCTATTTCAATTACCACCAATTGTTGACAACATTTACTTACACAGTACAGACCCATTGTGTTTGCAAATGTTAGTACTTCACATAAATGCAGCAAACAATCCTGACAACACATATAGTGTTTTTGGAATAAGACGACAATTGGACTACTGTGCTGGAATGGTGAAATTCACTATAAACTCACAGGAAGATCCACAAGAATTTCTAATGTACTTACTACAAGTACTGGAAAACAAAAACATACCTATAAATGAAATCTTTCAGATTTCATACATGTGGAAACAGACATGCACTCTCTGCAACAATGTGACAGAAGAAGAAATCCCCAATGAACGCTTCATATATATATCAATACCAAATTATGAATCCATTCCATTTCAGCAACTTGTACAAAATGCAAACCATGGTAGATTATGCTCTACCTGCAATTCAGATAATCGCTCCACGTTAGTAATACAAACACATAGTAAATACTTAATACTAATGCTTCTACGTTACAATGCAGATGGTACCAAAAACAACTGCAAGCTGACTGGATTCACACATGGTCAAATATCACTTGGTAAGAAAACCTTCACAACAATAGGTATACTCTACCACGCAGGAGCCACAACCAATTCAGGGCACCACACTGCATATATAAAAAAGAAATGTGGATGGTTTGAATGTAATGATAGTACCATTACTCTAAAGCAGAGATTACCAGCAAATCTTACAAACGCTTATTTGATGTTCTTAAAACCAAAATTTGATAAATAAACTGTATTTAAACCTTTAAGTAAATTTGTGTTAAAATAATATAAACTGTTAGAATACTCCAAAAGCTATCTAACAGCTCAAAGATTCTACAACAACTAATCAGATAAATGAATAGCACTAAATTAGGCCAAAAAATACACAGTTAGAATACGCCAATTGGTATCTAACTGTCCCAAAATGTAACAATATCCAAATAGATAAATCAAAACCACTAAAATATATTTAAAAAATAGACAGTTAGAATACGCCAATTGGTATCTAACTGCTCCAAAATTTTATGATATCAAAACAAATGAAGAATCTGTTACTGCTCCAAAAAAATACAACAAAGCAAAGTATAAAGCATTAGCCAGAAACAACAAGTGAACACTGAAAACAAACAAACAAATAAACTGTAGCATAACAGAAAAACGTTTTTTTTTAATCCAACATGGATTTTTTTTTCTCCCACAGACCCAATGATTTTAGCAACAAATACAGAAACTGAGCAAATTGCACAGTACTCTGATTTGTACTCTACTAAATATGAGGGTCGAAAAAAAATAAAAGTATATTGCTTATACAATGTAATAAGTCATTACAAAATACTAATACTAACATGCTATTTTCTTTTATCACAGAAATGAAGAAGAAAAACATGGACTCCCATTACTAGACCAAACAGTAAGTATACAATAATAAGGACAACCATAGCAGCATATCACATCCATAGTATCTAATACCTTTGTTCCTTATACATTTGTTTTTCACCCAAAGTTATCAGCAAATATGAATGTGATATGCTGCGGTGGTTGTTGCCAGGGCATAGAGTCTTGGGTGCATGGCCAAATGGCCATGCACCCAAGACTCTATGCCCTGCCAACAACCACCGCAGCATATCACATCCATAGAGTCAAACATTTCAACTATGATCTATGGGAAACTTTTAATGTCCGCGAACAATGTGAGTGTTCTTAGAACACTTTGAACTTGCCAGCGAACAATACGGACACCGTTTTCAGGACACCCCCTACGAACATTTCAGAACAACGCGATAGTTCTTAGAACACTTTCAACTTAACAATGAACAATACGGACAGCGTCCTAAGGACACCCCCTACGAACATTCCAGGATACCGGGAGTGTTCTCAAAAACGTCTTCAGAACACCCCCATTTTGTTTATTTGCGAACATTTCAGGACACCGCGGGTGTTCTTAGAACACATTCAACTTGACAGAGAACAATACGGACAGCGTCCTCAGGACTCCCCCTACGAACACTCCCCTGACACCGCAAGTGTTCTTAGAAGCGTCTTCAGAACACCACCATCTTGTTTATTTGCGAACATTTCAGGACACCGCGAGTGTTCTTAGGACACATTCAACTTGACAGAGAACAATACGGACAGCGTCCCCAGGACACCCCCTACGAACATTCCAGGACATCGGGAGTGTTCTTAGAAGCTTCTTCAGAACACCACCATCTTGTTTATTTGCGAACATTTCAGGACACTGCGAGTGTTCTTAGGACACATTCAACTTGACAGAGAACAATACGGACAGCGTCCTCAGGACACGCCCTACGAACACTCCCCGGACACCGCAAGTGTTCTTAGAAGCGTCTTCAGAACACCACCATCTTGTTTATTTGCGAACATTTCAGGACACCGCGAGTGTTCTTAGGACACATTCAACTTGACAGAGAACAATACGGACAGCGTCCTCAGGACACCCCCTACGAACACTCCCCGGACACCGCAAGTGTTCTTAGAAGCATCTTCAGAACACCCCCATTTTGTTTATTTGCGAACATTTCAGGACACTGCGAGTGTTCTTAGGACACATTCAACTTGACAGAGAACAATACGGACAGCGTCCTCAGGACACCCCCTACGAACACTCCCCGGACACCGCGAGTGTTCTTAGAAGCGTCTTCAGAACACCCTCATTTTGTTTATTTGCGAACATTTCAGGACACCGCGAGTGTTCTTAGAACACATTCAACTTGACAGAGAACAATACGGACAGCGTCCTCAGGACACCCCCTACGAACACTCCCCGGACACCGCGAGTGTTCTTAGAAGCGTCTTCAGAACACCCCCATTATGTTTATTTGCGAACATTTCAGGACACCGCAGGTGTTAATTGGAACACATTCAACTTGACAGAGAACAATACGGACAGCGTCCTCAGGACACCCCCTACAAACATTTCAGGACACCGGGAGTGTTCTCAAAAACGTCTTCAGAACACCCCCATTTTGTTTATTTGCGAACATTTCAGGACACCGCGGGTGTTCTTAGAACACATTCAACTTGACAGAGAACAATACGGACAGCGTCCTCAGGACACCCCCTACGAACACTCCCCGGACACCACGAGTGTTCTTAGAACAGTTTCACTTTGCTTGCGAACAAAACGGACACATATTGAGTCCTTAGAACACCCCCTAGTCAGTTTATTTAGAACATTTCAGAACACCCTTGATGTCCGCAAACAAATCGAACACAAAAAGAACGTCTAACACATAAAAAACACAACTTTCATCCTATCTCATACACTCCCACCCTCCCCAAACACTCCTACACACCAACACACTCTACAAAATACACATTTTGAACAAAGTTTTACCGCGCTGTCCGCGGACGTCCGCAAATCCAAGATGGTGGGCGCTACCGAAAAATCTGATGCGCTTCACGCTCCAAGCCGTCCAATCAGCGAACACGTTGCATGTCCGCGAACATCACGCAAGACGATTGGCCAATCAGGACACTGTCCGCGGAGCGAACAGGGAAGCGTGTCTGCGAACCGAACACAGATATCACTAATTTTTTTTTACCTACTTTTTGGTCATTTGTAAAAAAACTACTGGACGGATTTACACCAAATTTGCAAAAGCACACTTTCGGGACCAAGCCGCTGCTCCTGGTCCAAATTTGGTGGAAATCCATCCAGCGGTTTGGGCTGTAGGCGCGAGCAAAAAATTATTCCCATTCAGTCTATGGGAAAAAAAAAGTTTTGGGACCCCCCCTATAACTTTGCCCCCCCTGGACGAATCCTCACCAGACTTTGCAAGAATGTTCAGAGTCACCCAAATACTTTTTTTGCAATGTTTGGTGAGGATCCGTCCAGGGAGAGCAAAGTTATAAGCCACCCAAAAAGTGCTCTTCCTATGGAAACAGCAACTTAACCATAACTACATGGCCACTACCGTGGCCATGTAATATATATATATATATATATATATATATATATATATATATATATATATATATATATATATATATATATATATATATATATGGGGTTTTGGGCAGGTTTGGGTTGGGTGGGGGGTTGCGGGGGGTTCCCCCCCCGCATATATGTTACAATTGACCTTCACATTTCGGTCAATTGTGAAAAGGTCAATTGTCATTCGAACAGTTGTTATGCGAATAATTCGTATACAACCTATCATATACACTGAACAGGCACTAGCCACGGACTTTACTACAATACTGGCCAGTGGCCACAATCTTTGACTGTGCCCACTGTATATTCTTACATATAAATGGGCCACTAGCCATGGCCTTTGAACTTGATCAGTTTGTACATCTTTTGGCCATGTCCAGTGTACATTTTTAAATAATAAAATGCAATAAGCGATGGCCTTTGGCCATGCCCACTGTGTATTACTCAACACTAACCAGCCACTAGCTATGGCCTTCGCCGTGGCCACTGTATATTATATACACTAACCAGCCGCTAGCCATGGTTTTCAACACAATACTAGCCAGTGGCCACACCATTTGGCTGTGACAACTGTATATTCTGACATATTAATGGGCACTAGCTATGGCCTTTACCCATGGCCACTGACTACAGCTTTCAACGTTGCCCACTGTATATTTTAGAACAATGACGGGCTACTAGGCATGGCTTTTAACCATGCACATTGGTATTTTTGAACACTAACTGACCACAAGCTGTGGCCTTGGGTGCTGGCCAGTGAGCCCAGTCTTTGTCATGGCCAAGTCCACGGCCTAAATTGTTATTAAAGTAATCAAAGTTTTCATGAGCTAACTTATAAGTTATGTTATGTCTAATTCCATTATTGATGTAACCCGTTATATACAATGTAAATAGTGTTGTCACCAGTGATGACATCAGTGATGTGATATGTGATGTCATCATTGTGATCATAGTCTGCGCAACAGGGGGCGTGAAGTTAAGGTAGCTTTAGTTGAATTTCCAGGGTTTTGTTGCATTAAGTTCTCACCTTAACGTTCCTGCAACTAAAGTTTTTCCTTGGATATATATATAGAGATAGGGATGTGCCATGCAGTGAAACAGCAGCATAGAGCAGCCATGCATTCAAACCTATTTTTCCTAGATCATAGAGCATTCAACTAAACTATTAATGGAATCATTGAATTCCCCATGCAAAAATCTTTTGCACCTTTGTAATAACTCTTTAGTGGTTACTATGTTCCAAAAAGGTTAATAATGTTAGCAACACCGACACACAAACATCCATATCAACAAATATTGAAGAAAAGTGGAGAACGCATATGTGTGTATGTTGTAGAAGTATACTGGCAATTGAGTTAAAATATGTTGCATTGCAACATCATGCATAAAAACTCTGTAAACGAGAGAACAACGTTGTTTTCCATCATAAGTGTAGATGCAAAGAGCCTTTCATGCATTCAAAAGTTAACAACTAGAAATAGCTAAATTGTCTCTGCGTTTGTATCTAAAAAACAGATCTATGTCATTATTTTGAAAATAAAATACAGCAGGCGTAAATACTGTTGTATTTTTTGTTTCTGCACATTTCAATGCACATATTTGCACGAGGAGACCCCCTCCATCCACTGTACTCCCCTTAAAATATGTGTTACCCTATCCCACCCCCATATAAATGGGTTGAAATGCACAGTTGGAAATTTGGCATTTTCGGCTGTAAAATAATGGGATGATACCTAAAAAAACTGTAAACCAGTACCTAAAGAAATATGTTAAGTATGACGCAGAAAGGTATAGATGGTATAATGAAAATGAAAGGATAAAACACCTATTAAAGTTAAACAAAACCTAGATTGCCTAAAGACTAATGTTGTTAGGTGAAACAAATATCATTGCAATAGAAATGGGACTAGCAATTGGAATTCATACCGAGGAGGGCATTACCAAAAGAGCTATCTTCATTTGATTGAAGGAGAACACTTTTATTTATTTATTTATTTATTTATTTATTTATTTATTTATTTATTTATTCATTCATTCATTTGTAAAGCTTTCAAAGCCTGAAGGCAACTAGGGGATGAAAATGCTTAAGGAGATGGTTACAAAAGTTGCGGAGCATACAAGTCATCCATATCTTTACATAGTATACATTGCAGAGTATATTAGAATTCATTTCAAAGCAAAATCATACAATATTTCATATTTGTATATATATTGTTACAAGTCCTCATCATGTCTTATGCTAGATAGAGGGGTTAGGAAACTTTTGCAGGAGGTCGGAACTGAAGAGCAAAGTTTTTAAGTTTTTTCTGAATGACCAGAAGGAAGTGTCATTCTTAATTGGTAGGGAAGTGCGTTCCACAATTTAGGAGCTATTGCTGGGAAGCTTGAACCTCCCGCTTTCTGTCTTCTGTATCTAGGGATGGTGAGCAAATTAGTGTACGCAGAACACAATTTTCTATTAGAGTTGACTTTACAGATGTGATTGGTTAGGTATTTTGGAGCCTTATTCGTGACACGCTTGTGCATCATTGTCAGTAGTTTTAATTTGATTATGTTTTGGATGGGGAGCCAGTGAATGTTCCTTCTAGTGGTTGAGATGGGGTCATGGCTAGGGATATTTAATGCAGCCCATATGGCATTATTTTGTACTATTTGTAGTTTTTTGATGTTTCTAGTGCTGGTTCTTGCATAGAGAGAGTTGCAGTTATCAATTCTTGAGAGTATCAATGACCTTGCCAAGGTGATAGCATTATCCGAGGAGAGAAATGGGCGGCTGGCTCTTATCATATTAGATGTGTAAGTGGCTGAAAAAACAACAGCATTGACCTGTCTGTTTAGTATGAGAGAGGAGGCAATATAAACCACTAAGGTTTTTATTTCGTTGGCCACAGGGATGGTGTTGCCATCAATGATAAAGGAGTTATAAAGCTGAGGGATGTTACTGAGTTGTTTTTTGTTTCCTATAAGGATAAGCTCAGTCTTATCATCATTGAGGCATAATTCGTTGAGTGCCATCCAGGCTTGGATTGTAAGATACATTTTGTTTAGGATTTTAGAATCTGTGTCGTTGCATCCAGTGATTGGTATGAGAATTTGGGTATCATCCGCATCATTTTTATACAAGATGCCCATTTTGTCTAATTTGTCAAACAAGAGCGTAGTGAATGCGTTATAAACAGTGGGTGAAACACACGAACCTTGCGGTATGCCGCAGGTTACCGGGACAGGGTGAGCTGCTGATGTGTCAGAGAAGATCCTCGTAGTCCGGTTAGATAGAAATGATTTAATCCATTTGATGGAGTCTGTAGAGGATTGGGCTGCAGTTTCAAGGTGTTGGCATAGGACAACATGATTGACCAGATCAAAGGCTGCAGAGAGAACAAGTAACAGAAGGATGCAGAGTTCGCTGTGATCTTTATATTGGTCCATTTAAGTCAAGTAGAGCTGTTTCAGTGCCATGGCCTGGCCTGAAACCTGATTGTCTTAATCCCAGTAGATGATGGTCTTCTAAGTATTTTTGGATCTGCAAGTAGGCAGCGCAATCTAGTATTTTAAGTAAGAAGGGAACTGTGGTTATGGGGCGGAAGTTGGTTGGAATATTGGGATCTAGAGTGGTTTTTTTGAGCAAAGGTAGAACCCATACTGTTTTTAGGTCATTTGGGACTATGTTGAAGGCAAATGAGTTATTGATGAGGCTGGTGATAAAAGGAGCAAGTTCAACTACACAATATTTTGCTTAGGTTGAAGGACAGATATCACCTTTGCACCTAGAGCGTTTTAAACTTTTAATGATGTTGATCGTATCCAGAGTTGTGAGTGGAGAGAATAAAATATGGTTACCTTGAGGGTATCTGGTGGAGCTAGTGCAATATGTGCGGTTAGGTTGAGGTTAAGTTTAGATTTTTTTGTTCTATTTTACATCGTAGTGATGAGATTTTATCTGCCAGGGCGTTCTGAATATTAGAGCACCATAATTAATCTCTGACTGTATGATCTGTGGTAGGTGCTGTTGATTCCAACTCGCGGAGGATTGCGACAAGCTCTCTAGTATTAGATTGGGCGTTAGATATTCTCTGATTATAAACTTCACTTTTGGATTTGATTATTTCATTCTTGTAATTATTGTAAATTTAATTATTGTAAAATTAATTATTGTTTTGGAAACATTTTGTGGTTTTGAGTCTCCTTTGAGAATAACTTAATACACATGTTTGAAACATTGCAAATGATTGAAACATTATGAATTTGTCATTTAAAATGTCTTTATTTATATTGTTTGCATTGTTTTCGATGTAAAATAAGATATTTGTATTTTTCTTCTTCATTTTGACTGCTTCATTTTCAGCCCAAGTTACTATTCCTAGAAAATGATTACCAAGGACCTCATTAAAGGTTTGGTGGTGCAGTAAAAAAATGGCAGTGATGGCGTCACTGCACCTTTTTTTGGCAGTAACTGAAATACTGCTGTTTTTGTCACACTTCCAAATTCTGAGTTTGAACTTGAAGTGGAGGCTTGACCTCCAGCATCAGGTTGGAGGTCAATAGTCCACTTTAACATACAAATAGGTGGAATAATTCCCCAAAATCCCCATGTAGTTCTAGGGACTCGGAAATTGGGGATTAATACCCTCCTTCCGCCACTTGTACTACCTTGGTAAACCCACGGGACCAGGTAATGGTAACAGGGAAAAGGTTTGGAGGTAATTTGGTAGATTTAACCACCAAATTATTACCAAAATAGTAATGCTGCCCAAAGTCCTCTAACAAGGATAGAGGGAGTTGAGTTACCAAAGAGCTCTGTAGGACACCCATATCCAATTCCTTTTACCACTAGGAGGGACCCTGCACATTGTGCCCAGAGCTGTCATGGGCTCAAACAGTAGAGTGAGAACAGAGATAAGCCTGAGGGAAACTGCAATTGTAAGGTTTCTTTATAGGCAGCTGCACAGGTCCATGAACAGATGTTCCATGGATTAGAAGTCAACCAGTACTTAAGTGAAATAAGCAAATATAGGAAGTTGGTGATGATACAGGCAAGCAGAGGATGCTACAAGAGATCAAAATAACAACCAGAAAGAAGATCTTCAGAAAGAGTATTCTTTATGCAGATAATTCTGCTTTGGGGCTTGCCAGTAAAGGTTATATCCATTTGTAGCCCCGGAAACAGCACTTATAGGAAAAACACATTACTGAGTCTAAATTAGTGCTGAAGCAAATAAGTCACTGGGGCAGGGCATACTAACATTATAATGCTAAGACCTTCCTTTTAAACAAAGTGTGACTCTCACATAAAATAGGGCATGGCTACTCGAAACATTCAAGACTTTTCCAACATAGGGAAAGATGAGATAGGGAAGAGGAGTGTAGTGTGGTGATGAGGATGGACGAGGGCAGAGATATCCATGTAATTTAAAATGACGTTTATTTTCATTTTAGCAGCATAAATCAGCCATGTAATAACATTGCATTTTATTCATAACGACCAAGATACAATTACTTCACTTACAAATATCAGCAATAATAAGACAGGTAAATGCATCACTCCATATTCATCAACAGTGCCTCAGCTTCATACCACAAACAAATCGCCAAATAATTATATAAAATTCATCCCCCCATGATAAGCTGTTTCCAAATAGATTCTTTGGGCCCAATTGATAGAACAGTTTTCAATGGGGTTTTGCTATTATAAAAACGTGTCTGTGAATTGAGCACTTTGTGTTCATAATTCATCAAAATTACCTTTATTGATTTATGATATTGCTATAGCCTGCTCATTCATGGGCGGATTCAAACCAAATCTGATTGTATTCTCCCCTGGGCATCCTCTTCTTTCTCAGGTTCAGGAAAGTTGGTTACAATTTCCCAGATGGGTTCTTATGGCCCTTCTCTCATGGCTAGCTTGGCTTTATCCACAGCAACAAGTGTGACAATAGAGAGGATGCTGCCTCCCTTTTATTCCCCTTATGGGAGGTAACACCTTCCCTCAGGGCATAGGACCTCTCACCAGGAGATCTGCTGGGAACCCTGCTTCAAAGGAGCACTCACATAACAAAGGCCAGCCTCACATCAGGATATTGCACAACAGAGGGCATTTGAAGTTAGCAGTCATGGGAAAGGAGCAGATTTACAGTACCCAAAGAGGGACATGTGGACACTAGAAGGGGTTACACCATCTAGCTTTTCTGTTGGTGCTCTTTCTATTCCCGTCCATTCAATTTCCTGCAGAGCAAGGCAGTGGGTATGATGTAATAAGGCAAGGGTCACTTGTTACTAGAGGTGGGCGAGCCTAGCAAGGCGCAGACTGGCCTGGGCTCAAATGGGGCTCCAGTCCGACCCTCCTTTCAGGCCAGTACCCTCAGATGCCACAGGTCTGCCATGGGCCCCACCATGGCTTCCCAGTATCCAGTGATCCAGTGTGTGCGACTGTGCACACGAACAGCAATAAAAAAGAAAGAAATAAAAATAGGGTAGCCTACGCTGCATGCTGCAGACCCACCCATACACCACACTCCAATCCATTACTTCCTGTCCTGCCCCCAGACAACACGATTGGCTGGCGGGCAGAACAGGGAGTCATTTCATGCTAGAGACAGGCATGCAGCAGGCCAGCATCTGTGTATTGAGGTAGGCCCCACGCCCTATCTTCCTTTTTTGGCATTTGTTTCCATTTTGCTGGCGCTGCATGGGGAAAATGGAAAGAAACGCCTAAATATGGAAAAAAAGATCTGGCCCTGATGCTGGCTCAGGTGCCGAGAGGGCAACAGAGCCGCATTTCTTTTTCTTTCATACTTGGGAATTTTTCCATTTTGCCTGCAAAATGGAATGGACTGGACAAATATGAAAATAAATCTGGCCCTGATGCTAGTTTGGGTGCCGAGATGGCATCAGGGCCGCATTTTCTTCCCTCATATTTGGGCATTTCTTTATTTGGGCAAAATGGAAATAAATGCCCAAATATGAAAAAAACTAAATCTGGCCCTGATGGTGGCACGGGTGCCGACAGAGCACCAGGGCTGCGTTCATTTTTTTTCCTTTTTCCTTTTTCTTTCCATTTTGCCCGCGGCACGGCCAATATGGAAAGAAATGCACAAAGCGGAAAAAAATAAATCCGACCCTGATGGTGGTTTGCCTGGGCTGCGTTTATTTTATTTAACATTTATCTGGGGGAGTTAGGGATTTCATGGGCTCGGCCCTTGGTGGGCTCCTGGAGCCAGGCCTAAACCCCATGCTCGCCCTGGCTCAGCCCTACCCCTGAATTCCCTGTCTCCCCCATCTCTACTTGTCACAGCAACAGGGATAGGACCCCTTACATCAGGCTTGCCTTTGTCCAATCCCCAGTGACAATTTGCTTTTGTTTGCCTTTTTTGATCTTTGGACTTTCAAGAAGGCAAAAAGAATTAACTAGACCTCTATTTGGAGTGCAGTCCATTCCAAAGTCCTCTAAAAATGAGGTGAAGTTAGAAGTTATCCAGAAGGTTGGTGTGGCAAACATTGGAGGAAGGGAACAAAGGTTTGTGTACTGCATTGAAACACCACCTAGAAAATCCATAATGGTTCATCTTTATCAGTTGCCAAAAAGGAAGAAGTTAGGTGGTCCAAACGGAAGTGGAATGAATATTGGAGCTAGGGGTCATTGATTATTCTAGAGCCACTGTTCTTCCCTGATTGTTTTAGTGACAAAATCAGATGGGTCTGGAGATTCTGCATACATTTCCATAAAGTGAATGAGATCTCAAGTGTATAAGCTTACCCAGTGCCATAAGCAAACAAAATGGTCAAGAGGAAAGGACCAGCCTCAGATAGCACCTTGCTTGACTTAACAAAACATCACCAGTAGTGGACTTCTGTAGATGGACCCTAGTGGATGAACAAGGAAACAATAATCACTAGACCATAGCCTGTATGGTTCCAGCATTACCAAAGCAGTGACTGCGTCTTGAAGCAGGGACCAGCACTGCTAGCCCATGTGACACAATTGAAAGAGAAGTAGCAAAGGAAAGGGACAGATTGACTGCTGGGAAATAACGGTTCAAAGCAATCAGGTCTGCAAACACACTGCAAGAATTCTTCTTGGCCTCAAGCCCAGGGACCGTATCTCTACAGCCCTAAAATCTCCTGCAAGTATCAAATTCAAGACCCTGTGCATCATCCACAAGTCCTTCAGGGCCCTGGGGCCATGCTATCTCCAACGTTCCCTCCCTAAATACTCCCCTGTTAGAGCCCTATGCTCCTCTCACTCCAACTCTTTCACTGTCAAATGCTTCTCTAAGCAGAGAGTGGGGGGCACGGCTCTATCCTCGGCTGACACCTCCCTCTGGAACGGCCTCCCTGCCCCTCTCAGACTTGAGACGGACCTCCTCAAGTTCCGGAAACTGCTCAAAACTCTGCCATTCTCTAAGTATTTCAATCTTTCCCCCTATCCCTTACCTGCTAATCACCCCACTGCTGCTGTGACTGGTGGCCTAATGTTCATGAATGTCCCAGGATTTCATGGCCCTTCTTCCCAGTCGATAGCAACACCCCCACTGCACTTCCCAGTGGGACCTGCTTGGCTGCTCTGAATACCAAATGTTGGAGCCGGCTGCACTTGCACTTAGCCTGAGACTCTCCTCATTGGCTCCCCTTAGCACTTCCCTCCTGGGCCCCTCACCAGCACTTGCCCACTCCTCTGGTCCCCCCACTCCTTCCCTATCTCTTGCACTTCTCAATGAACTTGCATTGCCATAAACTATAAACTTGAATAAAACCAGCACCAAACCTTTACTAATAGGTCAGACACCGGATAGTTCTATTAACAAAATGATCCACCTAGGTAAAAAAAAAACAAGCTACCAACATGGCTATGGAGTACAAAACCCCACCCATCAAAGGGGGACTCATCAACGCCAGATCAAGAACAGCCCATGCGCTTGACATCAATGACCTCATAACCACTAACGACCTCGATTTCTTAGCAATAACTGAGACCTGACTCCATACCACCTCTGGACCACTGATCTCACTAGCTATTCCCGACAAGTATACGATCATCAGGCAGGATAGAACATCTGCAAAAGGCGGTGGCATAGCCATCATCACTAAAACGTCCCTAGTCATCAGACCTGCCACCACCATAACCTTCCCCTCCGGAGAACTCCTCTCAATCAAACTAACCATGTCACCCACGCGACCCATAACTGTACACCTTTTGTACAGACAACCTGGCCCTCTATCCTTCTTTGAGGAAGACACAACCCTACTCCTAACAGCTAACTCCAAGTCAGGCTCACAAATTATACTCTTAGGAGACTTTAATTCAGGACTCCGTGACCCAAAAGATCCTAATGCATTAGCCATCGCTAACAACATTGCAGATCTAGGCTTCACACAGCGGGTCTCACAACCTACCCATAATAAAGGTAGATTATTAGACTGGATTACAGATATCAATTGCGAGATACACATTCTCTGTAACCAGCCTTGCGCCTGTACTAACCATCATGATATTCTCTTCACCATAAAAAATGGCATTCAACCCAACTCCGACAAACTGATGGCACCTCCCAGACTAGCCAGAAACATGCGGAACCTAACAGCTCATAATCTACTTCCACTTCATCAACCTCTCACCAACCCTTCCATGCTTAATGATGACCCTACTGCCCTGGTGGACCTCTATAATGCCACCAATAAGATTGCTCCACAAGAAATGTGAAAAACTAAACCTCGTTCACACTTGAGCAATTGGTTCACACCGCGCCTAAGAATTCTGCGCAAAAACAAAAGAGCCGCCAAACCCAAAGGGAAAAACTTCCCTTCTACAGGGGCTAGAATGGCGGGATAATGATTCCGGAGACTTCGCTATCCACCCTCTCTTCGTTTGGGCTGATAACTTGGGCTACTGGGCCGGTATCCACCGTTCCAGTCCCTGGAACGTGGGATGAACGCCACAATATTCCAATTAGCATAACACAAAATGCAAATGGAAATGTTGGAAAATCTTATTGAGGATATGTACTTTACTGAGAAATGTAACGTAAATGGAGTCAATACGTTTATTTTAGTTCTATTTTTTAACTGTGAACAGTGGTTCCTAAAGGAACATTTCTTTTGTTGTTTTTGGATGTATTACGAAAGGTGGGGAGGGAAATGAGGGAAGAGGCACCAAACACTAACATGGAGGGGCAGGTCGACAGGGGAAAATGTTGCATGTGTATTTCTAAGGTAGGGGCAGTGTTACTTATGCTCCTTGATTACAGCAATGGTGGTGGCTCTTGGGGAGGAGGGATGGCAATAACTGATGCCATTTTAAGATATATAGCAGTTTTGCTAAAAGTATGTACTGTGTACTAGAATTATAATGGATAATAAGTAGGACTAGATGTTGGAGCTGTGCATGGGAAATTTTGAAGTTGAAAGTTCCTAGATCAGTAGAAAATGCAGTTTCAACCTGTCCGTGAAGCACGTATCTTATCGTGAAGTGCAGACGGGTTCTCGGAAACGTCATCATGTGTACTAGTCATGTGTATCTCGGATACGTGGCAAACTACACAAACCTAACAGAGGGTGTGATTGGGTCTAAGTGAAGTCCTAAGTATAAGCTCTATATCTGTATGGAGTAACAAAAGAAGGTGGTAGGATAATTAACATCAGGTGGGGCCACTAAGCCCTCCCCTTAAAATGGCCACTATGAACGTCACTAAATGTACAACGTCCCATTGGATACACAAGCTATAGGACCCCCTACTACGTGGTCCCCTACAATTGTTTAGCTCCCAACCCCTGTCAGTACTTTACCACCTATGTCTAGCAGCACTCAGACTGAACAACCAGGTGTGGGTGAGCTTGTCTTAGCACCAGCTTCCCACCAATTAGATATCATCCTTTATCACCTCAATGGTCCAGTGTCAATTAGTGCTTTGAAGTTGGCCTTGAGTTTGTACTGTTCTCTCAGAATTTTGAAGGAATATGGGCACCAACCGGCCTTTGTGCGTAGGTGTGATCATCTCGTTCGTCCAACTTCCTTTTATCACGTGACTGGACACCATGAATTTGAGCCTTTTCGTGTATTTGATTTTATTCCCCAATAGTCCTCTGACATCTTTTGTTTTGCTTGACCTTTCTGCACAGGAGCGTCTGTTATTTCATGTTAATTGTATCCAATTCCAGTTTGATAAGACCTTGGCTTTCTTGGCTGAGTTAATTCCTTAGCTGAACTTTTATTCTGTTTAATCAAATTGCTTTTCTTAACTGCAACACTGAAATGAGGCCTTCTTGCTTTGTTCAATACTGCTTATATACGTAGTGGAACCATCCATCCTTTACTTGTCCATATGTTTCTATATAT
Source organism: Ambystoma mexicanum (assembly GCF_040938575.1). Lineage (NCBI taxonomy): Eukaryota > Metazoa > Chordata > Amphibia > Caudata > Ambystomatidae > Ambystoma > Ambystoma mexicanum. The sequence goes on from NC_090939.1 coordinate 545,886,122, forward strand.
GTATATGTTGGCGCTGCCGCATTCTATCTAGTCAAAAGCATGTGGCTAACTTCATAATTTCTTTGCTGCTTGTGTTTTCTTGCATCTGTACACGTTTAAACTAACTATCTTCATCAGGTCTGTGGTCTAAGTCTCTTCATCTTGATCCGAAGATGTCACTTATCCTTGGTACTTCTTTGTGTTTTATAAATCGTCTGCCTCTCTGGTCTGGGTATATTTCTATATGGGTGTCGATTCAACTTTGTATGATGTCACCATTCATCTTTGCCATTTAGTTTCTCTGCTTCTTCAGGAATCTCGTTCAAATGGCTACCTCCTAACTTGTAATGACCCCAAAGGTGATATTAGGCTTCATTACAAGTTTGCCGGTCTGGAAACAACGGTGCCAGTAAGCTTACCAGCACCGCTGTTTCCAGACCGGCAAACTACCAATCTGCCTGCCAGAGGCGCTGTGCCTGACAGGTCAGACCCTGATGAACACAGTGACCACGGTGAGCAGACTATCATGGAAGTACTGCCACCGTTATTAACGGTGCCAGTGCGTCTGTGTTCCCCATTCCCATAGAGTCCTATAGGACTCTATGGGAATGGGCAATTACAATTTACCGGCACCTGACTTTCCGGACCGCCGGGGTTGTAATCCTCCAGTGTTTATTAACAGTGTTTATTAACGGTTATTAGCGGTGCCGGTGCTTCCTTGTTCCCCATTCCCGTAGAGTCTTATCAGACTCTACGGGAATGGGGAATTACAATTTACTGGCGCCTGACATTCTGGACCACCGGGGTTGTAATCCCAGGTGCCGGTAAAATTTACAAATCTGGCAGCAACCCGCCGGTAGTACTGGCAGGGTTACAACCGGACTTGTAATGAGGCCCATTTTCTCCAAAATGCACTGGTACTATAACATAGCCGCATATTTTGTCGTGTGTTCATTCGTTCTAATCAAAATGTATGGTTTATATGGATCCTTGTCATGGGCACATGTGCTCAGATTGTCCAAAAACTGGTCCTAAAAACTTTGCCTCATACAACCGTTCATTCCAACACTGGAAAACTCCCAGTCTGGACACCTCATTAAATATGGGCAGTTTCCTACTTGACCTTACTTTTGGGAAGATGGGCCCCGTGTGCCAATGTAACCTCTTCCAAACTTTAGTCCCAAATGAGGTTTGCCAGTAATATCAATTTGCTTAAAAATGAGAATGGAATTTGTGAGAATGGAAGCATGATAAATTACTCTCAGGATCAAAACCAATAATTAAAATAAAAAGAGAACCATGAAAAACAAGTTATGGATGTTATTCAGTAACACTTTCCAGATTGGTCCTGTAAGCCAGAAGAGGCTGTCGCTGGGGGTTGTTATATGTAACTGTGTTATTCAGCCTTTTTTTTTTTCAAGTTCAACGATGCCAGTGATCTACTTTAAGTATTTCTATCCTACACAGACAGACATTTGGAGCTGTAGATTCCAAAATTGTCATCATGCAGACAGCCATCTTAAATGTTCTTCTTTCTTCCATTGACAGCCAGCATATATGTAAAAATAACACGTGAAATGTGTGGCATTTGTGATATTCCTCTGACTAATTTGGGTACGGAATTGTTCATCTTTATCAACCAAACTTCTGTTTCTCAGGTGTCAGCATAATCAACTCACTTCAATAACTATTAAGGGCCAAATTGTAGCTCAGTAGTCATGCTCGCGTGTTCTACAGGGAAGAGTCACAATGTTGCCAATAGATTGATAAATAACTGACTGTTTAAAGTTTATTTTTCATATACATTTCCTTAGTTGAAGTTAGGCCAAACACCACTTGAATTATGTTGACTTTGTGGTAGCTGGAGCATGATTTACAGTTGCTGCATTATTGTATTTAGCTTATTTATGTTCATTGTGGCTCACCAAGGGTAAGTCCAGCTTTATCTGTTGTCATGGCCAAAGTATCAACATGCAAATTAACGATAAGATATTAGGTTCACATCTTTTATTTGTATCAATGGAAAATAAGGGAGCTCTCAAAACAAAAGACTGGTGTGGCTTCTCTCTCAGGACATTGTTTCTCAGTACACCGCTCTCTCCCATAGACTCCACCTTCCTGGCAGGAAAAGATTCACTCTCAGTCTCTGAGGGGGTTTAAGTGGCCATATGCATCCTCTTTGGTCTTGGTTGATGTTTTTTCCTGTCTTGCATTTGTAAGTATATGTTACTTTTCCTTGGATGCTTGAATACGGGGCAGGTGAATGTGGGTCAGGTATCACATTATTTAGGAATGCGCTGGACCATGAGGTTGCCATCTTTAATCCCAACTGCTGGATGTCTGCACAGCTCCTGTGCTCTGCTTCTTCTCTAATAAGGAAACTTTCTAGGCTATTACGTCTTTGCAGCCTCCTCGCTTACTGCCCTCTTCTAGGGTGCCTCTTCCTTATCAAGTCTCCCTTCTCATTTCTGATAGTCATGTCCTCTTTCTTCTCATTTGTCATTCTCTCTCGACCCTCCATGAGGTTCTGTATCACTCTATATGGCTCCTCCTTTACCCTCTCGACTTCTTTCTCTTAGTTTTGTTTCACCTTATTTCTGCTCCGGTTCCTTTTTTGTTCCTTGCATCCCTCCTCTTAACTCTTGCTCTTCCTCGACATTCAAGTAAAGGGACTGCAGTGTACAGAGCTGGCATCTGTACATGCTGGGATACGATTTTCATTTTCTGGGGATCTGGCAATGGCAAATATGCAGCTTCTTTCACCGCCATGTCTGCAGCGTAATTTTCAAGTGCTATTGAGTTGGTACTATTAATATGTGGAGCACACTTAACTTTATTCCTTCCTCTGTGGACAGGGTTAGTGCTTCGATTAGTCTGGATAGCAGTGTAGAGTGCTGGACAGGGGTCCCATCAGATCTCCTAAACCCTCTTCTCTGCAACTTTGACAAGCCTAAATGCACAGTGGAGGTTATATAGACAGAGTCAGAATAAATAGTGACCACCTTCCCTCACTCATTTCAGGTGCCTCTATACGTGCCACTAGTTCCGCCACTTGCATGGAGTAATGTGAAGGCAACCATTTCTTCAGTCTGACCACGCATTCCCATCCACATGGCCCACAGCAGTTGTACCCATATGCCTCTCACCCGTGGCCTGTTTGATTGTTTAGGACCCATCAACAAAACGTACCTCACCTTCCTCCAAAGCATCCTCCGTAACACACATCCTCTCTTAATCTTCGACCTCATATGTTGCACAATCATGGACAATGTTATCAGGTTTCACTAGCTCAGCTACACATGTTGCAGGATAGCCTTAGGTGACACTGTATGAGATGTATGGATTCATTTGAAAGAATAACCTCATACCCCAACATTAATTTGGTCATCAAAGTCGACATGGATTTTTCCAAGATCGCAAAGACAGAATGCTCCACGTACAATGCCACCGGGCAACCCATAGTAATGGTGGAAGACTTTTGAATTGACCTGACTGTAACCTACCTGATTTGACCTGTCAGCCTCATGCTGCATCACCTGCCTAATCTATGCAGCATAACCTACCTGACTTGACCTGGCAGCCTTGCGCTGCACCACCTGCCTACCCTATGCAATGTAACCTACTTGATTTGACATGGCAGCCTTGAGCTGCATCATCTGCCTACTCTATGCAATGTAACCTATCTGAGTTGGCCTGGCAGCCTCACGCTGCATCACCTACCTACACCATGCAATGTAACCTACCTGATTTGACCTGGCAGTCTTGCGCTGCATCACTTGCTTATTCTATGCAATATTTTTATTTTTTATTTTTATTTATTTATTTTTTTATTTATTGTGATTTTTTAGTTTGATTCACAAACTTTTCACAACAATAAGTTTCCTCTTCACAGTGCATAACTTTCAACACTCAAGATCGCATCTAAATAGTAAATTGTTCGACAAGTCAGCATTACATTTTTCCCACCAAGGATATGGAGCCACCACTCGTCCAGGTTCAAATTTTTAGGGGCGTATTTCTCTAAGTGGGTTGATATTTGAATCTTTAGTTTCTCACATTCAATTTACCAGATGTTTACTGGATTCTACTTCGGCCTTGCAGAAGCTACACAGATTGTCAGCTGTATGCTTGGCATGAATCATATATAACAGCTGTTTTGTTCTTAATGCGTTTAAACGCAATTTCATGAATCTGTCACGGTGGTATCTCGAAGGAAATTGTTTCAAGTACCGAGGGAGCAGATCACGGCCGTTTGCAACTGGACCCAAGTCTAGCACAGATTCTAAGGTGTTATTTCGTTCTAAATTCAGGATCCAATGCCATTGTTTTATTTATTTTTTTGCCGTTTGTGGACGATTTAAAAGCGTCTCCATTGTGATGTCTGCTTGGGTCAGTGTGTCGCTTAGTTTTGTTTCCCAGGCTTTTATCAGGGAACTTGTCTCATTTTTATCGCTGATCCCAAGAATTTCATATGCTGGTTCCGGTGTACTTACATTCATTTTTCTTAAAAGTGACATTGATTTCCATAGAACTGTACTTTGTATGTACTGTGCAATATAACCTGCCGAATATTAAGCATCATGCACTTTTTATAACTAGTGCCTAGATGCCTAAGGGCTTTGTGCACTGAAATAAATGCAAAAATAAATATCAACTTTCATATAATCGACGTGGTATGGACATGTCGCAAAAACATCTTCATGTGTTCCCAATTGTAGTTCTTTGACTGTTACTCCCATAAGACGGTGGTGAGTGGCCGGTGACTAGAGAAGAGGCATCCACCTGCTCCTCTGCAAAACCATCAGATCTGATGTATCCCTTGTTTTTTCCTCCTGGTGTTTGCTAATTAAAAAAGATAAGCAGGCTCATAAAAATTGGGTGCAAAATAACCATGCTCTAGTGTGGCAACATGCCGAACAAATGTTATCAATCTTGAAGAATAATGATCTGGGCTAGTTTTGGAATCTGATTAACAATCTCACCTGATCACAGCCTGAACATAGAGTCTCTTTCATGTCATTAATCCAATGGGTTACCATTTTGGTGAGTTATTTGATACTCAGATTAAAAATGTTGTAAATACACATTGTGTAATCTACACCCTTTATTGCGTTTGGTCAAAGGATATTGATAAAGATCAAATTCACAAAACAATACAGAAACTCAGTCCCTTGCAGGCTCTGGCCTCAACAAACTTTCTAATGTATAGTTTAAAGTTAAAGATGATCCTGACTCTTGGTCTAACATCTTGTATGTTCTTTTCAATAATATTGCATCAATCCGGGTCAAAAGCCTATTTTTTGATATTGTACGTTCTGATCCTTTAAACTTTCGTCCTATGGCCATTATGGACGCCAATAGTAAGATTATTGCCACCTTACTTCTGCAACTTCTGCAACATCTCGCAACTTGGCAAAACCAACAAATAGAGTCCCCCAATGGCAGATCAGCTTTCGGAAATACCATGGGACGACACTGAATGGGTTTATTTTGAAATCCATTATTGGCCAAGTGCAGCAGCACAAATACGAATAGGTCTACATGGCCACAATCGCTCTCTCTGCAGCATTTGATGCAGTCGATAGTGCTCTCCTGTGGGCTAAATTGCAGAAATGGGGAAATCCCGCAGGGACTTTTAAGACGCATAATCGGAGTACATGCTAACTCAAATGTGCAGGTGCTATTAAACAAAGATGGCGCACTGTCACGTAGTATCGTAACCTCATGTGGGGTTAGGCAGGGCTGTGTACTCACGCCCTGCCTATTCAATCTATATGTAAGTGACATAAGCGAGTACCTAAATTCTACAGCCCTCGTTTCTCCAAAAATGGACCACTTCAAAGCAATTTGGCTCAGATACGCAGACGACTTTTTAATTTTTTTTATTTAACCTGTATTGGGCTACAACACCTCCAGCCTGCATTCACCAAATTTACGTTGCTTCATAAATTGAAGATTAATAAGAAACATAAAATAATGCAATGTACAAGTAAATTAATAACTAAATTGTTTACTTGGCAAATTAATAGTGTCGCTGGAAAAAGTGAAGGGCTTTATTTACTTGGGCTTCCCCATTTTCGCCAAACAAAATAAAGGTCTTGTAAGAGAATGGATGTGTTCTAGGGGCTTGTACACAAGGAGTCAATTGGCTCGGGTTGACATTAGATGTGGCAAGTATTCAATCATCCCCTCTTTGAAGTTCTATGAGGGGAAAATAGTCCCCAAGATACTTTATGGTATCAAGCTGTTGTCTCCCTGGGTCCTTGATTTACTCCCTGATATTGAGGCCAAAATGTGGCAGAGGGTTCTTCAACTCTCGCATGGTACTCCTCTTTCTGCAATTCGATAAACACTTTGTCACTGAAATGTAAAGCACAATGGAAGTTTGTATCATTTTATTACAAACTACGATGTCCACCCAGCTTCCAATCCTTATACTTGGAATTTAATAGGGTCATAATCAAAATAAAAGTTGCCTCTGTATGTGAAATTGAAGATTTTTGTAATTATTTTCTTGCAAACTTGAGCCTACTTCCAGCTGATCTTATAGAGAATCCTTTGAGGGTAAAAGAAAAATGCATAGGTAAGATTGGGCCCTCATGATGGATAAGCTTCACTCGTATGACTCACTTAAAAATTTGAGATTTGATTTTAAATCTGTCAGTGTTGTTGTCCCATATCTGGCAGTGTACCCTCACAGATCGGTAAGGCGTCTTTTTGTTAGGTTAAAGTGGAACTAGATTTTAACTAAGGAGAGACTGGGCCTCATTACAAGAGTGGCGGTCTGGAAACAAGGGTGCCGGGAAACTTACCGGCACCCTTGTTTCCAGACTGCCACACTATTAGTCTGCCTGCCAGGGGCCCTGCACCCGACAGGTCTGACCATGCTGGGCGCATCAGCCCTAGAAGGCTGAATTGTCATGGAAGCACCAGCACCGTTAGCAACGGTGCCGGTGCTTCTGTCTCCCCATTCCCATAGAGCCCCATAGGACCTTAGAAATCCAGCGCCTGACTTCCCACACCACCGGGACTTGTAATGTCCCAGTGGCACCGGGAAGTCAGGCGTCGGATTCAGTGTTACAGGATTGGCAGCAAACCGTTGGTCGCACCGGCGTGTTACCACCAACCTCTTAATGAGGCCCACTGATTCGTTTTAATAAGATGTCTGTCAAACAGACTTTGTGTAGATTTTGTCGAGACGGTAAATACATTTTAGGACATTTATGCCAATGATAACTATGATGTCATGTGACACTTTTATGCAATTTTGCCAGGCAGGTCGAACTACCTTGTTGGTTATAGCAGTTACAGGTTTTTGTTAAATCAATGGACTAATTATTTTTTGATGATGAATTGTTTAAGTTTTGTCTTAAATACCACAAATTGTATTTTTTCAGTTTTAGTGAATCAGTGTTTCTAGCTCTATTGAATGTGTTATCTGTATTAGCCTGATTGAATTTGTTATTTGTATGTGAATAATTTCTTTTTATTTTTCTATTTGAAACTGTTTAATCTGTTCAAGGTTTTTTAAACCATTTAACAATAATACAAACATATCACTCAGTCCAATACCCCAGGTAGCAAACAAATATTGTCTGGTACCTTCCTAGTTTCTGTTCAGGCCTGCTCAGCCCCAGGAGATTGTTGCATAGCAACTATCATTGAGCTTGATATCGAAGGAGTGCTAGTGGCAGAAAACAGGATTGTGCTGATAGCAGTTGATTCAAATAAAGGATAGTGGTGTACAGTCTTGTGTTTTGACCTGACGATGCTAATGAAAACATTTTCAGATGAGGACTTCTTTGAAAATAGAGCAAAAAAAGGGGAATCATTTTGGAAGTGTGAGATGCATGTGAAATTAGGATACAATACAGACACGTCCCATGCCCCAAGTTACTGGTATGGAATTGTAAATGATTTCTATCTGGCGACACACACCTTGGTCTCGGCCTAGTATATAGCGCACAACAGAGATGCCTTTCTCCTTATTTTATGCAGATTCAATTTGAGATGGTATACAACTCGTATCACAACCCCTTTTTCAAATATCCCGGGTCACAATAGACCATGAACCAGGCTGGTTGGTGAAATGCAATATTTATTTATTTATTTATTTTTAAATTCAAAGGAAATCATACAATTTTTTATATGGGGCAGCAATCACCAATGGGGTGATAATTACAATGAAAATGAAAGCAATGCACTTGGTTAACCTTCCCCTAGAACATATATGTAGCATGGTTGAATAGGGGCACTTTTTGATTTAGAAAAGATAGCACCCAACTTACGATTTTCCCCTGAAATGTTCCCTTAACCCACAGTTAATCATATTCTGAGTGGATAGAAAGAAAAGTAGGTAATCAGGGATAAAAGGCAGAAGATAGAACAAAAATCCGACCTTCCCTCACAGAATAAGAGGCAAAAACTCTTAACCCACTTTAAACCCTTAGCAAAGGCCTATAATTACACTCAAACTTTACAAATAATGAATTAATGTGTGGTTAAATTATAATATACATATGTTTTATCACATAGCATGTATGTTATATCACTGGCAATCAAAAGGCAATGGATCAGCAAAAGGCAGACAATTAGAAAATGAGTGGAAAGTTTAGAGCATGCTGCAGCTAAATTACACTTGGAAAAACTTGGGGTAATTCATAGAATTCAGCGTACAAGTGGCGCACATGGCTGGCGCACAGTGTGCGCATGCAACTTTCTGCGCCAGCCGCGTGCGCTAAAATCCATTTCCACGTACAGCATATTCATGGATTTTAACATCCAAAACCAGCCGTGGCGCAGAGTAGCGCATCGACCCTGCAGCAGCGCCAGTTACGCCCCCAACCCCTCTCCGTGCGCCATGTACAGCGCACAAATCCCATACATGGCGAACAGGCTCACAACCTCTAAAACGCCTGTAAAACTCCCCGCGCACCCCTCCGAATACACGTACGTGTGTATAACTGGGGTTCGCGGGAAGTTTCACACGCGATTGGCCCTGCGTGGTACGTGTATTACTGGGGTTCGAGGGAAGTTTCACACGCGATTGGACCTGTGCGAGCGGGGTACGTGTATAACTGTGGTTCGTGGGAAGTTTCACACGCGATTGGCCCTGTGCGAACGGGGTACGTGTATTACTGGGGTTCGCGGGAAGTTTCACACGCGATTGGCCCTGTGCGAGCGGTGTACGTGTATTACTGGGGTCCACGGGAAGTTTCACATGCGATTGGCCCTGTGCGAGTGGGGTACGTGTATTACTGGGGTTTGCAGGAAGTTTCACACGCGATTTGCCGTGTGCGAGCGGGGTACGTGTATTACTGGGGTTTGCGGGAAGTGTCCCACGCAATTGGCCCTGTGCGAATGGGGGACGTGTATTTCTGGGGTGCGCGTGAAGTTTCACACGCGATTTTGCCGTCAGAGCAGGGTAGGTGTATTTCGGGGGTGCGCGTGAAGTTTCACACACGATTTCGCTGTCAGAGCGGGGTACGTGTATCCAGTGTGGTGCACGGGGAGTCCTACACGTAAATTGGCAGTGTAGGTCCTCCAAGGGGGCCACTCTACCCCCTCCACAGCCCCTGCAGGCAGCCCACACCACAGGGGACTATCCTGCACCCCATGTCATGTCCCGCAAGCAGCCCATCCACCATGGGCATGCCCCCCAGCCAAGCCACATGTCACCTTGCAATATGATCACCAACTCTTGTCCCCCAGCACCCCCACCCCCCAGCAGTGAGGGGCACCTGCAAGCAGGCCCCCACTCATGTCCCCCTGCACCCCAAGCCCCAGCAGTGAGGGGCACCTGCCAGCAGGCCCCCACTCATGTCCCCCAGCACCCCACCCCGCAGCAGTGAGGGGCACCTGCCAGCAGGCCCCCACTCATGTCCCCCAGCACCCGCACCCCCAGCAGTGAAGTGCACCTGCCAGCAGGCCCCCACTCATGTCCCCAGCACCCCCACCCCCCAGCAGTGAGGGGCACCTGCCAGCAGGCCCCCACTCATGTTCACCTGCACCCCCACTCCCCAGCAGTGAGGGGCACCTGCCAGCAGGCCCCCACTCATGATGGGCATAGGATATCTGTCCTTGATAGTAACTTGATTTAGACCCCTGTAATCGATACAAGGTCTCAACTCCTTGGAGTCTCTCTTGGGTATGAAAAATAAGGAAGCACCTGCCGGGGATCTTGATGGTCCGAACCAGTCCGTTGGCTAGGTTGTCATCCAAGTAACCCCGGAGAACTTCCTTTCGGACATAGAAAGGGGGTACATTCTCCCAAAGGGGACAAAGGCCTGAGGTATGAGGTCATTGTTACAGTCTTCCGGCCGATGAGGAGGGAGCACCAAAGGTTGTTGTTCTTTGAAGATGGCTGCAAATTCCTCAAAGTGCCTGGGTATACAATGAATGGAGCTATTTTCAGTGGCACATAGTGTCTTGACTTTCTCAAACACTGGTCCTGGCAAACATTTCTCTTGACAAAAAGTAGAATGAAACCTCAGTAGATTGTCTGTCCAGTTTATTGTTGGATTGTGCTTATGGAGCCAACCAATACCCAATATAACAGGAAAATGGGCTGCCCTGATGATATCGAACTTTAATACCTCAGAATGTTGTTGGATGGATACTCGCACTTCCTCCGTAGGGTGGGTGATGAGCCCGGAGCATAAAGGAGTGGCATCCACCCCTTCAACCTTCTGGTCTTCCTTTTTGGGAACTCAGACAAGACCCACCTTGTCTGCCCACAAGGTGTCTAGGAAGTTCCTGGCAGCTCCACAGTCGAGCAAGGCTTGTGTCTCCATCTCCTTTACTCTGAACTGGAGTTGGACGGTGATTACCATCAAACGATGGTCTTCGGAGGATTTTGCCGAGGTCACCGAGAGAGTTGTGTAGGAACTAACTGACCCCCCTCGATAGTCTGTCCTACCGACTACCGAGGGCGTTCGTTTCCCAGCCTCCTCAGGGGTACGTCGGGACAGTCTCTCAAGAGGTGTGTGGCCGAACCACAATAGAGGCACAGATTGCCCTCTCGTCTCCTCTTCTTCTCTTCTGCCGTCAAAGGAGCTCGGGTTGTACCAATCTGCATCGGTTCGTCTCTGGGTGGCGGGCGAGTAGCAGGTGAGGAGGTCGAAGGGTGAGGCTCAAGAAAGGATCCGGAAGGACGAGCCTTCTTCTTCTCATTCTTTCTTTCGGTCATGCGGAAATCGAGCCTGATTACCACCTCAATGAGATCGGAGAATGGATCAGGGCGGGGAATCTTGGCTAGTTCGTCCTTTAAGTCCTCCCGCAACCCTCTCCGAAATATGGTATACTGTGCTTCTTCCTGCCAACCTGCCTCAGCTGCTATTCTTTTGAAAGAGGACAGGTAAGAAAGCAGGTCTGAATTGCCTTGACGCACGTCAAGGAGGTCCTCACTTGCTACGAAGGCAGTTTCTGTATGGAGGAAAGTCTGTTTGAGGAGATCCTTGAAGGCTGTATAATCCTGTAACACCGGGTCGGATTGAGATACTAAGGGAGTTGCCCATGCTAGGGCATTACCCGTCATGTGGGTAATCATGAACCCTACCTTAGTATGGTCGGTAGAAACGGTGCCTCTTCGGAAAGCAAAATGAATATTGCAGGCATCCAGGAATTCCTTTACTTTCCTTTCGGTGCCATCGAATTTGCCTGATACCAAAGATAGTGGGGGAGATCAGCTGTGAGCTGTTCTCAAGCGGCAACCCTTTGTTGAAGGGCGGCATTATCTGTCTTCAGAGTCTGTACCTCCAGACTCAGATTCTGTACCGCTGTGACGAGTTCCTGGAGTTGTTGTGGGGTTGCCATATCGGTATCCTGGCGTTGCAAGCTATCAGCGTTGACTGGCTGACTCACTACCTTATCAGGCTGATCAGTAATGTCCTCCTCTTCTGTAGAACTCAGCTCGTCTCCCGGTTCCCTTTCCTCCTCACCTGAAGTCGAAGAGTAGCTCAGTTTCTTTCTCCTGGCATGCAGAGCGGGAGATCTTTTCTTCTTCAAGAGGTAAGGTCGGCCTCGAAAAGGAAGCCACCGCGGCTCCTCACTGGAGGCACGGTGACCCCCCTCCGCGACGGACTAACAACGGAGTGAGGGGAAAAGCCAACGGTGTAAAAACCCCTCCGGAGTACTGAAGCATGCTGAACCGGGACCAGAAAACGCACACTGCGGATCCAATTTGATCCAATTTGAGGTGAGTACGAAGAAGAGCAAGATCCGTAGACAGAGATGTGAGCAATGGCAAAAATCAGCAAGGGAGGGGGAATATGACCACACAAGAAAATGGAAGGAATACCGGAGCAGTCCAGGAACCACGGAGGGTAAACGGAGAACAGGGAAGAGAGAGGCTGAATCCAGGGAGAGAGAGAGAGAGAGAGAGAGAGAGAGACACCGGACACAGGGGAAAAGTAAGAAATCGGGCGAGCACCGCCAAGGAGAAAACATACAGGGAGCGAGAGCAATAGAGGGAAATCCGATGTTGCAACGCGCCGAGCCGCCTAGTGTGGAAAGGTAAATACACTTAGGCGGCGGCCATGTTGGGAAAGACTAGAACGGTAGCGTCGTCAAGGAGGAAACGTGACGGCACAGATTAATGGCTGCCAAGTTTCCACCTCTTCCACAGCCGCCAGCGACCCGCGGTCGTGACACCAACACACTTACATACATGTGTGCATGTCCACCAACTGTCAGAGTGATGAGATCGCCATCCATGTCACATCTGGCATTCAGCCTTCTACATGTCAGTGCCAAATGCATCCATGTTGCATCACAGTTGCACACTTGTCAAATACACACACATGCACATGTACACAGTGCAGATACATGCAGCTGGAACCAACATCCATGTGTGACACCACAACCATGCCAACGTACATACACAGTAATTCAAACATGTGTGCTCCCACATCTGCATTTGGCCGGCATGCTTACCCACACATACACCATCCATGTGTCTCACACATGAGAGGACTTGCATGTGTCAGCCTCACGCCCCTGTACATACACATCCATAAATGGCCCTACAAAAACACATGTGCAACCTGCACACTACTGGCACACCACGACACGCACAGCGTCCAATCATTATGCATGTACACTTACCGCTCGACTCCAGACGGGTCTGCCTCTCAAGGACCTGGACGTGGAGCGCTGGGCATATGCGTTCCAGGACCCTCATTTGGTAGTCGGACAGGTAGCCCTGGCGCCCCTTGGCATCCGCTGCCTTCAAGAGGTGCCGGGCCTTGTCGAGGGTCCTGGACCTGAAGTCCTCCCAGCGCTTCTTGACATGTTTGATGTCGCAAACTGCCACCCCCTCCTCGTTGATGGCAGTCACGATGTCCATCCAGATCCTGGTCTGTCCTTCATAGTCGGCGTGAGAACTTCCAAAGAGGGCATCATACTGCCCCAGGACTTGCTCCACCAGGACACCAACTTCCCTGGCACTGAAGCTGGTGGCCCTCTGCCTCACTGGCTGGGGGTTGCCAGTGGTGCCAGAGGGTGGTGTGCCTGACATGGCAACCCCAGAGGCAGGTGTGGGTGGGCAACTGGGTCCTGGGGCTGGGCTGTGGAGCAATGGTATCCCAGTCGGGAGTCTTCAGTTCCAGCAGCTGTGGTCACAACAACTGCACCCCTGCAGATGGATGATGTGCAGGCAGCAAATAGCAGGGCATGTGGGCAGCAGGCAGGCAGGCAGCAGCAGGTGGCAGGTGGGAGCGTGCTCGGGGCTTTGGGGGGCAGTAATTCGGCCTTCTGGGCAGGAGCGTGGTCTTCTGTGTGTTTTTTTGCTTGGCCAGCTCGATACGGAGTGATATGGCACGTGAAAATCTTGCACGTCAGCGTGTAATTCGAGGAAAGGCCCTTAGCGCGTAAGCGCGTCAGCACACATATGCGGTTTCATTGGACCAAAGGCCCTTAGCGCGTAAGCGCGTATGTGACGTGATGCACATGGGTGTTTCCCTCGTGATGTGGGCATAGTGGCTCATGGCGCGTGAAAAAACTGCACGTCCGCGTGTGAATGCGTGTAATCTGAGGAAAGGGCCTACGAGTCTGTGACGTGACGCGCGCGGGTGTTTCCATCAACACGGGTGCATGTTCATCGTACACGTCCAAAAACTGCACGTCCGAGTGTCAGCTCGTGTAATTGGAGGAAAGGGCCTTAGCACGTACACGCGTAAGTGACGTACGTGTGGGCCACTTTAAAAGGTACATGTAGGACCCCGTTTCCTTGTACGTGCTTTTCGTGGAGAGCAAGTGGGTGAATTCTGTACTTCTTGTCGGTTCACACGCGATTACTTCACAGCGTTTCAAGTTCGTACTCCCTGTTACCTCTGACAGAGTTAATTTTTTTGTTGGGCCTGTTTCCTCAAACAGCATTCACTTCTTCTTTTGTCCTGTCTCCTCAGACAGCGTACAATTCTTCATTTGGCGGGGGTGAAGCCAACGCGCACACGTGTGTTTTTTTAACTTTCTTTTTCCAGGCAGACGGTGAGTCGCGAACGCATTTACCAACTGTGCTCGCCCTGTGTGTCGCTTACCCCTTCAGAGGTCATTGTAGGCTGCGTGTAACATGCATACGCTTATTTTTGTGTTCCTGGGTGCCCCCGCATAGTGCGGGTTCATTTTTCCACGCACGTGGTCTACGAGGGGTTGCATGCACGTTATTCTTTTGTTTTCGGGGTGCCTGTGCATTGCGTGACCCCTCATCTTCCCCCAGGGGTCACACACAGCCTTGCTAGAGTACTAGGGTATGAATTCCATCTAGTATCCTACCCCTTTCACCCCCAATTGCCCAGGACAATCATTTACTGCTACTCTCATATGCACAACAACATCAGTGCTATGGTTGGGAGGCGACCAAGCGGTAAGGGAGGCAAAGGTGGCCACCTCCAAAAGGTGGGCGTGGTGGGCGCGGCAGGGGACGTGGCCAGGATTTGCAGGGTGCCCCTAGAACCCCATGTGTGGAGGACCAATCAGGGACACCCATGTCCCCCCCATGGTTGTCGGACATCTAGCTGACACCATCCCAGCTCAGCCCTTGTTGGACCAGGCCATTGTGGCACCTGACCCGGCACAGGATGACTCTCACGCTGACTTCCAGGTCAGCAAGTCTAAGCCACGTGTGGTGGTGCAAATTGGTGTCACCAGGCCACGTGGATCTGGGGCAGCAAAGTCATCTGCTGCCCCAAGTAGGCAGGGTGGGGAGGCTGCAGGGCCAGCTGCAGCTCTATCCACCCCAGCTCTGCGTCTCCCAGCCGGGACAGTGTCGGTCCAGGTCCATCAAACCGACATTGCCCCTGCCAACATCACACTTCACCCAATGCCTGCACCAAGACCTATGGTCATTGTGCCTTTGCACACTCCTAATACCCATTCCACCGGCGCTTCTGCCCCTACTGACCAGAGTAGCATAAGCCACTCAGGCTCCGCTCCACCTTTGAAAAAGAGGAAGAAGGGTGCTCTGGCACTACAGGCTGAAACCCCAGACACAGCTACACACTCCAGCACGTCAAGGAAGCCTAGCTTTAATGATGCCGAACTTGATGCACTTGTGACCTATGTGTTGGCACATAGCCGCGAAATGGTGGGTGGTGACTGCAGGGTGCAAGACCACACCAGGTCAACGTTGGGCACACTGGCAGACCATCACGGACCGCATAAGTTCCCTTGGATTTGTGAGGCGCACAGCTGATGATTGCTACCAGCGGTGGAATGACCTGAAACGCAGAGCAAAGAATAAACTGGCCTCAAATCATGCCGCTACTCTAGTGACTGGCAGTGGGCCTCCACCAGAGGACGTCAAACTCACTGAACATGAGTCTGTTGCTGGGACCTTCGTCACAGAGGAACAGATCCAAAGCGTGGGAGACCTTCCTGATTACAACGCATTGTCCGGTGAGTGCCCATGCATGTGTGTGTAATCCATGTGTATGTTGTTTGGGTGACGGGTTCTGATTCAGTGCCAGGTGAGGGTGTGTACTCCTGAGTGCTATGGGTCACCCATGTGCTTCCTCAATATATTCACGTGCCTTTGATTTGGGTATGACAGTATCCCTGCTGCCCACAGTAGCCAATTAGCCCCACATTACTGCTGTTGCCCTTGTACTATCATCTTGCAACAACATTGTTCTGATTTTTTCTGTGTTCATTCAGGCTGATTGTTTAGATCATCCCATTTTTCATATGCTTTTTTCATCCCTAATGCCACATATGTGACATGCTTCTGTCATTGTTTACACCCTACATCGTGCCACTTTAATTACCTGGTTATGTGAATGATTAGACCATTCAGGGCGAGGGAGTATTGGCCTGCTGAAACTTATTTTTAGGGCCTGTTTGCATGTGGAACATGATAGTTGTTTTCTGTCATGTTGAAGTGACCAACCATTGATGCCTACACCATCTGCCTACAATCACTGTCTTATTGTACACTGGATGTGTTGCAGTGTGTGGCACATGCATATTTTGCAAGGCTATTCTGCATTAATCTTCTCATCATGTCCATGTGACATGGATGTGTGATAGTACTCATTCACTGACATATCACTGTAGTTGTCTAATTTACCATGGCTATGCTACATGACATCTGTGTGCTGGCATGTGTCATGTATGTGTATTGGACATGCCACTCACAGGCTGATGTGTGATGCCAGTGCTACACAACATGCTGCAAATGTGTTGCTTTTCCATCTTGGTGTCCTCATTGTCTGCCTTTTTGACTCCTCTTCAAACTCATTGACAGTGCATGCATGCCAGGGTTATAGTCATGTGGGTCATGTGTAAACCATGTACAGGATCTCTGTCTTGTCAGGCCTATGTGCGTGCTATGGTGCTCATGCCTGTTTCCATTTCTTGTATTTCACGTTTTTGCAGGTGACGATGCACTTGTTGCTGGTGAGGTTCAGGAGATGGTGCAGACCCAGGAGGATTTTCAGCCATGACCAAGCACCAGTGAGGACATGGTGTGGTGGTGGGTCAAAACACTTTGATACTGCAGACCATACTGTCGAGGGGTGTCTCTGGGTGCAGCTCCCCAGACCTCTATTCAGGTGCTGAGTCGGATGATGAGACCTATGTGCTGTCGCAGGTCAGTGCTTCGGGCAGGGATTCTGATCTGTCCAACCCACCTGCACAAGGGGTAGAACCCTCTAAGGGGAGGTCAGTGTTGGTAGGTACGCCTTTGGCAGTTACGGATGCAGGGTCACACTCCACAGCATCTGATCCTGTTCCTGGGCCAGCAGATCAGAGGGGGAATGCAGTCCTGCAGCCTCAGGCAGTGCCAGCACAGCAAGGTGCAGATCGCCTTGCCCCGAACAGGTGTGGTGCTCGCCGACGTGGTGGCCGTGCACCACCAGGCAATACTGTATGGAAAAACTCCATGTACGGTATGGCAACCCAACAGGCAGCATCAGTAGAAATGATGGCTCAGGCAATGGAGAGGGTGGCCACTTCCATTATCCCCCCTGAAAGGCAGATGGAGCAACAACAGCAGGCAACAGACTCAATTTGTCAATCACACAGGGAAGACATGTTGGCGTTCAACAGGGACAGACGGGCGGCACTGGAGACTCTGCGCAAATCCATATCAATAGAGTCACAGGGCCACAGGGAAGCCATGAGGGTAGAAGACCCTCATGGCTTCTACCCTCATGGCTTCCCTCAGCTGCAGCTCACATGTTCGCTCGCAGCTGAGCTGCAGGCAACACATGAGGAGATCTGGGCATCACGCGAGTTCATGCGTGCAGAAGTGCAGGCAACCCGTGAGGTGCTGCATGGGGATCTCAGCACTTTAATCCTCCAGAATCAGACCTTCCAGACCTGCATGCTTGCTGCCATGGAGGACCATACCAGGGCTTTGCGTGGGCTGCCTCCCATAGTGCCACCACCTCCTGATGCAGCAGCAGAGGGTGAAGAGAGCGACAGCAGTTCTCCCACAATGGCATAGCCGTACAGGCCATGAGCACATGGAGGTATTTTTTTTTTCGCAACATCCACGCAGGTGGGTGTTGGTGTGCACCCTGTCCTCGAACCTCCTGGGTGGCCTACCGCCTGGCCCCCACATCGCCATTTTTGATTTTTATTATTATTATTTTTTTACAGTGTATTGCCTTGTGTGGCTCCCGTGGACATCCACTGTATTCTGGCTGGGCACATGCAGGCTTGTCCTGAGTTTGCGTTAGATGCTTGGGTCCGTAACACACACACCCCTCCTGCTTCCCGTTTCCATGGGCTTGCAAAGGGTGTGACCAAGTGACAGTGACTTACACAGTGACATTGGGATCACATGAGCTGTGTGGGCAGTCTGTAGTCAATACTGTGTGTACATCCCTAGTGGGTATTGATATGTGCTTGTGCATCCATGTCTTCATCCTAATTTGCAGGTTCCTTCCTCATGTCTTCACAAGGCTGTCTCCTTTGCAGATGGAGTTCATGTTGTATGCAGTACACTGACACATTTGCGTGGCAGCAACACTCTACAGTTGGAAGGGGTCGATGTGCTGGCTTATTCAGGTTGTAAGACTACCACTACTTTGACTTAGTACTGTCATGTTTTTGCAATGTTTCATGGTGTGTTGCTGTATTGTGTTGGTGGTAAGTATTTGTTCATGTGTGCTGTTTGTTATTGATTACTGGGAGCATATTGTCTGTGGGCAGTTTCCATTTGGGACAGTGCACTTTGTGACACTTGTGGCAGGTCTTGTGAATTGCTTTGTTTGCTTTCACATTGCATGACATACCATGGTGTGTTGGGTGGCGGAGCTGGGGAGGGGTTGGGTGACATGGCGCTGTTTTCATGTTGTATTTTGCAAGGTGGTAATCAATTTAGCAGCATAGATGTATGTCTTATAATGACACAGCATTGGTGGTGTTTCGGTAGGTAGGGATGCACACAATGTAACACTTCCAGGTGACCAATCCCAGGCTGGTATGGTTGTGACAGTTGACTGTCCCTTATGTCATCATCATTGATTGTCAGCTGGTATGTGTCAGGGCTGTGTGCACTCCACAGGGGTGTGATTTTAGGTGAAGTAATTAGCTACCAGCTGCGTACGGGCTGCCTCACCACGTGCCCTTTCCCCTCCCATGCCGAGCGGCCGTGCATGTGGTTGGGGATGTGGGGGCACCACCATGTCCACCGGCAGGCCCCGGCGTGTTGCAACGTTGTGCAGGACACATGCTGCCACTATGATCCTGCACACTACTGGGGGAGCGTATAGCAGCTGCCCACCAGAGTGGTCATGGGAGTGAAAGTGTGACTTGAGCACTCCGAATGTGCGCTCCACTATGCCCCGGGTTGCAATATGGGCTGTGTTGTATCTTACCTCGGGTGGTGTGGTGGGGTTCCGAATTGGCGTCATCATGTGGGTGCTCAGATGGTAGGCACTGTCCCCTGGGGAGGTGGTGATGGGTATCATTAGTGGGTTTGTGACATCACTCAGTATCTGACATGCATGCATGTGCAGTGGCATTTATACTCACCAAGCAGCCGTGTATCGCCATGCCACCCAGCTTCTAGGTCCCGGTTCAGGGTTGACATTCTGTAAATGAAACTGTCATGGTTGGACCCTGGATAGTTGGCATATACTGAGGTGATGATTCCCTTGGAATCACATACTACCTGCACGTTGATGGAATGCCAGTGCTTCCGGTTTCTATAGATGTGCTCCATTGCCCTGGGGGGACGTAGAGCCACATGGGTGCAATCAATGGCACCTAGCACTTTGGGGAATTGTGCCACCCTGTAGAAATCCTGGACGACAGCCTGCCTTTCTGCAGGTGTTCTGGGCAGGTATATGTGCCTGCGGACTGATGGGCGTGCAGTCATGATGGCCAACACCTGGTGTAGGCAGCATGACTGCGTGGCCTGTGACACCCCCGCCCCCCACTATAGCATTTGTCCTTTGAAATGATCCAGTGGCCAAGAAGTGCCGTACATTAAGCACCTTTTCAAGGGGGCTCTGTGCTTGTGAGCACAGGGTTGGTGATGTGAGGTCATCCTCCCACTCACTCACCAGGTCGAGTATTATGTGAGGTGGAAGTCTGTACCTCCCATACACCTGGTCATCAGGCATCCCAAAAGGCTAGTTCTGGGTGTAAAAATTCTGGGCCTGACTATCCTCCTCCTCCTCCTGCGGTATCCCACGTCCACTGCTGCAAGGAACGGTATATTCATCTTAGTGTCTGAGCTTGTTTGTTGTTTGCGTGGTCTTTTATGCTGCGCAGGTCCACGTACGCCTGCTTCGTGCTGACGTACGTGTTTCCGGATTAGCGCGTGTTTTTTTGCGCACGCATTAGCCCCGTTCGATTCCATGAATACGTGTTGCAGGCGCGCGTGTGGGCGTTCCGCGCATTTGCCTCCTGTACTTCCCCCGTGACGCCCACATTTTCACGCGTTGTTCCCCATTCCGCGTGTTATGCCCCGTTTTACGCCTACTTTTGTTGTGTGCGCTACGCTATGTGCGCTTTCGCTGTGCGCATAGCACACGCTGTTTGTAGACGTGTGCGCCACGCAGGATTTTGGCGCACATCCATGGATTTACACGCACATGGACTTCCATGAATCGCTGTGTGTGGGTTTCGCTGCGATTTTCGCTTTTGCGCTGCAATTCGCACGCTTTCGCATGCTTGCGCGGAAATTTGCAGCGCACATTAATTCCATGAATCGGCCTGAGAATACCCAAATTAAAAAACCCAAACAGTTTTTAATTAAAACTTGTGAAATACTCTGATTTGGAGTGTGCTTTGTGGTCTGGGGATAGGTATATATCACAGTGACAATATAGAGGTGAAAATAGGTCTCTAGCTGTGAAACTGGATGAGATATGCAAGATTTAAAAATGGTTGATTTGAGTAAAATGAAGCTGTGAAATAGGAAAGGAAATCAGTTGTGACAAGAACGGTTTTACTTTAAACTAGAGTATTTAGACTAGACCATCAAAGATGGACACAGTAAGATACAAGGTTGATTCGCAAGTTCAACCCTGTCACCCCAGCGCCTAACCCTGGCGGAAACCAGTCCGATCACTTGAAATATGACTAATGGTTTAGGATTACACAAGACAAAATTGAAAAGAGATGGCGCTAGCACTTAAAAGTTAAGGACAGGATACAAGGATAATTGTAACAGTTTCAACATGTTACCAGAGTAAAATAGGATTGCTTAGGTAGTGGGATAGAGACAAAGGCTAGACAATGTAGGCTATGTATTACTATGGGGTAGGGATTATACTCACAGTCCACTTTTGAGTTTTTGGATTTTTGCACAGCCAACAGGGACTGGTCACCACACGGCTTGCGTGCATGGCAAAAGACAGCTGGGCAAAAGACAGCTGTCCAAGGTCTGGTCACCGGGTAGCGAACAGCTGGGGAATTTGGGTCACTGGATGGCACAGGTACCGCTGGATGCAGTTAGTGGGCAAGCAGTTAGTGGGCAAACGGTTAGTGGGCAGCCAGCCAGGCTGGTTCAGGATGCTTCCCAAAAGAATACCACAGCTTTCCCCTTTGGTTATTTGGGATTTTAGTGGGATTTCAGAATTGAGGCCCTACTGGAAGGATCAGCAATGCTTAGGCCTTGTAGTTGGGATCAACAAGATGGATGGAGCAGACCAGGAACGCAGTAGAGGAACTTCAGGAAGAGTGTGGTCTGGAGTCTTGTCAGTGACTCTTATTTATAATGCATAGACAGATCATCAAGGTATTTGGCTGGGTAGGCTCAACTATGCCCACCTCTAATTGACTGGATTTGTCTGGGGTGCTAGTCCCTGCCTCACACTCAACTGGTTGGATTTCAAGGCAGAATGTCAGATTTATAATGTGAGTTTTACAATGTTCAAAAACCTCCCACAGCTACTTTAGTTAAAATCTGATTTTCCCCACAAATGGTACATTTATACAGTTGAAGTCTCTTAGCAACTTACCTACACAGGTTACATATTTTATGCAGACCATTCCACTCCAACTCTGAACTCTGTGAGACATTGTTTCGCCCATCTAATACTTTTTGGTAATTTTGAGTTTGAACGATTCGTCCTAAAATTCTGTAACTTTATACACGTGTGTCGATTAACATAAGGGATGTAAGTATTAAAATGTGCAATGGCATCATAGATACTTTCCTTATAATCCCCAATTATTTGCCATTTCCGTCCCCAAGGTGTCAGTGAATTGTATAAAGTCTCAGATTATAAACCACAAAAATCACCTTTAAACTGCAAGATTTTCACATTTTTACAAAGTCCTGCTGCTGAGATAAAAGCTTTTACATTTTTATTAGTAAATAGTCTTTGGAGGCAAATGTTCAATCTCTTCCCCATGTGTGGGCACGCCTTTTCAAGGCTATGCCCCTTCAGGGGCAGGGTCCTCATGGAGATTCCCTTGAAGCTTCCTGTAGAAATCACAAGGAAGTGTGACTTTCTTTTCACATGTCCTTGTCCTCGAAGTTCCATTGTCGGAATGGTTTAGGCCAGACCAGATTTTGTCCAACCTAGTAATTATCATGGAGGTGTTAGTATCTACTGAGAGACCCTTTTGTTTCAGTCATCCTCTCAGCAGAAACCTGAAAGTTTATGGTGGTTCCCTTTCTTTGGGGGAAGCCTTAGCTCTGCCAACTGGAATAACCTGTTTTTGGGAGCTTACAAAATCCGGCCAGGGCAGTTTAAAACCTTTATTTTCTTTTATTTGGTTCTGAATAAAAACAAAAAAAACCTGTTGAATAAACAGCTCATATGTGTTTCTCAGCAGCCAACCCCTTCACATTGCTAGGCACAGACAAGCTTTCCTTCAACATTTTACTTTTTTAAAACAGGCATTTTCTTTCTTTAGTTTGCACAAGCCCATGAGGTGAAAGCTGGCATTTCTTTTTAAATTTGGTTTTGCAAACACCTTTCCAATATGGTTCTGTAGCCATAGCTAGCTTGTTTTACACAACAGTCTGAACAAGGCAAAGGTCTCCATGAAATTGACATGTGCACAGAAATCTATGATTTTTTATTCAAGGAGTGAGTTTGACGCTTGGTAGCAAAAGTTAAGTGCTTTTCTGTGCTACTGAAATAAAGCTTTTGTAGATTTTCTCCGATTTGGTTTGACAGGGCCTGTCATTCAGAAGTCATGCTTGTCTGCTGGAGTGCAATGTGAATGTGGATAAGCATAGCAGGGTCTTATTAATAACATGTTGTGATACGGAATCAGAGAAAAAGAGCATCAGAACGGCATCATTTTTAAATGTGAATAATTCCCTTTTTCAATGGACTGCCAGCAAAGCAGTGCTGCTGTTTCACTCTATTTCGTTTGTACATGTAAGAACACACTGGTCGGCTTCCTCAGTGTGCCCCCTTCTTCCATCCTGCCCAATGTGTGCTTGGCAAGATGGTGCAGCCACCTTTTTGTCACTGCAAAATGCAGTTTTGATTCCATGCTACACACAGGAGCCAGCACAGCCATTTTGCTGTTTCTGCTAAAATGCAGCTTTGTTATGGATGAGAGGAATTCTGTTCAGTGCGTCAATGTAGCCCACAGATTGTTCCTTCTTTCACTTCTGCAGATTTGTCTGAAGTACCTGATAGGTCGTGGACGAGAAATCTGCATGATGTGGGCCTTTTAAGAAGTGTTGCGCCGATACGTATCACTCTGAAACCTGGTGCTGTGCTGCCTTGAGTGTAACAATATCCTTTATGGAAAGCAGCAGAGGAGGGAATCTATCACACTTTAATGGCTGCATCATGATATAATAGTACTGACTAATTTTCCCTGTAATACAGCAATTTATCTGGTGAAGAAAGCGAAGGGGGAGAGTAGGAGAATGGTTCAGGATTTCTGCCCCTCAATGACATTGTACAGGCAGAATTTCTAGTGGTCCCAAACCCTGAAACCACACTATAAAAATATACCTGTTCGTGCTATTCACTTTACTGTAGCGGAGTTGAAGAATACCTTCTTCTCAGTGCCCCTGCATCCTGATTCACAGTATCTTACTACATTTACATTTGCCGGGGACTGATTTTAACACACTAGACTTCCTTGTGATTACTGTGAGTCCCTGAGTATTTTCAATAAAGTGCTACATGGAGATTTCTGCAATATTGTTGTTCCCAGTACTTTAATTCAATAGGTGGATGATTTTTTGGTATGCAGCACTAAATAACAGCAATGTAGGGGGGATTCTTTTACCCTGTTGTGATTGTTTGCTGACAAGGGGTATAAGGTGGATAGAGCAAAATTGCAACATTCAGCAATAAGTGTTGTATTTGTGATAATTGATTTCAGTGAACAGTGAGAAAGTAACCCCAGAGCGCGCAGCAGCCGTACACGCCACCCCTCAACCAGTGACGGTTAACGATATGCAAACATTTCTGGACTTATGTAAATACATCTGATTATGGATATTTGAATATACATTATAGATTAAACCACTGCTCCAGGCACTTAAGGAAGCACAATGAACCAGGAATACTATTATTTGGACTGTTGAGTTGGTAACGAAAATGAAATTTCAGGAATTAAAAGATGTCCTTTCTACTGACCCTGTATTGGCCACACCTGATTACACTAAATAATTTTACTGATGTTTGCATTCTGATGGACCGATGATGACTGGCGTATTGATACAGAACAGCACAAACCTTTGGCCTGTAATAGTGGCATGTTAGATTCTGTAATACAGGGACAATTTATGTGCGAACATTCATTGGCTGCTGCTGCCTTCGTCATTGAGAAGTCTCTGACCATTGTCATGGGCTGTTCATTAACATTCTATGTGTAACATGCTGTTTTTGCAATATTAGAGAGGTCCAAATCTACCTTGACTACACACAGGGCTTATGAATATGTCTGCTGTAAGACAGTGAATCCAGTGACCTTTTTGACTGAGCCCATTACTGACGATGATGAGGTGCATGACTGTACTACCTATGAGGGCCCTGAGGATGGTATCCCTAAGGTATGTGATTATGCCCTGGATGACAGAGAAGAACATGTTGTTGATGGTTCATCCACTAATGATCAAGAGACTGGGATGTATTGACCCACTTTTGCTCTACCATGCGGCATCCCTGTGTTCTGATGGTGCCAGAAATATCAAAATGGCCGCAAAACCCTCATGCGTGCCAAAACCTATGGAAATCGCGCTGTGCGTCACAAAAAGACGGCTGCTCAAGCTGCCATGCATGTGTCATTGGTGGAACAGAGAGCACACTCCTGAAACATGTCACTGGGCCGCCCAACAAGTAAAAATGGAGCACAGAGGGAAAAGTAGTGCTTTGCTGAAAGCAATCCAAAATCTTGCTTTGAAATCCTTTTTATTGGTTGCTGAAACTGCAGAATGCAGGTATAAAACACCCTCAAACATCCAATATTCTTGCTGGGTGTCACAATTCACTGAGTTCAAGAAATCATTGTGAAATTGCAATATCCTGAAAAGCTGAATTTGTCATCAAAACATCCACAGCAAATGTTGCCTGCCTGTGGGATCTGTCAAAATCTGGGCGCAGTACCCTCGGCCGCCTGAATGACTGCTGTCAGAAGCCTGCATTAAACCTGTAAACTTATACAACTGAAATCTAATGTCTGAAATCTAAGAGACCTGTTATTGAGAGTAACCTAGGTTGTGCCAGTTTAATCCCATTGTTTAGAATCTGGAATAAGTGTTCTAGCTGCTTGTTTTGAAATTAAAAGTTTGTTTAAAACAAGAAAAAAATGCAACAGAAATAACTTTTGGATTTAAGCTGACTCAAAGCCACCAAACCAGTATAATAGCTTCCCCCACAGATGCCAGGCCTCTCTCTCCTCCAGGAAATCACACCTATGTGATGATTATGGGGTGGGGGAAGAATTTGGTCTGCCAGTGGAAGAAGACAATGGACTTCCTCCAGTCAAAGGAAGGCTAAGTGTGAAGGGTCATAAAATGGCCTGGGCCCAGGAGGAAATGGGAGGAGACTGCTTCTGAGCTGCAGGGAGAAGAAGGAGGTGGAGAAAAACAGCCATTTGTTGCTGGACATTCATAAAGAACATCTTGTTTAAATACATATAACTTACTATGTAAGATTGTGAAAATTGTAGAAATAACAGCATTGTGAATGTGATCTGACTGCACATTCTAAAAGGCGCCAGAACTCTGTGACATGTTCTAGGGAGAAATAGTGGAAAAAGTGATAATACGCCAAATGTATTTTTAATAGAAGCATGAAACTTCACACCCTTATGCCCATATTCAATGCGCACATTTGTGGAAATTTGCTCTGAAACTGGACATTGTGTTCCGAACAAAAAGGGTAAAATTCTGTCAAAAGCAGACACAAGATCTTACAGCGACGGAGTTTGGAGGAGTATCTGCTACACAAAATCTGTAATCTATATATGTTATTGTTATAGAGGTTGCACACTTGTAAATATGTATTGTACCAAAAGTAGATATTGTGATCAAGAGGCGAGGGGTGGACTCTAGGCCTCGTAAAACCACATCATCATGATGACACACTGTTTTTCTCCTCCTATCAAGGGAGAGAGGAGACCTGACCAATCCCTAGCAAGAGGGGAGCGCTTAGGATAATCCAGCACACACACCCCTTTATCATAAGCATAAATAGAGACAGCTCAGACTGAAAAAAGACACACAGATTCACCCTCTAACTGATTGCTGGCGGAGCACTCTGGTGCAGAACCTTCCATCTTCCTTGCTCCAGACACCAGAAACTTGGAAAGCAGAAAGACCCATCATATAGCTGAACCATTTTCAGATGGGCCTTATAAGAACCAGAACCCACCCCAGAAACCTAAGGGGAACCAAAGAAATAGCCGCGCTGTGCTGTACTGCTTCCTGCTAAAAGAATTATTACCAGAACCAAAAGATCCAATCCAGTTGTGTTGTGCATTGACCAGAGCATTGCAGATTAGATCCTGTCCAGTTGTGCCGTGGGGTGTCCAGAGAGCCTTGACGCTGCCAGTCTGTCCCAGAACCAGAATCCCTGACACAAATCCCTGATGGTTCCGTTTGAAACCCATATAGTGAGTATCTATAGTTAGAACTGTGTGACTAGCCTATGTTACCTTGCTTAGTCAATCCCAATCTTAAATCCATACTCTCTTGTATTCAGAACCGGTAGTGTTAGGAGTATTTTGAATTGTCAGAACTTGTCTTGCACTAAGTTTCTATCATTTGTTTTCTAAAATCGTAAATCATTAGTATTGTGAGCAAATAAATTGAATTCCAGAAAGAAAGTGAGTATCCACCACGTGAAGGGTCCCTGGCCAGGACTGTGGAGATTCATGTGTGGCATCTTTTTTTCTATAGTCATAATCTAGTATAAGAAATCCTTTTTGTCTTTTAAAAGTGCATTCCTCTTTTCCCATTCTTGCGCCTATCTGAAAAAAATCACCTCCACTAAAAACGTCCATAACTTCTTAATTTCAACTTCTGCTTGTAACATCCTCAGCTTTCCACAGAACCTAAAACTGCACCCCAAATCCATACGGTTCTTCCGTAATCGCGATTACCGCACACAGAAAGGTTTGCCGCAAATTTAGTTTTAGGGAAATTCTGACACGTGTAAAACAGCTTTTGATTATTGCTTCCGATCTCAATTTTAAGACCTCACATTGTTTCTTAGTATCAAATCATTGCTAGTGCTTGTCTGTAACTATCTAAAATGGCTCCCATTAGAATTTAAACAATTTCAGCAATTTAGCCCATATTTAGTGTTTTTGCACATGCCATTCTCAGATAACTTTAAAAACCATTTTGACAGCTTGCCAATCAATTCCGTTTTTCGCTTGTGTTGCTGGGGGGAAATTGGGATTGATATATTGTTTGAATGTTGCCATTCCTGAAACCTGTTCTCTCCCCCTATCTCTTTTCATTGTTTATTGGGGGTTGAGGGGTGTGCAGGGAGAAATAGTAACCACACTGCTATCTGTTCTGAAAACACACACAAAAGTATTATTTCTGTGCTGAATTGTTTTGCTCACTATTGCTCCTTGTGATTAAAGAGCTTGCTTAGTGTTACATCAACCCATTGGTGATTATTGTATACCCATTAAACATATTGTGATTATATTGTGAATACATAAATAAATATTCTAACTTTGCAAACCAGCCTGTTTCCTGGTTCAGTGTGACTGGGGCTGTGGGGGGGGGGTTCCAAGAGAGGGGCGTAATATGAGTGGTACATCGTTCAGAATAAAATAACTTTTAGGCACAAATATATAAGGATTTCAGTTGTGCATTACACGCTAGGCGTTGACTTAGGTGAAGTGTCGGATTGAAATCATTTACAAGACAGGCCAGAGACATCATACTAGGGCAGCAGTGGTGCGGCTAGTAGATAGGTAATATGAGGTATTTTTGACTCAGAGGCTTCCGGGTCCTTACTCTGCACAAGCACCAGAATGAATTACTCTGATTGAAGCACTTGAGGCAGCGCAAGGGTACAGAGTGACAATGTATTCTTACTCAGCATATATAACAACTTTTCATTCAGTATTGTCAAGATGGATGAGGAAAAGATTCTGTAGGGCTGATGGGTCTCCGGTGCACCATGCGGCTTTGCTGGATCCCCTGATTGCAGCTTTTTGAGCCTTCACTTGCTGCAGTGTTCAAATGCACCACCCCCAGACTAGTGGTGTAGATTTAGTTTATCTCTTCAACCAAGTGGAAGATACAGCAGCAAAACAAGCTTCATATATACCACTTCAGGACATCCCTGAACATCCTGTTTTTGTGAAAATGCAGTTGCAAGTACCATATACACCCCTTCCTGTGGCCTAGATTATTGAGATTCAGGGCCATGTGCCACACAATGAGAAGTTGGTGTGGCAAAGAAGAGAGTGTTCACAGTCTCCAACTTATTTAGTATGGAAGCAAACAAGTATAGGAAAGGTAGTAATGCCTCAAGCTTTGGCATTGGTGGCAGTTGACCAACTTCACTACCCTGCCCATGTATCTAAACAACATATTGTGGCATGCCTAAAAGGTATGTACCTAAAATTCAGGAAATACTATCTGCGTTTACATCTAACTGCATAGTATATCAGACATACAATACGGGGCAGACACTGAAGATGTTGAGGGGTACCTTGCCTTGTCCAATTGGGCCATTTTGTTATTTACATATTGATTTTGCTGAAATGGGACAAATATGTCACTCTAATTGCTATTTAAAAGTGGTAGTTTGTCCTTTCTCTCGTTGGATTGAGGCTGTTCCGTGCGCACATCCTGATGCTAAATCAGCCGCCAAGTTTTTAATGAGAGAAGTGTTTCCCAATGGGGAGTGTGGAATACTATTAGAAGATATATATAGAACCTAAACCTAATAATAATAAACATACGTGACAATGGCACCCACTTATTCAGTGAAATGTTTAAGGAGATTACATCTCTTTTGGCAATAAAGCATGAATTGTGTTCTATTTATCATCCCCAGGCCAACAGTGTTGTAATAAGGATGAACGGATTGTTTTAAACAAAATTGTCAAAGCTCTGTGTCACACTGAAGAAGAACTGGGTACATTTCCTTCCTTTGGTCTTGTTCAGTTTGAAGACTCATCCCTGCAAGGACGATCACCTCTCCCCTCATGAAATAATGATGGGGAGACATATGCACATGCCACTTTGCCCTGTGCGCAGTGCTTCAGATGCTCACAGGGCTGCGTCAATTCTGGGGGATGAGTTCCATTCGTATTTAACTCAGTTAACAAAGTGTATTACATACCTTTCCCAACAGATGGCTCCATGACGGTCAGAAGAAAAGTGACAGCAGGGCTGCACCAGAATCTGCGAGCTCACCACAATTGCAATTATTTCCTAGTGATAAAATGTATGTCAAGAATTTTGTGTGGAGTTGGAGTGAACCTCATTACAACGGTCCTTACACCCTTGTGTATGCGTCTCCACATGCTGTCAAAGTAAAAGGATTGTGTTATTGGGTGCATTTGTCTCATGTTAGAAAAGCACCACTAACACTGCCACCAACTATCAGTATTTTATCTGCGTGTTTTTAATTTCAGGACATCATTTTGAAATGTTGTTTTAGGCTACTAAGAACTGTTTTTTAGTGTTCATTAAGTGGTGTTTTGTTTTTCTTTTCTTCTTCCAGTGTATATTTCTAAGTGTGTGGTTTTTGTGGTTTATCATGCGTTTATATAAAATGTTGCTTTACACTAGTATTAAAAATGCATATTTGAAATATGGATGTATTAAAATGTTGCTTCCGCTTATGTGCGGTTTTATTTCTGGGCTATTTTTATGTGTCTAGTGAAGTTATATGGGTAAGCCATAAAAAGGGGTGGTGGGAGTGTAGTTTTTCTTTAAAGGAATATATGCAAGCACAGTTGTTTAACAAATTATTTGAAGCCACAACACCCAGTGAATCACATTTAACTACAGTGGTTAATTTTAAGCAGCCGCATATACATGATGCTCTCATATGGAAGTTACAAATGCGAGTGAGGAGGGTTTTGGAGCAGAAGTAATCCGACCAGTGCAAAGGTGTAGTGTTTGATACAATGGGCCTCATTATGAGTCCAGCGGTAGCCGTGCT
Source organism: Ambystoma mexicanum (assembly GCF_040938575.1). Classification (NCBI taxonomy): domain Eukaryota; kingdom Metazoa; phylum Chordata; class Amphibia; order Caudata; family Ambystomatidae; genus Ambystoma; species Ambystoma mexicanum. The sequence continues at coordinate 545,916,628 of NC_090939.1, forward strand.
GGTAAAAAGGGCATGGTTGCCGCCAGTAAATGCCCATTGCTGGGCGCCAGAAAAACGTACTTCCCATTCCCATTTGAGGCCCATTGACTCAATGGGAATGGGGAGGATGGATGCACCAGCACCATTCTTGAATGGTGCCGGTCATCCGTCAAGGTCTGCGAGCAGCTCTGCTCCACCCGCCAGGTCAGACCTGGCGAGCATAAAGGCACCCGCTTGCAGAACTCATAGTTTGCCGGTCCGGAAATAACGGTATCAGCAAGCTTACCGGTACCGTTGTTTCCAGATCGGCAACCTTATAATGAGGCACAATGTCTAATGTGCGCCACCCAGAATTTAACAATATGTGGAATAGCAACTTGAGCTCAGTAGGGAAGCAGAGGTACAATGGGAGTTGTTATGTCTGCTCCCTTATCCCCCATGCATCTGGGGTACCCAAAATGTTAATACCTCAAGAGATATTGCCTTTAGAAGCTCAGTCTGTGTTGCATTTAGTGCTGTGTCTGATCCCCAGGCTATTCCAAGGGCACAAGGTGCAAGTGGTACTAATGGACAAAGATTAAGAGAAATGTGCCAAGGATGGCAATGCCCCCCAATGCAAGCCGCGGCCCATGTTAAAACGTGTTCATGTCAAACAGATGGGAGAAAGCAGTGGTGAGCTGTGCAGCAGGCGGGTTGGTAGTCTTCGGAGAAGACGCTGCATGGAAAGTTAATAAGAACTGTTTTGTTATATGGATTGCATACACACCTAAACTACCATGGATTGAAGCATGTGAAACCCCGGTAAATGTGCAACAAGTAGATGAATAGCAGTTTTGAGGGCATGGAATTGTTCCAGTAGGCACTAACAATAAATGCAACAAAACAATGTTCATTCCAGAAATCGCAAACAAGACTGCAGCATTAATGGGCATGTACTGGTTATGTGGTCAACAAGCATACCTGCATCTTCCACCTTCCTAATGAGGTATATGTGCACTCACAACTTTGCACTCGGGTAACGTGGTGGTCCCAGAAGTACATTTGACAATAGCATCAAAACATAGGGCATCACAATCTCTCTCACCCTCTATCCAACCCCCCCAAGTGAAGAAGAAGAAGCGGTCGGTGAAGATAAGAAGGAAGAGATCGAATTATCTGTTGGAAGAATCATCCAAATTGCTCAAGGTGATTCCAGACAAGTACTGGTTGTATACTAAAATGGAAGTGTTCTTCGCATGACTCTTCACTCCAGGAATCCAGGACCCGCAAGTGCAAAGTGGCTTCAGATCGTGCCATGGAAAGTGATCCAGTTGGCAAATGATACTGAACAAGAACTCAATGCTATCAAGAGTGAGCTGAGCGCGATTCGGTTGATGATGCTTCCAAACGAGTATGTTTTAGATCTCCTGAGGGCGATGGAAGGGAGTGTGTGAAAGAAGATAGGGCTGTCCTGTAGCAAATACATGCCCCCAAATGATGCGGAGAATGGATTGTTGATGCACATCATAGGGGCCTTGCACAAGCTAAACACTGGCATGGAGAATAAAGCAGGTGTGTAGGCTGAAGATTGGTTCCAGATGCTATTTTCTTGTGCGCCATCTTGGCTTTGTGGCACTGGTGAAGATATTGGTTACAATCATGGTGTTCCTGTTGGTGCTTGTTCTGCATGTGCCAGATGACGTTTCTATGTTGTGCCAAGAGTATACCGAACAGTTGGAGAAATATACTTAATATTGGGGCAGGAATGGCTCTCTGAGGCTGAAAGGATGGGCAGGCTCAAACGGAGGATTTGAATAAGCCACATAGGGTTAGAATAGAGTGACCTATTTACCCCCCAGGGACACTAACATCTCCCCCACCAGATCTTGAGAATTGCACAGAGCAATGGGTGGATCTAGCGGGTGATGGGAATTGTAAATGTACCCCAGAGAAATATGCATGGGATGGGGGTAGTTTGCATCACGTGTATAGGGCATGGGTTCCTAAGGCTGAAGCAGACAGAGAAAGAGAAAGGGAGAAGTTAGTTAATGAAGGATTAACTAAAGGGGGAATGTTGGAATGCATGTACAGATTGCTGCACCTGCCAGACAATTTAGATTGCGGAAAATATATTAAAACATGGAGAATGGGTACAGGACGGTGCAGGGGGGTATTTCACAAAGGGGACTAACTGGCAGGAGTGGGGAATTACATAGGGGGGAACTAACCAGTAGCATTGCAATAGAAGCACGTAAGATACATCATAAATATATATGCATGATAGTTCTAATATAAAATATGGTTGCATTTAAGAGTAGGCCTGAACCCTCACAGGCTGTGCCAAATACATAGAACAATGAGGCTTAATCCCTTGTTTACCCAGTATATTTCAATTCCCAGATGTGGTAAGCAACACACACATACACCCACATTAATTGTGCTTTTCAACTCTGAGGCAGGAATATGTGCAGCTGAACAGGCAAAGGGCTGCGGCCTAGCACAAAGATCATACTCTTGAGAAACACAACAGAGGTCCCAGGTTGCCAAAACATGAACTAAGATTTTAGACACTAGCGCCCCCTAGAATGATGGTCATTCTATTTAAACTACCCGATGTGCAGGAAAATGGGTCCTAAATCTTTCACAAACTGGATGGATTAGTCTTACACTAGGTTTACTCTTGGGAGGGAGAACTGATAAAGGGGAAAGCAGGGAACAACATGATCTATCATTTGTGCAAGGGGGAGCCAAGAGTGATGCTCATACAGCAGGGATGGCATGATGGGGGTGCCAACGTGTCTGGGATGAGAAAATGGATGCTTTGTTAGCAAGGACCAAACTGACCTCGAAGTCAGCCACTGAGCTCAAGTAGATAACCAGGTGTACATCATGTGATTAGGATTGAAGATAGAGTGGTACCAGTCGAATGTAACTAATCATTTTGATGAGTTTCAAGATGGACAAGAACATCACCCATGTGAGACAAAGAAGGATGATAAAACAGCTGAACTAATTGGAGAATGGGCTTATGTGATTATTACCATGTGTATAGGAGTTAGGCAATGCAGAGGGGGGCCTAGTACCGTATATTGAGTGTGCCACTGGTGAAATTTCTTTTGTTTATAATCTGAGTTTTGTATGAAGGACGAGACAGAACTCAACAGCAGTGCACTCAAAATACCCTGTCACCTTCTTTTTTTAATACAAAATACAAGCGCTTGACTTTCTCAAAAAAGGGTGCATCTAACCTTTTTCCCTAGCGGGTTGTATTTTCTTGGTCTGATCACTGGGGAGCTGACCTGCAACTCCACCCCTACTACTTACTTCCTTAAGAAGTACTTTCTTTAGCATATGGCAAAAACTTTGCCAAATTGTTTTGCCACGCTTATCCCATCTCTGTCCTCAACATCTCCCGAATTAACTGGATGTGTGCGGCAGGATCATCGTCTAACTTCATTGTTTTTGCTAAAATATACTTTATATTGGGCGTTTCGGGATACATAATCCACAGGGCCCTCCATACCTGTGTTCTGTAATTATTAAATGCTGCTCCATCGTGAATAATTATTTTCAACTGAACTCCTGGATACTCCACTCACCTCCAAAGCTTGTCTGACTGTTCCCCCATGAGTGCCATGAGTACGCTTTTCATATACCCTATGTCCAACATGACAACAGCAGTGTGTTTCTCTAATGCATAACTCCACCTCCCCGCCACTCTAGTGAGCAAAGGGAGTGCATTCATCAAATTATTCTGGTGCATGTGTGACCACGAGACATAATACACCTTTCCCTGACCCTTCTGGAGCAACAGAAATTGAGCTACAACTGCAGTTACTGGGCTTCCTCCATCTACCTCCTACTACTTATTATGGTCATGCGAGTACAATGCCGTGTCCTATGATGGTGTACTCTCATTTGCTGTTACTAGAGTGGGAGGTGGGACTGCTACACCCTGCTCTCCCTAATCAACATCAGACTCCCATTCACCTTTGTCCCCTACTCCTATTATCACCTCCCCTGATATCCTACAGGCAAGGAAGCATACTAAGCACTACCATAGGGTGCCGGTTCCTGTACTACCTACTAAAATCATAAAATATTCATTTTACAGCCAGCATTTACTTGACACAAATGATTCAGTGGAGTCTCCATACTCAACTCCAATTTACCCAAACAGTTTTACAAAAAATAACAGTGAAGCCAAACCGGCGGCACAATATTTCACCCAAGGAACCACACTTTTTCCCCTTGCTGGTTTCTTAATCTTCCCCCACAGTCCCTCACTTACTTGCTTTCACTGCTATCACCCTGCTTATCTATTTACTTTAATTACACTTCTGACTCTTACACAAAAGACAGCATCTTTATCCAAAAAACTCACAGCGGCCAATATTGCGATTTCTCCTTCACTTGCACATAGAAGGAGCGCAATGGTTTCCACTACAACACGACCACTCTTGCTTTCGACATTACTAGTACAGTATTCTCGAATACATTACTGTCTTTCCATGACTACAGGAAGAGACTCTTCACTACTTTGACTAACCAAGAAATGCGAGACCAGGGCTCCGTCTGCAGTCAATACAAAACCAAGGTGCCAAAGGTACACTTCAGGAAGGTATCTACGGGTGGATTTACCATAAGTTACCACCTCATCCCTAGGTGAGGGCTTCAGCCAACCAAGCAAGCAAACTGAAAGGTATTAGGACAAACCTCACAATGGACGTGCTGGTGGGAATACCACCTCACACCTATATATAATAACAAACTAGGTAAAAATATATACAGAAGACTTGCAACATAAAACAGTTCATTCACTCCTGAAAGCATTCACTCTTTGAAACCCTATAACCTGGGATAGACCCCCACACATGCACTCCAATTCTACCCTTACCAAAATTCTTAAATCAAAGAAACAACCCCTTTTTCCCTTATTTCCCCTTGCTTTACCCCCAAAAGTGCACTCACGTGGCCTCGAAGCACTCCGAAGTGGTGGTCCTTCAATTCTCCCTGCACAGCTGGACCACGGTACAATGCCTCCAAGGAACAGACAGGCCTTTAACAAATATGGTGCCTGTAAACCTCTCTTTTTTCACTGTGCATGGAAGATGGGTCCCTGCAGAGAAGTGTTGCATCCAAGTTTTGCAGACAGGAGACCCTTCATAGTCGCCAAACATGCGGATGGGCCTATAGTGTCCATGCATTAAAGGGAACGGCCGACAGGCGAAGCCGCACGGAGAAGGCCGTCAGACAAGGCCTGCACTCCTCTTAGCAGCTCTTTGCCTACCGCCGACAACAACTTGCTGCAAATGCCCAAAGGTAAGCAGATCCTAGCATCCCCTCCTATGCAGCTCCATCTATTTGAAGCCAGGCGCGAACGTCTACTCGCACGTACTTTCATTGCCCCACACAAAACTCTACCACAGGCCACAAGCACACATAATTTGTGCCTACCATCTAGGCCATGTGCTGCCTCCCACTCCCTCCAAGGACCCCACCCCTCATCCAGCCCAGCCACTAGCTCTGTCACCATGGCACCAAACATGAAGCTCACAACTAAGTCCTTGGAACTCCCTAAGGATGATTCTACGGTCTACAAAACCTCAACCTTCATGCCTGTGACCCCTGAAAATGGGACCCCCACTATTGTCAATTCTTCTACCTCAACCATTCAATGTATTGATGTACCTACCACTGTTACTATGCTTGTGACCCCTGGAAATGGGACCCCCACTATTGCCAATTCTTCTACCTCAACCATTCAATGTATTGATGTACCTACCACTGTTACTATGCCTGTGACCCCTGAAAATGGGACCCCCACTATTGCCAATTCTTCTACCTCAACCCTTCAATGGCCCTTATCAGAAGGTTGGCGGAATGGGTTTACTGGCACCGGTAAAGGTGCCGGTGCCGGTAAACCCATTCCGCCCTACCACGAGGTCTCTGTAATGCTCACCTGATTCCCACAGAGGCGCAGGTCTGGCTTCGAGTGCTGATGCTTCTTCAATGGTGAAGCGCAGGACTCTGAAGATGGACAGGAAGGGCCCCTTTACTCTGGCTTCTCCGGCTCGCTGGAATATTCCCCTGTGCGTGAAAAGGGAGTATTACCTACTGACTGAGTTATGCTCAAGCCTCCCACTCTCTTCCAACCCTCCACGATACCCTTCCACGATTCCCCGTGAAGTCTCACCTTAGGGTCAGGAAGGATGAGCTCTCCATCCTGCTTCTGATGCAGGGGCGCGTTGAAACCCAGTTACTTCACTGGATTGAGGATTATGGGAGTTCAGGTAAGCTTGACTATTCAGGTAAGGCTCTGTAAAAGTTCTGTTGCAAGTTCAAAAGTCCAAGCTTAATAATAATGTTCATTATCTTTTTCCCCTTAGGGGCCGGGGTTCGGAATGCCAGAGATATGGCGCCGACCCAAAGTGATACGTGCAGTTCCAGTAAATGACAGGTAAGTTCTGGATGAGCGCTCGGGTAATGTCTTTGCATTCGCTCATTCAATGTCTTTGTCTTTTTTCCCCATAGGGGCCGGGGTCCGGATGCCTGCAAGCGGCAAGACCCGAAATGAAATGGGAATGACCCAACAGGTAAGACTTAGAAGGAAACTGAGCTTTTCCTATTCCCTTCCTTCTCTCACCTTGTTCTTGTCTTTCTCTCTAGGTTCTGGGAAGTGGCTGTGGATCCGGATGATCGCTGCTGAAGATGGTGGCGTCCAGGAAAGGTGAGTGAAATGCAGCGCTGCAGCGATCGTAGTGAAATGCTTTTAAAATGATGTCTTCCTTTTCAGGATCGTCGGTGTGATGCCTCTGTGGTGCTGATTTAGCAGGTAAGGTCTTTTGTCTCCCTTTGCAGGTGACCCAGGATACTGACAGGCGTGGCTGAGGTCCAGATGCAGGAGCTGACACGGTGAGTGTCCAGCTGCGAGGAGCAGAACAACGCAAAGTGTGAGTTGCTGATCGGGTGTGGTTTAAATAGCTTTGGAAGAAGTTCCAAGTGTGTATCCTTCCTCCGATCAGGTATGTATCCTTCCCCGACCACACCCGGGTGGAAAGTAATCCCACAGGTAAAGTAGTTCCATTCAGGCCTCAAGAGGGCCTGGATGTGGCAGCATGGTCTGCATCAGGTAAGAGCACATTAAAACACTTGAACACATGTCTAGCTTTATGAGCCTGGCGCCTAAGGCGCCAGGACAGGGGTCCAACATAAGCCTGGCGCCTAAGGCGCCAGGACTGCGTCCAAAGGGCCCCAGCTTGGGCCCGCTGGCACTCCCCTGGGGGAAATGATGCCTGCCTCTGGGATTGCTGGGTCGGACCTGGCTCCTTGGAGGTAGGCATCATGACAGTCTCCTTGCGGGACCCGCAATGGGTGCCTGGAAAAACCAGGCGTCCATACCGGGTCCCGCGAGGACACCAGGGAGCCAACAACGAGCCCATCATTAACGGGCCCGTTGTTAGCTCCATCCCCATTCCCATTGAGCCCTATGGGGGCTCGAATGGGAATGGGGATGGACCGGGACCGGGTTCCTCAGACGGGGAATTACCGGTCCACCAAGGTTGCGATGGCCCAGTAATTCCTCATTCGAGGAACCCGGGCCCGGATTGCAGTAAGGAGGCAACCATGCCGTTAAAAGTGGCATGGTTACCTCCAACCTCCTGATGAGGGCCAATGTATTGATGTACCTACCACTGTTACTATGCCTGTGACCACTGAAAATGGGACCCCCACTATTGCCAATTCTTCTACCTCAACCATTCAATGTATTGATGTACCTACCACTGTTACTATGCCTGTGACCCCTGAAACTGCTGTACCCTTACCACAATCCACCTCCCCCACACCCTCTCACCTCAAATGTGCCTTGATTAACGCCCGGTCTGTCAACGCCCATGCATTGGACATCCATGACCAACGACCTAGACCTTCTCCTGGTCACCAAAACATGGCTTCATGAAGCCTCAGGCCCAGCACTCTCCCTTGCTCTCCCACCTGGCTATGCTGTCATTAGGCAAGACTGCCCTACCAAAGGTGGAGGAGAAGCAATCATAGTGAAAGACTACATCACCATCAGGAAAAATGATAAAACTACCAATGACACCAGCGACTACCTCCAACTCAAACTCTCCATCTCTCACCACTGCACCATTACACTCCATCTTATCTACCGGCCCCCCGGCCCCATAGGGGACTTACAATCCACCATCACCCACCTTTTGGCTGACAATCTAAAGAAATCTACCAAAGCAATCCTCCTCGGTGATCTCAACATTGGTCTGAATGACCCCAAAGTCCCTGCTTCTAAATCACTCAACTCAGCCCTTGAAACTCTTGGCTTCACTAACGCTGTCACAGACCCGACCCACTCCCTGGGTAGGACACTTGACTGGATTGCACAGCACAACTCCCCTCTCACAATCACAGGCAACTCCCCCGCCCCGTGGTCTGACCACCACATCATAACCTTCAACATCCCCACCACCACTCCCCCGCCCCACCCTCCCCAACCCCTGCCACCTGCCCTCACTAGAAGCGCTCGTCTCCTCATCAAAGAAAGACTCCTACCATTCCTTCAGAGACCTGCCTTCAGACCTCCCTTTTCCAATGACCCAGAAACCCTGGCGCAAAATTACAAATATGCTATATCGGCAGCAATCAACTCAATTTCTCCCCTCAAAACTCGGAAGTCCAAACCCATGAGCCACACCAACACCTGGTTCACCCCAGACCTCCTCAAACTCTGGACGGACAAACGCTCTGCCCTTGCATGCTGGCAAACCTCCCAAGATGACAAAGACAAACTTGACTTCAAAACCCGCTCAAAGGAATATAAAAAAGCCATCATCCAAGCCAAAGCCAAATCGTTCGAAACCAGAATCTTCGGAGCTAAATCCAACACAAAGGAAATGTTCACCATATTCAGGGAACTTGAAACCCCTACCCCCGCACCCCAAAACTTCACCAAAGACAAAGCCTGGTGTGATGGCATTCAAACAGCCATGTGTAACAAATTGGACCTGCTCCAAGCCAAAATTATGAACTCCAGACTCACTCTCCCTACCCCCCCACTCCCACCCCCCTCACACCTCAGATGCCTCCCCCATCTTCTCCTTCAAAACCATCCAGGAGAAAGACATCATTAACCTAATGAAAGGCATCAAACCCTCCAACTGCAAAGGAGACCCCTGCCCCGCTACCATTATCAAGGACTATGCCGACTCCCTCGCCCCATTTCTCACAGCCTTTGTCAACGCCTCCTTCACCACAGGAAAAGTACCTTCATCCCTCAAGGAAGCCTGGGTCAGGCCTCTCCTAAAGAAACCCTCACCTGACCCCACCTCACCCAACAACTATAGACCCATCACCACCGTCCCATTCCTTCTTAAAATTCTGGACAAAGCAGCCTACCTGCAAGTCCAACACTTCCTCGAAGAGAATCAACTCCTAGGTTTGAGACAATCCAGCTTCCGCCGGAAACACGGGACTGAGACCGCCCTACTTGACCTTAAAAACCAGATGGATGATGCAAGAGACCTAGGCAAACCTGTCCTGCTCCTTCTCCTCGATCTCTCTGCCGCGTTCGACCTTGTTGATCACAACGTCTTACCTCCACTGCAAATTTCTCAGCTCATGCTAGTGCTTCGATCACCTCATTCCTATAAGGAAGAAACATGCAGGTTTTCTCTGATCTAGCTACTACCTCACCCACCATTATGCTATGTGGTGTACCACAAGGCTCATGCCTCTCACCCACCCTCTACAATATATTCACTCGGCTCCTCTTCCTCATCCTTAACGCCATGGGGATCTCCTACACTAATTACGCGGACGACACGCAGATTCTCATTACCCTGACAGGCGACTATGACACTGACTCCAAGACCCTCAACACCATCCTCAACACAATCCAAACCTGGATGGTGGCCAACAGCCTCTGTCTCAACTTAGACAAAACCGAACTCCTGCTTGTAGGCTCCCCCGACACTCTCAAAAAACTTGACGACCAGTTCAGCCACTTCATCATTGACTCCATCAAAATTCCAGTGTCTGAGTCAGTAAAAACCTTAGGCGTCTACCTGGACTCAAGTCTCTCCATGACCAGACAGGTGAACCCCATTGCCTCTTCGGCTGCCTACCAGGCCAAACTCCTCAATGCAGTCAGACCATACCTCTCCAATGACACCTGCACAAACATAGCAAGGGCTATCACTGGATCACGGTTGGACTACAGCAATGTTCTCTTCCTAGGGACCTCCACAAAAAACCTTGAGAAATTGCAAGTTATCCAAAACAACGCCTTACGCGCAGCACAAGGCATCTCCAAAAGAGAGCACATATTCGCTGCTAGAAGAGCCTCCCACTGGCTCCCCATAAAAGAGAGGATCATTTTCAAAGCCCTGACCATCACCCACAAATGCATTCACCTCGCAGCACCAGCATACCTATCGCAAAGGATCCACCCTGTCCTCAAGACCAATTAGGACCCCCTATGCTAACCTACTCACCGTACCCATTGTAAAAAGAGCAAGGGCAGGTGGTGCCAGCTTCCCCTACCTAGCTGCCCTGCACTGGAATGCCCTCCAAACTGCCCTGCGAGCAGAATCCTCACTCACCGCCTTCTGGAAAACCACGAAAACCACCCTATTCGCCTGATCTCCTCTACCCCGTAGATTACGTTCATCACCTATATGAATATCTGAACTGTGTACGCTTTTTATGCATGACCTGTATTACATCTCTGCGCCCAATGTTGTAAGCTATGCATAATGTAACTAAGACTGCTGAAAGTAACAACACCACAATGCCCCTGGGCTGTCTGTGTGCTATATAAATGTAAAAAATAAAAATAAAATAAATAAATAGTGTCCTTATCCCAAAGCAGGCCCACCTCTTAAGAAGTAAGTGCACGTTTGTAGGTGAAGCAAATGTATTCTACAATCATCCGGCAGGAGCTAGATGGTGCTGTAGAGTCAAGCTAACCTGAGTCTCTCCAAACCACACAAGTTGACATATTATATAACTGTTTTCAACAGTTAAAACACTCCCATATGTTTTATTCCAGGCCACCCCCACATGTGATTAGTCAGAACCTATACAAATTAAAACCAATCGTTCTCCAATTCCCCCGTTCTGATTGGTCATGTTTATCTTATCTACCATCTTCAATATACATTCTTTTAGATATTGTCTGTGGTAGGTCGTGACATCATCAGATTCACATTCACATGCAAATATAATATATTACATGTCCCAACTGGCCTGGGGTCGCCTAACCCTGAGTATAATTTCACCAGGTTTGCAAGAGTACTTCAAACAATACGAGGAGGGGAAGAATAAACAGGTTCCCTTTGAACTGGCAATAACCATCTCACCCACCCTGACTTGCTGGCATCTTCGGAACACCCTAATCTAAATGACTACCAATTCAACACACATGGCCTCTGGTCACATCCTGATAAAACCATCGAAACCCATGAAGTATCGGTCACTCTTGCCTCAGGCATCCTTCACTCCAGGGTTTATTTCTGGTCTAAAAGCAAACAGCACCTCTGAACAATAAGTAACAAACTCCCATGCCCTTGCACGGTTACATCTTCCTTCCACATTACTACCAATCCCTAAAAACCCAATGTCGGCTTGCTGGCTGACCATTTGTTAAATGTTGCAGCTAATCATTTACTTTCCTTTGGCCTGAAAATCCCTGCAAACCCCATTTTTCACAGGCATTCCGAATTTACCTCGCAAACCCTGGCTGCAGATTTTAACCAATTTATGAAAAGAGGACATTGCATATAGATGTGTAAATTCCCCATTCATGTATTTCAATGTTCATTCATATTAAAAATGATTGTGTCCTCTTTAAAGTGGTTTCTTCATAACAAATTCCCTTCCTCGCATGCGCATTATGAAGCTCCCCATTGCCCAGCTTCTAGGTGCTTCGTGGCACCCACTAACCAGATTATGTTAATATTTCATTGGCGATTTTGACATTCCTCTTGCTGCAAGCGTGCAAATCTTAAATGTATCAACTTAAACACAAAATAATACTGAAAGTATCACATATCCCATTCACATTGACTATGCTAGATACATATAAAATTGCACCATCAAACCAACTTCGCTTCTCCCCTAGCCCCCAAAATGGTGCATGCAACGTGAACCCCTCTTTCTCATTTGGACTTTTCCTGACCACCACAACACTATCCCACCCTCTTCGTCTGAGACAGGTAAGCCTAATGTTTCACTTCAATCTAAAAGAATGCAGTGTAAATTGTGCTTATTTTAAATCAACATCCACTCTGAAAACCAAAGGTGAAGCAGTTCTTAGAAAAAGAATGAAAACAAAACAATTTACAGAAGATGAAGCTCATACAAAATATGGTTTGTCAATTCTCTGGGTGACTTAAATCTAAAATGGTGTTCACTATCTTTGATAAACTATTGATTCCTAGTTTGTTTCTAGACACTACTTGAATTATATGATGTCAGATTTGTTGCAAACAATTGCAAAGGCTTGGGTTTCTCAGCATTTGTATTGCTTTTGAAATACCGAGAGAGTGGGGCCTAACTCACACACTATTTTCAAGGAATCTGATCCACACTCACAGCGCCCCAAATTCAATGTTTTAACTAACAAATAGATTTAAATCACTTTATTGAATAGAGCAGACAACAATATTAGGACTTGCTGTTCCATGTTCAATTTGAGATGTGTACAACTTCCAGAGACTGCAAATGTCAGGAGAAAGTCCCAATGTGATGATGCCACCAAGGGTTTCAGTTTTAATTATAAATAATAAAGCATGTACGCTTCACAGGGCTCCCCAAATACTTTAAAATGTCTAAATAGCTTTAAAGCATAGGTCCTCACTTTCTGTCTGTTGTTAAAAGGCCCAGGAAAGATGGAGACATTGGTTGGCATCAGGCAGCTCTGTCAGGTAAGCTCTCCCTTCTGCCTTTGCATCTGTTCAAAAATCCCTCTTAGGTAATCTGATCTTGCTTTGGGAAAAGTCTCTTTGTTCAATCAATCTGTATAAGGCCCCTTACAGATATTATCCCATCAGCTGCATCCATTTTGAATCCAAACTCATTTCACTCCTTGCTGAACCCTCATGGATGGGTTCCCTTGTTTTGTTGTTGTCTCAAAAGTATCCCATCCTCCTACATGTTGGTGCTTAAATACCCATCAAACACCACCGACAAGGGAACAGTGAGTATAGCTGATTCAAATTGGTCAGTGTATTTGATTAGTTTCTATAGTCAAGGGAAATCAAAGTCTGACACACACTTCTTTCCTTTTGGCTCTTTCATGTCAGAAGCATGTATACAGGACTTTCTGCCTTAATTTCTTGTTCCATTTCCCAATATGCCCTTCTTGTAAATCACTGACTTCAGGCAGCATACTTCCATGATTTTATAAATATAGGCACTTATTATCTCACTGTGTGTCAATGTGTCCGTTCATTTTACTTTCAAATCTGTGCTTAATCCCATTAATCTTCATATATATGATTGCAGCATATCTCTATTTTTGTTGTAGGATATTGGGAGGCTGGGATAGGATGTCTTAGCTGGTTTTAAATTTTAAGCATATTTAGATCCTACTTTGAACCTTATTGACAACGCAATAGGTTATCATTCACTTCCATTTTGTCAACCCAATCCCGTTTTCATGCCTCTGACGTGATTTATGATGGCAACACATCCTCTTCCATTATGGCTTGCTTTGAATAGTCATTAACACTGTGGAATGCTATTAGCTTTGGGCTTTCTACATTCTACCTGGAGGTTAACTGATGGCAATAGATTATGTTTGGCAGGTTTTGGAATTCATACTGCGTCATTAAATTTAAATTCAAGCATTTAGAAGATGTCCTTGGAACATTCAATGGATTCAAATTAATTTGTGAATGTTTAAGAATGTGAACTTGGCTCAAGTTATTTATGAGGACATCTGATATTGACAATGAGCTTTCCAATGCCATGTTTAACTGTATGTCATTCAGACTGCTCTACATCAAAAGTACTTTAACAGATCTGTTTGTTTTGAAAGTAAACTTATTTATAACAGTTTCTGAACACTTAGAGGTCTTTCTTTGACAAAAAATCTATTTACAGTACACTGCTTTTCAAATTAAATACACACTTGATTTTTGGCTGTGCACACTGTAATAGGTGTACTTGAATGTATATGATATACATTTATCAGCCTTCATACGCCTGCATACATTTAATAAGTAAAAATTTGTGAGACGCTGTATGTACATTTTTTTCATTTCATATGTTTTAATGCATTTCCAAATTTGTGGGGGAAAACACCCCAAAACCTTTCAAGGGTGAAACATACTTGTTTGAAGTAACTTGTTTTTGTAAATGTTTCTTATTGTCTTTTCCTTTTTGATTCATCATGTAGTTTGCTGCTTTTAAAGTTAGCCTAAATAAACATAGAGCAGTCATTTAAAGCTTTACAGACAAGCATTGTCTATGGGTTTAAAATTAAAGAGGAGGAGATGATTTCAACTGGCTAAATTAGAGACTTTGGAACAGATAATGTGGGATTCTTCACTTGACCAAATTGTGTGGCCTTAGGGCATAGGAACCCCTCTGTGCCTGAGGTGGGAGGGTTATTAGGGTGAATGCTAGAGTCAGTCCTACTTCAGAGGGGGGCAGTGGAAGTTATGAGGGCCCCAATTCCTGTCTCCTTCTCAAGTTCTGTTTTTGTATGTGCAACACCAACTTGCATGACCACATTCATCACCCTTGCTTAAGCGCTCACTGGCTCCATGCCACTCCTTGTGGGTAAGCGAGTAACGCTGACTTGTGTTTTCTCTTCAAGTGCACATTGGTGACTGACTTTCTGGCGTTGAGAAAAGCCCAGTGGTCTATCACTTTTTTTCAACCATGCCAGTGAGGAGGATGCAGTCCGTTACAGGTATCATCAAGGATACCTACCTGACCTCCACCATGAGCAGAGAGGAACCCCATCTACCTCTCTCACTACTGACACCAAGTAAGGATAGCAATAGGAGCAGTAACTATCTAGCTGAGGTACTAGCGTTTAGTGCCAAATGTAGATTAAAGCTACAGCAAGAGCAGCTTGCCTGCTCTAATCTCTTGCTTATTAGTAAGGAGTCCCAGAATTATCTCCTTGAGGAGGATAACGTTATCGACTCCCCAACCCCATCTGGTACACCCCCGCAGATAATATCAGCCAACTCCCAAGCCAATTTAGGAGGATTAAATGGGGTGGAGCACAAGAATAAAGAAGTAGACTATTCGGAGGGACACACATTGATGGGAGCTCTTCTCGTGCTAGCTCAGCTAATGACAAAGGGGGATCTGCTAGGACACAATGCAGTAGCTAATATGGACAAGTGGTTGCTGGACTTCAAGACCTGAGAGCCATGACGACTTCTCCAAGAGCTGTTTGGCGGGACCTTGAGGCTTGTTCTAATTTTAGGGACTTTGAGAAATGGGTGGCTTCTGTCGGTTCTAAGTCGCTCACTACATCTTCGCCTCCTGCAAAGACCTGTAATTATTCTGATATTAAAAGAACGGATAACTGCTCACAAACGTCCCCTTC
Source organism: Ambystoma mexicanum (assembly GCF_040938575.1). NCBI lineage: Eukaryota > Metazoa > Chordata > Amphibia > Caudata > Ambystomatidae > Ambystoma > Ambystoma mexicanum. Next base: position 545,932,172 of record NC_090939.1, read on the forward strand.
CAAGAACTAATTAGGGAAAGGTAGCAGTCTAGAATAACAGCTTTGTTCTTACTTTAGCTTTGGTGCATACTTGCTCTGTTTTCAGTACTCTGGCCATGTTCTATTACCCATCGCCTGCTGGTTAAGTTTTTGCTTTAGTATAGGTAATAAAAGGTGTTTTTACACCAAGAACGGAGGTTTGGGGGACCCCCCAAATTAATAATAAATAAATAAATATTCAACCTTTTTTTCGGTTGTTTTGACTCGACCCTTTTGTCATTCGACCTTTTTGATTCGAACATTTGACCTATAACCGTTTCATGTGTTATCTGTATGATTTATGTTAAGCGCCCTGATGCCCACGGGCTTTCGGTGCTCTATAAGCATACAAATGAATAAATAAATAAATACATATAATGCCTCCTGAGAAAAATGCTGGCCACATGTTCCCTTTCTTTTCTAGAACCAAAACAAAGCAGCAGAATGGAGACACCACCCAAGAGATCTCAACCCATCACCACCCCATGCTAGTTGTCGGCCATTGTATGAGGTCCAAACCCAGCAAGGAGAGAGAGAAAGCCAGAGGACAGAGAAAAGGAGAGCATACGCCACCACCTGACATGCCACGTAATACTTCCCAGCAAATGTGTGCTCTAAAGCCGCCCAGTGGTGTCAAAAGTATTACATCAAGGACTTTACCGAGAGCATCGTTTGCACTGCAAGATTTCACTTACCTTGGAGATTGCCAGTCTGCGATCCTTAACACGAACCAGGAAACTATACACTATGGGCCACCATTGTTGCAACACAGTGGTGAAAAGAGGCAAGGCTTAGCCTGCTATTTTTAACTGAGAGCATTTGTAAGAAATCCTGGGTGGGGAAAACAGGATCAGATTGGTCAGGGCCAGTAGTCCAATGGGAAAAGGAGAGGAAGGTTAAGAGGGGCAACAGGAAATAGGAAGTTGTGGGTTGCTCAGATGGGGTCTGAGGAGGAGAACATTGCAGACCAAGATACTAGCAGGGGAAAGGACAATGGACTGGAGTGTGCAGGCGAATTAAAGAAAAGGCAAGGTATTGTTTGATGAGAGCAACTGCTACACAGTCGTTAGTATGCATTCCATCTGGGTGAGTGAGAGTGGTAGAGGGAGTGTAGAGAGTGAGTGGAAAGTGCTCGTGAGAGTGAAAGGAGGGTGATTGAGTAGATGGAGGAGCAGCATGCAGGAGGGTGTAGTTGTGTATAGTAGGGAGCAGTAGTGTGGAAGAGGGAGTTATAAAACCAAAGGGTGGAGGTAGGCATAGATGGAGTGAGAGACCTGGGAGGGACAGGGGACGAAGACCTTAGAGAGAAGAGGGAGAGAGGGTAGTGGGTCTATTGCGTAGCCAAAATTGCTTGAATTATTTATTTTGCTCAATTATTTTTTGCATTAATTTTACCACCAATATGTATATGGTGGGGTTTGGTCAGGCAATATTGGTGGAGGTGTGCTGTGGGATGGGGAGCTAAAGTGGGGTGTGGTGAATCAGAATCAGGAGATGGGCAACTCATTGTAGTTTAATTATATTATTACCAAAACCCTGCACTAACCCTATGATGCTGGTCCCTTTGCTAAGAAAAAAGGAAGGGTAATGGTGCACATCAGGATGTCGTTCAAAACCAAATCTTTCCACTGTGTAGAAAACCTAAACCAGCCTAATCCTAACCCCAGCACTAAAAAATAAAAGAACCTAATCCAAACACATAATCCCTTATGGCTTTTTGCCCAACGAATACATCTCTGGTTGTTCTCTGACCCACCCAAGACTGTCCCAGGATTACAGAAGGGCTGCTTGCCCTAAGCAGGATTTCATGTCACCAGCCAATGTCTCTGGACATTTCGCCAGATTCAGAGTTCCAGCAAAAAGAATCAATACGTTTTTTTGGGGCCTCAAGCCCAGTATGCAATGGATGCATCCTGGCCTGCTAGTCAGTTTTAGTTTTCTATAAGGCAAAGTCCTCGCAAATGTCCTTGGGTAACCGGGTCTTATCTGGCTTTGTTCAGAACCACATTGGCTCCTACCCCTCTTTAGAGTCTTCGGATGCCCACACCCTCTTGGAGTTGATCTGCACTCAGCACCTCTTGGGACGTTTCATCTTTCAGCACATCTCAGGCTCTTCTACATCTCACCGCAGTGGGGTCTCACCCCGTTTTGGGTTATCTGATGCTTTAATCCCTCTTGGGCTGTTTGTCTTTTCATCCCATTTTAGGGAATATTGATTCTCGCCCTGCTTCAGCCCCTCTTGGGATGTTCGCCTTCTCACCCTGGCTTGGGGTATGCGTAGGCGTGTCCGCCCTCCTCCCAGTTCCCTGAAGGCACCAGGTACCTGGATTGCAATGATAGCGTTCCTCAGGAAAGGAGACAGTGCCATTCCAGTTCCTCTTCTATCTTCTGTGTTGCTGTGTGGGCTTCTGGTTCGAACATGACTTCAGCATTGGTTCCAAACTGTTTTGTGCAGTTGCGTCTCTTCTCTTGTCAGTGGGGCAGACTTCTCCATCTCCAGATCCGATTCCAGGTAGCAGCGCTCAGTTGGCTGTTTTGCTCCACTGCACTCCACATCGTCTGCTAGGGACTGCTTTCTGACACCGCCTGAAAAGGAGATGGGCCATCCTCTGCACCTAAGCTCCGCAGGTTTGCATGCCTCTCTCCTGCTCTTCCTCCCCTGGTCGGTCTCATGGGTACTTTATGATTATCCCTGGGAGGAGACGAACAGTGCATTGGTTCTGTATTTCACCAGCTACCACATTATGAACACTCCCATAGTCGTTAGGTGCAATTCTCATATATCAACACCAAACATTACCTGGATGGGACAAGGGAGGACAACACATATCCCTGTTAAGGGATTGCCTGCCTTCTATGATCCTGCTTTCACTGTCCCATAAGGGGTGTTCAGTTTAGTGGGCTCACCTCCTTAGCTGCAAAGGTGGTGGGTCAGCCTTGGGGAGAGGGCACAAGTTCCCTGGATTGCTCACATACTCCTGTTAGTTTGGAGCCCCCCACTTGTAGGTTTGAGACTCAGGTAAAAATACCTTCCTGTCTGTCCTATGGTGTTTCTGGTCTTTTCTCTGGAAATTCCCCCCAGGATGACAGAGGAAAGTATTTTGCATGGATATCTTTCTTGGTACCTTGTTGGAGTAAGTCTGAAAAGGTGAGAAAGTCTGTCCCAATGATTATCTCCTCTGGGAATTCCAGGACAATGGCTTCTTTAAATAGTGTGAGGTCTCCTCTGGCCTCTAAAATAAGGGTAATTTGTGTTAGACCTCGGCATCCCCATGGTTTCAGTTTCTCTTCATGCATTCCTTCAAATCCAGACTGTTTGGCTAGACTAGGCCACAGTGAATTGCTGTCTGTTTGCTACCTGAGTCAGTCAGAGAATTGCCCAGACTTGATTCACTCAGACTGGTTCCAGAACATGCAAGGGTCTTACATAACACAAGAAGATATCAGTTTCTTCAGGGGTTTCACATCGGTCCTCCTCCCAGATTCTCAATTTTTCAGACTCCAACCAAAATGGCCATCCTCCATAGATTCCTAGGGTTGATTTTTTGGGCAGGTGCAGGCAAAGAGCCATTCTTCTCCATAGAAGAAACATGTGGGGATGGTAGGAGGAATGGGTTTTATCCTAGCAGCAGCCTCTTCTGCTATCCCATGGGCATTGGGCGAGGAAAGGCTACCAGCATTTTTATGAATTTGTCCTTCTTTTTCAGGACAAAAGAAGTTGGAATTTCCTGACCTTTGACCAGAGAAGGGTGAATGTCCTTGATGGAAGATTTAAGGTGCCTGCAGGTTTTATGTGGCTTCCCATAGTGGTGTTTAAAAAACATGAACGCCTCAGAGAAGGCCTGAGCAATTTGTATAGCCGTCTCCAGTGAGGGTTGAGGTTCTTGTAAGGTGGCTCTCTGGAGAGGGGTTGGCAAAGAATAAATAAATTGCTCCAGACTTAATATTTCCAGAACCTTGAGTACATTTTTCTTTCCTGGCCATTGGCTAATTAAGTTATGGGTTCTTCCAGCCGCTACAGGGGTGTTTTTTTTCTGGGGTAGGCAGATGTGACAACATTTTCCCTGGAATAAAAACTCTTGTTTGTCCTACTTTTCCCAGGAGGTCTTTCTTTATTTCAGAAAATTGAGTATTCCCCTTTGCCATGATTACCTAGTGTGATAGTTATAACTCTCCTTTAAGTAATGGTACCAAGTAACACGTTTTAAGGACATCATCCCAGTGGGACAAAGGGCACTAAAGTCTTCTGCTTCCTTATACAACTGCAGTACCCTGGGTAGAATGGCCTGGTTACCTGGGACACTATCTAGTTGGTCAACAGTTTCCTGATGGTGCTTGTCTGCTTGTATGTGACTATTGATAATTGTCTCTAGAAAAGACTCTAAAGATCAGGTAGGCACCATATCAAACCTTGAGAGTTCTTGAGGTAGATCCCCAAATACACAATCACTAGTGTTTGAAAAAACAAAACAGGGCCTGGGGACGCAAGTTCGTCCTCGTCTTTGGAACCCACGGAAGTTCACTAGTAAGGGGAGTGGCTGGTTGGTTTGGCGATGGGCTTCTCATAACTACTGAAGGCTACTTCCTGATTGTCCCCATGGACGGTTTGGTGCTCCAACGTTCTATGGGATATAGTCTATCTGTAGGTTTGGACATATAGAGGTCTGTCAGAGTCTGACTCTGTATCCCGTCACGCAGATCCCACTTCTGATAACACTTGCGTCAGAATTAGGATACGGACAACTCATTGCCATTTAACTCAATCGCTTTATTATATTCCCAAAACCCTGCACTAGCCCTATGCTCAGAAAAAGGAAGGTAAAATGGTGCATTTCAGGATGTCATGCAAAATAAAATCTGACTGACGTCTAGAAAACCAAATCTATCCTGATCTTAACCCTACCACTACAAAACAAAATAATCTTATCAAAACACAAAATCACTTAAGGGCTTTTGCCAAAAGAGTATACCACTGTCTGGTTTGTGACCCACCCTAGACAGTCCCAGGATGTGGGAAGAGCTGTTTGGCCTAAGCAGGAGTCCATATTTGTCACCAGCCAATACCTGCGTCACGCGTGCCTTTTGTCCGGTTCACAAATCCAACAAAAAGAATCAATATGTTTCCTTAGGGCCTCCTGCCCGGTATGCACTGGAGTTATCAGAGTCTCTAGTCATCCTGGCCTGCTATTCAGTTTGAATTTTCTGTAAAGCAAAGTCCTTGCAAATGTGCTTGAGTAACCGTGACTTTCTGGCTTGATACAGAACCATTAGCGGCCCACTCTGGGCCAATGGATTCTCTTCCCCCTACCACCCTGGGGTCTTGGGTTTCATAACTACTCTTGGGACATCTTTTCTCTCAGCCTTGTACTTGGGACGTTTAATCTTTCAGCCCTTTTCGGCCCTTCACCTTCTCACCCAGGCTTAAGGTATGCAGGGTCTCGACCAGATTTGGGTTATGCGATGCTTGATCCCCTCTTGGGCTGTTCGTCTTCTCACCCCAGTTTTGGGTATGTGGGGTATTGCCCTGGTTTTGGCAATCCGGTGCCTCAGCCCCTCCCGGGCTATTTGGCTTTTCACCGCAGTTTAGTGTAGGCAGATTCTCACCAAACTTTGGACTATCTGATGGTTCAGCCCCTCTTGGACTGCTCACCTTCCTACCCCAGCTTGGTGTATCTGTGGGCCTGTCCACCCTCCTCCTGTTTCCCTGAAGGCACTGTGTACCTGAATTGTGACAGTAGTGATCCTCCTGAAAGGCGGCAAAGATGTTCCAGTTCCTCTTCTGTCTTCCACAATGTTGAGCGCGGTTCATCCAGTATGTCATGGCATCAGAGTGTCTAGGCCTTCTGGCCTTCTGTTCAGTTACAGTTTTCTATAAAACAAACGTCCTCACTAATCTCCTTGGGTGTCCAGGCCTTGCCTGGCTCTGTAGGATACCCCTTTGGCTCTTACCATCCATGGGGTCTCAGTTTGCTTCCTGTCGGTTCATGATGGAACTTAGGCGTTTCATGAGGTTGCGCCTCCTCTATACTCAGCGGGCTGAGCTTCTCCAGCTCCAGGCCAGATTCCAGGTAGCAGCGCTCCACAGGCTTTCTCATTCCTCCGTGCTCCATGCCGTCTGGGTGGGACTGCTTTCTGACTCTGCCTCGAAGGGGGACGGGCCCTCTTCTGCATCTCGCACCGCAGGCTTCCTCCACTGGTCGGTCTCACAGGCCGTTCCCACATTTCGCACAATGAGGGCAACATTAAAGGATCAGAAACTATACCAGCACTTATTTATGAACACTCAATAGTCATCTGGTGCAATACCCAACTATCCACACAAAACATGATCTGCCTGGGGCAAGGGAGGATAACACAAATCCCTGTTAATGGATGGCATATCCTATAAAGGGGAGTCACACACAGTGGGGTCCCGCTTTCCCTGTCCCGCTTTTCCTGTCCCTTAGGGGATGTTAGGCTTGAAGGGTTCACCTTTCTAGTCCCAAAGTGGTTGCCTCTTCCTTGGGGAGAGGGGACCAATTCCCTGGATTTCACAAAGGGGGTGGTGGAGTTTTCTCCCAGATTCTGTGCTAAAATGTTAGGTAGAGAAGGTGGGCAGAGTTGAATGCGGGGGAGTAGTGAAGGGAGAGTAGCAGGCTGAGACAGCAAGAGGAATATCAGGGTGAGGGAGGAAGGAGACCACACTGGTTACAATGGGCATCATTATAAACTTGCTGGTCCAGTAACAACGGTACAGGTAAGCTTGTTGGGACCGTTGTTACCGGACCAGCAAACTATGGGTTCTGCTCGCGGGTGCCTTTCCGCCCACCAAGACTGGCCTGGCGGGTGTACCAGCATCCGTGAGCAGAGCATGTCGGATGCACCGGCACCATTCTGAAATGGGAATGGGGAGCATTTTTTTCAGGCGCCCGCGAACGGGCAATTACCAAGTCCAGCAGGGCTGTAATGACCCGGCAATTGCCCATTTGCGGGTGCCATTAAAAATCACAAGTTTTGCAGCAGCCTGCCGGTTTACCGCCAAACTTGTAATGAGGCCCAATGTCTCAAAGGCACATTCTCTCATTTTTTTAGTTAATAACAACTTTAAAAGCATTGTGCTAGGTAAGAAAATCCCAGACGGTGTGTAGATAATGAAGACAATTGCCTTTCGGTTCTCACTACTAGCAATATTGAGAATAGAAAGTAGGGGTAAATATTCACTACATACTAAGCCTGGGTCTAGGCATGCCTGGGTTAGGGTGGAAAATGCTATCCCTTGACTAGGGAGTGAGGGATGACCCTAGTGCCCTACCAAAGATTTCTTTTAAAAAACCTTGTACGGTCTTTGAGGGTTGGAGTGTTGTTTGAGCCATCTGTGATGGCTTTAAAACATTGTGTGTGGTTGTTTTAAATCTTTGAGTTTTACTTTCCCATTTTGTTCCTCAAATCTTACTTTCATCTGCTTTTTCAGATATTCAGTCAGCATGATATGCCCACTAAATGAAAAGGAGTTTGACTGTGCTTTTTAAGTCTTACTCTTGGAGAACCATATGTTTGTTTATTTGTAACTTATTTACTCATTAAACTGAAAAGACAGGTTTTCCTGTAGAGTCTGGGCCTCATTATAAGTTTGCCGGGCCGGTAACAATGGTACTGGTAAGCTTGCCGGTACTGTTGTTCCCGGACCGGCAACCTATTAGTTCTGCTCGCGGGTGCCTTCCTGCCTGCCAGTTCTGACCTGGCGGGCGTACCGGCACCGCGAGCAGAGCATGTTGGGTGCACCAGCATCATTCTGAATGGTGCCGTTGCATCCGATCTCCCGATTCCCATTGGGCCCTGTGGGGCTCACATGGGAATGGGCAGCGTTTTTTTACCGGCGCCCGTGATTGGGCAATTACCGGGTCCTGCAGGGCCATAATTACCTGGTAATTGACCATTTGTGGGCGCCGGAAAAAACATGATACCAGCGGCAGCCGCGCCTGTTATACCGGCACGTCTACCGCCGGTATTGTAATGAGCCCTCTAATTTAATCCACCTGTTTTCTTATGCATGATGTATATCACTCACTGTCTAAGCATTCTTAATGTACTTTTCACCACCACATCCACCACCGCAACCCTCTCTAAATATGTGAACATCCAGAAATTCAAGACTGATTGTTTTTGTTTGAATTGTCAATTGAGTTTATATTGTATCTCACTGTTGTCAACATCCAGAGGTGGTTAGTCACATCTCACATTGCAGAGTTTGACTTTCGTAGTCAGGCCATTATCTTTAAAAGAAAAGAAATTAAGATGTACTCACATAATGTCATGTTCAGTAAACCACAATAAATGTACAAGGAGAATATAGTTTGATATGCCTGCAGACATTATGTTGCCATTTGGTGTATGTGTGTGAGTTTGATATTTTATCATTTTGACCTCCTTAAATGTCATCCAAAAAAGATTTTTTGCACTGTATTGCAAAGTCAATTACAAAAATGCATATTTCACTTCCCATTCGTAACTTTTTAAGGTCTTCCAATAAAAAATGATATTATCAGAGATATTCATACAAAACCGAATTGGCCAACTATTTAAAATAAAATTGTACCACTTTAAAAAAATATATAAAATCGTTTCCATACATATTGAACATATTATTCAATATATTGAAAAATACAAAGATATCCCAAAACTGACATCACCAAGCAAAGCAGTAATCTGGTACCTATACAGAACTGGTTTACCATTGCATCAGTATCTGCCATTCTGTCCCTCAGGAGGCGAACCCCATTGACCACCCATATGGGTTCCTGCTTTGCTCACTGTAACTATATTACAATGGGCCTCATGACGAGTTGGTGGGTTAAATGCATCGGTATTACCGTATATCACTGCATTACACCACTGCCTAACTATGAATTGGGCGGAACGTTGGAGGAGTCACCTCTAGACTTTACTGAACCTTCTTTGGGATTGAGGTGTGTTCGACCTGAAAGGTTAGAAAACAGCATGAATAGTTGGAGTTTTTGATCAGTCTTGTAAGCAGAAGATGAGGCAGAGATTGCTGAGGCACTTGACTGACAGTGGGGAAATTAGAACTGGATTTGGTTGAGGTAGAGGTAGAAGTATGATATAGTTGAGGAAGAGGTAGACAATAAAAATAGGATTTAGTTTAAGGGAGGTCGGATATTGAAGTAGGGGAGGGCATCTTTCTGTGACTACTAGGTGAGCAGAGAATTCCAGAGACTTCCTTGAATTGCATGCACTAATGTGACATTTCTTGCCAGTGGCTTTAAATATGGAGTGAGGAAATAATTCCAGAATTATTTGGGGGCAGGCATGCAGTAATATTCAGTAGCTATAACTCAGTATCCCATCTTTGTGACAATGAGACAAAATACCTGCAGCAAAAAGAAAATGTTAAAAATGCGTGAAACCAGGTGATTACTATGAGTGAGCCCACTCTTTGTGACTATTCCAGACAGAGCACTAGTAGTGCACACAACCAATCATCACATTTTTGGAAACCAAAGATAACATTAATTGACTGTAACTGAGTGTGCCACTTGTATCAGATGATTCAAGACAGAATTGTAGTATCCCAGGGAAAGAATCATACAATTGTTTTGATGCAGGAGATCACATTCAGTGGCTGTGAGTATGTCATCTGTTTGAGGCGAGAATTCTGAATAATAGCAGCGAAGCAGTGGGGCCATAGAACTGTTTGTCATTCAGTTTTGGTAAGTATAGCATAATTTTGTGATTATTTGAGACAGAATTCTATGAGTAAAGAGAAACTCATAGGGCCTCATTCCGAATCCGGCAGTAGCCGTGCCGGTAAAACCGGCAGGCTGCCGCCGGACCCATAGGGATTTACCGGCTCCGGACTTGCCGGATTTACTGGGGCATTAGAGCCCGGTAATTCTGGAGCCGGCATTCCGTTACTCCCCATTGACATGGAGTCCCATAGGACGCCATGGGAATGGGGGCCATGGAAACACCGACACCATGCAGTAATGGTTCCGGTGTTTCCACGTCCGTCTGCGGCCGGTGGCCTTACACCTGCCAGGTGAGACCAGGCGGGTGTAACACCACACAGCCACAGAAGTCGTAGTTAGCTGGTCTGGAAATCGGTGCTGGTACGGTTTTACCAGCACCGTTATATCCGGACCGGCTAACTTGTAATGAGGGCCTGGAGGGAGGCATTTGAGTGTGTACAAAAATATCACAGGTCCCATTACAGAGACAAAATGCTCAACGCTAACCTGGAGTTTTTGTTGTCTATGGACCTCTTGTTGTATACTTTTACAAACTTATATTTCACACAAGGCTGTACCTGAGATGCACAACAAGATCGTTTTTACAGTGGGGCAGGCACTAGATAGGTCGGAAGGCCAGACTGTCTTATTCACCATGGACATGCATGTATACCAATGCACAGAGCATGGGCTGCATTTCTGTGACTGAACAATCAATGACCCCCCCTTCTGTTTGAAACATGAGGAGTTCTATTTCGGAAATAAATCCATGGGGGCGGTAGGTGCTTGCAGTTCAGCACCAGACCACGTTATGCATGCAAGGATTTGAGGGCCACTGGGGACTAAACATCTAGACGGTGGAGGAGTGGTGGTGCAGTGGATAATCCATCACCACCTGCACCAGGGCTTTGTTGCTGCTGATTTCGGGTCTAAGATTTTTACTACCATACAAATTTGCAAGACTGTGCCTGTTCCTCGATTTGCCTTTGCCAAACACCTTCTAGGGCCATATTTCATCAGCAAATACCAGGCAGTGAAGGAAATGATTGCCATGGGCCAGAAGATCAGCTCACACTAGAGCCAGGACGAGGAGCATCCTTGGACATTTTTCAAGTTAACCCTTCTATAAGAAGGCCGAAAAACCGAGAATTTGGAAGATTCTTCCAAGAACATGAGAGCAGCAAACATGTGAATATTTTGGGCTCCCTCTGCTACACAAGTCATGACAATTTTTCATGTTCTACCAACTACGTGAGAGCAGCAAACTTAAGAATGTGTCTGAATATTCCTGATATACAAGCACCACAAACAGTTCTCCCTTCTACCAAAAAAGCCACAAACATGGGAGTTTGCAGGATCTCCTTGCACACGAGAGCAACAAACACGAGATTTTTGGGGGTTATCCTGCTACATAAGGTACACACATATATTACGTGTCAGGCTCTTGCGCCACGAACATCCCCATGAAAACAGAATGGTTTTGCATTGTTGCTGCTATACAAGTGAGATGCAGATAGAATTGTTTTCCCTCAAAGTTCCTCTATGTAATAGCTGAAATGGCTGGTATTCTCCAGGCTATCCCGGCTACTATTTTACTGGGTCACCATGCTATCTGATGGCTTAAACTGCAAACATTTCTCAGGGTCTACCTGATACTCAATAGCAGCAACTGTATTCCTCGGGATTTCTCTGCCACTGTTTATGAGGATCTCCTTCTGAGGCAATAGCTTCAGCAGCAAATAATTCAGGGTGTATCCCTAATACATGAGATGTTCATCCTGCCCTTTTTTAATAGATTAATTGTCCAAATTTCTTGCCTTTGTCAATTTAACGTGCTTTTGCGGGGGTGATGAGCCTCCACAGCATCTTGGACTGCACTGTCCTCCTGTTCCACCGCTTCCATGTAATAATGTCCCCACAAAAATGTTGCCTGGCAAAAAAGTCGCCAGAGAAATTGGCATTTTTTGCGGGGACATTATTACATTTAACATGCGGTGGATACCCGCGAAGCCCCCAAACCCATTTTTTTTCTTCAAGGGAAGCAGGGGACACATCAGCAACCCCCGCCCCCATGACTCCCTACATATGCTCACTATATATAATGCTGCCAGGACCTTGTCCTGGCAACATTATGTATGGGGACTTTATTACCTGATACCGCTCCACCCTGGATAACCACTCTTCTGCAATGTGTGCTTGCATGCCAGGATGGGCAATCAATGCAGCTACTGTGGTAGGATGGCACGGCTGCCCTTTTCACCACAGCAACGTTAGGGGCCAACGCATGTCTGATAGCAACAGTTGGTGCCAAAGGCTGGGGATGGGCCAATTCTCATGCCATGACCACACTCTATATTGATAGGGAAGCACCTGCATCTCGAGGCGTGCTGTCAGATTTTTCTTCTGTACCACTGGAGGGTTGTACTGGGAAGGCAGGATTGGGGGATTCCATTGAGTTTGTTAAAGTTTGTTTCATGCTACTCCAGGAATAACCCTCACTGTTGCTCCACCATGCACTTTTTCTGCAGAGCTTCCACGCAATTATTTACTCCTCATCGTGCCTCTTTTCCTGAGGCAGCACATAGTACTACTGGTTCAGGAAGTGGTCTTCTCTGAAGGCAACTGCTCCCCATCCTTCTCCTATCCCTCTCCTCCTCCTGCTTGTCATCCTCCATTGCTGCTGCCCCACATCCACCATCTCTTCTATGAGAAACCCAGGCTCTGTCATCACACTCTCCCACATCCGTTGATGGACCTCATGCAATTATTCCATGCTTATGTTTTTTACCCCCTCATGCCCCTCACTGGCACAGTGCGTGGTGGCTCCCCACCTTGAGTGATTCATTGGGAACAATGTTATAGGGTAAGAAACCTAAGGAGCAGATGTTCAGGTGCTGGCCATCATAATCCCATACATTCCACTCTCATTAAGGATAATTAGTACAGTATAATCCGCCTAAAGTTTATAGTGGAAGGAACGAGGTTAAAGGGAAAAGATTACCAGGTGACTTCAAACAAAGGTGTTCATAATGGTTTCTACAAAGGGTTTCCCTAAGAGTTTATTTTTTTCTTTTTCCGAATGACAAAGGTTAAATGGAAATATGTTTTTTTTATCATAAAGGGGTCTTGCACAAATGTTGACGAATAGTTCTGATAAATGGTTTATTTTGTTTTAGCTGAACGAAGAAGGTTACAGAAACTGACTAAAAATAAATCACAAAATGCTGTCACGTGTTTCTCAAATTTTCTTTCTTTTTTTGGCGAGAGCAGAAAACGATAATGCATTTTTAAAAAAACAGACAATAACAACAGGTTTCACAAAGGGGCAGTCAGAATATAAGGAACTTTACAAAACAAACACAATCAAACATAAAATGTCAAAAAGAGGGACTCTCGTGAGAAAATGACACACCCAAAAATGCTCGCAGTTGCTTTGGTACAATTTCTCCTGCTCTCTTCTATTTTAGATTGGCCTCATCCTCCATCAAACAGCCAGTCAGAACCCAGAGAGAACCAGGAAATGTAAGGCTCCGGTTTTCCTGCTGAATCCCACCAAGTGGTTCTAAATGGCCCTACAAGATTTCACACGCCTTAAGGTAAGATTTCAGCTCTTGCAAGAACTTGCATGTCTGTTGAAGACCGGTCTGGAGGTTCGGCAACCATGGAGATTTAATAACACATTTCATCACTTCAAACTTTAAAAGGACACAGACTTAAACCATGCAAATTGTTGGTAATTGTCATGCAGAGGCACCAAAAACGTATTTTAGGGAGCCTGAAAAAACCTGCCCGTGCAGGAACTGGGACCGATTTCACAAGAGCCACGAGCCAGCAAAAACGGTTTCCTAAGATTCCAGAGCTGGGGAAACTGAAAACCCATACCTGAGCTACCATACAACACTTCACCCGCAGTGATTAGCTGTTTCCAGGGTTTCCCGTTTTTGGAGGTGAACTTCTGGTTTGTCTTTTTTGGTTTTGAATGTAAGCATGATCAAATAAATCATGTTAGATGGCTTCAGAAACAGCAGTGAGTGGGTAATGGGGAGTGGCTGTGATCTGTAGCATATTCCTTAAGAGGTGTGAATGTTGGGTGATCAGAATAGGAGGGATGATTAACATTGTATGCTGTATGGAACAATGAGTAGAAGCAGATGATTACACATGCTTTTCATATTACTGTGTTTCTTTAAGTCTTCATAGTAAAACTGTAAAAACCAGAGGAGGTGTTTCATTGTGAAATTGTAGCCTTCCATTCAGTGAGGGGAAACTAAAGCTATAGTTTTGATCAATAATGCTCACACGCACCGTTTGACTCTCTCTATTCTCTCCAATGACTTGAACTTCGGTTCCCGAGGGCGTTCAACCTACCAGCGCCTTGGAACCATACCAATGGTACATAAGGCGCTATATAAATGCAAAATAACATAACATAACATATTTGCTAAACATATTACTATGACAGTGATATTTTAACCTGCGTTTTTTTAGGAATTTTACAAGCCATGTGCATGCTTTCCCAGACCCCATCCCTAGCTGCCAGGATGGGTAGGCATGCAGAGAAGAGTAAACATGTGGAGCCCAGCTCCTCCAGTACCACTTCTCCAGAAAGACCCAGTAAGATTTCTGCAGATCTTCAAGAAGGCAATTCAGTAGAAGTGTAGATCTAAAAAGAAGCTTGGAGCCCCTCCTCCCGCTCCAGACTCCCCTTCTTCTTCCTCCCTTTCCAGCTCCTCTTCTTTGGAATCCCTTGGGTTTAGAGAGGATCAAAATGGGAAATATCTGGATAGAACTCTGTGACCTTTGTGTTGATTCAGGTCGCTCACTATATGGGTTTTGCTAAACGAGAGCATTAACCTGCAGACAGCAAGGGCAGAATTCCTCTGCTTCAGTTTAAAATACACTGGAGACTGGCCTCCCTCTACAGACAGATGAGATATATGAGAGAACCGGACAGAGTCACGGTCCACAGATTTTAGCCAAATGGTATCCTCACCTGAGGGAGGAGAAGCTTCTGCTGCAGAAATGCAGGTGGATACCATCCTCTTTAGTTTGGTGGGCCATTCTTGCATGGCTCCAGGTGAAGCTATCAAAGACACCACTGATAGGAAAGGGGATGGGGTACTGAGAAAAGTTACAGAGGGGTCTATCTTTCTTTGAGGGTGGCAATGTATTTGTCATATACTGCATGGAAAGCCCTGGGAGGATTACGTTCTGTTTCCAGGGCATTTCAAGATTGGACGGACCCCACACCGTTTCTGCAATCAGTCAGATCAGGTCAAATTAATTTCCGATTTGGAGTATGATGGGGTGAATGTTTCCGCCATGGCCATGGGCTCCTTTGTTGCTGGCCGTTGACATCTCCATATTAAAGATTGGCATACGGACTCACACCAAAAGACTGTCCATGAAGATATCATTTGAAGGACACACTTTGTTTGGCGACTCCCTGGAAGAAAAGGTACGCAAGATCTTCCGGGTCAAAAAGCATTCTGGCAAGCTTAAGAGAAAGTCGGAAACAAAATCAAAGCTGCAGTCTACTTTAGGTCTAGGCCTCATACTTCTGGTTTTTCCACCCAGAGACGTGGCAAGGATTGGCCTAGAAGGGTGCCGAGGAACAAGTGTCTGTCCTCCCTTCAGAAACAACAGATGTCCTGATGTCAGGCCTGTGGGGGGCGCCTGCAGTGATTTTGGTGGACTCGGCCAACCGGACATTACTATGGGGCTACCGAATCGAATGTGTGAAGACCCCAATCACCTTCAGGATTTTCAGGACTCATCTACCAGAAAAAGGATCAAGAGATCTGCAATGCATCTGGCCATCAAGGACCTTCTCCTGAAGAGGGCAATCAGGCCTGTGCCCTGGAACGAGAGGGATTAGGGGGTATTTTTAGTTGTCTTTTTAGTCCCTAAATCGGAAGGGAATTAAGGCTCATCATCAACCTGAAGATCTTGAAATGCTATATAGTGACACGCCGTTTAATGATGTAATGATTTCTATGAGGTGATTCCTCTAATCTGGGAGAATGATTTTCTGGCCCCCATGGATCTACAGGATGCTTCGTTCCACATGCAGATATGGACAAGCCATCAACAATTCCTAAGGTTCTCAGTGGGCAGGAAGCATTACCAATTCCAAGTTCTGCCATTCAGACTGAAATCAGCTCCCAGTGTTTTTACAAAATTCTAAAGTCTGTTAGTGGACATTCTTCACCCCCAAGGTGTCCAGGTCTTCCACAACCTGGATGATTGGTTGATCAGGGCTGCGTTGGTCATGTGTTATCATATCCAACTGACATGTGGGATCGGGAGGACATTTGGTTTCTAATCAATTGGTGGAAATCCTATCTAGCTTCTTCCAAGGATCATCAATTCATAGGAGCCGAATCTGGACCTTACAGTGGAGGGTCGTTCTCCCACAAGTAAATGCTTGTAATCTGCAGAGTTCACTATGTTCCCTGTTGTCCTCCTCTAGGGTGTCAGTGAGCGAGTACATCAGATCCCTGGGTCACATAGCTTCTTGCGTCTTTTTGGTACCGTGGGCTCACCTCCATCTGAGACGGTTGCTGTTCTATCTCTATCGCTTCTGGCAGGAAGAAGAACTGGACATGGACCAAAGGTTCTTGATAACTTTGTCCTTAGATTGAAACTACAGAGGTAGTTTCGGATGCACAAACTATTAATGGGCTTTTCATTGTCCCAGTCCTAGCCAATCACTGTTACCACTAATTCAAGCATCAAGGGATGGGGCACAATTCTGGGGAACCAGTCCCTTTAAGAAGAGTTATCAGTCCGCAAGGCTTCCCAGTCCCCCAACTGGGAGGAGCTAGCAACTGCTTATCAGGCAAAAGGGCCTTAGCCCCGGTCTTGAGGGGGCATACTTTTCTGTTGCAGTCGGCTAAATCCACGACAAACTCCTACATCAACAGGTAAGGGGGATCCTGGTCTCGAACCTTAGGCCTGTTCTCGGATGAACTGGGGACTTGGGCAGAATGGAATCTTCTGTCCCTCAGAGCAATCCTCATCAGAGGTGTGGACCATACAATAGCACATGGACGCAGCAGGGTCTTCCCAGCCTGGGAATGGGAAATTCAGGAGGATGTTTTTTAATGAATTTGCCACAAGTTTAGGACCTCGTGGTGGGATATATTTGCCTCGCCCAAAACAAGAATTCCCTTTGGTTCTGCTCCTGATTTCCGTGCCCATAAGCATGGGGGACGGATGCAAAGAATATGTCTTAGCAGAAGTTCTCCTGTCTGCATTCCTGCCTCTCCCAATGATCCTTAGGGTTCTCCTAAAAATCAAGGGGGCTGAGTTGTTGGTGAATCTGTTGGCTCCGTTTTGGCCATGCAGGAGCTGGTTTCCCTTTCTCTTGGAGAGAGCGGTCTCCCCAGTTTTCCTCCTACCGAATCATCTGACCCTGGGGGCCACTAGCTCAGGAGTTTGGAAGTTGAAAGAATGGGCTTCAGAGGAGAGGCCTGTCCCGACATTTGGTAGATTCTACCCCAAGGAACAAACGGCCTCCAACCCTGAAGTTGTATTCCAGGCACTGGGTAGTGTTCCAGGCCTTGTGTTTAAAAAAATATTTCACAGTCATCACTTGTTCAGCACCAGAGGTTCATCAGTTCCTGCAGTAGAGTTTTGATGTGGGGCTAGCATTGTCACCTTGAGGGCCTAATGGGTGGCCATCAAAGCCTTTCGGGGCTCTTCAGACTTTGTCTTTTTTTAGATTTGGGCTCCAGATTGCTGAAAAGTTTCACTCTAAAGAGGCCCATATCGGTGGTTCTCCCTGCTTTCATCCGTGATCCTGCAACCTAGGAAGAGGTGGGCTGGCCCTTCCTGGATGTCACCAGAGCGGTCTTGATTTTTGGGGCATGTTCTGTTTCCTTCAGGAAGGTGTATAGTCTCTTTGTCTCCTTTGGGAGTAATAGGCCAGGGTCTAGAGCTGCGGTTCATACCATTAGCAGATGGGTGAGGGATGCTATTTCCTTGGTCTATCAGTCCTCTAGTGTCCCTTCCCCCTTTGGAGTCCAAAGCAGGTCCATGCCAGAAATGGCAGCATCCTGGGTCGATGCACAAGGGGTGTCCTTTGGTGACATGTGTAGGGTGGCCATGTGGACTGACACAAATACCTCTGTACAGCATTACCAATTGAAACTTCACAGAGTGAAGGCAGGTGTCTTTGGTTCTCCGTGTTGGAACCCGATGACTCACAGAATTTTTTCTGTATTGGATAATTAACATGAGCTGGGTGGTGTGAACCTTTTGGTGTCTTGTGTGTTCATTGTTCCCATTCAGCACATCATTTGGTCTAACTCCTGTTATGCTCTGAGATGAGGAAGAGTGGCATGGAGATAATGTGGGGAATACTCACCGGTAATCCTCATCACTCCGACCCACCTCCTCCTCGTCCCAGTACTTCTTTCCACCTCTCTCGCCCGACTGGCTGGCTGAATGGGGCTGTAACTTGGCTGATGTAACTGAGGCCAGTCGGGATGGTAGGGTCTTACATACTCAAAGGGGGGGGCGAAATAGAAGAAAGATTCATAGGGAGGTGGGACACGTCATGTTATGTTCTGTGACAAGGAAGTGTTGCACTAGGGGAAATGAAAAACCACATTTCTCCAAACATCCCTGCCTCCCCAGCCATCCCACAGGAGATGGGTTCCCTGGCTACATGTTTTCAATTTTCAGCACTTGAAATACCATTCATGTTGTTTTAGACAGCGTTTAAAGCGGTTTGCTGTGAACTAAATCGTTTCAAAACACATTGGCCATTCCTTACGTCATATATGCTCCTTAAACCTTGCCTGTTTGTTATATGATCAAACAGGCATGATATCCCTCTTGAGATATCTTGTCTTCTGCTTGTGCAGCGTGTGAATGAATCCCTCTGTGTGTTTTTTTTTGCTGACAGGCGGAGCCTCATTATTCTACTTTCTGAACGACATTCTCTGTGTACAAATGTAGGTTTATGGAATATCAGTGCCGTTCAGCTGAAAACGAAGCCCTAAAAACAGCCAACATTCGTACCAAAAAATGCATAACCATGACTCGCACTTCAATCATCCCTGCCCTAACCCCACCTCAGTCTTTCCAACAACCATAGAGTCAGTAAACCTTGGAGTGGCCAGGTCATCAAAGACTGTCTGCAGTCTGAAGATGAATGGACAGTGAAAAAAGAGATGAGGGGTTAAGTGGCAGGCGGCAGCTTATCTAAGGGGTGGGGCGGACACCTTTGATGTCTCCCTTGCTTGACCAACGGCCATATACAGCACGTTAGGACCCATGCTGAACCAAGTGAATAACCCCAATAAGGGCGACTCTACAGATGGCTGCAGGCCTAGGGCTGAGGCGACGTGTCACAGGACTCGAGTCTGCTTTTTAAGCGTCGATGGGAGCTCGGGGCTCAAATTAAAACGCACGCAGAAAGGCTGGAGAGGCGCCGTCGATAATAAAATGATAGACAGGACGCTGGAAATCCCAAACACGCAATGTTTCAATGGGTTAGGCAAATGCCGTTACCTAGTTTTTCTTGAGAAGGATTTTGCTAGACTGATAGCTTCGGCCTCGGAATTTAAGTTACGGGAGGCGAATCTACAAAAAAAATATCACAGCGTGTGGAAACATCTGCGCTGGTGCTGTGTCACAGGCTGGTCTTTCACCAGCCACATTAGTGGTATTGTTAGTTTGGAAATGCCTGAAAATAGAGGCACATAATGCACCGGTATGAAAATGCAAATGATTAATTTCCCTGTCAAGACAGCGCGGATATTTCTACGGGTTTCCGCGGCGGAGAGGCATGTAGAGAAAAGAAGGCATGCTGGGAGCCGGTGTGCTGGCAAGACAAAGCAAGGAAGCCGCGAGGCACTGCACGGAAAGGTGGGGCAGTGTTATGAGCAGATAAGAGCCCGACTATCCCAAGCCGCCCTTTCCCACCCACTCTTTTCTGCTGGAGCAAAGGAACGAGACTACAAAACAAATAACCCGACTCCCTAGCAATGATTGCAGGCACCGTAAGACAATTAGGGAGTCCTATAGTTATACAAATGGGTGGCTAACCTTGGGGAACACAGTCTGTATACCTAAACGCTTCCCTCAACTTCTATCCTGTGTAAATAGGATGACAAAATGGAACGTTAACAAGCTCTGTGATGATTATTTGCACACATTTTCAGTCATTCCGAAAATCCAAGCGGATTTTGCTATTTGCTCAGCCGAATAACCCAGCTGCGCTTTGAAACAAAAGTTAATGTTTTAGCAGAAAAAAAAAGAAATCATGATTTACCGAGTGGACCACTATTGAAGTCAACTGACCGTTTCATACTGTCTCTTATGGGGCTCTGGAGCACCTCAGGAGCACTTTGTGTCCGTGTTACCATGTGCTGATAGGCAGCATATCTGCCAGCTCCCCAAATAACATACACAGAGGCCTAGCACTTCTCTACTGATCACTGCTCATGCCGCATCTGCGTACCTCCGAACGTGACTTCTTTCTTACACCTCAGTCTATGATGACATGGCTAACTCAGTGTGGCATTAAAGGGACACACACCACTCCCCTCCTTTATCGCAAACCAAAAAAACAGACTCAAACAGTTAACAAATATCAACACGCATCGAGCTCCATAGATGTAGTCCCGTAGCCACCTGCTACAGTGGATACCGACATATCTCATCAACATCACTTGGGAGACCATTCCGATGTGCCATGCTGTTCGGCGATTGCTCTTCGTGAGGACCATAGTCCTTCGATTTGTTTTGTTGACTTGAACCATCTCTGTCACCATCTGACCCTTCCTCACTGTCAAGCGAGGACTCATCGGGGCTCATTTCCAGAGCAGGCCAATCATACAGTTTCTTAAAGAAACATAAGTACCTTGTTAATTGTCTGGTAATCCTCAGGCCCTTTTTGTCCACCACTCTGAAAGGGTGAGGTTCATAGGGAATATATAATTTACCACACAAATTCCTTGTACTAACCAGTACTGTATCATCAAATACTAAACCCAGATGATTGATCAGTCAGCGCTGGTTTGATTCTCTTTTGTTCACTTTCACTCTTTGCATCTGGATACGCCTGTCATCAATGGTGACCGGCAGGACTCGTGCTGAGGTATAAGCCACCTTGGGCATCTGCCAAAAAAAGCTTTGGAGGTTGCTACTTCCGTGGAGGAATGAGGAGTTGTCCGGTATTCCAACAAAAATTATAGCAAGGCTCTCTACTGGCTTGTTTCTTGACTGTTGGCTATTCTGAATTCGCCATTGGCCACATCACTGTTATTTTCCTGTGGATGATGCCTCGGTCATTTATACATTTTCGGACTACTTCTCCCTGAAACAACAGACCATTATCGGAGCAAACTACATTGGGATGGCCATGAGTTGTAAACATGTTCTCCAATGTTGGTATAACATCAGTTGCTGTGTTGAGGCCACAAACACCACTTTCGGATACCATGACCGCTAATCATTGGCCACCAAGAAGTGTGCCTGAGCATTGGTTAAGCCAAAATCAATCCTTACAACCTCCTACAGCTTAAACAAAAATACAGATGAATGGGTCGGTGCGCCAAGCATACCCCCTTACTGTTCGATCACCATTAGCACATGACAATCGAGTACCACACCTGAATGTTTTGTATACTGGTTTTTATATTTTGCAGTATCTACTTCAAAATTATTTTAGGTATAGTGCTGAACATCATGGATTACACGGTGAGGCAATATTGGTTTGCACAATACAACAAAAAGCAAGTGAGATTACTTGCACATATGTCAATACAGTCAACAAAAATGCAGAGTTCTACTGTCGATACATAACGACAGGGGTCGAATTACGTAAACAAATGAAACAAATATACAGAATGTATTTCGGTACAAAACAGTGAAAGAACATAGTTGACACTGTGGTTGGTAAAGAGATTCGTCTACACCAGGGTTTTTAAGGTGTCTATGTGGGCTAGGTGTGCCACACATTTCTCACGGCCTTCGTCAGGACGGAAAGACAGTGTTGTCTGGATGTTCAAAGCGTGCTGAAAAAGTGAATGAGATTCAGTAAGGGGAGTGTGGTAACCGTGACAGTTAACAAATAACTCTGTGTCTCCAGTGTGGTTAGCGGACACAGCTTTTCTGTGGGCTATTGATTAGGCCACAGATGCAAGCATGGGAATGGCAATGTCCCATTGGTGAGGGTCGCAATGGACTACTATTAAAAATAACAGTGGGAGAGCCTAGTGTTGTCTCCTATTTCATTTAGAAACAATGAATGAGGGGGTTCCTGTTAAAGTGGCAGGTCTCTCTTCAAGCTGATGAGAGACCGGACTCTCTGGCTCCTGCAAACCACATTCTTGTACCTTATGAATGGGGTCTCTAGAGCGGGGTGGCCTACTGTAAACAACAGACCCAGACATGATAGTTCACTGCCACCGATACAGGGAGACAGGAGCTGGCTTCAGATTGACAAAGTTACATTTGAAAGGTTGTTGGGTTTTAAGCCTCCTTTGTTATCCTCTGCAGCCTGTTTGAAGTACCTCCTGTCGGTATGATAATCGCTGCCACCAGATGCAGGGCCTAACAAAATAGCAGGGCGCAGCCATGGAGCCTTTGTCAGTTAATCAGGCTGGCCATGGCAGGGGGAAGGTTTGGTTTTACCCTTTCTCGGATGACATTGTGCCCTCTTCGGCTGTCACATTCCAACTAAATATGACAGGTGCCGGAGGTGTCTGTAAGCGGTGTCCAGCCCAGAGTACATGGGCCTATGCTTTTGTCATGGTGTGAGCATAGGAAAATGTGTGTGGATTAGCCCACACAATTTCCTAAGGTCGGTCTGTAAGCAATATTCAATCCACACTACAGCTAAGTCAATGCCTAGTCTGGGATGCTGAGGAAAACCCTTATTGATGTATTTTTATATCCAGTTCAGTACTCTGGATGACAACCCTTGTATAACACCCCCCTCTTAGAATCCCCCTGACCCCACTGAGCCAAGAAGTAGGTTTGTTTTGCAAATTAAAAGGTTTATTTGAAAATTTAAACAATATATATATATATATATCACACTTCTATAAATAAATTGATAATGGATATTACACTTGTGAATATGAGCAGTAGTCAGCAAGAGGTAACTTATGAATAGGAACAGAAGAATAAGGTGGGAAAGAATGCTTTATATGGTTCAAGGAAACGCAAGGTGGAATAAAATGCAGTACAGAAATAACTTGTTATGATTTTAGCAAAAGGTAATATGATCACTTTTTCTTTTGACAATTCACTCCCCCCCTATGCAATACAAGAAATGGAAGGAGAGCACACAGTCTTCAAGAATCCCCACAAATCACACTTTATAATGCAATACACAGTTCCAGTTCTCCCAGCAAGCTTAGGGAAAGCAGGGATGAGTTTTAAACACAGGCTAATTACTTTAATGTGGTTTGCAAGGAAGTGAAAAGGTGCTAAAATTGCTTTTAATTCCCTCTAGAGGTTCATGGTAGGTGATGGCTACTTTATATTAGTTCAGACTCACTTTAACAATACTCTATGAATGATTAGCAGATTGCAAACGAATTTTAGCAAAGAGAAGCAAAAAGCTGCTGATTTCTACAGATGAAGAAATCTGGCCAAATCGCAAATCGCTGTAAATTTCGCGAGTGCGTGTCTCGCGATTACGGAACAAGTATAGGGAGTATGAAGTCTAAATGTTTAAAAGGAATGAGTGACCTACTTTTGAGTGTCACATAGGTTGCAATTGTTTAAATGTCATAGTTTTAAACTTAGAATCAGCACCCTAGCTGCATATGTAAAAAAATTGTCTTGACTTAAACTGGGGAACAAAAGTGACATTAGCTGGGGCCTGGCTTAAGGAACTGAATTCTGCCCACCAGCTACCCCCGACAGGAGATGAGACTTGCACAACAGCTGTGTTCCCAGGCCTATCTGCCTTTTGCTGCTCCCACCAAAAGGGATATGACACTTCCCTGATTGAATTACCTGGGCTCTGCTGTGGAAATCGATATAATATTGTGACCCTAATCGCATTGTTTAAATGTATGTTGGCCTACGCCAAGCTGTCTAAAGAATACCATGTACATAGGTTCCGCGGCAAGGTCTTGACCTTAATGTATTGTGTAAGCCGCCATCTTGGATTTAGCCACCATTTTAGGTACTCTTGCAGTGTGGAAGTCACCCTGAATCACAAAATGGAGGCCGAACGACATTTTGTGTAAGACTTCGGCCATGGTGACCTCCGCACACGTGAATAAGTAATATGTCCGCAGGCCATTTGTTAGGGTCACGAACTAAGACCTTGTCCTCTCTTTAACCTGTGTGTAAATATGTAACTGTATCAGCGGAATCGATCAAACTATGTAAATTGTGTGTTCGACCTGGCTACGAACCCTAGCCACGGTTCCAAGAATGGTTAACTTACGAGAGGGCTGGCCGATGCAGGACAAAACATATAAAAACCCAAGCATCCTGATGATCGGTCTCTCCCACTTTCAGTGCGAACCTTACGTTGAAGGTTCGCGTGTTAGTCAGAGGGCCGTATAGCTATCCGTATGTCAATTGACTTTGGTAACTTTGTAACTTTGAAATAAAGCGCTTTGTATGTCCTTTGTAACCTGTGTTGGTGTGTTTCCTTCTGGGCTTCCCGGCCTCATATCAATTTCTCTGTTTCCACAGTTGGCGCCCGAATAGGGACCCTCAAGATTGATGCCGGATCATTGAAGGTTGACGCAGACTATCGAATCGGGATCGGACGGTGTGATTCTGCGGGCCCGACCGATCGAGACGCGATACCTCGGCAGCGCTGCACGATCCGATCCTTGGGCGATAGTCGTGTGGTCTGACACGGCATCTTGACGAGGGTCCAATTCCGAGGCGGGCAGATTTGCCGAAACCACCGAACGCAGGTAAAAATTCATTAGTTGAAGTCCTTTGTAAACCGTACGGTCCTCCTTAGGTTTGGTCAGGTGCAGTCGTGACCCGGCTCTTAATTTAACCCTGACAATTTGAATTTGGCGTATTGTATCTGCAGACACAATTATTGGACCAGGTAACACCAATTCTTTGAGAAATGCCTGGGAAATTGTCTAGCTGCTTTAGGGCTCTGTTCCGCAGCGATCGACAATCTTTGGAATTTAGCCGTCCGGCACCACAGGAGGGGTCGCCGGCGTGTACTATGTACTGTAAGTATGGCATTGGTAGTATTGTATTTAATGACATTTGGCACAGACAGACCAGAAATGCCTCCGAATTTCAGTGGCCAATCAATGGTAGTTTTGAGATCCCCCGTATTGAATACTTAGAATCGATCTTGCTTAAGAAAAAGGCTAGGCCAGCAGCCTTTGATATGTTACAAAATTGGAAAAAGGAAGCACTGCAGCAGCTTAAAAGTAGGGATAAACATGCACGACGTCATAAAACGAATGCCGAAAAGGCATTGTTGTATGACAAGGAAAAACGATTAGAAGAAACCCAGAAAATGGATAGAGCTTTTTCGCTCGGGGTCCAGAAAATTTACCCCTCTAAAGATTTTCATGTTTCCGAGGAGTTTATTGAGAAAATATTGAACGAACGGAGGCCTGATTCTTCAGCGCCACCTCCGTATGCTCCTGTTAAGGGCACCTTGCCCGTTCCTGCTATTGTTCCCGTTGCTATTCCTACTCCTCCTGCGCAGCCTACTGCTCCTAGTTCTTTGGTCATCGCTCCTCTGTCTATTACACTGCCTCTCTCCCCTGCACCCTTGCCAAGCCCACCTACGCTTTCGATTCCGGGGAGTCCCGTGTTCGTTAAAACAGATCCCGGTGCAGGGTCAACAATTATAACTCGTAGTACTGTTCCTGCGGGCAGGAAACAGGAACTATTTGCCTGGGCTAAGCAATGCATGGAAAAAGGTGATCAAACTGATGTATTTTCAACATTATCTAATTTGCACGATTTTCCCGAGAAAAATGTTTTTATTGAAGGACTGGGGATTCACTTAGGGGTAATGTGGGGTAGATTGCAGACTTCGGATCTCCCACAAGGGGTGAGAGATCTGAATGCCTTGGCACTTTCGAGGGATACAGAGCAGAAAGTATATGGACATGTTGACAGATTGTTTGAGTTTAGGAGGGATTTTGAAAGGTTACAAAACGAGGATGATGAGGACGACAGGATGTATGCACAGAAACGGTTCCTTTCGTGCCGAAGTTCAGCACCTGAGGAAGTACGAATTTGTACCAAAGACGCGATTCGATGGATCTCGGATTCATCGATACCGCCAGATGAGGTGTATGACACATATAGTCAATACACGGTAGAGATGCAAAGGAAGGTAATCCAAGTGATGGTACAGCACTTACAGGAGGAATGTATAAGGAAGAAGGTTGGTTGCCCCATAGAGTTATTGGGTATTTGTAAAAGAGCTTTTTCGCCCGACACTTCTACAGCTGCTTTAGCGCTCGATTTGGCCCTATTGCTCAGTAAGCGGTCGGAGGTCCCTATATCTCAGTTGCCTATGAGAGAGGTCCCTCCGACCTTTGTCCCAAAAGTAGAAATCCCCGCCGACGCGGTAGCTGGTACTCCCGCGACGGATATCCCTGCACATTACGTATCGCAGTTTGTCCACGTCCCGTTCTCCCGACAGGAAGTGAACACGATTAGACAATCAGTCCCTGATATTAGGAAAAACCCGACAGGGTTTTATAAAGAAATAGAATCCGTCTTGCAGTCTTCTGTGTTCACCTTAAGTGACATGGACTTATTGTTTCCGGTGCTTTTGCCAGTTGATGTATGGAAACAGGTACGGACAATAGATGATGTGCCGGGGCTAGGGGCTACATGGGTAAATCTGATTAGAATAGACAGAGAACGACTAGCTGGTGAGAAACCACCCCAGGTAATACTTACCTTACCCGATAGAATAGTTGCTAAACTAAAAACTATAATCCCAGAAAAAAGGATTATTTGGGACAAGCTTACGGCCTGCGTCCAAGGGAAAACTGAAGGTACTACTGAATTCTTTAATAGATTTGAACAGGTGTTCTCTGACTTTAGTGGACAGGATTTGGGCACAGAGTCGGGGAAGAGGTTGTTTGTGGAAAAATTTGTACGTGGATTGTTGTCCGACATCCAGTCACATATTATGTCCTCAGAGAGCGCTTGGCAGGCAAAATCTCAGTCAGAGGTTTTGCATATGGCTCAGTATTATGAGAATCGGGTTAATAATGAAAAAGAGAAAATCGAAAAAAGGAGGGGTGACTTAAAGACTAAGGTATTGCTACAGCAAATTATCAGAAACCCCAGAGGAGGTACGACACAGACTAGAGGTCAGTACATTCCAAGAGGAAATACTCCTCCAAATTCTATAAATATTAATCAGTGTGCTTATTGCCGCCAGGAAGGTCACTGGCGAGCACAGTGCCCTGCCCTTCGTCAGAGGTCAGGAGGCACATTTGGAGGTATGGGTAGGCGACCAAGGGGCCGCCCCGGAGCAGGGGGCCCTGATAGGGGTCAGCTTCTACAAGATCCCCAGCAACCTTTTTCACGGGAAAATCAGACTCCGAGTATGGACTCGAGAAATATATTTGATCACCCTTCTGCTGCCTATCTTTCTGAAGAACTTCCCTTTGACGAAGTTCTGCCTTACTAGGATTGCCCGAAGCAGCGTTTGGAACCTTTACCTATTCCCGTTATTCAGAAGGGCCCCTATGTTGAATTATTGGTGGGGAAACATCAGTTCTTGATCGACACTGGAGCACAAAAGTGCTCCATTGACCATTCTAGGGTTCCAAACATCCCACTGTCAGGGCAAACAAACGTTTCTATAGGGTTCTCTGGTATACCAACTGTTTGTCCGGTTTCTGCGCCGGTATCTGTTTCTATGGGTCCTTTCACAGACCAGTGCCCTTTTCTTCTTACTTCAAACTGCGGAGAAAATTTGCTAGGGTTGAATTTGTTAAAGAAACTGAATGCAGTGATTCATTGTTCCCCTGACGGAATAAGATTAACAGTTTCACCACAGCAACCCTTTTACTCCCAGTATCTGACCCAACCTCTACCTCCCGAGTTTGACATTGTCCCGGAATGTTTGTGGGCAATAGACGACAATGATGTCGGGATATTGCACATCGAGCCTGTTAAGATAGTCTTGAAATATGGGGTTAAGCTACCGCGCATTCCGCAATATAAAATTTCAATTGAAGGTGAGCGTGCTCTGAAATGCATTGTCTCCGATTTTGTACATCGTGGAGTGATCGAAGAAATAACAGGTAGCTTATGTAATAGCCCGATCTTGCCAGTATATAAGAAAGGCGACAATGCAATTCCGTACCGGTTTATAATAGATCTTCGTGCTATTAACCGGGTGGTAGCCCCACAATTTCCAATCGTGCCTGATGTAACAACGATCTTAACAATGATCCCTGCTACGGCTACACACTTTAGTGTCGTAGATTTGAAAAACGCCTTCTTTAGTATTCCGATACATGAGGAGAGCAGGTATTTGTTTGCGTTCACCTTGGGGGGACGCTCGTTTACATTCACAAGGGCACCTCAAGGGTATACTGAAAGTCCTAGTATCTATAGTAGAGCCTTAAAGGAGCAGCTCGACACCCTTGAATTGCCACCTACTTGCACACTGCTGCAATATGTAGACGATTTACTGTTGGCTGCAGACTCTGAGAAAGCTTGTAAGGAAGGCACTATATTGTTGCTTGTTCATCTAGCTGAAAATGGTCACAAGGCTTCGCTTAAAAAATTTCAATATTGTTGCCAGGAGGTTGCCTATATAGGCTACCTCCTGTCAAAGGAGGGGAGAAGATTGACACCTGAACGAATAAAACACATTTCTGGCATGTCTGTCCCAAAAACACAGAAGGAAGTCAGAGCCCTGATAGGGATGGCGTCCTACTGTAGACTGTGGATCCCGAATTTTGCCCTAGTGGTAAAACCGATGTTGGCTTTGACGAAGAAGGGCATTTCTCTGCCACTGCCATGGGAATCGGAACATCAACGATCATTTGAGCTTCTCAAAACCGCGCTATGTTCAGCACCGGTTCTGGGTACACCAAATTACGATAAGGCCTTTGTGTTGTTTGTGCATGAATGTGATGGATGTGCTTTGTCTGTGTTAACACAGGAACATGGAGGGAAGAATAGGCCGTGCGGCTATTATTCCTCCGCCCTCGATCCTGTTGCATGCGCTTTGCCGCGATGTCTGCGCGCTGTTGCAGCTGCCGCTGCGTCTGTAAAGCAGAGTGAGGGGATGGTCCTAGGCCACGATTTAATTCTGATGGTACCTCACTCTGTTGATATTCTATTGAATAAGACTCAAACGCAACACCTTACCTCTGCCCGGTTGACAAGGTACGAATTAGTCCTATTTGCTCCTCATATCCAAATTAAAAGGTGTTGTGTTCTCAATCCGGCTGAACTCTTACCTCTCCCGCAAAATATTGTTTGCGGTGATGAAGGATCACATGACTGCCTGTATGCCACCGAACAAGAAACAAAGGGTAGGATAGACCTCTCAGATACTCCTTTGGAGAATGCGGAAGGGGAGCTGTTTTGTGATGGCTCCTGCTTCAAACTTCCGAATGGCACATCTACAGCTGCTTATGCAGTTACCACTTTAGACAAAATTGTTGAAACTAAAAGGATTCCGCATAACTCAGCACAGGCTGCGGAGATTATAGCGTTGACCCGCGCTTGTGAACTCTCCCAAGGGCATAGAGTCAATATTTATACGGATAGCCAGTACGCCTTTGGGGTGGCTCACAACCTCGGAAAACTATGGTCGGAAAGAGGGTTTCTGACCTCACATGGGACCAAGATTCAGCATGGTCCCTTAATAGTACAACTACTTTCAGCGCTCTCACTCCCTGAACAATTAGCAATCATGAAATGTGCAGCACATCGCAAGGTCATAGACAATGTGGGAAGAGGAAATGCTTTTGCAGATTTGATAGCTAGACAAACAGCTACAGACCTTAGCACAGACATGTACACCTCGAGGGAAGTGAGAGATGTTTGTATACTAGATGAAGGCATTGGGTCTGTGCGAGATATGCAGACTGATGCCTCAGTTGAAGAGTCTAGGAAGTGGGCTGAAGGCATGGGAAAATTGGATGATGAAGGGTGTTGGGTGGACGCATCCGACGGGAAATGGTTGTTTCCTGATTCTTATGTGTTAGCAATGGTTACAATGGCACACGGTCCAACACATGTGTGTGCCCAGCAAATTACGAAGATATTACAGCAGGTCTGGGTGAATGATAAAATTTTGGAAACTGCAAAGAGATATGTTCAGAGTTGCATGATTTGCCTGCAGCACAATGTGGGTAAAGGGACAGTGACTCCAAGGGGAAGTTTCGGGCCCCCCTCTGTCCCCTTTGAAACCATTCACCTTGATTTTATTGAAATGGAGCGATGTAATAACTTGAAATATGTTCTTGTCATCATTTGTGCTTTTAGCAAATGGGTCGAGGCTTTCCCTGTCAAAGATGCTACCGCCATGACTACCGCAAAGATCCTGGTGAAAGAGTACTTCCCTCGATTTGGGCTCCCGAGGATAATTTGGTCGGACAACGGCCCCCATTTCATCGCAGCCGTAATGTTACAAATATGTGTTGCCTTAGGGATTGAGAAACGTTTTCATTCAGCTAGGCACCCTCAAAGTGCGGGGTTGGTAGAGAGACACAACGGTATTTTGAAAAACAAACTTGCAAAAACATGTGCCGACACTAAACTAAAGTGGCCCGACGCTTTACCTATTGTGTTGTTGGCTATGCGCACCACACCCCAGACTAGAACTGGGCTCTCTCCGTTCGAGGTGGTAATGGGAAGACCTGCTAGTATCTGGGGTCTCCCTAAACCTAAAGCCCTGAGGGATGTGGATAATGTATTGCTCATAGATTACTGTAATCAATTGACAAAAAATCTGTATTTCATTTACCACCAGGTGAATGCTGCCTTACCTGTACGGTTTACGGGCCCAGGACACGATATATTTCCCGGTAGCTGGATCCTGGTGAAGGCCTACGAGAGGTCTTCCTGTCTTGCGCCCCGCTGGCGCGGACCCTACCAGGTATTGTTGGTCACCAGGACGGCAGTGCGGGTGGCAGGAAAGAAGAACTGGATACAGGCAACGCATGTCAAGAAGATCCCTCACCCGACGCCACACGTTACAGAAGAAACAGAACCCCTCGCTGGTGCTACACTCTCTGATCTCGGAGTAGCAGGCAGCGTTGTGAGTGCGTCGGAGAAGTTCTCTGAGCCTGAGGAGCTCGGGGAGCCGTCCATTTTGTCTCCGCACTCCCTTGATCAATCACTTCCGGAAAACCTTGTTTCGAGCTCTGCGACTTCCGTCGCCACTGATACGACGCTCCCCTCAGGGAGCGACGATACTTTGCTTTTGGATTCAACAAACTTGGGTACCATCAGGTACAACCTTCGACAGCGAAACAAAAATTACCGCACGAGTGTCGTGCATCTGGAAGGAAAAAGTGATTGGAGTACTGTTGTCTTTCTTTTTTCGAACAAAGAAAAGGAGGGTTCTGTTGGCTAGGGTTGGGAAGGACTAAGAAATTGCTCGGCCGAAGTGCCGCCAGCAACGAACATTGGGGCCGTCGATCGGGATGACCATGATGCCTGCCGCCTTCACCGCTGCTCCCCGTATTGAACTATTAGATAAGGAGGTGACCAAATCGAACAATGAACAATGTGCCTGGGCCCCGAAAACGTACTGTTGTGTTCTCGTTCTGATTATTGTTATTTTTGCAACTGCTGCTGTGGGACTTTGGTATTTTGAAGAAATTTATCCTTTGAAGCCTCTGTTACCGACCAAAATCGTACCAACTGTTTTGACTCCCTCTGTACACCTTCACACTCTGTCCCCTAGGGACTCTCGGCATAGACAGAAATATTATAATAACACTTTGATGATAGTGATGAATGCTACGCATGCTATTTTTAATAAGAGTAATTGTTGGATCTGCACTCACTTACCACAACATGGGAACAAGGGACTGGGATGGTATATACATCCCTTACCTTTAACAACCTCTTGCTATGCCTCTCTTAGAGCACTCTTCTTTGGCCGATGGAATGAAAGCATCTCAGGGAACTTTGATGGGACTAATTTGAATGAATTTGAAAAACGTGAATTGACTCCCATGGGATGCTCGCTTTTCGCAAATAGAAGTAAATCTAACGTCGCTTCTATTAGGCCGTCTGATAAACTTTCTTTTCCTTTTCAAAATCTAGTTTCTTTTAAGATGGCTCCGATAGGCAATAAGGATGCCATGCCTCCTTCTTATTCTGTGAATCATAGTCCTGATTCAGTTCCTTTCTGTGTACAAAGAAATGGTACTAGGCCAATGGGAGACTTTGAGCCTTGTGTAAACACTGTAAACTTGACAGGGGAAAATAGGCCTTTGTATGTAGGGGGACCCGTTTATTTTGTTTGTGGTAGTTTAGCTTTTCCCTGGTTGCCGAAGGATTGGCAGGGGACTTGTTATTTAGGGATATTGTTACCAGGTGTATTTATAGCCAGTACCTTAGAGGTATCTAAGGCTCGCCCGCGACGGGATAGTGATGGAGACACCCCCGGACAAGTGTTTGGGGATATAGCCAAATCAGTAGTGCCCTTTTGGGGACAAATAGCAAATTCAGAAAACATCAGGGGATTAGCGAGGGTGTTGGAGAAAACGATCAACCGGACCACGGACATACTTTACAATATGACCTTAGAGCAAAAGGCGATAAGATTGGTAGCACTTCAAAATCGAATGGCATTAGATGTCATTTTAGCCGAACGAGGTGGAGTATGTAAATTAGTGGGGTCCGCTTGTTGTGTTTTCGTACCAGATTCTTCGCCAACAATTTTTAAAGCAATTCAGAATTTACACACTCTCAGTTCTGAAGTCCATATCCCTGTAGGAGACTGGAACCTTAGTACTTGGTTTTGGGATTCTTTACGATCTTGGGGGTGGAAGGTGTTTTCTGTCATTTTAGGTATTTTAGGGATTTTGTTAGTTCTTTGCTGTTGTTTTCAATGCCTCCCGAGTATATGTGGAATGATGGGGGGATGTTGTGCTCAGGTAATGAGCGCGATAGGGCATAGGATATACACCCGAAGACAGCATCTAAAGAGTTCATGTTGCAAGACGTTCTTATGAACAACTTTATGGCTATTGACATTTCGGACAATGATGCGGAACCTATGGATGATAATGCCATCAGTTATTTTCGAAAGTATTAGGAAATGATGTATTAGCACTTGGCATAGGCCAAAAGGAGGGTCTGTGGAAATCGATATAATAATGTGACCCTAATCGCATTGTTTAAATGTATGTTGGCCTACGCCAAGCTGTCTAAAGAATACCATGTACATAGGTTCCGCGGCAAGGTCTTGACCTTAATGTATTGTGTAAGCCGCCATCTTGGATTTAGCCGCCATTTTAGGTACTCTTGCAGTGTGGAAGTCACCCTGAATCACAAAATGGAGGCCGAACGACATTTTGTGTAAGACTTCGGCCATGGTGACCTCCGCACACGTGAATAAGTAATATGTCCGCAGGCCATTTGTTAGGGTCACGAACTAAGACCTTGTCCTCTCTTTAACCTGTGTGTAAATATGTAACTGTATCAGCGGAATCGATCAAACTATGTAAATTGTGTGTTCGACCTGGCTACGAACCCTAGCCACGGTTCCAAGAATGGTTAACTTACGAGAGGGCTGGCCGATGCAGGACAAAACATATAAAAACCCAAGCATCCTGATGATCGGTCTCTCCCACTTTCAGTGCGAACCTTACGTTGAAGGTTCGCGTGTTAGTCAGAGGGCCGTATAGCTATCCGTATGTCAATTGACTTTGGTAACTTTGTAACTTTGAAATAAAGCGCTTTGTATGTCCTTTGTAACCTGTGTTGGTGTGTTTCCTTCTGGGCTTCCCGGCCTCATATCAATTTCTCTGTTTCCACACTGCAGGAAATTGAACAAAGCCCTGTCCTGACTCAGGCAAATGTTTTATTATGGGGGCCGTAAAAAGTGGCTTCCTCCTGGAAGTAAAGGGGAGGAGCACTGCCTGTGAGAGCAAGCTGGCTTGGCAGAACTGGAAAAACCAGAAATTCAACCTTGTGCTGGGGGGAAACCACACCCCTGTAGCCAGAATATGGTTTTAGAAAAAGATGAATAACTCATAGTACGGACTTGTGAAAATTATTTAAATGATACCATAATTCTTTTGATTTTTCTGCCCTCATTTTAAGAGGTGTTTAGAACCGGTGGCATGATCTGGGGGCAAACTAGCAGTTAAGAGGGTATTACTTAAAATGTATGCATGTTAAAAGTCTGATACTTCATCAAGTAATGTCCATACTCCTTGCGCACATGTGTATAAATTTGGGGTAATGTCCGATATTACGAAATCAGTTAAAAAGTGCAAATGTTGCCATTTCTGAATGCAAGCTCCCAGGAAGAGCAGATTTGGACAGGGTATACCTCCTGTGATATGTGAAGGGTGCATGTAATTTTAAACAAATGTGTACCTGTGCAAATATGTCTTTTGGGTCAAAATATAGATTGTGTGTAATTTGACAGGGGTGGGTTCTCTGTACCATAAACAGACCTCATCATGATGACACTTCATTTCATTCCCCCAATCAAGGGGAAGCGGATGAAGTGGCCAATGACAAGTGGAGAGGGGTAGAGCTTAGTGATGCTGCACACACACCCATTTTCAAAACACATAAAAGCAGACAGACAGGACAGATAGGGACATTCAATTCCATTTGCTGCAACGCGCTCTGCCGGACCATACAACATCCAGAGATCCAGACTTCAAATCCATCAATCTCCAGAATCCAGAGAGGCTAGAGAGAGAGAGAGCTGACCCAGATCACTGTGAAGTGCAGAGACCAGACCAGAGTCCAGTCTAAAACCTGACCAGATCCGTGGCGAGGCCCATTTAATTCAAGAATATAGTGTGAGTACCTAGTAGAACTGTGCAGAA
This sequence comes from Ambystoma mexicanum, assembly GCF_040938575.1. Lineage (NCBI taxonomy): Eukaryota > Metazoa > Chordata > Amphibia > Caudata > Ambystomatidae > Ambystoma > Ambystoma mexicanum. Next base: position 545,966,910 of record NC_090939.1, read on the forward strand.
CCAATCTCTTAGTTAAAATAATATAATTCAATCTATTTTAATCTAAGTAGAACTGCCTCCTACTGTCACCTGTCATTTCTAGTTGCTAGCTGTCACTTGTCTTTTTGAACTTTAAAATTTCAAATCTGAAAAACGACCTTTACCATCTCGCTCATATCTCCGTGAACGTTTGTGCTAGGAACTTGGTTTAACTTTCCTCTGAAAGCTTAGAATCGTGGCTTTTCTACGAACCTAGAACCGCATTCCTACCCCCTATAGTTTCGCCGCAATCGCGAAAAACGCACTCGCGAATTTGCCGCGATTTGCAAATTTCTCAACGTGTGAAAACAGCAGTTTTCTTGCTTTCATTTGCCAAAAATTCGTTTAACCTGCTAGTTACTCCTAGATCCTTGCTAAAGTGAGCCTGGACTAATATTAACTTGATACCACTCACCCTGAACCTCTAGAGGGAATTAAAAGCATTTTAGCATATTTTTCACTTCATTGCCAGCACATATAAAAGCATTTTGGGCCTGTGTTTCCAACTTCTGTAGTCTAAGCTTGCTGGGGTGAACTGAATTACATTTGATTGCATTTCTGAGAACTGTGTGCTTTCCTTCCATTTCCTTGCATTGCATAAAGGGGGAGGGGATTGCCAGAGAAAAGTGATTACATTGTTTTGTTGAATGCATATTGAGTATTTTCTGTACTGCATTTTCATTCCACCTTGCATCCATTTGAAACCATAAAGTATTGTTGCTATCTTATCCATCCTATAACCACTCATCATTGATTATAAAGAAGTGTGCTAGTGCCAGACTATCCATTATTGATTACTGCTCAGATTCAGTGTGATATTCAATTATTAAATTTTTATAAAGTGTGATATATATATCTATTGTTTAAATTATCAAATAAACCTTTTAACTTGCAAAACAGAACTACTTCTTGGCTCAGTGGGGTCAGGGGGATTCAAAGAGAGGGGTGTTATATAGGGGTAGTCATCCAGAACGCATGAACTGGACATAAAGATATATTAATAAGGGTTTCCATTCAGTATCCCAGACTAGGCATTGACTTAGCTGTAGTGTTGAATTGAATCCTCTTACACCTCCAGTGAATAGGGTCTTAATTCCAGTTCAGAAAGCAGTGAGGTATCCTGGGTCAAACAGCAGTTTCTTCGGGATTGTTAAGGCATAGAGCTTTCCTCTGCCCTGGATGCCTTCTGGTGTCACCTCTATGGCAGAGAACATTGCAATGGACAGGACTCCCAACAGAGGTCCAAAAGTGTATACTTCTCTTGATCTGTGATGTCATCATTGTGGTTATATGCTGCGCAACAGGGGGCGCATAGTTTTGGTGGACTTGCTTGAAATGCAATTGCTGAATTTCAGGGGTTTTCTTGAATTAAATCTGAACACCTTAACTCTCTCTTAACCAATGTCTTTTTAACTGAATTTCAAAGGTTTTGTTGCTATGTAACTTTTATGTTATGTGTGATCACCTTAACTCTCCAGGGGCCACTGTACATGTTTCGCCAATATGTTTAATTGAGATGCAGTAGCCATGGCCTATAGCCATGGCCACTGTCCACAGCCTTCATCCATGGCCACAGTACATGTTGACCAATAGGTTTCTTTGGGGCCCACTAGCCCTGGCCTATAGCCATGGCCATTGTCCATGGCCTTCGTCCGTGGCGACTGTACATGTTGCACCAATAGGTTTCTTTGGGCCCACAAGCCAGGGCCTTTGGACGTAGACACTGTACATGCTGCACCAATTGGTTTCTTCTGAGCCCACTAGCCATAGCGTTTGGCCCTGGACACTGTACATGCTGCACCAATATGTTTCTTCTGAGCCCTCTAGCCATGGCCCTTTGCTATTTTTACTGTATATGTTGCACCAATAGGTTTCATTGGGGACCACTAACCATGGCCTTTGGCCATGTCCAGTGGCCACAGTCTTTGATCGTGGCCCCTGTACATGTTGTACCAATAGTTTTCTTTGGGTCCCACTAGCCATGACCTTCTTCGGCACAGAGACCCATTACCCACAGCCTAGGAGATGTGATCACTGCAGGTGTAAAATTACTTATTTTTCACTCTCTCCCTATTCCTGCAGGATTCCTCCAATATTCCCTCAACAATGGCAATGAACTACACATGCTTGTGGGATTCACCCGGTATTCCCTCGATAACTCTTGAAAATCCAAAGCTGTTCCCTATCTCACAAGCACTCACCAAGTGCCCCCTCCTCTTTCAATGGTCCCCCCACTTCCCTCAATTGATTTTTTCCACCCTGGCCCTCTCCTAGCCATTACCGCCTATCACTGTTTGGTTCATGTGATGAATTTTCTTCTTCGAGGTGGACTTGATTGAAATGCAAGTTCTGAATTTGAGGGGTTTTGTTACGCTATATCTGATCTCCTTAACTCTCTCTTAATGAATGGTTTTCCACTGAATTTGAAGGGTTTTCATATACCTTAGTTTCTTCAAGGCCTCTAGCCATGGCCTTCTGCTGTGGCCACTGTACATGAAGTTTTCTTTTGGGCCCACTAGTCATGGCCTTCAGCCATGTCCAGTGGCCACCACCGAACATGTTGCATAATTTCTTGAGGTCTCGCTAGCTATTGCCTTTGGTCATGTCCTCTGTACGTGCTGCACCAATATCTTTCTTTTTGGCCCACTAGCAATGGCCACTGCCCATGTCACACAATTAGGTTGTTACCAAACACTCATTGCACCCTGCCCAGTAGATGTAGGCACCGCAGATGTTAAACCATTTTTTTCTAACTCCTTATTCCCATGATAATTACACAGTACTCATTAGCACTAACAGAAACTCCTGTAGTAGAGTGTTGGTTTGCCGATTCCCATGATAACAGGAAAAATTGCTTTGAGTTGAAAGTCTTCCATGTCCTCTCAGGCTCTCAACATGTAGCCCCCTTCTTTTTCCCAGGTGCCCTCACTCCACTCAATTGCTCCCTTGTTAAGTCTCTCCCATTACCCCCTATCACTCATTGTTTAGTGTGCTGAAAATTCTTTTCTGAGCACGTCTTGCAGTGTTGCTGCTGTAATCCCTGAGATTCACACAATCCTGTGCTGATAAACTGAATATTTTCTACCCATAACTGGCACCTCAACCCACCCCTAAACCCCCAACTTCAAATGGTGTCTTCTTTCCCACTCCCCACCACTAGTCTGATGTGATTGCTATTGCTATTTGTATTGGTATTCATGTAGCGCCTCCTTCCATGCCATCAAAGTGCTGTCATTCAAAACAATCAGTGTTTGCCTAGGAGTGACTACACAAACAGAAGAGTGTTTAGTCTATTTCTGATGTAGAGAATGTTATTAGACTCTGTAAGGTCATTGGGGGAGTTAATTCCAAAGTTTGATGGCATCGTTTTCTTCCTCAAATAGCGTTTTGAGTTTTTTCATTTGCAGATTTTCCCAGTAATATTGTGGGAATCACTTGCATTGAGCAAAGCTAAATGGTGGTTTTTCATTTCAGAACATCCTCTCAGTCTCTTTGCTGCAAAGCACCAAGGCCGATATGTGTAAAGGATTTAAGGAACAGGGGGCAACCCCACGTCTCTGTCGAATATTTTAAACATTACTGGATGGATTTACCCCAGCTCAGTCAAGAAAATGAAGTCAATGCTTTGTGCCCAATTGTTTCTTCTTTGGTCCAAATCTGCCTAGCGGTTTTCGTTCTATGGCTGTTCAAAAACTGCACTTTTTCTCTATGGGAAAATGAAAACTGTGTTTTTGTGTTTTTTTAATAACTTTTTCATGTTTTAATTATTTGTTCACAAAATATACAGTTACGGGGCGGGGCTTCTTCACATCCTTTTTGTTTGGAAGACTACATCCAAATCCATCCAGCAAGTCAAAAGGTATTAGCTTCGCTCAGCCTCTGTGTTACAAAGCAGCAAGGCCAATATAAAGGTTTTAAGGAGTAAGGGACACCCCCTTCTCTGTCAAATATTTTAAAAACTACTAGATGGATTTACCCCAAACCAGTCAAGGGAATCATGTAAGCATGCTAAGGCTGTTGCAAAACTGCACTTTTTCTTTATTGGAAAACGAATGGCAGAAAACGGTGGTGTTTTGTTTTCTTTATAACGTTTTCTTTTGCAGTTTGCAGTGTGGGGGGGGGGGTCGGTGGGGTTTGACAAATGTTTTGTTTGGAAATTTCATCCAAATCTATCCAGCAATTCAAAAGTTTTTAGCAATAACATTTGGGGAAAAATTGCTGCTTTTTCATTTCTGAAAAGCCACTCAGCCTCTCTGCTGAAAAGCACCATGGCAGATGAAGCTATTTATTGGGAACAGGGGGCACCTCCTTTCCCGTTTAATATTTTTTAAATTCCTGGATGTATTTACCCCAAATCTGTCCTGTAAATCTAGTTAACGCTTCACGCCCATGTTGTTTCTCATTTTGCCCAATTTTGTCGAGCAGTTTTTGTCAGTCGGCACACAACAATGTGGACTTTTTCTCCATGGGTAAATGATTGGGAGTTTTTTTGCTTTCTTAATTACTTTATTCATTTTTTAACAAATCTTTTCCCAAAATGCTCAGCCTGGGGGAGGGGCCCGGGACAAAAAGTGTTGGGGACCATATCAGCCAAATCCCTCATGCAAGTGAAAGGTTATTAGCAATAGAATGTTTGGATTTCCTATGGATCTAGGCAATTAACTATTGCGTGTTGACCACCGTACTATAATATATAATTTAATGTAAAGTACTGTGTTATTGTGCACCTTTTCAATTATGATATTAGAATGCTACAGGGATACTCAGTGCCAATATGGTTTTTAATAGTTCTTGGCAAAGACGCTTGGGGAGGCATTTTATCAAGAGTAGGGAGCCAAGATCTACTAAATGACAGCACTGTGATCCTGAATTGGCTCCTGGCTTAGGAGACAAAGGGGAGTGCAATTGTGCTAAATGTGAGCGTTGAAGAGGACAGTTCTCAGTCATAACTCAATATAAGGAATTCCCAGAGATAAGTGTGCAGAAAACACAAAGCCTTTATTTTTCAGCAAGCTGGGAGAATTCTACATGTACATGGTCCACCAACTGGTTTCTTTAGAGGCCACTAGCCATGGCGTTCGGCTGTGGCTGAAAGATTAAAGAAATATCGAGGCTAAATACCACTCAATAGAAATACACCAGTCACGAGTGTAATGGTACAATTACAGTTTTATTCTGCAGAACAGCTGTCCGGTCTCTCAACACCTCCCAATGTGTGGTAGCAGACACCGTGAGATGAGAGAGTGCTGGACATTACAAGGCCTGCATATTTAATACATTTCTCTCACAATCCCAGACACATCGTCCAGCCCGTCTTCGAGTTACATATTCATTAGGGTTCACAGCCCATCCACATAGTAATACAGATACAAATAACTATACGTTATTCAATGTTTTCCACAAACACTAGACATGTTTTCCCTGCACATATGATACAATGGTAACATTTGTTTTTCAGTTTTAAGTTAATCCAGTTTCAAGGAACATACACACAGATTTCTGAAAAGGCACAAAGTTTCAGCTATTTAACATTCTTTTCCACTGTCTGAACAAGGATGACACTATTGGTACAGACAACATGCCTACGCTACTGTATATTACAAATGTTCTGTACTAGCCTGCTATAACTTCCATCTTGGCTTCTATGCATTCTCTGAGACACACCGCAGTGTACCTGCTGTCTATTAATGTATTTTGAAATGCATACACCACTGTATATCACGAATGCCCTGTGCTAGCCTACCACAATTGCCATGCACTCTACTGCACTACTGCGCCTATTGTTCCTAATTCGCATGTCACTTCAGGCCACGATCTGTTTTGCACCCCTTTTTGGAGCGGCAAGCACCCCTCACTGTACCTCTCCACCCAGGTAGATGCCCCTGCTATTTACTGTGTATTTTGTTTTCACCACCATACTGTCTGCTGCATTGATTGTTGCTCATTTGTGCACTGCTCTCCAGAGATTGTGTCTGTAACGCACCTCATAGCTAATATTATTGCATGCATCCTGAATTACACCCGCCATGCTGTCTTAAATCACAAACAAGCCCCACAGCTCTTTCCCAAACACCTCAAACTCGCATCTCACCATTACCACAGTGATCGCTCTCATCCTCACACTCTCCACCTTTTATCCTACCGCAACATATCTGAGATCCTCCTGCTCACGACCACTACCTCACAACCTCACCCCAGGACTTCAGCCTTTCTTTACCATGCCCACTTACATTGCCACACAACGGCCTTCCCATGCCCATACAGCATCTGCGTGTATAATGTTGCGACCACTCAAAACAACTAGCTGACTCACCAGACTCAGAACCCGCACTCAACCACTGGAACTAACTTGCCTTCCTATACTCACGGCATCCAGGAACCTCAGACTAGGCTCCCGTTCCCTCCCTAGATACACCCCACACCTTGCTCGCCCGCCGCATTGGAACCTATACCCACCCATCTTCTGTGGACTTCCGCCAAACATACATCCATCACCTCTACTCCACCCCTCAATCTAGCTTCAGATTTGACACCCACCACCCTAGAGATGAAAATCGTACCAACACTTCATCTCAAATGTGCCATTCTGAACGTTTATACTCTCCCTGCCCATGCCTTAGAAATAAATTATTTCCTACCCAGTCAGGACGTCGACCTATTGGCCATCACCGAAACCTGGTTACATGAGGCATCCTGTCCTACCGTTGCTCTAGCACTGCCTCCAGGTTATACCATCCTCAGACAAGATAGACCAGCCTGCCTAGGAGGTGGAGTAGCCATCGTCTTCAAAGAAGCCCTTTCCCCCAGACTTAACTGTCACTCATGGGTGGGCAACTCCGACATCCTGTCTGCTAAACTCTCACTGTCCCCCAATAGCACCATCAACATCCATGTATTATATCACCCCCTAGGCTTCCCATCAGATTTTCAAGGACACCTCATTCACCTACTCAGTGACAACATTAAAAGCTCCACCAAGACTCTACTACTTGGAGACCTAAATCTAGGGTTCAATGACCCAAAAGACAAAGCTGCTGCTACTCTCGCCAAAGAACCTAATGACCTAGGATTCACACAAAAAGTCACAAGCCCTACACACTCTAAAGGCCGCACCCTGGACTAGGTTGCAGACCACAATTGTTTCACCACCATCACCTCCAATAGTGCTTACCTGTGGACTGACCGCAATTGTGTTCAATTCATTTTACCCATTTCCTCAAGCGCCAAAACTCTCACCCCTGCCCCCCCAGCACAAGTGTGAAGCTCAGAAAAACTCAATGTGGACAACCTGTGCCCTTACCTGAATGTCCCAGAAGTAACTCCCCCTTTCTCCAATGACCCTAACACTCTAGCAGACATATACAGGGACACCCTCACTAAAGCCATCAACTCCATAGCCCTACTTGAATGCAAAAAAGAAAAAAGTCACTGCACTCCAACTCCTGGTTCACCGAAGAATTGCAGTCCCTATGCTCTTGCAAACAGAAGGCCCTTAAAAATTGGCAGGCCAACCCCAGCGACATTGCCAAGAATTGCTTTAACCTGATCTTACGCCAATATAAAGATGCCATCACCAAAGCCAAATCCAACTCCTTCAATGTCCACATTACAAATGCCAACTCGCAATCCAAGGAAATCTTCGCCATCTTTAACAAACTCATCTCTCCTCCTACTAGCCCAGACAAGATTATCAAAGATGAAGCCTGGTGTGCCACTATTCAATCTGCCATGCTAAACAAAATTGATCTCCTTCAAAAGAAAACCCACGAGCATTACAAAGCCCTACCTCACCAACATGGGTCCGATCTAACAGCCCCTACTCCAACAAACTCCTCCAACCCCTTTTTCTCTTTTAGAGACATCACCGAACTAGAAGTCATCAACCTCCTCAAACACTTCAAACCATCTATGTGCAAAGGGGACATCTGTCCGCCCAAGTTTATTAAGGACTGTGCTGACTACCTCGCCCCGCTACTGACAGCCTTCATTAATGCCTCCTTCAGAACTGGCATTATCCCTGCAAGCTTCAAAGAAGCCTGGGTACGCCCCCTCCTAAAAAAGCCCACCTTAGACCGTGCACAGCCCAATAACTACCACCCCATAACCACTGTGCCTTTCCTCCTTAAAATCTTGGATAAAGTTGCCCACAGTCAGATCCAACACTTCCTCGAAGCCAACGCTATTCTCGGGAAAAGACAATCTGGCTTCCGCAAAGGGCACAGAACCGAAACAGCCCTGGTAGACCTATAAAACCAAATCACACAAATCATGGATAAAGGCAAGCCAGCCCTTCGGTTACTCTTAGATCTCTCGGCTGCCTTTGAAACTCACCTCACCCACTCAGCCAACTTCTCCAAAGAAGCAGCCTTCTGGGTCACCTCCTTTCTGGAAGGCAGGGCAATGAAGGTATTCTACAACACAGCTAGTGCAGCCCCCACCACCATCCACTGCGGAGACCCACAGGGTTCATGGTATCTCACATGGTATTGCGTATACTAACTACGCTGACGATACCCAAGTACTCTTACCACTCTCTGGCACCTAAAACCAAGACGCTGAAGCACTCCATCTAATCTACACCATGATTCAGGTCTGGATGGCAGGCAATTGCCTCTGCCTCAGTGGGGACAAGACCGAAATCATCATCCTTGGGGAAAAAAACATGCTAGCCAAACTCGACAAGCTTTACTCCAACTTCACCATAGACAAAACTATCATCCCGCTCTCTGCATCAGTGAAGACCCTAGGGGTATACATAGACTCTACTCTATCCATGACAAGGCAAGTCAGCGCCATCACCTCTGCCTCGGCCACACCACCAAGCTCATCAAAGCTATTAAACCTTACCTATTCAAGCCTAACTGTCTATAAATAGCCAGAGAAACTATTGGTGCTAAATTTGACTATTGCAATGCCCTCCAAGCAGGAACATATGCTAAAAATCTAAATAGACTCCAAATCACTCAGAACAACATCCTACGTGCACCATTAAGCATTCCTAAAAGGGATCATATTTTTCACGCCAGGCAGACAGCAAACTTGCTCCCTGTTAAAGAGCGCATCACTTTCAAAATCCTCACCATCACACACAAATGCCTTACCCTCACAGCGCCATCTTACCTATCAGAGACTATAGCAAAATCCACATCCACACGACACACCAGAACCCACTACTTCAACCAACTATACATTCCATATATCAACAGGGCCAAAGCAGGTGGTCCACACTTTCACTAAATAGCTGCCAAGCTATGGAATGCGCTCCGCACAGATATTAGAGCAGAAAAATTCCTCCTTGCCTCCTGAAAAAAACTTAAAATGAGGTCAAGAAACCTCTCTCAGCCCATAGTCGACCAAAGTTGTGGACTACCCTGAACACATATTGGCTATATGTGTATATATTCACACTAAGCCCTTCAGAAAGTTCACATGCACTGGTTAGCGAAATAATCTTTGTGGCCTGCGTAGAATTATGCAGAATTCGTTTGGTTTCCACAATAGTGCTTAATGTGGTGATTGGTAAGCAGCAGTGGATATACCATCCGGACATTTAAAGAAGGAGCCATCGCAAAACAGCTCCCCATGTGGATTCTTTAAAGGTGTACCGATTAAATCAATTCTGCCTTTTGTTTCTTGCTCCGTAGTATTGTAACGCTCATCTGATTCCCGCAGAGGCGCCGGTCTTGACTGGGTGAATGCCGTACCTTCAAAGGTGATGTGTAACACACGGTTGGCTCTTTGGGCTGGACCTCTGTGCACTGTATGTCTGACTCGAAGAGTAAGATGTCTTAGGTAAGTGAACGCCGAGCTCTCCATCTGCCTCGGGGCAGGGTGCCGTAACCAGTTTCTTCACTGGATAAGGGTGCAGGCCTCTTGACCTCAGAGGACTGCTGTCCGTCGTTAACTGCACGAACGGTAAGTTCTGGGCACTTCAAATGTCTTAAAAGTCTTTTGTAATGATATCTCTTGTTTTGCAGGGTTCCGGCGATGGCGGATGGCGGGCTGATGAGAGTTGAGGATCGAACCCGCGTGAGGAATAGAAGCGCCTGGAAGCACGTAAGTTAACGCTTGTAGCCTGCTTCACGATGCGCACTAACTGTCCCTTTTATCTTGCAGGTACAAGTTCGGAGCTTTAGAGAAGCTGAAGGGTGCTGGAATACCCACTGGATTCGGCATGGGAAGGAGTAATGGCACGTGAGTAATAAAGTTGCCCAATGTCTTTAAACGCACCTTCTTTTGTCTTTCAGATGCGGGATGCAGCGCCGAAGGCCTCCGGAGCGTGCGAAGAGCTGGTAAGCTTTTGTCTTTCAGATGCCGGAATGCAGTGCGAAGACCTCCGGAGCATGCAAAGAGTAGGTAAGCCTTTGTCTTTCAGATGCCGGAATGCAGCGCGAGGCATTGGTGACAGCCGATGGACCAGGTAAGAGATGCGCTGCCACTGAAGACCGTAGTGCTAACCTGTTCTTTCTTTGTCTTTACAGGTGCTGCGGAAGACTGGATTCCAGGATGGTAAGCCTTTGTTCCCTTAGGCCCAGGATCAGAAGCAGAAGACACGATGAGCGTTCTACTGCAGAGAATGCAGAATAACACAAAGCAAGATTCATCCATCAGGTGTGGTTTAAATAGCCTCCTGTAGTGCTTAGGTGTCTCCTTCCACAGCCACGCCTAGGTAAGAAAAGAGTTCCGGCTTTCCAGAAGAGTTCCAGTATTCTGAACCTAGGGAGTGGCTCCTGCCCCACCCAACAGGAAAAGTAGTCCCAAACAGAAGAGGATCAGGGGTTCAACTGGCAGGTAAGTAAGCAGCATGGTCTGCTGCAGGTAAGTCCACCCAAGCATTATGAGCCCGGCGCTTCCAGCTCTGGGACTGGGCATCTTTATGAGCCTGGTGCCACTGGCGCCAGGACAGGGTCCAAAAGGTCCCAATTGGGACTGGTTGGCACTCGGAACCGGGGTTATGGGTCTGCTTCCAAGGGAGTCGGGCAAGTCCTGATCTTTTGGAAGCAGAGATCATGACAGCACCCCCCCTCAAGGCCCCTCCCAAACCGGGCTTCTCCGGGGGTTTGGGCTTGTTAGGAAATGTTCGATGAAATCTTTTGATTAGACGAGGCGCGTGGACATATTCTGCAGGTTCCCAGGATCTTTCTTGGGGACCGTAGCCTTTCCAGTCAATCAGGTAAAATAGTTTAGATTTGGAGATCTTGGAATCCAGGATGCTTTTGACTTCAAACTCGAGTTCTCCATCAACTAGAATAGGTTTTGGAGATGTAGTTAGTCGGGTTTGAGGTTGCACGGGTTTTAATAGAGAGACGTGGAAGACCGGATGTATCTTCATGTGAGGGGGCAAGTCCAACTTGACCGCTAATGGATTTACTATGGTAGTGATGGAATAGGGACCAAGGTATCTTGGGTTGAATGTGCATGGTCCTTTTAGAGGTAGATATTTGGTGGATAACCAGACTTGATCTCCTACTTGATATTGGGGGGCTTCCTTCCGATGTTGGTCTGCTCCTTTCTTGTATTGTTCTTTAGCCCTTTGAAGGTGAGAAACGGCTTCCTTAAAGGCTTGGGTGATTGTAGAATGCAGGTGGTCTACTGCTGGTGTTCCAAGATCTTGGAGTGGATCCAACTCCGAGGTTCGAGGGTGACTACCGTATAAAAGAAAAAACGTGGTCTTCCCAGTTCCCGAGTGGACAGAGTTATTGTAGGCATATTCGGCTATCCAAAGGATATCTTTCCAAGTTTTTTCAGTTTGTTGTAGCATGCAGCGCAAATACTGTTCCAGAGTTTGATTGGTCCTCTCGGTTTGTCCGTCGGTTTGAGGGTGGTGGCTGGTTGAAAGTCTCACATCAATTTGAGCCGACCGACAGCAACTTCGCCAAAAATGAGAAATAAATTGACTACCTCGATCCGAAATTAGAACTGAAGGAAAACCCTGCAGTCGGACGATGTTTTCGAGAAATTCTCGGGCCAGAGTTGCTGCTGTTGGTAAGCCTTTGAGTGGAATGAAATGCGCCATCTTGGAGAATAGGTCCACGATTACTAGGATCGTATTGTATCTGGAGCATGGAGGTAGATCGGTGATGAAGTCCATAGAAAGCGTATGCCAAGGGCGAGGCGGGATGTCAATAGGGCGTAAGAGGCCGGCTGGTTTTTCCTTTTGACTCTTGTTTTGGGCGCATACTCCACAGGACATTATAAAGTCTCTGATATCTTTTTTCCAAGACGGCCACCAGAAATAGCGCTTGATCTTTTCCGAGGTCTTGGTCATACCGGGATGTCCTTCCATTAAAGAATCGTGATAACAAGAGATTACCTTTTTCTGTAAATCTGTGCTGGGCAGGTATAACCGTTCTTGGAAATATAATAGGTTGTCCTTCACCGTAAAGTCCTTTCCCTGCAGATGCCAATTCTGTATGTCTGCTGGAGTTACCAGTAGCCTGGCTTTATCCTTAACTTCCTCTATGGATTGTGTGGCGATTACACCTAGAATTCTTTGTTCGGGAATGATAGGTACAGGTTTAGGATTGACCAAATGTTCTTCCACTCCCATCCGAGAAAGGGCATCAGCTTTACCGTTTTTTGTGCCAGGTCGATAGGTAATTATGAAGTCAAACTCGGCAAAGAATAGTGCCCAACGGAGTTGCCTAGAGGATTGAGCTTTTGCGGTTTTCAAATATTGCAGGTTTCGGTGATCTGTAATCACAGTAACGGTGTGTCGGGCCCCCAGAAGATAATGCCGCCAAGCCTTAAAGGCGGACTTGATAGCTAGAAGTTCCTTATCAGTAATAGTGTAATTGATTTCAGGAGGCGAGAATTTGCGGGACCAAAATGCCCCGGGATGCAACTGATTGGTTACTGGGTCCTTTTGTGATAGAACTGCCCCCATGGCAAGGCTCGAAGCATCAGTTTCAACGATGTAGGGGAGTTCTGGGCAAGGATGTTTTAAGATCGGTGCAGAGATAAATCTAGTCTTCAAATTCTGGAAAGCTTGTTCCGCCTCGGTAGACCATTCAAAACGTTTGTTTTTCTTTAACAAGGCGGTGATGGGCTGGACTATTCGAGAGAATTCGGGGATAAACCTGCGGTAAAAGTTAGCGAAGCCTAACATGCTTTGAACACCTTTTACGGAGGATGGCGATGGCCATTTGAGAATTGCATCGACCTTCTTTGAATCCATACGCACTCCGCTAGGTGATAATATGAATCCCAAGAATTCAACTTCAGTCACGTTGAAAACACATTTTTCCAACTTAGCGAAAAGTTTGTGTTGACGCAATCTCTCGAGGACCATTTTCACGTGTTTCCGATGTTCAGTTTCCGATGAAGAATAAACGAGGATGTCGTCAATGTAAACAACAACACACACATCTATGAGCTCTCTGAGGACATCGTTCATAAAATATTGAAAGGCGGCCGGCGCATTGCAAAGTCCGAAGGGCATGACCTGATATTCAAATAGCCCATACTTGGTGCGGAAGGTCCATTCATCGCCCTCTTTTACTCGTACCAAGTGGTAGGCTCCTCTAAGATCCAGCTTTGTATATATGCATGCTTTTCTGACTTGGTCCAGGAGTTCAGGGATCAAAGGTAACGGATATCTATTCTTAACGGTGATCTGGTTCAGGGCGCGATAATCTATACAAGTTCTAAGGTCCCCTTCTTTTTTTGGAACGAAGAACAAAGCTGAGGAAGCAGGGGACTTGGAAGGACGAATAAACCCATTTGCTAGGTATTGATCCAGGTATTGTCGGAGGTGAAGATTCTCAGGCTCGGTGAGGGCATAAATTCTACTACAAGGAGGAGTAGATCCAGGTATCAGGTCTATCTGGCAGTCATAAGACCTATGAGGAGGTAGAGAGTTAGCCTGATCCTTCCGGAAAACATCTTGGAATTCTAGGTATTCAGGAGGTAACTGGGGAGCCTCCGAGGAAATTGCTGCCAGTGCAACACCAGGTCGAGGGTGACAAGTAGAGACACATTCTGGAAACTGAACCGTTCTTGCTCGCCAATCGATCTGAGGATTGTGCTTCTCTAACCAAGGAATTCCTAGAATAATCTGGAACTGAGGGGCCTTGATCACATCGAACACGATCTTCTCATGGTGTCCATCTTGACTTACTAGCGTCACTTCTTGGGTGGTATGTGTTACTGGTCCGGAGGCTATCTCCGTACCATCCACCGTAGTAATGACGTCCTTTACAGCCTTTGGACAAAGAGTCAGATTCATCCTCAAAACCATTTCATGATCCACATAATTGCCGATGGCACCGCTGTCGACGTAAGCTTCAATCGCATGTAATCGATCCGGATGTTCAGGGCTAATGAGGACCATAGGTATCACGAAATGCGAGGTCACTGAACTGGTTTTAACGCTCGGCAAGAGGACCTCTATTCTTGTCGGGCGAGGACGTTTCCCTGCTCAGAGTTTGTGACCCTGGTAACTGCAGCTCCTACTGCCTTCTTGGCTGGTTTCACCGGACAGTCTCGAAGAAAGTGCCCCGAGTTTCCGCAATAGAGGCATAATTGCAGCTGTTTTCTCCTTTCCCGCTCCTTTTGTGTTAGTGGTCCTTTCAGGCCCCCTATTTGCATGGGTTCCCCGGAGTCTACTCCTTTGGTAGGAGTTGGTGGTTTGGAAAATACTCGAGCATCAAACTTGGAACGATCGGCCTTCCTGTTCTGCAGTCTGTGGTCAATTTGAACGACTAAGTCAATATAGTCCGAACAGTCTTGCGGGGGACTCACTACTTGGGCTAACACATCTTTGAGCTCTCCACGTAGACCTCTATAAAACAGCGTAATCCTTTTGTCCTCAGGCCATCGAGTTTCCACTATCAGTCTGTTGAAAGACGCAATATAAGCCAAAAGGTCTTGATTACCCTGTCGCAATGAAAGGAGCTCATTGTCCAAGGCCTGCCCCTGTGAATGTCTTGCAAACAGTTTTTCCATACTGAGCTGACAAGCTTGAAAATCATGGAGAACCGGATCATCTTGATTAACTAGAGGGATCGACCAGTCTGCCGCATTGCCACTAAGGTACGAAAGCACGAAAGCTACCTTAGCTTGATCAGTTGGAAAGGCTGCTGGCCGGCATAAGAAGTGCAACCGGCACTGATTAATAAATACTGCAAACCTCTTTGGGTCACCAGAAAATCGTTCGGGCGGAGCCAGAGGTACATTCGCAGGTAGGTTGATCTGCACTGGGTTCGTAGAGGATGTTGAAGGAAGATTTGCCCCTGATGCGGGTAACAGAGTTTGTCCGGCTTGTGACTGTAGCAATTGTCTAGCGAGATCGTCTGTTCGCTCCTTGGAAATAATCAGTTCCCTTCTTAGAGCATTCGTCTCCTGACGGGCTGCATGCACTTCTGCTCTTAGTTCCCCAAGTAACTGGGCTAGCTGGTCGGTATCCGAGGTTTCCATAGCGCCTGGGTGGGAGTTTTGCGGTAGGCTTTGTGTTCTGTAACGCTCACCTGATTCCCGCATAGGCGCCGGTCTTGACTGGGTGAATGCCGTATCTTCAAAGGTGATGTGTAACACACGGTTGGCTCTTTGGGCTGGACCTCTGTGCACTGTATGTCTGACTCGAAGAGTAAGATGTCTTAGGTAAGTGAACGCCGAGCTCTCCATCTGCCTCGGGGCAGGGTGCCGTAACCAGTTTCTTCACTGGATAAGGGTGCAGGCCTCTTGACCTCAGAGGACTGCTGTCCGTCGTTAACTGCACGAACAGTAAGTTCTGGGCACTTCAAATGTCTTAAAAGTCTTTTGTAATGATATCTCTTGTTTTGCAGGGTTCCGGCGATGGCGGATGGCGGGCTGATGAGAGTTGAGGATCGAACCCACGTGAGGAATAGAAGCGCCTGGAAGCACGTAAGTAAGCGCTTGTAGCCTGCTTCACGATGCGCACTAACTGTCCCTTTTATCTTGCAGGTACAAGTTCGGAGATTTAGAGAAGCTGAAGGGTGCTGGAATACCCACTGGATTCGGCGTGGGAAGGAGTAATTGCACGTGAGTAATAAAGTTGCCCAACGTCTTTAAACGCACCTTCTTTTGTCTTTCAGATGCGGGATGCAGCGCCGAAGGCCTCCGGAGCGTGCGAAGAGCTGGTAAGCTTTTGTCTTTCAGATGCCGGAATGCAGTGCGAAGACCTCCGGAGCATGCGAAGAGTAGCTAAGCCTTTGTCTTTCAGATGCCGGAATGCAGCGCGAGGCATTGGTGACAGCCGATGGACCAGGTAAGAGATGCGCTGCCACTGAAGACCGTAGTGCTAACCTGTTCTTTCTTTGTCTTTACAGGTGCTGCTGAAGACTGGATTCCAGGATGGTAAGCCTTTGTTCCCTTAGGCCCAGGATCAGAAGCAGAAGACACGATGAGCGTTCTGCTGCAGAGAATGCAGAATAACACAAAGCAAGATTCATCCATCGGGTGTGGTTTAAATAGCCTCCTGTAGTGCTTAGGTGTCTCCTTCCACAGCCACGCCTAGGTAAGAAAAGAGTTCCGGCTTTCCAGAAGAGTTCAGGTATTCTGAACCTAGGGAGTGGCTCCTGCCCCACCCAACAGGAAAAGTAGTCCCAAACAGAAGAGGATCAGGGGTTCAACTGGCAGGTACGTAAGCAGCATGGTCTGCTGCAGGTAAGTCCACCCAAGCATTATGAGCCCGGCGCTTCCAGCGCTGGGACTGGGCATCTTTATGAGCCTGGTGCCACTGGCGCCAGGACAGGGTCCAAAAGGTCCCAATTGGGACTGGCTGGCACTCGGAACCGGGGTTATGGGTCTGCTTCCAAGGGAGTCGGGCAAGTCCTGATCTTTTGGAAGCAGAGATCATGACAGCACAGAGGCAGTCATGTGACATCTTGTCACCACAATCTGTTTCTTTTGGGAAAGGCAATAGTTCAGCTGGATTTAATGAGCAACATCTCTTAATTTGGATATGCGGAGCAAGTAGAATCAGCTTGTAGCTTGTTAGCAGAGCCGATGTGAGATGTTGAATTTGCGTTCTGTTTAACAGAACATCTACCGAGTGGGGTACCATCACAGTTAAAGAATGACCTAAAATCATACTCTCACTTTGTTTCACGGATGCAGCGGCAGCAGCTACAGCTCTCAAACATCCCAGCAAAACCAAAATCTTCAACTAACCCCTTGTATGCACTGCTCAATATTCTTGTCTGTACTTAAAAATGCAAATGTTCTTTACCCCTGTAACTTAGAATTTTCTTTTTCTGTAACAAGCGCCACGATGCCCCTGGGCTGTTTGTGCGCTTTACAAATGCGAATAAATAAATAAATAACATCTAAATTACTCTTCAGTTCAATTCTAGTTTAGCTCCAAGGTTTCTTAGTGCAGGTCAAACAATCCACTCTCAGCAGCCACAACATGTTTATCTGCATTGACACAGTGCAAAGTTCATTTTTCCCTGCTGTAGCCAAAAACACAAGTTTAACATTGAACAGAAACAGGATTTAATCAAAATGGTGGATGATTCTAAAATGGCAGCGTAGTCAGCCTTATTCAGGTTCATTAAAATGCGATTTTCAGTGTGATGCGATTTGCGCTTAGGCCAATGTTCATTATCAAGCGGTATTATGAAAAATATACTTTAACAAACCCTCCTTTTGGCCTAAGCCAAGAGCATTACTCAAACATTTGCATCATTCGAAGACCATGAATAATTTAAGAGAGTGAAGACATCAAGCGGATGTGCATTTTCCAAATACCAAAATCCAAATGTCATTATAATTATAAAACAAGCCATTATTGTGACCAGTGTCCATTTGGTCCAAAAAGACCATGACCCTTGACGAGCAGTTTTATCATCAGAAAAGTGACCAACATCCTTTTTTGTACGAGTGACCTGCAAAATAGGCATAGTTTCTCAGTGTCCGTTAAGAAGCCTCACTGTTAGGCTTTTTCAGTTCATCTGTCGGTGGCACCTGACCACGTGGCCTATGTTGATTTAAGATAACTTTGCCGGTCCCTGCCTCTTAGTTACTTTTGCCGGTCCCTGCCTCTTAGTTATGCAGCAGAGGAATAACAAGGGACTGGCTCAACAGTGGTTTCTTGTGGGCACAGCCTAGCTGCACTTTCCTATCCTATTTACATTAATGTAATGTCAGCAACTCTAATTCTAAATCCGATTCAATGGTTGCAGATCGTACCTTGAAACTCCAGGTACAGAATGGTCGGAGAACAAAGTGTCGCCGTTTCCTGACGAAGTTGAAGAAGCAGAAGCAAGGTCTATCGACGGTGAAGAAGAATTTGAAGAAGAAGCAACAATCTCCCCAGGCCCCAGAGGCTCAGGAAGGACTTTCGTGACACCCATGGTGTCGATCAGAGCAGGCTCGTTGTGAGCGTCAAGATCACCAATTCCCTTCTCCTCCCCTTTGTCGTAAGGCAGAGGCAAAGGAATTCTCTTCATGTGTGTCTCGTGGATCCAGTGCTTCTTGCCAGCCACTCGTACAGTGGGCTGCGTATCTAAAAGGATTTGATGTGGTCCTTTCCACTGAGGTACAAGACAGGAGCCCATCTCAAAGTTCTTCAGAAGGACCCACCGAACATGTCTGAGTCGATGTTTTGGACCCTAATATTTCACAGGAAGGGCTGCTTGCACCTGTTGATGAATCAAATACAAGTTTTGAGTCAACTGGTCACAAAAAATGGAAAAAAGCGGATACTGGATTTCTTTCAACTGCTTGGGTTTTGGAACATTACATATATTTGCTGGTCTTCCCATTATTATTTCATAGGGGGAGAGCCCTGTTTTAGACTGTGTGGTCGTCTGCATTGATAATAAGGCTATTGACAACTTTGGACAAAACGTTAAGCAGTTTTCTGAATATTAGTATTATACCAGACAGGATCTAACTGTTTGCAAATCTTTTTAGCAAATATGTGTTGGACCATGAGCTATTGTAACCATAGCAGTAACATAGGCATTGGGTAGCATACATCTTTGATTTTCATTATCCACCCAACAACCCTCATCATCTAGACCACCTGGACCCTCTGCCCACTGTTTGATTTCTTCTGAAGTAGCTTCAGCCTGAATGTTTTTTATACAGATAACCCCTCCATCTATCATACAAGTGCCAGTGACCCCTTTTGTTGGATCTAACACATACATCTGTGAATAAAAATCAGTGGCAGTCTGTTTAGCTATTCTGTCAGCAAAAGCGTTTCATTTTCCCACATCATCCGTCACTTTCTGGTGTGCGGCACACTTCATTATTGCTAACTGTGTAGGAAGCACAAGTGCTGAGAGTAACCAAACTATTAAAGTACCATGTTGAATCTTTGTTCCATGCGAGGTCAAGAAACCTCTCTCAGCCCATAGTCGACCAAGTTGTGGACTACCCCGAACGCATATTGGCTATCTGTGTATATATTCACACTAAGCCCTTCAGAAAGTTCACATGCTCTTGTTAGCGCAATAATCTCTGCGACCTGCACAGAATTATGCGGAATTCGTTTGGTTTCCACAAAAGTGCTTAATCTGGTTATTGCGTAAGCAGCAGTGGATGTGCCATCCGGACGTTTAAAGCGGGAGCCATCGCAAAACAGCTCTCCTTGTGGACTCTTTAACGGTGTACTGATTAAATCAATTCTGCCTTTTGTTTCTTGCTCCGTAGAGTAGAGGCAGTTATGTCACATCTTGTCACTACAATCTGTTTCTTTTGGGAGAGGCAATAGTTCAGCTGGATTTAATGAGCAACATCTCTTAATTTGGATATGCGGAGCAAATAGAATCAGCTCGTACGTTGTTAGCCGAGCCGATGTGAGATTTTGCGTTCTGTTTAATAGAACGTCTACGAGTGGGGTACCATCATGGTTAGATAATGACCTAAAACCATACCCTCACTTTGTTTCACGGATGCTGCAACAGCAGCTACAGCTCTCAAACATCTCGGCAAAGCGCATGCAACAGGGTCTAACGTGGAGGAAAAATAGCCGCACAGTCTATTCTTGCCCCCATGTTCCTGTGTCAAAACAGCAAAAGCACATCTATCACATTCATGCACATATAACACAAAGATCTTTTTGTAATTTGGTGCACCCAAAACTGAGGCTGAACACAACCAGCCTTGAGCAGATGAAAAGCATTCTGACAATCCATGTCCCATGGTAGAGGCAAAGAAATACCCTTCTTTGTCAATGCCAACATAGGTTTTGTTATCAAAGAAAAATTTGGGATCCACTGTCTACAGTATGAGGCCATGCCTATTAAAGCCTGACCTCTTTCTGTGTATTTGGAACAGACATACCAGAGATGCTTTGCATCCATTCAGGTGTCAGTCTTCTTCCCTCCTTCGACAGGAGATAGCCTAAATAGGCGACCTCCTGTTGACAATACTGAAACTCCTTCAACAAAGCCTTATGTCCATGTTCTGTTAAATGAATAAGCAGCAACACGGTGCCCTCTTTGCAAGCAATTTCAGAATCAGCAGCTAGAAGTAGATCATGGACATACTGTAATAACGTGCAGGTGGAAGGCAACTCAAGCATATCAAGCTGTTCAATGCTCTACTATAAATGCTTGGACTCTTAGTGTACCCTTGTGGCACACAAGTGAATGTAAACGAACATCCCCCTAGGGTGAACACAAACAAATATCTACTTTCAACATGTACAGGAATACTGAAAAAGTGTTTTTCAAATCCACAACACTAAAATGTGTAGCCGTAGCTGGAACCATAGTCAATATTGTAGTAACATCAGGTACAATCGGAAACTGTGGAGCAACAACTATTTTAATGGCGCTCAAGTCAATAGTGAAACGAAAAGGAATCACATTATCCCCTTTCTTATAAACTGGTTGAATCAGACTATTACACACGCTGCCTGCAATTTCCTTAATCATACCTATGTGTACAAAATCAGAAATAATACTCTTCAAAGCCTGTTCACCTTCAACCAAAATTTTATATTGCGGAATACGTGGCAATGTAACACCTGGTTTCCACACAATTTTAGCTGGTACAATTTGTAAAATGCCAACATCATTAAGGACCGAGTAATGAAGGTCTTCTCTGACTCCCCCAGCGCCAACCCCAGCACCATCAAATGTGGGGTCCCACAAGGCTCCTGCACAGCTCCCACCCTCTACAACCTCTTCACGAGACCTCTGTTCATAATCCTGGATTCCCTGGGCATCTCATACACGAACTATGCTGATGACACCCAGGTACTCATCCCCGTCTCAGGGGATTACCAGGCTGACCAGAATACCCTCAACTCCATCTACACAACAATCCAATCTTGGATGGCAGAAAACTGGCTATGTCCCAATAGTGAGAAAACCGAACTACTGCTAGTTGGTTCCCACTCCACCCTGAGCAAATTGGATAACAAATACTCCACCTTCTCCATTGACAACATCCCCATCACTGTATCACCTTCCATCAAAACACTAGGCATTTACCTCGAACCAGACCTAAACATGGAGAGGTAGGTCAATGCCATAGCCACCTCATCTGCCTATCACTCTAAGCTCATTAACGCAGTCAGACCAATCCTGTCTCAACAGAATTGTCTCTCCATCGCCCGGGCCATAATTGGCTCCAGGCTTGACTACTGCAATGCACTACTCATCGGCACCTCTGCCAAGAATGTCGCCAAACTCCAAATCATTCAAAACAACGCGCTTAGAGCCGCCACCGGCCTCACGCGTAAAGAGCACATTTCGGTACTTAGAAGACAGGTCCACTGGCTCCCAGTCAAGGAGAGGATCACATTCAAAGCCCTGTCTCTGACTCACAAGTGCCTTCACGACCTTGCCCCCCCTACTTGTCAAGCAGAATCACCAAACCCGCCTCTCTCAGACCTTCCAGATCCCTTTACTCCAACCTCCTAGCTTTCCCTAGAACCCACAAGGCCCGAGCAGGCGGCTCCAGCTTCCCTGCAGTCGCCCCCCGACTCTGGAACTCCTTACCGCCCCACATCAGATCCATTGAATCCCACTCTGCCTTTCGCAAAGCCATCAAAACTAACCTCTTTGTCTGACTTCAACCTGGACTTTAGGACTATCTGCACCTGCATGTACTCTGTGTTATGTTGTAAACACTATCTCTGAACTTTTCTGTAACAAGTAAAACTGGGCAGCTTCTTTGTAACCCTTAATCAAGCCTTCTTAAACTCTGACATAGCGCCTCGATGCCTGCGGGCTGCCGTGCGCTCTACAAATTCAAATAAATAAATTAATTAAATAATTAATTGCCCATAGACATGTCGGAACCTTACTCAATTCAGTTGGTAAAGGCCTAGACAAAAATTGTGTAGCAGAAGTTTATTGAGGCAAAATCGTTAAATGCGCTCCATCTGGAGAACAGTAGATCACAGTATTCAATTTCTTCAATAAATGTAACCCCAACACATGTTTGCAACAATTTGTCATCAACAGAAATGGACACGAATCAGTGAATGGTCCCAGTGAAATCGGTACTCCTGAGAGACCAGACTAACCACTGGCGTACCAGAAAACCCTACAGAAATGTTGTTTTTCCCTGACAGTGGAATATCTGGAACCCGTGAATGATCAATAGAACACTTCTGTGCTCCTGTATCTATCAAGAATAGTTGCTCCCTATTCCCCACCTTCATTTCAACGTAGGGCCCTTTCTGATTGACGGGAATAGGTACTGTTTCCAGACTCTGTTTCGGATGTCCTAACGGAACAATATATCGTCAAATGCAAGATCCTCAGAAAAATAGACAGTCGAAGGATTATCGAAAATGTTCCCACTAGTAACACTCTTTTGCTGACTATCTTGTAACGGTGCCTGTTGATTCTGCGCAAACTGACTTCTACCAGGACCCCCTATCCCAGGATGGCCTCTGGATCGTCTACCCATAGCACCATATGTGCAATTTGTTCTCTGCTGAAGGATAGGGCATTGTGCTCTCTAATTACCCTCCTGTCTACAATATGCACATTGGTTCATATGCACAGGACACAGTTGTGCAATACTCTGTGGTGTAAATTGGCCTCTAAACTGCATATCCCCACCTCTAGCTCCTCTAGCTATTTGCTGCAATAATACTCTAGTCTTCGAGTCTCCCTTCTTCTTTTCCACCTTCTCCTTCTCTGTATTAACCCTATTCTCATAGTACCGAGCCATATGTAATACTTCAAACTGTGATGTTGCTTGCCAAGTACTCTTAGAAGTCATAATTTGTGATTGGATTTCAGGCAATAATCCATGCACAAACTTGTCTACAAATAACCTCTTTCCTGACTCTGTACTTAAGTCTTGACCACTAAAATCTGAGAATACTTGTTCAAACCTATTAAAATACTCAGTTTCACCCTCTGACTTCAATTGCATGCACACCGTAAGTTTATCCCATATGATTCTTTTCTCAGGAACCAGAGTTTTCAATTTAGCTACTATTCTGTCTGCCAACACTAGTATCACTTGTGGCGGTTTCTCGCCAGCATTCCTTTCCCCATCTATTCGTACTAAAGCATCCCATGTATCACCCACTCCTGCCTGATCATCTGCAGTTCTAATCTGCTTCCACAAATCAGCAGGAAGGATCACGGTAAACAACAAATCTATACCACCCAGCGTGAAAACGGACAAATGCAAGACAGACTCAATTTCTTTATAAAATTCTGTTGGATTCTTCCTAATATCTGGAATTGTTTGTCAACTGTGAGATATAATGTGCTTCGATAGTAGTAGCAGGTATTCCTGCTGCGGCATCAGCTGGAATTTCTACTTTCGGAACAAATGTCGGAGGAACCTCTCTCATCGGCAGTTGGAAAGTAGGCAAATCTAAACACCTATTAAGCAACAAAGCTAAGTCAAGCAACAAAGTAGCCAAAGCAGCATCAGGCAAAAATGCTCTCTTATAAATGACCATCAAATCTGTGGGACAACACACCTTTCTTCTCATAAATTCATCTTGTGGATACTCTACCATCACCTGTAACACTTTCCTTTGCATTGCCGGAGCATACTGACTAAATGTGTCATGCACTTCAATTGGAGAAATTGAAACATCCGAAATCCATCTAAGCGCCTCCCTTGTCCAAATGCACATTTCTTCACTCATTGGTTTCAATGGAGGAAGAAATTGTTTCTGCACATATGAAACTTCCCGTCCATTACCATCCATTTCATCTTTCTGTAATTGATCTAGCTCCCTTTTAAACTCAAATACCTTCTCTACGTGCACAAATAATTTCTCCGCAGTGTCCCTTGTGCGGGCAAGGACATTCAAATCCCTCAGCCCCTGTGGGACATTCATGTCCGTCAAATCACTCCATATCTTGACTAAATATGTTCCAATCCGTTCTATCAAAATATTCTGTTCAGGAATACTCCCATGAACAGAAATCGCAACTAGAACAGCTGATTCATCACCCTTTTTGATATACTTTTTAGCACATGCATATAATTCTCTTTTTCTGTCCTTAGATACTGTACCACAAGTCACTATTCTAGGATCATCTCCCGCCCCTTCAATCACTACAGGCGAAGCAGAACCCCTCGGTAAAGAGTCAATAGGTAGCGGAGGCAATACCACTAGTGGTATAAAGGGAATTTTGGGGACAGCAACTGTCGGTAAGGGTGGAGCTGCAGGAGGAGGAACAACAATGGGAAGAGGAGAAACTACAATGGGAGGAAGCACATAAGGAGGTTGTGCAGTGGAAACTGTTCTACGGTCATTTAGCAATGTATTAATTAATTCATCTGATGTATGAAAATCCTGAGACGGATATATCTTTTGCACATCAAGTTGGAAATCCCTATCCATACCTCTAATAGATTCTGACTGTTTCTGCTAAGCATGCAATAGTGCTTTCTCAGCATTCGTCATATGTCTACGTGCATGCTTTTCTTTACTTCTGAGTTGCTGCATAGCTTCCTTTCTCCAATCTTTAACTGCATCAAATACTGCAGGCCTAGCCTTTTCCCTCAACAATACGGATTCTAAATGCTCTAGGCGGGCAATTTCAAAACTGCCATAAACTGGCCACTGAAGTTCCTGAATCATGCCTGGTCTGTCTGTGCCAAATTTCATTAAATATAATAACTCCTAGGCCGTACTTACAATTACATTAAATAAGCTGGTGACCCATTGGGTGGCGCCGGTTGGCCTTGTTCCAAAGATTGTCTATCTCTGCAGAATAATACCCTGAAACAGGATGACAATTTCACAGGCATATCAGATCACTGGTGTTACCTGGCGTCGTTTGTTTCTGCAAAACAAAATCTGCAACCAATATCAGGATTCTTAGGAATCGGGGTACGACTCACCTGATTTCAAAATACAAAGGGTCTGTTTGGATTACAAATCATCATGGCTGGCATTTTTGCAAAACAGGCCTCGATACGGGGACCCTCGTTGTGATGTCTCACTTTGCAGGGCTCCCCTTCACTCTCCGATCCCGGTCTGGCAGCCTCGTCTTCATCTTGGCGGTGTGCCATCGATCCTGAGGGTCCCTATTCAGGCACCATCTGAAAGATTAAAGAAATATCGAGGCTAAATACCACTCAATAGAAATACGCCAGTCACAAGTACAATGGTACAAGTAGACTTTTATTTTGCCGAACAGCTGTCTGATCACTCAACATCTCCCAATGTGTGGTAGCAGACACCGTGAGATGAAAGTGTGCTGGACATTTCAAAGCCTGCATATTTTATACATTTCTCTCACAATCCCGGATACATCATCCAGCCCATCTTCGGGTTACATATTCATTAGGGTTCACATCACGTTCACATACTAATACAAATACAAATAACTATACATTGTTCAATGTTTTCCACAAACAATAGACATGTTTTCCCTGCACATATGATACAATGGTAACATTTGTTTTCCAGATTAAAATGTATCCAGTTTCAAGGAACGTACACACAGATATCTGTGTGTACACAGATACATGCACATGGTTTCAGCTATTCAACATTCTTTTCCACTGTTTAAATGAGGATGACGATATTGGTTCAGACAACATCTAAATTACTGTTTTCAACTGTTAATCAACTCTAGTTTAGCTCCAAGGTTTCTTAGTGCAGGACAAACAACCCACTCTCAGCAGCCACAGCATGTTTATCTGCGTTGACACAGTGCAAAGTTCATTTTTCCCTGCTGGAGCTGAGACACAAGTTTAACATGCAACAGAAACAGGAGTTAATCAAAATGGCGGATGATTCTAAAATGGCGGCGTAGTCAGCCTTATTCAGGTTCATTCAAATGCGATTTTCAGTGCGATGCGATTTGCGCTTAGACCAATGTTCATTATCAAGAGGTATTTTGCGAAATATACTTTAATATGGCCGCTGTCCATTTTGCACCTACATGTTCCTACAAGCCAGTGCCTTTGGTCATGGACGTGCCCACTGTATATTTTCATAAACTAGGTTTCTTTCAAGCCCACTCGACCTAGCCTTCAGCCATGGTCGCTGCACATGTTGCACAATGGGTTATTTTGGGGCCTACTGGCTATGACCACTGGAACAAAGACCCATTTCCCCCTGCCTAGTAGATGTGATCACAACAGATGTTCAAAGAGACCTACAAAATGTGATGGGTCCAGACCTCTTCATAGGAACCAGCCACAAGAAATGAGAACTCAACGAGACATGGGAATGGAGGCTGGGGACCAGCTGCTTAAGCACAGTTTCTGGTTGCATATTCCAGAGCATAGATAGAAGTTAACAGAAGATAGGCAGATGCCTGGATGTAATTGGTGGTCCAAGAGGAGATAAAAGGGAAACTTAGAGATGGGGAGAGGGCCATAGGGGGTAGAATGCCAAAAGTAATCCAGAAAGGAGGGCTTGTGCATATTTAATGAGAAGTAAAGTAAGTGGACTTTAATGTGAAATGTTGCCTGGAAAAGAATGTCCAAGGGCCTCTTGTTTAAGAACATGGCCTGCATAACCAAGCAGATGTAATTGGATATGTGTTTTCAACAAATGCGTCATCCATCTTGGAATGTCTGATTTTATTTGTCAAATGATTAGACATTCCATCCCTTTGTCCATTGGCAGCTTTTCCCTTGATCTTACCATAGTTGTTTGATTTCTGATTAGTTCCAGGAATAGTTGAGATCAGGTGAGGCACCAATAGTCATACATGCCTTCCACACACTGGATTTTGTCTGAGCACAGTCAGAGCAAAGCGGCACATAATTAATGAACTGTTGTCATAAATGTGGCCACCAAACCATGTTGAGTATTAAAATGAGCCTCAGTTTCCGTTCCCCTGATAACTACTGCAGTAATTATTGCACTAATTGTGCTGTAATTACTGCAATAACATCCGTTTCCATCTATGATGTACCCCCCCCATTATTACTGCAGTAATTATCGGGGTATTACCATGGTAATGTGAAAACGCTTGAGACGTGACTGGCTCCCCAGACCACCCTCAACTTCCCATCTTCACATGATGTCCTCTTTTTGCCTCCCCACCTTTAGCCTAATGCGATTTCAACCTTTTTCCACCCCTTAATAGCTTTGTTCCCACTTTTCGTTTTCACATTATTGCAGTGATTTTAGTGATAATCCCTTGCATTAGGCAAAAAAGAAAATGGTGCCTTTTTTCATTTCTGAAAAGCATCTCCTGCAAAGCACCATGGGAAAACTGAGCTATAATTTTGGGAGAAGGGGACAGACACCCACTTCCCCATTAAATATTTTTAAAACTACTGAGCATATATCGAGTCAATGCTGTGTGCCCAAGTTGTTCCCTATTTGTTCCATTTCTGTCCAGTGGTTTTTGCCCAGTGCTGCGCAGACATTTCAACTTTTTCTCCATGGGAACATGAATGGTAATAGGCCGAAAACAGCATTTTTTTTGCTTTCTTAATAACTTTTTCATTTTTTCACATCTCTTTCCCAAAATGTTCAGTCCTGGGGGAGGGTGGCGGCGGGAAATATCAGCCAAGTCCATCCTAAAAGTCAAAAGTTATAAGCAAATCAATTTTCAGGTTCATATGGATCATGCTACTCACCTTAGCCATAGTGTGCCAAACACCACATTATAATAGGTTCATGGCAACATATAGGCACTCCTATAAAGGTCTGTGGACCTGATCACGAGTTGGGAGGTAGTCCTTAAATGCGGCAGTAACAAATGTTACCTGACCCATTTTTATGGGTCCGCCCAATCTCGAGTCTGGCGTGTTTACCCCCAGCTCAGAGCTGGGATAAACACACAGAAAAAATTCCCATTTTGGGCGCAATTACCACCAGCGGAATTACCACCTAGTAATTGCTTTGAAAATTCCCCATTGGGTCCAATGGACCTAATGGGGAATGTGGACTAACAGCGACCAACCAGTGATCCGGCTTTAATACCGCTGGACGGGTGGGCACTAACGCTAATAAAGTTGGGAGGTATCCCAGTAGCGATACCACCCAACTCGTTATCAGGCCCTGTGTGTCTCCCTAAGGCTTCACTCTACTGCCACCACTTTAAGTATGGAATCTAATGGAAAGGTCCCTCACTTGGGAGCTAGTAATACAACGCGTTGCGGAACAAATGACAGTCTGAAAATATGGCAGGGTCATAATTTCCATGCTGCATCTGTTTATCCAGTCGCTATCTAAGGAATCCACAACCTCAATACTATGATGTATGACGGTTTGTAGCGTTTTTGTACAATCAGCAAAAGTTGCACAAACCCTTCAGTTCATCATTTTTTCTCTCCATCAGAACAAAGAATGAGGGGAAAATTGTGGTACGGAACTTGTATGGTGCCATCTTTGATGTCCTGGGTGTTAGTCTTAGCAGTGCACGGTGGTGGCGCGAGTTATGGTTTCTTAGCTTGCCATAACTGGCGAATTTCTGAGGTTTTTCGGTTTTACTTGTAACCATAACGTCCCTTTAACATCGTTTTTTCATTTTTCATTGAATATAAAGAGAGAGAGCGAGAGAGAAAGAGACAATTACATATTTTGTATATATATATATATATATATATATATATAATATTAAAGAGACACACAATTAAATATTTTGTAAAGCACAGAACTATTTATTATTTTGTTATTCTGTTTTTGAAATGTTTTGTACTGCACAAATACGCCTAATACCCACTGTTGCATACTTTCTCCACATGAGTAAAAGACTTACAGAAAATGTCCTTAAGCTAACTACCATTGCTGCACATCAAAGGACTGTCTCACAATCTGCTTAGCATGTGCGGCTCTGTCTGAACACTTCTCTGGCCTGAATTAAAAGGTCCCCACAAGAGACAGTCCCGTTATTGATCTGCTTTAGAAAACACAAACATCATCAATCCCAACACACGTCGTGCTGGGGTTAATGGATGGAGGAGTGCGCTGCCAGCGTCACTGCTCCTGCATGGGCTTCACTCACCCCTACCCTCATGCCGTCTACAGTCTAACAATTGCTGGCAGGATTTTGTTGATTTGCAGGAGCTGCCTGTAACTTTATGAAGCAAAATATATATGTCAGTGTTGAGTGATGAGAGAGAGAGAGAGAGAGAGAAAGAGAGAGAGAGAGAGAGAGAGAGAAAGAGAGAGAGAGAGAGAGAGAGAGCGAGAGAGAGATTAAAGAAATAGAAACATTTCAAATTGTTGGTGTCCCCACCCAATTAAGGGCCTGATTTACAAACTTGTTTTCAGTGGGACTTTCCCATGGTAGCGCATTTTTGTAAATTAGACCCTAAGAGTTTCACCACAATACTGATGTTGACATAATTATAATTTCTACTTCATAAATTAGTTTCACCACCATCATCCACCTTCTACTCCAGTCTCGCAACCATTCTACCATCACCCAGAAGCTACACAGCACCCAAGTCCCATGATACCATCCAACGCTCTACTTCCTAGTGCGCATGTGGTTCATTCGCTATAATGCATTCCAGGTTCTTCCCATGTGGGGACCATCTGTATTTGAAAGCGGCGGCTTGGGGTGAAAGTCCCACAGCAAGCTTTCCATGTTAGAGTGAATATGGCAGTGGCAGCGATACCATTCTTTTCATATAGCGTGCCCTTTTATCACACGAGTGGCTTACTGGTGCTGACTGCTGTACAGTCAAGCTTGACAGGTACCCATTCCAGTGCAAAGAGCCATGCTTGGGGTCTATTTCTGAACAATCAGGGGTTATCAGTAAGTCACAAGTTCACCGGAAGAGAATCCAAAACATATTTTATTTTCCTCAAAGTACAAAATAAATATTTATCGTATTCTTTTTATAACATGCTTAATTCATGAGGTAGGTTTCTAAGCGTGGATCGGGGATTCAAACCTCTGTTGCTCTGTGTGGTCTTGCTTCCTCCATTCACTGAAGCATTTTCTTCTCATAAAGTCTCATAATCTCTTTCTCGGTTATTTGTTTCTCTTGCCTAGCAATTTCACCTCTGCTTCACCTCTGATCTCAATTCAGCCTTGCTGTCAGTGGACTCTTCCTACAGCTAACTCCTATGCTGTTTCACAGTTCATTGTTGGTTGGCAGTGCTGGACTCCGATATTGGAATGGCTAACCTAGTCTCTCCTTCTCTATTGGACATTGTCTCTACTCTCTTAGTGTACCATGCACCGTGTTGCGGAGTGACAGGATTTCAGTTCCCATAACATAGTGCACTGCAGTTCTATGAAGCCTCCCATTGACACACACACTTTGTCATGTGAAGTGTTAGAACCGCACCATCAGATAAACAAGTCTTCACTGGTTCTCTCTGAACTCCTTTACTAAACAGCTCTCTTCAGGCCTCTCAGTGACACACTTCATTGTGAATTAGGAACACAACTTCCCTTAAACACTTCTTCACTGGTTCTCTCTTTCTCAGCAACTCCTTTGCTATGCATCTCACCGTGGTTCTCTTGAGGCCTCTCAGTGGCACGCGCTATGACTGGTGCATTGTTATAACACCAGCTTTCCATGAATACTTCTTCTCTTGCTTTTAGCCTTTTAGCACAGGTGGCCATTTCCCTCCTGCTGCAGCTCGTCCACTCAGTGCACCCAGCTCACACATCTCTGGCCAGTCTTTTCACGCTGCTGGTTCTTTCCTTTGCGTGCACCTCTTACGCAGCGGTGGGTCGTGCCTGGACTACAATTCTCAGAAAACATTTTGCTTGTCAATCTATTAGCTCTGCTGCCACTTTCCTCTCTCTCTGTGCCTCGTGTGTTGCATTGGGGAGTGACTAGGCTACAAATCCCAAAATACACTTTCCTTGTATTCCAAGGTGTCTACACTGCTCTGTTCTCCTTCTCTCTCCAGCCTTCGGTATCACTGCTCTAGGTTTCTCTTTCTCTCTGCACGTCAGACTACTCTTACCAGGTCCCTCTTTCAAACAGTGCTCCAGCATCTGCTCACTGGATCACGCTCCCTCTCTCAGCACTATGGAGTGTTCTCACCAAGTGTCTCTCTCAGTGCTTTGGCATTCTCTCGGTAGGTCTCTCTTATTCTCAGTGCTTTGGCATTTGCTTAAATCCTCTGCTCCTTCATATGCAGACTCTGTGTGTATGAGTTAGTGGTGCTACCCTGCTCGTTCCTCTCACTCAATGTCTTACATGTCTCATACACTTTGGGTGGCGCCTGCCAAATAAAATCCCTGTTAACAGGAGATGGGCTACACCCTGCATTCTTAGATTACAGATGGACACGAACACCAGAGTGAATTGTGTATGGATTCCAAAGGGAACCCCTCT
The DNA here is from genome assembly GCF_040938575.1 of Ambystoma mexicanum. Taxonomy (NCBI): domain Eukaryota; kingdom Metazoa; phylum Chordata; class Amphibia; order Caudata; family Ambystomatidae; genus Ambystoma; species Ambystoma mexicanum. The sequence continues at coordinate 545,998,563 of NC_090939.1, forward strand.
TTATAAAAAAGACTTATTCTTCTATTGTATTGTATTGAATTTGTTATTCATATAGTGCCCTTTCCCCATTTTTATGACCTCAATGGGCTTTGTGTTGGAACACCCTCAGTGACGGCAGTCCATGTGTAGGAGGAAGAGTTTAAATTAAAAGATGCTTGTGTGCATTTTTGCCAGGTTTGGATTTAGGTGGGCTAGCTATGCTCCAGTAAACATCCTGGAGGTCAGGCACGTGGGTGGGCGCTGTTGGTGGTTTAGGATAGAGCGCTAGTGCTGAAGATTTGATGTGTGCCCAGCTAGACCAATTTTGTTTTCATTGTTTCATTGGTTGTCGCTCTATACTATTGGCAGAGGTGTTGAGGTACGTCAGGGCTTCAGTGTGGATGGCAATGTGTGCTGCTAGACTAGAATAGCATAACCATAGTTGCGTTCGTGGGTGCAGGGATGTAGGGTCAAACATGTGGCCTGTGTCCACAGATGTGGTGTAAGGTATGCATACTGCATGCTTGGATGGAGTTCAACTGCAGTGTTCTATTTTCTTGCTCCAGGGCGATTGGCTGGTCTCGCTATTCATGGTCTCGCTGGAACGGAAATCTGAGCAGTGGGAGAGGGGCCCGGAGGGAAGAGGGTGTGGGGAAGGAAAGGGGACTACCTTTCCCTGTACTATGCCCTAGGATTCCCCTGCCGTGAGCACCAACAAATGATGACTCCATCTCCCCTTCCTTGGAGGGGCCCCGAGAACCCTAATGGTGAGCCTGATGCACCAGGCCCCTTATGTAACTCCAGGTATCACCCACATGGAGTGTGAGGTCAGAGGAAGGCCTCTGTGGGTGGTCCCAGATTGCTAGGCAGCCTGAGGCAGATGGCCACACTATTCCACTATCTCATTCCAGGGTACCACCCCTTACCCCGTTTTTTTCAATTACAAACAGCCACACTTACTTAACTTCATACATAACATTCCCATTCAAACCGCGATTCCCTACATAGCACCCTACTTAACATTTATTAAGTAAAAATGCACATAGTATTACATAAACATATGCACATTGACATACAACATATATACTACATATAAACACTATGTCACAATGGGGTGACTGCTGCAGTCAGTTGCCCCCTTCACAGTACCTTCATGGGTTTGTCTTTGGTGGCTCAGCAAGGGCTGGGTGCGAAGCTGGTGGAAGGGCTGGCTGTTGCAGGTCTGCAATGCATTGCTGGTTGCCGTCCTGCTGGAGGCCTGTCCCATGGGGTGCCTGCCCACACTATGCATTCTTCTGGGTTACCCTGCACACCACATGGGGCCACAAACGATCACTGCTCTGCCCATGCTGCTGCACTGCTTTTGGGTGGCCCCCTGTGCGAGTGGGGGTCTGCCTGCGATCAGTGCCATGCCCATTGCCTTTTGCAGATCTTCTGGGTGTGCTCTGCAGGCTGGGGGCCCACCCACACTCACCGCTACGCCTGCAGCATTTTCAAAATTTTGGGGCTAACCCCACTAGCGTGGGGCTGCCCCACAGCACCGCAGTGGCCCGCGCTCCCATCTTTATTTCAGATTGCATCCCCTGTGCCGTGGGGATGCCGGCGCTTTCACCTCTGTGCCCTGGGTCATATTAACTTCAAGCAGTGTCCACCTAGCAAAAGGGGAAACCGCCACTGATCACCACTGCATACCAAGGCCTGTTCTCGGCCCGCCCCCTTTGCAATGTATCATGAGACGCACGAGGCGGGACTCTGGTCTTCACCCAGACTGATCTGAAAGCCAGGGGCTTTCCTTCACCTGGCCTGCCCAACAGAGCAGCCTGGGACTTCCTCCCTCCTCCTCTTGACCTGGTCTAGCCGTCGAGGCCAGCCCGGGACTTTACTTCACTGCACCACGTTCTTGGGTGCAGCGTGCCTTCCTGCACAACCTTCCGGGTCACACTTGACTTACTAGCTCCGGGAGGACTTAATGAAGGGCCTTTCTAGCTGGCCATGAGGCAGTCCAACAGGGGGAAAATCAGGACAACCTGGTCTGGGCTGCCACCCCATATTGCCCGAGCTAGGCTGTTCTTTTCAGCCTGGGCAGCACCCTGCACCCTGCGCGGGCCCTTGATAATGCTGGACCCGTCCGGATGGGCCCGGGGTGGCAGAGCTGCCCTGGCATAAGCAGCTTGGCCCCCTCATTTAGTCTCTGAGGGTGTTCCCCCACAAACCTCCTGGCACCATAGAGAGATGATCCTGGGCGCACTCTAAGCATGCCCCCACACCCTCCCGGTAAGTCTCTCCCCTTTTTCTCTCTTTTTCTTACCGTCTTTTTTAACTGTTTCATTTTTTTTTTTATAAATCCTCTCTGGATTTTTTTTTCCCCGTTATATTTCATCGTTCTCTTTACATTCCATCCAGCCCCATGGTGTGCTGGATGGACTCTTCCAAACTAAAACACATACACACAGCACACACATAAATAAAGAATAAACTTTACACATTAAACAACAAAAAATCTTATCTTGGTGTCTGTGTCTTTATTGCTAGGTGTTCCCTTAGGGGACAACCATGTAGCCCCTACTAGCCGCCCTCTTCGGCCCATGGCCTACACTAGATTCACAAGTTCCTACCATAATGCTGGTTTCTTTCATAAACGTCAGCTTTGCTGGAAGACTCCAGAGTAGCAACTGTTCTGCAAAATACTAGAGACTGAGACTCAGCAGGATAGCAACATTCCCAGCTGCCCTCAGTTCACAGCATCTCAATGTTCGTCTTCAATGTCTGCTCTGCCTGTTTTTCTGTCCAGCATGGCAGTCATCTGATCACTGATGGTGATAAGAGACGGACAGCTCGGCCATTTCTCTTGCTCCAGCAGTGGCACATCACCACACTGTGCAGAGCACTCTGTTTAGTGTTAGCTCACTTTGAAGTCTTCATACTCAATCATCACTTGCTGTATCCTCTCTTGACTTGTCTGCCCTTTCTCTGGCTCCTGTAAGTGTTCTGTGTTTTTGACTATTGGTGCTCTGAAAAGTACTCTGATGCTCAGCCGGTCCTGATTCATGCTGGATCTATAAACAAATATAATAACAAATAAAGGTCAGGGAAGCAATGGATGATGGCACCTCTGTCATTGGGAAAACTCCCACTGCCCTTAGCAGCGGTAGGTAGCCTGAGGCAGGACAGATATGTTGACCTACTACACCCATGATTCCTTGCCATTGACCGTACCAGCTAGTGCTGATGGGAATTGTAGGCCTAAACATTCAAAGATGTAGGCTGCCAGTGCCTGGTGAACTTTTTTAGCTTTGCCTTCAACACTTCTTTTACTCTTCCTTCGATTACGAGTACTGGCCAGGAGATCCTCCCGTCTATCATCTAGCAATGCACCGGCAAGGACCAATGGCTTAACCGGGCGGTGTCCCTGCTTCAGCTACTAGGACAAAGTGGAGGTCATGGTAAGAGTAGGTTTTGGCTGGAGCGCGCACACTCGCAGAAGGCGCCTCACCGCCTGTTGCATCATCTCTGCAAGCCCCAGTACACAGAACAGGATCGGGGTTATGCCAGGGGAGCAAGAAGAATGTGAATGAGTATATACCTTGAGAGGAGAAGGGAGTGATGTAAAAAAAAGATTGTATAAAAGCGCACCTACATCAGCTAGGACATCGTGGTGCTACAAGATCAAAGAGAAAGGAAGGAGAAGGAGAAGGAGAAAGCTGGGAAGTAAAGCACCAGGTTAGACTGTAAAAAAGATGGGTCTCCATTCTGGTAAAAGTATGGCTTGTTTCTTGAAAGGCATGTTCATTCCAGGGCAGTATCATATTGAACAGAAGCTGGCTGCTCGTCAATATGGAGGCGGGAAATTATACGTGGGGTGCTGTAATGTGACGCAGCTGAAACAAATGAAGGCTATTGATTGGAAATCGTCATGATGTGTGTGACATCTTACAGACGCACCGCACGAGCAGTGAAACCGACACCACCTTCCTTCCAGCCGCCTGGGTGTAAATGGGGAATTTCACAGCAGCGATTCACATGGCAAAGTACAATGCCAGCCCTGCGACAGCTTAATTTTATGCTGTAAACATGTTATGCCTACTCAAACATTGCAGAAGTATAAACGAAAGGACTGAGGGCGAAAACGATCTGGAAATGGCGCGTTTCTCTTCTCATTTCCATTCATCATGCCTTCCACCGAGCTGTCAAAAATGATGGGAACAATATTGGGCTGTGAAGACATTTCTTATCACGCGCTCCCTTCAGATGCTATGGATATTTTGCTGGAAACAAGGTTAATTCATCACCAGACTTCAAATAATCCAATATAGATTGAACAGGGTGCTGGCGCATTGGATCTTGACGAGCATAAGGCGTCACGCCTGTCAATCAGTGCAGCTGTGACCACTATGCTCTACACTCGAGAGGGCCCTGGATCTGCTGCATGCAGTTCTTAAGGGCAAGTCATGCTTCTGCGCAGGCGCTTCCCTTTCTGCCATTTCTAAAACGTTTGGGATTAAAAGGCGAACACACGCCATTCATCCAAGCCGCTTAAAAAAAGAAGAAGAAACACAAACGAGAACCCCCCAGTCTGTCTGTGATCATGTTCACATGGGTTTTATATATCAGGATGTTGCCAGAACTACGTGCTGACTGGACCCCACAGAACGGGATTATGTTGGCCATTTTAGTGTGTTCGTCTGGAACATGTAATAGCTCTGCACACGCCTTACAACAAACTAAAACAGTTATTGGTTTGATTGTACGCACCAATGGAACACATTTAAAGCCGGGACCTTGGCTTCTATCTAGAGCTGGCTCAAGCGCAATCAAGTGGTGCGGTCACGCAAGGGCACCACAAACAAAGGGCGCCGCCAGCTCATCATCGCATTTTACATTGTGTGAGCTGGCAGACCCTTTTCATGACACTGTCATGCAAAGTATCAGTCAATGACTTCTATAGTCAGTGCCAGCGCCTATCAAATAATCATGCCGCGCAGGGGCACGCGCAGTGCAAATTGTGTTGCTGAGATGCTTGAGCTCCCAACAGCATTTTCTAAAAATGTCCATTCATGGCACAGGATGATTAGATTCTACTTGATATTGAGCTCGTTCTTAGCAAACTTGCCTGGATCCCAGGCCCTCCAACTTTTTTTCCTGATGTAGCCCCCAATAACCCTGCTGGAAGGCCATTACACTTACCTGCCATGCTGTCTGAAGCACAGCTTCCTTATGTTACAGACCAGAGTCTGTGTGGCTGCCACTTCTCAGTTGGTGGGTGGGGGAGCGGTGGGTGGCACCGAAAAATCTCACACAGGGTGCTGGTAGACCTGGGGTTGGCATTTCTATCCTAGAGGACTTGGACTTTGTACTACAGTGCATAGAAGGGCAAGATTTGGGCTATTGGAGCGCAATGCTAACCCTTCAAATATGGGCCATGGGGTAACTGTGGCCTCTTGGTTCCCTTTGCCCCCTTCATGTCTGAACGAGCAAGAAGAGAAAGGTGAGTGCTTCTATCACAAACGCCATCTGTAAGCAATCCCAACTGAGAGCAGGGCAATAACAAGACTTAACAAGGCTCTTTACAATAATAGCTAGTGATCCGTGTTAGGGATACAATTGAGGGAGTGAAGGTGGGAGGTACACATGGGGAAATGGACCGCAGACATCACAATTTGACAATACACTATGCATGTTGTACTATTGTATGTTAAGGTGCCATGGAGGATGAGGTTGTGCATTAGGGAGGAGGGCTGATACCATTGCCAGTCTCAGGTGCCTCTAACATGCATAAGGGTGCTTCTAGAGAGCAGTTTTGACGGGCTTTAGAGACACTAATTTGGTAATATCAAGGGTTAAGGAGCTCTATAATGGTAGGGAAACGAAGAGTAGAAGGAGGGGAAGAAAGAGGCAACATAGGTGGGAATGGATTTAATAGATTGAGCAGGGGTTGGCATTAAAAGGTTCATTTTTGGGAGTGATGCAGTACAAAGGAACAATTAGAATTATGGGACAATAGTGTACAGGGGGACTACTTCACATAAATAATCTGGCGAAATACTCCATAAAAGAGGCGAGCCAGTGCAGGAATAAACACATATGTATTAAACTCTCACAGCTGGGAGAAATCAATTCAGACAGCCCTGCAAGCTGAACAGGTTGAAAGGTTCTCAACCATGCCTCCAATTGGAGCAACCTTTATAAACATGAACCACAGCATTTAAATAAAACACATTAGTTAGATTTTGGGGCAGGTCAAATATGGGATTGGTGGAACATCATCTGGCCCCTTTTGCTCAAATACATTGGTCCCCTCTGGTTGGGCAAACACATTTCCAGAAACCAAAACCCATAACCTTCCAAATGATGTCACAATCCTACACCCCAACAGCTCTCAGTTACATCATTTAAGCTGATCAGCAGGAAAAAAAAAACTCGTTGCTCTAGTTGGCTGGCACAGTGAACATACAAATAGATACACAGCTAAGCATTAATTGGACCCTGTGTTTTGGTTGAAGATAACGTGAGGTGAGCAAGGACATGAGTATTGCAGTCCTATCCTCCTGCTGGGCTCCGTGTCCTCGTCCCATAGCCCTGCCCTGCCAGTAGTCCCCATCTTTTCCCTTGCATTGTGTCAACTTTGCTCTAAAAAAGAAAACCACAGCACCTTGCTGGTAAGTGAGTGACCTATATTTTATTCATTTTGGCCTCCTAATCTAGCACAGTGGCCTTTGATATATTCTTCCTAAGAAAATCTTCCCCTTACAAAAGTAATTTATCATCACATGTTATCCTGACCCTCACGGCTCAGTTTGCAAAAAACAATACACCAGAGAAATGAAACCTGCAGCACCATGATGTGTTTTAAAAGACAATGGCCCTCATTACGACCCTTGCGGAAAGTGACTGACCGGACCGCCACAGCGTAAATAGCGTTTCCGCCATCGTTTTTCGATTTCCGCCAGGGTCGTAATGAGGGCCAATATCAACTATCAACGCAGCAACCAACTCCCGCCACTGCTGAGGGAAAGCAGATAGAAAAGGCCCATTTTGCACTTATACCATGAGTGTGCATTGATGCTAAAAAAAGTAGAAACAAAGAATAAGAAAGAATATAGATATAGCTTTAGCTACCCATGTGCTATTACCCACTGCAGCAAAGCTCTTTAGCCTAGCCCAATAAACCTACTTCATATCATGTCTATGTCTCTGCATGGATATTTCTCTGAACAGCGTGATGCTCCCTAACATGTCACACTCGAAGCATATTGTACATGCATCATGCCAGAATCCTACAAGTCACTCTTATGTCACTTTGCGTCATTTTCATAGCGGATACGTGCGTCCCCCTCCTGTGCAGACTACATTTACATCTCTACACTTGATCAGTGTCGAGGATGAGAAGGGAAAGAATATTTAGGTATTGTTGGCAAATAGGTGGTTACAGAAGCCGCATTAAGAGAATAATTTAGTGAGTGATGAGGTATAGAGTGTGAAGAGAAGTGTGCCATGAACAGATCCACACGGGACCCCATCTAGGAGTGGGTGGGAGTGAAGGTCTCTATCTGATAGGTTGGAAGCCATCCATAGAAAGGAGGAGCTGTGGATGCCAGTATTAGAGAGGGAACACAGGAAAGAGGGTTGCTTGACAGTGCCAAAGGCAACAGAGAGATCAAGGGGAATGAGAATTGAAACTAGTTTAGAGGGGTGAACAGTGGTGAAAATGTTGGAGATGTAAGTGAGAGCCATTTCGTACAGTGCCTGCTTCACAACACAGCTTAGAAAGATGTTGTAGACTCAATTGGCCTCCAGTTAAGTTATAATGCGAAAGGCTGGTGCCAAGGCTGAAAGGGGAAGGAGCAACAGGAGGGTGGTTAGAATATTATTTTTGTACATGCATGGTGCAAAGTAAAAAGCAAAGACATTTCTGTGAGACAGGAAATTGAGGGCAAGAGTAGTTGAACATGGTCCGAGGGTAAGGAATAGTTTGCAGGGATGCATCGAGAAAAAAAACAGAATTTGTGTGCATTGTAATAACTAGGGCCTTAGGCGGGCCAGTGCTATGCAGTCTCCCAAAACCTCAATTGAGCTGGGGGGTCCCGACAGCCACTTTTTTTTTTCTTTCCATACAGGTGTGCATGGAAAGAAACCTGCACACTGCTGGTAAGTAGCCAATGTCCTAATGCACAGTGCCTATATAAACTAAGGGCACCCGGTACAGTCTTGATTACCCAGGTAATGAGTATACTATGACAGAAACATAGATCAAGACTTAAAGTAGTAAACAGAACTGATCACATTGACTTATAATTACACCATTATACAAAACATGGTTTTATTTCTTCTACAAATACATGAACAAACTTTAACAGTGTATAACATAAAAAATTCCAAATCACTAGTGCTTACCGCATTTATTCCACAAATACGTACATCTCAGTTCATTCGCACTCACAATAATAATGAATACAGCAATAATAAACTAGCCCTTTCAATACATAAGAACTTTGTACTGACAAATCAACGGACACATTTCCTTACACGTCATTATTACAACAGTGTGCCTATTTCTAAACAACCAAATTGTCATTGACACGTGTTTCAGCTGAAATATGGAAGCCCTTGATTCTGGCTCTTCGATGTTCCAGCCTTCTTCAGGACAAAAGTGGGTGCCGTATTGTGCCCCACTATTTCCAACCTTCTGTATTCGTGGCTATCTATAAAGAACCCAGACAACTACCATTAACATACACATTCTGTCTCCACTTTGTCAATTCTTATATGGAATAAATCACCTCACATTATTCCAATGCCTAGAACGGCATGATCTCCAGGCATACCTCCATGGTTGAGCTGTAGACCCAGAGTCCCGTGCTTAATGATGCTCATGACACTGTATCACCCGAACATGGTCCCATCTGGAAGGTGAAAAAATGCAGGAATAGAAAGGACACATCTGAGTTCCCTATCACTCCCTAGTTCTGCTATATACAAGAAGATACCTGTGCTGACTCGTGGTATATTTGCTATGTTTATTTACATGAAGCGAGTGTGTCACAATGTCCCACGTCAATAGGCAATAGGAATTCTTGCTATCTTCCCGGGGATCGACTGTTTTTTTTACCATATCTGATATGACAAGCACACTGCACACGCCATCGAAAATATGCTTGCAATATATATGCTCCTCCTAATTCTCTCAAAAGTTAACTGGGATATCTCTATAGTTCAAAAAATAATTGCCAATTGCGCCGTGTAATATGCCCTTCATTGGGCACATGGAGGCCTGCTAGCCGCGTGTCATGAAAGCTACGCTCGACCCCTAGTTGCCTCTGTTACTACAAAAGGTCTATGTGGGAAGGTGGGGCCCCCCTGGACGTTGCCTGGCTCTAGTGCACCGTCACTTCATGTTGAGTGTACATGCCCCCTCTCCAGGATACTGATCCCATGTAGGGACTTAGCAATTCTAGGTAAAATAGTGCAAAATCTCACTAGAGAGACCTAATGGTTTCTGTGGCCATGCAGCATTGGCCGCAGTGACTTAGCTGGCAGTGGATGCACCTGCCTCCTGCAGTCTCTCACCTCAGTGTTACCTCTGGGTGGCGGAAGCAAACACCCGATACACTATTCATAAGTATCTGCGACTTAGAGAAAGTACTATACCTTGCCAAATCATGGACAAAGAAATAGTCCTCACATACGTGAGTAGCCGCTGGGTGCTCTGTGTTGAGTATACTACAGATAATCAAGTTAATCAAGATGCAACTGTCCTAATGGCCCTGGCTCCCAATACCAATTTCTAAGATGGAAAGGGCAACATACCTGTAAACTAGGGTTTTTCTCCCCTCGCAGGATTCTCAAACTTAGGTGGGCTCTCCTCTGTGTACCTAATACGCATTATTGTTGTTGCTCTGAATTGTGGTAAAACTGTGCTTGCCGCTCTATTCCTGTCTGCGGGCTCTCACATTGTCTGTCTCCCCCCCCACTCCCTCCTTCTCCATGGTGCTCTCTATCTCGCCTATCTTCTCTAACTGCTTCTCTATTGACTCTCCTGCTCTCCTCACTAAATCTGGTAGGAAAAAGTTTAAAAAGGACATCCTGGTCTCCAACCCAGGCCTCCCTATCGCTGACACCTACACTAGTGCCTGCTCTAAGGAAACTCTCACTGACATCCTCTTTTTCGTGCCTTCACCTGACCTATGGACCCTTCATATGGTCTCTGTGCTCTCTCCTTTTTCCTCTGCTCCCATTAATGGTGGCACCCGCTGGGATGTCCTCTTGGCCCCCTTCCGCTCCTCTAAGGCCATCATTAATGTCTACGCTAAAGGGACCGTCTTGGTCCAAGGTCCTCAGGCCAACCTTCACCTCTTTGATAGACGCTTTCCTCGCCTCATCAACTTTCTTTCCTCTCCCGCTCTCCCCCCTCCGCTGTCCTCGGCTACCTTGCCTCTACCCTCCCTCCCTGCCCCCTCTCGTGCTCCTTCTTCACCTCCTTCTTCTACACCTCCGCAGGGCGTACCTCTGATCTGTACCCCTCCCCGGAAGTCCTTCAAGGCTGGCAATCTTCTCCACATTGCCACTCTTAACTCTCGCTCTGCCATCAAGCATTCCTCTGATATCTGTCGCCTTCTTGAGGAACTGGACCTTGACGTCCTCGGTCTCACTGAGACATGGTTCACAGCCAGCTCTGTCACCAGCTTAAACACACTCCTACCTGACGGTTACAAGATCTTCTCCGTGCCCAGGCCCAACCGTGCAGGTGGGGGTGTTGCCCTTATCTTCCCTGAGTGGATTCCTGCCACTGTCACTCCTACACAGACCTACTCCTCTTTTGAATGTCTTGTCTGCCGACTCTCTCTCTCTCCTAGCCATTCCCTTACCGTGGCTACTATCTATCGGCCACCTGGTCAAATTTCCTCCTTCCTCTCTGAGTGGGCTGACCTCTCCTCCTCACTCCTGTCCTCAACCACTCAACTCCTCTTTCTTGGTGACTTCAAAATCCACCTTGATGCCTCCTGTCCCCTCACTGGACTCTTTCGTGACCTCTGCGACTATCTCTCACTCTCTATTCTCCCGTCTGGGCCTACTCATTCTGCAGGGCACACTCTTGATGCTCTGATCTCTTCTGACCTTCCCCTCTCTGTCCCTCTCTCCACTCCTCTCTCCTGGAGTGATCACTTTCTCCTAACCTCCCACCTCACCCTCCCTACCCCACAGGCAAAGCCACCCTCATCATTGCCACCCACCTTCTCGGTCATCCGACCCATGAAGCGCGTGTCAGTTGAGGCTTTCGCTGCCACCTTATCGCCCCCCCTCCCCCTTCGGCTGACTCCCACCCTGACACAGCCCTCTCCATGCTCCACTCTGCTATATCTGATACTCTTGATATCCTTGCCCCTGTCATGAGAATCCGCCTGAAGCCCAAAGCCAAATGTAACTCCTGGTATGACTCGGATCTCGTCACCCTAAAACGCAAGTGCAGGGTGGCTGAGAGGAAATGGCGTGCTTCATGTTCATCCTCTGATAAACTGGCCTGCCGCCTGCTCCAAAGGCAATACCGTCTCTCCGTTCTCACCAAAAAGAGAGCCCTTATCCAAGCCCGCATCTCTGCGGCATCCAACAACTCGGCTGAACTCTTTAAAATCTGCAAGGAGCTTGCCAACCCTGCTGTAGTCTCTACCTCTCCTGTCCCCTCCCAGGCCCTCTGCACTGCACTGGCCTCTCACTTCATCTCAAAAACTCAGGACATCCTGTCCTCACTCTCCTCCTATCACCTCCCTCCCTCTCTTCCCGGCTCTTCCTCTGGCCCTTCTGCAGGCACCCCTCCTCCCTCCTTCTCTGCTTTTCCACTTTTTTCTGCTGACGAGGTTTCCAGACAAGTCCGATCTATGAAAGTCTCGTCTAAACAGGTTCACCCCTGTTCCTCCAAAACTATCAAGGACCACATCGACTCCCTGGCTCCTACCCTGGCTGACTTTTGCAACCACTCCTTCGCCTCTGGAGTCTTCCCATCCCCCTCAAGCACTCCCTTGTGCACCCTCTTCTCAAGAAACCCTCTTCCGACCCCTCCTGCTCGGCTAACTATCGCCCAATCTCCATCACTCCCTTCCTGGGCAAGCTCCTGGAGAAACTGGCCATCTCCCAGCTTAACCTCCATGCTGAAACTGTTGGTAGTCTCCATGACCATCAATCTGGCTTCAGAGCGGCCAGAAGCACGGAAACTGCTCTTCTGAACATCCGTGAGGACCTGCTCTTGAACCTCGACTCCAACACTCCGTGTGTTCTCATTCTGCTCGATCTCTCTTCTGCCTTTGACACTGTCAAACATGCCATCCTGCTCAACCATCTCCGTGATAACCTGGGTATCACTGGTCAGGCTCTGGCGTGGCTGACCTCTTTCCTTTCCAATCAACCCTCCCAGGTCCAACTTGGGTCCTTCCTCTCTGACATCTTTTTCTCCACCTGTGGTGTTCCCCAGTATCTAATCTCTCTCCCTGGCTGTTCAACCAGTATCTGGCACTCCTTGCCCACCGCATCGCCACTCTCTGCCCCTACTTTCAGTGCTATGCGGACGACACCCAACTCATTTTCAGGCTACCCTCGGCCTCCTCCTCTCCTTCCCTCATCTCTGACTGTCTGTCTGCCATCCAGGAATGGTGTGCCGCCAATGACCTCTGCCTTAATGCTAGTAAGACTGAGATTCTACTCATCGGCACACCCACTCCCTCCTTCCCTGTAGCTCTCTGGCCAGCCTCGCTTGGCCCTCCTCCTGCTCCTACCTGCAAGGCAAAAAACCTCGGGGTCATCTTCGACTCCACACTCTCCTTCTCTCCTCATATATCTGATGTCTCTAAGAAGTCACACTACCAGCTGCACCTCCTCAGAGGTATTCTTCCCTTCCTCTCCTTCCCCCAGAAGCTCACTGTCTCCCGAGCCCTGGTTCTCTCGAAGCTGGACTACTGTAACAGCCTCTATCTTAATCTGCCTGCCTCCACTCTCCGCCCCCTGCAACTCATCCAGAACAGAACTGCGAGACTTGTCCTTGGCCTCAAGCACAGGGACTGTATCTCTCCAGGACTGAAATCTCTACACTGGCTCCCAGTGGCTGCGAGGATTAAGTTCAAAACCCTCTGCATTGTCCAAAAGGCCTTCTGGGGCCTGGGGCCTAAATACCTTCAACTCTCTCTTCCTAAATATCTTCCTTCCCGAGCCCTTCGCTCATCCATCTCCAACTCCCTCAGGGTCAGCCGCTTCTCGAAGCAATGAGCTGGGGGTAGATCTCTCGCCGTGGCAGGGGCCTCCCTCTGGAACAGCCTTCCTGCCTCCCTGAAACTTGAGGAGAACCATCTCCGGTTCAGGAAGCACTTCAAAACCTTCCTCTTTGTTTCTGCTTTCTCTCTCCCTCTCCCCTGGTAAATTCTCGACTGAATCTGCACCTAATCTGCAACTGGGCCACTCTCACCGACCTCGGTCCTGAGCCCAGCCACTTTCCTCTTGCACTGCCTCCCTGGCAACCCCTGCACTGAGGGACTGTTTCTGTATCCCTACAGCCCCCCCCCCTTTCCCAGCACTTGTCTGCACTTACCTTGCACTTGCCACCAGCTGGCCCTATTTATTTACTTTATTCTACTTACTTGTACTGCACTCCCCCCCTCCCCTTCCCCTTGCACTTTTCCCTTCCCCCTCCCCCTGCACTTGCGCGGTCTGAATGACACCTGGCCTAGTAGGATCGTTGTCTGTCTTCCCCTTGTTCCCCCCTCCCTGCCTCGTCGCGCCTTGAAACACTTGTGTATAGGCGCGTTACAAATGCCATATCATATCATATCATACTGTGCAAATCTGTCTGAATGTCCAAGATTATAAGTGCCTCCCACCACTGGCCTGTGGAACATTCCTCAGTAGAGATGCGGTTGTTCACCGGCACCTATGTGCAGGACGTGGGTCGATACTGACACCCATAATTGTCTGCCCCTATGGTACCCCAGTGGTCTCTGATGAGTGAAACCCCCTGGTTAGTCCTGGTAATCCAGGAATGTGGAATCCCTGTCCCATCTTGTTACATGGGTCAATACTCCTCTGCTATCTCTAGCCACATCTCATGCTTATGTAAATATTAAGCTGTTTGTTTCAACCGAAATGTTGGGTCCTTGATTAACTGTGTTGAGGTGATAAATCCATCTCTGCTCAGTTTTGTAAAGTTCACCGGCCATGTCACCATCCCGTAGATGCATTTTCAGGGCTTGTAAGATGAACCAGCGCAGGTCTTTATCTGTGTAGCCCATTTGGGAGTAGTGCTCCACCAAAGGTTTATCAGAGACCTTATTTCTGGTTCAAAGTCTGCGCTCAGATATGCGTTGTTTTATGAGGCGGATCGTCTTGCCCACATACATTAAGGTGCAGGGATGTATAATGATATCCACTGCATTCTTCGTTTGGCAATTGGTATGATTTTTAAATTCCCATTTGATGTGTTCAACCATATGTTTAGTTTCGGTGAAGTGCCATGCAACGCATTTGCCACAATTGTAATGGCCCGTGACCACGAGAAGGCCCCACATGTTCAGCACGGACTGACCTTCTTTGGTGTCCACATAAGTATGCACCAATTTTGTGCCTCAGACTTTAGTTTTTTTCTTAAAGGCAAACATTGGTTTCTGTGCTAGAGTGCCTTGTTGTTTCACCAGTTGCCCGTTTTATTACCAATCTTCCTAATGGCATTACTAACAGGGCTGAACGTGGTGACACAGATCAGCCTTTCTGTCTTGGATTTGGCTTGTGATGCGATGTAAGACACACCTCTCTGTTCGTATTCATGGCCCTTTTGTAGTTGTTCTTGACCATTTTACATGGATATCGTCTATCCAGCAGCACGGTCTTAAGTGTATCTGCATGGATATCGTCTATCCAGCAGCACGGTCTTAAGTGTATCTGCATGTATTTAGAATTCATTGTTGTCTGAGCAATTCCTTCTGATGCAGAGAAACTGTCCATAAGGAAGATTTATTTTTAAACCAGCCGGATGAAAACTGATGAAGTGGAGAAGACTATTACAGTCTGTGGGCTTTCTAAATAAGGTAGTGTGCAATCCTTCCTCTTTTTCGAAAATCTTGAGATCCAAGAACTTAATGAACTCATAGCTGCATTTGATTATAAACGTGATGTTGAGGTCACACGTATTCAACCTTCTATGGAATTCGATGAGTGATTCTATGGTTCCCCTCCATAGCATGAATTCATCATTTATGTATATTTTCCATGTAATGATGTGGTTACCAAAAGGATTGCTTGCCCTTGACAAATGTGCTACATCAGGGGCAAAGGTGACCCCCATGCTAACCCCTCTTTGTTTTTTGTACAACTGCTTAAACAGGAAAAATTATTCTGTCATGGCCAGACGCGCACATTCTAAAATGAACCCTGTCTGCGGTGTGTCCTTAGCTTCACATTTGTCTGGTATCCCTTATAATACTACCAAACTCTCCATTTGGGGAATGGAAGTATATAAATCTTCCACGTCCATGGTGACCAGGATGTCTTATGGTTCCATGATAATTCCTTTCATGATATCAATCATGTCAGTTGATCTTTGACCTATGACAGGGTCTTGACTACAAACGGTTTCAGGAAATACACTGACAGAGGTTCAAGGAGCGAATCAATGGCTGAAACAATTGGCCTCCCCGGTGGTTTGCTGCTGTTCTTGTGGGCTTTGCGGATTATGTAAAACGCTGCTGTTTGGGGATGTGCTTTGCGTATGTTACAGATATGTTACATTTTCAAATACTTTGGGATCATCAAGTGACTCAAACAAAACCCCAGGAGTTGCAGGGTCAGGCCCGGGGGGCTTGAGGGGTATGAACCAACAACAGGTTTATGATTATGATGATTATATTGAATGTGAACGACTATCAAGTGATCAAACATTGTACAAAAGATTAGACAGAGATTCCACTAAACACCTGCAAGAAGAGATCAAAAGCCTCATTAATCACGCTGAAAATGAGGGGTGGAATAATAGGGAAGAACTTCAATGTTTAAGCAAAGCACACCCCAAATCAGCAGAGTTTTACACCATTCATTTCAGACAGCTGTGTGCAATTCACAGTCAAACGTTAGAATCGTTGCCGGGCTAGATCAGCCATTTAATGTGTTGAGACAGATCAACTGAGTACTATTAAACTGAGCAATAGTACCAGTTATTATTGTAGCTCTTAAAAGTGAGAAGAATCTAACATAGAAGTCTATCTACAACATGCCAATAATAGTAATTGTAATAACCCTGAAGCTGGCCACATTTGCAGTGTCACGGGGATAAGGGAATTCAGGACAGTGGCCCCTCTGCAGCACTTGTGATGAGACAGTAGCCCATTTTATGTGTAGCAACTCGGGGATTGAGACTTTCTTAAATCTTTATTAAGAACAGCAGGTATGCGCACCATATCGGAAGCGTTAGGCTTGTGCAAAACCTCTGACGACATGGACACGGATTTCAGGGTGTCCAAATGGATCCACCAAGCTTGGATAGCAATGCAAAAACAAAAAAAATATTGCACAAGTTACATAGCCAATTATGTAAATTCCTGGTGATGGGTTACATGCACTTAATAAGCAGTTGGTGTTCTACATCGTTGCCACAGCAAAGTGATTTACAACATACATGTCTACGTTGGGTTCATTGCAGTTATTGATATGCTGCCGGTGTAATAAACCCCTCTTTACCAGGGCCTTCAGCCACCTTTTCTATGAAATACAGCATCACAGCAGACACACACTTAGTTTGACTATTTTCTTTTGTAAACACAGGTAGAGACTATTAGAAAAATATCATTCCTTTACTGGGATGATTTCTAGAACATTGTAATATATAAAAGTTGTAATGTTAAAAATATTGAAATGAGAGGATCATGTCTGCCTATAAAAAGCCAAACGTGTTGTCTTTGTCAATGTTGATTTTTCTCTTGCCTTGCTAGTTAGTTTCTTTAGCGCATCACCGAGAAAGACATAGAGCGAAAACAGAGTGTGAGATGGCCAATGGATTAACTGTCACAGATCCCTGCCCCCACCAATCATCTTTCTTTCTTTGACAATTTACGTTTCCAATGGTCCTTTGGGCTAACCCTTTCCATGGACCAAAAGAAACTGTGCTGTTATGATTGCTGCAAAACACATATCTAAGTCAGATGTGTGGAGGTCGCGGGGAATAACGAACAATGTCATCTCACTTTCCTGCATCCTTCCAGAGTGAATTCTGCATGCAGCATTTGGCCTAGATAAGTACGCGACCTAGTCTCTCTCTGCATCTATGCTAGTAACCTTTCCCACAACCAAAGCCAAAATATCCTAAACATATCTTGAATTCAGAAGCTAGTGCTTCATACACAATCCTCCATGGGAACACCTTAGTTCCCACCTAAACCTCCTTTTTTCTTTTCACTCATTGGCGTTAAACCTTGGCGGCGAGTGCATTAACTGTAAAATGCAGAGGTTTCAAACGTGCATCGTTCACAACACCTACGGCAGTGCTTACAATGTTAAGAGCTTCATCTTTTTAGTATACATTGCGGCATCCTAAAAACTGTTATTCTTGTAGTTAAACTGGATAACCGGTGCATTCGTCACAGGACTGCCATTTTGCAGCAGGGCGAGTCATGCGTTGTGGGAAAAGTCATGGCGCACCCCATGCTTCTCCATTGCACTGGCTAGAGGTATCCTTGGTGATAGAGCTTGGATTGACTGAAAGGGCTCGCAGCCTTTGGCTCCATGAAATAAATTCACTACTAATGAATGTGGGTAATCTCAGTAAATCACACGCAAAGCAGGACGTATACATGTCAAAATTCTACAAAAGTCAAGGGGATACATATATATATATATATTCGTTTGCCTCCACAACCAAGAACTGACACTATTACTGTTAAGATGGCATTTACTTCTTTGCTTGATCTGATATCAATTGCGTTATGTTCTATATGCATTTAATAATGTTAATCTCCCTTAAATAAGTGTGCCTTTAGTCTCACCTCGTACACAAACGTACAGATGATAAAATATGTTTTAATAAAGAAATTATGTTTATCTGAACATGCAATATAATTTGTGTGCAGGTTGGCATGACATCTAGGAGTACCTGCATCCCATTCTCTTGTTTATGCTCAAATATAGCAATTTCAGATCAATATGATATGTTGTAACGGATGTTGTACATAATGCCAGCATAGTGATTATAAAGAAAACTGTCGACGAAAACTCCAATGAATAAAAGAGCTAGAATTTGCTCACCAATGTGAATAAATACAGTGACAAACGCACTATAGAATATCAAACATCTTAATGAATAAATTTCATTCCCTCTAAATAGGGGCATAACAAGTACATCATTGCCGGTTTACATTAAGCCTTGTCTGACATAATTTCCAGATGCTAATAAATCGACATAGCACATCATTATCGGTTTACATTATGCCCAGTAATCACATTTTCTTAAGCCCGTCTGCATAGTAGAATTTTTCCACTTTCCATTTGTTTAATTGGCACATGGTGGGCAAAAATACAGTGTAAGCATAGCTTTGCTACCTTACTTTATGCCCACTTTTCACATCATTTCCAATTCCGGTAAGGCACAACATCCTGGCCAGTATCCAGTATTTTCCCTTCACACATCATTATTTCAACCACATTGTTGTACCTCCTGCCATCTATTCCAGAAATAAAGGGGACCAATGCTCCCCTTAGTGAGCTAGGGATTCCATGGACAGCGACGCTGCAGTCAGCTGCATAAACTACAGTAACATTTCTGCCGCCCAGACTGTGCCACATATTGGCTTGTAGTCTTGTTGGGGTGAGCGTAACTTGCATGTGCATCCGAGCCCTACCCAGCCTGCTGTAGCCAGGTTGCAAATAACAAGGTCTAGGTCAGGCACATCTATATAGGGACTCCTTTGTGTCACACATGCATTACTTGTGTCACCAGAGCAATAACCCCATGTCATTGGTGTTGAGTTGAGGACCAGATTTCCTTGGGTTGCAGTGCCATCAAAGTGACTAAATTTGGCTGTATTTCTCACTGATGTAATGTCTTGATTGTCACAAGTGACCTAACAAGTACAATGACCGCAACTGCTCTGGTGCTAGCCATAGAGCAAAACATGACATATCTGGCAATTCTGATGCCCCCATCATTCACAGAAAGGGTTAAGATGGCACATGTTGGGTCACTCCCCCATTTTTTCTAATAATTTCTCCAGCACAATGAAAAAATTGGTGGTCTTAGCCCTTCTGCAATGACAACATTTTGTGCATTTTGAGCGCTGGAACTAACAGCAGTGCAATTGGGGACATGTGCTAGGTCTCACACGGGTGTACATACTTTCATTGTGTCAAAGGGAACAACAAAATACATCTTATTGTTCTGCAGTTTCCACAACTAGCAATTCACAACTGCCACAACGCAGACTACCCGAGTATTCCCCTAATTGGTGCCACACTAGCATACTCTCAGTTTGGACAGAACATCTCATGACATATCATGATATGTCATCAAATGATATATCATGTTATGGAATGATGTCATGCATAATATGTAATGTCCTGATATGACATACCATGAAATGCCATGAGATGTCCTGTAATGAGCTGTAATATCATCATATACATGTTTGTGTCCTGATCTGTCATGCCATATGATATGTTATGTCATTTAACATTATATGTTGTGATATTTCAGGCCATATGTCATGTCATCTTTACTTGTTACTCCACTAACTCTACCTCCTCATGTGGTGTTCCCCAGGGCTCCAACCTCTCACCCTGGTGTTTCAACGTCTACTTGGCCCCTTTGTCCCACCTCATCTCTACCTTCTCTAACATTCAGTGTTATGCGGATGACACTCGGCACTCCTTCAGGCTCCCCTCAGCCTCTTCTCCTCTCTCGCTCATTCCTGACTGTCTATCAGCGATTCAGGAGTGGTGTGCTTCCACCAATCTCTGCCTCAATGCCAGTAAGACCAAGGTCCTTCTCATTGGGACCCCTGCTCCCGCCTTCCCTCTTTCACTCTGGCCACCCTCCTTGGGCCCTCTCCCTGCACCTTCCTGTGAGGCAATAAAACCTTGGTGTCATCCTTTACTCCACCCTCTCATCCTCTCCTCACATCACAGACCTTGCTAAGAAGTCCCACTACCAGATACACCTCGTGAGAGGTATTCTTCCCTTTCTCACCTTCCCCCAGAAGCTCACTGTCTCCAGAGCCCTGGTTCTCTCTAGGCTGGACTACCTCTTTCTTAATCTGCCTTCCTCTACTCTCTGCCCTCTGCAACTAACCCAGAGCAGGATTGTGAGACTTGTCCTTGTCCTCAAGCCCAGGGATCACATCTCTCCAGCCCTGAAATCTCTTCACCGGCTCCCAGTGGCTGCAAGGATCAGGTTCAAGACCCTCTGCATTGTGCATAAGACTTTCTGGGGAGGGGGTCCAACTACATCCAACTCTCTCTTCCTAAACACTTTCCTTCTAGAGCCATTCTCTCAGCTACCTCCAACTCTCTGATTGTCAGAAGCTTCATCAATCAGAGAGTGGGGGAGGGGGGTAGATCTCTCTCATCTGCAGGTGCTTCCCTCTGGAATGGCCTCCCTGCACTTTCAAACTCAAGCAGGACTACCTCAGGTTCTGGAAGCAGCTCAAGACCTTCCTTTTCACGTCTGCTTTCTAGCTCTCTCTCCCTTGCTGACCTACCTGTCTCATTCATTAACTGGCTGCCTGGGTACCCTTCAAACCTAAATGGGCACCCGGCTCCTCCAAGTTGCACCTTCACTGCCTCCGGGCATACTGCACACTTAGGGGTTGTATCTGCAACTCTACAGTCCCCTGCCTCCTTGCACTTACCCTGAGCTTGCTTTCCGGGCTGCACTTACTCAGAGCCATGCTGCCCTGACTGCACTTCCCCCTTAATCCCCCACCCCGCCCTGGCACTTTGTCTCTCCCTCTACCCCCTGCACTTGTACAATCTGAATGACACCTAGTAATATCATTCTGTTCCCCCCTCCTTGTCTTGTTGCGCCTAAAAACACTTGTGTACAGGCACATTATACATGACTTATCATTTCATATTATACCTCATGTCATGTGAAGACATGGAAACTTCTGTCACTACCTTAATGCTCCCAGTTTGCACAGTTCCAGTATACTCTCACTTTGGAGCTGACATGCTTTATTCACGCCATGACATATGTCAATGTGTCATGTCATGAAATGAATGGAGAGTGCACCACCACTAGTATAGATAAGAAATGTGACAATGTATTAAAAGTTATAATGGGATCACAACTGTCCCCCAAGTGGCAGTGCTGGTTACAAGTAACATGAAAAAAAGACCAAAGCCAGAGTAGTTTAGGTGCCGTTTGCTGACATATAAGGTCTAAAAGACCATGCAAAATAAACATTGTTATATAGCAAATGAAAAATAAATCTGAAGAGGCAACATTTAGTAGTAACGTTTTAGTGAATATTATTGTACAGATAATGCAGCACAGAGGTGAACCGATACAAAGAGCCAATGTATTTCTGATCAGGAATCCATCGTCAGGGCAAATCTATAATAAATATAGAACGGGAAGTACTATGTTGATCCTTCAAGTACAACAATACTGTTCAAGCCATAGAAATTGAATCATACCGGTTTGTCTGCATCTTAGATTTAAAAATGTAAAACGATATTATATAAACCTCACATGTCAAGGAAAGTAGAAAGGGCAAAATAAAGGAAAAAAATGTACCTATGCAACTAAAAGAAATGGTGTGTCATTCAGATGATAACGATTTAAAATGAATAAACAGTACAAAGTAAAAATGCATCACACAAAAATGGGGAACCAAATATCTACACAAATATATATATATATATATTTTTTATTGAAAATACTTTGTTAAAGGGACGTTGTGTCTAGGTTGCACTAATAAAAACCTATGAAATTCAATGGACAAACATTGCCAGTTATGGTAAGCTAAGCAACCATAACTCATGCAACCACCATGCACTGCGAAGACTAACACCCAGGACATAAAAGATGACATCACAAATATATGTATGAAGGAAAATTCTTTTCCAAGATGGCCACCATGGAAAGAGAAGGCGTGGCTCAGTACAGAGCATGACCATATTACCACAAGCAAATTTATTTTCCCTTTCAAACATATCCTACTTTCGAATAACTTTACCACACAGCCGGTCCCAGGTGGACATGGCCGCTGTAAAACCATTTTTCGTCCCTCGCGGTCATGGCCAGTAGCCAGATTGTCCGGATCATGACCTTATACCATGACCCAGAAATCTGGCCAGTGCCCATGGCCACTGGCTATACCTCAGTCACCAAAGGTATATAACTATTTTCGTACCTACATTATGACACTTGTCAAAAAATAAAACACAGCACATTTGCAAAACCATGCTTTAAGGTCCTTACAAATGCTCCTTCCACGAGTTTGCTTGAAATTCGCCCATGTTTTATTTTTTCAAAAGTGTCAAAATGTATGTCCATACAACAGTCATATAACCTATCCATTCAGTCTTTACACAAACATTGAAGGTTGGGTCTATAATCTTTCTGAAAACGTTTGTCCACATTCATCAAATGGCAACAAAGTTATAAGCAATCTAAAAATGTTAAGACACCCCCACTAATTTAGCCCCCCCTTGAGAAAATCCCACCAAACTTTACAAAAACCTTTATATCTAGATTTAAAAAAACGTTTTGCAAACTTTTGTGCAGATTCGTCACATGGCACATCATTTATAAGCCTTTATAATATTTTGGGACCCCCCTTTCCAATTTTGCCCCCTCTTGACAGCATCCCACCAAACATTGAATAACCATTCAGAATCAGGTCTAGAATAGAATTCCAAAATGTTATGCATTTTCATTGAGTGTCGCCAAAGTTATAAGCCATCCAAGAACTGCTGTTCACTAACCCTGCAATGCAGAAATAGGCACAGATGTCCTTGAACATCTGTAGTGTTCACGAACATCACAAGAGTGACCCCTATTCGCAGACTTTGGGGGTGAAAAACACCTGTTTTTTACTTCTTTTGACCATATCCCATCCCATCCTCATCACCCTCACCTCCCCAGAGATTGTTTGATAGGTTTGACAAGTGCAATGTTGTGTTTTTTAATATGTTTCTACTGGGGTGTTCGCAGACACCGCCGGAATTTCTGCAAATCCAAAATGTCGGGCGTTTCCAAAAATCTTCATGCTTTTCACCATCCAATCAGTGGGCGCGTCTGATGTCCGTAGACATCACGGCACCCTCTAGGCCAATCGGATGCCTGTCTGCAGACTGAACAGGTAAATGGGTCTGCGAAGCGGAGCCAGTTATCACTAATTTTTGGTCATTTAAAAAAAAGACTACTTGCCAGATTTACACCAAATTTACAAAAGCATGCGTTTGGGACCAAGACGGCACTCCTGGTGCAAATTTGGTGAAAATCCGTCAATCGGTTTGGGCTGTAGGCGGGAGCACATTTTTTTTTTCCATTGTGTCTATGGAAAAGAAATATTTGGGATCCCCCTGCCCCTTCACAAAACCTCATCAAACTTGCCCAAATAATTTGTATACTTTCTTTGCAAAGTTTTGTGAAGATTTGTCCAGGGGTAGCGAAGTTATAAGCCGCCCAAAAAGTGTTCTTCCTATGGGTTTAGCAACATATATATATATATATATATATATAGTGACTCACTACCATAAAGATAATCTGCTTCCACCTATCTACATGAGCTAGTCCAGTGGGGATAAGCAGCAGAAATAAACAGCTTCCCCAGATAAAACGCTATTGTTGGTGTGCACATATCGCATGTGACGTCACATGGTGCGTGGTCAATATCATTGCACAACAACGTGATGCCATCATAGGTCCATGCGTAGGGACATATATCTTGGAAAAGCAACAGAAAATTGAAAGAAGAAGAGATGACCAATTTCAAAAGGTAAAATAGCTGAGGTTGTAATGTTCCAGAAAATAATTGAAAAAATAAGTAACAAATGAATAGTGAAAAATGTAAAGATAGAAAAGGATAGGTGTCATCAAAAGGTAAAGACAAATGAAAAAAAAGAAATGAACATCACAAATAAATATAAAAGTAAAACATGAAAGTAAAAATCAAAATCCAAAATGTAAAAATAATGGGAAAGTAGAAGCATAACATAACGATGTGTAACAACAAGTGGAGGAAAGAATTCATATAAATATCAAAAACAGCTAAAGAAAATGGCATGAACATAAGAAATAATTATGATGCACAAATCAAACAGTCAGAATGTTGAAGAGAAGGAATCAAATTACAACAAGATCAAACATGAAATTATGAAGAAAAGAAACTGAACAAGATGATTCCTCGGCACAAGGCCGAGATACGCAAAGTGGGCTGCGGAGTTGAATGGTAAAGCCCTTTTTACAAAAAACATGTTAGGTTACATTCCTCATTCATGCCCCCGGGTTCACATAGTCCAAGTGGTCAATCCAATATGATTCGCTGAAGTTGCGTAGTCTGTGGATGTTCTCAAGGGATTGAGATGCTATAACCTTGAGTATTTAAAGCCGTATTTGTGATAACTGATTAAGGTGTTCCAGGAATTTGCTTAGCACAGTGGAATTCAAATGGCCGATTATGATGTTAGGGTATCATGTAATATTATCCCCACCAAAAATATTGCTGTATGTATAGTCGTTTGGAACGGCCATAGGCAATATTTTTGGGGGGGATAATTTTGGGGGTTTTTGGGAGCCAGGGTCGCGGGGATGTCCCCCGCAGGTTCCATGCCTTAATATCGCCACAAAGATATGCCGATATTTTTGTATGGCAATATTTTTGCGGGGATATTAACACATGGAACCGATGTTAGATCTCTTTTCGTTCCAGGATAATTTAGCTGAACGTTTAGACTGTCCACCATAATATATACCACAGAGACATCTGATACAGTATATAATGCAAACAGTATCACAAGTGGCAATGTTTCACACATATTTTTTCACGAGACCTGGGATGATATACTGTGTAGCCTTTTGTGACACTATTGCAATTGACACAGTGTAAACATGGGAAAGTACCAAACCTCTTGCTTTGACAGGTGTTCGATCCCCTTGTTCCGTGTGTGCCTACCAACAAGTTCCTTAGGTTATTGCTATGCTTGTGTATAGGGGTACCAACCCCTCCCCCATCAACTGAGTATAGATAATATGATAGGCAAATTAAATGATTTTATTATTGCAGAAATCAGGATTATAGTGCCTTTATTTAAGGCAGTGGCTCATACCTTGTATGCCTGGGCCCCCGAGCAAAATGTGGGCATACCGGGTGCCCCAACAAATGTCAAATGGACAGTAAGTCACTGCACCCCGCTGCCAGTATAGTCCCTGGGCTCTCCCACCTGCTCCCATCACAGTCTCTGGACTCTCTCATCCCACTCCTAGCCCAGTCCCTGTGCTCTCCCCACCCCACCACAGACCCAGGGCTCTCGCACCCGGCTCCCACCACTATCCCATGGCTCCCGACCACCCTGCTGCCACCACAGTTGGCTGGGCTCCCCCACCCTGCTCCCTGCACAGTCCCAGGGCCAGTGGTGGCTGGTGAATTTTTTAAGTGGAGGGGCTTACATGTTTCCACCATATATGCCATAGCGACCGAGCTCAGCGAGGGAGCCTGAACCAATCAAGGGAGTTTCAGGGAGGGGGGGTGTTCCCGCGAATCTTTTTTTAATAATGTTTTAAAATGTTGCATTTTAGAGCATACTTAAAAAAAGGGGCAAAAAGTCAAACAGTTTGCAATTAGCGCTGAAGGCCCAGGCGGCAGGCATGATATTCTTTACTGGACTTCTATGAGAGATGTCCAGTAAAAAGATACCGTCCCTGTCCCCTGGGCCCCACAGTGCCTAAAACAATCAACTTGATTGTGTGTTTATGCAAGGCTCTGGGTGGCCAAAGAGGAAAGCATGGTATTTTTAACTTGACATCTATGATAGTTATCCAGTAAACGAAATAAAATCCCTGTCCCCTGGGCTCCACAGCCCCTCAGAAGGAGAGCTGAATTTGGCAGGTGGGTAGGGGGATTATGCAACAACCCTCCTGCCCCTCGAACCCCTGCTCGGCAAAATCAGCTCAATGGACCAAAATAAACACACACACATTCCCACAGCAATCTGTAACGCTCACCTGGTTCCCACGGGGGCACTGGTCTAGTCTGGATTGCTGTGGCCTCTTCTAGCGTGATGCGCAGGACCCGGAACACCGATTGGACAGGACCTCCAAATCGTGCTTGCCTGGCCCGTAGGAATAACCTTCTGCAGATGAGAAAGGAGATTAACAGTCTGCACAATAGTGTGCTAGCTCCCCCCTTCCCCCCTTCGTTCCTCTCTAACTTCCTCCAAACCCCGGTTTAAACTCACCTTATGGTTTGGAAGGATGAACTCTCCATCCTGCTTCTGGTGCAGGGGCGCGCGTTCGTCCAGTTACTTCACTGGTTTTCAGAATGGCGCTGGCAAAATCCACTTGACTTTCCTGAGCGATGCGCCGTAAGTATGAAAGTTCAAAGTTCAAGTGAGGCCCCCTTTATGTTGTCTTTCTAACCTGTGATCTGTCCTTTATTTCAGGTGCAGAATGAAGGCGATGCGTCAAGGGGTTAAACTGCCGAGGTGAGTAGTGATGAGGGCGATCCCTCTAAATGTCCTTATCATTCCCCAGAAATGTCTCTTGTCCTTTCCCCATAGGGGCCGGGGTACGGTACCTGCCAACGGGGCGGCGCCGACCCGAAATGTGGAAGAAAAGCCGGTAAGTATTATGGCTGTTAATCAGGCTTTCCTTCTGTGTTCCTTCTGCTCACCTTTTGTTTCTTCCTCTCTCCCCTAGGTGCAGAGATGTGGCGTCCGATGCTGACAGCCGCGATGGAGCCGGGAGATGTCTCGAGGACAGGTGAGTGAAGCGTGGCGCTGCAGTGAGCAACGCAATGCTTTTAAATGGAAGTCTTTCTTCAGGGATGCTGGCGAGAAGATTCCGGATGCAGGTAAGAAGTTTGAAATAGTCCTTGGTTTTCACCTTTCTCTTCTCTTCCTTCCTTGCAGGTCTTCCAGGTTCGAGGCGGGCGTGGCTGGAGTCCAGGAGCAGGAGCAGACACGGTGAGCGTTAAGCTGCAGGAAGCAGAACAACGCGAAGCATGAGCTGCTGTCTGGGCGTGGCTTAAATAGCCCCCAAAGAAGTCCCAGGTATGTGTCCTTCCCCAACTAGGTATGTATCCTTCCCTGGCCACGCCCGAGTGAAAAAATAGTCCCTATGAAAAAATAGTCCCTTTCAGGTCTCAGGGAGGTGCAGCATGGTCTGCATCAGGTAAGTGCACAAAACGCCTCCCTTTATGAGCCTGGCGCCTATGGCGCCAGGACTGATTTCCAACATGAGCCTGGCGCCAAAGGCGCCAGGACTGAGTCCAAAGAGCCCCTATAAGGGGCCGCTGGGCTTTTACCCGAGGGCATGATGCCTGCTTCCGGGGGTGCTGGGCCTGGCCTGGTGCTCCGGGGGTAGGCATCATGACACAATCACTCTTTCATCCACACGAGCACCCATCACCATACACTCAATCATAACACAAGCATACACGCATCCATACACATTTAAATAAAATATAAATTAACAAAAACATACCTTCTGCAGGGGTCTGCGTGTGGTTGCTGAAATGCCCCACTCTAGGCTGCTCTGTCCGTATGTGCAAGGAGGCACATGAGCTCCCCCTCACACATACAGACATGCAATGCCCCTGCTGAATTTCCAGTGAGCTATGTAAGGCTGGCGAAGCAAAACACTGCCAGCCTTGCATGGCTCAGTGAGCATGTGAAGCTGGGGAACAGAACAGAACTGTCAAAGAGAAACAGTGTTTTCCTTTGACAGTTCAGCCAGACCATGAGCACTCCCTCACCTGGAAAAAGCAGCTGAGGGAGTGCTCAGTGTTTCACTGGGCTGGCTCCTCAGCTCCTTCATAATGGATGAGGGGGCCACTGGGTGCTTGCCCCCTCGCCGATTATGGATGAACCGTCAGGCTCAGACTGGCCTATAGGGCAATAGGGCAATGGCCATACCAAAAATGCAAAATGCTAGTGTGGGCCAGTCAAAATGGCCATGCTTTGGGTCAATGTGGGCCAGATTGATGAGTTACTTCACTATGCAGCTGGTAGTTTTTAACCATTGTTACTGAATCAATATTCTTTACATATCACAATGTGCTTACATTTGACCAAATAACACCCCCTTGGGTATTAGTCAAACAGTCTGTGTCTAAAGGAATGAATATCCATTTGCAACTGTGGGCCACTTTTTCATTGGTGCCTGAGATAGTTGTATGCCACAGTCCGAACATGTGAGCCGTCCCAGTCCATTTCCTCCATTCTAAAAAAAAAGAAAACAAACTATGTTTTAACATTTCATGCCGGACTCTCGTGCCCCCCAGGTATGCGGCTGCACCCTCCTTTGGGTGCATGCCCTACAGTTTGAAGGACTCTGATTTAAGGTAAAAAGGGCAAACACGCTGCACACATTTGGGTTACAATGACCCAGGAATTGAAGGGTGCTTTAAATATCACAAACATATTATAAGTGTATAAGGACATATCATGAATAAGGGATACAAAGTGAGAAATGCTTAAATTAATAAACAATGGCTCCCTGAAGGATTAATACATTAGGCAGACAGAGATATATTTCAAAATGGATGATTCCAGTACAAAATGGTGTCAAGGTCTAAGGCAGGTGTGAAAAACACTGACTCATTCTGACAAGCAACCAAAATTGTTAATGCCAATTATGACTAATGCGGTCTTGGGGTGCACCAGATGTGTGACTTTTAAACAGTGACCTAATGTGACAACCTTAGTTCACACCTGTGCAATAACTGGGGTCAGCTTCTAGTGTAAAACACATTGGAGTTATTGTTAGATACTTTCTCTGGCAAGCACACATTAGAGTACCCCTGATTTGTTAATTTCATTTTAACACAATATAGGCATTTTTACTGGTGACAAATGGGACATTTTGAAAGAGCATAAATCATAAGGCATGCATGGGCCAATCACAAAGATGAGTAAAAGAGGAAAAATGTTTCACTAATAGGTTTCAGTGCACTACCAAAAGAAAGAACACGTGCACATAGTTTATTTTCATAGAAATTGAAACAGAGGGCAAGGAAGCATGTCAGCAGAAGGAAAATGGGAAAGGGATACACAATTATTAGAAGAGAAAAATAAAGACAGATTGCAAATGAAAGCACATGAGAGTGCTATAAGTAACTAGCACAGTGAGAGTATTGGTAATTAAGGAAGAGAAAGGAGGCTTGGTATATGCACCATAATACAATGTGGAGTCATGGGGATGGTATACATGCTGACTCAAGCAGATGCACCAAAGCCACAGAAAATTAGACACGCTTCAAGAGGGGGCAGCATCTTCCCCATTGCACAGCATAGAACCTACATTGAAAAAAAGAAAATTAATGTGTCTAAGATCACACCATTTGTGAAAACATGTTGCAGATAATTAAAATGTAGTTATGAGTGCAAACTACATTAAAAAGGAGATCAATGCAATAGTGAATGATATTACATTAAGCACAGTGACTATTTATGAGGAAAAACAAGAATTAATAAGATAAAACACCTTTTTCAGCAGCAAAGTTAAAAGTGCATGTAGTGATGCAAAAATGTGTATTTAGAATGGGGAAGCAGTAAGTAATGAGAGGAAGTACTCTCAAACTCACCAAGGTTAAGGTTACACAGCATATAGAGAAAAAGGCATGATATATTTAACAGTTATATTGAGAAGAGATCTCAGTAAATTGTAAAGGAGATAACATGCACTAGTTTAGGGATTAGTTATGAAGACACACAAGGAATCACACTAGTATTTTTTAAGGCTTGAACATGTAAAGGAGTGTGCCCTTAGGTCAAAGGAGTATTATTTTCTATAGAGCACACACCCTGATTATTATGATTTTCAAGCATAAGGAGTGCATTATTTAATTTTTTTGCAGGGTTGTTTAAATGAAATATATTTATGAATAAGTACAAGCAGGTTGGGCACTGACAAGGAAAAACAAGAAGGGTTGGCACAATTATTTAGCACAATATGTATTACTATTATGTATGATTCATTGATTTATTGGGAGAAGCAGAATTTGGAGATTTGAAAAGAAAACATTTTTCATGAGATTGGGAAAAATAGAGATAATTAGGTCAAAGTCTCTGTCATGATATGCTTATAAGGAGAGGGGGAGTGACACATGCATGCACGAACACATGCATGCACAAACACATGCAGACACACATATACACACACATGCACGCACACACACACATGCACACACACATGCACAAACATGCACACACACATGCACATGCACACATGGATCACAGGCTCAATTCACATAAAAACACATATAGGTAGTCACATAAGGAATTCAATACTGCAGTAATAAAAACACACACATACACACATACATAGGATGCTTTTGCTTTATATCAGGAATACCAGTTAGGGACATTATGTCTTGCTAAAATATGATATAGGAGTAGCTAGATTTTTGGGGACTATAAAATGAAAAGAGATAGGGATATTCTGAATTTACCGGCTCAAGAAGAGAGAAGAGAAGGGTTTGCCCAAGATCAGAACGTGTGTCTGATGCATGCGTCGAGAGTGTAACAGGTACAACAGCCAGAACAAGTGCAAATTCATCTACCACAAGGGCAATCACAACAAGCCCCCGTGCAGACACAGCAATACACAAACACAGGACAGGAGGTGCCACTGTGGTAGGAGGAAATCCTTTCACAGGTATGGGTGTATGAATGCACCCAGAAAAGGACAGCTCACAGGGCAACTTGATGTGTTCAGTATTATCAGTGACACCAGACCCCCAAGAGGACTGAGGGTTGACTGACATTACTGAAAACGACATGTTTAGAGATGACCCAACAGATGATGAAGTAGTATTCTTATGAGCATCACATATTGGATTAGAATAGAGAAAAGGGAAATCCCATAGCGAATGGCAATAATGTGGCAGTGTACAGCATTTTTTAAGGAACATTTGGAAACGGTGCCAAGTGTCTTGTGGACCACATGCCCTTATGACGTGGGTCTATTGAAAGGAATAGGCGAACAAAATAAAAGTACACACATGTTTGGGATTTAATATGTAAAATATGAGAGTTTACATTGTGATTAGACTAATGAATGTAAGACTTCATGCAATCATTTTTTGTATTTTTGTTAACATTACAGGGCCAACTTATACAAGTTAGCTTGTCTGAGCACACACGAGATTTATAGTCAATGTGCGCTGAGGACACTTTATCTTTCGTACATTCGGACCGCTCTTACATATGGCGGCCGTCATCTCCAATATGGAGTAAACCTTTTCACGGCGGACGTATTCGAACGCTTGATGACACGCAGTATCCCGTGGCAACGCTGGACGTGTTGCCATGGACAGCGTCTTAGATATAGTTGTTAAAATGGCGTACATGGGCCATTTTCCTTTCCTTGCCAACGCGTGTTGGCAAGGAAAGGAACACTTCTGAAACCTCTGAGATTTAACTGAGACAGTGCATTATGATATTTGCAAGGTACTCTCACGTAATCAAGGATTAGTAGATACAACATCCTTTTGCAAAATAATGAGTGCTTTCTTTTACTATAGTGATACCTGAATTCAAGTTTATTTATTTGCAGATTTAGTTGTGGGGATCTGACCCCGTTACTACCACATTGACATTTAGTCTTTCGGATTGTCTAATCGAAATTCGGGTAAGCGCAATTAATGACATTTTCATTGGAGTTGTTATTTGGAATAATTGGTCTCATTTATGTAAATTGCACTTACTCAATAATCACTAAACTTCCTTTTGTTTTCTCCTCCTTTTCTCAACTTTTTCGCACTGTCCCCATATTGTTTTGTGCTATGTTCTTGGTTGTTTTTTGATACAATGTACTCATTATTATTATATATTGTGAAATATTTCTCTATACCTTTGCATCCGCCCCCTCACCAAGCCTTGTTTCTCTGTCTATCTATCAATCTCATTATCTGTCAATGCCAACCATGGCTTAATGTTTCAATATCTGCATTTTCTTTGTCATGTTGTGTTTTCATTGATACTGTTGTCACACAATCTCTGATATGTTTAATTATTTATTGTGTTTGATGTCAAATCAGCCCATATTTGAAAAAGGCTCTGAGCGAGCCGAAACATGTTATCATTCATGGGCTTTACCTTATCATTTAATGTGTGACATTATAACGCAATTAAATGACTGTTAAACTGGTGGTGCTGAGTCCCAGATTTTTTCTCTTTCTACATTACAATATATATGAAGCATAAGTGACACCAATATATGAAAAAAATGGAGAAAGAAGCAGTCATTTTATTAGATTAGAAAAAGAGAAAATTCAGAAGTAATTGTTTTTAGGAGGTAGGAATGCTTATAGGAAAATAAAATGGTTATTATGAGATTTAGGTTTGAGGAGGCAGTACTGACAATAAAAATGCAGTTATTTTTCAAGAAACTCATTCCGTTTTTATATTACAGATGGACGGGCGATACCTGCACACCAGGTGATTGACGGCAACCCATCCTGCGAGCAGGGAAAAAAACCATGTGATCACAAAAAGTGTTTTGAGGGACCCAGCCAGATGCCCAGTTGCGATGAACCTTGAAAACCTTTTCCCATGAGTTCCCTGATCCTTGCGTTCCCCAATCATATGTCCCCTCTGACTATTCTATGTGAATAAAGAAGATTGAGAGTGTGAGTCCTCTGTGGTCACAAAAAACAGTGAATTAAAAAAAACTGGCCTATGAATTAAGGGGCCCTTGGACTTGCTGCAAAGCAGCCCAAAGGACAAATAAAACAAACATAAATTGACTAAATTGAGAAAGTCCTTGGACTTTGAATAAGGCAAAATCGGGAGAGGTGGGATGGGAGGAAGAAAAAAGTGTATATGAACAGTGAAATGTTGCACGTGGACAGAAGAGTAGAAAATGGGGTGGTGGGTTCCTTCAAGGAATGATCTCTCCCGATTCACGTGGTTGCTGAAATCACTTGTGCATGTTATTTTCATATTTAATTGGGTAACAGGGGTGGGAAATAGACAGGAGCAAAACAAAGTTCTTGTTTAGAGATACATACATACAAAGATTAAAGAGAGTGAAACATATGCCATTGTCTTTTGACAGAAAAGAGATTTAGATTATGAGAATGCAATATGGTTGCAGACACTGTTGATTCTTTAGGAATATCTTTTATGTTACCTCCCATGTTGAGATAAAGCACCACATTGAGGGGGGTGACTGAGATAGGGATGTATAGGTACACTCTATATGGGGGAGGGTGGACACTGGGTGTAGTGGTTGCATATTAAACAGTGGTTGAATATTGACCAGAGGGGAGTCTGTATAGGGGTACTAACCCCTCCTCCTCAACGGAGTACAGATAATATGATAGGCAGCTAAAATGGTTTTATTGTTGCAGAAATCAGGATTATAGTGCCTTTATTTAATGTAAAAAGTGCACATGGTGCTGTGCATATTTGGGTTAGAATGACACAGGAAGTAAAGTGTGCTTTAAATATCACACATATTATGAGTGTATAAGGATATATCATGAATAAGGGAAGCAAAGTGAGACATGCTTAAATTAATAAATAATGGCTCCCTGAAGGATTAATACAGTAGGCAGAAAGAGATATATTTCAAAGTGGATGATTCCAGTACAAAATGGTGTGTAAGGCAGGTGTGAAAAACCTTGATTCATGCTGACAAGCAACCAGGGATGATAAATGAGATGGTCTTTGGCAGCATCTCGCATTGAGCCTGGGAGGTTAAACTTGGAACTTGGCAGGAAAAGCAGACAAGATAATGTGGACATTTGGATAAATGTATCTATGTTGTTAATAAGGAGAACACACTGTACTTTATTCAGACCAGTTTGACAAGACCAGCTGCATTATTTGGCATCTTATAATAGAGGATATTCATTTGTAAATGGTATAAGGCATTAATTAACTTTGCAGAACCTTGAAAAGTAGATAAAGGATTGACAGTGATGTGATAAAGTTGTTTTTGGCAAGAGTTGAGAAATGTTCTAAATGTTTCTGGACAGGTTTAAAATAGGTGTATTAGTTTCATGTGTCAGAAGAAATTGTTAATGCCAATTTTGCCTAATGTGTTCTTGGGGTGCACCAGATAAGACACCCAATCATGGTAAAGTGAGTTTTTTCTTTGAATAAGAGGACCTATCAAAAGCATACTCTGACCACAGTATTTAATTGCATGAGGATGTTGCATCATCCAAATAGCCTATATAAGCAGGTTGAAGGCAAAATGTGCTGAGTGCTTTTCAAGAGTGTCTTGTAAACTCATCTAATAAAGATTGCTGAGAAAACCTCCTGGGTGCCTGAATTTCTTCTGCCTTTGTCTCTGAGAAGTGGTCATAAATGGCAGGCGTTTGATGGGATGGAAAGAAGAACCCCAGTTCACCTGTAAGAAAAAACTGAAGGAAACTGAAAAGGGATATGTAGCCTCCTGTCAGTAGGACTGATGTTCTGATGATAGTGCATGATCTTGACTTTGCAAAGACATGACCTGAAGGAACATCGCACTGCCTGCACAAGGCAGCAGGGGAAAGAAATCACCATCTCCAGCACAAGGCAAGCCTTGAAGAGCTTCAGGTATACTTTGTTCAAATTTGGATCCAGTGTGGGGGCAAGTGCTGCATTTTGTGTTAATTACCCTGATGGGCTTTGTTACTCGTGAAGCTACACTCTCCACTTCTTTCTAAGTTTGATTTCCAGCAGCTGCCCTCCTTTTCCCTGTTAGGCCATTGCTTTATTTTGGCCATCCTCACCTCCCATGATGGCCTCTGCCTCCCTTGACCAATGGAGTGCTAGGATGCTGGCCCTGCATCAAGCCTGATTGTCCACCCTCTCCAACATTAGGGCCAATCACGTGCAGGCAGGCGAGAGCCGGCCCACATGAAGGCCCTCATTAAGGCCCCCTGTATGGCTACCTATGGCCTCACTTTGCAAAGGCACAACCTGAAGGAACATCGTGCTGACTGCACGGGGCAGCAGGGGAGGGTAATCACCATCACTGGCACAAGGTAAGCCCTGAATGGATTCAGGCATACTTTGTTCAAATTTAGATCCAGTGTGGCAGCAAGCGCTGCATTTTGTTTGACTTGCCCTGCTGGGATTTGTTTCTTGTGAAGTTGCGCTCCCCACTTCTTTCTATGTTTGATTTCCAGCAGCTACCCTGCTTTACCCTTTTGAAGCCGCTGCATTGTTTTGGCCATCCTCACCTCCCATCATGACCGCTGCCTCCCCTGTGCACAGTAGTGCTCGAATACGGGCCCTGCTTCCAGCCTGATTGGCCACCCACTCCAACATCACAGTCAATAATGAGAAGACAAGTGAGAACCAGCCCACATCAATAAGGCCCTCAGTTAGGCCCCCTTTCTGGCCCTGTTGCTGTGTGGTGCTGGAGGGAGCTCTACTCAATGCACTACTTCATCATCCTGCCTCCGGGCTAAGTTCTGAAAAACAAACTGGCAGTGACCCCTAAACGCTCGTATCAGGAAGCACCTGCGTTCACAGTGTACCGGTAAGCAACCCAGTTCACTTGTGACCTACACACACCCTTTTTGATCCTCTACCATTGAATGCTTGGCTGTCTCATGCCTCTTTCTCCCCACCAGCTCAACTGTTCATTTGAATTTCTGCACCAACTGCAATATGTCTCTTACTGTACTGCTCAAACACTGATTGCTCTGCTGTTTCTAAATGCCTTGCTAAAATGCATATTTAGGTCTCTTTACGTCTGCGCATCCTCCATTTATGTGCTATATTGTTGTGCTTTTGGGGAAAACATTCATTTGGGTGTGCTTTACCTCTGTGCATCATCCATATTTGTGCTACAATGTTGTGCTTTTGGAAAATATATTGTATCTAGGTGTGCTTTACATCTGTGCATTCTCCATTTTTGTGCTACATTGTTGTGCTTTTGGAAATGAAAATGTATTTAGGTGCGCTTTGCATCTGTGCATCCATTATTTCTGTGCTACAAAGTTGTGCTTTTGGCAAAGAGATCATATTTAGATGTGATTTACATCTGTGCATCCTCCTGCCTTCCTTGGCTACTAGGCTGCCTGGTGAGTTTGCTCGTGCATTGTTCATCCTCTCCATCTGTCCCCCCCTTTCCTCCACCTCAATTTCACTCTCTAAAGCCCCCATCTATTCTAACTGCTACTCCACCACCTATCCCTCCTCTCTCACGATGCATGGAAGAAAAAAGTTAAAAAAAGATCTCCTGGCCTATTATCCTGGCCTACCTATCGCTGACACCTACGCCAGTGCCACTTCCAGATGGACTATCACAGATATCCTCTTCTCTATTCCTTCTCCAGACCTTTGGACCTCTCATCTGATCTCTACCCTCTCCACTTTTTCTTCTTTACCCATTAATGGTGGCAGTAGATGGGAATTACTCTTGGCATACTTCTCATCCTATAGGTGCATCACTAACATTTACCATAATGGCACTGTTATGGCCCAGGGTCCTCAACACAATCTTTTTCGGTTTTACCAGCACCTGCCGGCCCTCATCAACCTCCTACCTTTGCCTGCTACTCCTCCTTCTTCTCTCTCTGCATCTTCTTCACAACCTCCAACAGTGTGCCAGCCCCCTGGATCCCTCCTCAGAAAATCTTCAAAGGTGCTGACTGGCTTCACCTAGCCACACTGGATGCTCAATCTGCTGTCAAACATTCCTCTGACATCTGCCTCCTCTTGAAGACTTTCACCTTGATGGCCTCGCTCTCACTGAGACGTGGTTCAATGCCAGCTCAGTCACTGTTTTTGACTCCCTTCTCCCTGACAGCTACAAGATCCTCTCCAAGCCTTGGCACAACAGTCTTGGTGGTGGAGTAGCCCTGATCTTCCCTTAGTGGGTCCCTACCTCTCTCATACCCACCCAACCCTACTCCTCCTTTGAAAGTCTTGTCTGCAAACTTGGCGTCTCTCCAACTCTCTCTCTCGCCATTGCCATTTTCTACAGCCCACCTGGCCCTTTGTCTGTCTTCCTTTCAGAATGGGCAGACTTCACCACTTCTCTTCTGACCTCTACCTCTAAACTCCTCCTCCTTGGAGATTTCAACATCCACCTTGATTTCACTGCTCCTGCCTCTTCACTATTCCATGATCTCTGTACCTCAGTCTCCCTCGCTATTCTCATCTTCAGTCCTACCGACTCTGCTGGCCACACCCTTGATGCCTTCATCCTGGCTGATCTCCTGTTCTCCAACACTCTCACTACCCCTCTCTTCTGGCCTGACCACTCTCTCTTCTCCTCTCATCTGGGACCTCTCGGCCACTTGACCGAGCCAACCACCAGAACTCTCTGAAACGGGTTTCATCTGCTGCGTTTGCCTCCATCTTCAACCCTCCTCTTTCACCTCCTCTTGACTCTCCCACTGACTCTTTCCTTGCCAATCTTCATCTTGCTATCACTAACACTCTTGACATTCTTGCCCATGTCATGAGGATTTGCCTGAAACCTGACTCCAAGCGTAACAGCTTGTACAACTCAAATCTAGCCGCTCTGAAATGCAAGTGTAGAGTTTCTGAACGGATGTGGCAGACCTCTGGCTCATCCTTTGGCAAACTGGCCCTTTGCCTACTGCAAAGGCAATACTGTCGCTCTAACTACTCCAATGAAGAGGGCTTACATCCATGCCCGTATCTCTGGATCTTCTAACAACACGGCTGAACTCTTCAAAACCTGCAAGTTACTAGCCCATCCAGCTGCAGTCTCCAGCTCATCTCTTCCTTCTCAGGCCCTCTGTACTGCACTGGCCACCCATTTCTCCTCTAAAACCAAGGACATTCTGACCACTTTCTCTTGCTCCTTTCCCTCAATTCTTCCCCCTGTCTTCTTTCCTCCCTTGGCCTCTCTTTCACCCCACCACTCTCTCCTCCTTCTCACCTATCACAACGGATGTGATCTCTAGAGTAGTCCGCTCTATGAAAGTCTCATCCATACAGGTGTCCACTTGTTCTCCCAGAACCATTAAGGATAACATCTCCTCCCTTGCTCCGGCCCTTACTGACTTCTGCAACCACTCCTTAGCATCTTGCTATTTCCGTTCTTCTCTCAAGCACTCCCTTGTGCACCCGCTCCTAAAGAGACCTTCTGCCGATGCATCATGTCCGGCCAACTACCACCCTAACTCTACTACACTTTTCCTCAGGAAACGCCTGGATAAGTTGGTTATCCCCCAACTGACCAAACACACTGAGCTTGTTGGTTGCTAACACAACCATCAATCTGGATTCCGAGCATCCAGAGGCACTGAAAATGCTCTCCTGAACACCCGTGAAGAACTGCTTGCAAATCTTGACTCTAACTCCCCTGCTATTCTCATTCTCATTGACCTCTCTTCCGCCTTTGATATGGTCAACCATTCTATCCTCATAGAGCTGCTCCAAGATACACTTGGTATGTCAGTCTGGGCACTGGATTGGTTGACCTCCTTCCTCACGGACCGCTCTTCCCAGGTGCTCCTGAGCTCCCTTTTCTCCTCTATCACACTATCTATATATTGTGTTTCCTACAGCTCTATCCTCTTGCCTAGGCTTTTCAACATCTACCTAGCACCTCTTGCTCACTTGATCTCTGCCTTCTCTCCTCATTTCCAGGGTTACACTGATGACACACAACTCTTCTTCACGCTCCTTTATTCCTCACATCTTGGACCTTGCCATGAAGGGCCACTTTAAACTTCACCTCCTTAGAGGCATTCTCCCCTTCCTCACCTTTCTCCAGAAGCTCAATGTCTCGAGAGCTCTTGTCCTCTCCAGGCTAGATTACTATAACAGCAACATGCTTTTTTCTTTGCTCCATCCTCTAATCCAGAATAGGGCTGCAAGACTTACCCTTGGCCTCAAGCCCCGGGACCATATCTCTCCAGCTCTAAAATTTCTCCATTGGCACCTGGGTGCTGCAAGGATCAAATTCAAGACCCTTTGCATCATCCACAAGGCTGTCTGGGGCCTGGTGCCACACGACCTGCAACTCACTCTTACTAAATACTTTGCTCCAGATCCCTTCAATCTTCTTTCGACAACTCTCTGCTCATTAAGTTCTTCTCCAAGCAGAGAGCTTGGGGCAAATCTTTCTCCTCAGCTGGCTCCCTCCTACGGAACAATCTCCCCATCTCTCTCTGTCTTGAACTGGACCACCTCAAGTGCCACAAACAACTCAAGACCTTTCTGTTCTCCTCCTCTTTCCCCTTCCCTTCCCATGCTAACTATCCCCTCTGTCACTGAGATTGGTGGACTGGTCCCTCAAGAGTCCAATAGGGTCCTAGCCTTCTGCCTATTCGCCCGCAGCACCCCTCCATGCACTGCACTATGTGCCCACACCCACCTGTCATGTTGTTTGCTCCACCCTGCACTTACCTGTTGGGCAGTAGACCTCCCTTTTTTCCTGGGGAATCCCCACCCATGCACTTACCTGTTGCCTCCCGAAAGGGCATCTCTGGCACTTCCTCCCCTAGTGGATCCTAGTAGCAGTACCCTCACCCCCTTTTCCCCCCTTTTATTCACTGCACTGGCACGCTCCAAATGTCACAAGGCCTAGTAGGACCATTGTTTATTTCTATTCATTCATTGTTATTTACATTGTTTATTTGCTCCCGCTCCCTTCGCATGCACCTTGTGACGCTTTGAAACACTGGTCCTCATTACCACCCGTGCGGAATGGGTTAACGGGTTCCGCTAATGGATGCGTACCCATTAACACCATTCTGCACGATTACTAGGTCCCCTCACGGGACCCGGTAAGGACGCCTGGCAAAACCAGGCGTCATTACCGGGTCCCTCGAGGGACCAGGGAGCTAACAACGGGCCGGTCATAATCGGCCCGTTGTTAGCTCCCTCTCCCATTCCCATTGAGCCCTATGGGGGCTCAAATGGGAATGGGGAAGGTCCGGCCCCGGGTTCTCTGAGGGAGGAATTACCGGGCCATCCGAACTCAGAATGGCCCGGTAATTCCCCATTCAGGGAACGCGGTAAAGGAGCCCAGTTTGGTGGCAGCTATGGAGCTAATAGCTCCATGGCTGCCGCCAAACTCGTAATGAGGCCAACTGTCTTTTTGTATAAGCACCATATAAAAAATCAATAATATATATAATACAATATATTAATAAAATAATAATTTTTATTGTATTTTCTTGGATCGAATATTTGTAGATATAACAGGTCAGGTGTACTACATGTGGTAGTGGAAGTTATGATGTAATTACTTCAATGGCATAACCTCTGTGTTCAAATTTAAAGTACAATGGTTTTTGTTTTTGTGGGGAAGTCAGACATTGAATAAAGTTCAGTGAATTTTCTGGTAAAAAGCACTTCAAGCACATTCAAAGCATGGCACCAGTGGGGTTAAATGACAGCCTCCAATGACATGAACTAAAAGGCCAAGTAAGCCTCTGCTGTGAGAGACATTGGCCTCATTCCAAGTCTGGCGGTAACCGAGCAGGAGAAAATGGCTGGTTGCTGCCGGACTTGGAATGAATTACCGGCTCAGGGATTGCTGGAATTACCGGGGCATTACAGCCCCGGTGGTCTGGTAATTCCGGAGCTGGCCTTCTGTTACTCCCCATTCCTGTGGAGTCCCATAGGAGTCCCATAGGACTCCATGGGAATGGGGGCCGTGGAAACACTGGCACCATGCGGTAATGGTGCCGGTGTTCCCATGTCCGTCTGCGGCCGGTCGCGTTACACCCACCAGGCCCCTCTTTTGGCAGATCATCTGAAGGCTTCACCAGAAGCAAAAGGAAGAACTTATCATTGGACCCTGGCTGAAGGTACAGTCTACCTTACATTTTCTGCCAGGGAATGAAGGTCTGGATTTCCACAAGGGAAGCAAGAGCCCCCCCCCGCCTAAACATCTCGCAGGGAGCAGAGAGAGATGCCCAAACCAGAGGACCCTTCAGCAGCTCCAGAACCGGTACCCAGCCAGCACACAGCATGCCCTGCTAGGCTCTTCAGCAAGCTTCCTGGGCGGGAAGTGCAGAGAGTTTCTGAACCTGAAACCAAGGACAGGGCAGCTGCGTGCAACACACTCCTCAGCTTTGGGTTGTCTGCCTTAAAGGAAAAAATAAGCCCATTGAAGAATCTAGGAGAAGTGCCTTGATGGGCATCTACTGATGTCCGCCTTTAAGGACATTTTGAGCCAGTCAAGTTCCTCGAGCTGCAACGACTGCAACTCTGATCGTTGTTACACCGCAGTCGCTTAAGCACATCTGAGACATCTCGACGAGTGCTTCAGAACTGCCAACCAGCACTGAGACAACAATTCCTGCCGCCGAACCACTGTGTAGGCCAGCCTGCAGATGTTCGGCCAGCTTCGCTTGCCAAACTGTCTTGCCGCCTGATACCGCAGCTGACTCCCATCTTGACCCTGTCGAGCACCAAGAACACCTACATCACATGCTACATTGTGGTTCCGTCCCCCTGGTTCTTCCTGAAAGGCCCCTCAAGACATTTTAAGACCCATTGCTCCCTTTGTGTTGAAGCTAAGTCACCTTGAATTATTGTGATTATTTACCATATCAACTATCCACCTGTCAGTATCCAGAGTGCATCACTTTTCCTTCTTTGACACTGTCTGTCCTCTGCATTCCTTTACAGTGTGGGTTGGATTCTGTAGTGTTGCCAGAACTGTCTGTTGTGATAATATTCAAGTCGATATTTTTATACAACCTTGGCTCGACAGTCCCTTTTATCATTGGGTAATAATTGTATTTTCTTTGTTTTGTAACTAACCAACGATCCAAGACCTTTTCGGAGATAAACCTACTTTTTCATCCACGTTACCAAAATTGGACAAGGAGATTTATAATTTGCTTATGTTTCCAATCTGCTTGCATCCCTTCTGGGGTACTAGAGGTTTGGGGCTGATTGATGGTTTAGAAACCGATATTCATCGCTGGACCACTTTTGCCCCAGAGGTTGATTTGTTACACACTGGCTCCTAGGAATGTTGAAAAGACTTAATGTTTTCTTTAGTAACACTAAAGACACTTCCCCACGTGCTATTTGGATTCACGTGGGGAGCACTTATGAATTCATCTTGTATAATTAATTAATATTGTGCAGTAGCACCTGGAGTGTTGTTATGCGCAGAATGGAATTACCATAACAAATAATCTTGGACCCAAATAATCTAACAGACTCAAAGAACATGGCAAAATACTCATTTTATTATCAGTCCAAATAAAGTAGGAAGACCTGGTGAGCAAACAGATTGCAGCTCACACACTCTCGTTTAGATAAAAGGTACACAAAGGCTTTATTCCTAGATGTGCGTCAGCTATGACGTCATCCTATGTGGCAAATAATAAAACCTATCGGGTTTAGGGATTGGTTAGGGGAACATATCTACTTATAGAGCATTCTCTCCCAACCTTGGACACTCGGCTCGTTAGTCGCACGTAAGCAAAACAAAACCCAGTTGCGGAGAACAACTTCAGACTCGCGCAGTTAGTCAACCATCCCTCATCAGCAAAGCCTTCAGCCAAGGTCTCTCCATTGTAATTGACCTTGCTGGATGTTCTCTTCTCTGCTACTTTAATGGGGAGTTAAGGTACATCATTATCTTCGGCCACGGCTTATGAATAGGCCTTGTTTTCTTGTTTTACACCATGTGTGAGGAGACCATGATTTTGTCCATTTCATCTTCTCTTTAGAGCTATTTGATTACATTATTTCAGGTGCAATTACCCTCTTTGGCCTCTGGAGACATGATTGCTCCATCTCACATATGCTTTTCTGCATCTTTAATTGTCAATACTTGGTATTCGTGAAAGTTCACTCATTTACTTAATCTAAGAGAAATATGTCCTGCGTACGTTGCTTATCCTCCGTAACTCCCTTTGTACCCTTCCGTAGCTTTTCGCTGTGGTATCCTTGATCCCTGGCCAGCAGCTATTCTTTGTTCATGCACAAATTTGTATTTCCAGCCTCTGTCAGCTCTGCAGCTCTGGACTCTCTCCTTCGAGCTCTTCGATTACTATCATTGAGAACTGGCGTTCATCTTTTCAACATGGCCGCTTCATCTGCGTTATGTTTTTTACTGTGCAAGCTTCTATGTGACTCATCTACCTTGCATTTCTGCGTATTGAAAACTCATCTGGTTACTTATCTTCTTCGTGTATATAGTTTCTTCTCACTCATATATATGTTTACTTTGTTTCTTCAGTTACATCTTCATTCATTAAGTATTTTCATACCTTTTCAATGCATCATCATCTCTTCTTCTTATGACATCACTTTACGTTTGTCAGGTTTTCTTTACAATTTTTCTTTGATACTCAATGGTATCTGTAGATCTCCTGCTATCACTTCAGTTCAAGGATATATTTGGTAGGGTTGTCTGAGTGCATAAAGGCTCTCATATGCTCCATGCGTTATTGGGCGTCTATCCAGTGTTGTTCATAATGCCTTCGGGTTCTTCATCTAATATGACAGAGGTGAGGGGGTAGGTTCTGTAAATGACGTGTATGTCTGCTTCTCTACAATTGTTTATAACATGATGAATACCAGATACCAGTCTCTAATGCAGCACTGGCATTCAAACCTGTGTTGCTCTCCTTTGCCTTGCAGCAAGACAACACATTGCTCCCAAGCTATCCTCCCGACCACATCCCCTACATGCATCCGAGGTAAGGAAGAAACATATACGATTCTCTTTTAAACAGAGTAATACAAATATCTCAGCTCCTCAGTCTGATTTTTGCTGAGGAGAGTGTGCAATGATCTATTAACATTTTCTGGCCAGGCAACCAAATATCTCAACTTTGTTTAGATATGGTCCAAACTATATCAGCGACCACGGGTCCCACTGTTTGGCATGATCCATTGGGATATATTCATCAAGCACCTTCTGCTGAACACACAACTCCTAAACTCCAATACCCTTAACTAAATGGTTTTTGCTATCAACATGGTGCTACAATGTCAAAGACTTCCTCATGACGGAAGCTCTCTCTGCCCGAAGACCTTCACCCGCTAGCAAGAACGTGATGTGATGGCACGTCAACAAATGTCATACTGTATTCATGAGTCAAGGAGATTGACATCTATACGACAACTGCCAATCAGGAACTCTCCTGCCCAATGAGGTTAGGATTATTCAGATGTTTCTTTCTTTTACCATGAACAGTGATCTATTATATGACTCACTATGATAGCATTATTGGGAGAACAGCTCATAGACTATGGCACCAGCCTGCACAGCCCAACTTTAAATCCTGGCAGGGCTGACTCAACCTTTCATTCTCTTGTCTCGGGAGGATAGCTCAGGGCAACGTGCTTGCCTTGGAAGCAAGGCGACATGGAGCACCACAGGTTCGATCCCTGGGTCCGCGCTTAGAAACCTCTGGGTATTAAGTGCATTATAAATAACCTATCATATCATAAGGAAGATACACTGAACACAATTAAATGGAGTGATAATAGCAGATATTGTCATAGCGCTTACAAGCGAGAGGAATACTGCTTGAGGTGCTACATTTTTTTTAAAAAAGTCAATCTCCAGATTCTTCCATCATATACTATATATGAATTACAGGGGAGGCAGACTTTATTGGTTTCTGATTCCAGAAGATGATGTCTACAGAGAAAGGGAAGCATAGCCAATCACAATCTCCCGGTTTAAATAACATTTTAACTTTGAAGCAATGGCAGCTGGAAGGACCCAACACAAGTGGCACTATGCTATATCTTTTCTCGCCATTTGCACAATTATTTTTGGCATTTACACTGAAGATGTGTACCTATGATTGTTTATGAGTACCTTG
This sequence comes from Ambystoma mexicanum, assembly GCF_040938575.1. Lineage (NCBI taxonomy): Eukaryota > Metazoa > Chordata > Amphibia > Caudata > Ambystomatidae > Ambystoma > Ambystoma mexicanum. The sequence goes on from NC_090939.1 coordinate 546,043,463, forward strand.
GTATTTAATTTAAACTTCAATATATGTCGCCGGAATAAAAGAAAGGAGGTGAAGTGTTTGAAATGTGGCTTTTTAGCGTGCAGGTTTAATTCTGCTGCAATACAGGGAGGCGGCTACAGAAACTTAAGTGTTATTCGGTTATTCATTTAGTGGCTGCATAGTGATTGGAGGAGAGCAGCAAAAAAAGACACCTGCCACAACTATAGAACTGCAGAAGAGCGCGAGAGGTCGTCGGGGGGAGGGGCGGCTGTTGTAGTTATTTAAAAATAATGCATTTAATCAGCAACATCAAAATAATGCATTTAATCAGTAATCAGAGTGCACTCGAAACAATGTTATTCTGCATTTTCGGAACACAATTCGTCTTTAGAATGACAGCCATGTTGAATAAGCAAATCAAGAATGGCAGCTAAACTCCGGCATCATTGAGCATGTTACCATTAGACACCAGGCCGGCTACCAGTCTCATACATGTCAATCTATACGGAGCCAAAAATAAACTCGCAGGTAGCTTGAACCGCATGTCTGGTACACATTCTATATTAAACTCAACCTGTTCGCTGTGCAAAATATAATTGTAGATTCCCAGCTACACGGGCATCCCTCGGCCACTGAGCCTAGGAGAAAGCTTGGCTCTAAGCAGGACACTGCTTTTCCATAGTACATATTTTCTTTATATTTTTAAACAGCAGACGATGCTCTGTTTGCTTTTTTTGTTGGGAGTTGGCTTAACCCGTGTCATACAGTTAGTAGGCCTCATAGCTGAACCCTAATGTGTGACTTGAAAGGTTGGAATTAATGGGATTCAAATGCAAATGCAATAATATACTATAAAATGTGATTACACCGATGCAACCCGTAAAAACACCTCGGACCATTGTGAATACTCCAATAAACCCCAAAGGCACGACACAACCATGACATGCAAACATAATTATGGCAGTGGTCGTAATAGCTTGGATAATGATGCTGTCTGTCCGGGGCAGTGACGGTTTAAGCACTGGATTAGTATTCTGATCTTTCCTTTGCTGTTAGGCAAATTGCCTTTCATTCACGGTGATGCTAAAAGAATAGAAAAGCATGGCGTATAGTGACAAGGCCATTTTATTGCTTAATTCCTTCACCCGAAGCAAAGAAGCGCCAGCCAGAAGGAATGGACATAAGGCTGCCCCTATTCCCCATCTCACGCCCCCTACTTCCAGTGCGGCTTGCCTGGCAGAGAGGACCAGTCCGCATGGGGTAAGGGGGTGGCGGGTGGATGTGTGTATAGCAACTCCTCCTTCTCAGCAGTCAGGTCGGGTAGGAGTGATAAGACCAAATCAGAAGCCGAAGCTGCACCACCCGCACTAACAACTATAGTTTAGCCTAATGCCTAGGCCAATGGTCTGCAACCCTTGGCTTTCTACAGCATAGAAGATTTGGATTACTCCCTCCCCCACCCCCAGCCCTAACCAGCCAAGTACATCGGGTTGGGGTAATGGGAGTCTCAATCCAAAAGATCTGCAGAGTCTCAATTTACAGACCCTTGGCCTAGGGATTCCATTTTGAAAATAGCTGCCTTTCCAAATGCGCTAGAGGAAAGGGTGCATGTTTAGCAGGACAGAGGACTGCAGACGTACCCCCACTATATCGGGGCAGAGCGACCTCACAAGCAGCCATTACGGTCCTTATTTGTCCAATGGTGATGTCATTTCACTTTCCAGGTTTCGGGATAACTGGCCACTTCTACTTAAGAACTGGCCACTTCTACTGGCCACTTCTGCTTAACTCCCACTGTCCTAGGCAGTGGGAGTTAAGCAGATTTAAATAATTAAATGACTTTTACCTCTGTTGCTTTCCTGCTCTTGAGTGAAGAGAAATCAACTGTACTTAGCTTGCTTTGCTCCGTGGCATCAACAGAAAGGGTGCTGGTACAGACTCTGGCTTGAGGATGAGACTGGCACACAAAAGCCTCATGCAGCTTCCCTTTTGTGCCTTCATTGGTGTGAGGGGAAAGCATGGGCGTAATTTTAGGGGGGTACAGGGGTGTTTGTCCCCCCCAACTTTCATGGCACACCATTTTGTCCCCATTCATTTGGCTGGGGCACCTTTTCTTTGGATGTCATGCCCCCCCAACATTTTCAGCAAAGTTACTCTACTGGGGGAAAGCCACTTTTATGTCTGTCCCGATGAGGAAATGTTCCTGGGTATCCTCATGTTGGAGTGGTAAGTTGTCTTCAGACCTCGTTTCCTGGGCCTCCTCGTGTGTATAAGGGTGTGAAGGTGACAGGGATAGGGATCCAAGGGGTCATGTTTTCTGTGGTCTGGGCAGGAGGGGAGAGGTGACACAATGGCTGGCATTTGGCGGGGTAGCCGGAAGTGCAGGGGGTGACAAATAGGAGGATTGGGGTGAAACCCCCTGATGGAAGGCTGGAGGTGGAGGGGGCAAGAGTTAGACGTGGCAGGGGACTGGACGTGGCTGGAGAGATCTGGGGGGTGGGGGCAGGGGAGGAGAGACATATGCCATAGGGGTGCTTGGGGGTTTCTAACCTCCCTACCCCATAGCAGCAGATTCCCACCTGCCGTTAGAGTCCAATCCAAGGTTTCCCAAAAAAGACAGTCTTTTTTTAAGCTGCTTCCAACAGGTGGGAAAACCACATAGAACCGTAGACGCGCGCTTACCAACATGCGGATTGGCTAATAGGTAACGCAAACATTGCAGGGCCATGCAGGGGCATGCACAAGTAGCATACTAATAACCAAGACTCAGTCCAGCATGTGGCAGTGGATTGCTTTGTTGCATGGGTTCGGAGAACAGCCCCAAATCAAATCAGTAGAGTGGGCGATGGGGCGGCCTTTGCTGTCATGACTACAGAGCACGCCATGTAATTAATATTTACTTTCCTGGAAGTGTTTCCCCTTTCTCGTCTTGATTGGCGAGCCACTCATTTATGCAGTAGTTATGGTCTACAAAAGCACCCCAATGCCAACTTCTGTCTTTATATTCGGTGGCAACAGTACAATACTCAAAACAAAGGAACAGATGTAAATATCTTTTTGTATACACTGGACTTCTCCCTGCAATAGTTCAGCACAATTAATTTTCGCCAATGACATCGCTTTGTCTACTCTTCTTAGTAGTTCAACAGTGATATTAAAAATGTGTCTCTGTAAAGTACACCATTTTTTATGAATTCCTACTACATTAAAAAAAATGGTTATATAATCAGATCATATGAATAATAATGACATGGGTTTATGGAGAATGATATTGGGCTGAAGGTCTATTATTAATTATTATTATTGTATTTATTGAGCGTGGTCCTAGCTTTGAGAAGCAACGGAGTGCTTTACAGAGGTATACAACAGTACAGATGCATAACAGAGTGCTTTTCAGAGGTAACAACAGAACAGATATACAGAGGGGGTAGGATATAGAAGGGCACAGAGGAGGGTGTACAGCTGTACATGGTGGCTGGGAGTAGAGGGGTGGACGGCGTCTAGTGAGTCAGATGGTGCACGGCATTGTGATGGGCTAGGTGTTGAGGAGAGACTCCTTGAATAGGTGAGTCTTGAGTTTGTTTCTCAATTGTAGGGCATGGGGGCAAGTCTGATGCTGACAGGGAGGAGGCTCCATAGTCTTGGGGCACAGGCAGAGAATACGTGTTTTCTGGTCCTTTCCTTTTCGCAGTGGCAAATTTCAAGTCTGCACGTGTACTGGCTTCTGGTGGTGTGCTTTCCACCAGAGATGCTGAGTTGCCCTGTGAGGTAGCTGGGTGACTTAAGGGGGAATGCCTTGTAGAAGATGCAGCAAGACTTGCAGGTGATTTGTGCATGCAGTGGGAGCCAGTGAAGGTAGATAAGGGCCGAGGTGATGTTGTCATATCTTCATAGTCCCTTGATGAGGCATGGGACCACATGTGGGACACTCAGGAGCACAAGGGAAGACGAAGGAAGGCCTTCGAGGAGAGAATTGTAACCATCCAGGTGGATAGGAGCAGTGCTTGAACGGTGGATTTAAAACTGCCCGGAGGGTGGAGGGTATGACTTTGCACAGGAGGGAGAGAGGTTACTAAGCTAAGTTTTCTTTTCTATGTGTGACTTGAAGGAGAGATGTCTGTCGATGTGGAACCTGAGGGACTTGGCACAAGAGGTGAGCTTGCGTGTGAAGTCCTCAGGGGTCATGGGTTCAGTGCTAATGGGTGATAGGGTGATAGTTAACTAGGTTGTCTGGATCCAGAGTGGGTTTCTTAAGTAGAGGGAGGATTTGTCCTGTCTTTAGGGTTGATGACAAGGTGCCTTAAGTTAGGGAGATGTTGATGATCTCAGGTAGGGAAGGGGAGCTTCTGCTGGGAGGGTCTTGAGGGTGGATGCTGGTAGGATGATGTCTGTAGAGATTGTCCTCTATTTTGTCCAGGATGTGGTGATTTACAAGGAGGGCTGTGAGCTGGGTCTGTGGATGCAGAGCTGGTGTCTATGTACTGGCTAAACTTGCTGATTTTGTCAATGAAGTAGGTGTTGATGGTAGTGGATTTTTCAATGGAGTGTGGTATGGCAATGTCAGCTAGCTAATTGACGCAGTGCTTGACCATTTTGATAAGGGCTCAGCTTTTCTTATCGGCTTCTGCTATTGTTTTCTGATAGTAGAAAGCCTTGGCTGCGTTGATTAGTTTTCATTGGGTAGCTCGGTGTTCCTTGAGGAGCGCCAGGTCGAATGTGGTCCTGGAGTGATGTCAGGTTTTCACTTGTTTTTCCTGATTACTCTTTTGCTGAGGTTGAGTTCTTGTGAGTACCAGGGTGCTGATAGTTTCAGTTTGTCGGTGCGCTGTTTCAGAGGTGAGTGCCAGTTGATGGGGGCTGAGAGGGTAGCTTTGCGTGCTTCCAGAAGAGAGTCGATGGTCGGTTGGGGGTGTTTAGTCCATGTGAGGTGGAGGTTGGCGAAGTCTTTGTGAGGGCTTCCACTGGGAAGTTATTGAAGGGCCTGAAGATTTATCTCACGGCTTAGGGTGTTCAGAAGGGCGAGGAGATCTTCCTTCATCGGTTTGGTGGCCTTGTTGCCTGGGAGGTTGTAGTCATCTAGGAAGATATTGTTGACATGCGTGAGGGACATGGTTGTGACCAGGTCGGTAAAGTCTCTGATGAAGGCGGTGTTGGGTTTGGGTGGTCTGTAGATGAGATAGAAGGTGACTGTCCATCAGGGAGAGTGGGATGGAGGGGAATTTGAAGAAGTCAATGTTGTTGATGAGAAGTCTGGTGCAGGTCCACAATGTCTTGTGGATGACTGTGAGGCCTCTGCCTGTCTTCTTCGGCCGGTCTCTGTGATGGAGGCTTTAGCTGTTGGGGACACAGACGACTATGTTGTGTGTAGAGGTGGGTGTCAGCCTTGTCTCAGAGATGAAGATGACATCAAGGTCATGTGTAGTGATGCGTTCTGCAATGTGGGTGATAGCTGAGCAGATGCTGGTGAGCATCAACTTCTGCGTTGTGCGCAGTGAGGGAGTGCCGATGGGCTTGAGGCTGATGTGGGTGAGGTTGTTGCATTGCAAAGTCCATACCTTAGAGGAGGGGCGATGTCATTGACATTGTCTGATGATATTGAGGGAGGAATGTGGGGATGGAGGGAGAAAGTGCATGTCTGCGTGTGCTTACCTGTTATCTGAGCAGGGGTTCAGGCCCTGGATCCTCCCAGTCCAATCAGGTCCAAACAGGAATTGTCCTTTTCTTCCTCTGCCCTTCACTCCTGATGCTCGGGTGAGAGACACTCTTGATCTGAGAGTTAAGAGCAGAAATGAAGAGGCAGGGCTAAGAAGGTGGGTGAGGCTTAGTCAATGAACATTAATGGGTTATGTTGCCTTATGTGATATTTAAATACTATCAAAGGGCCATTTTCATGGCCTCAAAGTGCTTTAGGTTATTGAGGAGTTCCGAAGAGCTTAGTCTGAACATACACCATGAATAGAGCATTGCAATACAGTCAGAAGGCATTACCCGATAAAACACATTTGCTACTGCAGTCAAATTACAACTTTTGGCAGAGATGACTATTACCGTAATGTTATATTTAGCAGTGTTATGTACTGAGCGTGGCGATTTGCTGAGACACTAAATATGTAGTTGCTGGCATGGACTGAAATTGATTTGGGATTCAATCAATCAATATTGGTACACTGCGCTGAAGGTGAAGCAAGACAATTGTACAAATGAAACGACCTAATCCCAGATCAACAAACTGCAGTTGAGTGCTCTGCAATAGATGACATAGAGGGTTATTATGAGTTTGCTGGTATTCTGCCGGTAATTCTGGCAGGATACTGGAAAACTGACCCTACTGTTTCCACCGTCTGATATCCTGTGATATACTGTGATATTCCATGTGGGGGAAACAACAGTAAATCCCCATTCCATGGAGTCCGACTCCATGGAGAGGATTGATGCAATTATTGGCACCAGTGATAAAGGTGCCGGTAATTTTGGCCTTTTTTTGCCGTTGGGGGCCTGATATAGCAGAAACTCAGGCCGGGATGTAGATCTGTGGCCCCCAACAGCAAACTTGTGTTTTCCCATTATGGAAAAAATGCCTGTGCTGGAATTACCGGCAATTATACTGGCATTTTTCCTGTACAAGGAAGTTCATAAAGAGGCCCTTACATGCCAACTACATTGACATTCTGTGAACATTACATACTCGTTACATCAGCATTACATTTTCAAATTGTATGTCACTTTGGCCTGAACCTGCACATACATGATTTATGGTACATGCGGTGCAGGAGGGGTCAACACATGATACAATGTGTGCATTATTCCACGCAAGGAACCACTTTTGGCAGAGATGACCGGTATTTCCATGGCAGAAAATTATATGGTGGTTTTTAACGACAAAATTGGATGTGGGACGCAAGCAACTGATATGGGGTGCTGCACTAAAGGTGAAATGAGCAACGTGTAGAAACATGGCAACCTAACTCTGGATGATTTTACCACAGTTGAGGACTCTGAAATAATGTTCACGAACATTGCATACATACTGCATGCACATTTGGTGAGCATTATATATGTAGGTGTTGTGTTATTTGTATGAATATTTTATTTACTCAAGCCCGTTAAAACAATTGCAGGATACATATTTTTGAAAGTACATGAAATGCCAGAGTGTGCTGCTGCCTTGTATGCACACCCGGCTTACTGGGGTCTGATCATTGAAGAGTTAGAAGCACAGGGCTGAAGCACACACAACAAATGTTGCATTGCATCACAGGAGAAGCACACTTCTGGCACAGAAGGCCCACTACCTGCACCCCTAACCAACAATGAGCGCAACAAATGGATGTTCTTCACAGTAGTACCACTGCTGCTGGCCAGTTCCCTTTCACTTCAGTGCAAGCAATTGTTTTTTTTTTTTGTGAACATTTTATTTTAGTTAACAAGATATACAAAATAAACTTTGATATAACAAATTAAACTGAAACAAAGAACTATATACACCATCATCTGAACATTCATTAAAGTCCCTCCTACCCCCCACCCAAAGGTTCACAAAGGTCATCATAGAACTAGAACAATGAGAGAAATGTCCCCCATATCTTCTCAAACAATGCAAGTTGCCCTTCTCTCCGATATAACAATCTCTCCATCTGCGCCAAATTATGCATTTCTGTGATCCATGTCTCGATCTATACGGATTCAGTAGTCTTCCAACCAGCAATTGTTAAGAGGCCAGGTGGTGAGATAGCTTTGAAGGTCAGCACGCAATCTGCCCACACATGTGTACAACACACACGACTACTAATGAAAAGTCAACTTAGAACAAATGTAACGATAAGATACACATGAGGATCAAAGCAATATCTGCTGCACCTAAAAAGCAGTTACCAACATAACACAACATTTGTAGCACATTAAAAGCATTACCCAGATAATATACATTGTACCAGGTTAGGGAGGTAGCCATGACTAACCAAGGAAAGCCTCACTGGCTAGGCTTGCTAGCCCAATATCCAAGCGTTGCTGTGTTTTGAGCTAGTTGCATTTTTCCCAAATGTGATAACAGAGCCCTTCCACCCACGGTATTGCGCATTAGGACAGAATGGGTATTTTTGGAAAGTATGTACACAACACAAAGGTTGTTATGTCGGATCACCTTTGGATGAGGTTTATGACTGGTCAACAAGTGAGCCTAGCTTTAGCTATGGGAAGGTACATTAGGGACGACTGATATTGATACGTATGGTATCACATCTTAGGGTGACCTAGGGCTGAGCAGCAGATGAATGAAATGAGCGTGGCCATTCTGTGTGCAAACGTTAGGAAAGGGAAGATCTGGTGGAGGATTCAAAGATGATACAAGGAGCTTTCAACCACAGGGTTGATATGAGGGGAAAAGCGACAGATACGAGCTCTCGAGGCAGTAGAGATTTTTGAGGAATGTTTGTGTTCCTTTTGCAATACCCAACAATTCCAATGGGCCAACTTCATTGGGGGGAAAACAATCTACAACCCTCTTCATCATCAGCACAACCTGTTATCTACTCTTCCTTGTGAGTTATTTGCAATTGAGTGTTGGGGCAAAGGTCCTGGGTAGGTGCATGTATCCGAGTTATGATGCCCATACTAGAGCATCCCCCATCTGACCTACACGGTACAATGCCCCAGCGGTAGAGCAATTGGATAGCCAAAAGAACCGGATGTGAAACCCAATTGGGTTATGCTCGAAGAGGATGCAATTGCATACTTCACTCACAGAAACAGTATCCATTATGGCAAATAAAGTTGGAAAGAGGGACAGTTTAGGCATGTGGCGCACGTTAAACGTGCAAATAGGTACAGAGTAAAAACTTGCAGCAATATACCATGACAGAATATGTCCCTTACTGCTCTTCCTTGGGATTTATGCTGGAGTTTTCTTAACAAATATACTCTGGAAAATGAGGCCAAATGATGCATTATTCAACATAGCTTTTTCAGGAAATTTGACAATCTGTTGACACGAGATATTGGCCTCGTCCTCTTTCTTCTGTACGCACAGCACAGCGGCGTGTCCTGCTTAAGCTTAGCTCCCAGAATGCCTTTCAAGAAACAAGGGCGATACCTTTTGACCGAAGACCCATCTCCATTCCTATTGAACGGCACTCGCAGCTGAGCAGCTAATTAACCTCAGCCGAAAATATTCAGATCCATCACAACAGTAGCAGGCGCAAGTTCACGTGCAATTACTCTTCGGCGTAAGTATGACTTTAATAGATTAAAGCATTTGTTTAAATGCACTGAATAAACAAAATGATTGGCCTTGTAGGGAAACGAGAATGTATCCATCTGTAATGTGGATACATTTTTGGTTTGGGTGCTGTCAAGTTACTCTGGGCCTGATTTACACAGCGTCTCTCGATGGGATTTTCCCATTGAAAAAAAAAGCTTATGTAAGTCAGGCCCTCTACGCATCGACCCGCGGGTCCCTGATCCTATCACCTCCGAATCCAGGTGTCTGGTTAACGGACTAAAGAGGTGCATATTTTACTTTTGAGGGGTGGGTGGGGCGCCGGTTGGGATGAGGTAATCTTTCAGGTGAGTTCTGAAGCTGACTCTGGGGTCTTCGTTTTCTGCTGCTTTGATGTGGCTGATGTCCGCCCTCTGCCAGGGAGGAGTGGGGGCGGGTAACAAGTTTCCCTGCTGGTCCATTCCTTTCCTGTAATCACCTCTTCAAAGGGACATTGGCTGCAGTACATGTTAAGCGAGCACTGGTGGCAGGCTCTTTCACTGCTGGTTTGTTTTCATTGGTTGACATTCCTGCCTGCTCGCTGCTTGTCAAAATGCCTAGTCCTTTCATAGCTACACGGTGACTCCTGATTGATCCGCATAAACCCGCCCACTTCAGCCCAGAGTAGTGCACGAACGCATCCATAGGCATCAACACGAGGCCCTGGTTTGAAATATATTTAAATGACACATGGCTAGAATTCAGAAACATTGCTAAACACGAGAATGGAAGGTGCAAGGCAGGCACTTGACTGTATTGCATACAAATGTAAGATACGTCCGTTTATTTGCTCTATGACTAATTAATGACGCGTTCACATTGCCAAGCCCAACATACATTTAAGGGACAAGCGCTCAAGACATATATTGTTTTGGGCCGCAACCAAAATGCAATCCAGCTATCAGTGCCGGTCTTAGCAGTGGCAGCGACCGGGCAGCAAAAGAATGTGGTGCCCACAGTCCGCCCGCACACCCGGTCATGCGGGGGTGGGGCACATTTTTCAATATCAGCACACAATTGTTATTAAATGCACCGCGCTCTCGAGAGCGGAGCGTATTACATTTCAATAGGGTTTGTTTGTTTGTTTATTTTATTTATATAGCGCGCCAGATCCTGCAGTAAAAGGGCGCTTAAAGTTACAATATATGTAGAATTTACAGTTATACATTATGTGGAGGTGATATACAATATATACAATCAGCGGTGATTAGGGTAAACAATTGAAACATTTGAATAGTATGTACAGTATATACAATAATCATAGTCTTAGTAGGACTATGGATTCGTTTTTTGTTTGTCCAATAGCCAACCAATGACTAGTTTCCTGAACAGATGGAAAGAGGTGGCCGATTTGATATTCAGCGGCAGGGAATTTCAGAGTTGAGGGGCGAGGACCATGAAGCTTGAGCCACCAGCTCTTTTGGAAGTAAATCTGGGCAGCATGAGGCAGAGAGTGTTAGCGGATCTGGTGATTCTGGTGTTAGGTTTCAAGGAGAGTTTGTTGGTGAGATAAGGGGGGGCTAGGTGGTTAAGGGCTTTGTAGGTGAGGCAAAGAGTTTTTAGGTCAATTTTTGGTTGAATGGAGAGCCATTTGCAAGAAATTCTGATAGGGGAGATGTGCTCTCTCCTATGGATGTTTAGTGCTGCACGCAGCACGTTGTTTTGGAGAACTTGAAGTTTATTAATGATGGCTTGGTTCGCCCCTAGGTAAAGGCTGTTACAGTAGTCAAGCTTAGATTGTATGAGCGCCCGAGCCAATGTGAGGCAACTATTTGTAGATAAAAAAGGTCTGCAAGCTCTGATTAGTTTCCCAGTGTAGGCAGTAGTAGAGGCAGTCATGTTGACTTGTTTTGAGAGGTTAGTATTGGCATCAAGATAGAAGCCTAGGGTTTTCACATATTGAGTGACGGTGATGGTGTTACCATCAATGGTGATGTTGGTGTAGTCAGAGCTGAGTTTCTGTAAGTTATTGGGAGAGCCAATGAAGAGGAGTTCCGTCTTCTCGTCATTCAGGCAGAGGCCATGTGTGGCCATCCATGCCTGAATGATGGAGAAGATTTTGTTGATCCTGGTGACGTCGGCCTGGTAGTTGCCAGAGATGGTGAGGAGTATCTGGGTTCTCATCTGCATAATTAGTGTAGGTGACACCCAGATGGTCCAATTTGTCAAAGAGGGGTTTTGTAAAGACGTTTTAGAGAGTGGGGGAGACACAAGATCCTTGAGGGACACCACAGGTGATAGGGATAGGGTCTGCTGCAGCTGCAGGTGAAAAGACTCTCATTGTTCTGTTGGCTAACCATGACTTCTGCCACCACGCCAGCTCGGGAAGACCTTGAAAGACTCTACTGATCTGCTGTGACAGGGGCTAATGGCGCTACGAGACGTCGCCCACACGGCCCTGCCCTAAGGCCGGCCCTGCCAATCCCTGCTGATTGCTTTGTGGCCCAAAGTCGGCATGAATAAAACTTCAACAAGATTATTTGTGGAGCCCTGGCAGGACTGAATGGGATGCCAAAAGAGGTTCCAGATGCCATCATCTCAGTTTTCCAACAAATGCCACATTTCCTTTCACCCTTGTCAGTGTAAACAACTTTGTGCATATGTGCTCACAAGGAATAGCCCAGATAAAACGCTCACCGATTGGCCATTTCTGTTATGGATTCACTTTCTCTCTGGAACTCTGCTCTGAACGGTGTAGCTCACTTTGTCCGAGGAACGAATAACCACAGGCCGCCTTTCCCCAAATGGTGGCCTTTCGGGAGCGGTGCATGTCTGAAATCTTGCATGCCTACTCAGACCCGGAAGGAGTGGTGGCAGCAGGCCAAACAGGTAAGGAGCCGGCCGGGGTCGAGGTGGGGTTTAGGTCAGGTTGTGAAGTAAGCATGGCTGATGGCCCGTAGGGGCATGTGGCAAGCGGGCTGCTAAGGAATTGGGCAGGAAAACCGGCCTGGGATCATATCACATGTATTCCTCGCAATAACTGTACAGAGGCTATTCTCAGCATGGGCCATTCTAAAAATTTACTAAACCGGTAATGAATTCTGTGGGCAATGGAATCTGGGTTTATTTCTACCGGTTTTACTGGTGGGTAGCACTGGTGTTAATGTTAGCCAATAAAGGAGTATTCCGTTTATCATCCATGAAAAACTTAGTTGGTCCTTTTGGAATTTCAACCAGTGACCTGCAGGGTGTGCACAGGTCTCGGCAGTACATGCGTAACTCGGTGAGCTATTTGAAATGCAGTTGAACATGGGCTGTGTAGACTGAAAGACTAGTATTGTATTTGCTTGTTTATGTGCACCTAGCTCTCGAGCAGTGCAGTGCTGCACAGTGTGTGGGTAGCCAATGTTTGGGCTGGCATCTTTAACCAGTAACGCAGTGCTGTGAGAGACCATGTGCTTACAGGGATGGTCATTGGAGGGGGTTAGTGCTGGAATGAAGTGTAACATTTGGTATCTCGACTGTGCTAGTATAGCCGAAATTTATGATTGTGTCTTTGCAGAGGCAGGCCACGGATTGATGGGAAAGGGTGACTTTATATTTATTTATTGAGAGTAGACGGGGTTTCAACCTGAAACACTTACAAAAAGGAAACAACAGTCATTGGGAGAGGTAGTGATAGATTGACTGGTGGATAGTGGATAATACATGAAGCAGGCCCAGGAATAGGCTGCAACCATCTCTAACCTGACTCTCCTCCCTGTTGGAACCCGCCCCCAAGCTCCATGCTTGGCCCTATCCATGTCATCCTGTACACCTCTTCCCTCGGACAACTGATCTCCTTTTCTGTATTCTCCTTCCATCGCTTCACAGATGACACTCAAATCCTCTTCTCCTTCCCTGGGTACACTCCTCATCTAGGGGCACGCATGTGTGCCTGCCACTCTGTGATTCATCATGGCATAGTGCTTTGTTGTCTAATTCTTGACTCCTCCAAGACCTATGTGATTTACTTTCCTTCACACAATGCCCGCCTCTCTTCCCCTCTTCCATTTCTTTTCCACCTGACTTACTATCTTCCTGCCTGAAGCACGTGCCACCTCAGGGTCCTTTGTGACAGAGGCTTCAACCTCCAACGCTTTACCCCTACCACTTCTGCAACAGTCAGGATTGACCTTAGTAATATCAGAAAAACCTGTGCCCATCTCATTTACAACTCTGCCTAACCCTTTACACTGACCCAAGTGGTGAGACGCCTTGAGTTCTGTGCCATTCTCCACCTGGGCCTCCCCCTCTACGTATTCTCACTCCTCTCGCTCATAATCTCCCCTGATCTTCTCCAACCTCCAAACAATGTCTTGATGCCGCCAGTAGAAACTGGTACCTCTTCAAAAGTCCTACTGCTCCTCTTCAAATCTATGATCGGCCCGTCTCCCCCCTACATAGATGACACTGTCACAGGACACTCTCCTCTGTGCACCCTCTACTGTGTCCCAGCCACCCTATGCTTCCTCTCGCTATGCCCTTTCTCCAGCCTTGCTGCACTCACTTGGAACTCCCTACAGCCACATGCTAAAAGGTCCCCTTTGATACACTTGTTTAAATCTGAGCTCAAACTCCACCTCATGGAACTCGATGATCAACCCTCTTCCTACTGCCACATTATCCCCATCCCTGGTTATTTGGCACCTAACTCTATTGTGCATACCTCACTATACAAATCTAATCCCCTCGTGCTGCTGCATATCATCCTATGCCAGGTTCCTATTGCATGTATTTCTCATCATCCACTGGTCAAATGATTGTTACCTGTACCTTTTTTGTGTGCCATTGATACAGGACTTCCCTGATGACTGTTATGGCCTATTTCTAAGTGTTTTTGGGTGAAACACCTTGTTACCTAAATAAATACAAATACATACAATACCTTAATAGATATTACACTAGTCCGAAGGGATTGAATATATAGAGAGTAATATATACAGTGGAGTTAGCTGCAGGGTAGTCAGAGAGGGGGAGAAATGTGTAAGTACAGGGTCATACCTTTTCATTAAGGAAGTGCTACTGTAGTGCCAATTTGAAGGGTTGAATAGCAGTAGTGTGGGTGTTTGGGTCCATTTGACCTAATAACATTTGATCGAATTTATTTGACCTTTTTTTAGTCTAAAATATGGGGGTGACCCCCGACAACCCCCATCTTCCCCTCAACCTAATCTATACCCTTACCCACCACCGTATATATATATATTTAATTAAATTTGACTGAAAAAAGGGTCAAAGAAATGTGATCAAATATTTTGGGTGAAATGTTTTTAAGTCAATTATGCTAATGCCTAGTGTCGTTGATGGTGATGATTGAACGCATTGATGCAGCCCTGAACCACCACAGGAACGGACCGTGAGCCACCATGGCACAGGCTGAGCGAGTGTGCCCCCATGCGCAATGAGGCAGTCACATCACACAGAACAAGATTGGTGGACCTCAACCGCTCACAGGAGGGGGTGCACTTGCACTCCTATGAAACATGCACTGTGCTCAGGGTTTCCTGCCTCGTTGTGGCTTGTGTGCGAGTGTGAAATGTAAGGCATGGATTAACAGTAATCTGAAACGAAATCGTCATGCCCATGGACACTTAGGGCGAGTGGCACAAACTACAAATACTGGTTTACTGGTGATGTTGCAATGCAAACACAGCCCTGTCAAATGAGAAAGAAAAAACAATTCACGCATAACTAGTCTGGTTATATTAAGTGGGCGTGACCAAGAAGCAAACGCAGGGTTTTTAGGGCACTGGCTCACAAACATAGTGCCAGATCGGCAAAGCGAGCACATTTGCTTATTTCAAGAACTCCAAGAAACACATTTAAAGAAGACCAATCCACCTTGAGCAGCTTAGAATGAAGTGTTCAAACATAAACAAGCAAAAAGAGCACGAAGTACACTGAAAAAGCAGTGGTAAAAAATGCTGTTGCTTCTACGAAGTATATACATTCAGTGAAAAAGCCTTGTCCAAAGGACATTTTGATTAAGATCCCCTTAGAAAAGCCTTAAAAAGCAGTGGAAAAACGCTGCCCTCTTAACTGTGGGAATGGGTGGAGCCTACAATGATTCCTTATGGGAATTCAGGGCAGACATTAAAACTTAAGGGGATTTGCACGGTTGAAATATGTCAGTCATGCTTACTAAATCCATGAATTGGGCACGGCTATTGTAATGCAATGATCACTCGGCCACTGCTTTGCACTGCTCATGTGCTGATTGACAATTGATGAGACTGCGGGCCTGATTAACAGAAGCATTTCATAATGGCGCAATCCCATAGGAAAACTCTCTGTGAATTAGGCTGTGGCTTTGAAATAATCTCCACAGTCCATTTGGATTTTCTTTTGTGTTGGCCATCAAGTCAATTTTAAATTGACCGTAATCAAATAGGGATACTGCTATTTTTCTTTGGGTGCTGTTCAAACGGTGGGGTTTTGCTATTTTGCATTGCGAAAATAATGCTCATTTAACAAAGATTTTTCAGTCAGTGTCAAAGATTTTTTAAGATTTGGTACGGCCCAATTAACTCAAGAAGTTTTTTCACTGGATGATTATCGTTGATACAAATATACAATATTATATCAAACGGGCTGAATGAAGGGCAGTTTGTCCTGGGTTTGACCCAGGCACACTCAAGCCACTGGATATGGACATTGGACCCCCATTAGCCATGGTAGGTCCACAGGATACCACTAGATCCTTCCCACTCGGATACCCACACGAAGTGACAATGAGCATGGACTGTCTGAACCGTGTATGTTGGTCCAAGCTGGATTCAGATTGGATATGAGAGCTAGCTCTGGTCTTCGGACCCATCTCTCGTTCATGGACCTATCCAGACACTCACAGGTCAGCCTCAGCCTCCTTCTAGCCCACTGACCAGGTTAACAAGCTCTGTGAAAAAAGTGTTGTTTTTTTCCCATTTTGAGGGCATATTGCAATTCTACTGTGAACTCTCATGTCTGGCCTAGGGTCAGAGGGTGGCCCAGTGGACTGAAATAGGCCAATTCCAAAACATTTTGCAGCCAGGCCCAGAGGATTCAGAAAAACATCTGCAAATTACAATGGGCATTTTTGGACAATAATTTTGACCTCAAATCAATCAGATTGGCTGTTTTTTAATAGAAACTAAGTCACTAATCTTCACGGACCAGCGCTGCGTCTTCCAAAGTGAAGTGTCCAATAGGGATCCTAAAGCCAGCTCAGTGGGTGCATTAATAAGGTTAGCAGGGCACGCTGTATCCAACAGGAAATTGCCCACTTTTGGTTGAATATAAATAATCCTGCAAGCATTTTCTTTTTGTTAACCAGACCAACAAAGGATTCTGAGTCAGACTAGACACTAACTCCCCACCCAAGTTTGAACGGAATCCATCAAGGCCCTCAGCCCCCAACTACTATTATGTTTCCTCAAAAGGGAAGAAGTGCTCAACACTTTACAAAGAAATTCAAAGTTGTAGATAGGTTTTATTTCTGCGGTGTGTTGCAGTTTTGTCAAAGTGCAGCAATGTTATAAGTCTCTCAAAACGTGCTCTTTTTATTTACGTTGTATTTGTTTCATATGGTCTAAACAAATTAACCTTAACACAAAAGAATACACAAAAATAACAAATTACTTATCCCAAATTACAAAATAATACCAAAGGAAAAAGAATTACACCGAATTTACACAAGACCAATTTGAACCAAATACTGATAAAGGCCAATTAAAAGAGTTATTGGGCAATGATCCAAATACAATCTCTCACCATAAAAATTGCTCTTTTTATGGAATTCAACTTAACCATAGCTACAGAGTCGCTCTACCAACCATGTTATGTATATTGTACATCTAAATTCATTGTCAACTCTTTGGTGAATGCAGTGTTATGGTAACAGTTTTATTAAAAACATTGATATTTTTTATATGTTAATGGGGCATTTTAGCTGAGCACAACCAACAAAACCTCAAAAAATGTGTAACTCCACCACCACCATCCTTAAAGGTAAGACATTTGTCAATCGCTGTGCACTGCCCATAACGTTTCTTGTGGTTGTTTTCGTTGGAATATCGTGTCTTAAATACTTTTTTTTACAGTTCAGTGTTTTTCTGCTGTCTGCACATGACATTTAAAATGACCCTTGCATGAGGTATCTTCTTTTTCCTTCACACTGTTTTATTTCTCAAGTCCTGTACAAAGTGTAGGTACGTGTCTACTTTGTGTAGGCATATGTGATGTTATGAGAAGTGCATGGTTGTGGTTGTGCCATAGTTATATGTAGTGACGGTGGTCGACTTACTAAGGGACTGGCCTTAGAGTCATGCCCCAGGTGCCCCCCAAGCCAACTGTACTTGCCTCTGATCATGGTTTTTGGGCATGCCTCTTGACATCCAAAATGGCCACAGGCCACGGCCTGTGGACATGTATGTGGTCGCCTTTTCCCCGAAAATACCACTTGGAATGCCTAGCGGCACCTAACCAAAGAGCCCATAGAAAGCCACGACCAGTATCCACTTTCCCCTTGAAGTGGCCTCCAGTTATGTCCAGTGGCCCTGGTGCCAGCTTCCTGACGTGGCCACTGGGCCTAGCCTACTGGTAGGCCTAATGGCCACTTTACCAACATTGTGGATCCATGGCCCACAAATTAAACAACACTGCCACCACCCACCCACAAACTTGGCCATGGCTTCTTTTGGGCCAGTCTGTGTTGGCCTGAACCAGAACGGTCATTTATTTTCCTTTTGGGGGTATATACTACCTCTCTGAGACAATCCTCACCCAGAGGGCAAACATACAACCATTTATGTTCACATGTCTGCCATATTCTATTTCTCTCTGGGCACCTGTCATAGGGCCTGATTATTGGAATTATTTGCACTGTGCAAAGTGACATTTCACTGCTGCAAAGCGACTTTGCACTGCCAACGAACACCCTGATTCATGGAGCAGTGCCGAGTGTATTTTTGTAGTGCAAAGTGTATTTTTGCAGTACAAAGTCAC
The DNA here is from genome assembly GCF_040938575.1 of Ambystoma mexicanum. Taxonomy (NCBI): domain Eukaryota; kingdom Metazoa; phylum Chordata; class Amphibia; order Caudata; family Ambystomatidae; genus Ambystoma; species Ambystoma mexicanum. The sequence continues at coordinate 546,061,659 of NC_090939.1, forward strand.
TTTGCACCAGTGAAAAGTGACTTTGCACACTGCAAAAAATTCCATGAATCAGGCCCATACTCTCTTGTATCAGGGGCCTCCGGTGTGATCCAATATGGCGTTCGTTACATTTTTACCATGCAGGATCTGCAAGACCCCAACAAATCTCTGCTATGAACAATGGCAGCCATATCGGATCTGATTTAACTTACTAAAATTCCCTGACTTTTTGATGGCCCACTAACACCAACTTGCCAGTGGGTGCCGGAAAAACAGCGCTGCAGGTCTGCAAACAGTGTTGATCAATCCAGATTCCAACAGTCGCATTTTGGCCACTTTTGACCAGATTTAAAAACAAACACTGGACAGATTTATGCCAAATCACAAAAAAAGATCACTTGTCAGATCATATGGAAGTTCCTTGCAAATGATTGTCCTTACCACTTTGGGCCAGGGCGTGAGGAGGTGATTGGTATAGGCACAAACTGATTCGGCAGTCAGGTTAATGCTGGTACACTGGGAAGATTTTCACTTCTTAGGTTTTCTTTTGAAAGGAAGTATAATTATGATTTGTATGCCATGGGGTGTTCTATATCGTGTCTCTATGTGAGTGATTTAGTGCTTTCTTAGAGTGGGTCATCAAGAACGTTTTAGGGTCAAGTCAATTGGTAAATTGTCTAGATAACTTCCTGTGCTTGGCATTACAAGAAACAGATGAGTGTTTACAGGTCTTGCAACATTTTTTCAAGATGATGGGTTCATTAGGGGGTGAAGGGGTCCTCAGGGCACATGGAAAACAGGGATGGACCGGGAACCAAATGAGGCCCTGGAAAACAATTTTCTAAGTGCCCCATATTACACATTTTCAGCAATCCCAACCCTTTTCCTATGAGAACATTTGGAAATGAAATAGATTACCACACAAAAGAGTCCCAGGGTGCAGAGGCCTACTGGGAAATCTGCAGAGTTCCATTTAGGCCAGTCCAATACTGATGATAAATCCTCAGTGCCAACCAATAGACTGAATTTCATGGGCATCGAGTTGTATTGAGCACTGGGCATTAGCAGAATATAAAAAAAAAAGTGTTTAAGACCTCCACAGGTGACTGACTTACAGCTAGGAAGGTGACCCCACAGCGGATACAGGCGTCAGTAGGAAAACCCAGTGCCACAAGGTGGATAATCCCAATGGGGCACCACTTTCAAGATCTAGACCACAGAGCACGCCAGAGAGCACTGCCTGCTGCTTTGGCTTACAAAACTATTTCTCCAATTGGCAGTGGGTGGGGGCAAGAAAGTGCGCCCATGTGTGAACATGCTCTGATCTTTAACCACTGGTAAAAGCGCATCTTCACATATGGGCACACTTTCTCACCCCCGCCCATTGCATAAGCGCATCTTCACATATGGGCACACTTTCTCACCCCCGCCCATTGCATAAGCGCATCTTCACATATGGGCACACTTTCTCACCCCCGCCCATTGCATAAGCGCATCTTCACATATGGGCACACTTTCTCACCCCCGCCCATTGCATATTGGACAAAAGTAAGTTTGTATGTCAAAGCGGCAGGCAGTGTAGTTTTTGGGTTGTACTTGTGAATAAATGGTGTAGGCATTTGGTTGCTTAGCAACGAGTACACGTCGAGTCAGGCGAGGAGCAAGCCATGTGTGGATCTACTGGGAGTTGCAATTGCACTAACGGTGTGGGGCAAGGGATTCAGTAACTCAAGTGCGATCCTTTGCTCAGAAAGCTTGTCAGATGTATAGTCGATCCACTATCAGAACCTGTCATGCAGGTTCCCGCCAAGGGTCTTGAAGATTTTAGGGCTGATGTATTTCAAGGGGAGCATTGGGTTCAGAGTAAAGCATGTGTCAAGGGTTTTGGATAACATTACGGATACCTTTTCTCATTCTGAGATGCAGGAATTCAGAGGCTTCCGCAGCTCGGCGGACGAGCGGATGATTGTTTTCACGGCAGATCCGTAGAAAGTTGTTGCCCAACCATCCAGCACTTGCCAGCATCCTCACTGGCGAAAAATACTAAGGTGGCCAATGAAACCACAATCAGAGTGTTTTCAGAGTTCAATCTAAAAAGATATAGTCATGCCTCCGTTTCTTTTCTGGCCGTGCCCAAGTACATTGGGAGCAAACACAGTGCAGGGAGGTCCATGGCTTGCACCCATAGGCATTTGTCAGCTGTGTTATTCTTCATGGGATTAGCAGAGGCCTGGATTTGGTCGTCCAATTTTCTAGTCAAAATTCGCTCTTAGGTCAGAGAAGCAAAAGAGGGATGAGCCACATAACAGAAGACTGACAAATGTTTGAAAAAGTCCTGTGTGGTGTTCTTCATGCTCTTTCCAACATGTTTAGAAATACTTATGAGTTATGCTTGCCTAGTGCAGTATACACACTGTCATGTCACTGTACATATTAGAAAGAGTAGATTGCTACTAGTTCCAATGGTGATTGTAAGGGTACTTTGCTGGTACAAAATAGTCACGTGAAGGAAGGGCGGGTGTTTATATTATTGCCTAAATCTAAAACAGATGTGAAAGTAAAAGGGGGCTCAGGGTAACTTACAGTGGGCCCTGGGTCAGGTGTCCTTCCTATCCTTAGCTGTAGAGGAATTCTTAGAGGTCCAGCCGCGGGACATTTTGGGCCCCTTAGTGAGACATCATGAGTGGTCATCACTGTCTTGCTTTGAAGGTTGGACGCTGAGCGGATTTCACATAGAGACCACTCACGTATTCATGTTATGTTATGTTATGTTATGTTATGTTATGTTATGTTATGTTATGTTATGTTATGTTATGTTATGTTATGTTAAGCATTGGTGTGGGTCTGGGGGTGAGAAGGTAGAGGTGTAGGGAACTGAATATCCGGTTGATATAGACTCTACATGAGGCCTGAGCTAATTTGAGACTAGGGGTTGGCAGCAGTTTGAGTGAATATGGACAATGACAGGGTGTTCTGTGTTGCTGTTTTTAGAAGATGGCTCCTTGATAAGGATCGTGGGATCAGTAATGACTTGACCTCCTTGGGCAAGCAATGGTTGTGGGAAGGTTGGAACGCTGAGTGGTCTTGTGTAGAATGGTAGTTCCCAGAAATGATGGTGGCATGGTATTGCATGATCACAAGGAGATTTTCTGCGGGAAGGATTTGGAGACCAGGTTATTCAATATGCCCTTCATTGTCAATCCAGTGGTGGGCATCTCAGAGGTGTTGCGCGTGGACTCGTCAAAGGGCAGCTAATTTGTCACAAGTACATGTTACATTTGTCGAGCAATGTCCTGGGCATGTTCATTGAGGAACACAACTGACTTTCCAGTGAACATAATGTCACATCAGGCAGGTTGGTGAGCACGGATTTTCGAGAGGTGTCAAAGAACTGAATGCTAGACCCCAGAAATGTTCCTGATGGGAACGATGTATTTTGTGGTCCAAGAGGCAGTGCAACCCAGAACATTTGCTATGGAGGCCCTCAGGTCAGCGCTAATCTAGAAGGTATGCGGGGCAAGCAGTAATGGGCTTGGGGGATGCAAATGGACCATTGCTCTCCCGAAGTATCTCCAAGACCTCTACTGGGGCAGAGGCAGGTGCACTTCCCCAAGTCCATGACTTGGTGCTTTTATCCTGGGGTGCCTGTTCAGTTTATGTAAAAAGTTGTTGGGCATTGAGTTTTAGATGATTACTAATTTTGATCCATTTCTCTAAAATAACAATTTGAATTTTGCTGCATTGCAATTAAATGCTGGCAAATGCCTTCTAAGAAAATTCCTGTCCCCGTGTTCTCCTTCCGTCCACCATTGCGCCTGCAGACCCCATGATCAGGCGACTCCAGGTCACTGGGACACCCCTGCTTCAGTCCTGGGATTGGACTTTACAAACCGATGCATTCTGACAAGTGCTACCTTGCTTCACTTTAGTTGACACAACTGGATACCAGTAAATTGTAAAAGAATAAAGCCCAGTTTCCTGGTGAAAGACGAGTTATCTGGCCACCCTATCTGAGTGCTGCTGGGAAACACATGTGTCACTGGGTCCATATGTTCGTTTCCTGTGGTTTTGTGTACAAAGAATTGCACTTTGAACAGGGTGCAGTTCTTTACAGGTGCGCGGGTCACGTGGTGAATGAAGCAGCTCATGGAATGTGAATCACAAAGCGGCTTTCAAACATGACATAATCTACCTGGCCCACGCCGATACACGTCATAAATGACTCAATGCAACTGAAATGCAAGGCCAGGGGTGAAGTGCGCTGCCTTGTGGTTCTTTAAGACCCCGGGGGTGAAGCAGTTCTGACCCATTTCCACTATATAGGTCAGAATTGGAGAGGTCTGGCTCTGGAAAGATCCAACTAGGTTCAGGCACCCTAGGAATTGGGGGGAGTTTTGATGACATCCCAAATGGATTAATGAATCCCAAATTGTTATTTCATGGTCCCATTTTGTTTATTTAAACGTTAAAGCGGTATTCCTAGTGATGCAAAAATAGCTGTCCCTTTTCCATATTCTCCCTCGACATCCCAGGGATCATTTTCTAAAAATATTACAGCTCCTGTGGGGAGTATTAACTGGGGAACTGGAACACCCCTGTATCAGGCAAGGAAAGGTGTCTGCAATTCGGCTGTCCCTCCCTTGCTTCCTGGGTTTGCTTTGCCATTTGAGGGATTAAGGGATTAGGGTGCAGAGTGTAGGATTTGGGGAATATATTATATTACACAACACCTGCCGCCAGGTACTAATGTGTTGCTACTATTGTCTTTCTTTGGAAGCATTTACTATGGGTAATGCTTGTGGGAGTGGGTGAGGTGGGGGCCGGGGAGAGAATAAACCAAGATCCAAACCTTACACCCAGGCATCAAGAAGTCCCGCACTGTGAATTACAATACACTGAAGGAGACAGGACCCCCAGGAAGGCTGACATATCTAATTCCGACTCCTCGCGTTCTCCAGCTGTGACAGCTCCACCACTCTCACAAAAGCAGAAACATAAGGAGCAGGAAGAGGAACGGGGATATAGCGCCACCATCTGGACGCAGTATTGCAGACAAGAAAGAATGACAGGGTGGTGGTCGTGCACCCTATACATCTACATCTGGGGCCGGGGTCTCTGGGTGCGGTGGCCTGCCAGTTCGACAGAGTGGCCCCTGCGGGGAAAGGCGGTGTATCTTGCCGCTCAGGCCGCACCCTGTCTATGACGCTACCCCGCTGGATCTCTAAACAAGTGAAACCAGCACTTGACACACGCCCACACTAACAGCTGCAGGAATAGCTCGGAATCATTTTAAGGTGAAAACCAGCGAGATTATGCAGCTTGTGGGGGAAACACCACATCATTGAAATTAAATAGACGCGTCCTTACACTAAAACATTATTTCTTTTTTTAAAAACCTATAAAGCATGTTGCAGTTAAATATGTGTCCCTTCTGTGCCCTACTTCAATAATGAGATAACATTTTATATAATGTCTCATGTCAGATTCCGCCAGGTTTTAAGCACTGCATGTTATTTAATTGTTTTTTTTTTTAAATATTTATTTACAATTAAACCAATACAGGAATACAACAATCACCAAGCAAATACAATGAATGAAAATGAGAAGAGAGAGAAAAAAAAAAAAAAAAAAAAAAAAAAAAAAAAAACCACCCACCTCTTGTAATAAAGTCAACTCTTAGGACCAACATAAGTACACATACAGGCCATTTGCTAATACAGGTCTAAGAACGAATCCCACACCTTAGCATGTATATGCAATTTCCTCAATCGCCTAAATATCACCCTCTCAACATTCGCCAATGAAATCATCTCATCAATCCAACTTTCCGCAGTTGGAGGAATCCGGGACTTCCAACCCCTCAAGATCAGTCTTTTAGACACTGAAGCACCCCTAAACAAAAATTTCCTTTCTGACACCGAAAGATCCTCAAGTAAATCACCACATCCCAAAACCATCGTCTTAAAGTCCAGATCAATCGTGCAATTCAGGACTCGCAAGCACATATTGCAAACCTCATGCCAGAAGTTCCGTACCCTGACACAATCCCAGAGCATGTGTTCAAGAGTCCCAATATCCAAACCACAGCACCAGCACGCGTCGGAATCAATCATGCCCCTCTTCCTGAGCTTCTCCGGGCACCAAAACACCCTGTTAAGAATTTTAATTTGCCTTGAACGTTCACACAGATTGATTGAGCAAAGCTGTACATTCGCACACATCCCATTCCACATATCAACAGTAATCTCGCAACCTAAACGCCTGCTCCATTCCTCCACCAGTCCAGTATTATCTTTATAGCTCGCAACCATTCTGCGATATAATCTACTCGCCACCGACCGAGAGTCCACCGCCAAATTCTCCAAAGTTTCAAGTTCACACACATCAATCTCACCAACGCACCTTTTCAATTTCCTGTAGTCTGCCATGGATATATGCTCAATATCAAAATCAGCACATAAGAGGTCAAAATTAATGAATTTTCCGTCACGGTAAATGTCTCTAATCCATTGAACACCACCCAGAAACCACTCCGTCCAAAAAATAGGCTTACCAGCCTCAGTGATGGATTTATTAAACCAGATCGATGCCGAAGGAGATCTCTGAGCCGATGAGCCACACATTTCATGAACATCTCTCCACACATCTCGCAAAAATCCAGTCAATGGAAGCGTCTTACCCCTATTGCTAGCCGTCGTAAGAATCGCTCTTGGTGCAAGAGGACCCAAAGCACCCGCCTCCGCCACCGCCCATGCACCCGGAGACACATCCAGGAAAGGAATCAAAAATTGACAAGAGAAGGCAAGATGATATGCCCTAAAATTGGGGACCCCAAGACCCCCTCTGTCAGCAGGGAGCTGCAGCTTCCATAACTTAAGCATCGGCGGTTTCCCATCCCAAAGGAAGGTTTGCATAGAAACATCAATCATTCTCCAATAACTTGCGCCAATCTTCATTGGAAGCATACCCAGGATGTAGTTTATCCTGGGGGCCGCCACCATTTTCAAAGCGTTTACCTTGCCCCATAATGACAGACGCAAAGTCGACCATCGGAGCAAGGATGACCCTAGCTCACGACAAGCCTCCCCCAAATTTGCCTCCACCATATCATGCACAATCGGAGTAAGCCAAATCCCTAAATATTTCATTTTTTGAGTGCACCACTGGAATCCAAACCCCGTCACCACAGATTTAATGCAACTTCTTGTAATAGGTAAAGCCTCTGATTTCAACCAATTAATCAAATATCCAGATGCAGTATGGAACCGATCCAAAATCGCCATCAATGAAGGTAAAGAGACTTCCAAATTTCTCAAAACCAATAGAAGGTCATCCGCGTAAAACCAAATTTTTTGCATAACTCCATGGAAGGGTACACCCTCCAAGGTCAAGTCACTCCGCAGAGCAATTGCAAGAGGCTCAATAGCCAACACAAACAATAAAGGTGAAAACGGACAACCCTGTCTTGTGCCACGCCCTAGAGTAAAAGTATCGGATAGTAAACCGTTCGTCTTAACATTGGCCGTGGGGCGAGCATACAAAAGCGAGACCCACGAGATAAACCCATCACCCAGATTCATTAACCTCATCACAGCAAACATGTATTGCCAGTCAATACGATCAAAAGCCTTCTCAGCATCCAGGGAAAACACAGCTACATCATCGTCCAGATCTCGGGCCGCAGTTATGGTCAGCAAAAGATTCCGAATATTGCTGGAGGACCTACGATTTTTTAAAAAACCCGACTGATCTGAGTGAACAAGTTTCTGAATCAAGTCCTCAACACGTAACGCAAGAACCTTGGCCAAGATTTTGTTATCGGTATTTATTAAACTTATCGGCCTGTAGCTTGAAGGTAGAGCACAATCCTTGCCCTTCTTAAGGAACACGGAGATGGTGGCATGATTAGTAGACTCTGGAAGAACCCCCACCTCTCTGGATTCAACATACATGTCCCTTAGAAGTCCCAACACCGCCTCCGGAAGAACCTTATAGAATTCAGCCGGCAGACCATCAGGACCAGGTGTTTTTCCTGAATTCAGACTCGCAATAGCAATCCTAATTTCATCAATACCGACTGGCTGACTCAAACTATTCATGTCATCATCCGAAACTTTAGGAATATTCAAACTTTCCAAGAAGCATACACTATTACTAGTAACACTAGCCTCATTTTCATATAACTTCATGTAGAAGTCTTTAAAAATTTCATTAATCTCGCAAGGATCAAAAGTAACCACCCCATCTGTCCCTTTTATAGAATTAATGGCACCTTCTGAAATCTGTTGCCTTAATCTATAGGCCAGCCACCTGTCACATTTCTCTCCTTTCTCAAAGTAAGTGCTTTTGATCCTATATAAATCCTTCTCAGCTCTTGCGCCCAAGGCGTCATTCAGATCCCTCTTCAACTGCTTCATCTCCCTTCGCTTTGCAATATCATTCGGATCACGAATCAATTCATCCATCACCTCTGCAATACGAGCCTCAGTGTCTCTCTGCATTTTAGACATTCTATTCCTCCTACTACAGGACAAACCCAGAGCAATGCCCCTCATCGTACACTTAAATGCCTCCCAAATGACTCTTTTACTAATAACATCAGAAGAATTCTCAGTCACAAAATATTCAGCTTCCAGTCGAATCTTTTCTAAAACAGACTCATCATGCAATATAGAAGTGTTCATCTTCCATTGAAAAGTCCTGCATCGCACAAAATGCAAGGACAGGCCCAAAAAGATAGGCGCGTGGTCGGTGACAGCTATACAGCCAAGTCGGCTATCCAAAAGTTTGGCAGTCGCATCCCCAGCAGTAAAAAACATATCAATCCTTGAATAGGTGTCATGTGCACCCGAATAGAATGTGTATTCCCTGGAGTCCGGGTGGTGTAGCCTCCAACAATCCTGAAGATCAAAATCCTCAAGTAGTGTCCGAAAAGAACAAAAATGCCCATCCTTTCTCTGTACAGCAGAGCGTCCAGTACTATCCATGGAAGAATCAATCACTAAATTGAAATCCCCACCCAGAATGATATTAGCTGAACCTAGATCAAGCAGCAACTGTGACACTTCCCCAAAGAAAGTGCCACGGTCCACCGAGGGAGCATAAACATTACATAGCACATGCTGGACTCCCTGTATTTCCACCAATACAGCCACTGCCCGCCCCTCCCGATCACTAGTGGTCTTCATAATCCTGACAGGAGAACCCTTCCGCAAAAGAATAGCTACCCCCCTGGACTTAGAGGAATAGCATGAGACAGCAACCTCACCCAACCACCCTTTACTCAGGACCCCAATATCCTCCAGCAAAAGATGAGTTTCCTGCAAAAAGTAAATATCACATTGCATATCTTTTAAACTATTCATAACCTTTTGCCTTTTGAGAGGATTATTCATTCCGTTAACATTCCAGGAGGAGAACTTAAGTTGAGAGTCCCCGGCAGTAGACATTACATAAAATTCAGGCGATGTCAAAGAAATAAAGAAAATGAAAACAATAACACAAAACAAAAAAAGAAGAACAACCCCAAACCCTCTGCAACAGAAAAAGGACGCCAATGCAGAAGAAGCACCGGAGACCAAACCAACGCCCCAGCACCCCTCCCAAATCCAAGGTAGTCGTCAAATCCACTAACATTAATAATCAAAGTCATGCATAAACAATATGCATAAACATCAACCCATCAATCCCCATAAAACCCAGTAAAAGCAGTATTCTAAGTAGGTCACCAAAGAGTAGATATCAACCAAGTAAATCCCGCAACAAAAAGGGGGGGAGAAAACAAGGGGGACCTATTTAAGGAACCCATGCACCAAACAATGGACATAAAAACTGACCATGGCATTAGAAGAGAGCTCCACAACGACAGAGTCAGCAACCTGTATCAGGCCTTGACCCATCGTCAAACCCCCCAGAGCAACAACAGAGCCCAGGAGTGAGATGAGATGCGAGTTAGCTGCGGTAAAACTGCCCCCCCCCATACTATGCCACTATCCGAGCACAGCACCTTCGCGTGCAGGAAGATATTAGTAAAGGTCCAGATGAAGGCCTGATGAGTCACACCCTCGCAGATGTTACAAGTGGGTGCCTCTACGGCGTCCGTGCAAAAGAGATTCCCTTTTGTCAATGAGGCAAAGCTGATGATGCCAATGCGGCAAATGTGGGCAAAAGCAGAGGCGATGTTGGTCCAAATAAGCCCCTTGGGGAACCTTGAAATGTGTGCCGCCAACAGACACAGGCGGAAACAGGTAGGGCAAAGTGAGGGTCCGGAAGCACAGACAGGCCCCTGTAGTAGAGAGGCTGCAGCAGTACACACTATCCGCACCCCAGATGCGGAACACAGGCAAGGATAAAATGGAGCACCTTAAGCAAGCGAACGAGTGACCTGCGCCATAAGAGTATCATATCCTTGTAGAGGGAGTTAAAAGAATCCAAATGCAGTCCCATTAACACCCACGCTCACCGCCGCTCACTCCACTGAGCACCGAGGTCCGGAGTAACCAGTCAGTCCCTCCACCGTGATCCAGCTGTATTAGATCCCGTGGAGCCGACAGGAAGCCGCCTGCAATCCCGACGAGCGTCGGAGAAAGGAAAACACTGCAGCATCCGGAACCAGGAAGTAGATCCTCAGCGACGTCGGGAAAGAGACGGCACCACGGCAATCAGCTGATCGGAGCCTCGGAAGGTGCTTTACTCATAGCACGGGGAGTTCACGGCACGCGTATCCGCATCATACGAAGTGATGAAAGTTCTTTTCCAACGGAAAAAGAGCAACTGTGGCGATAGAAGCGCCATTTTAACCCATAGTAAGTGACCAAAAATAAATCAAAATAAAGATAAAACAAAGAGTTCACTTAGCCATGTTATTATCATGAAGTTTGTCCAGCCATGAAAGGGCTTCCTGGGGGTCCGAAGTGGTCTTGCTTCCTCCAGGCAAGATCAATGTTAAATTATTGAATCTGTTCAAAAAAGCCTTCACTTGAAGTGATTTTGCACGTTCTTTCACCCCTTTAAACAGTTTCCTCGCCTCCATCACCATCCTGGGATAATCAGGAAACAGATAGATTGGTTTCCCATTAAAATTGACAGACATCTTGCCCCTTGATGCCTCCAGCAAGGACTCCTTAATTCTTGCCAGAGTAAATGACACCAAAATGTGTCTAGGCTTCAGGCCAGGAAGTTTACCAACACGATAAACATTGTCAATTTCATTTTCCAAAGTGTCCACACCATAGCATTCCTTGAATATCTGTAGTATCATTGGCAACAACTTTTCACCTGTAGGATCCGAGTGCTCTGCTACACCAACTAGCCGCAAATTCCTCTCACGCAGTCTCAAATCCATCTCCAGGCGATGGTTTTTCCCCTCTTGTACATCAGCCTTCAAATTCTTGTAAGCTCTATAGCTCCCAGTAATTTCTGTTCCCATCTCAGAGGTTTTCTTTTCCAGACCAGTAACCCTTGTATCCAAATGGGAAACTTTTCCATTCAGTTCTGCCATGGTTGTCTTAACTTCAGCCACGTCTATGGCCACTTGGCGCATCAATTTGTATAGATCCTGGACACTCGGGTCATCCTCATCCATCACTGTGATTTGTTTTTGTTTTTTTGCTGTAGGATTATCAGGTTCCAAGATCTTTTTCTTGGAATTCATATCAACAATAAAGCAGCTTCAGGGAGGAGGCCAGGAGCTGAGGGCTCAAGCTGCTCTCACCTTGACCACCATTCCAGAATCTCTGTTATTTAATTGTTATTCATTGGGTTTTTATAATGCGCCTTTACAAAATGTGCTTCAAGGCGTAACAAGACTAGGGGCGGGAGGGATGGGTCGAAAGGGGGAGCAAAAACAAAAACGGTCCTACTAGGCCTTGTTCAAGTGCAATAACAGAAGTGCAGTAGGAAGGGGAGGAATGCAGGAGGGTTAAGCGTGTGCCAGGGGAGGTCAGATGGACAGAGCCCAGGGAGAAGAGAGTGCAGGAAAAAAAGCTAAGTGTCCTGTCCCACCCATCGCACATGCTCAGTGCGAGGGGTGGGACAGGAAGTCCGGCGGCAGAAACCGGAAGTAAGGCCGGAGCACAATTTTTTTTTTGGACACCATTTTTTCCCAGGCAGGGGCAGCCCCTGCTGTGGGCAGGCACTGGCCCGAGAGGAGGGTCAGGCCAGGGCTGTCACCCAGACCGCCCCAACCCCGTCTGGCTCGCCCAGCTCTAATCCTGAAAATGACACCCGCGGGAGCATGAGGTTGATCTTCTCTCCATGGCTCCAACCAGGCCTTTCCTCACCCATATCCAACATCCAGATATACATTCACCGACTGAGCACATATCCTAAGGGAGAACAGATATGGATATCCGAAAGACCACCAGGAACACGGCACACCCAAAACCTTTCCTAGTTTCTTGAGGCTGTTAAGAACACAGAGGCATCCGGATTACAGAATGAACCTGGCAACCCGTGCCAAAGGGCCAGCCTCTGCCACTCACCTAGTCCAGAGCACCCTGGTCAAAGTCTTCCTAAACTGGACTTGACATTAGGTTGTCTAGGTGGCTGCTCTTGTGTGGCCACAGATCTCACGGTCCAATGATGGTTACGGAGGCATTTGGGAGCGTTCAGGAGGCAGGGTGCAGAACTCTGCCCGTGTTCATGTGGGATTTAGTATAGAGCAGAGAGAGTAAACTTGGACCTCAGAACTCAAGCCTGACATGATGCCAAAAGGGTATGAGACTCAGCTTTAGCAGCCATATGTCCCTGATGAACAGACACCCCAAAACACACTTCCACACATTGCCAGAGCCCATGCCCTGCCCGCCTCTTTCCCACAGACCACAACTCTTGTTCTGCAAATACATAAAATGCAGCTCCCCGCCTGGCCACCTTCTGCAGTGAGTTGCTTTTCTGATCTGGTGTATCCAGAGGGACACAATTGTACACGTTAGGTGGTAGACAGAGCTACAGAATGTAGAAAGCTGAGAGGCTGCAATTCGGGTACAGTTTGAAGGAACTTGTGCATGTTGGCACCTGGTTGTATAGGACAGAATCACAAATGGGTCGATATGTTTCTTGATGCAATCAAGTGTTAAAAAGCAAAACGGGTTCTACATGTGCTACTCCAGAGAGCAGATCTCGCTTTTTATATACTCAAGCCCCTCCGTGCCTTTCTGTACTTATGAAGCCCACTGCCTGCTTTTGTGACCTGCCGACAGGTCACAGGCTGCAATCCCCGAAGACTGGATCAGTATTTCATCCTCTGATGTTGCTAACACGATGTGCTCAATCGAGTTAGAGCACACATGTTTGGTCATCGTCGTTCTGTTGTATTGATTTATTTATTTTTGCATTTATTGTGCGCTCGTAACCGACAGGAACAGTGCTGGAAATGGAAAGAATGTACTGGGGGAACTGTCACCTTTTTGGAGGGGTGCGGCTTTGGGAAGGAGGGAGCGGGGCCAAGGGGCGTTCCCCCCAGACAGATTGCAAAACACAGTATATCTTCATAGAACCCAATCCTGGCGATTTGCATAAAAGCAATGAGCATTGTGGGAACATCATAATGTCCACAATTTTAAATGTTAAACACGACTTATAGTGATTCAGTAAGAAACCTTTTTATGCAAATAATGCACTCTTCTGTTTTGAATGGTCACAATAATGCCGCTAATAAAGAGATATTTGTAAATTGCAGGACATAAATATCAGTTTGGACAGATGCAACACCGGATGTGGTGCTTTAGCAGTTTCTTTATGCAGTCCCAAGTCTTCCGAAAGTTTGTTGAACACCAGGTTACTCGTTAGTTGTAGCTTCTGAGCAGGTTGGTAGATTTTTGTGCCAGCCCTTGCGCTGTGGCACGCGTGAGCAACCTGCGCTTAGACAAGCAGACTGCTTTGGCACGCGTGAGCAACCTGCACTTCGACGAGCAGACTGTTTTCAGAAAGCGGTCTGCTCGTCAAGGCACAGGATCTGGGACAGTCATGTGCTAGCCCCAGAGTCTGAGGGATGTAGCGACGCTGCGGCAAGATGTTTTTTGCTGGAGCGCTGCTCTGTCTTGTTCCAACCCATTCTCTGCGCTGCACAGGCATCAAGGCCCTGTTTACAGAATGGGGTAAAGAGATGAGGGGAACGGAGGGGAGCAGGAGAGCAGTGCATACAAAGAATACAGGTATGGTTTCAGTTGAACAGTCTGGTTTTGAGTTGTGTGCTGAAAGGCCAGTACGATGTTTCGGACCGCAGGTGGAGCAGCAAGGCTTTCCAGATAAGGGCTGCCGTGGTTGTGTTAGAAAATGTCTTTATATGGGGTCTGGCCTGTTATGCACCCTTATCCTAGATGGCACCAAAATAGATATTTTCGAAAATATTAATTTTAAAAGGCAGCTAGTCCAGTGGCAGTGTGTCCTGCTCTCAGTAGGAGCGACCTAAGTACCAAACTTAAGCCAACCCTTACTTTTCTATTACTGTCTACCATTGGGTGGTGTGAGAAAACAGCACACTGGTAACACCAGTGTGTTAGCTCAGTTTGTTGAGCATCCATCACAGGCATATATAAGTAACCTGTTTGTCACAGGCTTGAATTCTGGAAGGGCCTACTCAGCCTTTCATGCTCAATTTATTTATTTCAATTCTTAAAACACGCCACATCGCCCGAAGGCCTCAAGGCGCACAAGAAACATAAAAGAACACACAATGAACAAACAAGCAGCCGGGGATCGGAAGGCAAAGGAACCAGCTAAAGTCAATAAGCAGGCTATTGCTTATGGGTACAAAAGAGAGAGCCTATGCATGGGGTGATGGCATATTTTATTCCGCCAATCAAGAGACAACTCTGTTCCAGGCGCTTCCCATATACATGAGCATAATCATTATTATTACTACCACACAATTGTCATGAAATTCCTTCCATTTGTTGCCAACTACCACTCAATTAAAAGTTCTTTATATCAAGTCTAAGTAACTATTTGCCTGAGACATGAGTTACATGCTGGCAAGGAGGCTCTGTGGGTAAAATGCTCACCCCAAACATCTGTGCCCAGCTTGTAGGATGCAGCTTTGTATCCCTTTAAAGTCAACTAAGTCATCCATTATTGCACAGTTTATAGAATGACTACCTCTGAATTGGTTAATAATAAATCTATTATAAAGAGCATAGAAGTGGAGCATTGCATCCGCAAGCACATTACATGACAGTGTCCTATTACTGAGAGCAGTTTTAGGCTAGTGGGAGACAATGGTATAGACTTTTAGGAGAAACAACCAGGGATTCTGGCCTTCGCCCGCTGCACCAATTGCCTGACAAACACTGTCAGATGCCCCGACAGGCAAAACTCTCACTTGGCAACTGAACACAGAACCTGTGCAAGTCAGAGTGAGGTTCGTGATGTGACTCAGAGTCTTCATATCTCAAGAAGCTGTTTCTCTAAACCAAAAGTTCTTGACTCGCACAACCCTTAGTTTATGGTGAGGAGTTGAGTCCCCAGACTGCACCCTTCACTCGTCTGCCAATTCCCTTATCCTTGTAGCTCATAGTGTTAATGTATCTATCTGTGAGTGAGTGAGTGAGTGAGTGAGTGAGTGAGTGAGTGAGTGTGTGAGTGTGTGAGTGAGTGAGTTGAATGGGACCTGTCTGCAAGAGTCCAGTGATAAGAGCACAGAGGGGACACCAGGTTGTAAGGACTTTTTTCACATGTTTCGATATCTTCTAATGACTTCCATGCCTTGTTTTTCCATATGTTATCTGCTATACGTGATTTCAGCCTTGTTTTCCAGTCGAGATCTTTGGCTGATCCCTGCACTAACAGGCTCATAGTCTATGTTCCAACACACAATATGCATACCAACTAAGATACCCACACATGGCAATTGAGCATGGTACCAAATACAAATCAAACACTACAATTCTGCATCCAACGTACATGCTACACTTCAGGCCAATGCATCCTAGCACCAGGAAACATACATGAGCTCCCGGACACAAATGCCTCTATGCTCTCAACACAGAACACCTAGAAAATGACCCACACACAGAGGGCAAGGTAATTCTGGCCTGTGCGCATTAAAACAACATATTTCCCCTCTCTCCCCACTAACCTCAAACACCCCCCTCTCTTTCAGATCTGCCAGAGTGCCTGGAAACCATTCAAATGACAGTGAAGCGCAGTATAAATTCCAATAACATAATAAAACCTTTCAACTAAATACATGCGATTGGGTGCCCACCCCGGCATTTACAAGGATTAAAATAGATAACCAGACTTCCAAAGGAAGCGGCTGCTTCTCTTTCGGCACTACGAAACAATCTGACATGACCTGCAACACATACATTAATTGGCTGAAAAGTGATTCAAAATTTAAGGGGCCGATTCATAAAGTTTTTTCCAGGCTTAAGTATAACTTACACTTGAAAAGAAATGTCTAACTTATGCCGAGGTGGTTACATTGACTCATTAAGCGTTGTATAGCTGATTCTTCATAAACTGCTGGGTGTTTAGGTAGCACACATTTCTGTGAAAATTGCTCCAAGTGACGGTAAATAGTGGAACTTCCTCCAACGTAAATATGATGTCACTCCTCTGGGGTAGGTCTATCAAGAAGTATGGCCTTGATTGTGTGGGTGTGTCTATGGAATAAAAAGTACATTTCACTCATACGTCTTTCCCTAATCAATACGCCGTCTGCTAAACCCTATCGCCTGCTGCTTAACTTACAAATAACACTGCATGTTGTAAATGGGGTTTGAGTAGTGTGAAATAATTGAAAATGCGTGCATGGAAATGAGCGGGTTTGATGCAGTAGGTTGATTTGTTCATGAGTTGGGTTTTTTTTTTCGTGTGAGGAAAAGCTTTTTGCTAAATTTTAATTGTAATTCCAATGTTACATTTTCTGACAGATTTTAGGGAAAAGTATCTGTTTTTTGTGAATTGGCCAGAACTTTCACCCTTTTTAGCAATACCAACACGTTCAGTGTATATTAACTCTGGGGATTCGTAAATGCAATTTGTAGTTGTAACTCTAACACCTGCAGGACTCCATTGCAGGTATGAACTGTTCATCCAGCTCTGGCTTTTGTGTGGAACCACAGTGCATTCTGGTTCTTCGCTACCTGCCTTTACAATGGAAACAATACAACTAAAAGTAAAGTAAAGTGGTGTCAAGAAGTGCCTCTTCTGACAATGTTGGCCTTGCTGCACATGGATTAGTCGGAAAGGAGGGCAGGGTGTGTTAGTCAGATAGGAACAGATGCAGAAACCGTTGGTGTTGATGGATGCAGGTCGAAAGTATATGTTACCTGTATGCCGATGTGAAAATCTCTATATTGTTTGTGGTTGGTACCCACTGGGCCGGGTTAGTCAAATGGGCAGCCCGGGATTGTGCAGTGTAACATTTGACAGCATGGTTGTTGATAGAAGTAAATAGGGTCTGAATCTATTAAGTAAACTAGACCTGGAGGTCGTCTAAAGGAGTGTGGGTGGTATGGGAATGCAAGATTTTAGTAGTGAGGAGTTAGTTGAGGGATGAGTGGGGGTGTAGAGGGGCAGGGAAGTGAGGATGTTGTCACTTCCTGGCTCTTGGTTGTAGATTTCACTGAGATTAAGCTGCAGACTAGTATCACACAGCAGAAGATCCATTAAACAAATTGGTTTCCCATAGATGGTAGTGCCAACAGTGTTGACAATTGCTTGTCATAAATTCGCCCATGTTTTTGGTGCAGTTTTTAGTCGGTTCCTATTATTTTTCATTTCTTGCAAAAAAGGATATTTGGAAAGCCACGTCTGAGCTGTTTCCTGAAAGTCAGGTGGTTCACTTCCAGGCAAAGAGGTTTGGGTAGGGTGTTCTACAGTTTTGTGGCCAGAACTGAAAAAGACGATCCTCCTTGCTGTTGCTTGTTGAAGTGGGGGACTAGTACTAGTGCAGCATTGTTGGACCTAAGTGTTCTGGAGGGAAATCAGTGGTGAAATGTAATTCTGAAGGGCGAAGCGCCCCCTCCATGGTCTGAACGATCGCGATACACAACGCTTTGAAATGAACCCTTTTTTGGTGGGTAGGCAGTGGTGAATATGTAATGCTGCCATGATATGTTCAAATCGCTTCATTCTGAGAAATAGTCTTGCCGCTGCATTTGGAACTCCTTGAAGTTTCCTCATTAAGTAGTCTAATAAGGTGACATGCAGTGTAGCATGTGCAGCTGGGAGAAACAGCTTCTGGCGTACCACTGCAAAGTGATGTGAGCTAATAACGTAGGACTAACTCGGCTTCTCTTATCTCCTAAGGGATGACCTGTGATGTCTGAAACGCACCTGGTGGGCTTCTTTAGTACTTGTATTTATGGATTTACAATGTGAAAATAAAAACTGCAAGCACCAGAATGCAAAGTAAAATAAGCATTGGCATAGCCAACAGTGTTGCTTTTGTGTAGGCACGAGATAGGGATTTGTTATAATGGTACTAGCTGGACATAAAATAGCAACAGCTGACAAATGGTGTAAGTATCTAGGGGTTGGCAGGAGTGCCAGGCAAATGCCTAACTAATGCCTATAACAGAGCTAAATGTGACGTCTTTGCCAATGCTTGTTTTTAAAAGGAATTGAATACATGGTTGTTCGAAATCACATTCACAGCCCCATAAAGCACATAATTCACTGTTATTGCAATGTAGACTAGCTCAAAGAGAGACTAGTAGGGTGTGTTTTGGAGGGGAAGAGAGTTGGTGGGTGGTAATGACAGGGCTCAAGTTTTTTTTTTTTAAGTTGGGGGCTGCGATATACTTAATGGGAAGTGACATCACAGGAACTGAACATATGTTATGTTATCTTGCATTTGTATAGCTTCACCTGTCATAGTGTATGGTGCCAAGGCACTTGGCCTGTCAGTGAGGCAAAGGAGGAATATGACAGAATATTTAGTAGGTGTAGGGAGACGTAAGGTCATGTAGATAGTCAGGACGAAGGAGAGGGATGGATAAGATGCTCAGGAAGGCATGAGAATGAAAACGTGGAGGAGCTATGCGTACAATTGGACCAAATGTATCATGGGACTCAACTGGGGCACAGGGCAGAAAGGAGAGATAGCTGGAAAAGCAGTGTTCACAGTGCCAGGGGGTATGCCTGGCATGTACGCACTGCATGGTGAACCTGGGCATGTTAAAGTCATGGCCAAGAAAATACAGATGACAAAGCCCTTTCTACTTTCTTGCCTAGGCCCCCAACAACATTTGGGAGGCGATGTATGTCAGAAATCCAATTTACCAATTTTGCAACCGCCCCCTGGAAAGTGAGCAAAACAAACTCACTTTTTTTGCTTTCCTCAATTATGTCATGGTTACCAAAACCCTAGGCTTGTACTTGTGTGTACAAAGTGCTTAAAGACACAAAGCCTGTCATTGGGTCAGAGGCGTGAGCCTTACACATGTTATGGTGAGCCAATGCATGTAGAAGAAATGCTGAATAAAGAACCCCTCTACTTACTGCACTAAGCCCTGAGTGGCCAGGTTCTAACGGTGGGAAAGCTGGAGAGGAATATGGCCACATTTTACTGAGGGTGGGATTTTTACCACGGTTTCCTTTGGAGCAGAAGCCCCAGTCCGGCCTTCCTGGAGGTTCCTGAGTCCTGCCAGGACTTTCCTGAAGTGAAATATGCACATTTCTTTCAGTTTGTCTCTACCAACTGAAGAAAGTACACAGGACAAATAAGCATTTGCCAAGAGAGCAGATTTCCCTTAAACATTGCTGGTAAAGAATAGAAGGTACAAACCTTTTATGTCTAAGAATCTAATCTCTAACAAAACATGTCCTGTATAGCAGAATATCATTACAATACATTGTACAGCTTTATGATTAGCAATTCGAGTGGTCTTGCAGGATGGGTGCATCTAGGATAACATTTCGGGGAGGGGCTACCCCTTCAAATGTTGGGAGAAGTGCTAACTTCAGAGACTTTGGGGGGTGGGCAAGCTTACTTGTGTAGGGGCCTCTAACTTCTCCACACATTCTAATGAGACTATTCCTGTGCACCTTCAATGTTACAAGTGGTTAACTCTCCCCTTCATGGCGGAAACCACACAGTTAAGAACTTGTGTAAGAATGAGCTAGGTCCTGTTCCCCTACCCTTCCATTAACTCCCCTGACATGCAAGTACTAATCCCCATCATGATTTCAATTGCCTAAAAATGTATGCATAAGAATTCAGGTGATAACAATGAAACGTTTGACATTATTAACACCCTGCGGGTGGGAGCTGGACAATCAGGAGACTGGAAATGGGTGCTGATACTCCCAAACTAGCCCGCGTTCCTAGCCACCTGATGGCTGGCTCTGGTGGCACGCCATCTTCCACGCCCCTCTGTTCCCCCTTTTTTTTAAAATCCCAACCCCCCTCCCCAACTCCACTTACCTGACTGTGACGGCTTTGGTGGAACCCGCCACAGCAGATCCTATGCCTCTTCCTTTTTAGGGCAGCCTTGGCAATGGAAGAGGGGCTCCGTACAGTGCTCCACCTCCTACTACCATGGCGCCCATTTTGGCAAAGCATTTGCATTCATTGAACGGTATTCACATGGCATACCATTCAATGAATGAAAATGCTTCTTTCTTTTTAACCCCACGGGTTACCGCTTTGATAACCTGGGGTGCGAATGGCGTTCTTTACTAGTTCCACAGACCATACTGGCGGTAATCTCCCGGTGTCCTCGTTAACCACCCTCTCTGCATTTGGGCCGTTAACTGAGGCTGCTCGGCTGTTACTCCCGGTATGGCCCGTGGAATGGGTTAAGAACGCCATATTAATTGCTGGGCATTTGTTAACTGTGCAGCCACAGGCTCCGTTTATTGTGTGTGTCCTGTTTTATCCGGCTATGGCTCTGTAGGTCTGCAAGGTCAAGTCACCCTAGCCCAAAATGTCAGGGGGCCTGAAGCCCAATCTGCCCAATGGACCTTGCGCCACTGTCTTGCAGCTAAATGAATGGCCTCCCAGCCCCGTAACCTGGGTTTGAATCCCAGCCATGGCATTGTTCAAGCTGAATGGGGCATACATTTTTTTTTAATGAAATACTTGAAAACACATGGGGGGGTGGATAGCGTCTGCCCACCGAAAAAAATTGGGCGTCTGCATGCACCCTTGAATTGTGCCTTGGATTATGGCCATAGGGATTAGCATAACCACGGTCAGTCAATGAGTGATTGAAAACACAAATAAAGCCCACAGACTGTGTCTCCCACCCCACGCCCCTTCTCCCTCCCATCTGTATTTCTATACAATAGTTTTGGCTCTAAGGATAGCGCTAGCCAAACCTAAAAACGTGGCGGGCCCTACATACAGCTGAGAATCCACGTGGTCTAGTGACGTATAATTGTGCTTCCCTACATACATGTTCGAGAAAGGATGTAGGAGGAGTGTTAGTGACGTGGCGTCTCCTGGAGTAGATGTCAGGGTGTCCTCACGTACATGCCCGGTGATGCTAGACCTGGGGATTACTATGGCAACTAGTAACACGGACAAACGATGTCCGTCCTGGGGGACGCCACAGATAAACGCGGGCTTGCCTGTAATTATAAAGGGAGAAGACTGTGCTGGGTGGCGTTGGGTGTTGTCTGTGTGCATTCATTCATTAAGTGAAACTGAGTAATCGTGTGATCCCATCCCTCACGGGTTGGAAGGCCAGGCGGACGGTTTCTCCAGTTTCCATCAAGCCCTTTCGTACCTGGCATCCTTGGAATGTACAGCAGATTAACACAGCACAATGAGCGCTTGCTTATCGCCTAGACCTTTGCTTGCAAAGGATCGGGGAGTCTTAGCCTAGATAAACCTCCTGATTGCACACAGATGAGTAACCAGCTAAAGACAAAGGTGGGTCGATCAGCCCTGCCTGTGGTATTGCGTGCTTGGAGAGACGTGCGTCTGCTTTGCAAACTGTAGCCGGCCTGTTCGGCTGTACACAATGACTTCATGGTAGGGTAGTGGTTCTTTGGAAGCCATGACATACATACATGCCTAAACGCTCCATTCCATTCGTGATAAAATGGTGCAGTCTTGGTTTTAATTTTGCATTCTGGGTAGGGTGACCGGACGTCCATACCTGCCTACATTTGAAAATCAAAATTCCTGAGATTTAGGCCCCGCCCACAGCCACACAAGACTCCGCCCATTTGCACACAGCTCCACCCACACACCCCGCCCACCCGTAAAAAAGGCAAACTCGGTTGTTGTAGACAAAGTGCCCAAGGGGGTCTGCCTGCATTGTATTCTACACATGAGCATTTCTCTTTACAACCTTGGAGTTTAGTGAAGTTTGTTTACATTTTCAATTAACATGAGGTGTTTAAAGGGCTGCAAGTCTGCAACCTCGCACACCGCTACCTCTGGCAATACAATAAAATCTCCTTTTAAAAAAACATGCACGTTAAAAACACACACACAAGAAATACTGTATTTTCACAGTTTTAAACAGTAAGCAAAATGAAGGCGGCGCCGCCGAAATAATGCTGCTTTCAATCCACGTCATTCCATGGAAAGCACTATTATTACGGCGGTTGCTTGAGGGAAAGGAAGGAAAAAGTAAAAAAGTAGCGGAATTGATCCTCGCTACACAGGCAGCGAGTTGTCACGGGGGTTACCGGTCACGGCACGGCACATGGAAGGCAGGCAGTTTCTGGGTCCCGCCCACTTCTCCACCCGATTGGCTACCGGCGGCAGCCAATCAGGTGGAGAATATGACGGGACCCGGAAGGAATGTGAACATTCCTGAGATTCGAGGGACTTTTCCAGAGACCCAGAGAAATGCTCAAAATTCCGGAGTCTCCGGAAAAATTCCGAGGTTAGGCAGGTATGCGGACATCTCGGTTTTCCCAGGACAGTCCCGGGAAATCGCCTTCCGTCCCAGGGTCCCGGGACTTTTTTAATCTTATAAACCCTGTCCTGGGATTGGAAGGGTGGATGGCTACGGTCCCGATTTTTTATGGGAACCGATTCTCAAATCCCGAAATCGGGGCCGGAGCGACTATACTTGCACGTGAATGGGGGCATGAATGCTTTTCACGCTCACATTTCCTCCTCCTTCCACTCCAGGCTGCTCTCCTCCAATGACAGGAGTGTGCCTGTGAGCCCCCCCAAAACCCACTAACCCTCTCTGCAACAGGCCAGCGACATCGAAGTAGGACGACAGTTTTATTAGTGTTTAATTACTCCTACTTCTATGTCTACTGCCAGTCCTATTTTTTTTTTTTTTATCTGGTCACCCTAATTCTGGCACTTGTGGTCCTGGGTTTAGAATGAGGAAATCCACATCTAGAAGCCTCAGAATTAACATTTCCAAATAGGATGGGGCATGCTGGCACGTATGAAGGTGTTCAGTTCCCAACAAGGCAGTGCCTCAAAAGGGTCAGTAGGTTTTGTAAAGTGTCAGCCACAAGCAATTGAACATGTGCCCCTGTCCCAGTGTTAGGAACTTAGGTTGTGGCCCTAGTCACGATTGTTTAGTCTACCGAGCTTTGCATGCTGGGAGTTGTAGTTTCATTTTGTTTTTATTTCATACGGATAGGCTTAGTCTAGAGGTCGAAGCATGCAAAGCATTGTTGCCTAGCTAAGGGTTATCATGACGGCATGGGTCATCTACGAACTCTGGCTGAGACGAGGCATGCGGCTGCAGGCTGGCAGAGCTCCCTGGCACCTGTGGGGACGCAGTTCCCGCACAGGCTTCTCAGATTCCCTTCATCTGTCACAACAGCACCGCCCCACCCTGAGTTCAAAAGCATACCTCATTAGCGGCCGGGCAGTGCAGAAAAAAGATGCGCCTCCCGCGGAGAGCATGCCAGTAAAAAGACCTGCCTCGTCAGTTAATGTTTTTGCAGACTGTTCCCCCCTCTCCTGCCCCCTTCCTCCCGCAAAACGGGGCATCACAGGTGAACGGGATCGCGAGGCTGGTATCTCGGCCAGCCACATGCTCTCAGGCCCGGCGGGGAGCGCGTCCCAAAAGCACTGATCTTCACGGCAAAGCTGTGAAAACAAAGGCCGGGCGATTAGTTCTGCTGCTTACCAGGTCATCTGCTGCGGCGAAATGCCCTAACGCGGCCCTTCCTTCTGAAGGAAGCTGCTCTCTTTTTCCACCGGTTTCACTGTTTCTCTTAGCGAGGAGAAAAGCCACGGCAGCGGAAAGTGCAGTGTTTGCACATCAAACGTCCCTATCCTATGTCGAAGACTGGCCTCACGATGTAACTAGAGCCTTCGTTTTTCTATAGCGCCCACTGTTGTAGAGTTTAGGGATTTGTGGTGCTTAAAAAAGGATGTTAATTTTACCCTTCTCAATGCTGCTCTTTACAGTGCCGTAACACTGTATCCATGCTGGACTTTTTTTTTTGTTGCTTGTCAAACATTAGTATTTTGTGCTTGAGTCCACTTTGTTCAATGGAAGTGACGTAAGCCTACAGCTCCCAAACTTACTTTGTTTTTAAATTCAAACGAATGCAAATGATTAGAAACTGGTGCAGTGTGTTGGCGTTGTGATGGCAGGTGGGTGGCGTTTTCTGTCTCTTTCGCGTGTAGCAACCTTTCCATGAAACTGTATATGTACTTAAATGCGCCCAGTTCACTTTAAAATGTGAAAAGTAAGAGAAATTCATACCAAAATGTGAAGTGTCAGCGTGAATTTGGTATAACGCTTGAACCCCTGCATAATGTTGAAGGCTCCCAGCCAGGGTTTTAAGTGGACCGTGGCTAGCCGGGGCCGAGCCCCGGCAGGCTCAGAAATCTCGTTCTGAGGCATGGCTCTGCCGAGGATCGCTAATCTCATCTGGCAGACCAAGCCGCTAGAGGACAAGGTTTTTTTTTAAAACCTAAAGCTCTCACTCGTGTGCGAAAGCTTAACTCTTCAGAAAAAATGTCTTTAATTCATAATGGTGGCACCGCACCTGAGAGGCATCCCTTCAAGCAAGAGATGCCCGTTGGCCGGTACCAACATTATGGAACAAAGGTGAGGCCGCTGAAAGCAGAGGCCTTTTATTCCTAAAGCCTGCAGCCCCCGCTCATTCACTGGAGTATCAGGCTTTAGGATCAAAAGGCCTCGGCTTCCAGCAGCGTCATCTTTTCAGCCTTAATGGTGCTACTGCCCTTCCCCAGGCATGATGCCTGGCCAGGGGCAGCACCATCATTAAGACTGAAAAGGTGAGGCGCTGTCCCCAACCAGGCAAGCATTTAGCAAGTAAAAGCAGAGATCAGCACCCTCTGCCCCAGTGGGTGCTGATCCCTGCAAAAGGCTGCCTGGCTGGGGTGCGTGTAGCCCATTCAGCCAGGGCTCGTGTAGTGGGTGTGGCCTAAAGTGCCAGCAGGTGACCCCCTGCAGACTGGCCCCACACTCTTGATGAGCCCCACCTCATGTTCCAGTGCCCCTTGAGGCACTGCTCCCAGCGAGAACTTAAGAGCACAGCTGAGTGTGGAAGAGAAGTCGGGGCTGACATGGAGTGGACTGCAGGCTTGAGAGGCAAGTACACAGACTGTGGATTGGAGGGGAAGGACTGTCCTCAACAAAATGGAAGATCTTTTAGTGGTAGTGTAGTATTCAATACTCAAGGAAGACTAAAAAAACTAGAAAAAATGTATTTGTTTAGTATTCTGTTAGTAATCGACCAGTATCCAGCTTGCTGAAAAGTATTCATGTAGTAGTAGTCTGCTTAACAAGAATAGGATAAAACAAACAACAATACAATAGGAAGGAAGGTACACTACTGCCAAACATTAATGTATTTATTCTGTTTTTGGCTTCTTTTCATATCGCCACATTCGGCTGGCTTTGGCATAAATGAATAAAACTGGTGGTCAACATACATCATTTCCTGAATATACAATACAGAGGAAGTGCAATGTGCAAAGAATGTATCCCCCAGATAGGAGGAAAGAGGAAGACAAAACGATGAGTATTCAAGTGCATAAATCACCATGTTCTCCTAATCAATGAGGAAGAAAGACATTTTCCTAATTGATTTACAATCTAAAAACAATTGAATCAATAAAATGTCCACAGACCATCATTTTGGAATGCAGAGCAGTCATAAAGCATTTTAATGAATTGTGCTGAATTCTGTCTACTAGGTGAGACAATCTGGAGATGCTCGCAGTTGTCTTAAAACCCTTAAAACTCATGCACCTCCAGAAGTAATCCCACATGCTAAGTAGAAAGCTGATGTTTGCAAAACTCTCTTCAACATGCATTTGGGGACATTTTACAGTGTGCACCGAGGGCACTTACATTGCGAAGAACTCTGCTCTTTTCTTTAAAGAAGACAAGCTCTGTTTTTTTGCCAATGGCTTCGGCTCTCCATCTTCTGAGCACCATGCTTCTTTCTCCCTATTCTTAGGGGTTCTGATCCCCCAGTAAAATTGAACAATCTGGCAGCTGTTTACTATGACAGCAAACAAAGGAGTACTAAGTCCCATTCATTGGGAGAATTGACTTAGCTATTGTTTGAGTTGGCAGAGTAGAATCAACATTCGCTCAACGCTTTCTATACACCGTGTGCGGATAGTGTCCTTTCACAAAGACTGTACCTGCTCTTCATTTCTTATTTGGACTACTCCCTGCGCTTCTGCTTCTTGAACTATATTGGTGCCTGCTATGCTCCCAATTCACTACCACCTGCTATTTACCCCCCTTTTTGGATTTTCATTGTGCTCTCTAGTTTGACATGGTATCGCCAATACACTGCACCTGGAGGTTTTGCTAGGGTAGCTGCGCTGTTGCACTTGGGGGAACTGTGAGGGTGGATACTGGTTGTTCTTAGCGTTAGTGTTACACTGAATCTAGGCGTCATTCACATACTGAGTGCATTGAATCTAGAAGTGGCTAACACTCTCCAATCTTTGAATCTAGGTGCATTCATCACACAGCGAATGTTCTTGAATCATGTGGCCTTTAGCACACAGCAAAATATTTTGAATCATCCACACAGCAATTTTTGATTCCAGGGGTCCCAGCACGCAGCAAATGTTTAGAATCTAGGGGCATTTGCACACTGCGACCGTTTTGAATCTAGGGCTCTGGCACATAGAGATTCGGTTTAATCTGGGGTATTGTCACGTAGCTATTGTTCGAATCAAATGGCTTTATCACCAGCAAATGTTTTGATTCGAGGGGATTTAGCACACAGCAAATGTTTAATTCAGGTGGACCTTGGACTCAGTAATTGTCCTCTTTGAGTTTAAAAGTATGTAACCCGCTAGGGAATCTAGAATTATTTGTTTATTGTAACCCATCTTGAATCCAAGCACCTGTAGAATGTGTGCACAGAATAAACCTAGTCAATGTGTCTCATCTCTGTAACGTTCTGTGCTAGAATTAGCCAATGCTTTGAACCATGTTGCACTCTGTGCATATGGAACTCTAGCCCGAAGGCACAGCCACCAAGCCGCACCCATCTGCCATCATACAGCACTCAAAGACTCTTCACACAACACCTCTGCCATAAGAATGCAGTTCACAATAAACATTAGCTGCACACATAATGACTTTCACGCTCTCACATACCCTGTCTAGACTACTTCTCACCACCCATCCACATGCCAGCTTGTCATGGGTGGCTAGCAGGGAGTTGACCACTCCCTGATAGCTTCATATTGGTGAATATGCACATATGCATACTAGCACCTCCTAAAACCTCCCATACCTAGACTGCGATCCCCAAAGGCGTTCAACCTACAGCACGTTGTGACCATACAAATGGTGAAAGGCACTATACAAATAACCTACTACTACTACTGATACTACTACTACTACTACTACTACTACTACTACTACCTTTATTACTACTACTACTACTACTACTACTACTTTTATTACTACTACTACTACGGCTACTACTTTACCAGAGTCATCACTTTGCATCCAATCAGGAAATGTTATTGCCCAGCTTTTGCTTGCGGGGTGGGGGGCAGGAACAGCAGGCTGGGGGGTGGGGTGGGGTAGGGAGGTACAGATGTTCTTTCTCTATCAGATGTTATTCCCACCTTCTAGTCACCTTCCCTCCTTTTCCATTTCTAGTCAGCATTATTCCCAGGAACAGGAGAGAGCAGTAGATCATCATCTTGATTGGGCCACGGTGGAGGAGGAGGAAGCTTGTGTTTCACCTATTTCTTTGGATGGCCTTCTGCCGAGAGATAGCGCTTTGACTACACCCCTCTGGTGGCGTACCCTGTCTTCTCAGGTTCTCCAGAGACTGCTTCCCACTGCCTGGTGTGAGATAGGTGGGGTCTTCAATAGACGGGGCCTCTCTAGCCAGGTAACCCTGTCATTTCCGAATTCCAGGTGCCCTTATACCCTAAAGGCTTATTCCTCCTCCGGGCTTCCTTCAAGGGTCGGTGTTCAGGTAGGGATCCTTTCTCCCGTGACAGTGCAAAGATTGTGTTTTTCCCACAGGATTGGCCTTCCCTTGATCTCCCAGAAGCCTCTCTTAGTTCTTGGCAAACTTTTAAAATTGTGTAGAGAATCTTAGTCTAGCCTTCCCCCTGTGGAATTGTAAGATTCAAGATTACTTATAAACTTCAACATTTCCACAACCATGGCCAGGCATCACTGTCTTGCCTAGGACCTGTCATGAGGCCAACCTGTCTCTACAACAGACTCAAAGTAAACCTGTTGTAAATTCAACAAAATGTTTATTCAGGAATTTAACAGAAAGTAGGACCAGAAAAAAAAAAAACAACTAAAAAGCACAATGGGTAAAAACGTTGGTTTCTTCAGATGAGTTTTCAAATTAACAAGAAAGGAATGTCTGTTAAAAGTACCTCCCATCACTACTCACTGTCACTTACAATCCTGATTCTCATTGTATAGTTGCTTGGCCTGCTCAGAATTCATTTTTTGGTTAGGCTCCACCCAGAGGCAAGTCCAGTTTAGAGGATTTACAGGCTAATCATTGTTCTTCTGGTCACCTCTCCATTTATGGGTCCTGGCTCTACAGCACAAACCCCCCCTCTTGCTCTCCTCCTTAAAGCCCCAAGGGAAGCTCGCAATTATGGGGCCTCTCTCTATCTCTTCTTGGACACAGACTCTCCGGTGGTTCCTCATGCATCTCCTTAAAGTCTCATCATGTTCTTCTACTTCCTCCCACCAATCGTGCACACTTGTAAGCATAGGGTGTTAGTCTCCCTCCCTCCTATCTCTGTTCAGGACCCTGCCCCAACTCCCTGCTCCTCATTTCCTTACTTCTCCTTCTCCCCCTTCTCAAGTCTTACTTCGTACACCATCTCCTCCTATCCAGGTTTTACTGCTGCTATCACCTCCTCGTCTTTCAATGCACATACTCTCTCCTTCCATCTCTCTGCTACTCCTTTCATCATCTCCTTCAACTTTATTGCTCCTCTCATCACTTCTTCCCACTGGTCTTACTCTTGCCTCCTCTTTCAATCCTGTCTGTTACTCCCAACTCCTGTGCTCCGCCAATGCTCCTCTAGCCTCTCTTTGCTCCAGCCCCCATCAACGTGCACTACCCTCTTCTCCAAACCCCTACAATTGTCCTGTTGTCCCTCCCTATGGGTTAGCCTCTCTATGTGGGCCTGTAGGTGATTTATTTCACACCTAAGGGATTGGCTTGATGTGAAAATGAGTTGTAATACAGATGCCAGTACTGATGAAGTGCGAGATTCACATGTCCTCCTAATGGTGGCTTTAAGAAGACAGTCTACCGTTTTGGTTTACATGTACCTCTCAGCGAGGCGTGGGTGCAGCAAAGATCTGCAATTGGCTTGTGCACATAAGTCTCCCTTGTTAGTGACTTCGCTTGTGAGCAGGATTGTATACTGAAATTGGTTTGTTGCACCGCTGCTTGGGAAAACACAGCTTTGTTGGGTTGAGATACAGAATGTTTACACACTGCAAGGCCTGGAACGCAGCACACTTGCAAAACATTTCAGCACTAGTCTTTGTTAATCTCATAAAGGATCAGATTGTGTGATGATGACCTCACCCAGGTATTGGGGGATGTCTAGAGCATCCTCCACAAGACCACCTCCAGGCCCTGCATCACAGAGCGGATGGCGACACCTGCCCACCCATGGGATTTAATCAAAGGCATCCACGTGATTCTCAGTTTTCTCAATTTTTACTGTGTTAGAAATGTTGGATTTGATTCCCCTGAACAGTCTTTCTGCCCCTGTTCATTTGGTACTGGCAATCACAATGGTCAGAATGTTTGGTGAGCCAGGGACCCTCGTACGTAAGGATCCTTCACTGATAATTCTCTTGCATATTCCCTCATCCCCTTTTGCCCCAGTGGCCTGTTAGAATTTCACCTAATCCAGAAGGTTGTCCTTCCATATTTCTACGCCACTGAGCATTCTGACTCCCCCTTCTCTCTTTATATGTAAGGTGTGCTATCAGAGAGTATTTGGAGTGTGTCTGCCTTCCTGCCTGACAGATACTCTCTTTGTTTCCTTTGGTCAAGGCTCTCAGGGTCAGCACATTTCTGCCACCATCTACAGTCAGTCAATGGGTTAGGATGGGCATTTCTATGGCTTCTAAAACTTGTTTCCCTTCTGCTTCTGGATCAAGGTGTCCTAGAACGAGGTTATGTATCTTTGTAGTTTGTGTGGTTGCACGTTTAATCATTTGCCCATAGAGGAGATACAGCAGATTTGCCCTGTGTACTTTTCATGTTGTATCAAATATCCTTTTGTGCGCTTGGTGCAGTCTTACAAATAAGGACTGTAAGAAGGAAGAGGAAAAAAGTGGTAATTCCATGACTACTTACCGTAATTGACTTACTTACAATGGGTTCTCTTCTTCCTTGTGGTGGCCCTGGCTTTGTGATCAGATTCCCTGGAGGGTTGGATGATGTTTGATCATGCTCTTTGGTATTCATCAAGAACATTGGCAGGGTGGAGGGAAGTGCTACTGATACCCGCCTTCCTGAAAAGGGACACGAGGGCCTGGATCAAATGGGGTCCTTCATGAACAAAGGCTGTGAGAAGAAGAGCAGGACACAGTCTAGTGAGGATCACTGGTAAGTATTTGGGGGCATTCTACAGCATCTCACAGTACTCTAAAGTGTCTAAAAGTTAACAGGTTGGCACTACATAAAACATCAACTTTTAATATTTACTTTTGCTTCTTAGCTAGTGCCCTCTTCCGCCTTCCACCTCTCCCTGTGCCTATGCCCCACCGCTCATTTCCTCTTCTTCCATTGTACCCTTCAGTGTTTTGAACCCCCCCTTTTCCACCTCCTGTACTGGTCCCCATTTCGCTTGAGTTAAGCGATTCCCTTTGACATAGGGTTAGCCTGGATTTTGCAACTTCAGATCTCAGTAAGGACATTTCTGCCTTTAATGATTCTGAGTTTGATAAAGTGAGTACCATTACATTTAGTAATAATAACTTCTCTTATTAGAGTGCTTAGAGGCAGGAGTAATCAAGTATGACATGCTATATAAAAACCTGATATTGTTATTACTGTTATTATCATTATTGTTCCTTCTCCTGTTCTCTAATTCTTTTTACCAGCGTTTCACAATTTTTCTTTCAACCCTTCTCAACTCCCTCTTTTGGTCGGATCTCAAAGTGCACTGAAGTGGTTAAAAATGAGCACTTCGAAAACACCAATAATAAATATTTACTTCTGCTTGTGATGAAATTAACCCGTTCGTCCTGTCCAGGGCAAGAGGCAATGAGTCTTCCCCTGATGCTGAAAGCGGTTCTTTTTTCCGTGAAATAGAAGAGGCAGCAGAGAAGCAAGGAGAGTATGCCTGAGAGAAGGAAGAATAAAAAGCAACCACACATAGAGACAGCATGTTTGAGGGGACATCCCCAGTCCCAGAAAGTGCAAAGCCGAGAACCGTGCAAGCAGATGTTGCTGGTGGAGACACAGTGAGAGAGCAGGGATGCTGAGAGCCCCCAGAGAACAGGAGGCTGCTGAGACACTGAAGGACACCCAGCACTCAAGTGCAAGCTTGCGGTGGTGACAAATGCAGAGCATGGGGAGGCCATGAGACAAGATAGCCCCTGAATAGTTCTAGTACCAACGAAGTGAGTTGCAGAGAAGACTCTAAACATTGTGTCTGCGTGAGATGGTGGAAAATGACCAGGGAACGAAGACCAGGAGTTGAGAAGGTGGGTCTTTACCCAAAGTGGGTCAAGACAAGGCCCAAAGTGAATATACAGAGTCCACTGTGGTAGAGTCTGATGATGAAGATATGTTTACTGGAATTGTGGTTGCAAGACTCCATGGAGCCTAGTACATTTGACAAACCAGGGGAACCAGTGAAGACTTGTATTCAGGTATCATCACTGAAAGTGAAATAAAACTAAAGTAAGAAATGCATTATCAGACTTTTGGTTTGAACACTCAGAGGAGTGCAGTAGTGCTGACGAATCAAGGGACCCAAAGATAAAGTGATGTATGCATCAACGCGCTATCATAGCGTAGTAAAGTAGTGAAGAAGTGCCCTATGTAAGTTGTGGTTCAGACTTCAATGTTCCAGGAAGAGGTGATGTATGTGCAAAGGCACAAATTAAGAGACACAAACCAGTGGAAAAATTGCCTTACAGGATTTGTGAGTCCAACACCCCATGGAGCAAGCAGGCACTAACAAGCAAGTGAAACAGGAAAAAACTGATGTATGCACCAAGGTACTAATAAAGGGAAGCAAACCTGTGAAGAATTATTTTGTGGGAGCTATATTCCCTTCACTATCACACAGAGTAATGGCAATCATTGCCCTACTACTTTGCAGGCTTCTCTGCGGAAATAGCCTAAATTCTGGCTGCCTGTAACATTCACAAAACTCCCTAAAAAGTGCAAAAGTGCCTAGCTGATGCAGCTATACCTGTTCTACGATTCCAATGATAGAACCACATTGCCACAGCTCTCTGAAAATTACCCATCAAATGCAGCATGAAATGTACAACGCTTAGAACCACCAACCACTACTTCCACTGCATGGACCTAGAATTCACCAAGGAGAAATCCATCTACTGCAAGCCAGTACGAATTTCTCAATTCCTCTATGTGTCCTAAGCGGTGCCATGCTTCATCTGGAAACATTAAGGAGGATCCTCCTCATCATTTCTGTCACCTAAGTCATGGCGCTCAAAGTCCAGAGGTATTTTCACGGTTTATTGGGCGGTCACTCTCAACTCAGGGAGTTCCTTTCCCCCTGAATAAGGTGACGCACAGAAAAGCACTTGGCAGATTCAAATTTGGTTAGGCTTCCAGCTGCATAACACCATTCAGCAGACACCCTCTGTTTCACCAATAAGCTAGAAACCAGGCCGGTGTATAGAAATAACAGTGTATATTTATTTAAATTTCTTCACTGCATACCACACAACACAAGAGCACCAGCCACCAACTCTCTGGCACAACACAATAATCACAAATGCTTATTACCGGCATTAATATACTGAAATGTATTTCTTAGTAGACTTTCAGTTACTACAACAAACACAGGTTGAATTTGAAGACTCGAAATCAAAACACACTGGATTTATTTGCACATCAATAAGCAGGACCTTTTAAACAACCCTCAGTGATTGCTTGGGTTATCACAATTCTCTTCCCTCCCAGCTATCCCCAGCCACAGGCATCCATTTTATATAACCCCTTAGTTGGAAGGCAAGGTACAGAGAGTGGGAACACTGTAGGAAAATCGATTTGGCTTTTTATTAGAAAGGCAGCATTTGGGAAATAAATACAATGGGAAAATCATTTTGGGATTTTTATCATAAAGTCAAGGTTTGGGAAAGGAATTCAATGGGATATCGTTTTGGGCATTTTATTTGAATAGTATGCACAGCCTTGGGATTCTAATTTGGGATGCAAATGAATAAATGGGAAATTTTGTTTTGCAAACTCTACACTCACTTGAAAGGCAGCATTTTAGGGTTACTTATTTTTGGATTATGGACACCCCATTTAGGTAAGGAAGTCTGGGGTTTCAGAAAGGTAGAGTCACCAAAGTACTTTATTGACTATGATGGCTACAACACACCGGGTATGAAATGTAGTAGTTTGAAATTCTAACAAAACTCATCCTGTGATCTTTTCAATATGAGAATTAATTGAATTAACTTTAATTAAATGTGTTAAGGGTCCACACATTTTTGCTCCGCTCACCCACAATTAAATATACAGGATTAAGGCAGGTAGTTCCCAACGCAATTCAATTTAAATGGATGGGGGCTTTTTCTATGAGGAATTCATTAAGTTATCTTTTTAATCAAATATGGTCAGGGTCTACCCCACAAAATTGATAGCTTTGGGATATATCTATTTACATGGGAGATATCTGTTCTTAGCTCAAGAGGCCAGTTGGATTTGAGACCCTCTTTCAGGAATAGGTAGGCAGCTTACACATCTGGTCTCTATTCACAGCAAGGTCCCTCCAGCCAGACTTTAGGCCTCTCTCTCAGAGAGGGCTCCCAGCTTCCAGGCAAAAATCCCCAGGAAGTGCCAAGTGTCCTAGGGTCTCCTGGGTGTCAGCCTTCCTTCTCTTTCCTCTCTGCTGTTGTCAGTCGTCTCTCCTCTCTGTAATCCCTTCAGTCTCTCTCTGTCCCTTTTACATTGAAAAACTGATATTATATAGCGATGATGCCAATTACATATTATGAATATTCCCACGCAACTGATTGGACATCTCTCTTTCTCCCCCTGCTACTAATCCGACTACTTCCAGCTGATAGGGCAAGATGTTTAGAGGGTTGTATTATGGATAATGGGGGAGGGAGAAGATGCATTATTTCAAAATGACAGGTTTGTACATTGTTTTTTTCTAAAAATCTCACAACATGGCAACTAGCTTCTCTTTTCAGATAACTGCATAAACATATATTTTTTTATTCTATATTTTGTGGCGAATCGGGAAATACTTATTTCAATTCAGCACACACTTCCTGGGAGGAGCTATGGTTTTTCGTGATTTAATTCTGAGCCAAAATAGTGAAAAATATTCCACTTCACTATTCAACAGTTAATTTTGCATTCTATCCTTTCACAAACTTTCAAATTCCTCTGAATTATAACAGGTTTCTGCCTTACTCAAATTCTATACAATAGCAATGCATACATAAGGGAGGTCGTAGTTTCATATCCCAAGCGACCACTCCTGAGTTTTATTTCTCCCCAGTCACATGTGACCTGATTATCTGATTGGCTCATGTTATTCAACCCTGCCATAAGTGTCTTCAAAGGTATCTGTTTGCAGCTACTGCACAGTTAATGGGGAGGCCTGACCTTAAAGGTCATTTCTGTTGGCCGTTTTATCTACACCCTGCACAATTCTGTTCTAATTCTTTATATTTCTTTGTATTTTAAACTGAAAACCAGGCCTGCTTTTCCTGGTAGGCCCAGCCCAAAGGTCTTGAGGTCAAAGTTTCAGAGGCACACACCTTTCAGTTCAGTTGGGAAACAAGCTACATACATAATTCTAACAGAGTAGCATTTTAAAAGATGTGTTCAACGTGACATTTTGTATCGCATCTGGTCCTGCTGTTTATTACTACAATACAATATTTAAACAGATATAAGTTCACTTTTGGCATTATTCACCCATAGGTCCCAGTTAACATAGGAAACTACTGTTCACTTCCACAGAGAGTAGGCCTTTCCATTTAAATGTCAGTTTATTTGTGGAGTAAGTGTCTTTCTCCGAAATATGTCACTTGGCTTTACTTTTTAAATGTAAGGCACAATTCCTCTTTGTATTTTTCAAATGCACAATATTTCAATTAATCTTTTCCCATGAGTACTGCTGCAGTTTTGAATCTGTCAAAAGTTGCCTTTTCCTAATTTTCACAAAGTCAGCATCTGCAGCACCATGTTTCTTTTGGAATCCATTGGACACAGTTAGAAATATCACATTT
The DNA here is from genome assembly GCF_040938575.1 of Ambystoma mexicanum. NCBI lineage: Eukaryota > Metazoa > Chordata > Amphibia > Caudata > Ambystomatidae > Ambystoma > Ambystoma mexicanum. Next base: position 546,097,457 of record NC_090939.1, read on the forward strand.
CTGAGGCACACTCTCCTTCAGCTGAGGGCCTTTCCATTTTGACAAAGTTGAGGGAGTTTTGAACTGGCCTGCATCTTTCAATATATATCAACATCACCCAGCTTCTTTCTTCTCATAGGGCCTTGCATGGCCTCTCAAACTCTGTAACACTGGGACTGTATTTTCAACCCACAAGCCCCCCACCTGGGTCTTTGACTTGGGTGACCCGTAGAAAAGAGCAAGCGAGAGTGGGGATTTTGTTTTCTTTTTGCAAGTTGGAGCACGCCCGCTCTTTTCCCCATCCTGAGGGAGTGGTGTTCTGGTCTGCACTCCTCTCTTTTTGGATCTTGGGGTTTAGTCCTGGCACCTCTCCCTTTTTGGAATCACCCACCCCAGGTTGTGAAGGTAAGGAGTTGTAGAGGAGGTCCCAAACGCGATTCGCACCCCTACGACCCATTTTGAAGTACCAGGAACGTTCACGCTGAAATATGTAATGTATGATGAGCAAATGAACCAGCTTAGAGCCGCAGTGGGGCTCTGTCCAGTACCTATCAGACGGACAGCACCTATTGAAGTACCAACACCTAAGAAAACTTGGACAGTGAGGTACCTATTGAGAAAACCATATTGACAAATCAGACAGAATGACGATTGTCAAAATGCAATACCTGAAGAAGCCAAATGGATACTATAAGAAGACGAATGGTGATGTCACAAGAACCCGGACTGACTCACAGATAGAAGATATAATGACCTATGAATGATGAAAAGAGACGAAACACCATGGATAAGTGACATCCTGACTTTAAAGTGAAACAATTGATGTCAAATGTAAGAAATGTATGCCATGAGCGTGATGAGGATATTCAGCCAGTTTACACGTGTACATATGCAAGGAACCGCAAGAAGCAAGAATTCATGAGGGTTGCTAAGCTTAGTAGTAAGATAGATTGCGGCAAGCACCACCTATACATATCTACCTCAAGAAAGCACTTTATATAAGTACACTTCCCCTATGCACAAGAGCAGAACCGACCAAAGGAATACTTAGGGTCTCAAGCAGAGATCTTTGCAGCGAACAAATCGAGAATTAAGGACAGAGAGAAACTCAGACGAAGGCAAGTCATGCCAAGAAGCTAAGGTCGTAATGGCTGAAATAGCCCACCAGTGGATACAATTAATGAAGAGAAGAACAGAGTATCCTATTCTGAAAGGTCAAGATAAGCCACAGAAGGCAGATGGCTGACAAAATTAAATCAAATACACAAATTACATGGAGAATAAGACGATTTCACGGTGTCAGAATCACGTGACCGAGCAAGCAGAAGGGATGAAAGTTTCACACCTATGCATGGACTAGTTCCATGCCCAGACGCCTTAACGTTTCCAGACCAAGAAGCAGTCTCGAGGCCAAAAGACAAAGAAATAATTGACACATGACCTCTGAAGTGATGATTGATTGTTGCAATAATTGGAGGGATGCTGGGGGTGCAGACAAACTCCCAGCACCTGGCTGGCTATTCTGCACGCTGCTAGGCTAGTGGAAAAGTATGAGTGGGGTTGATGCCAACCCAATCATAGTGGACCAAGTAATCTAGGGTCCTATAGTTAGTAGAACCAATGAGACGTCATACTTTTAGTGACATCTACAATACCAATTTTGAAGGAAGGGCTTAGATGCCCCACCTGACACTGTCTATACAATCCCCTCACTTTGTTACCATATACAAATAGAACACCTACATTAAAGTTACCTTCCTAGAACCAATAGAATTGCGTGCCAGATTTTAAGTGTTACATGTCAGTGATGATGAATTTTTAGCATAAATTATGTGTTTTTTATGAAATTAAGTGGAGTTGAAGCGAGAAGGAAGATCGAGCGATTGCTGATATTCATTAACTCACAGATTTTTGTACTTTTCATTAAACTGGCTCCCTTTGGCAAATCATTGAGTTGTCATTATTGATTTGATTCAAGAGTAAAAGTGCTATTGGGTAACCCCCAGCTCTATGGGCCATTTGGGATCATAGTGTACACTTGGTAGCAGAGATAGGATGGTTTATCGACTATCGATTAGATAAGACACCCACTGACCATCGACATAAGTAACTCTAGGTCCTCGGCAATATCACAAGTCCTTTGCCATCCGACTAAGTAGATCGAGAAGCTCCACGTAGATAGTGGTTAGAATAAAGAATAAAACCTGCAGGTTGAAGTCTGAAGGAACCTGTGTTTTCTCCCACAAACCCATTCCCACTTCTACGACCAGCCGACCGGACGAAAAGCAAGGAGAGGCGGTAACAAAGGCTGTGACCTCGAGCATCCAGGGAGGAAAAAATGCGAACGGTGAGTGAAAAAAACTGAATATTTTGGCAAACAATTGTATGCCTTAGAACAAGTAAGGGAAGGTAACGGAGGGAGGTGGGACAAAAGTGATGTTAGAGTAAGAGTAGAATGTATATATATAAGGGGAAAGAAATATTGACTCGAGGGTGACCGAGCAATAGATAAAGGTACCAGGACGATACCTGAGCATATAGGATACCGGGAGGTTACCCGAGCTACAGAGAGGATACCAGGAGGATACCTGAGCAGAGAGAGGATACGCCCAAATACCTACGCTTTAATATAGCAGTTAGAAGAAGCCTGCATTCAAAGTGCTGAAAATATAGGGTGCAGTAGAAAACCAGAATCGATGAAAGAGGTGATCTTAAAGGGATGGCCTTAAATTCCATGTTGGAATAATAATAGGGGCATGAGATTTGTGTAGCCGGAAGGATTCTGTCTAGTCTTTTACATCTGTCTTATGTTTTTTTTTCTCTGACATCCTAAAGTAAGACATTTTATGGAGGGAAACAGCATGAAAATTACGCAATTGTATAGCTAGGATGTTGTATGACATAAATTGATGGTTGTTGTTTGAAAAAGTAAAAACGGTATTGGGGCTTGCGACAATTGGTGCTGCCTTATATTGTTTATTACGTTTTTTGCTTCTTAAACACAATCAAGTGTTGTATGACGAGAAGATAAATAATTTTAAGCATGGAAGACATTACACCATTAGTACTCTTGTGCAAACAGTTGCCAAAACATGCACCTAAACTGAAGAAGTACAGTGCAGAATGGGTTAAAGGAACTGCCCAAAAAAATGTTTATGCCATGGCTCCAGGGTTGATCAGTATTCAAAACAGTTCTGCAACACATGATGACACATTTGCACGCCACAAATACTGACAAAAAGTTAGACAAACACCTAGCTAGTTTAGAGCTTTAGAAGATGTACCAAGAGGATAAGGAGGAGGAGCCAACGTTAGATTGGATACATAACATATGCACAGAGGGGGGTGAAACGACGTCCGCGCCACCCGCCCCGTCTGAAACGAAAAGCAAAGCCAGTAAAGATGAAGGATTATACCCGCTGAGGGAGCTTAAAGCAGTCACGGGATATAGCAACCCGGCATATGAGTCACCTACACAAAGTAGTGATGAAAACCCAGACAAAGATAGAGATATCACCTCCAGAGTCCCGAGGGACAAGGAGAGGTGCAAGAAGGAAAAAGGAGATCAATTGCAAGCAAGTACATCTCCAGATATGAAAAGAGAGGGGAAGATATGGAAAGGAGATGAGGATAGAACTGATGAGATGGCATTCACACAGAACGAATGGATGGGAGGTCAGGGATGAGGAAATGCGAAGGGCAAATGAATGTAGAGATGCAAAGAAGCAGGAAGAAGATAGGGTCAGAGAGGAAGCAAGGAAGCGCAGAGAGTTTGATGACAACATAGAACGCAAGTGAAGACAGAGGGCACAGGATCTTGAATATCTGGAAAGAGAGGTTAAAAACCCGATCCAGTGGTAGACTGGAGGACATAGCATAATTCTTTCCTGAGTACGATTCAGTACCAGGCACCTCTAGGGCGAATATTGAAGATGACTTTGACACCAGAAGCACCGGGGAAACGATCGATAGAATATATGATGAGATGGGGCTAGAACAGGTAACCCAAGGGAGAGGAGAGGACGAGCGTTTTGAGAGCACTCAGTTGTATGACACTGAGGACGCCTCTAGATGTAGCAGAATTAAAGAGCTGTCCCTAGATAGGTTGACACTAAATAGGAACGAGGAAGATTAGAGGAGTTACACAAGTTGGGCACAGACAATATCAGACACAGAAAGAGAGGAATATGAAGAAAAGGAAGACAAAAGGAGACGCGAAAAACACTTCTCTGGAGGTAAAGGAATAAGATGGTCAGATTCTAGTGAGTTTGCACCTAAGGCATCAGAGTCAGCCACACAATCAGATCGACACAAAGGAGTATTTTACAGTCAGAGGGGGGTGTCTCCACCGCCCTATGTGAGCCAACTAAGGACATTGCCAGGTAGACGGCGTTGCAGGACTATTACCCCTGCAGTGGATAGAAAAATAATGAGGGAGGAAAAGGAGTGTCATGTGTTAAAATTCCCGTTGCTCGAAAAAAGGAGGAACGAGGCCACAGTATATACCCTGGCTACACATGGATCCAGAAAATCTGAAAAATAAGCTTCCAATGTTAACATCAGAAAGCCGGAAAATGGATACATGATCTAGAAAAATGTCAGGAGGGACAAGTTAGTTATAGGGGATATTAAGGGTCTTTTAATCGCCATACTTGGTGATAGAGCTGACAATGTATGGACACGGGCAGGTTATCCTGGCATGACCACAGTTAATACTGCACACGATGGAGCTCCATTTAACAATTGCAGAGCCGCGGTTTGGAAAGCCTTACAATTGCTATACCTGGATACTTCTGACATGGGAGCTATAATGACATGCAAAATGTAGGAATCAGAAGATCCTTTGCTTCACATTCAGAATTTCCAAGACGCATGGGTGCTGGAAACACAGGAATCTTGGGGGAAATCTATACCCGTGTTTTACCATATATTATGCCAAGGGCTGCCAGATCAGGTACAGAAGCAGCTCAAGAAAATGGTAGCAATCCAGGCCAAACCGTGGTCTGAAATACAGTTCACCATAGCTCACTATTGCAGGCTAATGCAAGAAAAGATCGTAAAAAGAGGCTGTACGAAAAGCTGAAGAAGCAAAATGAGTGCAGAAGAAATTGTCAAAATATGCCATTGAAGGGGCAATGATAATTAGCACAGATGGATCGAATATGCAGCAGGTCAATAATCAACAGTAAGTTAATTAGGGCAGTAATGGGTTTTACCCCAGAGGGAGAGGCTTTCGAGGAAGAGGAGGGCAGAGTAATCAGGGAGGTTTCCAAGGTTATCAGTGAGGTTTTCAAAACATGCAAAATGGCAATCAGGATATATCAAATGGGCAAATAATCAGACCACCGCCTATATGTTGGACATGTGGGGTGACAGGGCATCTAGCACGCACATGCAGAAGTTAAGGCATGGTGCAAACTGACCAAGGAACAAGAGTAGGAATGATGAATCCACCTATGTTTTTACAGCAGAGTGGAAATGGAGTTGCACAGAATCACATAGCACAACAGCAAATGTCAGGACCACAGCAAAACTTGCAACCTCAGAACTTCCACAAGGACAGTCTCAACAGTCGCCGATGCAACTGTCACAGACAACAAGTGCAGGACAGGCATTGAACTCTGGAATGAGAACCAACACTGGTAATGGCGGAAGTCCATTCACGCATCATGGGACAAAATTATATATGGATTAGGGACTCTCACTGGGAAACCTGATGTGTTCTATCCTACCAGTGACACCAGACCCTCATGAGGAACCAAAGGTAGATGTCTGTATAGGGGATAAAGAATATTCCTTCTTAGTTGACACCGGTGCAACGTGCTCATGTATACGTGAAGGCACGTTTTCCTCATCCAGCGATGCCATAAATACTCAGGGCTTCACAGGAGCAACAAGTCGTGTTCCTTTTACAAAAGAACTTCCAGTCTCTATAGGAGAATGTGACATGAATGTGCCACTGCTGTACTCAAGGCAAACCTCAGTAAATATATTGGGATGAGAACTAATGACAAAATTAAACACAACAATCTCGTTCACGGAGAAGGGCATAGTATGTTCAACTCCAGGAATGCATTATTTGAACGTATGCGAAATGATTAGAGCATACGCAGGACAATCAGCTATGAGAGCTATTCCATTGGAACAAGAAATATTTGCATATGGAATATGCTTACTAATGGCAGGGCTACCAAGCCTTGCAGACAAAACCATGAGAACCCCAGATGAGGTTTTATTTAGGCCAAGAATACCTATGCACGAGGAAAAGGGACAAGTATTTCCCTGGGCAATACACACAGCCATAGTGCAATGAAAAATGGCATTGATCGATGGTTGTGACGACGAAGGCAGACAATGGTGCACAGTACTCACCATTAAGGAAGGGTACAGATTGACTGACGTCACTGATGATGATCTGTTTGACGAACAAACAAGTGCAGATGAAACATCAGTTGAGGTGAATCTAGTTTTCTGGGTTTGAATGATCACAAAAGAGGTGCCCCAGAGAAGGATGCTGGCGAAAAAACATCTGGAATATTTTGATGATGACATGGCCCATGTGCCTGTCTCAGTGTGGACCACAGGCCCCTATGACATAGATATGTAAGAGGAGTAGGAGAAGTAAAGATTAAATTGAAACCAGGAGCAATTTTGCCAAGAGCACAAAAATATCCCATGTCTAGGGAAGCAGATGAAGGGATTTTCAAGACAATTTCTGCCTTGATGGAGCAGGGCATCTTAGTGACGTCAGAGTCATTGTGCAATACCACAGTTTACCCTATCAAATAATCAAAAGGATGGTCTCGGCATTTAATCTAGGATTTAAGTCCAATAAATGATATTGTAGGGGCTGAGTTTGCTCTAGTCCCTAACCCGTCCACAATCATATGTAATATACCTGTTGAGGCAGAATATTTCACAGTGATTGACTTGAAAAATGCATTTTCCTCAATCCCATTGCACAAAGACTCACAAGATTTGACATCATTCACGTTCAAACAGATGCATCTGAAGAGCACAAGGTTACCCCAGGGGTACTGTGAATCTCCTTCAATTTTCAACAGAGTCCTGCAAATGGACTTAAGCAATATTGCATTAGAGAGTGTTGTCCTGCAATATGTGGACAACATCTTAATTTGCAGCACAACAGAAGAGACGTGCAGACACGATTCCATTTAGCTATTGACTGTATTGGCTGAAAAGGATATAAAGTTGACAAGGAGAAGTTACAGTACTGTCAGCAAGAAGTGCTGTACATAGGCAAGCTAATCTCACATGAGGGGAAAAGGGTTACCCCTGAAAGGGCTGAAGCCATATTTAACACAGCCAAGCCACACACGGTAAAATAGATGCAGAGTTTCCTAAGATTGTGGCATGATGTCAGAGCATGGGTCTTTGACTACAGCTCATATACAAAGCCCTTGTTACAAGCCCTAAAGAAGGCACAGTGGATGAAAGAAAAAATTGAATGGACTGACACCATGCAAGAAGGATTTGTCGAACTAAAAAGAGCCATTTGCATGGCACCAGTTTTAGGAATTCCCAATTATGCAGAGGAATTCTACCTGCTTTCAAACACAGATGGCAGGGTTATGACGGCAGTATTCACACAGAGAACCACATTGGGGTACAAGCCCCCGGCGTACTACAGTGGTAATCTAGACCCAGTGATGAGAGGCAATTTCCCTTGTGAACAAAGTTTAGCTGTCGCAGCGTTCGCCATAGAGAAGGCTACAACCATTGTGATGGGATGCTCAATGACGTTGTTCGTCGAGCACGCATTATTTGCCATTCTAGAGAAACAAAAGGCACATTAACATCTCAGAGAGCTTCTGCATATGAACTGATCATATCGAATCCATCGATTCAGAAAATTCAATTTAAAATCATGAACCCAGCTATGTTTAAAGTGGAACCAGTCACCGATGGAGAGCTGATCCATGACTGTGCGAATTATGAAGAATTCTATGATGAGATTCCCATAGTGAAAGAAAATGCATTGGCAGAAGGAGAAATTGTCTTTGTTGACGGTTCTTTGAGAATCGATCAAAATGATGGGCAAAGATATACAGGCACCGCTGTGATGAAACACACGGCAAATGGAGAGTTTTGAGTACTTAGTAGTGCACGATTACCATCTTATTACTCAGCACAGGCTGCAGAATTATTGGCATTGATACTCGCACTCGAGAATCACACAGACCAGGAAGTGACGGTGTACAGTGACTCCGCCTATGTGACATCAACAGTGCACGCAGGCTTAGCGCGCTGGAAAAGGATGGGCTACCTCTGAGTGGACGGCACGCCAATGCAGCGCGCAGCCCTATTGGACAGACTAATTAAGGCACTACAGCTCCCAGTGAGCATAGCGGTCGTGAAATACACCGCCCACACGAAAGGGACAGATTTGATCTCACGAGGAAATCAAACAGCAGACACAGAAGCCAAGCGTGTGTCGACCAATGACGAAGTCATAATGGATGTGGAAATAAATGAAGTGCATGAGAGAATGATTGTTGCACGAAGTGAACCAGACAGTTATAGCAACGTGGAGAAAATCCAATTAATGGAACTCTAAGGGGAGGCATCACAGGAGGAAAGGAATCTTTGAAAAGCAAGGGTATTCGTTAAACCCCTCCGAGAGCTTGTGGCAACAAGACAGCACTGGTAAACCGTTGATGCCTATAGCCCTAATGAAGATAGCAATGGAACAGTTGCATTATCCAGCACACATGTCAAAAGAAAATGTAGCAGCAACGATAGCTGAAGACTGGTTTATACTTAGGAGAGCACATTGCATTTTTTATGGTGAACTGTATAATCTGCCAACAGTTCATGGCTGGGCATACAGTAAGAAAAATTAGAGGAGTCATCCCAAGGCCTAATGGACCTTTTCAGCACTTGTATGTCGATTATGTCGATATGATTCAGTATGTAACGGGCACAGGTACCTAATTATTGTGGTGTGTCCATTCTCTAGATGGATAGAAACAGGTCCATGTACACACCCAGACTCTACCTGTGCAGCCAAATTTTTGGTACGAGAGGTTTTTCCCAGATGGGGAGTGTGTGAGGTCATGAGATCAGATAATGGGCCTCACTTTGTTAATGCAGTCTTTGAACAGACTAGCTTGTTGCTTGGTATAAAGCCCAAGTTCTCTTCGGCATATCATCCTCAAGGTAATATGATATATGAGAAGCTCAATGGCTTGTTAAAGGAAAGGATAGCCAAGTTGAAGCTTACTCTAAAGAAGGGATGGCTACACTGCCTTCCACTGGCACTGCATGCACTCAGAAACCAGCCTGGTTTTGACCATCACCTTAAGCCGCACAAGATCATAACAGGCAGAAGAATGCGCATGCCACAGACACCCTGTGATAGAGATAGATGTGATGCTCAGCCAACAGGAGACGTTTTAGGGTCTGTAATGCAAAATTACTTGAATTGCATGACATCTTGTCTTACTGTAATTTCAGGACAGCTGCAGCGACGATAAAAAGGGCGCAAGGCAGCACAGAACACATATGGAGATACTACAACAGACCCGATTCAAGGTTTACGTCTACCACCATTTTTCCCTGGTGACACGGTCCTGGTGAGAAACCACACGAGAAAAAAGTGGGATGAGCCAAGTTTCACCAGTCCATTCAGAGTGGAGAACGTTACTCCCTCTGCAGTCAAGTTAGAAGGAAGAGAGCTTGGCTATTTCTGGGTGATATAAATCCATACATCAGAGAAGGCCCCGTGCCCGCACCCCAGTGTGTAGAGACAACAGACAACGGAGAAGAACCACAGCACGTGCAGACGAGATCCATGATGAGGAAGAAGGACGCATGACCAGCAAAACAAAGACAAAGAACCTTTGTGCAAATTGTGGCTTAAAGTTGGACATTTCCTCTAAGCAAAAAAGGGGATAAGGACATAAAACACTGACACTCTGTGCATCCTAGTTGCAGAGTGAAGAAGAAAAATTGCACATATAAGACACACGTATTCTGTTGACTTTAAACGTTTGGACTGAGGCATGCTGAAGCCTTGATAAGAAAAGGATATGCCAAATTGTGATCGAGGACACACAAACTGGAAGAAAGTACAGTATCCAGACTCGTTCCAAACAGGAGCATTATTTGGACTCACATATGGTGTCCCACAGCAGCGAGATCACTAAAGACATTCTAATTTACTTCAAACTAGTATTGAGATCGTATCCGTCGTTAGTGGAAAGGCTCACTAACATCACTGAATATCTTCAAGACCCTGAAAACGAAAAGACAAAAAGGACTCTGCTCATTGTGATCGTTGAGCAGTTCATCCAGCTTCCGGAATACAGGGAGGACAAGACAAATGTCCCACGCAGAGAAAGCAGCAAATAGGCTTGTCGGCATGCTATTTTTCGCTTAATTGGAGACTGTTCAGATCATATTCGGAGACGCACTGACGTCTTGACATTTCTTCGAGTTCCAGCAAACACAGAACTTTTGAGCATAATCCAGAATGGAATCATAATTCAGGTTGCTCTTCAAGTTCATCAAAACCACAGAAGCTGCTCACAGTGAGTACAGAGCAGTTCCAGAATTCAACAAGGACTAGAAAAATGTCCCTGTCACCAGACAATAGCAGATTGGCAAGCAACATCTTCGTTCACCTAATTGGGGACTTTCCAGAACTTGTGGGGAAGCCTGCCAGTGTTGACGTCCTCACTTTCATCAGAGACCCAGCAAACTCTACACTGATGAGCATGCTCCTGCATGGTATTGTGATGCAGATTAATCTTTCTAATCATCATCAGAATTTCCAGAGGAGACTGTAAACTTTCCGCTGAGGGACAGATCGAAGAAGTGCTGACAAGAATAAGGGGCGTTGATTGGGAGCTTGTTTATTCTGAACACGCACAATAAGAGACTTGCTGAACTTATTATCTTATTTTGACATTTTCATATCTAGAAAAGAGAACTGTGTACACTGATGAGAAACAATCTAGTCGACAGGCAAAGAAGGAAAATCGTTCCAGTACCTGAAACCTACGAGCAGAAACAGCAGAATCCAGAGATAATCTTGCCCAGAATGTATTAAAAGTTTGTTTTCTTTCCTTAAAATGATAGGGATGGGCAAACTAAGGAGTAATGTTGTCATCCCTCAAGAGGAGAGGCGCTCATAGTATTCCAGAACTAAGTGCTGTTGACTGACCTACAGAGGAATCATGTACCTATGCATTATATTCATCATTGTTTTACTGTCACTGAAGTTTGGAACTGCTTTTTTAATTGGTGCACAAAGTGTTCCGATTCCAGTGCACCCACCTAATGATGTACTAATGACACCAACAAAGGCACCCAGACCTTTAATAGTCATTCCAGTCCCTAGACAGTCTGACAAAGGAGTTAGTGAACTTGAAATGAATATGATTAGCAATGACACACACCCACATGTAGTAACAAGCAAGTTGAAAAGCCGGAGACAAGGTCGGCAGAGTAAGAATGAGAAAAGGTTACTGAAAGACAAACACAGGCAAATGATAAGTGCACATACACCAGGTCTAGTGTCAATAACTGCAGAACCACAGGCCAAAGAAGAAGAAGAGTTTGGGCTGCCTACTATGAGAAGTTCTACTACAAGTGACGTGAAAAGACAAATGGAGAAATCTGAACTTTTAAATAGACAAAATGAGTGAGTTGGAGAATAAACCAACAGAGACAGCATTGCCAAGCACATATGATCCAGTGAAGGGGACAAGTACACGTTCTACAATACAGCCATATATTGGACCAATGGCAGAGTAGATATGGACCTTTATATCCAGAAGAAAAAAAGATGCAAGAGGACAAAGAAAGAATTGCCAGACTTCCTTTTACTCGACTGGCACAGATGAAGATGCCTGGAGAATGGATTGAGATACCTGAGAATCCTCCAGTGAGAATAATCTACAATAATGCTATTAAGGATGTGATGATAGCAAACTACATGAAAACCCTGAGAATAAGAAGAAGCATACAAGGAGATGCCAATGAACTAAATGACTACCTGGACAGCACAGCACACTTGAGAAATAATATATGGTACCAACACATGAAAGAAGTTGGACGACAAAATTCAGAGGGGGGATGATATGTTTGTGCGCTCCTACCTTAAAGCATGGGGAAGTCAAAGATCTTTGTAGCTGTGGAAATTGATGTCCAGACAGCGCACTGTCTATTACACGTACCAATGTGCACGACCAGAGGCCAGTTCGTGGGAAGTGATACTTCACCCAAATGGGCAACTGAAGCAACGGATAGCAACAGATCCAAATGAAGACGATTATGTCCAAGACATAAAGACAAGAAACAATGGAAAAACAGCACACATTGTGATCAGATATGAGAAACCTGGAGTTAAAGGAGCAGGGATCAGAAGAGAAGCAAATCACAAACTAAACGTTCAAGGGAAGATGCCAGAAGAAACTTGAAAGTGGAAGAACAGAGGCCAAATGCAAATTTGGGGAACAGTGCTTTCACCAGACGGATGGGAAAAAGGAGTAGTGATCTGCGCAGCATGGATGGTCTTCAGTCACTATGAGCCTACCATCAACGTAGTGCGAAATGGATGCAAGCCATTCAGATATGTCCTTGACATGATCACAGCTATGGATGGAGGTGTTTGTGCAAAAATAGGAGAATCATGTTGCGCATTTACACCATCTCACGATGAAGAAAATTGAACTTTAACAGAGGCCATAGGTATGCTGACGAAGTTACAGAATCAGATGATTGATGAAGCTGATGAAGTTGATGATTACAGCTGGTTTGAATCAATATTTTCATGGGTTCCACAATGGATGGCAGATGCATTCAAATTCCTAGGAGCCCTGCTAATGATACTGTGATATCAAGATAATACATTTCTCAGTGCCAGAAAGCTGCAAAAAAGGCCATAGGAATGAAGATCATGATTGATGTTGAACCAGGATGGAAGCCCAAGGACCTGAATGATGAAGAAATAAGAGACTTTGTGAAAGCTAGCATTCATGCACCAGAAGTAACAAAGTTTCGGTATCCAAGGAATCACAGAAACTATGTGGGAAGATGGATCTATTACAGTCCAAGTGGACAATGCCAACTAATGACATGGAACAAGGGGGAGCATGTGAGAACAGCAAGAACCTTCAAGGGAGTCATAAATATATGAACCCCAAAGAGACACTTCTTCAGACCTCAATGTATGGACCCAGAGGATGAAAGAACAATGAACCCAGGAGATGAAGAAAACATTGATCCAAAGGATAAAGAAAAGGTGGATACAAAAGAAAAAGTGAAAGTGGTCGATGAATCGCCCAGTGGTGGAGTGTAGAGGAGGTCCCAAACACGATTTGCATCCCTACCACCCATTTTGAAGTACCAGGAACGTTCACACTGAAATATGTAACGTATGATGAGCAATAAACCAGCAGAGAGCCGCAGTGGGGCTCTGTCCAGTACCTATCAGACTGACAGCACCTATTGAAGTACCGACACCTAAGAAAACCTAGACTGTGAGGTACCCATTGAGAAAACCACATCAACAAATGAGACAGAATGACAATTGTCAAAAGGCAATACCTGAAGAAGCCAAAAAGATACTAAAAGAAGACGAACGGTGACATCACAAGAACCCAGACAGACTCACATATCGAAGATATAACGACCTATGAATGATGAAAAGAGACAAACCACCATGGATAAGTGACATCCTGACTTTAGAGTGAAACAATTGATGTCAAATGTAAGAAACTTATGCCATGGGCCTGATGAGGATATTGAGCCAGTTTACACGTGTACATATGCAAGGAACCACAAGAAGCAAGAATTCATGAGGCTTGTTAAGCTTAGTAGTAAGATAGATTTTGGCAAGCGCCACCTGTACATATCTACCTCAAGAAAGCAGTTTATATAAGTATACTTCCACTATGCACAAAAGCAGAACCGACCAAAGGTTATTTAAGGTCACAAGAGGAGAGCTTTGCAGCAAACAAATCGAGAATTAAGGACAGAGAGAAACTCAGACGAAGGCAAGTCATGCCAAGAAGCCAAGGTTGAAATGGCTGAAATAGCCCATGAGTGGATACAATTAAGCAAGAGAAGAACAGAATATCCTATTCTGAAAGGTCAAGATAAGCCACAGAAGGCAGATGGCTGACAAAATTAAATCAAATACATATATTACATGGAGAATAAGATGATTTCACAGTGTCGGAATCATGTGACCGAGCAAGCAGAAGGGATGAAACTTTCACACCTACGCATGGACTGACTTGTGCCATGCCCAGACGCCTTAACTTTTCCAGACCAAGAAGCAGACTCGAGGCCAAAGACAAATAAATAATTGACACATGACCTCTGAAGTGATGATTGATTGTTGCAATAATTGGAGGGAGGCTGGGGGAGCAGATGAACTCCCTGCACCTGACCGGCTATCCTGCACGCTGCTAAGTGAGTGGAAAAGTATGAGTGGGGTTGATGCCAACCCAATCATAGTGGACCAAGTAATCTAGGGTCCTATAGTTAGTAGAACCAATGAGACGTCGTACTTTAAGTGATGTCTACAGTAGCCATTTTGAAGGAAGGGCTTAGATGCCCCACCTGACAATGTCTATCCAATCCCCTCACTTTGTTATCATATACAGATATAGCACCTATATTAAAGTTACCTTCCTAGAACCAATTAAATTGCATGCCAGATTTTAAGCATTACACGTCAGTGATGACGAATTTTTTGTATAAATGATGTGCGTTTTTATGTAATTAAGTGGAGTTGAAGCGAGAGGAAGATCAAACAATTGCTGATATTCATTAACTCCCTGTTTTTTGTACTTGTCATTAAATTGACTCCCTTTGCCAAACCATTGAGTTGTCATTATTGATTTGACGCAAGAGTATTAATCTGCATCCCCATCCATTTCACGGGTGCTGCTGCCTCATCTTAAAGTGCTAATGGGTAACCCCCAGCTCTATGGGCCGGTTGGGGTCCTAGTGCACAGAGCGATTGAGTCTGCAGAGAGTAAAATAAAGGTTAAGTATATTATGCAGTACTTATTCTCCCAGGAATTAGTCATACCATTAGAAAAACAAAACAACATCACATAACACATTAACATTTATTTCCCTTACATAAACATTTGTACAAACATTATTTCCTCATCCTGATTTTTATACAGGATTACTTTACTCCTTGTAAATATATAATATTTTCCATCCAGGTTTCAATTATTTCCTTTCATTCTTCAGATGGTTCCTGGACTCTGCCCTCACTGGGCTCTTCAATTGGTCTGAAATCCTGTCTCTGGTGCCACTCTTCAACTGATTTATAGGAACCCATATCTCTTCTGTATGTTCTTCTTTAGGAATGCGGATCTTACAGGCAACCAGGGAAATTGTATCGATGATTTCAAAGGCACTGTCCCAAGAGGGGAGGAACTTCCGCTCCTTGGTCTGGTGCCTTTGGAAATAGTACATGTAGACCCTGTCTCCTACTTTGTACTCCTTCCTGGAAGTTTCTAAGTCATTGTAGGTTTTCATTCCTTCTGCTGACTTTTCTAAATTGCGCTGAGCATAAGCAAAAGCATGCTGAAGGTGTTTCCTTAAATTTTCAATGTGCTCATGGGTAGTGGATGTGTTTATCAGGGTCTGCTCTTGTGTGCTGTAGAGCAGATGCTGAGGTGGCACCATCTTTCATCCAGTAATGAGCTCAAATGGAAACATTTTTGTTGCATAAAGAGTTGTGGACCTAATGGCCATCAGGACAAGCGGTAATCGGATGTCCCAACTAGGTCTACAGTCCACCGCAAACTTCTTCGAGATACCCACAATTGTCTTATTGTACCTATCAACTCCCCCACTCGAGCCTGGGTGGTAAGCAATGTGGAGCTTTCTTTCAACCCCTAGAATCTCCCACATCTTCGTCATCACCTCGCTTGTAAAATGACTTCCTCGATCCAACACAATCCTTTGATCGAAACGAGAGAAGATATGGTTGATCATTAGTGCGGCAGCTCTCTCCGCCTTACAATTTGTGGCCGTAAGACATTCTACCCACTTGGTAAAAAACATGCTAACCTCAACATTGTGAGAAACCAGAAGGTGTCTCACACACTAGTCCCTGGGGATCTGTCATCCAGGTGGGCAGGACACGGCCATCGCTTTTGGATCCAGTTCCTATGGGTGGACCAGTGTGGGAGGATCACCTATGTGAGGGGTCTACGGGGAGTGGGAGAGGAACACCGGATGGTGACACACAATAGCCCCTTCCCTATAACACCTTTACCAGCATCCTACCCTCTATGATATTTAGGAACTCTACCCCCCACCTTTTACAACACAAACGCTTTCCCACAGAGAGCCCTCTATAAAAGAAAAAAGACTAACACCCGAGCAGTATACCTGACATGTCTCAATACAATGGTCAGGTGAGGTCAGGCAATTACGTACCATCACACAAACCTGACTTCCATTAACCTTCCCCATATGGATAAAAGGCAGAGCACGAGAGCACACTCTGAGTGAGGCAAAGCACACGAGGAAACAGCAGTTTCGAGACAGAAATTTAACGAGAGAAGAAAGACAGCAAAATAGATGGGGATTGAAAGAAGGGGAGCTCCATTGACCTTTTCGACAAGGAACCGTTACTTTCCAGAAACCTCAAGAATAGAAAGCGTAAGACCAGGAAACCAGGCTCAAGAATCCTGCATTGTGTGTCAGAGATACCTAGGGCCCTCCCACATCAATAATCGAGGTGGGGAGAAGCACCAGCCCCTGTGGTACCATCCTTGGCTCCAAGAACAAAGCAGAGTCAGTGAAATCATCACAGGCGGTGAGTTGGGGAGACCGATACAAGACCAGTCTGTGTTGAAGCCAAGGTTGCAAGCAGCAACATTGTATGGTGAGCGCTGGAACAAACCTTGTTAAAACGCATGTGATAAGATTGAAGGTTTTGTGTTAAAGTGGGTCCGAGCCCAGGGGAGGGGGACCCGGGGTGAACAGTAAATCACCTGAGATAGTTTTGTGTTAAAGTGGGCCCGAGTGCAGGGGAGGGGGATCTGGGGTGAACGGTAAATCACCTGACAAGTTGTACATGTGAAATCCTAAGAAAAACTGAACTTTAACGTTTGTTGTATTGCATCAGGCCTTCTGAAATAAGAGACTTTGAATGATAAAGAGACAAAGAGACTTTGGCGCAGAAGGCCCTGATGTTGAGGTTTTGAACTGCATCCTCGTGCTATAGAAGCTAGAGAGCCTGCTAAGCTTGGGTGTGCCGTCTTGTCCCTGGTTGAAAATGTGGAGAAGAGAAGACAATGGCTTGAATATCTGGACATATAATTTTTTGAACACTTCTTTTGCATAACATTGTTTCCCACACTATTTTGTATCTAGAAGTAAGGATTGGCAATAGGTTTATTAGTATAGGCCCTTTTATTTTGACAGACTCAAATTGGACTGCATTATTATTATTTGATGGTGGTAGCTTGCTCCCATGTTTAGATTTATGATTAAATAGGTGTTTTTCCAACTCAATTAACATTCAATAAACACCCTTGAAATCAGATCACTTGTGTCTGTCTTACTGTTTGATACCATGCATTCCTTACAACATGTATTTGTTTCCTCTAGAGGAGCGAATCACTGACCCGAAGAAATAGACTTTCAAATCCGACCAAGGTAGTGTCATTCCCCTTATCTGTAGTGGGGCTCTTTGTGTGAGAGAACTTGGCTGAAACTCTGCACACAAAAGACACCCCTTTAAGGAGATGTCGAGGTCCTGGCCCATGTGTGGCCATTATGCGACCTCATACAAGATTTGTAATGTCATTTGAAAATCCCTACTACTGGCAGTGGCTGTGTCATGGGTGACTCAACATCAGGCTTCTTAAGGAGGTAGGTACCACCCACTGGTCACATCTGGATAGGGATATCCATACCAACAAATAGTCTTGGATTCGAAACATTTTGGAAAACTTCAACACCTGGAGATCCTCCTTCCCTATAAAATCAGATTCTGTCAGAGGCAAATTCACGGCATCTTCAATATGTTGATAACATTTCCCAATAATTGGGTCCTCTTATTGTGAAGTCATCAAATCTGCATCTAGAGTTTCTTTACTCCACTGGGCAGTTGAGAGTTCATTATTGGCATGGGCTTGGGACATGGCAACATCAGTGACCTGGAATTCCCCCAACAGGGATCAGTTTCTATGAGATCCCTGTGAATGGCTCTGGTTTTTGCCAACTGGTCAGCAAAGTCATTTCCAGTCTTGTCCGGTCGCACTATTTTGGAGTGACCTCTGATTGCTTCCCGATAAATGGTCATCTTATTAGAGGTTACCAGATCTTCAATTGATTGAATTAGTTTCCCATGTTTTAGCAGTTTATTGTTTGCACACAGCATGCCTCGATGTTTTCAGTTAATCAGGTTTTCATCTAACCCATTCTTGACATAATCAGAGTCAGTGATCATGACCAGTTGTTTGAGTTGGTGGTGTGCTGCAGTGATGATGGCTTGATGTACCGCCATCAACTGCCACCTGACTACTTTGGGGACCTATTTTATACCCAGCAGAGTGTTCCACGGCATCATTCAACCAGGCATTCCCAATGCCAGCCACTAGTTCTTTTTCCCCGTGATTGTCAACATGGTAGGAGCACCCGTCCACATAAACTGTGGGTATCCCCTGGCATGTGTCTTCTTCATTGACTTCGTGCGGGAAAGTAAGGTACGCCTCCATACTGGCATTGGTCCATAGGCTTTCATCCTCGAGAAATCTTTCTTGAGCATAGTCATGCAAGTCAGACAATCCTTACGCTAGAAGACTCTTCTTGTTTTGGCTATATCTGAATTCCACATGAAAGCTTGCTTGGACAGAATCCAGGAAGTAATTCTGGAATTACTTACATTGCTTGTTCAGATTCGGTCACTTTGTAAGTATTGCAAGGGTTGGCGAGGAGTCTCCACAATGATGTGCTCCCCCTGGATAAACAGGAGGTAATTTTTCAATGCCCGGACCATTGCCAGGAGTGTCATTTCGTAATCGTTGAATTTTTCCTCCCCAGAGGACAAGGTCTTGCTCATGTATGAGATGACTTTGTTGACCTTCTTGTGCCTTTGGGACAATACCACTGTTAAACAGGTATCTGAGAACCCCGTCTCCAAAAGAACACCTTGTTCTTGATGATGCAAGCCAGACAAGTGGCTTTGGAAAGTCTTCTCTTTAGTTGTTTTACTGCCTCGGATTGTTCCAGACCCCACTCCCACTAGACACTGGCCTTTAATAAATGGAGCAAGGGTTTAGTGACCTCCGAGTAGTCTTCAATAAACTTTTCTACTATAATTAGTGAGTCCAAGAAGGCTTCTTAATTCTCACAGAGGGTCTTTTCATTTCAATAATGCTTCTATCTTTTTTTGCCTGGGGATTGAGACGCTCACAGTTGATTTTGTGCTCTAAGAAGTTCACATGGGTCTTACACCACTGTGCCTTCTGGAAGGACAGTTCTTCTCTGGCTTTCTGCAACTGGTTCAGAACATAGCATATTTCTGCTATATGTTCCTCCACATTTGAGCTCTTGATTAAGACATCATCTACATAGGCCAGGTTTCCCCTTTCTCCCAAAGCAGGCATGGACAGACGTAGGAAGATGTTAAATTCATTGCCAGAGTTTATGTATCTAAAGGGGGTTCGAGGCGACGTGTATTGCTACTGCACGAAGGTAACAGCAAGCTTGTGCTGGTCTTCCCTACTCATGGGTACTGTCCAGTAACCGTTGGTCAGGTCAATGGCGGTGGACACCTTTGACCCTTGGATCTGGGCCATTCCCTGATTGATGTGGGGAAGGAGCCATCTTGACATGTGGACCCGTTAGTTCAACTCCCTTAGGTCAGCACAAAGACTCCATTGGCCGTTGGATTTGAGTATCCCCAGTACCGGGTAGTTAAAGGTACTATGTATTGGATTAATTATCCCACGAGATTCTAGGTTTTCAATAATCTCTGTGAGTAACTCTACATTGACGCTGGAGGTAACCAGTATTGTTTCATAAATACTGGAGCCATCTCAGGGTCGTGGGCTTGGTGGTCATATGTATATCTGTGCGTACATGTTCATACGCGTCCAATGAAAAGATATAATGAAAATCGAGAAACACCTGCGTCAGCTTCTGTTTTTGCTCCTCGGTCTCACAGGCATCAGCGAGATTGATTAGTTCTTCGACCATCTGCTTAAAGCCTGGAAAGACGTCTTTGCAATTTCAGCGGTATCCTCCAGTTGGGTGGAGAGATCTCTTGTTATGGTGTTGGCCGTGACGCAAGTTTCCAAGGATTGGAGGTAGTCACTGTTTACTCAGAATATCACCTCATCCTTGATATGTCACAGGTCACCTCCTCCACTCTGTAAGGCAGGAAGAGTACACCAAGAAATGATCCCCTTGTCTGGTGCAAATCTTTTCAGGAGGGATACCATTGTTGATATTGAAGCAGTCATTTGTGATTGGTCCAATGATCTCATTGCCTAAATCAATAGAATAATGTTGGGCATCAACCGCCATTCCAATAAAGGTGTCTGCGCCCAAAGTGATACTTCAAGAAACGGTGTTATCCACCAACATTCAAATGGCGTCAAGTTAAAGCCAACTAGGAGTGTCGGATATAAATACAAACCTTGTTGTTGGAGATGAAAATTCAAATTTATATAGTTGTTCTGATTTTTGAGGTTCTGTCCTCACTTCCTCACTTAATTTTTAGGGAAATGGTCAATTGTTGCACCTGTCCTGGGATGGTATCCTCTTCTCCCACTTGAACGTCTACCACATAAGGCAGCAATTGGGATGACCGGAATGCTTTTTCAGTGTTGTCAAAGCGAATGGGGATACCGGCCCCCCCTCTCAAAACCAGGCTTTATTATTAATTTGGTCTAAATAATTTGCGAATCAATTTAGAATGTCACTGCCTAAGTAAAAGGCGGAAGGGACATCTCTCATGACCCAACAAATATGTTCTAACCTTTTGTTGCCAA
Source organism: Ambystoma mexicanum (assembly GCF_040938575.1). NCBI lineage: Eukaryota > Metazoa > Chordata > Amphibia > Caudata > Ambystomatidae > Ambystoma > Ambystoma mexicanum. Next base: position 546,118,447 of record NC_090939.1, read on the forward strand.
TGGATATTTTTAGCATACACCTGCTAGGCAGTAGATGTTTGGAATGTGGGGTTTCCAGGCCTACTTCCCATTTTTCAATCAATTTAAATGTGGGAATGATCTGATCTTTTGGGAGTTTCCTGAATAATGATTAGCTAATAAAGCTTCTTCCGTTATTCAGGCATACTCTGGTGAGAACAGGCTCCTCCCCCTCATTTATTTGAATGGGGAAAAACAGATGTTCACCCTTTTTCTGGATGTCGGTCAGACATTGAGCTGGTGTTTCATAATATTTTGTCATGGGATTTGGGTTTGGTATGCAATTTCAGAGTATTTCCCTCCAGTGTGGAATGCCACATAAAACTGGGAATGAGGTTGATTTTCTAGAATAGAGAAGGGCTCCATCACCAGTTTGTTCTTCTATCAAGATGACAGTGATATCTGGGACTTGAGTGATCCTGAAATGGAATTCTATTTTGTCGGACCGTTGTTCAATCATGTGGCATGTGCCATTCAAACTCACATCATCTGTGCTTTGTTTTAATTTGATCAGCCGGTTAGTCTGGGTCCAAATAACCTTGTTCACACAGTCAATCATGGAGGATATCCTCCAAAGGAGGTCATTCCCAACTGACAATTTGTGCCCTCTGGAGTTTAGACTATCTTCAGGTGTTTCACCCTATGTCACCCAATTTTTATTTCAAGATCCACAGTCCCTTCAATGGAAATATAATTTCCATCAATGTTTTGAAGTTGTCCGGAAGAGGTCTGAGGGAAATTTGATGACTCTCCCCCTTCTTCAGTTCATTTGCCCAAAGGCCTTTTTATGACAGTAGAGTGGCTTGTGGTCCTGTATCCACCACCACTGATAATGCATACTGAACCTGTACCTTGATAGAAGCATGACATCTTTCTTCACTCTCCTCAAGGAGACAAAGAAAATGTGCATTATGTGCCAGCTTGGCGGTTAACTGTTTCATAATACTATGTTATCTTGGACAGTTTTCTGTGTTGAAGTCCAGGAATCTGTCGAAAAGATTTGCCATCCAGACAAACATGGAGTTGGGGGATCCTCTGTCTCCCCTGATTCTTTGCTGCCCCACTTTTCCTGGACACAGTTCACAGAACCTGTTTGGGGGGAGGATACCTCTGTGATTTCAGAATCATCTGGGTGACATTGTTGGGGTCTAAAACGGCTTGCTCTGGGTCGGTCTACATACTTACCCTGTCAAAATCAGGGTCCTGTAGGACCCATTTGTCCTTGAGGGGGGATCCCTCCATCCCTGAAAGAGAAGATTTGTTTTCCTGAATCCTCCAGGGATTCCTCTCCTTCAAAAGGGATGATGTGGACTTCCTCCACAAAGTGAGTTTTCCTTTGCTTTCTCCTACTTACCCTCTGTTCTATAAGGTCAGCTTTTCAGGGGTAGAAGATTCATATTCAAGCTTAGAGGTGTCCACATTTTTTTTTCTGGCGGGAAAGATCGCTTCCTCTAGGGCTTTGCACCTCCCTTCCCCTGATCCCCCTCCTCGGGAAGCTGTTGGTTGTTGGAATTTTCTTCCTGTCATTTACCCCCCGGACCCCAGACCCGGATATTGGGTTATCCTGGGTGGCAGGTTCCAGTTGAGGGTTCGACTGAGCCCTCAGCATCTGACCCATGTCTTGGGTTAGTTGTTGGGTCTTTCGCTCCAGTTGTGACACTTTCTCTGATAGGGAGGTCTTTGTTTATACCTTTGCTGCTCCCAGAAAGGGTAACTGCCCTTTCTCCTGGAGTAGCTTGGGTATTGGAAATTTCCCTGACAACTTTCCATGGTCTCTCTTCTCCCAGGTTCAGGAATATTTTCTCTTGAAAGCGGGGAGAGAGAAGAGGATTGTTCTGAAAATTAGGGTTTGAGGGGTACCTGGGAAAGAAGTTCAAGTTGGGAAGTGCAGCATTACTTCCCTCTGGAGGGAAGTTTGGATGGAGGATTCCGGGGGTGGTACTTACCTGATTGGACCCCACTCCTTGTGCCGGGGGAGTCCATATATATTCAGGTATAGGTTTTGTACCTTTGTATTTTGGACTTACATAGGTGGCAGAGTCAGAAGGGTTGTGTGACTGGTATCCTGCCTGACACCTCTCAAGTTGGCTGAATCCGAGGGTCTCCTCTGCCTGTCTTTCTGCGTGTTTGCAGAAGGAGTATTTGTAGGCCTCCCATCTCCAAATCCAATGTAGGGGTATTCTTCAACTCTTCTACCTTTGTAGCGGTTGGTGTGTTGGATTTGTTTGAGGTTTTAGGGTTGTTTTTATTTTCAGAGGTCTTTTGGACCTTATAGATCCTGGTGGCCTTTTCAATCACCCAATCCAGGGCCCTAAGCTCATGAAAATCCCTTACTAATTGGGTCATAGTGTATTTCGGGAGTACATGAAAGTGTGTATTGATGAACACCCTACTATTGGTGTTCACCTGCCTAGAAGTCTGGGAAAATGCTTGTTTCAGCTCCTGCACAAACTCTATAGTGGCCTGGTCTTCCCCACACAGCAGGTTGTATGCCACCTTGCGGGCCTCCTGTGGGTTTCTATGAATGGAGAAGTGTTTTAAAATGGCTGCCATGTAGGTTGACCATTTATGGCGATCTTGGTCCTCTAGCCCTGAAAAGAAGCTAGAGTACTCAGAGGAGAATATCCACTTGACAAACTCCATGCAATTTCTATCATTTTAATTCCAAATTATGTCATAATTTCTCATACAACTCTAGATGCTCCCATACCGAATATATTTGGCATTTTTATGGTAGAAAGTCATGAAGCTCTTTGTGGCCTTTATCTGCCAAATTGGGTCTTTCACAAGAACTTTCTTCAGTTTGGCAGACTTCCTTTTCTTCTGCACCTGAGTCCATTCACCCTCTGACTCAGAGCTGCTACTGTTGGTGATCCATTCCCTGCCCGCTAGGTGCTCCTTACCTATATGAGACTGAGAAAAACTCCCAGAACTATGGGGTTTGAACTCTTCTCTCATGTGGTGCTCTGAACTCTCAGGGTAATTTCCCATGTAATCCCCTTTTCACACAGGGGTGTACTCATCCTCCTCGTCCCTCCTTCCAGGTCTGCTGGAGAATTCCCCTCACCTCCCTGAATGTGTGGAGGCTTTTAAAATACTCTTTTGAGACCTGAACTCAGGCTCTTCTCTCTCTGCTAAGTGGGTCAGGTGGTCCCTTTGTAACTTCATTTTCTGTCAATCCATCTCCCTGATCTTTTCATCATATGAGTCCTCCTGGTCAGAAGTACTCGCTTGGGTATTTTTGATTTCCCTGAGCCCACTGGTCTGGCCACCTTCCCTTCTGCTTGGTGACCCTGAATGTCCTTTGATGTCAGATAAGGACTGGCCTTCTGGATCAGTTGGACTAGGCCTGGGTGACTGCAGCTGCCTGGTGTTTCCCTGTTCTTGATAACTGGTATGCATGAGCTTAGCCACACTCTGGACATCTGAAGTGGTTAATTGCTTGAGGTCCGTACTATATATGTCACAACTCTGTGATCAGAGGGCGCTTTTCCATACCCTGACTGATCAGGTGGCCTCAAGACCTCTTTGTATTTGGCTATTTCATTTGCCAACCTCTCATGCCTATTGTCCTCGGTGTCTATCTCTTGGAGGGATGCAGAGACCTGAGTTTTTAATTCTGACACACGTGCTTGAGTGACATCTAGCACTTTACCTTGGGCCATTAATTGGTCTTTTAGTCCCTTGTTTTTTTCACAATGGGATTAATTTTCCTTTTGTGAGGCTTGCATCGGGCACACATATTCAGAGCACTTCTTTTTCAGGAGACTAATCTATTCTTCTTGCGCAGTTCTGCACTGTGGCGCCTGCACTAGGTCAATCTCTGCTTGCCTCACACATTCCATTAATTGTACATTTTCAAGCTTAATATCATTAATTTCCCGAGAACATGACTCACTTTTCTCTGCATCTACCCTTAACTGGCGCACTTCCTGAAAGAGGGCACTATTCTCTTAGTTCATTAGTCATTTTCTTCCCTCTTCTGCTTTCTCTGTTGTTTCAAGGTGTTCAGATCTTGGTGCATCTGATCAAACTCACCTTGAGAGTCAATCTCTTTGAGAACTAATTGGCTGTTTTCAGATTTCAATTGTTTTATTTGGGATTGGGAAGAAAATGTCCTCTAAACAGACTGTATTATGAACAACATGATCATTTAATTTGTATTGCTTTGTGCCCAGATTTTTCCCACGCTCTTTATGCTTTTCTTGCAGTGCAAAAAACTGCATTTCTCACTCTGCATTTTCGTGTTGCTGCCTTTCTAACTCATCTTTTAGCTGGTCAATGAGACTTCTGTGCTTTAGCTCCATAATGTGGCTCTGTGGCACATTAGCCTCTAATTGTTTCAGCTCTTGCCAGGCTTGATTCAAAATCTCAACCTGGTTTTGCACAGAGGTCACACTATTCTTGTGTTGTTCTTCATCTATCAGCAAATGGAAGTACATATATGCTGTGAGCTGAGACATTTTAATCTGCTAAAGTTTAGTAGTTTGTGTTGTATTAAAAGTCGGTTAGAGCTCGATGCAACAGACCATTATCCTGCCATATGTCAACATTTGCAGAGGTAACCTCCTGTGTCATTATGGTTTGCCACCTTTCATGTTTTTTCTCCACCCATTCCACTTTGATAAATATTTTGGCTAGGAGGTGCTTCCTGGCCATATCGATTTCTATGGTGGTCATTCTGAAATGTGTTATGCAACCTTATATACTCTCTATGCAGGGGCAAAATCTCAACCCTGTTCCTGCTTAGTCTCAACTCAAGGTAGTTCTATTCAAACCTGTTTTGCTCTATATACCTCCCTGGATCCCAGGGTACAAGTCTGAGTGGCACCTTAACAATGCAAACACAACTTTCTATCCACTGCAATGCAATTACATGCAAATGAATAGTCTGCTGCTACTGCAACTTCCACAAGTGAAAACTCTCAAACAATTCCTGGCCACGAGCCCCCAGTTTTGTCACGGTTTATTGGTTGGTCACTCTCAACTCAGGGAGTTCCTTTCCCCCCAACCAAGCTGTCGTACAACAACGTGCTTAGCAGATTCAATTTTGGTTAGGCCTCCAACCTCTATAATACCATTCAGCAAATACCCTCTGTTTCAACAATAAGCTAGAAACCATGCTGGTGTATAGAAATAATAGTACATATTTATTTACATTTCTTCACTGAATAACACACAAAAAAGAGCACCAGCCACCAACTCCATGGCACAATACAATAATCAGAAATGCAAATTACTTGCATCAATTTACTGACATGTATTTCTTAATAGACTTTCAGTTACTACAATACAGGTTGAATTTGAAGGCTCAAAATCAAAATGCACATAGGATTAAATAGGACATGTTAAACAACCCGCGGTGATTGCTTGGGTTATCACAATGCTCTTCTCTCCCGGAAACCCCTAGACCCAGGCATCAATTATATATGATCCCCTGAGATGGAAGGAAAGGTACAGGGAAATTAGAAAGGCAGGGTTTGTGAAATAAACACAATGGGAACCTTGTTTTGGGCTTTTCATTTGAAAGGCGAGGTCTGGGAATGGAACTCAATGGGAAATCATTTTGGGCTTTTTATTTGAATAGCATGCAAGGCCTTGAGATCCTGATTTGGGATGCAAGTAAATAAATGGGAAATGTCATTCTGCACACTCTACATTCACTTGAATTACAGCATTTTAGGGTTACTCATTTTGGGATAATGGACACCCCACTTCTGTAAGGAGTTGGTCTGGGGGTTCAGAAAGGTAGAGTCACCCAAGTACTTTATTGGCTATGATGGCTATAACACACTGGGTATGAAATGTGTTAGTTTTGAATTCTAACAAAACTCATCCCGTGATCTTTTCCAAGTGGGAATTATTTGAATTAACTTTAAATGTGCTAAGGGTCTACATTGTTTTGACCCCGCCCCCTACCCTCCTCGCCCACAATTAAATGGACAGGGTTAAGGCAGGTAGTTCCCAACACAATTCAATTTAAATGGAAAGGGTGTTTTTCTATGAGGAATTAATTGAGTTATCTTTTTAGTAAAATATGGTCAGGGTCTGTCCAGTGTTGCCCCCCACCCACTAATGGAAAGGGATTAAGGGAGTATCTCCCCACACAATTGATAGCTTTGGGATATATGTACTTACATGGGAGATCTCTGTTCTTACCTCATGTGGCCAGCCGGATTTCAGACCATCTTTCAGGAATAGGTAGGCAGCTCACACCTCTGGTCTCTATTAACAGCAAGGTCCTACCAGCCAGATTGTAGGCCTCTCTCTCAGTTAGGGCTTCCAGCTTCCAGGCAAAAGTCCCCAGCAGGTGTCAGCCTTCCTTCTCTCCCTTGTCTGTTGTTGTCAGTCAACTCTCCTCTCTGTTTTCCCTTCTGTCTCTCTCTGTCCTTTTTACTTTGAAAAACAGATATTATATAGCGCTGATGACATTTAAATATTATGGATATTCCCAGGCTATGGATTGGACATCTCTCTTTCTCCCCCTCCCACTAATCCGCCTACTGCTAGCTGATAGGGCAAGGAGTTTTGAGTTCTGTATTATGGATAATGGGGGAGGAAGAAGATGCATTATTTCAAAATGACAGGTTTTTACATTCTGTTTTTTCCTAAAAATCTCACAACATGGTAACTAGATTCTCTTTTCATGTAACTGCATAAAAATATATATTTTTTAATTGTACATTTAATGTCGAATCGGGAAATACTAATTTCACTTTGGCGTGACCTTCCTAGGAAGACCTATGGTTTTTCATGATTTACACCTGAGCCAAAATAGTGAAAAATATGCCACTTTGCTATTCAACCATGCATTTTACATTCTATTTGTTCACAAACTTTTAAATTTCTCTGAATTATGAGAAGGTCGGGATCACGGTTTTCTTCCTATTTCAAATTCTACACACACACAAAATTAAGAGATACATTGAACTGATGGGAATTATGTGGTCTTTAATATGAGTCCTGGATGAGCTCACTGCGACACAGGGTTCTCCTGTTATTACGGGAAAAGTAGTCCAATGTTAATCAATAGCAATGCATGCATATGGGAGGTCATAGTTTCATATTAACAACAACCCCTCCTGAGTTTCATTTCTCCTCGGTCATATGAGACCTGAACATCTGCTTGGCTCATGTTATTCTACCATGTCATTAGGTGTCTTCAAAGGTCTATGTTCGAAGCTAATGCCCAGTTAATGGGGAGGCCTGACCTTAAAGGTAATTTCTGCTAGCCGTCTTATCTATACCCTCCACAATCCTGATCTAATTATTTGTATTTCTTTGTATTTTAAACTGAAAACCAGGCCTGCTTCTCCTGGTGGGCCCAGCCCAAAGGGTTTGAGATCAAGGTTTCAGAGGCACAGACCTTTCAGTTCAGTGGGGAAAACAAGCTACATACATCATTCTAACAAAATAGCATTTTAAATTGAAATTATGTGTTCAACATGACATTTTGTATCACATCTGGTCCGGCTGTTGATAACTACAATACCATATTTCAAAAGGTAGAAGTTCACTTTTGGTATTTTTCACCCATAGGCCACAGTTAACATAGGAAACTATTGTTCACTTCCACAACAAGAAGGCTTTTCCATTTAAATATCAGTTTATTTGTGGAAAGTGTCTTTCTCCAAAAAATGTCACTTGGCTTCACTTTTTAAATCTAAGGTACAATTCCTCCTTTGTATTTTTCAAATGCACAGCATTTCAATGTATCATTTCCCATGTGTACTGCTGCAGTTTTGAATCTGTCAAAATGTGCCGTTTCCCAGTTTACACAAAGTCAGCATCTGCAGCACCACATGTCTTTTTGGAATCAATTGGACACAGAAATATTACAGTTCTCAGGCACACTCTCCTTCAGCTGAGTGCCTTTCCATTTTGACAAAGTTGAGGGAGGACCATTTTTGTTCCTTCTCTAGGCGTAATGTCGGATGTCAACGTTTTGAACCGGCCTGTAACTTCCAATAGGTGTCATCATCACCCAGCTTCATTCTAATTATAGGGCCTTGCATGGCCTCTCAATCTCTTTCACTATCAGGCTGTATTTCTGCCCCACAGTCTCCAGACATGAGAAGATCACCTAACCTTCAGGAAATACCTCAAAAACCAGCTGTTCAATGGACTGCAACAAACTAACATGCCACCCCCTAATGAATTGACATGTTGGCACTTGCCTCACACTGCAACACCAAGCTGAGAACTAAAGAACTATTGGCAATACCGAGGTTTCATTGCAGACCAGGAATCCTTAATGTGTTTATGGCATAGCAAAATGACTGCTTGAGCTGCAGCTGCAGGCATTTGTCCACAGCAAGGAATGTGCATACTGAAAGCCACTCTTACCTGCAAGTGTTTTCAGGGTCACCCACTTATTTCTACTATAGAAATGGCTGTTCATGGCCTTTTGAGACTCATGTGCCTTTCATTGCTGCTCTTTGAGGACACTGGTGCTTACATCACTGTCTTCCTTTCCTGCTCCTTAGTGTTGTGTGGTGGCCGTATTGTGGCATGAAGCCCTATAAAGAACACAAACGCGGTTTAATTTACATCTATGGGCAGATATAACACATTTACTTTATTAATTGTGTTGAGGCCACTCCTTGCCTTTTGCCCCTAACATCCTTCACTTTTATGCATGTCCTACTCGTGAATTAGACCACCTTCTGAGTTTGCTAGGCTGTCCCAGGATTTTTATTTAGGAATTAACCTGCATTTCCATAGGTAGGCACAGGAGGTATTTTAAGCCTACATATCTCCCAGGATTGCTTTAGCACGCTCTGGGGCCATTATCGCGCACAACAGTACAAAATCTCTACCTTACAATACTCCAAATTGCACTGGAATCCTAGTCCGTATATTGGCTCAAAACACACTCTTTTCTGTCACCACTCTCTGGGAGGTAGCACATATACAATGGATGAACATGCCTCCATACTATCACATGCATTTAACATTGCCTAACTCGCTCTCTCCCTGTGCCTGTAAAACCCTTTTCATCGTACGTACGTACGTACGTACGTACGTACGTACGTACGTTCGTTCGTTCGTTCGTTCGTTCGTTCGTTTGTTCGTTTGTTCCCTCCCTCTTCCTTCACCCTTGCTCATACTATTCTTCCTAGCTGACTAACATCTGGATACCCCGGATGGGGGCATAATATGCCTCAGACAAGGATTCAATGCTTTAAAACTACTATGGGGGTGATTCAGCTCACTATAAAATCGTAGTAACATAACTTAACATAACATAACATGCATTGCATGGAGTGGACATAGTGGGCTTTAACAACATTCCAACCAACACAAACCTGGAACTAATGACCTATCAGTCTACAAAGCTGGTAAAAAAGAAACTGGAGCCATTTGGTTCAATCTTGTCAACCCATGCAACCCTCCACAATGCCTAAATATAAAATACCGGGGAGAAAAGACTCAGCCGGAATACTCTCCCCACCACTTTCCACAAATGCCTTCAAAGTCTAGAATGCTGGCACAAATGCCACCAGCTATTCCTAAAACTATAATGGGAAAGGCGAAACTACATGCCCCAGAACGCATAGGAAAATGTAGGCCTGGATGACTTTCTTCCGAAAGATTTGGGACATGTTGGCATGTTTTAATTGGCATTACGAAAACACCAAAAATAAATATTTTTTACCCCCATTAGCACACCTGTCCTGTTGGGATGATCAGCCAATCAGGGTGCTCAGGATACATGCTGTATTGACAGGAACAAGCCCAATTTTGGTGGCAGCTGGGAGCTAAATTAAGCTTGCCTGGCCCTCCATTGCCAGTTTGCAACTCGTTTAGCACCTGCCTCGTGAAAAAGCAGGTCAGGTGCTACAGGCTTTTGTGAAACCCCCGCAAAAAAAAAAAGTACCTTCTTCCTCGGCAACACTGCTCCTCTCCTCCTTAAATGCATCAATGTTCTGAGTTGTTTACAAAACGGACTTCATCAAGAGGGCAGGGTATCTCAGAGATGAACATACTTTTCTTATCTGGAACAGTGGGCCAACCCTGCTGGTAATGTCACTGGCACCCACATTAGGAGACCCTCCCTTCGCACAGGGCCTTAAATTGGGCAGCTCGGGACCTCTTATGCCCCGACAAGGACGCGGGCCACACACATGAAAGGAGGCGCGGGACACACAGAGAGATTGCAAAGATGTGGTGGGTTAGCCTGGATGTCGCCTGCACTCCATGACAGTTATTATTGTCTCCAGTGGAGTAACTTTGCGGAAAATGTTGTGGGAGTGGGGACATGACAACTAAAGGAAAAGGGGCTGTGCCAAATGAGGGGAACAAAATGGTGTTCCACGAACGTTGGGGGAGGGACAAACACCCTTGTCTCCCCTAAAATGACATCCGTGATTGCCTCTTTCTTTAGTTAATGTCTCCTGGCACCGTCTTTACACCAACCCCTTCCGCTTTCCTCTTCCTCCAAACTTCCCATCTGTGCTTTAAAACCGTCTGTTGTCCCACTTGCCTGATCTCTATGTTTTTACTTTCACCTGTTCCCCTCTTCCTTCAGGGCTACAAATCACTCTACATTGGCTGAACGTTGACCAAATTATGCTATAAAAACGCGGAAACCATCATCTGAGGCAGTCATGATTGGCAACCCTTTATCTTTACACATCCGGCAATCAGAAAAAGCCCTCTATCTGGGTGGGTTACTTATATAGCAGGTGTCTAAAGGACACCCGCAGACAATTGCTTTTCACACTACAAACCAGATACATTGGGGAAAGTAAAGAACATGAAATGATTGAAAAATATGCATTAAGAAGCTTTTCTTGCTGTTGCATGTAGTGCTTGCCAAGTAGATTTGCGTGTGTCCTCTTTTGTCCACCTGTTTAATTCTTGGGGCCTCACTGGCAGTTTTGCTTGGTTCCACCTCTTATTACCCAATGCAGTAATTACCGTTACCATAACCACATGCAATAATACGAGAGTCCGTGCAGTATTTCAGAATATACATGTAATGTTCATCTATCTAAATGTCAACAAAAAATACGTATTCCTTTTTCTAGGGATGAAAATGGATATGTCACAGCAGTGGATCACATTATTTCAGTACCAGGTCAAATAATGCACAGAAGAGTCTGGTACCCCTTCTGTGTAATTTACCTTAAAGGGAGTGAGACTAGGAACACATGGAAGGCACGCATGTTCCCACTATTTGAGGATCCCCTCACTCTGTCTTATCCCTTAAGTGAGGGGATGCTCTAGGATACCCCTCTTGCTAAAATTACAAGAATTGTTTACTTTGCTCATGGTGCGGCAAACATCGGGGGAGTCCCTACGTGGAATTTCAATGCATGCTGTATGCACCGTGGTTAATATTCACAGGATGCAAGGTGACTGGAGATGACCAAACTCCCCCAAAAGTGATCTGTGAAATGTTGGGGGACAATGATCCAAAAGTTAAGTCTCATTCACAATTGTGTGGGTCACTCTTGGGGATCAGAATACATTCCATACTCATCCCCATGGCCTCCCATCTCCACCCCCCCCCAACACCCAATAATGGTTTATACCTTTTATTTATAGTATCAGCGCAAGAGCGCTGGAAATAGAAAAAAGGCTTAGCATGTGACAATGCCATGCGGGTGCCTGACAGGACCCAGCAGGGCAGTAGGAACTGTTATGTGCTCCTGTGGGGAAAGGCAGAAGCTTGTGTTCCCTCGCCGGGCCCCGATTTTCTGTTGCTGGGTGACCTCAAACCTTTCAGGATGAAAGTCTGAAAAAGCTTGAAAGATGCACACTTCTCGATTCACCCTAAATTGAGGCGGGTTGGGGTTTGCCTTAAAAACATATAGTCAGGTGGCCTATAAAAACAGAGTGCTAGAAATACAGACTGTTTTTTTTATACATTAGTGCCAAATCAAATCCATAACGATGGTTTCAATAATAAAATAATGCCACTGAATATAAAGTAAATGGACAGAAAAATACACTTTTCACTGTCTGACCCGGTCTTTGCATAGGATTAAAGCCCTATGACGGACAAACTGTCCTACTCGGGCAGCTCCAGACTTCCCAGACAGGGCCTGATCCAATTCTGTTTTTTCAGCATGATTTTTTTCCTTTTTGAAGGTTTTGGAGTTTGGGGCGATCAGGGAGGTAAATGTCTACCCTTGTGAGGTCTGCTTGCACCAGGGCTGAGTTCTGCAAACGTACATTCTGTCACTGACTCACAAGGACCTTCCCCTGCGTGGGAGGAGCAGCAGGAAATGAAACAGATTTCCTTCATGCGCAATTCACAAACACGCCATTCGTCATTTCTAATCAAAGTCATCTCAATGCGCCCTAAACATGTGATACAGTTTGTCGCTTGCAGTTGTGCCTTTTCGTGCCAAAGTTCAGCCCTTGTCACACGTTACATTTTGACACTGTTTCGGCCTGTAAGGACATAATCCTTTGCATGCCAAAACTTGCGGATCTTACTTATAGTGGGAAATGTGAAGTGTAAGCCCCAGGATGCAATGGGGGTCATTACGACCTGGGCGCAAAGGGATACCGGGCACCGGTAATGACACCGGTGCCCGTAATCCCTTTGCACCCTATTCCGAGGTCCCTTTGCGCCTTTACCAGGCATTATGGACGGGACCCGCAAAGGGATACCGGGGACAATAACGGTACCGCAATTTGCGGTACCGTTATTGACACCCCCCCCTCTTCCCATTGAGCCCTATGGGGGCTCAAATGGGAATGTGGAATGGCTTTTCAAATGGGGACTTACAGGTCCCGCTAACGTCGGGATAGACCGGTAAGTCCCCATACCACCAAGTCGGAGGCGGTACCGGCATTGGTGCTAATAGCGCCATGACTAGCACCAACCTCGGAATGAGGGCCAATGTGATTTTTCATCTGATTGGCCACCATTGGCTGTCGTTTTCACATATGACATTGAGCGACTTGGCAGCTATTGTTGTAGCACTGTCAATACACAACCTTACCATTAACTGAACCTATTCTTTTCAGTTTATTGATCGTCGAAAAACTTGCACGATTTCTCTGGATTTCATCTGAGTTACATCACCATCACATCTTCAAATCCATACAAACAAATCGGACACGTTTTCGTGAATTAAACAGGACGTAGTGTTTCATTTCAGATAAACAAAATCTGTATGCAAACAGAGACACTGACCTCCGAATTCATAACATTTGACGTGGTTAGAGATAGAAACAATTGGCCAGATTTACAAAAGCGTTTTATAATGACAGAACCCCATTGAAAGGCGATTTGTAAATCGGGCCCAAATTATGTAGATTATATTTTAACTTTACTTTTCCATTTTCTCTATTACATCTATTTTCCAAACGTGGCAATATGTAAAAAAAACAGACATTTCTCGGACTTGCTGCTTCAGAGAAATTGAAGTGGACGTGCTTTGCCGCTTGCTCCTGCGCACGCTCCAGGGTCGAGCCCGCAACGCGCCCTGTCCTCTTCCAGCAATGCCCTTTAAGGGCAGGTGTCTGGAAGTGCACTCAGGCTTTTTTAAATGCAGGGGGTGAGGAGGCCAGGGCCCCCTGCGGGCTTTTAGGACATCTACTGCTCCACCTGCTGCTTGTAACAGCGGAGGGGATCTCGGGCCTACTTCAAATGCTTGGTTCTCGGTGAGTAAATCAGGGAGGGGGCTGTCTTTTGCCTGCAACCGGGTGTCCCCCGAGCGCGCGAGGCCAGGCGCGCATATCTGCTCTCGGCATAGCTTGTGGATATTTCGGTAATTCTAGCCCTTCGGTGGCAGAAGTAAAGCGTATGGCCAGATGGACACTTTCAGGTGTCCATAAGATTAGAAATGGCCGGCGGGGGGTAAACGCAGGGGTGCCGCAGCCCTTCAAAAGGTCACTCGCAGCTAAAGACAAAAAAAGATCAATGCATGAGCAAAATGAGCAAATAAGCAGGCGGGAAGCTGCCGAGTCCCCAGTAATGGCTTGGCGCTCTTGCCAGCCAGTCCTGGGCAGCCTTTCGTGGTAATGGGTAGGGTAACAGATTTTAGAACTCAAGTAAGATTGCTTCCTCATTTTCCTCGCTGGCTCTTTCTAAGAGACGTCGAGTGTTGCGTCCCTAAAGCCACCTATTATCTCCGTCTCTACGCCTCCGAGCAGCTCACGCTGAGAGAAACCTTCTAAAAGCTGCCATTATTTCCCGCCGCCTCCCTCCGCAGTAGCCCAGCGTCTCGAGCGCGCATGGGCTGTGTTGTCGCCCGGCGTGAGAAGACGAGTGACTAAAACGTCTGCAATCCCGCCGAGGCACTGGTCCCGCCATCGTTGCCTGAAACTTAGTCCTCTACCTCAAAGCCGTCACTGGCAGCATCTGTGAAGTGCTGCCTTTATGCCGTCAACTGATAGTGGTAGCCGAGCTTTCTTGTCGGATCCTTTCCACGACGGCGTGACAACCCCTTGATCACGCCAATGTCAAACGAAACCCTATACTGCCCTTTATATGAACGAGCGAGTAGTATTTGCATGTGACCAAGGCCAAGCTAACCGCATTCATGTGCATTTTGCTGTGACGCCCACATACGCACAGCTCAACTGTTAGGTATTTATGGAGGGAAGCAGTCCTTGGGCTTCCCGATAAGACAGTCTGAGGGAAAAGCCGTGGAATAGACAAGGAAGGTCCCAGGGTTCGAAGTGCACACTGGGAGAAACACGGTGGGAATACAGCCATGCACCCCCACAGTCAGACAGAAGAGTTACCGGAAGTTGGGCCCGATTTACAATCACGTTTTAACATTGGAAAGTCCCAATGAAAACATGTTGGTAAATCAGGCCCTTTGTTTCTTGCTGTAGGCAGGAGATCCAGAGACCATGGCATGAGGAGGAAGATGCGCGTTTGTGAAGTGCTGAGGGCACTCGCCAACAAATGGACGAAGAAAGCTTTATAAAAAGCAAGACCCAGCACAAACACAAAGTACAGACACACAATGCCATCATTAGCAATCCTTATCCTGGAACTCAAGCCTGCGCGCACACACACACTGCCAAACAGACAGCATTCCCCACATGTGCCCTCTCTTTTACGAGGACACACACCTATAACACTCACGTGCTCCACATGACCAGCTAATGAATGTGTATATGTATTTAATTTATGGTATTTGGTAAAGCACACGCCCTGAAGCAGGCAGTCGACCCAAGTTGTAAAACAAACACGAGCATATACTATAATTAAGCAAAATATAAATCATCACTCACTTAATCATAAAATAAAGTCAATAAAACAGCATGCAGACACGTTAAAACATAGACAATTCCGATTATCAAGAAAAGACAATAAACAAAGATACCAATTGCATTGGGGAAATAGACGTATCGCAGAAATTCCTGAAACCATCCATAAAGACATCAGAAGAGGCACAATTCAGATGCAGCCAGCGCGAAGGCTTGATTAGAAGTGGGGGTTATCTTAGCACGTGGAACCTTGAAGAAGGAAGGGACTTACTTTCCCTAGTGCTAGAGCTACGCAGGAAGTCCACTTTTGCAGGGAAGCCTTCGATAGTCTAGACCACCAGAAATGTGTATAATATGTATTGCCTCTGATAGGATAATTATAACCCATTGGGCTTGAGCTTAGTTTCAGCAAATGAACCATGAGCCGACACGTGTTTCGAGAAGTGATTCTCTTCTTCAGGTCGCTATATATGTACAAACGGTCAACAATTAAAAAAAAAATAATAATCAAACGCCAGTTACATAGTGTTGTTAGCAATGCTTGTGACCAATGTTCATGTTTGAAAAAACAAGATGCCCGTAATCGTGTTACTGCTTTCCTGACCACAAAGAAAGTTACATTTTTCGATTAGTGTTTAAGAACATTATACTCTCCTCCAAATGGATAACAATTTCCAAAGTAATTAAATGGAACTGCAAAGAAGTGCGGTTGTGTCAATTTTAAAGTCAGTCACAAATGAAGACCCATTTTGCATGTTAAACCG
Source organism: Ambystoma mexicanum (assembly GCF_040938575.1). NCBI lineage: Eukaryota > Metazoa > Chordata > Amphibia > Caudata > Ambystomatidae > Ambystoma > Ambystoma mexicanum. Next base: position 546,134,415 of record NC_090939.1, read on the forward strand.
CGCTATGATAGGAGGGACTTGCCGCTGTTTTACTGCGCTGCGGGTATCCCGGCTGTTGTGCCCTGGGGGAAGCCCTGTGGTGGTGTGCGGGCCTCCCTGGATCGGGACACCAGCGCGCGTAGGCGGCGCGCAAGAACACACGCCGGAGACGTCTGCTTGTTCCGGCGCTCCGGCGCGAACTGCCCGGGCACCGCCTTTATTAACTAGCGCGCGCATGCGCCGGCCCGCTGGGCCGCGCATGCGCGCTTCGTGTACCACGTACACAACATCCCTCCTTTTCCCCCTCAAACAACAAACACATTAAACATGGGGAGCCAACATGGCTCAAAACAAACGGTACTTAACAGACTTCGTTACTCAGGCTGCCGAGTCCATGATGAAATCTTGGAACCTTTGCGGAGGGCGGCGCCCTTCCCTGCGCGGGTACCTGGGCGAGCCTCCCCCAGGGTCTTCGGGCGGTTCACCGCCTTCCTGCGGCGCCTCTGCTGCTTGTCCTTGGTCAGGATCGGTTTCTTCCTCCGCTGCCACGGGTCCTATGCGCTTGAAGAAGGACACGTTTCTGGTCACCGTTCCTCGCGCGTTCGCAGCTGTGACCATTGAACCTTTGACATGAGTTACTCCCATTGGTTGGGTTTCGTAAGTCATCGAGAGTTTTCCTTCCGGTTTCCTGTTCCGGACTAGGACGGTGTCTCCTACAGCGATCTCTTTTCCCGGCAGCCTCCGCCTTGTTGTTTCGCTCTCGTTTCTCGCGGCTCTGTCTGCTGTCACCTGTGCGCTATCGATCACTCCTGGGCGTCGGTCTCCCGCTTCGGGTATCAGCCCTCTGGGTATTCGCCTGAACAGCGCCTCGGCGGGTGCGATTCCAGTGGACCGATGTGGGGTGGACCGGTACTCACGGAGAAAGTCGATTAGGTTGTGTCGCAGGTCCTCCCCTCCATTGACAGAAATACGAAAAATTTTGTTAAGCGTCCGCATGAAACGCCCAACCTCTCCATTGGCCCTTGGCCACAGCGGGGTCACCTTCCGGTGCTTGATGCCTCGTTCCGCGCAGTATCTGGCAAACCGCTGCCCTTGGAACGGTGCTCCATTATCTGAGCAGATCTCCAGTGGGAACCCATGGGTGGCGAAGATTTTGTCCATGGCCAGGATGGTGTGATCGCTGGCGGTGGATTCCACGAGTTCCACTTCCGGGTACCTCGACCACTGGTCTGTGACCACCAAGAAATATAGACCTCTTCCGGTCGAGCCGAAGTCTGCGTGCACTGTTCCCCATTGCACGTCGCTCCGTTCCATGGCCTGAATGGGTGGACCCCTCTCCGCAGGATTCGTGGCCTGGCAGGGGATGCAGGTCCTCACAAATTCGGCTACCCTGTGTTCCAGATCGGGGAACCAGACCTTCAGCCTGAGGCGCGCCTTCATCCTCGCCATGCCTTGGTGCCCTGTGTGGGCCAACTGGAGGACTCTCATGACCAACGACCTGGGGATCACGATCTGGTTCCCTCGCAGCAACAGGCCGTCCGTGGACACCGAGAGCTCGTGTCGAACTTTCCACAGCAGTTGTAGGTCCCTTTGTACCTCTGGGTTCCTCCTGGCATTGTTTAGGAGGATGTCCCGCCACTCTCCTGTGGCCACCGCCCTTTTCACTCTTAGGAACGCCTCGTCAGAGTTCGAGTCGTCCGCGATGTCCTCCCTCGACAAGGCCACTGGCAGGGCTGATTCAATGACGAGATGCACGGCGTCCCCAGCGTCTGTCATCTCTACGGGACTCTGGGCGTTCCCCGTGCCTGGGTGGCGAGAAAGGTAGTCGGCGGGGTTATGAGTGCCTGGGCGGTATACTAGCTTGACGCCGTATTCAATGAGGGACAGCATCCATCTTTCGATGCGGGGAGGCGGCTTGGAAGACGTTCCGGACAGGATAGGAATCAGGGGTTTATGGTCCGTAACCACGACGACGGGTTTGCCGAGGATGTAAATTCTAAAGTGTTTGCACCCCCACAGGATGGCAAGGGCTTCCCTTTCTATCTGGGAGTAACGCCTTTCCGTGTCGGTGAGGGCTTTGCTGGCATATGCTATGGGCCTCATGACCCCTAGTTCGTCTGCCTGCATGAGGACTGCCCCCAGTCCCACCGGGCTGGCATCGACCACAATCTCCGATTCCCGGCCGGGGTTGAAGTAGGCCATTGTCTCCTGCTCTGACAGGGCTTCCTTGATGGCATTGAAGGATCGTTGTTCAATCTCAGTCCACTGCCAAGCCACGTCATTTCTCGTAAGTGCCCTCAGTGGTTCCGACAGAGAGGCCAGGTCTTTGATGAAGCGGCCGCAGTAGTTGACCATCCCCAAGAAGCTCCGAACCTCTGCCAGTGATGTGGGTGGAGGCGCATCCCTTATGTCCTTCACTTTTCCAGGGTCCGGGGATATGCCCCCCGCATGGAAGGTGAACCCAAAGAATTCCAGCCGGTCTTTGAGGAATTCGCACTTTTCTTGGTGCAGGGTTAGGCCTACCGCCTGTAGTCTCTCAAACGTGTTCTCTAGCCGTTTAAGGTGTTCACTTTCCGACCTGGCGAAGACTAAGATGTCGTCGGACATGTTAATGACACCCTTCAGTCCGGACAGGGCTCCCCTGATGGCATTCTGGAAGACCTCTGCCGCGGACGAGATTCCAAAGTTAAGTCTCTTGTACTGGTACAACCCCTCGTGAGTAGTGAATGTCGTAATGTACCTCGACTCGGGGTGCAGTTCCAACTGGTGGTACCCAGACCTGAGGTCCAGTTTGGAGAAGACTTTGGCGCCTTGAAGTTCTCCGACAATGTCGTCTAGAGTGGGTGTGAGGTGACGCTCCCTTTTGATGGCGGCATTTGGGAGCCTCATGTCCACGCAGATGCGTACTGCCCCCGGCTGTTTCGGCTTTGGGGCTACTACGATGGGCGAAACCCAAGGGGTGGGGCCTTCCACTCTTTCAATGATGTCCCGGTCGACTAGCTGTTGCAGCTCCTCCTCCACTTGGGCTCTTAAGTGAAAAGGAATCCGGCGGTGTTTGAGGGCTGTCGGCCTCACGGACTTGTCGATGTGTAGGCGAATGGGCTCTGCGTTCAGTTTACCAATGCCCTTGAAGAGAGTTTCAAACCTGTGTAGCATGCTTTTCAGATCGGCGTGGTATACCCCAAACGTGAAATGGACAATGTCGAGTGCTTCTGACGCCGCACAGCTCAACAGGGAATGTGGGCTGACGCTGGTGACAAAGAACCTTGCTTTGATGGTGTTTTGTCCATGAGAAACCGGGGCAACGAACACACCTTGGATGGGTAGGGGTGTTTCCCCCCCGAATGCATATATTCGTGCCATGGACGCTGACAGTTCCGGTGGGCCTGGCAGGGCCTCATAATGCTTGGTGGCTAGCACGCAGACCGAAGCCCCAGTGTCGATGAGAATGGGGGTGGGAACGTCATCGATGTTGACAGTGCATGTGGGTTGGCGCCTCGTGCCAGGACCTTTTGCGATGCCGGAGATGAAGAAAACCTCTTCCTCCTCCTCTTCTTCTTCCGCGATGTCCAGGTCCTGCAGGCCCTGATCGATCGAAGAGATGCCTCTCACTCTGCGAGCGCCTCCTCGTCCAACTCTCTCCGGTCCCCTTCCTGCTGCAACGGGGGAGGCAGCTCGGCACATCCTGGCATAGTGCCCCGGTGTGCCACACCGGGCGCATGTTCTCGACTTTGCCGGGCAGTCACCACTGTGGGGGAGGTCATACCCACAGTATGAGCACGATGGGGCGTTGCCTGGCGTGGGCGTGGTATCGGGCCTTCTCGGCGCCCATCTTGACCTTCCCGCTGCTGACCGTCCCACTGCAAATGCATCCTCATCATTCTTTGGTCGCGTGGCAGCGTCCATTTTCGCACCTCTGGCTTCCGCCAGCTCATGTGCTCTGCCCAGGTCCAAAATTTGCTGGAGGGTCAGGCCAGGTTCTCTCAATACCTGCCTTCGAAGTTTTCCGGAGCTGCACCCCTGCAGTAATTGGTTGTGGACCATTTCTTCCTCATTGACCCATCTGCAGGAGGTCGCCAGGTGTCTCAGGCGGGCGCAAAATTTGTCTAGGGGCTCGTCGTCCAGTTGTCTTTCAGCGCCCATGACAAACCTATCAAAATCCACGTTAGCCATGGGGAGAAAATGGTCTTTGAGTGCCTGCTTGACTGCGTCATACGTGACCACGGGGATGACGAGGGAGTCGTAGATCTTGTGGACTTCTGCGCCTGCCGAGTAGATCATGGTCGCAATTTTGGTGTCATCATCGTCCACCCCAGATGCCCTGAAGAACATATCTAGTCTTTTGACCCACAATAGCCACTTCGGGCCCAGCTTGGAAGGGGGGCCAGTAGTATCGAATTCCGGCATGGGGGCTAGGGAGTTGCGAGCTCTGCGGGGGATTGGGGCGGCGGCACCCTCATCGTCAGCCTCTTCACCCATTTCTGCGCCACGTACTCACAGTTGTCTGTCTTGAGAGAAGGGCGGCTTGTCCTGGGCTCGTGGTAGTGTTGGGGTGTAAAAACCCACTTCTTTCTTCTTAGTTGCCACAGCCCTGCGCCTGCAGGACTGTGGGCTTTCCAAAAATTGTCTGTGTCCTTCAACACAGCTGGCGAGTGGCGCACGAGCACCCTTTCGGGCCGCAACCACTGCCGCCACGTGTGAAGGGGGGAGCGAGTGAAAAGAAGATGGCCGCCGGCGCTCCGCGGGTCTGTAATACGGAAGACTTTCCGTCTCTCCGAGGTTGTCGGGGCACGGAAGCAGACCGTACCTCCTCGTCGCCAGTGTTGTGCCCTGGGGGAAGCCCTGTGGTGGTGTGCGGGCCTCCCTGGATCGGGACACCAGCGCGGGTAGGCGGCGCGCAAGAACACACGCCGGAGACGTCTGCTTGTTCCGGCGCTCCGCAGCGAACTGCCCGGCCACCGCCTTTATTAACTAGCGCGCATGCGCCGGCCCGCTGGGCCGCGCATGCGCGCTTCGTGTACCACGTACACAACACCGGCTTGCAAGTGTGATAATGTTGAGTCTAATCTCGAACGCATCTGGTTTCCCAGTGTGGATTATAAACCAGGAAAAGGATGTATTTTAGTCCAAAATATATGTACAACATTCCATAGAGAGATGACACAATGATGCATGTGTTGTGATAATATGCAGATTGTGTTTCAAATTCAACTTTGGAGTAGTGTTATATACAAATCGTGTAGGGTGTTGAATAAAGGATGATGAATATACTCAACACCACCTTCGTTAATGGCATTTTGTGAATAAATAGCTTTTGAATTGAACATTGAATATACAGTAATTCAATTAAATAGGCATTTACCAAATGTTTGCATTTTAAATTGAAGAACAGCACAGTTGATCTGGGCAGCGATGTATGCTTGAGTGCAGTCAACAGAAGAGCTTAAAAGTTAAACAGCCATACTTAAATTGCCAGTTTTTAAATTGCAACCACCGCAATTTACAAAGAACGTGAGTAATGTGTGCTGATTTGCTTCTTCCAAGGCCAGACGTGCAGTGGAACGAAGCATTCTCGTGAGAGACGATAAGGCACATTTTGAAAATCTGATCAAAAAGGGATGGCAGCAATCAATGTGCTCGAGCGCTGCTAATTGGCGGGTCGACCCTAAATAGTGCGAGGGACGAAACGACTTGATGTAGCCAGAAGAGAGGATCGCGATTGATCTAACTGTAACACAGGGATATCATGGAATCAAGAAGGATGGGATCCTTAATACTGCAGAACCAAACATAGCAGGAGACCAGCAAATGGTATCATCTATAGTGTCTTGTGATCCCTTAATACTGGCTACTATTAGTGGACGCAATTTTAGAACATTGTTGTTCTGTTTGAATTGTTTCTGTTTATATTATTCCTCTTGTTGGTTTGTATTGTATTTTTTAGTAGATGTTTATTGATGTGTTTATTCAGAATTGTCTTGCATCATGCTGATATTGCATTACTCTGAATTTAAATCTTTGAATTTGAATAAAGAGTCATTAATGAAGAGTGAACACACTCCAAAACAATAGCCTCACAAAAAAGTTCCTCACACCCACCACTACCCCATCCCATCTACATGACGCCTTCATTAAATCTGATATACCTGAATTCCACTTTAAACAAGTTACCAATGACCAAGACCTTAAATTTATAGCCTCCATTAAGCCATCAAATTGCAAAGGCGACAACTTCCATGCTAAAGTAGTGAAAGACTGTGCTGCGACGTTAGCACCCACTATCACCAACTTTGTTAATGAATCCTTCAAATCCATCACCATTCCAGAAATCATTAAACCAGCATGCGTCACACCTCTACTCAAAAAACCCACACTAGACACCATCAACCCAACAATCTATAGGCCCATAACAACAGTACCCTTCCTCCTTAAAATTATCGATAAAATAGCATACTCCCAAGTACAAACCCACATAGAACAGCACCACCTATTAGGGGACAGACAATCAGGATTCCAGCCCAGCCACAGCACGGAGACTGCCCTCCTTGATTTAAAAAACAGATGGATTCTATTAGTACTCTGGCAAACTGGGAATTCTATTATCACTAGATCTCTCGACTGCGTTCGATTTAGTCGAGCATGACAAATTATGCTGCACCCTCTCCACCAACTTCCACTTTTCAAAGAAAGCCACAACCTGGATAAAATCCTTCCTTTCAGACTGTACATCGAGAGTTGCCCTAGGAGAAGAAGCAGCCAATCCCATCCCGGTACCTCTGGGAGTACCACAAGGGTCCTGCCTCTCCCCAACGCTATACAATGCATATACAAAGCTACTCTTTGCGGCACTAGATTCCATGGGAGTAATTTACACAAACTTTGCCGACAATACGTAAATTCTTATCCCCATCTCAGGTAACCTAGAACAGGATACTGCCTGTGACAACAAAATCTACTCCCTCATCCAAAATTGGATGGCGAACAATAGTCTCTGCCTAAACGGTGAAAAAATAGAGATCCTCATAGTCGGTTCCCCAGCCAAATTTAGTAAACTCCTGTCTGACTACACCTCCATCCTGATAGATGGCACCTGCATCACCATATCACACAAAGTCAAAACTCTAGGAGTTCACCTCGACTCTAACCTCTCTATGAAAAATCATATTAGCGCTCTTGCCTCCTCCACTGCATACACAGCCAAACTCATTACTTTAAGCAAACCCTTCCTCTCCACCGAAAACTGCCTGACACTCGCCAGAGCCCTAATCTTCACAAAGCTAGACTATTGCAATATTTTACTGCTAGGCGCCTAAAAAAAAACCTAACCAAACTACAACCTCTGCAAAATAAAGCCCTCGGAGCTGCCTTAGGTATTAACAGAAGAGAACACATCTTCCAACACAGAAGAGATGCACACTGGCTACCAGTACAAGCGAGAATCCTCCACAAAACACTTACCATTACCCATAAATGCATCTCTGACACAGCACCCACCTACCTTAGCCAAAACATATCACGCAAAACCACAACGAGATCCCTCAGATCCAGCAACAATACACACCTCCACATCCCACGCTTCACCACCACCAGAGCAGGCAACTCCAGTTTCCCCATTGCAGCCCCACGCACCTTGAACTCACTTCCCACCCACCTCACCAATAAGACCTCCTTACAAAAGTTCAAAAAGCAATTAAAAACATGGCTGTTTAATAAATACTAGCCACCCAAGCAATCATGAAACCACACTGTATCACGACTATGCAATCCAAAATTTATGAATATGATGTAAAACAACCATGTTGATGCAACCAAAGTTCCAATGATTATGATACCCAAGATGTACAATTATGATGTATGTACGCCGTGATACCTAAGGGTTTGGGCGTGACAAATATGTATCAAATGCAATAAATAAATAAAATTGTGAGCGACTAGCTGCTACCATCATATTACATTCAGATGTAGTGACCTCCATTCTAACATTTTCAGGTTTTAAATGTGAGGATAAATTGGCTGCAACATCTGCAACTCCATTGGGGGCCAAGAGCCATCCTCCTTACCCTTTCAAGATTCCTCTCCCCAAGCAGAATTTTAGAAGAAGGCCTTGAGCAGGCACTGACATCCCTGGAGAATTATATGTATATTGTATGTTAACAGTTTTTCATACTGAGTGATTCGCTACCATCATGGTCTAATAGCACAAAGGCTTGTCAGGACCCAGGTGTATTGTGCGCCCACCAGGGTTGGGGCTGTGGTGTATTGTGACCCCACCAGGGTTAGCTAGACCTTAGACTGTAGGGGAATGGCAAAGGACAACTCAGCAGAAGAAATATGAAGGTGCAACAGGGTTAAACAAACATGAAATGTTTGTACAGACAAGAGATAGGGAGGAAGGTGAGAATGGAGATTGTGATAGGTGATAATGCACATTCCTGTAGCTTAGGCCGGTAAGATAGATCAGTGGGTTCAGTGTTTGCTGCTGCGATCTAGTGGGATCTGCAGGTCGCAGGTTTGAATCCCATCAATGGCAACACAGCCTGTCATCCTTCCAAGGTCGATAAATGAGTATCAACTTCGGTTGGGCTGACGATGATGTATGTAAATATGTTCTATGTACAGCGCTTAGGCATAAGAACTATATAAATAAAAGATGACCGAAGTGAAATGAAAGCCTACCGCTGATCAGGAAAAGTACCAATACATAATGCTCCTAAGAACGAACAAATAACCTGTGAGGCCAGTTTCTAGTACTTTAAAAGGATACTACAGTTATTAGTAAGTGGTTGCATGAGGGACTTGAATTGTCATCCAGCGGCCTTTTAAAGTATAGAGTCTTGTATGTCGATTAGGTGTTACTGTAACCTGTTGAACCTCATGAAACTCTGGGATTGCCCAGTCAGCGGCCAGAAGTGACAGAGCCTGCAGTGGAATGTGGTCAAATGTGAATGCAGTGGTCAAAAAGGGAAAAGCCCATCCCTCATATACAGGGACATTACAAAAGGACCATCCCTACATTACATTACATTACATTTACATTACATATACATATACATTACAAAAGGACCATCCCTCATATGGATACTTAGACCCAAGAGGCCAACAATGCTCTAAGTTGTCAAAATTACATTTGCTTAGTTATAAAGCTTGCTCCAAAAGTCATGACATGATATAGATTTTGTCCAGGTCTGCTCCCCTTGACTGCATATGGGTTCTTTATTCAGTAAGTCAGTAAGATTAAAACAACCACAACGACTCTCACTCCAACATGTGCAGGCTCTCACCACAACTATCACTTTCAAACCTTTTTGGAATGTTTTCCACCAAGACATTCCAAGATAGAACAGACACACATGACATACCCATGACCCAGAGGGAAAGGAGGTAGGTAAATAGAGAGGCAGAATATTTAGCTCCAACAAAGTCACTTTCTTAGATTTCAAGCTGGTGTGGCTTCAGAGGCGAAGCTAAGTTATTCAGTTGTTGCCATTATATCTTCTCGCCGCTCCAACAATCCTCAGCATACCCCCAGCTGGTGATTGGCTGCTGGAGGTCCTTAACCAAATTGCCTGATAGCACATGGTAGCCTTGCCTAGGCAAGCTGGGCAGGACAATGGCAAAGGATGGCTGCTGTTTATCTGTCGTCTGGCTCATCCTGCACCATCATTTATGTCCCTGGACAAAAACTGATCATCAACAAGATAAGCAACTTTTGCATTGCCCTAATGATCGCCTCATTCTATCATAAACCAACACATATGAAAAAATAAAAGCAATAGGTTGTGGTCTTTGTTCATAGTATATGAAATACAATATTTGTGCCCTGCTGTTGATACTGTGAAATGTATTCGCTGGTATGTAAGCATCCTGCACCCAACTAACCTTTTGATCTCTCATCATAACTGACATCATGTCACCACTGTAGCCCAAATACAACGTACCACAAAGCACATATATGAAATATAAGAACTTGTGTTGGTCACCAAGTGCTTTAAGTGGGATGCAAAATTGAGAGGGGCTCTAACAAGGGTTCATGGTCTGAATGTTGGGCATGGCATGGCCTAGAGGGGAGCCCCCTGATCCAAACAGCGTACCATGACACCTTGGAAAAGTGTGCATTGGGTCACTCAGCGTGGTGTCAGGTGGTATTTGCAGCCAATCTGCATGTTGTATATTTATTTCTCGGACGTTTGTAAATAAATTACTCTCTCTTTCAGTATGTAGACAATTCAATCAGTGAGTAAATCATCCTGATTCAGCAAAACTAATAATGTCTGAGAAAGGGGAAGGGTACAAATAGCACCAGTGTGGCTTACTGGTGATTCGCATAAAATCAAAGAGCGCTTTGGTTACATAAGAATGTCCAGATAATGTTACATTTGATCTAAGTCTGTCAGAGTGATTGAAGCATAAAACCTTCTACGGGCTCTCTTCTCATGATATTTGTCGCAGCTCCCACAGGCCTGCACTTACTATTGACAGTTGACCATTCTCACCAATTGATCTCTGCCAGGCACTTAACAACTGCTTGCAACTTACTTCCTAACACTTCATCAGTGGAACACCTAGCACTTGCCCCCTTCCTTCGTCCCTTTTTCTCTCTGCATTTGCACGTTCAGAATGCTCACAAGGCCTAGTAGGACCACCTCTTTCTTTCTCTTCATTGTTAGTATATTTGCCTTTTCGTTCCCATGTTGCCTCCTTGCACCGCTGTGGGAGATTTGAAACACAATTTACTTGATGTATAAGACCCTTACAACTGCACAGTGAATAATAAATAAATAAAATAAATAAAATAAATAAATACGCCTGCAAAGCACAAGCCATGGATACTCATTTTGATAGTGTCTGTTTACAGGCGTGAGGCTTCGGGTGTCCCGCTTGAATGGAGCACAGCATCTTTGTTCCCTAAATCCTTCACAGAGCTTGTTAACCAATTTCTCAGTGCCCCGGGCTTGCTGTCATTGCACACACAGGAGAAATTGGATGGGCTGCTAATGGGTGACAGAGGGATGCAGTTTTTGGGCTCTGTCCTAGCTATCTCCAGCCAAATTAAAGCCCTGGGGTCACCACTGTAATCCACCCTCCAGGATTTATACTAATCTATAGACCACCCCAGGTTTATAGTGATAATATCGAATACAAAAATGTCGAAAGTCATAATTTAGAAAAAATAATGTAGAAAAAAAAAATTGAATTTCTTTTTCACTATGTTTTTTATTCGAAATATGGGAACCCCCCGAACCCTCTATTTTTTTTTTGTTTTTAGCTTTTTTTTTACTCGCGAAACCCCAAAAAAAGATATAAATAAAAAAATAAAGAATTCAATTTTTTTTTTCGACATTCTTTTTTGGAAATTATTGTCTTTCGACATTTTTTTTTCAATATTATGACTGACCACCACCACCCCTCACATCCACAAAACTCAGATGTACCATGATAGACCCTGACAAGATGCATAACATATGTATACACCTGAGGGTTCACCCAGGCCATCAGACTACATGCCAAAAGCACATACAGGTCTACCTCGTTCATAGGGCCTGGCTTCTTTCCATGTGTGTTTAGCAAGACAATTGTACAGACATCTTTCAATGCTTCCTCGACTCATATTAATCAAACCCACCCCATTTTTCTGCTGATCCCAAGTGCCAAAAGACAAGGAAAAGGAAAGAAGTGGAATACAGAAAACTCAATAACATAAGTTCATACCATAACATGCAAACAGACTGTTTGAGTACACATATTCTGTTTAATTTAGGCATAGTAGAATGAAACAAGGAGTACCCCTTGCCACAAGAATAAGTGGTGACAACTTAACCGATTGTTCTTCTCCCAGACCCCCACCAACATTACCGTGTTAACATGGATATGTGAAAGTAGTCTTAGTTCATCCTGTTTTATGAATTAACCAGTGTTTATCATTGCAGGGTTTCTCGAATTATGACTCACATTGGTTTCATTCACCCTACACTTGTATATCATAAGCAATCCTAACTGAGTTGCTTGTCGTATAATTTGCACTCCTCGCACACCCCTTGATATTGCACTCACTCATGTGGTGCAGTGCAGGGAGATTCCTGCGTCTTGTCGCTGAGTGGGGAGAAATCTGCGCCTCCTTCGACAGTGTCAGCTCTTAGAGCCGCCTCCTTCTTTGGAATGTAGAATGCCCCTGCCAACCAGTGCCAATTTGCAAATGGGGTGCCCCACACACTGTTGCGTCCAGGGGTCTCATAATGCATTTTTACATCTCTGCTATTGCACAAATCAACTTGAATGTCCACATATCTACCACGCTTTTGTTATCATCAACAGCCCAATTTCTTGTTGTATTTCTTGCCACTACTCCACCTTCACGTGTCACACAAATGTGGCACATGGGCACACCACAACTAACATTATGGCACCGGTTACCAGCAAATTCCCTGTCTATTTATTTTATTTATTTAGGATTTATAAAACGCGAACTATGGCCCGAGGGCATCAAGGCACTGAAGGGCTGAAGGGCTACTGATGGGTTCTAGTAAACCTTCTTGCTCTGCAATGCTGGGATAAGCTCAGTGTGGGATTTGAGGCCACAGCTACCTTTTTCCTTTCTCATGAAACAATGCTTCTCAGTAAGTGCAAGTGCATGCTTGCTGCATGGTCATGTTATTATTTATTTATTTGTTTACAAACAGGAAGGAGCAATGTTCTTTGATCACAAAAGAATGTAAAATAAATAAGAAATCAGGTTGACTGTAAATAGTGAGCTTCTTACAATGGGATGAGTTTGAGTGACATTCTGACCTGGTTGTGGAGGGGAGTAAATGGAATTGTCCCCGGGGATAATACATGGGTGGACTTACAAAGATTAAGGACAGAAAACATTAGACATTTTTTAAGTGCAGGTCGGCGGTATGGCCAGCTGTGTTAGGGATGTGACCATGATGGATGAAGTGCTAGAGTGGAGACAGAGGAAGTGAGGAATAGAGGCAGGTTAGAGGCGATGGAAAAATGTTAGCTAGAAGGCAGATGAGAGTTAGGTAAAGAGGGTAACTCAGAGGAAGGCTTTTGGTTTGGTTTTGAACACATCGATGTATACTATTTCTCAGATTACCTTTAATTGCCACTTGAAAGCAGGAGGGCACACAAAGTAGGCTTTATTAAAGGCCTGCCCATCCATAATATACTATGTGTGGATAAAGAATGATTGCTGTTGCCACCAAATGATTTCCAGAATATCCACTACACATTCCAAACTGATCCACACAATTCCAACCTTCCCTACACACTCAAGCACACATCCATGACACACATGCATTCCACACGACCAACTTAGAATATTTAGGCTCTTCTTCTTTCTGTTGAGGCACAACTTTCTTGCAAGCAACTCACTGGGCATGTGACACCAAAAGACCCTCCGGGATCTAGAGATTTTCTGTTGAAACTCAAGAAGGTACGGAGGGGGGGCAGGACGCGAGAAAGCCCAACAGGCTTTAAGGAGAAAGAGACTCTTGGGGGCAGAAGCAAATCACAAACATGCCTGGAAAGAGACTCGTGCCCAGAGGCCAAAATAGAATATCCACTCGATTCTTTGAGGAATGGCGATTTGCTCCACCATAGATAGAAAGGCACAAATCAGTAATGGGCTAATATTTAGCCTAGTGGCTCACAAGCTCACTTTGCTGCTGCTCACGTGAATGTATCTTTCTATTGGTGGAACAGAGGCACCATGTACAATTTTTCTCAACCAAGGACAAACAATAGTTTGTACTACGCAGTCAATTTGTAGGGTAAAAAGGCTGGGTGGGGGATTACTAAAACAATTGGAGGCAACATGTTTCCACCTACCGTTAGGGATGTGATGGCGGGTGGAGGGGTAATGAAGGAAGGGAGCACTGTATCACATGCGCCCATGAGAGAATGAGAACAGAGGCTAATGGTGGTCGAGTGGAGATCAAGAATTAAAGGCCAACAGGCAAAGGATCAGTCCTGTGCTAAACAGGGGTGGATCTTAAGTGACAAGTGATAAGTGTGCATCTGCAGGTGTGTCTGCCTAACTGAAGAGTTATACATGATGTCAGTGGCAAGGGTCATGCAGAGATTTCTTTTACCCACCTTCTATATTCAAAAGTAACTTAGATCTAGAAAGCCAGTTTTATGCTGTTACCTGCGAACATTAATTCCTTTTATGGCTACCAGTTCTAACTTGGCACTGGTAGATTAGCCCCTAACACGTGTCGTCTGCATAAAAAAGAGCATATGCTCACAAACTACCAGAGACGGCACTAGGGCAGGGCGGGCCGGTCGTCCACCCAGAGCGCTATTAGCCCCCAGGGCGCCAGCTCGGGCAAGTCTTTCAAGGGCTACCCCGAACTGGCGTGGTTGGAGAAATATCATTTTGAAATTAAATGCGCTCATGGGCGCATTTAACAACAATGGGGTGCTGGCACCCTATGGAGATAATTACCACCCTGCTCCACTTAGGCCAGCACTGCAAACCACTAATAGCTGAGGCCCACAAGTGACTGGCACACAATCAATCTCAGTTCATGAGACCGGGCTGTCTAGGGATCATACACATGTCACATCATAAGCTCAGGGATAGAAGCTGAAAGACACGCACACACACACCATACAGTGGCATACACACACACGTTACCCAGCAGGAAATGACAGTGCTAATGGTTGCAATACACTGAAAGAAACAGATCAAAACTTAGAGATGAATCAGTTAAATTGCAAAATATGATCTTGGGCAGAGGAGCACAGTTTTCAACAAAAGACATTATGATAACATAATTTTTCTTTTCCTTTTGAGCAACACAAAGGTATCAAATACAGTCTCAGCTTTGCAAAGCAATGTTCAGAGAAGCTTGATTATAATGCTATTCAAAGCTGGAAGACACGATTCTGTGCATACTATATTCTCTCATTCAGTTCCCAGATGCCTGAGTAAATGCAGCTTGGAGAGAAAGCAACGTTACATTTGTTCATCATGACACCTTGCGGAAAGAGCATCCTTTGCACAATTCTCACTCATCTTCTGTTGTTATAAGCAGAGCCTTCGAAATGCACAATGCTGAATTAAGGAGATACTGTAAAGTAATCTTCATCTCACGGTGCACAGGTGGTGTCCTTACCTGTTCTTATTGCCAAATCAGCTAAAACACAATGTTTAGATTTCTGAAATACCCTGTGCATTAAGTGGGCCGGGGCCAGCCGCAGCCAGGCCCCGGCAATCTCCAGAAAGTGGGGCTGAGCCAGGGTCCTGCCGGTCCCCCGGTCCCACCACAACATTGGCGGGACACATGATCCTGCCGCAGCTGCAACGGCAGATGCGCCCGCCATTAAGTCAGGCAAGCTGATAGAAGTGCCAGCCAGCCGCAGTGATGCTGTGGCTGGCTGGCACCTCGGTCAGTCACTGTAAATTCCTCTGGTGACCGCTCACGCGGGGGGTCATCAGAGGACGTTACTGTCCCTTTTTCCCCCAGCCCCTGCCCAGGTCGCAGAGGCGTCTTCAACCCTCTGCGAACTTGGGCACTCCTGCTTTATAAAAGATGGATTGAATTGTGCACTTTTCAAGCCATCTTTTATAAACATAGAAATGTTTAAAAAAGATGGCTTGAAAAGTCCGCAAACCTTTGTATGCACACATGTGATGCTGGAAATGCATCGGAGGGACAGAGCCTCCGTATCCTTGTCCTTTACTGCTTTTTATCGTGTGTTCTGTCGTGTTTTCCGCGCAGGAGTTCATGTGGGACTCCTGGCGGTGCAGCTCTCTTTCTTTTGGTTTGGTGAACGGACCCGTGGGATACCCTTATGGCACCCATGGGTGGGGGTACAACCCTGTGCCCCTAGTGTATGTATTTGGGCACCTGCGGGTGGCCCACAGAGCAGGATATGGGCTGGTGGCAGCTCCATGCTGAATTTGACAGGTGCGCGGAGTATCCTCCATTTTGGGATACCCCGGCCCTGCCATTGGGATCAGTTGATTCCTCATGGAAAACAAGATGGCCCCTGTGGCCTCTTGCTTTCTATTACCCATTACCTTGTTTTCCCAAAGTCCTGGGAAGCCCTGACTCTGTCCCTTCCCCCTGACTGACTGTTGGGTGGAAATGCCATATATGGTGTTGTTGTGAAGGCTCGGCCAGACTAGCTGGAGCCTTCCCGGTGATGTATGTTGTGGGTACCTCCTGTGGGTGGGACCTGGGTGAATAGAGTGTGTGACGAATATGCATTCTGTGTTGTGGATGTCTAGTATCTGGTGGTTGACACAATGACTGAGACAGCCCTACCCGAAACCGGTATGAATGCAGCTTGGAGTGTTGAATGGCTCGGTACTTGTTCCAATACACATAACTTGTTGTGAGTGTCTGGAGAGAAGTGAATGGCCTGAATACCTAGTGTGCCTGATTGGCTGCCTGCCTGCATGAATGCCCGTAGTCGTGATTGGATGCTTGAGTGTGACCCAGCGGAATGAATGGGAGATCAACAGTATATCTGGGGACCTCTCACTGCTAGGAATCGTGTTCAGAAGCTGAAGTCTACTACGACGAGTAACTGGAATAACTGACACTTGACCTTGAAGCCCTGCAAGACGAGAAGGAGTGCAGTCGCTCTCCCTCGCAATCTGAAAGCTGATGTGTTTCCAAGGACTGACCCAGAGAGGACCTGGTAAGGGGCCCTCTTCCCGAGCTATGAGGGACCGTTGTGCACAGCTGATCTTTGCCAATGCTCCCTGGTAGACAGACCTTAGACAGGCTGTCGGCCCGATACGGGGGACTGCTGCGGAACTCCAAGGAGAAGCACTTGGAATGTTATCCGCCACTGTCGACGACCGCCGTTGCCGACCGGAGCCGCCGTGCTCCCGTTTGCCTAAGAACTTCCACTGATCATCGGACGCTCTCGTCTGCATCGTCACCCGCTTGTCTCCCGCTGGAGAAGGCCCGACCGTCGACGCGCCGAGGAGTATCCACCGATGGGATTCCCGCCACCTAAAGACCACAGAGAAGCCGACGACTCGATGCCCTTGCTGGGCCACAGTTCTTCATCATCTCTTTGCGGTCCAGAACTATCGTTACTGCACGCCTCTTCCTTGCAGGACGCCAACGCTCTGTCGTCGACGAGCACCGCTAGGAACGAAGCTGTCACTTCCCTGCCGTAGTTCAACCTGTTCACCGTCGGACGTTCGACGACCCATGACTCCCGCCTTAAAGGGAGGGCACCCAAGCTGGGCCGTCGATTCCCCGACACCGAACGCCAAGTTCCCCGACACCTCTCGACGATCCGTGGCTTTCGTCTGAAAGGGAGTCACTCAAGAAGGATCGGTCGACGCATCGTCGGAGAACTCTATTCCACCAGGTACATTGGGGGGTAAAACCTTAATAGGAAGAAGTGAGACTATTGATCATATGGACTGGGCTTGTGTGATATATTTTCATTTACAGGTTTCCCAGGTGGGGGGATCAACACACAGAACTGTGCCAGAACTGTGCCTCGTGGTAGGGGTCAGTATTCTGCCTATTGTTTCAACCATTTTACGTTCCTGCCTATCTCTATTGCTGGTTTCCTCGTTATTAATCTGTGTGGCATTTTAACCGTACAGTTGATGCACTTTAATGAGATTGGATAACATTAGTGGTATCACTTTAGAACTGTATATATTTATCATTATTGACTTCCAAGTACAAAGTGCGTTATTGTGATCGTGTACATACTTTTGAATATTAATTATATAAAGACTGTGTTTTCAGTAATACAGTGTGTGGACATTCCTTTGTGGGGGTTCGGGGACTACACTGTACTTAAGAACCAGCCCGCATCACCTCCTGAGAAGCTAGGCCTTGATTGCTCGTCCATTGCTACCTTATAGAGAATCTTGGCTGGGGTCCGCTGTGCCTCTCCTCTACCATATAGAGAGCGGAAGTACAGACACACCCTACCAGTCTTTTCACTGGTGGCAGCGGTGGGATGCTTATGGTTTTAAGAATCAGTGTATAACCGTGCCACTTACAAAATATCTGCACTTTATTAGATTAAGGTTTGGGTGTGTACAAAATAACTGCATTACAAGCAATGGAGTCTATTGCGAATGGTAAATTGACTCCGATGAGCTTAGAGGCTCTCCAGAGTGCTTGTGAAGCCAGGGCTGAGCTGATAGCTGCTCTGGTGGACTACCAGACCGATGGTGAAATTCTTGATGAGGGGGGGAATGCAACCAATGAGGACTCCGCCCCTGGGGTTTCTACTGAATCTGTTTCTGGGAATGCCGCCATTACTGCTGCCTCTGTTCCGAACCCCAGCAATTCCTTGGAACTTGAGTTATTAAGGATGAAATTGGCCTTTGAATATCGCAAGTTGGAAATAGATGCTGAGCTTAAGAAAGAGGAGCTGGCGCAACAAGTTGAACTCAAGAATAGGGATCTTGAAATCAAAGACAAGGACACTGAATGTCAGAGAATCCAGCTAGAGAAAGCTCGAGTGGAGACTTCAGCGAAACCCAGTGAGATATCCTACAATGGATTGAAGCATTTGAAATGGCTTGTGCAATTCATGATGTTGACAAAAGAGATTGGGCTAAGTGTTTGCTGAGCAGAGTGCCTCAAACTGGATATGACTGTATTCTGAAGCTGAGTCTGGAAAAAAGGGGTCAGTATGAGTGTATGAAACCTGCTTTGCTTGCCAAGTTTGGCAAGACGCCTACCCAATACCTTAAAAGACTCAGGGATTTTAAGAAAAGAGAGAATGTGTCTTGGGTTGACTGGGTGAGTGCTGCGCACATGAATATGATGGGGTGGATTGATGGTTACAAGGTGAAAACGTTTGTTGAATTGTCCCACCAGTTGTTTTTTGAGCATTTTTTGGAAGCCTGTTCACCAGAGCTGCGTCAGTATGTTGCTGACCAGAACATTTTGGATCCCTTTAAGCTGGCTAGGCTGGCTGACAAGTGGGTCTCCCACCGGGTGTCCCCTAAAGACTCCAGTGGGAAGGACAAGGACAAAGAAAAGGGGGCCTCTCAGAAAGCTGAGGAGTCCCAAAAGCAGTCACAGTCAAATACAATGAAACCCTCATCTCCTAAGAGCCAACAATCTAGTGGGGATAAGTCATCTGTGGGTGGGAATAAGAGTAGTGGTCCACCTGCTGCAAAGCAGGCTCCCGGTGGTTCCAGTACCGTACCCCGCACTCCCGGCACTTGTTGGGACTGTGGGGCTCTGGACCACAAAAGGGGTGACTCCAAGTGTAAAGGTAAGGCACTCGGAGTACAGGCTGTCAACCTGACCTACCCTTACCCCGTGTCCGAGGTGGAGGCCACTGTCCTCCCCTCCTCTACAGGGATCGCTTTTGGTGCTCCCGTAGAGATTTCCTTAATGTCCCTTGGGGCCTGGGACCAGTACGCAGAAGTACTGGCGACTATCCCACAGAACACCCGTAGATTTTTGAGAAGTGTCCTCCTGAATGGCCAGCCTTCTACTGGTTTGAGAGACACTGGGGCAAGCATGACAGTGGTGGACAGGACCCTGCTCAAGCCAGAGGACTATGTAGATGCTCCTCTGAGAGCCACCAGGTTAGCTGGTGGGCCTCCCAAATTATCGCCTGTAGCCCTAGTCACACTCGTGATTGGAGACAAGACAGCAAAGCTTCCTGTCCTGGTTCAGGACAATGTCCCTGCTAACATACTGTTAGGAAATGATCTAGTCGAGTTGGGATTGATCACGGATGGTCTTCCCATGACTGCTGTTGCGGTCACTAGGTCACAGGTGACACCGTGTCTGGCTGTGAGTCAGGTTCCGAGCCGAAGGTGCGGCCTAAGGCAAGACGAAGGAGGAGCAAGAAGGCCACCTCTGTGGAGGGAGCTCCTTCTCTTCCTGCTGTTCCTACAGCACCCATTGGGATCCATGCTCCGGACGGGCTGGGTCCAGTGGCAAACCCCGTCTCAACTCCTGTGGGAGAAGAGCCAGAAGACTCTCCTGTGGCAGAGGTTCTCAACCCAGAGGATCATCCCGATCTTCAATGCTTGTTAGCTGAAGGGGACCCTTCCGGGCAGACTTCTGTAAAGGACAGAGAGAGTGTCCCTCTCTCGAAGGTCTGAGGAAACAGGCCCTGTCCCAGGCACGAGGAGAAGTGCCTAGGACTTTCCGGATTTATTGGGAGGTTGAGCTCCTTGTTAGTGAGCCCACTAAGCCTGAACCTGGTGCCCTCAAGAGGTTGGTGGTACCCCAGGTTTACAGACCCTTCCTACTGCAGTTGGCGCATGAGGTGCCCTTGGCTGGTCATCTTGGTACCAAGAACACTAAGCAGAGGCTCTCTGCCCATTTCCACTGGCCTTGGATGGGAGTAGAGGTGGAGTCCCACTGCAGGACCTGACAAACTTGTCAGTTGTCTGGCAAAACTGGAGGCAGTGTCATCGCCCCACTGCAGCCATTGCAGTGGTTGGCACACCGTTTGAGAGGGTGGGCATCAACATCGTCGGTCCCCTTGACCCTCCCACGTCAGGTGGACATCGGTTCATCCTGGTTTTGGTAGATCATGCCACCAGGCACCCTGAGGCTATACCCCTTCGGACTGTTATGGCCAAGGTGGTTGCCTGGGCTCTCCTGGGCATTTTCACCCATGTTGGATTCCCTAAGGGGGTTGTCTCTGACTGAGGATCCAACTTCATGTCTAGTTACATGAAAACCATGTGGAAAGATTGCAGGGTAACCTACAAGTTCTCCACTTCTTACCACCCCCAGACCAATGGTGTGGTTGAGAGATTTAATAAAACTCTCAAGGGCATGCTAGGTGCTTTGGAGGAGCCCCTAAGGAGGAAATGGGATCTCCTCCTGCCATGCCTGCTGTTTGCTTACAGAGAGGTACCTCAAGAAGGCGTTAGTTTCAGCCCCCTTGAGTTACTCTTTGGACATCCTGTGAGGGGGCCCCACGCCTTGATCAGAGAAGGTTTGGAAGCCACCCCTCCCGGTCCCACCAAGCAAGTGGGGGACTATGTGTTAGGCCTCAGACGGAGGATGACACAGATGATGGGTCAAGCAACAGCAAATCTCAAGGCCAGCCAGGAATTGAACAAATACTGGCATGACCTTAAAGCATCTCAAGTGGATTGGACTCCGGGACAGGAGGTCCTCGTGATGGAGCCTACCAAGCCTCGGGCATTGGCAGATAAGTGGACTGGACCCTTCAGGACAATCTCCAAGATGGGCGAGGTCAATTATCTGGTTGACATGGGAATCCCAGGGGTAGCCCCTCAGGTATTCCATGTTAATAGGCTCAAGCCTTTCCACAGGCGAGCAGAAGTCTCAAGGTTCTTGCTAGCTTCAGGGCAAGAAGAGGATGAGAGTGAGCCCCTTCCTGATTTGCTGCATAGCAACCCTCTGGATGGCTCAGTGGAGGGAGTGCAGCTCTCTCCAGATTTGACAACCGAGCAGCAGAGGGCCTACAGGACTTTGCTCCAGCAGTATGCCTCTCTGTTTTCGCTGACGCCAGGCCTTACACCGTGGTGTAAGCACGAAATTGACACTGGTGACAGCGTGCCTGTCAAGAGCAGGAGCTACGGAATGTCAGATACGGTTAAGAACCACATCCAGGCTGAGGTCGCCAAGATGTTGGATCTGGGTGTTATTGAACCCTCAACCAGTCCCTGGTCCAGTCCCGTGGTCCTTGTCCCCAAGGCAAGTTCCCAGGCAGGTACCAAGGATTGGAGGTTCTGTGTCGACTACCGAGGAATCAATGCCGTCACCAAAACTGACGCGCACCCATTGCCCAGGGCTGATGAGCTTGTGGACACCATAGGTGCTGCCAAATTTGTGAGCACCTTTGACCTCAAATAGCTCTGACGGACCATGCCAAGGAAAAGACGGCATTCTCAACACCAGAGGCGCTCTACCAGTTTAGGGTCATGCCTTTTGGGTTGAAGAATGCCCCTGCCACCTTCCAGAGATTGGTCAATCATGCTCTCAGTGGGCTATAAGCCTTTTGTGTGGCTTATTTAGACAACATTGCTGTCTACAGTTCCACTTGGGAAGAGCACTTGACACATCTGGGTAGAGTGTTGCAGGCCTTAAAAAGGGCTAACCTCACTATCGAGGCCACCAAGTGCCAGATAGCTCAGGGGAAAGTCATGTATCTTGGTCATGAGGTAGGAGGGGGTCAAATCCAACCTCTCCCCAGTAAGGTACAGGATGTACAGGACTGGGAGACTCCCACTACTCAAACCCAGGTGAGAGCCTTTTTGCGCCTCACTGGGTATTATCGCAATTTCATGGGGGACTATGGAACCATAGCTGCACCACTGACAGCTCTGTCTTCACCCAAACAGCCTAGGAAGGTCAATTGGACTGAAGATTGTCAGAGGGCCTTTGATGGCTTGAAAGAAAGTCTGTGTCGAGCAACCGTGTTGTGTGCGCCTGACTACAGCCGACCCTTTATCGTCCAGATGGATGCCTGCGACACCAAAATTGGAGCTGTCTTGTCCCAGTTAGATGACAAAGGGAGAGAACATCCTATCATATTCATCAGTAGACAACTAAAGGTTAGAGAACTTAGGTGGGCTACTGTTGAAAAGGAATGTTTTAGTATAGGTTGGAGCCTTAGGCGTTTTAGGCCCTACCTTACGGGGTCTACCTTCAAGGTCCAAACAGATCATAAGCCCCTGAAGTTGCTTATGCAGATGAAGGGTGAAAACCCAAAACTGCTCAGGTGGTCCATTAGCCTGCAAGGGCTAGACTTCACCATAGAGCACAGACCAGGGAAGAGTCACGATAATGCAGATGGCCTTTCCAGAAGGTATGTTGACCATCTGAATGAGGGTGTCTTTCCCGTGGGAGATTAGGCACCCTCCACCTCAGTCTGGGGGGGGGCGACTGTGATGCTGGAAATGCATCGGAGGGACAGGGCCTCCGTATCCTTGTCCTTTACTGCTTTTTATCGTGTGTTCTGTTGTGTTTTCCGCGCAGGAGTTCATGTGGGACTCCTGGCAGTGCAGCTCTCTTTCTTTTGGTTTGGTGAACGGACCCGTGGGATACCCTTATGGCACCCATGGGTGGGGGTACAACCCTGTGCCCCTAGTGTATGTTTTTGGGCACTTGTGGTTGGCCCACAGAGCAGGGTATGGGCTGGTGGCAGCTCCATGCTGAATTTGACAGGTGCGCAGAGTATCCTCCATTTTGGGATACCATGGCCCTGTCATTGGGATCAGTTGATTCCTGCTGGAAAACAAGATGGCCCCTGTGGCCTCTTGCTTTCTATTACCCATTACCTTGTTTTCCCAAAGTCCTGGGAAGCCCTGACTCTGTCCCTTCCCCCTGACTGACTGTTGGGTGGAAATGCCATATATGGTGTTGTTGTGAAGACCCGGCCAGACTAGCTGGAGCCTTCCCGGTGATGTATGTTGTGGGTACCTCCTGTGGGTGGGACCTGGGTGAATAGAGTGTGTGACGAATATGCATTCTGTGTTGTGGATGTCTAGTATCTGGTGGTTGACACAATGACTGAGACAGCCCTGCCCGAAACCGGTATGAATGCAGCTTGGAGTGTTGAATGGCTCGGTACGTGTTCCAATACACATAACTTGTTGCGAGTGTCTGGAGAGAAGTGAAAGGCCTGAATACCTCGTATGCCTGATTGGCTGTCTGCCTGCATGAATGCCCGTAGTCGTGATTGGATGCTTGAGTGTGACCCAGCGGAATGAATGGGAGATCAACAGTATATCTGGGGACCTCTCACTGCTAGGAATCGTGTTCAGAAGCTGAAGTCCACTACGACGAGTAACTGGAATAACTGACGCTTGACCTTGAAGCCCTTCTGGATGAGAAGGAGTGCTGTCGCTCTCCCTCGCAATCTGAAATCTGCTGTGTTTCCAAGGACTGACCCAGAGAGGACCTGGTAAGGCGCCCTCTTCCTGAGCTACGAGGGCCCATCCTGCACAGCTGATCTTTGCCAACGCTCCCTGGTAGACAGACCTTCGACAGGCTGCCGACCCGATACGGGGACTGCTGCGGAACTCCAAGGAGAAGCACTCGGACTGTTGTCCGCCACTGTTGACGACCGCCGTTGCCGACCGGAGCAGCCGTGCTCCCGTTTGCCTAAGAACTTCCATTGATCATCGGACGCTCTCGTCTGCATCATCACCCGCTTGTCTCCCACTGGAGAAGGCCCGACCGTCGATGCGCCGAGGAGTATCCACCGGTGGGTTTCCCGCCACCTAAAGACCACAGAGACGCCGATGACTCGACGCCCTTGCTCGGAAACAGTTCTTCATCATCTCTTTGCGGTCCAGAACTATCGTCACCGAGGTGCCCCGCACGCCTCTTCCTTGCAGGACGCCAACGCTCTGTCGTCGACGAGCACCGCTAGGAACGAAGCTGTCACTTCCCTGCCGTAGTTCAACCTGTTCACCGTCGGACGTTCAACGAGTCGTGACTCCCGCCTTAAAGGGAGGGCACTCAAGCAGGGCTGTCGATTCCCCAAAACCGAACGCCAAGTTCCCTGACACCTCTTGACGATCCGTGGCTCCCGCCTGAAAGGGAGTCACTCAAGAAGGATCGATCGACGCATCGTCGGAGAACTCTACTCCACCAGGTACATTGGGGGGGTAAAACCTTAATAGGAAGAAGTGAGACTATTGATCATATGCACTGGGCTTGTGCGATATATTTTTATTTACAGGTTGCCCAGGTGCGGGGATCTCCACACAGAACTGTGCCTCGTGGTAGGGGTCAGTATTCTTCCTATTGTTTCAACCATCTTACGTTCCTGCCTATCTCTATTGCTGGTTTCCTCGTTATTAATCTGTGTGACATTTTAACCGTACAGTTGATGCACTTTAATGAGATTGGATAACATTAGTGGTACCACTTTAGAACTGTATATATTTATCATTATTAACTTCCAAGTACAAAGTGCGTTATTGTGATCGTGTACATACTTTTGAATATTAATTATATAAAGACTATGTTTTCAGTAATACAGTGTGTGGACATTCTTTTGTGGGGGTTCAGGGACTGCACTGTACTTAAGAACCATCCCGCATCACCTCCTGAGAAGCTAGGCCTTGATTGCTCGTCCATTGCTACCTTATAGAGAATCTTGGCTGGGGTCCGCTGTGCCTCTCCTCTACCATATAGAGAGCGGAAGTACAGACACCCCCTACCAGTCTTTACAACACACATATATAAATATTATATATTTGTACGCGTACCTTACTATGGTTTGTGTACTTTTCAAACCATCTTTTATAAACATAGAAATATGTCGCATATTTCTATGTTTATAAAAGATGGCTTGCATACTACGCAAACCATAGTAAGGTACGCATACAAATATATAAATGGTTACATGCATTTATATATTTGTTTGCGTACCTTACCATTTATATATTTGTTTGCGTGCTTACATGCATTTATATATTTGTTTGTGTACCTTACCATGGTTTGTGTGCTTGTTTAGATCACGCCCATCCCATAAGCCACGCCTCAAATGAGGGCCCCCCCCTTGATTTCTTACCCCACTTAAAGCCCTGGAAATACCTTTCTACACCTGAGGCATATGCATCTGATGCTCATTTCTCTGAATTTGGATGCTGTGGAACCAGTACCACACAGATAAGCATTCTGGGCTCAGAGGGAATCAGTATAAATAATCGGAAAAAAACCTGAATGGTAGGTCTGTTCGAATTTCGGCTATACGAAAATTTCGTACTGCTGAAAATGTCAAAGAAATCAACCATGCTGTACCATTGTAGCGAACGAGGGGAACAGGAGTTGCCGGGGTATCCCATGTGCCCTTGATTGTTACAAAGGCATCAGGGGTTTCGAGGAGGGTTGCCCCCCGCTTCCCGGATAATAAAGGAAAAAAAAGGAAAAAAAAAGTCACAGGGAGACAAAGGAGTCAGTGACCCACACCGAAGCTTGACGCCAACAGGTAAGTAGGGGGTGGGAGGAACATGATTTAACTGAGGCACATATTTAGAATTCGGCATTGTCTCATTCAGCAATTTCGTATTCGAAATTTTGTAATTTGGTCAAATCATGGACAAACGGGCTCAGATCACATAAAAGAGCAGTCCCTCTTCTGGACACCTCGCTCTTTGTCCCATACCCCCTCCAAAAGGTTGCTCACCCAGTCAGTGAGGGACACTGAATTCTCTCTTCTCATGTATGCAGCATGTCTATATTTCTTGCTAATCCTTCTTCAGAAGATTCCATGGAGATGCGGGAGCTGTATTGGGCCTGGCTATTCAGCTTTTTTTCATGTGCTGAAACATACCTACTCCTTGAATTCCAAGCCCCATTTAAACTATTGTGCATGTCTAAATAGCGATCAATGTACAGCCATCTGCGTTCTGGGCTCCATCCTATCGAGTTTCGCAGCACTGCACAGATGATCTTGGATCTGGGGCAGACTTATTTGTATTTTGGAGAGACCTGAAAAGCCACCTTTTCCCCTCTGCTTTAAAGACCTCGAAATCCTTGAGGCCACCATCACTCAGACCTAGCAACCCCAATGCCATTGGCTCTAAGAGACTATCGCTAACCCGAGCTAATCAGATGCCTTAGACTATCCAAACCTTTCTCTACTTAGGCACATGTAAGGTTCCGGTGTCTTATTTCATTCTATCATATCACTCGTGCCATGTTTGGAGGGAAGATCATGCCAGCAAAACTCTACTTCCTGCCTATGCAGTTTAAATACCACCCGATCCAAAATTATCCCTTTCCATCCTTGTCTTTCAGTTCTGGGTCTTCTCTCAAAGCAGCTGTAAGACTGCATGCAATGCACTACCCCTATATGAATAAAAAAGAGGCCAAATAAGAGGCCTGCCAAACTCCTGCAAAAACAGGAAACACTATCAGGCCTTTTGGAGTCAGGAGTGATTGTGATAGCTAGGTGCTTTTCATAAATGTAATAAGGACTTGGGACTATTGTTAGTGCCCTTACAAATCATCTATGATGGTGAAATAGGCCTGCAAACCTTTTATGTAGTCGAGGTTTGGCTGCATTAATTGGGACCAGCTTTGGTGAAGTGGAAGGGTTCCTATAGGAGAGTTTAGTGGGGATAGCAATCTCCAAAGGGATCAAATATAATGCAGGCTACTTGATTGAAAGTGAGTCAAACATCTGAAAGCATCTGAAAGCAATAGTTAGGTTACGATGTGTGCATCCAGTCATCTTAAAGAAGTATTCCCTCAAAATGAAGCCTGGACCCAGAATCGAAGGACGTATGGACATTGCTGATCAATACATGTTTGCTCTCAGGTGCTGGGAGTTACATGGCTGTGGGCTAAAGGGGAAGACATATTGGGCCTGATTTACAAAAGCATTTTTCAATGGGAAGCACACTTTGTATATCAGGCCCATTCTGTGCTACACTCAAAGAGGTTTAAATAGCAAACGTGTCTGAGATGTATTAGAAACGTGGCAACATGAAACCTCAAATTAGAGACCTACGTTGAACAATGAAATTCAAATTCGGACACCATTATAAATTAAGAAACAACCATTTTTTCAGATGGATTTTGGTTCCATAATAAAACCTCCCACAATATTATTTCTTAGACATACTTTTACCACAAAACCAATGCTAATTAACACAGAACCTGCACCCTTAAACAAACTGTGACCAACGCCAGCTTCGTGCTGAGGTCATTTGGTAGCAGCTTAAAATCCGTTTTTTCAAGGCTGGCGTGCAGATAGCATGGGAAAACCTTCTGGAGTTATTATGCGCGTCATTAATACAGAAATAATGGAATAAGAAGCACAAGCAGCATATTCATGCATTTGTGTTTGAAAATTAGACCATATATTTCGAGCCCAATGCAGCCGAGTAGATTTGGAGAATAGATTCCATTTTTACTAGGGATATATACGGCTATAGTAAAACGCACAGCACTGCATTTAGCTGAGCGATGATTGTAAAATGAGGCTGTAGGTCCATACATTGGGGAGGCATGCTCTTGATAGAGAAGCATGCAGTAGATACCTCAACTGTTTTGGAGATAATTCAACAGCAACTGGACATCTGGGGAATAGGTAACTGCAACAGCACAGGCACATTTAGAACACTTGTACTATTATTAATTTTTATTTTTTTAACCAACTTTATTTATTCAAACTCAGTCATGTTCAGATACTGCATTGGCCAAAGATTTAAATAATTTTAACACATGTCATTTGTTAAGGCCACATATAACATTCGATTTTACAATTATTGGGTCCAAGCTTTGAGCATTAACTTAGCTTTAACTGCAACCGTTCAACCACCCTTCCCCATTCCCCATCCCCCTCCAGGTTCCACAGTGGCATGGACCAGTTCTTCTGCTTTCCGGTGAGATTGATGTGTTCTGATTAGTTAACTACTGCCTTGGATCAAGCCTCCTGTACTTATTGTTAAACAAATTGACTCTAAACTATGATGCTAGATAAAGAATTATCAACAAAAATCCTTGGTAAAATAAAAGTTTGTGAATGGAGTTTGCCAAATGGTTACGGAGCATGAAAAGGACTTAAAGTCTGATGTCCATTGCATTAATCCAGTAAGGGGTACAGGTTCTTAAAGATATTTACCTGAATTGCTCTTGCAAAAGGTTAGAGGACTTACTTTCAAATTCCGATTAGGACAATAACCACTTGAAGGAATAAGTGGGAAATGTACTCAAAGAATGAGAAAGATTGCAAACACTGTGGTCAAGGCCCAAGGATCGTACTCAGTACATTGCCTGTAACAAGATGCAGGTTTGGAGAATACGATATGAAGAACCTTTCCTTGTAACCCTCTCTTTATAGAATGTGTCTGTCACTCTACAAACAAATAATTTGAAATGAATTCAATAGCCAAGACAAATTTTATTTGATTGATCCTTTTTAGGTATGTTAATTTAGTTTAACACATTTAAAAGAAAATACAAAAATATGTGAAAAATTAAACCACATCTACTGTGTATTCCAGTGTGACCTTTGGACGATGTAGCAACATGGCATTGTCTGGAAGACGTTCTGCTTATCAATATTTCATAACTGCTTTCTAAAGTGGCACAGACTTTACTATTATGCAGCAGCTAAGAACATAAAATATGTCTTGCTGGGAATAGTCAAGGAGTGTGATGTTCCTGCCTGTATCTGAACAGGTTACCTCCAGGTCCATAGCACCTTTTCTGCTTTGGTCGAAAGGTGGTCCTGAGGAAGGGCTGGTAACACTGTCTCACAATGCAAACATGTACTACCAATTGCAATCCGAAATACCAATACCAAGGTAAGTAGACTTCTGAACATTGTGTGGGGGTTTATGACCGCAATATTTCATAAATTGTGACAACAGTAGCCCATTTATAAATGTATGATAAGCTTTGAGTGGAATTGTCCACATTGTAATGACCATTCGTGTATGTATTACTTCAATTTGGACACACCTGACTTCCACCTGATACATTTCTCCCACTCTCCCAATATGATCTAAGCGAAACCGGCTTACTGCTCCTGTTTCCCTTACATGGTACTCAAACAGAAGGGTAACACCCACCGGAAGTCATATATAGATTCAAGGCACACCAGGCAATAACGCATGCTGTAGAGGACATTTGTGTCATTTGTTTACCTTTATAACTAGGCCATAAGAGAACAATACAACGTTCACTTATTTTGGAGACACTTTTTATTGCTGAGGTAAGATCTACATTACAAATGGTCATAGATAACAAAGTGTCTCCTGCGACAAACTTTCACTTCTTGGGTTGCATGCAAACCTCTAATACCATTGGCTTTGTGCAATCATTCTACTTTTCGACAACTGATGTAAAACCTAGGCAACAGCAACCCAATCAGGCTTACTTTGGGTACACATATTGGGGTACCCTATGGGAAATGTTCATACACTTTGAACTAGAAGAAACAGACTAGTACTGAGGTTACATGCCATTTAAACTGGACTAGTATAGGGATTATGGCAATCCCTTTCCTTTCTCATGCTTTTTTGCATTTGCAGTAAAACATAACTACATACACAAGTGAAAGGACACAGCAGATGCCTGTCGAGTACACAAACCATACACCTTTACCACAATGCATGTTTTCCTAGTGTATATTTCGTGCAAATGAAAGCTCTGTCTTGCAGCTCGTTATCTTTAATATTTGTGCATGTTTGAGGGTCAAGGTGTCGATTGCTTTTTTAAGAGCTCTTTGATGAAGGCTGTTCCGTTTCCACAGATGCACACACTCCATTGTGGCTTAGGTGTATTAGACACCTAACCGAGCATCATGCTAAAAGCTGCATCATTCTAATACAAAATCAATACTCCATACATTAATTAAAAATGTCTTTAAAAAATGTATCTGCATCAAATATGAAAAGCACATATTTTTGTTGTTCTTGTTTTAAAAATCATACATTCAGACGTTGAATAATTATGTGTGTTTGTGTATCAACGCCTAGAATCATTGAGCATGGCAGCATGTTTAATGTTTAACGTACTATTAAACACTACAGATGACTGAAACCAACATTGCAGAAACCTTAAATGCACCTTTTGTTTCATGATGTTGTTCATGTGGTTATGCTGTTTTTTATGTTTTCTTTATTGATCTTAAGTGTGTGCTTGTGTGTACTTACCACGTGAATGCTAGTTAGTGTTTGATGTGAGAGTAAGGTTTTGTGACATAGTTCTTTGAGTAAATAGGAGTATCTGCTTTGGGGTTATTTAATTTAATGTGTATATTAGGACTCTTGATTACATTGTAATGGGTGTGCGCCAGGCTTGCTTGCTATGCATATCGGCACAGTGTTTCTGCATGTTGTTTAGATATACATATATACTTACCTTACTTTTTAGCTTGTTCGTTTTTGTAAGGATGGTTTAGGGTTCCAACAGTGTTGTTTTATGATATTTTAACTGTTTAATAACAGGTAAACTTTAACACTGCTAATTAGAATGTTTCTAGACATTCACTTTTTATAGGAATTAACCTGCATTAAAAAAAAAACGAATGCTTTCTTTGTTTTTAAGATAATGTATGATTTGTATTTCAGTTATCTTGGCACATTGGTGTCGGATGCAGTTGATTATCTTGGGTGTTTATCAGTATATGTGTCATGTTGCATGATGTTTTGTCCCTGCCTTCTTGCAGCCCATTTCTGGTGGCATTAGTATGCGTTGGGTGTGGCCAATCATCTTGTTCATTTTGCAGAATATTTTTCGTTTTGCAGTATGTTTTTGATGTCATTTTATCCCTCCAATGCTTCTGTGCATGCACGGCGGCCCTACTTAAATGTTGGTGTGCCGGACCATCTTCTTTGTTTCACAGAATATTTTTTATTTCCCAAAATATTTTTCATTTTGCTGTAAAATGCTTTTTTTTCCCCGTCCGACCATATTGCACGTGTATGGCGATTTTATTCTGTGTTGGGTGTGGTCGAACATCTTGTACATTTTATGGAATATT
The DNA here is from genome assembly GCF_040938575.1 of Ambystoma mexicanum. Taxonomy (NCBI): domain Eukaryota; kingdom Metazoa; phylum Chordata; class Amphibia; order Caudata; family Ambystomatidae; genus Ambystoma; species Ambystoma mexicanum. The sequence goes on from NC_090939.1 coordinate 546,165,801, forward strand.
TGGCAGAATTATTTTTCTTTTTATTTCACCCTCCGACCCTCCTGCGAATCAATGGTGCCCCTTTTGCATGTTGGATGTGGAGGCAGGGACATCATTTAGGGGTCGTCAGGGGTCACAATTGTGCCCTTGAGGTCTCCCTTGCTACCCCTGAGGTCTCCCTTGCTACCCCTGTGGTCTCCCTTGCTATCCCTACAAAAACCTTTAAAGAAAGTGTTTTTTTTTAAAACATTTTTTTTATGCAAGCTTCTGTGCTGTGGCCAGCACCATGTGGCTCTTTGCTTCTGGAGTGGCTGGTTTTCTTGTTCAGGCCTCTTAAAAAAAGAACAGCGGTTCCACAAATCTAACACTTTCAGCAGTGACCCTAAAAAGGAAGAACAGGAATACAAAATAATGTGTCTTTCTGGAATTCTATACAATAATTGCTAGACTCCTTAAAGGTTTATTTCAGGCACACTTCAGTGTGTGAGTCACTGATTAAGTCTGTTCTTAAACACCTCAACTCAGCCTTTCATCCTTCTGAGGTCGATAAATGAGTACCAACCCAGGTTGGACGATATTGTATGTATATTTTTTCTATATAAAGCGCGTAAGCGTAAATACTTTAAATGATCACATAATTATCATTTGGCCATGGACGTTTGCTTGCATTCACAGTAATATGGGCCTATACACACTGATCCTAACGATACATATGGTGATCCATTCTTGTATGAAATGTATATCACATTATAGTGATATCGTAACCATATTTTTCGTAGTGTACTTAGGCACAATTCTATGTGATGCCACTTCCTGTTTTGTCAAGGGATGAAATGTCGTGTTCCATCGCTTCCCGCGATATCACTTCGAGGTGGGTTCAAATGACATCACTTCCGGTGATGTCATCAGAAGTCAAGGGTCGTGTGATGTCACTTCTGCTACCCCAGGCTTTTTGGGGTAAATGACGTCCCTGTGTGGAGGATCATTTTGTGCACAACGAGATGTGCCAAATATCTTGAAAATTGTAGCAATTTTGAAATATGGTTTCCTAAAATGTGATTTTTCAGCATCTGTGGGGTTGTCACTGAATAAAAAAATGTTTTCATCACAATCATTCTGGGCACATAAACCATGATGAAACTTTGCCATATTTGCCACGCTTGTTCAGACTTGGCTATATCACTTGCATGTCAAACGCAATAATATTTTATGGATGAGAACCTAAGTTACAGGGGAAATCGTTTTTTTTTATGTTCATATGTATGCCAGAATGTCACCTCAAATACCCTACCTCTAATGAGGCAGCATAGTATGCGTGTTTCTTGTGTTGATACTATGGAGACCCAAACTAGGAACAGGGGTGTTGCTAGGTCTGGAAAAGATCTGGGGCTACGCTAATGTCAGGAATATCGGGACTTGGGGCTAGCTACCCTTTTGGTTGTAGTCCCTGAGCTTTTATCCTGGGCTACAACCAAAAGACCTGGGGCTATAGCCCCCTCACCCCCCCACCCCCCAGCAACGCCTCCGGGTGGGAACAATGTGTTTGACAAAGTTACCAAGAGAGACCTCTGTCAGCATTGGAACATTTAAACAAGAACAAATAGGGCTTCTCTGGAAAGCTAGAAAACCGAGAGAACTCTTCATCGACAAACAAAGGGAATTTAGCAGGAGGCCCGCAAAACATCGGTCCCTATTTATTTTGCAGCAAGTATTCTTACATGGAATTTTAAAAAGATGTCTGTCTGTTGCTTTGTGCTAGAGTGGCGCCATCAGCGAGAAGTGACAGTTGATTTGTGATGCGGTGATGTGTTCCAAAAAGAGTGTGATGGGCTGCGGGTGCTTTTAGAACAGGCCACCCCAGCTTGATTTAGCGCATGGCTTTTCGGGATTGGGGATACTGGGGGATAACAGTTGTATATTGCCCTGTCAAAGCAAACTCATGTCTGACTGCTGTACATGCATCTTTGCCAAATGGCCCCTGGTCGAGCGAGGCACCTGCTTTTAGTCCTGGTCAATCTACTACTCTTTGCATGCTGGGTCTTGTAGTTTCACTTTTCCACTTATGTTGAAAAACACGTCGTGAATCAGACCCTTTGACGCCACAGAGCACGCCAACCAAATCCCATTGGGTTTTCAGAATGAAAACACGTATAAAATGATGCCACTAAAATTCATTGTACATTTTTTTCAATCATACATTTCCTAATAGATATCCCGGAAACTTGACTGGCTATAACCCCTGTGTTCGCTCAACGCATTAGTTATAACTATTGGTGGAACACATGCTCCCCATTAACTGAGATGTGCAACCAGGGAGTATACCCTGATATTGGGGTTCACAGCCTTCTGTTTAGCAAAAGAAAATGTAAACATTAAACAGGCAGATACGTCAAACCCCCGAATTCAATTACTTTGCCACGGGCAAATCTGGTGACACAAAGATCTTTGTTTTATTATAAATGTTCCCTTTTGTTGAACCTCTCGTGTTGTTAAACAGGCGTAACGTGAGACGTCGTGAATTCACACCATGCGCTTTTATTTTAGCGCGGCCATTTCGGCGATCTCATTTATGTATTCCCAGAGTCCCCAATGTTTTGACTTCTAAAACCCCCGCACATAAATACAAAGCTTAGCACCACACAAGGGAGGAAGTAATATGACAACTGAGGCAACTGCTGGTGGTTATTTTCATTTTTTGGCATCTAGGCCGTGGCGCAGGTGCCTGTTCTGGGCAAGCGGGATCAATTGCCTTTGGAATCTCGCGGGATTTGGGCTGGCCCTGAGGTACAAATTACCGGCAAGGAGATAGATAGCCGCGCTAGCGCGGCATACGCGGGAGCACCTGCTCCTAAGTAGGCACCGCCAACTCAGAACTGCTTGATGGAGGTGGGCAGGAAGGCCGGAGTAGAAGAATACGCTGGGAAATGCAGCAGGGAAAGAGCATTCCCTGCCACAAACACGTCCCTTGCCAGAGAGTGTGATGAATTAACTGGCAACACTGCAAGCTATGTTTCCCTCTTGGCACTGCCAAGTTAAATACAATGGCGTAGAAGCATTTTATTTTTGTAGCCCTTAGTTCTGATAGTCTACGTGCTTTTACGTTTTCCCGGTTTTTGTCTTTTACCCTTTTTCCCGGTTTTTGTCTTTTAGCCGTAGAGTGGTCAGTTGTTTTTCCCATAATTACACTTAAGTGGGAACTCAGTTTTAGTGGTAAATTCAGTTCTTTCAGGCAGGGCTGGCCTTAGGGCAGGGTGGGCTGGGCAACTTCCCAGGGCGCTATAGCTCCCCAGGGCGCCATCAGCACCCCAGGGAGCCAGCTCGGGAGAGCCTTTCAAGGGCCACGCTGAGCTGGGGTGGTGGGAGAGGTGTCCTTTTGAAATTAAATGCACTCGGGTGCTGGCACCCTATTGAGATAATCACCTCTCCGCTCTGGCGCAGGAGTGGGGAGATAATCATCTTAATAGGGTGTCACAGCACCCTATTGTTGCTAAATGCGCCCGCTGCCGTAAGCGCATTTAATTTCAAAAGGACGCCGTCTCCTACCACCAAAAATAAACATTTGGCGCCTCCAACCTGCCACCCCAATTGACCAGGGGAGCTGCGGGTTGGGGGGCGCCAAATAGTTTTTTTTTCTGCCCAGGGCAATGCCGCCATTAACGCCGGCACTGCTTTCAGGTTCTGAATTCAGTAACTGAATCCGTGGAGCTTTTAACTAAAGACATATTTTGACTGAGCTTTTATTTTAGGAGTCAATTTATTAACAATGTTAATTCTTACCTAAGATAGAATTGAAATAAATGTAATTGAATCGATTGCCGGAGGTTTCCATATCTTTGGAACGTCAGGCCATTTCCAGTTCGTGGCTTCCATTTAAGTTGTACTAGATGTTCCTGTCCTACTGGTTCATTTTAAGCCATTCTAACCAAGCCTATAACTTCCCAAATGCATTAGTTTGTAGGTGAAAGGGAAGGACTGGAAAATGGATTCACCAATGACTGAGTCAGCTGATCATTCTAATAGCAAAATGTGTATGGAAGAACTCGTTTGCGCCATTTTTGATCGTGATGCTACCAGCCGTATATTTACTCCAGGTCTGTATGGCTGCGAAAACAAGTTTGGGGGGGGGGGTGGTTCATTTCGGACCATTTTATACATGGGAAAGGTGGTATCAGTAATGGCCTATTTATCACCCCCTTCCAATGTCCCAATGTAAATCATGTCTTACTTTCTCTATTGAAAGGAAACACACATTTCTCTTCTGTACTTTTACAAAAATGTAAACAACTTCTGGGGGCTTTGTACCATTTTTGCTGCCAGCTATAGGGTGAAGGTCAAATTTGACAGATTTTCATGCTGGTAATCCGCCTTGTAATAGGGAGGTATTTACTGTCAGCAGCATTTCCTTGGAATACCACTGAAGTTATATACCTCGAATTCTGTAATCCAGTTGGAGATAAACCAGACAGCCGTATTTTTCAAATTCTGACAGTTTTACTGATACCGCAGAACAACCTCATACTAGCCCTTTCCAACAATTCTATAGTGTCCCACAAAATCCGTTCTCCAAATAATCGTTCACAGTGACCTTACACACATTGCCAATGCCTGCTTCAAGCACCACCTCTGAAGAGAGACTATTTCAAAGCTTAAGAGTTAGTGGAAAGTATTAGTTTCTGTGCGAGCTAATAAACACACTCAGACTCTGCATAGCCTCAAACAGGGAGGTGGGTAGAAATATTGTAAAACATGGTGGACAGCAAGATATTTCTCTACAGTGGATCTTCACATCTGGGAAAAATTCCACAGCATTATGCTAGAGGCTCAAGAATTTCCCTCCGCAGTGGCATGCACCATAATCACATGTCGTTTAAGTATGTCAAAATGCTACCCATCAACGCTATTTCAACAAGCACGATACCCGACAGCAAAGATTACAGCTGGGGTAGTACATTAATGTTTAAGAACTTTAACATTGTCTTGGGTCTTTTTGGAAAAACACCTTGTCCGGGCTTGATATGCTATGATATAAGCCATTTCTAACGCGCCTGTACACAAGTGTTTCTAGGTGCAACAAGACAAGGAAGGGGAGACAAAGGGAGGACACACCAAGCGATCTTACTAGGTCTTGTGTCATTCAGATCGTCCAAGTGCAGGGGGAAGGGAGAGGAGAAGTGCTTAGGAAGAGAGAGTTGGATGTAGTCAGGGCCCCAGCCCCAGAAAGCCTTGTTGACAATGCAGAGGGCCTCAAACTTTATTCTTGCTGCCACCGGGAGCCAGTGGAGTGGTAGCAATACTGGTGAGATACGATCCCTGGGCTTGAGGCCAAGAACAAGTCTTGCAGTCTTGTTCTGGATTAGTCGCAGAGGGCGAAGGGTAGAGGCAGGGAAGAGTAGGGGCAGGCATATTTAGAAAGAGGCTATTGCAGTAGTCCAGCCTAGAGAGAACCAGCGCACTGGAGACAGTGAGCTTCTGGGGGAAAGTGAGAGAAGGAAGAATACCTCTGAGGAGGTGCATCCGGTAGTGGGACTTCTTAGTGATGTCTGTGATGTAAGGAGAGGATGGAGTTGAAGATGACACCAATGTTTTTTGCCATGCACAAACACGCAGGTAGATGGCCCAACGAGGGCAGCCAGAGTGAAAGAGGCAAAACGGGAGCAGGGGTCCCAATGAGAAGGATCTCAGTCTTACTGATGTTCAGTCAGAGATCGCTAGAGACACAGAGGCGTTGCTGGGGGGGGAGTTTAGGAAGCTATAGCCCCAGGTCTTTTGGTTGTAGCCCCAGATAGAATCTCAGGAGCTACAATCAAAAGGCTAGCTAGCCCCCAGTCCCAACAGTTCCGACATTAGCATATCCCCAGGTATTTTCCAGACCTAGCAACACCCCTCAGGCACACCATTCCTGACTCACGGATAGACAATCAGGAATGAGCAAGAGAGGAGAGGATGATGAAGGGAAGAGAAGTTGTTAATGATGGTAGTATGCCCTATTCTTGACACATATGGGGTTTCTTCATGCAGGGTGTCTGTCCCCTCATAAAAAGTTACAAAATAAGCAATCCATTCATGATATGGAACAAATACTTCTAGGCAAGAATCACATGATTATATTGTGGGCCATTGGTCATGATGTCCAAAACAGTCTTCAAATGTGCCTCCATCAAGGCTTCTTCCAAATCTCGGCATGCCCTATTATCTAGCTCTAGTTACCTTTTTTTCGCTAGAACCCTTTTGTAATTGGCTCTGGTGTTCCTTTTTTCTAGCATTGTGCTGCTGATTTCTTAAGGCAAAATAATAGTTTGGTTTTAGTTTGAGTGCAATGCTTTTCAAACCACCTCTTGGCAGCGGGTATCTTATTGGGAGGCTCTAGTCAAGAATACTTCTGTCCATCTTGGAAAAAGAATGGAAAGTGTAGCTAAAATTAGGTCTGGCTCGGCTTTTTCTTTTAGTAAGATATCAAAAATATTGCTGTTCTCAGTATCTTTTTGATGGACAGAAGGCGTGTTTAGAGAAATCCACTATAGCCTTTTTATCCGATTAGATGCCAAATACAAATTCATCAAATGAGGTAGATTATAAACACTCTTCAAGTTTGCACCAAATTTAATTGAAAGCTTTATTGGGTGATGATCACTACATAGACCCTTTATTACCCTAAAATTATTAATGAAAGGCGAGTGCACGGCTGATATACAAAAATATTCAATTGATAAACTCCCCCAATGTCCTTTAAAAGTGAGACCACCCAGGTGGTCATCTGGAGTCTGACCATTAATTGAGCAAACTCTTCATTACAATTATGCAGGTCCAGAATTTCTGATGGGGTCACTTCCCAATTTTAGGTGAAAGCCTCCTTACAGAATTACCATACTTTCCAGTATCTCAAGATCGTCTTCACTAGCTCTTTTGATTCTTTACAAACTATTCGGACCAGGACTCTTTTGAGGATTATTATTGATTCAATAATATGACATAGATATTAAGATGAAAAACGAATTTCAGTGTTTGACAATTTCCCAGCTGCCCACGCAATGTTCCATGAAAGAAAGGAAAGAACAAAAGAGGTGGTAAGAGGGGAAATGCCAGCAGGGTCTCGAACAATTGCAAAGGCACTTTCAATAGGCTCTTCTAAAACAGACTTAGAGGATGACATTACATGTGGCTGAAAAATATCAAGAGATGGGTGGGTATAATTCAGTCAATCTATTTCTTCCTGAGAGGTCAGGGCGTTTTATATCTATTTTATGTTATAAAAAAATGTTATAAACCGCTGCATGTGTTCTCCCCAAATGCCCCCCTACCCTGATCCATGTTCCTTCTCTCAGATATAGAGGGGGCACCAGCATGTGACCGGATGGTGTCTGGGTACCTGACCCTGATCTTGAATTGCCTGCCAGGCCACCAAACCTGTTCCTCTCCCATCTGCAGGGTCAGAAGGTTGTTTGGGAGGATAGAAAAAAGACAGGGGAGGCATACTCATTCTAGTAATATGTGGCATCCTTCCCAAGTTGGAATGGAGCACATAACTTGCAACTATCACCGCTGAGAAGGAAACCACAATGCAGTCCATCAGCGGTCTTAGTTATAGTACCCACGAAATGTACCCTCCTGGCATTCAAAATGTCTTGCACATTAAAACTATAATCTAATATCCTTGTATTATTCCAACGGGCTGTCTTATTCAATTGGGAAGAAGTCAGCTACCAACCTCCTTTTTCTACAGGATCCATCCCTATAATCACTCCCACTAAAGGTGATGCCGCATGGGCTGATTAAAAGATCCTTAATTATTCTGAAACGTTATTGTTTCATTGCTTAGTGCTAAGAATTGAATCTGGCCTCAACATGCGACTCTGAGATGAGACCCCTACCTCTCCCCCTGTTCAATTAAAGGTAACCCCTCTCATTACTTGTCTTGCTAGTACTCCTCAAAAAAGGACCAGTATATGGGATTAAGGGTTGTATTGTCTGATTTCCAGAATCTGCATTTTGGGGTAGCGGGATGTTAGTAGATGTAAGTTTCGATGGTGGTTCCATAGTACATTCTCCACCAGACTCCCTTGTTTTTCATCAGAGAGCATGTGCCCTTCTTTGCCAGTCTTAAAATATCATCTATGATAGTTAACAAGTTAAAAGGAGTGCTTTTAAAATTCTTTAAAATGTCCATAACAGGTTCGATCACTGCATTGATACCGGAGTCTGAGGAGAAGAGTTTGTTTACTGTGAGGTACATTTACCAGCCCAACAGAAATCCCTTTTTCACAAAACTCCATTTTAGCAGTTACAAAAATAATGGCTGCGCTGTGTCGGCTGAGCACATATTGTAAGTGATTTCAATCCGGCACACACCCAAGTCAAGCCCAGCGTGTAGTGCGCAATTGAAACCCTTATTTATTTTTGTCTATAAGTTCAATATTCTGAAAGATATACCACTCGTATCACACGCTTCTCATGGAACCACCCCCGGTCACACTGAACCAGGAATCAAGCTAGTTTGCAAAGGTAATTATTTATTTATGTATGTAGAATTCAAATCACAATATATTTTAATAGGTAAACAACAATCACCAATGGGGTGACAGTACACTGAATGAGATCTTTAATTCACTAGGAATCAAGCGATGAGCACAAAACAAATGCAGCACAGAAAAGAATACTGTTGAGTTGGTTTAGAAGAGATGGCACTATGGTTAGGAGTTCCCCCTGCAACCCCTTCAACCCACCAATAGGCAATGTAAAGAGATGGGAGGAGAGAGCAGGTATTCAGGAATAGCACAAATCAAACAGAATATCAGTCCCACCTTCCCCCTTCAAGCACAAGAGAAAAACAGAATTGACGTTTCAGCTGTCAGTATGGCTTTGAAATTGTCTTTGGAACTGGCTGAGCAAAAACACCAAATGTGGTCAAAAATACTTAAATTATTATAAATTCCTATGGGAGCCACCTTGAATAGTTGCAAACCATCACAAGCAATGGTTTAGTCAATAGAAAATAGTAGAAATCTCGAAGTCCAAGTCATAATTCAATTAAAGCTATTTCACACGTGTAAAATTTCTCAGAATTTCAATTTGTGGCAAACCTTTTCTTGCGCGATATTCGCGATAACGGGAGAATCGGTTCTGTGGATAGCTAAGGTTGTTGGGTACAAGTAGGAGTTCAAATTTCATTTTTATCATAAAAACTGAGGGAGTTATAAAGGTCTTTTTTGTAAAATAGGCGCGAAAATGGAAAAGAGAAATGCACTTTGAAAATGAGAGATGGGTTTGATTACACCATATTATGACTAGGAAAAGATGATGCCACACATGAATCTCCACAGTTACGTGGCCGGTGTAACACTTCACGTGGGGGATGCTCAATTTCATTTTGGAATTTACTTGAGTTACTCAAAATCACTAATGAGGTATGATTTTATAAAAACAATTGAGAGAAAATCAGTGCAAGAAAGGTTCTGAAAATACTAGGATTCTGTATTACAGATAGGATGGGTTGAGGTTGGGATGAGACAATGCAAATATACTATGGGTCACTTTTCTTCCAATTAATACTCACAGAATAAGTTATTAAATTGGACTGTCAGTTCTGGTCATTGATTCGATCTGGTCTAGGAAGAACAGCACACCAGGCACGGTACTGGATCAGCTATGCCGGTCACCGGATTTGCACAGGATCTGTCCTTCTTATTTGTGGATATTTCAATCATCTGGATAGTGAGTTCCTAAGGCAAGCCTAGTGGTAGCAAGCCAGAAAATATCAGGATACCGGTTCAAAAGGCCTTCTCACACCACAGCGCTTCACTGGGTTGCAAGAATAAGTTTGAGGATTTAGGCCTTGCAGAAATCAATAGTTCTCTAATGCTTTGCAAGAGTCTTGGCATCTGGATCTGGAAGGATGTTGAAGGCTGGATATAGAATGCTGGATCAGAGTGCTTCGCCAGAATCAGGAAAGTGAGTTGATCAGTGAGTCCCTATGTGTTGTCAGCTGTCTCTATCCTTTCAAAAGACATCACAAAGTGGGTGTATGGGACGGCTTAGCTAAGCTTGCCCCTGTGAGCTGGGATTGGATCAAAACTTCATCTCCTTCTTGCATTTGAGTGATTGGATCAAGGCCGGATGATGTCACATTTTATAGTTTGCTTTACAGTTCTTAGAAATCTCCCTCTAGCCACTGGTCTCAAAATCGAATTTTATACAAAATACATATTTCTACATTGGTCACCTTTACACAAATCACACACAAAGATTCCATATTTTCTGTAGCATCTGTTCCTCAAAATCCCGCAGCTGTGGGATCTTGTTTCAACTTTCTACAGAATTCTGTCCTTTTCGCTATGAACACAATTTTCAAACTTCATGCAAATTTCCACAAATGTGTGTATTTAACATCGGAATGTGTGTGTAACTTTTCACAATTCTAGTATGAATACATTTCACATAAAACCACATATATTGCCATTCCTGTCCAGAACATGTCACACAGTTCTGCCGCCTCTTAAAACGTGCAGCCAGAAATTAGATTAACAACTCTGTCCTTTTTTATATTTTCACCACTTTGAATCACAAGTTATGAGTCTTTAAAAATTGTTCATGTTTAACAGCAAATGGTACGCCCCTTTTTCTCTCCCTGGAGTCCAGGAGCATCCCCCTCCTTGGGGAAGTTACTTCCAGGAGCCATTTACAACCCTCTCACACCTCTATTTCCTTGGCTGAAGGGCCTGCTATTGTTTGTTCTCTTTCTGTAGACAAAAGTCTGGGTTAACCCACAATTATCATCTCCCCGTGAGTTTCAGCTGAGAGAATTTCCCTCCCCCTGGGAGAAAACTGTTTGTCCACTTCCAAAGGGTTGCAGCTCAGCCAAGCTAATTTATTCTTAATTCAAGATCCAGGAAAAACCAAACTTGTTGCATCAAACATAAATACATTACTGTTTTAGCTTTAACTCTGTGGGATAAAAAGAAACTGAGATCTGTATTCTTTTTAGCCACAATTCGTTTTATGTTTGTTAATCCGGCAGCCTTTTTAGTTTAGATCACTTTGAAGTTTCATCAGTAACTCATGTGAGACAGCTGTCATTCAGGTGGCCCAAGGTACTGCACCCAGATTCTGACAGGGGCTGTCCGTTTACAGACAATCCAGTTTGTCTGATAAATGTTTTTCTCTTCACATTAGGACTTTGTATGTTCGCAATGCTTCATTGGATTACATGGATTTTAGCACCAAGCAAGAATTTGAATGTTGAGAAGTGTTGTGTTACAGGCATTTTGAAGTTTTTAGCAACAAAGCAAATGTCACTTATAGGCACATTTTGGAGTTTCATTTGCAAAGTGCTGCTTCTCCCTCTGCACTCGGTTTGCTGGTCATGGAGCCCACTGTCCCATTTTCTGCAGTATGTGCTCTATTCCACCACACATGGGTGGCTGGTTGTGCATCGATCTTTTTGTGTGCTTGAGAACGCAGTTTTTGTAGGGTTTTGACGTGCACAAAAGTGTTGCCGCCATTGTTGCAGTTCCTTGACCCATACTATCAGGGTGATGCCGCATGGCACAGCGGAGTGGGTCAATACATCCCACAATATTCCCTTGCATCACAAAACTGCATTTTAGCAGTTACAGAGATAATGGTTGTGGTGTGTCTGCTGAGCACATATGGGGTGAGATGGAACACAGCCCCCCCAAGAATGGCTGCATTTATCTTCTTCATGTGAATCCCAAGAGAAGAATTCCAAGGCAGAGTGGCTCAGTACTGCTGTGATTTGCAAAACTTAAAACTGCACAAAAAAATGTTCTGTGTTTAAAACGACCTTGCACTGGTGCTATTTTCATCTTTAAACCTCACCCAGCTTGGTTTTTAGTAAAGCACAGCCATGTCCATCTATATTCAGGCTGAGCACCATTAAATGTGGGCCATCGCTCCCTGAACGGCATTATTGTGTCAAATAAAGTCTGTGAAAAGCAGGCAGTTCATTTCAGTCCACACGGCTAACATTCACTTTGGAAACAAATGAACACACGCAAAGCACTTCAAAGAAGCTCTTTCTCTCCTTTGCCTGGTGTCAGTTTCAAAGAACCCATTTCTCAAGCATACCCCAGTGTATAGAAATTGACCATAGCTATGAAAGCCTTCAGAATGAAAATGCAAGGAAAAACGCATTTGTTAAATGAACATGAAAAATAAAATGAGCCTGTGTTATTCTGCTTTGCAAAGCAGTGAAAATGACAGTGTGAAAGCTGAACGGGAATCATACTGTAAAATGTACAGAAACTCATCTATATATTGTGGGAAGATAATCAGCCAAAATATAGGTATATTTTGCTCTGTAGATTGTATATTTCCTCACAGAAAGATGTCGTGATTTGATACTGCCAGGGCAGGGACCCTGTTCTGTGGATTGACAAGTGTGATAATTACAGGATGCCTCAGACTGCAGGGCAGAGATGCTCCCAAGAACAAAGGGGGATTACAACCCATGTGTTTTCTTCATAAGTGTTAAATCCCCTGCATTCAAAATGAAGGTGTTTAAAGGAGGAGTCATGACAACACCTGGGCAAGCTGATCAGGGAAAGACATTTGGCTGGGGGGGTTGGAAATACCGCCCACATTTGGGAACAAAGCCAGCCCATTTGATTGTAAAGACTTTTTACATTAGGATATTTATTTCAGTAATCTGAATAAGCAGTAATGTGAAATTATGATGGTTTTTAATGTAATTGTTGTATCAGCAGATGAGACGATGCAGGTATTCCTAGCATGTGGGGGACGTGAATGACATTAAAGAGGCATTTCTGAGGAAAGCGTACATGATGCAGATGTAAAGTTTTATGGAAATCTGCCCGACACTGTTAGGCTTATGTGTAGCCATTTGTAGAATTTTAGGTGAAATGTTTTCCATAGAAATTGCGAAAGAGTGCCAGAAGGGCCAAGCATCATCGCACAGACTTGGGGTTTGAAATGGCATGCTCCTTGTAAAATATGGGATCTGCCTATCTGATTTTCATAGCATAACAATTGTACATATAAGCGTTTTGTTTCATTACTGATTTTGGCAAAAGTAACTGTGCTGAATCAAAGCACATCATAAATCACCCACACTAGAACTGATGTCACTTTCCTGTATCCAATCCACTTGCAGGGAGGTGGCGACATCCACAGCCTGACCTAACCCATCTTAGAGGTATGTCCAGGTTGCTGCCGCCCACATAGTAAAAAATCCACTGATTCCATCCTGCTTATAAAAGGAGGGAGCACAGAGAGAGTCAGGACATTCAAAATTCAGGACATTCAAAATCCAGAGATCCAGACATTTAACATTCAAAATTCCCCTTCAAGACTCCAGGCTCCATAGCCAGGCCAGTGGTAGCTGATCCAGATCCAGTCAGAACTGCCTATCCAGGCAGAACCACTATCCAGAACTAAACCCTAGAAAAATCCCAATAATTAAGGGAGAACGGAGGAAAGGCTGCAGACCCCTTTCGGAGAATCCAGTGACCAGACCTGTCTTTGCCCAGCTGCCTCCCGCTGTTCACTCTGACCAGACCCCGGTTGCCCCGCGGTTCCCTTAATGGAGAGCCCAGCCGCTGCACAGTGACCAGATCCTTGTGCCGCTGTCCAGAGACCCGGTTAGCTGTCCAAACTACCCAATTCAAGTGCATTTTATAAGTATCACCCTCCCCAGTATGACAAAGCTGCATACACCTCTTTGTTCCCTTGCACTTCTGTGAAAACCCTATAAAAATCCTATAAGTGCCCTAGTAAATTGTCAACTTATCAGAATCCTCTGTGTATCCTGTCCTTTGAAAAATGTGTGCTAGTCTCCATGTGTAGCATAATTATTTCCAAATCATTTCAGTCCTTTGTGTAAGTCTTTAGTACTACTTGGAATAAATTAAATAATTTCCCATAGGGATGAATGTGGCATGTATTGGTTAACCTTGCAAATTGACCTCCTTGCGTACCGTGTCTTTCTTTAATAATATAGCCACTAATATATAGTTGCAGTAAAACAAATGATTTTGCTAACAGAACTGAGTTTGACTGTGAAAGTGTTTCCCTCTTAAAATCAGATTTACCTTTCCTATAAAGAATCCCATACTGTCACCCATCAAGAGTCACCCTTTCACTTCAGTCTCACACCTGTTATGTGCCTTTATACCTCATCAGTAAAACCGATTTCCGAATTTGACTGTTTAGCTCATTTCTTAAGTTGTTTGATTGCTTTAAACCTGTGAAAACTAAAAAAATTAAATTCTGCCACGTGTGATTTTTGCAGCAGCGTTTTCCTTCCCTAAGTCGATTTTCTCACCTGTATGCATGTTGTTTAGTACCTTGCCTTGTAGCTTGTATGTTTTCTTGCTTCCTTAGTACAGCCACACAAATTCCTGTCTTATCCATTCAATCGCACATGTAAAATAACTATTGAGTGGATTCCGCGTGCCATTTTGCACATTTTTAAGGGTTTTTAATCCGATTTTGACCTCCCATTCAGGGGTGGTAGGTCGGATTTCCAATCTGATTTTTGCCTATGATATCTGACTCCTTGCTACTCCTCGCCACCCACACACAACTTGGTTAACAGGGTTTTGGGGGAGTGTTGCAGGGGAATGCATAACAGTTGTGCCATTTAAAAGTACTACCAAAAAGTTATCTTGCTTTCATTCATTTTTGCATTGATGTGTCTGATGTTAGAAATGTTAATTTAAGTGTACTCTATCATTTTACTGTGTAATTATCACCACACTGGTGATTGCTGCTCCATCCTGAATCTGTTTGATTTCATTTGTATTAAAAAAAAAAATCATTATTACACACCAGCCTGGTTTATGGTCCATTGCGACACGGGGTGTATGTCAAGGGGGTGTGAGGCGGGTTGGCTGCCTTCTCAAAGCAGAATCTGAAATTAATAAACTTGAAAGCATTTTTATTGTGCACCACATCCCTGGCCAGTGGAAAGAGTCCTGGTCTGGAGTGTGCCATGTCTTTAAATCCGTGACATTACCAAATCTTTCAATAGGGTTCTAGTATGCAAAAATCTCCATCATGAGGATTCCAATTTTCTGAATTAGTTTGGCAGCCTATCTCATCCTTGGAGGGATATTTAGAGTGTTAAGTCCTAAATAACACTACATTGTTACTCGTGACACCTGAAACTACAGTACAGGTGGTACAGATGTCCAAACCGGTGCACTAGTTTAGACCTCCTGGTCAAGTGGAAGAGCCAATACAGGTATAGGTCTACCAACGGGAGATCCGTTGGCAAGGGAGAGATTTTACATAGCAGATCTTGTATTAGTTGTCCCAACCCTGACCAAGACTTGCGTGGCCAGGTCTGGCCTTATCGCCCGCAGTTCTTGCTCAAACACTTCTATCTTTGCGTCCACTTTACCAAAGAATTCTCTTAAATATGTATCAAGCATAGATTGCTTATGCCTAGCATCGAAGGACATCCATTTCTTGTTTTTTCCCATGCATGACTTCTTGGCCATTGTTACTGGCCTTGCATTTCCCCATGTTGACACAGTCACGATCCCTAGTTCATCAAAAAGAGGATCAGTTTCATAGAAGTTGCCCTCCCCTGGGTCTTGGCGTGGCACTTTAGAGGCCTCATAGGTTACGGGGGCAGTTATTCAACTTGGTTTGGCAGGGTTAGTCTACCAAAAAAACAAAAAATGCTACTAAAGATGAGTTAGTTGGTTAAGAGAATGTGTCCCCAGCCATGAGCATTTGACTGTTAAAAAACGGTTATATCAGCTTTCCTCAGTCATCTTCCCCCAAATTGTACTCACGTTGTTGTTGTTATTGCTGTTGCCATTTACTCTTCACATCGTTGTCCCCTTATTCTCTATTCAAGGCGGGTGAACTCCTGTGGGCTCCAATGGCTCTTGAGGGAACAAAAACCAAAATGAATGCACGTGGCAATGGCAATGGCAGGCGCCCAGGGGAAGGGCTCCAGAACACGGTGCACCCAAGGAGTTACAGCTCAGCAATGGTGTTCCTGCTCCAGCCACTCTACTCCCCACTCCACACTGGCTCTGAGCAGGTACAAGAAACCACACCATCCTCGGCACCGTCCTGTGGGGCACTGCAGGAAACAGCTGCTCCAGCAGCCGCTGCACTCTGCTGGGGCTGTTATAAGTTAACTGGTGGGGCAACAGGCCAACGTGCTCCTCCTCCCACACAATGCACAGTGGGAGACAGCTGCTCCAGCAGCTGCTCTGCTCCGCTCAAGCTGTTTTAAGTCAGTTGGTTCAGCGCCGGCCCAAAAGGCTCCTCCTCCACACAATGTACATTGGGAAACAGCCACTCTAGCAGCCGCCATTTCTATAACTATATAAAGTTCTATAACAGTAGATTAAAACATCCCTCCAACATCCAGGAACTGCAAAAACAACCGCACTTGAGAGGAGGAATCTAGCCAAAAAGTGGCAAAGAGGACCACCTGATGTTAAAAAGGGCTGTGAGTCATGCACACAAATAGAGCAACTGCCATACTATTAAAACATTTCTCAGAACACCTGAAAGTCCCCAACTCACCAATAGAGAGAGAGTGGAGGGGAGCCATTGCAAAAACGGGGATCTGCAAAGAAAGAAATTCCAGAAGAATCTCAGGAAAAATATCTAATGGAGGGCTTTAGGGCCTATAATGACAAAAAGGCAGGCACCCAGGCTCTTCTTGAGTGGGAGACAACATGAAACTCTTTAGAGAATGAGAAACACACTTTTGATTTTCCCTAATTCTTCAACAGGTTTCCCAAAATGCTTGAAAATCTGCCAATTTAGGGCCCAATTCATGGAATTCTTTTGCACGGATCAAAGTGACTTTGCATGAATCAGGGTTTGTGCCGCCAGTGCAAAGTCACTTTTCAGCAGTGCAAAGTAACTTTGAACCGTGCAAAACATTCCATGAATAGGGCCCTTAGTCTTGAACATAGCAAGTGTGTGAACCCCAACTACAAAGGAGGCTGAGTGCCCTTTAAAGAATTTCAAAGTGGAATGCCGTCTTCACTTCCCCACTGCCAAGCCGGCACCTTCTCACAAAGCCAACAACAAAAGCACACCTCTGAATACAAATGCAATCACAGGTGACACAGAGTGTAACGAGGGAAAGTAGAACTTAGTGTGATGAACATTAGAGGAAAGTAATTAAGGCATTTACACTTTTTGGTGTGCTTAAAATATGTGTACCCCATTTAGTGAGCTGAGATCCAATACGGAACAAGCATAACACGGGCTTTGTCTTCCCTTTAAATTAATGTGGTTGTTTCCTTTCATAAAATGGCATTCAGGTCATAAAATGTACTTTGTGCTTTTTCCATGTGTTTTTTCTCACCATTGTAGGGAATTTCAAAAAGTGGTTTCCCCTTTTGCTTATTAAAGAAAATAAATTTGTACTAATGCCATGAACTTGCTTGATGAATCAGTGTCCTGGTGACCCCTTTGCTCAATGGACAAGGTTTACATTCCAGGGGCAGTGTATTCTTTTGACGGGCTTGTATCTTTTGTGCTTAGATCATTTGGTATTTAGCTATGCTTGCATTTACAACTGTATGTGTGAATCGCATGTCAGTGTCACAGAACACATCCCTCCTACATTTCCGTCTTCCCTTTTCTGCCCACACAGAGGAAGCATAGCCCGTCCTGGTCATGGCACTATTCCACAGAGTGGAGCAGGCAGCACTTTTGCTAGCTGGCACTTTGCTTGCAATTGAATGCGCCTCTACTTTAAGTGCCGGCACAATATGCGCACTTCCTTCAGAAAATGGGTTCCAAACTCCATCGTGGCAACCAAAACCTCGGCCACGTTCGAAATCAAACTTCCTTTTGGCCAATGGTATTTCCATACATAGCGCCTTAAAACGTGCATGTGGAGGATTATATAAAATATGCAACCTGAGGTTGCAACCTGCCGCCAGTTCCAATTAAACACAACAGCTTTTGGTGCGGTTGTCAGGGCCTCAAAATCTGACGCGCGGGATCGGTCTCGTAACTCCATACGCACAGGATGGGGCGCATATAATTCGCTTTGATGGAGTTCATCGACTCCCCCGCAAACATCTGCCGGTCGAGACAATTCATTGCACATTCACAAAGAAGCCTCTGTATGGAATGTGATTCTAAGTCGAGTCAGGCCTGTTTCCACACACAGGTGGCATTGTCGACTGCAGTCGCTGCACCCTTGCCAAGATAAATGTGTATGTATGCGTGTCCTATCCAGCCATGCATCTTATCTCCAGCACTCAAGAGCATCTGACTGTGCTCAAACGCTACCTCACACCCAGATCCTTCCCTGATCAGAGCTCAGAGTCCAGGTATGTCGCCCGGGAGGCGGTCCAACACAAATATTTCATTGTCTAGGAAATGTAATCTTCGCTCCCATATTTGTGCGCGTCACACATGCGACTGGAATGTTTGCAGTTGCCAGTTTCGCTAAGAGTCATGCAGTAACCTTTCCCCTTCTGCCTGCTCGGGCGTTATCAGGTGCCTGTGGTGCAGATGGAAAGTGAAAGGCAGAGCTTGTTGGCCTGGGAATCGTCGCTTGTTGGCGCGAGGAGTCTCGTTCTGTTAGACATACTGCCAGTGGTAAATTACCACACTGTCCAAATGATCACACCGCCAGGTGGTAATGTCAGCAGCATTGCTGGTCTGAATTGCCCTTCTTTTTATGACATAACTGGTAGAGGTTACTATTGCTAGAAGCAAAAATACCACATGCAGCGCAGATATGTGTAAGCATAAGCCCCCGAGGGCTGATGCGTGCTCTACAAATCCGAATACATAAATAAATAAATAAATAAACATTGTTTGTAGGACTGTTAATACCACGCATAGTTCAAAGTGCTAAGGGCAAGTATGTTCGTCCTGAATTCCCATAAGAAATCTGGTATAAAAAAGCAGCAGCCAAAACATAATGCTGCTGCCTCGACTGGTCGTGTCCCTGTCTGGGCCAACAGACCTATGGTAAATGTATGCATTGTATTTGTAATATTTATTTGTATTATTGTAATGTATGTATGTATTGTATGCATGTATTGTGATGAATGTATTGTAATGTATGAATGCATGTATTGTAATGAATGTATGAATGTTTGTATTGTTATGACTGTGTATATATTACTATGTGTATGTGTGTGTGTTTGTTATGCATTGTGTGTGTGTGTGCAGGACTAGTTGAGTGAGTAGATGTGCGTGTATGTAATTATGCATGTTTATATTGGTATATTGTCTCGGGGGATAGCTCAGGGGCAATGTGCTCACCTTGGAAGCAAGACGACACGGAGCAATACATTTCGATCCCTGTGTCCACGCTCAGAAACCTCTGGGTCCTAAGCGCGTCATAAATAACCAATTATAATAATAAGAATGTGTGTGATCATGTGTTTGCATGTACTGTAAAGCGCTCTATGAATAAATCAATCAATCAATCAATCAATCAATCAATCAATCAATCTCTGCAAGGGATGGGCACTGTAAATCCCTTGCAGAGACTGCTGATGTGACTTTCACTGGCATAGATTTCCTCTCTATGCTAGTGATGGTCACTTTATATCACAAACATGAAGCTTCTACCGCAACCTGTCTACGTCAGTAATGGTCACTGTAAATATGAAGCACTTCAGCCATCATGCATGTGACTTTAAGTGACCATTACTGGCATAGGTTGTGCCTATGGGGAATTTATTAATGAACATTGCATTAGCACAAGCACCATATAAATGAACATGAGGACGTCTTATGCATTTGACTGACAGTGGTTTTATTGTCTATGTATTACGTATTTTACATCTTTTAATGTTCAAAAATGTCACATGAAAAGTTCTGTTGTAAACTGTGTTACAATAATAACAACATAATGATCCCTGGTAATCATATGTGTACGATTTAAACAGGGGCGTCTCGTCCATAATGGCTGAGGGACATCAACCCCTCTCAGCCCTTGCCCATCATGGAGGAGCTGCGTCAGGCCAGGAGCCCTCCCTCAGCTGTACCACTGCCACATATATTCAATGGGCGATGCAAAGCCAGGGGCATTTTGCTTCCCGAGCCCATTGGAGATGCAGACTGGGGTACTTCACATTTGTATGTGCAAGGGCACGCTAATGCTAACGCTAATGCTTACTCCGGTCAGTCCTCCTACTGAGAGGGAGCTTGGAGCATAGGCATGGGCTCATTTCATTGGGGCAGCCTTGGCAATGCCTCTTTTCCTTCCACAATGTTTTCTGGTGTATGGCTGGTGTATGGCTGATTATGTTGCAGACTGACTTCTCCAGAACGAACATTTTATAAGAGGAATCTAATGGGATGTTGGTGTGATGGATTATGGGATTTGTATTTTTCTTTAAAGTGGCTTACTGCGGTGGAGTTTATAGTGCATTATACTCGCCTCTGTACCAGTAATACAATCCTGACTCTCTATCACACACTTGGAAGCCATCGACATTAAAACTCACTAAAATGCCACAATTGTTCAACCAAAAACACGGTAGAAGGCCACAACATATACTCACTCATTCTACAGCACAACAGCCTGTGGGGCCGGTATTACCCAAATTGTTTGTTTACAATTGTTCGAATGAACAATTGACCGAATTTAAAGGGTCACAATTGACCTTTTCACAATTGACCGTATATATATATATATGTTGAAACCCCCCGCAACCCCCCACCCAACCCAAACCTGCCCAAAATGCGGGTTTGGGTTGGGTGGGGGGTTGCGGGGGGTTTCTCCCCGCATTTATGTTACAATTGACCATCACAATTCGGTCAATTGTGAAAAGGTAAATTGTCATTCGAACAGTTGTAATACGAACAATTCGTATACAACCGTGGGGCCATGACGAAAAGGGCTCATATAAGGCAAACATGTTAATACTCTACATAACCTGCTAAGCGTTAGACCAAGACAGGCGCATTAACTTCTGAGCACTAGAGAATTCATGCAAAACATGCTCTAAATCCTCAACATGACACAACAAATTCATAAACCTCAAATATATTATATAGCATAAGGCACATCTATGCCTCCCTCCTGTCCTGCAAGTTGTAAAGCTTAAGGGAGAAATCATGATGGGCCATTTAAAGCCTGCAACAGGTTGGACCCTTGGCTTATCTGCATTCAGGACAACACCGAAATGACAGGAATGTTTTGCTCTGTACCTGTATGAGACACCAAACTTTTCTCCCTGTCACTAAGCGGCTTACCAGCGAGTATCACATCCTGGTGCTGCCAGACTCCCTCCTCCTGGGTCAATGCTCGTGACTTCTAACCTCATAGACCCTCCTCGTATATCCTTTCCTCTGAAGTATGCATTGGGACCCTGTTGCCTGCTGCACATGGCTTGGTGAAGGAAGTTCCAAGCAGAGATGCTAGCACGCTGCTATTTCTCTGCGTGCGGGTCGGGGGGGGGGGCATTTTTGGTGCCTGGCCAGAGGGTGATTTACAAGTTCCTGAACTCTGTGGAAGCTGGCTCTGCAATGCATCATCAGACTGGTCTCAAACGATGACCTGTTCGGAGCTATCCTACAGCTCACATTGTGACTCCCATCAGCACACTACTGCACCCCCTGTGCATGGAATGGGCGAATTACCAGGAGCACATAACACCCATCCTAGTGTGCAATGAGGTAAGGCTGCCAGCATTACAGCCCCAATGGATGCATGCTTGGGCCCACAATGCAAACACTGCACATGCACACCTGCCACAGATGTAGGGCAGTCCAGCACCTGTAGAGGAGATCCCATATATGGCCTGCACTCGAGCCCCCCATTTTGAGGTGCCAGGAACATACTCGCCAAGATATGTGACGTATGAGGAACAAATAAACCAACAGAGAGCGGCACTAGGACTCTGCCCAGTGACCATCAGAAGAGCAATACCTGTTGAAGTTCCTATAACCAGACAACCATGGGCAGCTCGGTACCCGCTGAGACAACCGTACCAGCAGTTGATACAAAATAAAGACTACTTGCAAACTGTCTCCGAAGAGACCCAAAGGGCCTTAATCGAAGGCAAATGGTGATGACATAAGAGCCCGGACAGACGTACAGATGAACATAAACGACAATCGAAAGATGACACACGAGGACAAAATGTAAAGAATAATGATGTAATGAACTTGTAAGAAGAAACAATGTTGATATATAAAGAAGTGTAACCATGAAGTGAAAGGAAAATATGCAATTAACAAATGCCTGTAAATAGGCTTGGAACGCAAGAAGCTAAGTAAACGATACTGCTTGCAATGCTTAGTAGAAGGATAGAGCAGCAAGCGCCAATTATAAATCTACCTCAATGAAGCACATTAAACAAGTGCGACTCCATTTTACAAAAGTAGAATTAAGCCCAGGCTGCAAGGGGCCAGCAAGGGCGAGATTTATATTCTAGCTAAAGCCAGAAGGAAAGAGCGGAATCGAAACTGAGCACAACACAGCTGATGCCTGGGAATTCGAGGTCAACTCCAAGAAGGAAGGAGAGCGGCAACTTCGAAGAAACAAAACTTTAGAGCATAGCAGCCTGCCCCATGAAGGTCGAGATAAGGAGGCCCCAGGCAGGTGGCAAGGCTAAAGGAAGAATCAAATACACGAAAAGAAGGAAAATGAAGCAGATTCACGGTGAACTGACACATGATCAGCCAGGCGCGAAGAGGTACCAATGTCTGATGTCACCCAGAACCCGAGGATGCCATAACTTTTCCTGATAAGAAGCTACAGTTTTGAGGCCATCCTCAGCCAACTAATTGACACATAGCCCTAAAATACTGATTGATGTAAGGGAGGCAGGGTGAATCATGGGGCACACCACATCTGGGTGTCCATTCTGTGTGCTGCTAATTAAAGTGGAGATTTATGCCCAGGGGTGTAATCCACCCAATCACAATGGACCAAATAATCTAGGGTCCTATAGCTAGTAGAACCAATGAGACGTTGTACTGGTAGTGACGTCTATCACGAGTGATGTAGAGGGATGGGCGTAGATGCCCACCCGATAAGAGTTATCCAATCCCCACACACTGTTACCATATACCGATATAGCACCTATACTTAAGTTACCTTTCCCCACCAATAGAATTGCATGACAATTTTGGAGTGTAACACGTCAGAGATGACGAGAATGTACTATAACTATTGCTGTCTGTATGAAGAAGTTGGAAGTTGAAGCGAGACAGGTGATCGCATCACTGTTCATTTCCATTTGTTTCCACATTTTTTGTACTTGTCATTAAACGGACATCCCTTTGCCAAATCATTGACTTGTCCTTATTGATTGGTGTTGAAGTAAGAGAATCCTGCACCCCATACTCCTCAAGGTGCAGCTATCTTGTCTTAAAGGTACTCGAGGGTGAGCTCTGATCCCATGGGCCCGTCAGAGGTTGCTCCGCCGTCTTGTACACACCCACTAGTGCCCACTCTTACCGAAGCCAGGGCGACATTGGACTACTCTTTGTGTCCCAGAGAGCTGTGGTTATCACTGATAGGCTTACAGCGCAGTGGCCATCACTATTGATACCCCTTGGATACTCACATTGGTCCAGAGATGGAAGTGTAATATAAACCATTGGTACGCGGTACCACTAGTTTGTTTGCTTTTTACAGAGCGTAGGTACCTTTAGTTCAAAGGCTCACGAAACCAGCCTGCCAAGCTTTTCCTTTCTCCTAAGCCAAATAGAGAATCTGTTCAGGCCAGAACATTCAAGCATTGCCAGTGTCCCAAGTCAAAACGAGGCAGACACACACAGCGTCAATTGCTTTGTAGGTCCTTAAGGTGCTCAGCTTGCAAACACAATTGAAAACACTGTGACATCATCACGCAGATGCGTGATGAAGTCACTCTACTAATGACGGCCATATTGAGATGCCGCATCTTTCACGGCTGGATATAGGTGACGCTCTAAAAAGACTACCACTGTTGAGGTAAGAAATGAAGACTTTCCTTAAATCAGACACGTGCACTAGACAAGCTGGAGCCTAGTTTTAGGCAGACCATACAGATTAAAAAAACATATATTTGTGTGGTTATGTTTCCAAAGGCACTTCACCATGAGAGATTGACAGCAACTTGGAGGGCAAACCTCATACCAAACACCATTATCTTGAGCCCCAACTAGTGGATTGGGGGTAAGAACCTTTAATTGGCTATCCTCTTAGGATCATTATAAACACCTTGAACTTGATATATTGCTTGGCACCAGATGATATAATACTAAGCTACCTTGTTTTATTTTTTCCAAAGATGGAACATAAAAACTAGCATATTCCCATGCTTGTTGATGAGCTGATTGACCAGCACAGGATTTCAAGAATTAGTGACCATCATTAATGGATTAGGACCTAGAGATTTTTGGGAAACTATATACAGAGGTAAATATACTTGAATAGTGGATGATTGTAATTTACCTTTCCCAACCAATAGAATCGCATGACAATTTTGGAGTGTAACACGTCAGTGATGACGAGAATGTACTATAACTATTGCTGTCTGTATGAAGAAGTTGGAAGTTGAAGCGAGACAGGCGATCGCATCACTGTTCATTTCCATTTGTTTCCCTGTTTTTTGTACTTGTCATTAAACAGACTTCCCTTTGCCAAACCATTGACTTGTCCTTATTGATTGGTGTTGGGGTAAGAGAATCCTGCACTTCATCCTCCTCAAGGTGCAGCTATCTCGTCTTAAAGGTACTCGAGGGTGAGCTCTGATCCCACGGAAAGGTAATGGAGGGAGGTGGAGAAAAAACAAAATAGTCAGAAGTAGAGAAGTCTGTATATATATATAAGGGGTAATGACTCTAGAATAACTGAATATAAAGGGAGATTATACTGGGGTAAACACCTGAGATAAAGGGAGAGTATACCAGGGTAAACACCTGAGATAAAGGGAGAGGATACCGGGGTGGACACCCGAGAAGAGAGAGGATACGCCTTGTTCCTGCGCTTTAATATAGCGGTCAGAAGAAACGTGAACTCATAGTCCCATATAATAGGGAAAAATTAGGCTACTACGACGATTAAAGACGTTGTAAAAGGAGTTTGTTTAAACTCCATGTCGGGGTATTGATTAGAAGGCAGAGATATCTGTGTCCAGCTGGTGTCTGTCTAGTCTGTTTAACATTTGTCATACATGTCCTGTTGATGTGTCATATGTACGGAAATGTGTCTCCTTGAGGTTTGAAATTGATTAGGGGCTTTACGCAATTCTATAGTTGAGAGGGAATCGCACCTGAATTGATGTTCTTGAGTAAATTGGTTATATAAAAAAAATTTGCCGGGAAAAGATTGGATTGGAGCTTGCAGTATTTAGTGCTCGCTCATATTGTTGGGAGTGTTGAAATTGCATGAAAGTATTGTTAGAAACAAAATTCAAGCATGGAAGATATTACTCCACTTGCTTACTTATGTAAACAATTGCCTAAACATGCACCCAAGCTTAAGATATACAGTACAGAGTGGGTTAAGGGTATCGCCCACAAGATTTTTATGCCATGGCCACAGAACGGGTTCTTATCTAAAGCCTCCTTACAACATATGATGACTTATTTGCATGCCACATATACAGGGAAAAAACTAGAAAATCGTCACGCTGTTCTAGAACTCTGGAAAATGTTCGAACAGGCGAAAGAGGAAGAGCCACCTGGAGACTGGATATTAAATGTATGCACAGAGGGGGGTGAGCCACCTACCGCGCCACCAGCCCGCCT
Source organism: Ambystoma mexicanum (assembly GCF_040938575.1). NCBI lineage: Eukaryota > Metazoa > Chordata > Amphibia > Caudata > Ambystomatidae > Ambystoma > Ambystoma mexicanum. The sequence goes on from NC_090939.1 coordinate 546,191,460, forward strand.
GAAATAAAAACCGAGGGAAGTAAGTCAAAGGGACTCTACCCACTAACAGAGCTCAAAGCAGCTACAGGGTACAGTAACCCCGTATATGAGTCACCTACTTACAGTAGTGACGAAATTATGGGGAAGGATCAGGATAACAATCTTACCTCCTCAATCCCAAGGGACAAGGAGAGACGTGAGAATGAGAGGAAGGATCAGACACAGACAAGTGCACCTCTCGATAAGGAGAGAGAGGGGACAAAATGGAAATGAAGTGAAGAAAGAACCGATGAGATAGCATTCACGAAAGACGAATGGATGGGAGGACAGATATTGTTGAAACTCGATGGAAATAGAAGTGATGATGTGAGACCGAGAGAGAAGTATGATGAGACAGAGAGAAGGGAGAAGGACAAGGAAATAAGGGACGAGAGAATAAAAAGGAAGGATAGGCTGAGGCGAGAACAGCTATATCGCGAAGAGCAAAGAAAGCCGCTCAGTCGCAAACAGAGCGCAGCCTTTGATCAGTACAGGCAGAACCTGCAAAGGTTGGAAGAAGAGCAAAGAGCACGTTAAACAATCATAAAGAGGCAGAAGGATGAGGAAGTTAGAAGGGCAAATGAATGTAGAAATGAAAGGAAAAGAGAAGAATATAAGGTCAGAGAGGAAGCCAGGAAGCATAAATAATTCGATGATGACATCGAACATAAGCGTAGACCGAGGGCACGCAATCTCGAATATCTGGAGCGGGAAGTTAAAAAACCCATTCCTGCTGTAGAATGGGAAGACCTTGAAGAATCTTTCCCTGCGTACGATTCAGTACCAGGCACGAGTGGGGCAAATATTGAAGATGACTTCGACACCAGAAGCATCAGGGAAACGATTGATAAAATATATGATGAAATGGGGTTGGAACCAATATCCCAAAGGGAAAGGGAAGACGAGAGCTTGGAAAGCACTCAGCTATGTGACACTGAGGATGTCACCAGAAGTAGTGGGAGCAGGAGATTGTCCCTGGAAAGGCTAGAATTCAGTAAGGACGACGATGACGCAAGGAGTTCCATGAATTGGGAACAATCAGTGTCCGACTCCGGAGAGGAGACGGAGGGTGAGACAAATGAAGAAGGGAGATGGCGCGAAAAGCAGCTCCCAAGGGACAAAGGGGTATGATGGTCAGAGCCTAACGAATCCGCAACTAGGACATCAGAGTCTGCCACGCAGCCTGACCAGCGAGAAGGAACACCCCATGGTCAGAGGGGGGTGTCAGCATCCACCTATGCAGACAGGCTGAGGACATTGCCAGGCAGACGGCGATGCAGGAATATTACCCCAGTGATAGATAAGAGAGCTAAGGGGAAAGAGAAGGAAGACTGCGTGTTCCAATTTCCGCTGTTAGAAAAGGGGGGAGCAAGACCACAATATATTCCATGGCCACACATGGATCGAGAGAACTTGAAGAACAAACTTCCAATGCTGACATCGGGAGCCGGGAAGTGGATACACGAGTTAGAAAAGATGACACGGGGTGTCACATTAGCTATGGGGACATTAAGGGCCTCCTGATTGCCATACTTGTTGAGAGAGCAGACGATGTGTGGAAACGGGCAGGGTACCCTGGTGTAACCATAATGAACACTACCCATGATGGAGCGCCATTTAATAATTGTAGAGCAGCAGTGTGGAAAGCACTATGAGTGCCTTTACCCAGACACTTCCGATATGGGAGCTATAATGACTCAAAAAATGAAGGAGTCAGAAGATCTGTTGATCTATAGCCAGAATTTGCAAAATGCGTGGGTGCTCAATACGCATGAATCTTGAACAAAATCTATACCTGTATTCTACCACATGTTGTGTCAAGGGTTGCCAGAACCAGTGCAGAAACAGCTTAAGAAATTGGTAGGGGTAGAGGCTAAACCTTGGGCTGAAATAGAGTTGACTATTGCACATTACTGTAGATTGTTGCAAGAAAAGAATCGAAAAAAGGAGGCAACTCGTAAGGATGAGGAAGCGAAGCTGGTGCAAAAGAAATGATCAAAGTATGCTCTTGAAGGAGCCATGCTGACAAGTCCAGCCGAACCGAACATATAACAGGTGACCAACCCGCAGCAGAACAACCAGGGTAACGCTGGATTGTACCTGAGGGGAAGAGGATTTAGAGGAAGAGGATGGCAGAGTAATCAGGTAGGTTTCCAGAGTAATCAAGGAGGCTTTCAAAACGTGCAGATGGGCAATCCAGATATGTCAAATGGACAAATAGCCCGACCACCCCCAGTGTGTTGGCTGTGTGGAATGACAGGGCATTTGGCGCGCTCGTGCAGAAGCCAAGGCGCGTGGCAAAATAATCAAGGAATGGGAGCAGGCACAGTGAATCCGCCTGCAATCCCCCAACAGGGCGGTGCACAGAATCACACAGTGCACAAGCAAGCACCAGGCATGCAACAGGATGCGCAACAGGGAGTTCAACCCCCGAGCATGGGGAACGTGCCACAAGGGCAATTCCAACAGGCACCACTGCAAATGTCTCAGGGCACAAACTCCAGAAGGGGAGGCAACCCTGGGAATGTAGAAAATCCACAAGTATACAGTGGTCCAAATGTATATATGAACTAGGACAGCTCACTGGGAACCCTGATGTGCTCTATCCTATCAGTGACACCAGACCCTAACAGGGAACCAAGGGTGAATGTCATCATAGGTGGTAAAGAATATTCCTTCCTAGTTGACACGGGTGCAATGCGCTGGTGCATACGGGAGGGCAAGTTTTCCTTGTCCGGCGAGGCCATAGATACTCAGAGTTTCACAGGAGTTCATAGTTGAGTTCCCTTTACAGACGCACTCCCAGTCTCCATAGGATAGTGCGAAATGAATGTACCATTATTGTATTCGTGTCAGACCCCAGTAAACATTTTGGGTCGAGATTTAATGACAAAATTGAACATGACTATCTCGTTCACGGAGGAGGGCATAGTATGCTCCACTCCAGGAATGCACTATTCAACAGTATGCGAAATGATCAGAGCATACTCAGGAAGCATAGCCATGAGAGCTATACCATTAGAACCAGAAGTCTTCCCATACGGCATGCATGTGCTTATGGCAGGATTGCCAGGCCTTGCAGATAGGACCATGAGAACCCCTGATGAGTTTCTGTTCAGACAAAGAATACCTATGCATGAAGAAGAGGCACAACTATTTCCCTTGACGATGCATATTGCAGCAGTACGAGGGAAAGTAGCATTGGTCGAAGGATACGATGATGAAGGCAGACAATGGTGCGTGATTATTGCCATTGAAGAAGGGCATCGAGTGACTGATGTCACTGATGATGATCTGCTTGAAGAACAACCTGACTCAGAAGAGACGAGAGTGGAAGTGAGTCTCATATTTTGGGTGAAAGTGATCAAAAGGGAAGTGCCTCAGAGAATGATTTTGGCATTGATACGTCCAGAATACTTTGATGACGACATGGCCCTGGTGCCTGTCTCAGTATGGACTACAGGACCTTAAGAGGTGGGCCTCCTGAAGGGGGTAGGAGAAGTGAAAATTAAACTGAAACCAGGAGCAAATTTACCAAGAGCACGAAAATATCCCATGTCCAGAGAAGCGGATGAAGGGATTGTGAAGACAATTTCCATCATGATGGACCAGGGCATCCTAGTGACATCAGAATCACCCTGTAATACAGTGGTTAACCCTGTCAAGAAATCAAAGGGAGGGTCTTGGCATTTAATGCAAGATTTAAGAGCATTAAATGATATTGTTGACGCCGAGTTCCCTCTAGTCCCTAACCAATCTACAATTTTGTGTTATATACCTGTTGAGGCAAGATATTTCACGGTGATTGACTTGAAAAATGCCTTTTTCTCAATCACGTGGCACCGTGATTCACAAGATCTGACGTCATTCACATTCAGACAAATGCGTCTGAAAAGCACAAGGTTGCCACACGGGTACTGTGAGTCCCCGTCCATCTTTAATAGAGTCCTTCAGATGGACCTGAGCAATATTGCTGTAGAAAGTGTTGTCTTGCAGTATGTGGATGACATTCTGATCTGTAGCACCACAGGAGAGCAATGCAGGCGAGATTCTGTGCAGCTACTGACTTTACTGGCTGAGAAAGGCTATAAGGTTGACAAGGAAAAACTGCAATACTGTCAACAGGAGGTGCTGTACATAGGCCAGTTAATTTTGCAAGAGGGGAAAAAGGTAACCCCAGAAAGGACTTAAGCTATCGTTAACACGGCAAAGCCCCTCACGGTAAAGCAAATGCAGAGCTTCTTAGCCCTGTGCAACTATGTTAGAGCATGGTTTTTTGATTACAGCACTTATACCAAGCCCTTGCTCCAGGCTCTGAAGAAGGCCCAGATGACAAAGGGAAACATTGAATGGACAGAGGCAATGGAAAAAGGGTTCACAGAACTCAAGAAAGCAATTTGTACGGCTCCAGTTCTCGGGATTCCTAATTATGCAGAGGAATTTTACCTATTCTCACACACAGCTGGCAGCGTTATGACGGCAGTACTCACTCAGGAAACCTCATTGAGTTACAAGCCACTGGCTTACTAGAGTGGGAGCCTGAACCCAGTCATGAGAGGCCACTTCCCATGTGAACAAAGCTTAGCTGCTGCAGTGTTCACCATAGAGAAGGCGGCTACCATTGTAATGAGATGTTTCATGATGCTATACGTTGAGCACGCATTATTTGCCATCTTAGAGAAACCCAAGGGTACGTTGACATCTCAAAGAGCGTCTGCCTATGAAGTGATCATATCTAACCCATTGATCAAAATAGTTCAATGTAAAACTGTAAACCCAGCTACATTCATAGCGGAGCCAGTCACCGAAGGAGAGCCTATAAATGACTGTGCAAACTATGAAGAATTCTATGATGAAATCCCCAGGGTGAAGGAAAATGCCCTGGCGGGAGGAGGTGAGATCGTTTTTATTGATGGTTCTTCAAGAATCGACCAAGAAGACGGACAAAGATACACAGGCGTGGCCATAATAAAACACATAGCGAATGGAGAATTTCGAGTACTCATCAGTGCACAAATACCATCTCATTATTCATTACAGGCTGCAGAATTACTGGCACTGATACTCGCCATTGAGAATCACGCAGACCAAGAAGTAATGGTGTACAGTGACTCTGCATATGTGACATCCACAGTGCACGCAGACCTAGCGCGCTGGAAAAGCAGGGGCTACCTCGAGCGGACGGCACACCAGTGCAACATGCAGCCTTATTGGACAAGCTGTTTAAGGCACTACAGCTCCCAGTTGGCATAGCGGTTGTGAAATGGGCCGCCCACACCAAAGGGACAGATTTTGTGTCACGCGGAAACCATGCTGCAGACACGGAAGCCAAGCGTATGGCATCCAAGAGTGAAACGATAATGGAAGTAGAAGTGGCGTGCACCCATGGACGAATGATGATAGCACGAGCCACACCAGAAGCCTATAGTAATATGGGCCAGACCCAACTAATGGAGATCCAAGGGGAGGCCCCTCAGGATGAAAAGAACCTATGGAAACGTCGAGGGTGTTCTTTAAACCCCTCTGATGGATTGTGGCAGCAAGACAGCACTGGTAAACCAGTAATGCTTGTAGCATTACTAAAAATAGCATTGGAACAGTTGCATTACCCATTTCACATGTCAAAAGAGAATCTAGCAGCAACGCTAGCAGAAGACTGGTTTATACCGAATTTAGCTGAGCATGTTGCATTCTTTATGGTGAACTGCATAATCTGCCAGCAATCCACCGCTGGGCACACACTAAAAGTAGTGAGAGGAGTCATCCCCCGGCCAAATGGGCCTTTTCAGCATTTACACATCGACTATGTCGACATGATTCAAGTGTGTAACGGGTACAGGTACTTAATTGTAGTGGTGTGTCCATTCTCTAGATGGATAGAAGCAGGTCCCTGTACACACCCAGACTCAACCTGCGCAGCCAAATTCCTGGTGTTACCTAGATGGGGGGTGTGTGAGGTGATGAGATCAGACAACGGGGCTCATTTTGTTAATGCAGTCTTTGAACAGATCAGCTTGCTGCTTGGTATAAAGCACAATTTCTTGTTGGCGTACCACCCAGAAGGTAATGGTATCTATAAGAGGCTCAACGGTTTGTTAAAGGAAAGGATGGCCAAGTTGAAGCTTAGGCTAAAGAGGGGATGGTTGCATTGCCTTCCACTGGCATTTTATGTTCTTCGGAACCAACCAGGCTCCGACCATCATCTTACGCCGCACGAGATAGTCACGGGAAGGAGAATGAGGACCCCCCTTACCCCTCGAGATAGAGCTAGATGTGATGCCCAGTCAACCCAAGAAGTCCTAGGATCCGAAATGAAAGAATACTTGAACTGCATGACATCCAGCCGTACTGTAATTTCAGACCAACTGCAGCGACGATGAAAAGGGTGCAGCGCAGCACAAAACACAGCAGGAGATGCTGAAACAGACACAGTTCAAGGTCTACGTACACCACTCATCTTCCCTGGAGATGCTGTGTTGGTAAAAAACCACAAGAGGAAAAGATGGGATGAGCCAAGATTCAATGGTCCTTTCATCGTAGAAGATTGCACTCCATCAGCTGTCAAACTGCAGGGCAGGAGAGCATGGATTTTTCTAAATGACATTAAGCCCTATATCGGAGAAAGCCCTCAAGGTGCACCCCACCGCGAAGAAATTACAGACAACAGGGAAGAACCTCAGCACATGCAGATAAGATCCATGACGAGGAAGAAGGATGCATGAGCAGCAAAGCCAAGACAAAATAACTCTTTTTGAAAGTTGTGGCTTAAACTGGACATTTCCTCTAAGCAAAAAGGGGGATAAGGACAATAACAGACACTCTGTGCATCCCAGTTGCAGGGTGAAAAAGAGAATTGTACATCCAACAACGTTGGTGATACGAAACTTTGAACCAAGCCGCACTTAAGCATTGGTGAACAACAAGACCCAAATAGACTGTGAATCAAGGACTTCTGCCCAAACGAGCTAACAAAGTATCCTGAAGCAATCAACACTAAGGGCCTCATTACACGAACGACGGTAAGGGTTAACGGTCACCGTTAATGCTACCGGTGGTGACCGTTAACCCTTACCGCCTTACTACGAGGTCCCTTTGCGGGTTGGAGAATTTAACGCCTGCTTTTTGCAGGCGTTAAAAACCAACCTGCAAAGGGACCAGGGAGCTAATTACGGTACCGCAATTTGCAGTGCCGTAATTAGCACCTTCCCCATTCCCATTATGCCCTATGGGGCAAAAATGGGAATGGGGAAGGGCAATGGGGGAAAGGGGAATTACCGCCCCACCAATCTTGGAATAGGGTGGTAATTCCCCTTTCCACCAAGGCGGTGCCGGTATTTTACCGGCATGGACCAAGGTGCTAGTAGCACCTTGGTCCACCGCTGTCTGTTTAATGGGGCCCTAAGACCTTGTGTCGCAGAATTTATGGTATCCCCCAGCAAAAATATCACAAGGGATGTACTGTCCTGTTTCCAATTAGTACTAGAGACATATCCATCACTTGTAGGGAGAGTCACCAGTGTCACAGACTTTATTCAAGATCCTGCCAATAAGAAAATAATCCGGCAACTGCTGACTGTCCTTGCAGAAGCCTTCGCTGTGTTACCCGAATACAGTGCTAAGGACACAGATGCTTCCACCAGAGGCGATAGTAGATGAACTCACAAACACGCTTTTCTTTCGCATCATAGAGGAGTGCCCAGCACTCGTCGGGAGAACCACTGATACTCTCACGTACATTAAAGACCCAAGAAACACTGAACAATTGCACCAGCTGTGGGCTAAGCTCAGCTACCTGGTCGCAATCCACACAGCAGGAAAGTGCAGAGACTGTTTCATGTCAAACGAAAGGCCTGTTGTCCAGAACCCAGCAAAGCAGGACAAATGTCCCTGTCTCCCGAGGACAGCTGACTGGCACACAACGTCCTGTTTCGTCTAGTCACTGACTTTCCAGAAATGGTGGGGAGACTTGCCGAGGTTGACGTCATTACCTTCATCAGAGATCCAGCTAATGTTGCGCACATGGGAACGCTCCTACATGGCATTATGCTCCAAGTGGAACTGTCAAATTTCCAAAGAGAGTAGCTGAGGAGATTCCAGTGAAACCTTCCGCGGAGGGACAGATCCGCGGAGGGACAGATCCAGGAGGCAGAGTCAAAGCACTTCATCTTTCCACCGAGGGACAGATCGAGGGAACGGAGATGAGAACTTCACCGTTTATTCTTATTTTATTTTTATTTTTGATTTTGATTTTGACTTATTGCTATTGTTCCATTCCTGCGCATTGAACAGTGTCCAGGATGTCCTCAGGACTGAAGCAGATAAGGGGGGTGGACTGGGAATTGACCTATTTTGAATATGCATAATGAATGTGAGGTACCAAAGGTGTTAGTCTAACCTTTTTCCATAGTCTAGCAAGGGAACTGTATCCCGTAACCAGAGACAATCGTCGCCCGCAAGAGGGGGACACTTGCGAAGCACAAGACACTTTATGATACAAACTTCCTGAGAGATAATAATGGAGTAAGTGAAAAGAATAGAACTTTAACAGTTGCTATGATTGAAATGGGGGCCCAAAACAGTAACCTGGTCCTCCCACAAACAGAAGGGCCCCCCCGCTTCCCTGGAAGGAAATGCTGCAATTGTCATACTGCACGATTATCTGTATATGTATAGTGATTATCATTGTCTTTCTGTCATTAACAACAGAACCGCATTCTTTATTGGTGCACAAAGCGTTCCAATGTCAGTTCACCCACCGGATAATGTACACATAGGTCCCACAAAAGCACCCGACCCTATATAGTTTTTCCAGTCCCGAGAAAATCTGATGGTAAGGTAAACAAACTCAAATTGAATGTAATTAGCAGTGATTCATACACACTTGAGGTAACAAATGAAGAGAAAAGCGGGAGACAGGGTCAGCGTGAAATGAATGAAAATGTAGCACTGACCACTACACGCACACACACACTGAATGCACACAAACCAGGGCAAGTGTCAATGGCTAGAGAACCTCGAACGAAGACAACAGAAGGTACGAGACTGCCTGCCGAACAACCAGTCCCAGAAAATAGCAAAGGTGGCCGACACAAATCAAGTGAAAGGCCAATTAAAGAAGACATAGCAAAAGCCCTCAAGAAGACAGAAGCGGCTACGGGAGAATTCACTGCAAGGACACAAATGTTGATAGATCATTTTTTCCCGTTTATAGCCAGAGCGAAGAAACTACATGAGGGACTGAAAAATAAAACCGCAGAGATTGTCGTAACAAGCACACCAGTTCCAATACAAAGAACAAGCACCAGGTCCACAATACAGCCATACGTAGGGCTGATGGCAGACAGGTGGTGGGCTAAAGGCACCTATAGAGGGCAGGACAAGAGCGCAAAAGGAGGGGAAGAGATTTGCAAAACCTCCACCCATCACATCGATGCAGATGAAGAAACCTGCTCCACCGACCAGCATGCCGAGAGACCCCCAGTGAGGAAAAGTCACACAGACGCATTTAGAGATGTAGTTATAGCTAACTACAGAAAGACACTAAGAATCAAGAGAAGCCCACATGAAGATAACAATGAACTAAACGATTACCTGGACAGCACAGCACATCTAGGAAACAACATTTGGTACCAACACATGAAAGAGGTCAGAAGAATAAATCAGAAGGAGAATGCTTCGTCTGTGCACTTCTACCGTACAGCATGGGAAAATCCAAGATCTTTGTGGCTGTAGAAATTGATGTCCCTACAGCACACTGTATGCCACACGTAGCAATGTGCAACACCAGAGGACAGTTTATGGGGAGAGATGCCTCATTGATATGGGCAACCGAAACAGAGTATCCCAATGAAGACGGTTAAGTCCAGGATATTAAAACAAGAAACAGAGCGCATACTAAGAATTACGTGATCAGGTATGAGAAGCCTGAAGTTAAAGGATCAGGAACAAGATGGGAAATAAACCTGAGGCTGAATGTCCAAGGAAAGACTCCAGAAGAGGCTCAAATTTGGAAGAACAGAGGCCAAATGCAGATTTGGGAGACAGTGGTTTCCCCAAATGGATGGGAAGAGTGGTGATCTGCCAAGCTTGGATGGTCCTTGGAGCCTGCAAAGAAGCGATAGAAAACTCACAAAGACTGTGCAAACCTCTATGGCCGAAGTTGGTAAAGTTACTAACCTGGGTCGAAGACAGAGGAGGACCTTTGCAGATAGTGCCACTGGAAAGCCCAAAATTGTGCTTCAGGAACAATGGCACAAGGAAGATGGGAGAGAATCAAAACTGTGGATGAATCTTTGAAGCTCCCGGAATGACTCACAGAACCGCAGTAATTATGGATCTTTACTGGGCATGTGGATCCAAAGCATACATAAGACTGCTGAAAAACTGGGGAGGCATATGCACAATAGTGAACGTCCACGTTCCTGCACTAGTGATCCCGAAAAGTGACCTGAATATTGACAGTTTCCCGAAAGCAGATGCTCACCTGAGGAAAAGGAGATCAGTGGAACTGGTATACCGAATGAAGAGAGAGAATTACTTTTCTGCCAAAACGGAAGAAGCAGTTCATGTAATCTTGTATGAACACAGGCTTTTCAGCCTCACTTCAACAGTGTTCACAACAATGTTCATGCCAAGAATCCAAGTTGGAGTAAATACCAAATGGTTACAGATAACCAGATGGGAGTTATTGCAGACCATCAACACTACCATAAAAGGATTCAATACGATTAAAGAAGAACTAAGAGCAATCCGATTGATGACCCTCCAGAACAGATATGTACTAGACATGATCACCACAATGGATGGTGGTGTTTGCGCAAAAATCAGAGAATCTTGTTGCACATTATACCTTCACATGATGAAGAAAATGGAACCTTAACAGAAACCATAAGTGTGCTGACAAACCTACAGGACCAGATGATCGAAGAGACTGACGAAGTGGATGATGACAGCTGGTTTGGAACACTATTCTCATGGGTCCCACAATGAATGGCAGACATATTCAAGTTTCTGGGAGCCCTGCTATTGATGATACTAATAGGATTTTGTGTTATCAAGATAATCATCACACAATGCCAGAAAACTGCGAAGAAAGCCATTGGGATGCAGATCGATGTCAAACCAGGATGGAAGCCGAGAGACCTGACCGATGAAGAAATAAGAGAATTTGTGAAGGCCAGCAAATTTACACCAGAAGGAACAAAGTTTGTGTATCCAAGAAAACAAAGAAAGTATGAAGGAAAATGGATCTATTACAGTCCAAATGGACAATGCCAGCTTATGACCTGGAACAAATCTGAAAGGAGTGATAAAAATATGGACTCCAAGGAAACACACGTTCACACCATCATGTACAAACCCAGAAGACGATGAACACGATACTGAAGAACCAAGCAAGACGAATTCGAAGGAGGAAGCAGAAATGGTCAATGAACCGACCAGAGGGGGGAATGTAGAGGAGGGCACAGATACGGCCTGCACTCCAGCCCCCCACTTTGAGGTGCCAGGAACATACTCGCCAAGATATGTGACGTATGAGGAACAAATAAACCAACAGAGAGCGGCACTAGGACTCTGCCCACTGCCCATCAGAACAGAAATACCTGTTGAAGTGCCTATAACCAGACAACCATGGGCAGCTCGGTACCCGCTGAGACAACCATACCAGCAATTGACACGAAATGAAGACTACTTGCAAACTGTCCCCGAAGAGACCCAAAGGGCCTTAATCGAAGGCAAATGGCGACGACATAAGAGCCTGGACAGACGTACAGATGAACATGAACGACAATCGAAAGATGACACACAAGGACGAAATGTAAAGAATAATGATGTAATGAACTTGTAAGAAGAAACGATGTTGATATATAAAGAAGCGTAACCATGAAGTGAGATGAAAATATGCAAATAACAAATGCCTGTAAATCGGCTTGGAACGCAAGAAGCTAAGGAAACGATACTGCTTGCAATGCCTAGTAGAAGGATAGAGCTGCAAGGGCCAATTATATATCTACCTCAATGAAGCACATTAAACAAGTGCGACTCCATTTTACAAAAGCAGAATTAAACCCAGGCTGCAAGGGGCCAGCAAGGCTGAGATTCATATTCTAGCTAAAGCTAGAAGGAAAGAGCGGAATCGAAACTGAGCACAACGCAGCTCATGCCTGGGAATTCGAAGTCAACTCCAAGAAGGGAGGAGAACGGCAACTTCAAAGAAACTAAACTTTAGAGCATAGCAGCCAGCCAGTGAAGATCGAGATAAGGAGGCCCCAGGCAGGTGGCAAGGCTAAGGAAGAATCAAATACATGAAAAGAAGGAAAATGAAGCAGATTCACAGTGAACAGACACGTGACCAGCCAAGCGTGAAGAGGTACCAACGTCTGATGTCACCCAGAACCCGAGGATGCCATAACTTTTCCTGATAAGAAGCTACAGTTTCGAGGCCATCCTCAGCCAACTAATTGACACATAACCCTAAAATACTGATTGATGGAAGGGAGGCAGGGTGAATCATGGGGCACACCACATCAGGGTGTCCATTCTGTCTGCTGCTAATTAAAGTAGAGATTTATGCCTAGGGGTGTAACCCACCCAATCACAATGGACCAAATAATCTGGAGTCCTATAGCTAGTAGAACCAATGAGACGTCGTACTCGTAGTGCCGTCTATCAGGAGTGATGTAGAGGGATGGGCGTAGATGCCCACCCGATAAGAGTTATTCAATACCCACACACTGTTACCATATACAGATATGGCACCTATACTTAAGTTACCTTTCCCAACCAATAGAATTGCATGACAATTTTGGAATGTAATACGTCATTGATGATGAGAATGTACTAACTATTGCTGTCTGTATGAAGAAGTTGGAAGTTGAAGCGAGACAGGTGATTGCATCACTGTTGATTTCCATTTGTTTCCCCAATTTTTGTACTTGTCATTAAACGGAATTCCTTTTGCAAAACCATTGACTTGTCCTTATTGATTGGTGTTGGAGTAAGAGAATCTTGCAACCCATACTCCTCAAGGTGCAGCTATCTCATCTTAAAGGTACTCGAGGGTGAGGTCTGATCCCATGGGCCCGTCAGAGGTTGCTCCGCCCTCTTGTACACACCCACTAGTGCCCACTCTTACCGAAGGCAGGGCGACATTGGACTACTCTTTGTGTCCCAGGGAGCTGTGGTTATCACTGATAGGCTTACAGCGCAGTGGCCATCACTGCTGATACCCCTCAGATACTCACATTGGTCCAGAGATGGAAGTGTAATATAAATCATTGGTACGCGGTACCACTAGTTTGTTTGCTTTTTACAGAGCGTAGGTACCTTTAGTTCAAAGCCTCAAGAAACCGGCCTGCCAAGCTTTTCCTTTCTCCTGAGCCAAATAGAGAATCTGTTCAGGCCAGAACATTCAAGCATTGCCAGTGCCCCAAGTCAAAGCGAGGCAGACCCACTCAGCGTCAATTGCTTTGCAGGTCGTTAAGGTGCTCAGGTTGCAAACACAATTGAAAACAGTATGACATCATCACGCAGATGCTTGATGATGTGACTCTACTAATGACAGCCATTTTGAGACGCTGCATCTTTCACGCCTGGATATAGGTGACGCTCTAAAAAGACTACCCCTGTTGAGGTAAGAAGTTGAGACTTTTCTTAAATCAGACACGTGCACCAGACGAGCTGGAGCCTAGTTTTAGGTAGACTGTACAGATTAAAAAAAAACATATATTTGTGTGATTATGTTCCCCCAGGCACTTCACCATGAGCGATTGACAGCAACAAGCTGGGCAAACCTCAAACCAAACACCATTATCTTGAGCCCCAACTAGTGGATTGGGGGTAAGAACCTTTAATTGGCTATCCTCTTAGGATCATTATAAACACCTTGAACTTGATTTATTGCTTAGCACCAGATGATATACTACTAAGCTACCTTGTTTTATTGTTTCCAAAGATGGGACATAGAACTCGCATAATCCCATGCTTGTTGATGAGCTGATTGACCAGCACAGGATTTCAAGGACTAGTGACCATCATTAATGGACTAGGACCTAGAGATTTTTGGGAAACTATATACAGAGGTAAATACTTGAATAGTGGATGATTGTAATTTACCATAGATTCTCAAGTTACAGTGATTAGAACCTGATACATTGTGATTTCACATTTCTCAGATATGATTGGTTTTTAACCAAGGCTTGTGCACAGTTTTGCACGCATATTTTTACATATGGCTCAATTTGATTGATTTTAGGCTACTTTTCAGCCCAGGAAACTGGACCCAGTTGATGCAAGATTAATAGACACTGATTCAAAGTGAAGAAAATACATATTGGAAGACTTGGACATCCAGGTGATTATTGCTAGATGATTTATAAATCATGACTGGTTAATACTTCAAATGAATTGCGAAATTAAAACCTTATTATTAATTGTAGATTGTAGATCTATCAAAGGAACAGAGAAGAGGGTGAACAACTCCTGAAGAAGGGGATTACCAAACCAGAAACACGTAGAGTGTTACACTTTAGGATCATTCAAACTACATATGTTTTGTGAACTTTTGAACCTATGATGAAAAACTGATGAGTATAATTGTCTACCCAAAAGGGACCATTGAAATACTAGGAATTTGAAAAATCTGATTCGATGTGCATTTTTGTGAATCCATGATATTTGAATTAGGACAATATTTGTACCCTATGGAGAATGAACTAAAGCTTCATGCGTGAAAAAATATATACAACTGAAGTAAAACCTTAATGAATTTTTTACATAAATTGTTTTAAAAGTGATTTTTTGAAAATGATTACAGTAATCCATCCATTGTTTGTTTATACAATAACTTTTGGGTGTGCAGGGGACGGGAGAGTTCCACAACTGAGTGGACATCTGTTGGTCGTACATGCAATTCTCTAAACACAGAAAAGGTTGTAGAAACTGCATCCATCACTAGTCCTGGGTCAGCACCCATGGCAGTTTTGTGTGACAAGGCATATAAACATGAATGATTACACAACTTGGAGTATGAAATAGTTAGTATTAATAGGTACATTGTGATGAGGTGTGTCACATTAATCCTTGCAGAGCTTGATACAGCACTGATGCTCAACAAGCCATCCTCCAGTCCCTCATTTGGTAGGACGATGTGTCTTTGGCAGGGAGGGGCAGGAAGTGGGTTGGAATGGCCATACGGTTTTGCATTGCAACGGGCAGTCAACGGGTGGGTAAATAACGAGACAACAACTACAAGCGTTGTGGTTCTCCTCATTTGCCATTTCTCCAAAACTGTACTCTATTGCATATCCAGAATTAACAAGGATGAAAAGAAGTGGAAGTCCAAACAGAAGTGTGTCGGTGGTGGGGAAACCCTATCAAGGCAGAAAGAAGGTGTACATTAAAAAAGCAACACTATCATGTGTATTAAAAAGGGGATGGTCTTGTGAGAGAGTGCTAGTTTAGGTGCATTAGTTATGGAGGCAGCCTCAACTAAGGTTTTCTTTTTCAAATGGTCCAACTCATGAGTGTGTGCCAAGTGTGTTTCATGCTCGTGGCAAAGTCTACACCATCCAGATCTAGTGAGAATATAAGAAAGGGATCTACTAGAATGCTTTTTGTGGTAGATAGGCATCATTGAATACTCTGGCGAGATAGTAAGTATATGGAGAAGTCAATCCAACTTCGCCTTGGTTTGAGGAGATAAAGATGACTTGTTACCCGGGGTGTGCAGGGCTCGACCTTGTGTAGTGGTAGAACTTCAACAGGTACTGCCGCTCACTGTACTAACCTCAGCATCACCTCAGAATATTTGTGTTGCAAGATGCACGCAAACGCGCTGTACAATCCATGAATGTACCAAGTATCTAAATGTCCAACCTCCTGGACAGCGCCCCCCAAATGACACTTCTGCAACACTCACACACTCGAACACTCAATTTCCACCTCACCATGCAGTGTTCTAGTCTTAGGCACTCAGCGCAGGTACCTCAATATTGTTTCGCTGCCTCACATATTTCAATAGAAATACTTTTTGTTTTGTTTTAATGAGGGGTATTATTGAAGTATCTGCATATGTCAGAGACACCTAATATAAATACATCTGGAGTCGTTTCTTCTAATGGAGTAAAATATTTGCAATTTCTAGGCAAAATAACCCCAGGTGTGATTGTTACCAAATGTACTGAAAGGCTAATCTTGTTATCCTGTTTCAGATAGTTCAATGTGCCTTAAAATAATACATTTGATCTAAAGATATTCTGAATAACAACACATTTTCTGAAGTAGTGGTGACTGGCCATGAGTCAACTGGCCCTTGTAAAATTGTAAACAGAAAACTCGTAGATGAAATGTTATCTTGCTGGGTGCGGCAGACACTCTTGCCCTCAAGCAGCAGTGCAATATGCATGACTCAATTAAAAACAGATGTGTTGCCAATTTGGAACAAATTAAAACACAATTAGAGAAAAGTGACGCTGCTGACGGCAAACCACGGTGCCGAACCGCCAGGAAAAGAAAATGGTGAATCAGTGTCTTTAAACTTGCTAGTACCCAATTTTAAAAACAAGAAAAATGTTGCAAGAAAATTGGGGTGGTTCTTTGACGTTGTGTAGAGCTTGTCAGATCAGGGCCAATCTGAAAGTAAATCAGATGAAAAGAGTGATGTTGAATAAGGGACAGAAAAAAGTGCACTATTATTCACAGAACAATAAGCGATGCTTCTAGCAGTATAGGTTTTCTTAAAGGCGTCTGGGGCACCCTGGGATTCTTGGTGATCTTGTCCATGCTTTGCCATTGTTTCTCAATAAGATGCTGGCGCCACTTTTAACAAAGAACAGTCTTTTTATATTCACAATACTTGCCACTTATGACTCATGATTGCAGTTTCAGTGGCGTGATGAGACATTTTTCCTATGCACACCCATGAAAGAAGATAAACGTCTGTAAACAATACACAGTTTCTAAGCAGAAATGAGCATTGCACATGCCCATGTTTTCTTTGCCCCACCTCTAATATTACATGTATGGTAAAATGTGTTGAGTGGCTGGATGGGAAACATCTGAAGCATTAAAATTGTGGTTCACTCATTACAGTTACCCGTTGTTTTCTGTTGAGACTGGTTTCAGGTTTCATGACGTAGAAACATCTTGTCAAGCACGAGCAGGGACTGCAATCTTTCTCCTGCCCACCATTTGCAGTGATGCTCGGTTGGTTGTTTGGATGGCAGTGGGGGATTTCTTTTGTTGTTAGTATTTTTTTTTTTCCTCAAGACTTGGTATACATCAGCGTTGTATGTGCTGATCAATTACCTATCATGTTTCCCAAAAGGCTGTGGCTGCAGGTGATCCTCAACATTGACTTGTCTTTCAAGAAAAGAATATCCTCTTTTCAGGAAGTTAAGGATAATTAGTACCTGGCGGGGGGGAGCCAGCCAATCAGCTGGCTCGGAACGCATGCTTGAACTGGCAGTGAAAGCCCACGTTTCATGGCGCCTGATGGCTGGTTCCCCCCACTGGCATCTTCCCCCCACCCCATCCCCTTATTATTATTTTTTTTACACCCCCGCTTACCTTATTTTGGCACCTTCCACTCTGCGACGGCCTTTATGAAAAGGGAAGAGGGGCCTGTATGGAGCCCCACCTTCCCATTCCATGGTGGCCATCTTTGAACAATCTTTTCATTGAGTCAACAAGCCTCTGTGAGGTGCCCCATTCACAGAGCAAACATACTGGAAATTAGCCCTGTTCCAGCCCATTGGATGAGTGGTAATGGTCTTATGTTGCCATTCTATGGGTTTTACAGGGGGGTGGGAGGTGGGGGGGTAACGGCTTGGGGCCCACATTAACGTGCCTCGCTTCGCTTGGTCCGTAAACTCGGGCCCCGGGCCGTTACCCCCCAATGATGCCCGTTCAACGGGTACATAACGACCCAAAGTTTATAATACTGGAGAATGTTTGGAAAAGACCATAGTTCCAATTGCTGAAGATGTATCTCTTGAAGACACTAGAGAAATAAAATAGTGTTGCATAATCTTGACCTTCCCTCTACTCACACTCACATCTTAGTTCCTCCTTTCTCTTTTCTTTCCCTTTCTGTACTCTTCCTTTAGCCAGTCTCCGAAGTCTTAAATCCTGTCCTTTCTTCACTAATTCATGACACATGCAAAATACACGTTCTGATTCACTTGGACTGCCATCATGTGCTAAGCACTGCTCAATGCAGCAGTATTGGCAGCTTATGCTAGTAAATGCCTAATAAGTGTGCTAGGGTCACCATATGTAAGGTACAGACATATCACAGAATTATGATTTTATGATTCTCTTACAAAGTACATAAAACTGAATAGGAAGACATTTTAGAGGTCCAAAATTTAGCAATGGACTATCAGTGAATCTTGTCGGAACTGAATGGCTATACCTGCTGGCAAAGATGGGTAAATATATTTCTTATGGCAACAAGGGCTGTTCAGTCAAAGTCCCCGGCAGTACTTAGTTACGATGCGTACCCCTGTGTTGATTCGTTTTATTCTTTATCTCCGTTTTGATATTCTATCTCTGTATGCAAATATCGGTGGTTGGTAAGGGTGTTACTTATGATGAGCATATTTGTCACTTACGTAAGTACAAAGTGGAGACAGTGCGTCATATATTGCTCCATTGCACAGCCTTAAGTGTGTTCTATGTTAAAGGTTACGCTAAATTTACGTCATATGAGACAGGCCAATTGTGGAGCATTTTATACGTGGCTGAGTCACTTGTTGTGGCATCTGCGACGCATCACATATGGCTCAGAGCCAAAAGAAAGTTGGAACTCATAGACTGTACAACATAGGCTTTACTTAGATAGTGTTCCTGTTCTAATCAAGTAATGTGCAATATTGTATTCTTGTTTTTATATTAAGCACATAAGTGTGTATTAGATCGACATGTATTATAAACGTCAAATAGTTTTAGGTTTGTAACATATATCGCTAATGTTATTCTTAAGTTGTCCTAATAGGTGAATTATGAAATATTTCTTCACATTGCAATGTTTTATAAGTGTTTTGACATGTATTAAATGTTTTTTTTAGATTAAGTGTAAAAGGTTGTTTATACAATCAAATTCGCTAAAAAAAAAAAAAGAAAATTAATGATACATTCCTGCAAGGAATTTGACACTGCTTTAAAAGCCCTAATCATCTCTCGTATCAGGGGGTGGGGTACATCATTATAATTACATTCTTCTGAAATGCAGGGACAGATACAAAATGTCATCAAAAGTTCCAAATGGAACACATTTTTACAAGTGCCATATTAAGCCTAGTGCAATGAGACATGGTTCAGGTTTCTAATTTCCGTCATGGTTTGAAATAATGTTTTGGATTATTTGAAAAATAACCAGGGAAACAATGGGCCTACAACGCCAACACCTATATCATTTCGTAGCTCAGAACCACATAAACACCGTTTTTGATAATCATCTCTGAAAAGATAGAAAATCATGACTCGTCCAATTTTTCCCAAGGTACCAACTGTCCCAAACTAAACTTGCCTTTACAGCTCCTTTACGGCTATGCTCTCGGTGGGATCTTGTTGCTTCGTGTGCCAAATCAACACAAATTGCATTTAACTATAGTTAATTCTGTGTCAAGGTGCCCCAGACAAAGGTGTACTACATTGTACTATATTGTTCTTTACATCTAGGTGTCCCAGACCACAGTGTATTGCATTTCACTACATTGTGATCTACATCTCGATGTTCTCAGGATAAAGCACATTGCACTGTACTACTGTGTTCTGCATCTAGGTGTCCCATACAAAAACATGTTGTATTGTACTATATTGTACTTTGCATCTTGGATGAAGCACGCTACACTGTACTACTTTGTTCTGCATCCCGTTGTACCAAACAAAAGTGTTTTGAATTTGGATATATTTTGTTCTGCATATATGCATAACCCTGAGTAAAACCTGCTGCACTATATTATAATTTCTCCTGCATCAAGTTGTTCCCAGTATAAAGCCTGCTGCACTGTACTATTGGACCCAGGTGGGCCTAGGTTATGTTATGTTATGTTATTTTGCATTTATATAGCACCTTATGTACCATTGGTATGATCTGAAGGCGCTGGTAGGTTGAATGCCCTTGGGAACCGAAGTTCAGGTCAGTAGAGAGAGACAGAGAGAGTCATAAGGTGCATGTGAGCACCGGATATGTGTGCAGCAGGTGTGGCATTCGTGTGATAGCTGCTTCGTAGCGGTAGGTGTGGTGATTGGGAGATCAAGAGTATGTGTTCAGTCTGGCAGGTAGTTATCCAGACCGATTCTGGCTGCGTTAGGCCTAAGGAGAATGCCTAGGCTGGAGGGTGTGTAACCACCTGTATTTATTTAGGAAGATGGGGAGTATGAGGCAAGTGATGGTATGAGAACAGCTATACTGAATGGTGTCATAGTATCGCTGTGTTCTAGTTGAGTGATGGTGTGAAGAAGAGAGTAAGCATGAAGATGTGATATGGTGGTTTACCTTAGGTGCTTGAGATCGAGCACATGCTCCAATAGTTCCATGCACTCCAACCGTTTCATGTACTCCGACCGTTCCATGCACTCCAAGCCGTTCCATGCACTCCAAGCCGTTCCATGCACTCCAAGCCGTTCCATGCACCCCAAGCCGTTCTATGCACTCCAAGCCGTTCCATGCACTCCAAGCCGTTCCATGCACTCCAAGCCATTCCATGCACTCCAAGCCGTTCCATGCACCCCAAACCACATACTTGACCCATTCCATACATCCTGTTTCACTTGTTCCATCCACATACGTCATCAGCTCATCTTCATACGTCATCCGTTCAACCACCTACTTCATCCGTTCAACCACCTCCTTCATCTGTTCCACCTAACTAGGTAAAGTGTACCACATGGTATAAGACTGTGTTCTGCATCGAGGTGTTCCCAGGCCAAAGCATATCACACTGCATCCTACTTTGTAACACACCCTGATGCCGCAGAGTGAGGCTTGCCGTGCCTTATATTGCGCTCTTCATCTAGGTGTCTTAAGGTAAAGAAAACTACACAGTCTCCTACTATCTTTTGTGCGGATGTCCCCAGGATACATCATATTGCATTGTATCCTATCTTCCTGTGCCCAGGTAAAGCGTGTTATATCACACTTTATTGCTTTGCTCATAGGTGCTCTCGGAGTAAAAACATTTGATACAATATCAAGCTATTTCATTCTCCTTGTTATCCCTGTGTAAAATGTACGGTACTTATTTCTAGATGCCCCAGAGTAAATGGATAGCGCACTGTACCCTATTGTGAACTGAACAGTTGTGGGTCCAAAGAACAAGCACCCTGCAATGCATTTTCTTTTGCATCTGAATATGTATTTATCTGAAGAATATGACACCAATTTCGATCAGAAATGACTTACCATAAAACATTCATAGATGGCAGAGGAATCCCACGAAGGGTGCTGTGTAATAGCACAATCATGAGAACAAGTAGTGAGTCTGTCTATGAGGGTGTAAGAGATTTTAAAGGATCAATCTTCCAGGCATGAGTGAGTCCAGGCAAAATCAAAGAAATTGCGACACCAAATGTTATGGAGTGAGGGGAGGCGAAAGGAGTGGTCAACTGTGTGAAAAGTGGTAGAGCGATCCAAATGGATAAGTACAGAAGAGAGTTTGGAGTAATGAGCACCAGAGACATGCATGAGTACAGTATCTGTGGAGTGATTACTACGAATGTCCAATTGAAGTGGATCTCCAGGCCATTATCCTCAAAATACTTAGTGATCCAGCTGAAGACAACCTGTTCAAGGACCCTTGAATAATGGGGAAGAAGTGAAACTGTGGTTTAGTTTGCTGGGACGTTTGTGACAGTGGAGGGTTTCCTCAATAGGGGTAACACAGTTGCAGATTTTAAGAAGGCAGGGAAGAGTCTAGCAGAAATCAAGAAGTTAAAGAGCTCCGAGAGCTAAGGGCAGGTGATTGAGACTGTATTTGGCCATTTGGGGACAAAAGGGCCA
The DNA here is from genome assembly GCF_040938575.1 of Ambystoma mexicanum. Lineage (NCBI taxonomy): Eukaryota > Metazoa > Chordata > Amphibia > Caudata > Ambystomatidae > Ambystoma > Ambystoma mexicanum. The sequence continues at coordinate 546,213,484 of NC_090939.1, forward strand.
ATAGCAGCACAAGGTGGGTTGGCGCTACAAAGAACAGATGCTAATTTAAAGGAGAGGTAGGGGAGATATAGTCAAGAATAGAAGTGGTAAGCGATAGAATTGATGGATACAAGGAAGGTTGGTGGGGAGAGAGCAAGGCTGTGAGTGTCACACATTTAGCTGAACGTTTGTGAGGGTAATTGCAAAGGGGGAGATTCACTTTGTGAAGTGGTAGAACTTTGCAGAGCCCAATGCAGATGTGAAGACAGCAAGGACATTTTCATAGGCTAGGAGTAGGGTAGAGGTTTGTAATTTTCTCCAGAGTCACAGGTCACTGCACATATTTGTTTTGAGCGTCAGAATTCAGAGATGATCCAGGGCTGAGGACTGGAGAGGAGGTTGTGAATGTGTGAGCAGGTTAGTCCTGGTCAAATGGAGTCATAAGTGCATAGTGAGAGTGAGAAAAGGCATGGTCAGTAGAAGAGGCAGGAGTAGGGGATAAAGACAGGAGTTAGGTCCCCACATCATGAAGGTAAGGGGCAAGAGAGTTCTGCCTGAATTCCTTGTTAGTCAATGAAGAGGGGACAGGAGAAGTAGAGGTGACAGAGGGACAGAGATGTTAAAGTGAACAATGGAGTTGTCAGAGAGAGAAGGGTATATGGAGATGACAGAGAAGGTGTTCAATGTACCCTAATGACCTGATTGATCCTGTCATTGCAAAACCCGGTGGTCCATCTGAGGACAGAGAATCCGTTTTCCCCTTCATACTTAGAAATTCCTCCTCCTACGCACGTAGTATCCATTAACCACCCCCATTCAACTCATTGCACAACTGTGTAAACTGTTGTGCACATGAATATGGCCTCTTTGGTATGGTCTGCAAATTGATACCAAATTCAAGACAAAGGGATTAAATCCCCACAACCATAGAAACTACCACTAGCTCACTTGTGTATGTTGATCAGTAAAACCATACTCTCGAAAATGAGACACAGAAGGAAAGACAGCAGAGCTAGGAGGGAAGTACCCAACAGGTAAAACGCTCAACCTATCGACAACATCCAGTTATCCACCTCATGGCATGCTGGCACAACACCAGCGCATATGCATCTTGGGGTGAAGTCTATTTCCCAGACTTTAAAATGGTTTGCCTCCTGTTATCTCTCAACCTACAGATATGCCCCACACATTACATGAACCTTGCCTAGAGTGGCTGGACTGGAAGGTGATAACATTAGCACAAGAATGTGATTGATTCACAAAAAAAGCCTTGAAACTCCAATTTCAAAAGCATTTCCATTATAGCACATAGGTTCACAATTGCATAGTCCAAAGATGAAGCATCAAACTAAACATCATTTCATCGCTGAAGACCAACTGGCCACTATTATGTATAAGGAAACCAACTAAATGACCCTCATCATAACTTTGTTAACAGGTCTATCAACGATGCAACAGGCTTGGTGAAGCTTCTCACCCCTCTACCAACCACATGACAAACAAGAACCTCATGGACATCCTAAAGACATGACCAATACAGAACAGCCACTGGCTCCAACATAGGACCAAGAAGCAGAAGACAAACTACAATGAAGTATGATCAGTGTCCACTTGATCTCTAAACACAGAACAAAGAATCACAACATTCTTAGCAAAGACGAAACCAGCATACTCTTCATAACGGAAACATGATTATCAGACGATTACAAGGTAAATAGCACATGAATGATTCCCAATAGTTTTAAACTCATCAACGTCAACTGGACTGGCAAAAGAGGAGGAGGCATCGCAGTGGCTCACAAGGAATACCTCAAATACCACAGACCTCTCGGACGGTGGAGAAATCCTGATCCATCTCACACTCAATCGTCAAATCAACCTCTCTTCTCCACTTATTTAAAGACCACCCAGATAAAAACCTGACTTCTAAGCAAATGTCTCGCAGGTAATTGCTAATCTTGTGATAGAGCACAACCATGTAATCATCCTCAGTGATGTCAACATTTGGTTTGAGGAACAGACAGAATCACTGCCCAAAGGTCAGAGCTCCAAGATAGCCAGCTTTCACCTCATACAAATGGTGAAAGAAGCTATGCATACTCCAGGCTAAGCTCTTATTGTAAACCTCTGCCAAGAAGACCTGACAACCACCAGTGGCATTACTCAGGTGCTATGGATTCACCATCTGATGTTACATTTTAATATCAACACGCCAATAGGTAAACTACCAACAAACAAAGACCAAACAACCACCACCAGGTGAAGCTGGGAGACAATAAACCTTGGAGAAACACATATGTAATAGAACAGATTAAATCGAATGCCCATGAATCTGATCTATTACCACTGGAAGAAATGTTTGTGATGCAGAATTGGATTACTGAGGGACTTCACATCCTCACCCACTTAAAACTCATTTCCCGCTCTGAAAAGCAACAGCAGTGAAATGGTTCACATCACATCTGAGAACCTTGAAAAACAAATACTAGCAAAAACATGGAGGAAATACTATAATCAACAAGAGAAGGCAGACTACCAAAGAAAGAGCCGCCACTATAAAACGGAAAGCTTTACTAATCCAAATGTGTTAGAAAGACCCCTCACCCAGAGAAAAAGCTTTACTGCATCATTAATGAGGCAAGAAACCCTCCATCCTAAAGCACAATGCTCATCCCAATCAACAAAACCACCAACCCCTTCACAAATAAACTATCAAACATACAGCAGGCAATCAACACAGCAATAAAGAACAAAATCAACCATCAAATCCTTGGCAATAGCAACCACTGCCTAACCACTCAGATGAACAGATCCAAACGAGACATAAGCATATAGTGAACGCAAGCAACAAAGCAAGCTTTCTAATAGATGCCTGCCCCTTGGAAGTGTACAAAGAGATCCTCACCAAGGAGAAACATGCATGATATTTTCACAAAACTGATGAAATGCTGAGTTCAATCCGGAATCATACCAAAAGCATATAAGACTTCGTACATCAAACTGGTTCTAGAAAACACAGCTGTAGAGTTAGAAGACCTCTCCAATCACTGAACTATCTCAAACATACTGTATCTAGCTATACTTCTTTGAATTTCTGTATGCAGCCACAGTTTGGAGCATGTAGCATCAAAATACATATTAAGTCACACACAAGTCAGTTTTTGATCTATGGGAGTCACTGCATCGGGACTAGTACCCATATGGGATGGCAATATCTGCAAACGAAAACATCACCTCAGCACTCATACTGCTTAACATCTCAGTGACCGCTGACACCGTCAAAAACAGTGCATTTATCAGAAGACTCAAAGAAAGCAGACTCCATAACACCCTATTACAATGGATTAGATCCTTCTTAATGGACAGGACAGAAATCACCAGACTGCCCACCTTTTGGTTCAAAACCATGGACCATCATTTGTGGAGTCCTTCAAGCATCAAATCTCTCACTGCTACTCTTCAACATCCATATTGCCCCACTGATGAATATCAATACAACACAAAGGTTACAACAATGCTGATGATATGCAAGCCATATACAAAATGACAAGCAAGAAGAACACCAGCACCAGGCTAGGCAACTGCCTCACCCCTTTATTTGAAGGGATCACCACTAACAACCTAAACTTCACCCCAAATAAAACAGAAATAAAGATAGTCTTGAACTGGGGGAGCCCAGCCCTTTAAGATGAGGTAGCAGTACCCTTGGGATGGATGGGGATGCAGAAGTTACTCAAACATCAATAATTGAAATGACTCAGGTAGTTGGCAAAAGGATGACTGTTTTAATATGAATTATCTAAAACAGAAAGTACAATAGACATCAATGGACATCTCAGCGCATGGTCTCTCAATGTATCTTTAAAAAAAGCATTCTTTTATAGCAAAAAATCATCATTAATCACGTCAACCTATGTATTACTAACGTCATCCAACGTGGCAAACTTCAAGAACGTATTGAAGAAAGTGATTGGGTCTAAGGGAACATATAAACATACGATCCATACTAGTCTAAGACAGTGAGAGAAAGTGATAGGTTTCTTAACATCAGGTGGGGCAACTAAGCCCTCCCCTTAAACAGGTCACTATAAATGTCACTAAATACAAAACGTCCCATTGGTTAAACAAACAATAGGACCCTTAATACCGCGGCCCCCTACCATTGGTTGGCACTCTAACCTCTGTCAGCACTTTTCCACCTATGTTAGCAGCACGCATGCTAGACTTCCAGGTGCTGGTGAGCTAGTCGCCAACCGTAGCTTCCCACCAATTAGCATATCATCAATCATCACCTCAGTGGTCTTCTGTCAATTAGGACTTTGAACTTGTCCTTGGGAGTGGTCTTTGCTCTGGAAAATTCAGGGGAGTGAAGGCACGCTCTGCCTCCATGCGTAGATGTGGTTTTCATGTTCGTCCAACTTCATCCTTCCACGTGACTGAAGACCACAAAATCTAGCTCTAGTGTACTTAAAATACTATTTTCTAATAGACCTCTGATGTCTTCCTTGATTTTGTCCATGCCTCCTGAACAGGAATTTCGTTCTTTCAAACGATTTGTATCCAATGCCTTGGCTACTTGGCTCATCCAGTCTCGCCTTTCTGAGTTTCACTTTTGTTAATTCAATTGCTTTTTAACTGGGACACACTGGAAAAGAGGCCTACTTTTCTTAGTCCATCTCTGCTATAATACGTAGTGGAAACATCCATTCTTTACTCACTCCTATATATATATATATATATATATATATATATATATATATATATATATATATATATATATATATATATGTGCATGCCGCAATCTATTCACTATAAAGCTAGCCTCAAGAATACTTCACCTGCTTGCGTTTCTTTGAATATGTAAACATGTAAAATGACTTAATCCCTTCATTGTTTCTGTAGCATAGGTTTCTTCATCTTGATCCCAACATGCCACTTATCCTTGATACTTTCTTGATGCCTTATAGAATATCTACATTCTCTTGTCCCTGCATCTCTTCTATGTGCGTCAGTCTTGCTTCATGTGTGACATTGATGGTGATACCACCTTTCTTCTCTTCCATTCAGCTGTTCTGTTTCTTTTGGGATTTCATTCAAATGGCTATTATGCTGTCTCGTATCTAGGTATGGTTTTCTCAATGGGAACATTGCTTCCAGGATTCTCCTTGGTATCTGTATCTGCAATGGTTTTGCTTGTGTCCCACACTCAGGTTCCCAACATATAGGCAATATGGGTGAAGTGTAAATCACACATAAGTAAGACCATTTCCAACAATAGCTTCTTGCACATCGTGGACGTCTCTTGTGATCTGCCATGATTATGTTGATATTAATGCTGCCCATTTTTACTCTTTTTTAAGGGAGAAAAAATAAACTTTAATCGGGCAACATTATGCAATACACTAGAAGCTGCTGAGTCTGCTCCATAAGTTCCCCTCGATCAGCATCTGCTGGCTGATTATACGATGATGAACCAAAGTTCCCATTGAAGACCATGAAATGGCCTTTTACCAGACAACATGAAGAGTCTCCTTCAGCATGAGACAAAGTACTTTAACCAGTAGACTCTGGATCTCTTCCTCCAAAAGTCTCATTCAGTTCTCAATGTTCTCTCAGAGTAATGGTTCACCTGTGTTATGATGTCTCTCAATATTTCATGAAGTGCTGCATTATTCCTCGCATCTCTCAGGAACGTGCAGACATAAGTTTGTCTCCCAATGAGATCCGGACATTCCTCAATCAGATAGTAGAACACCAAACTGACCAGTCTTTGCACATTATCCGCTGATAGAGGCATTTGTGTTTTCCCCCACTGAACTCAGGAAGCTGAAGGATTTCTCAATGATAGTTCTCCCCAAAAGCGCAGGGTATGCACGTGAAATGAACAGCAAAACTGCAAGAACGATCTGCGAAACGTTGTCATTGGGCACCACCATAGGCACCTCCAAAAGGAAATTCAGTGAGAAAGGAATAGGGGAACTGCTCCCTCTTCCAGTTGTCAAAAAGGAACTCCAAATCTGGCATGCTCGCCTTTATGATCAAGACTTAAACATGCCTCAGTCCAATTTCAACAAACTCCTGTGGCACAAGAACCAATAACTTCCCATAATTCCTATTTTTAGTGACTGAAAAGAGTGTCGCGAAATAAGCCACAGTCCAATATACACCTTATCTGTTTATTCGACAGTTTCTGCGTCCTTCTTCCTCGTCATAGACCTAGTCTGCACGTGCTGTGGTTCTTTCCGATGCTTGCTTCCGATGGGGCGGGGGCGAAGGGAGTTCTCCATAATAGATTTTCACATCTGTGAGAAATGTACAAGTGCGTCTGCCTTAAACCTTGACTGCAGATGGTGTCACGTCTTCCACTATGAAGGGGCCTTTAAAACGCAGCTCATGCCACCAACGTGTAAAGTTATGAATTAGGATTGAATCAATGGGGAAAAGTTTGGGAAGACATTGTTTTTCAACTCCGGTTGTTGTAACATCTCCTTCTGTGTTCTGAGCTGCCCCACACTCCTTTCGCTTGAGCTGATCTGAAATGACAGAGATACTTTGAACTCACCTTGAATTCATTCATGTTAAGTAATCATGTTACTCCTTTCCTAACAATTCTGCGGTTGTCTGGGCATCACTTCTAGTTCTAGACAGAGGTGTGAGAGGTGTCCTCATTTGCCTCCCTGTCACTATTTCATGGGTGGGTAAGAAGGTGGTATGAACCTGGTTGATTTCTCAACGCATACCATTCCAATGGTAGACAATGCAACCATCCTTTCTTCAAGGTAAGCTTCAATTTGGCCATTCTCTCTTTAAGCAAGCAGTTGAGTCTCTCACAGATCCCACTCACTTGGGGTGATACGCTGATGAAAACGTGTTATTTATGCTAAGCATCAGGCTTATGTGTTCAAAGACTTGATTAACAAAATGAGGGCCATTATCTGTTCTTAATTCTTCACATATTCCCCATCTAGGAAACACTTCTCCTACTAAATATTTTGCTGCACAGGTGTGTACACGGTCCAGCCTCAATCCACCTCGAGAAAGGACATACCACTACAATCATATATATGTATCCATTGCATACTTGCAGCATGTCGACATAGTCGATATGCAAATGCTGAAAGGGACCATTAGGTCTCGGAATAACTCCTCTAATTGTGCGCAGTGTGTGCCCATCAGTAAACATTTGACATATGATACAATTTACTACATAAAATGCAACATGTTCTACAATATTTGGAACAAACCAGTCCTCCGCAACAGTTGCGGTGATGCTCTCTCTAGTAATGTACGCAGGTTAGTGTAGCTGTTGCAATGCACCCCTTAATAAGGCTACAGGCATCACTGGTTTACCAGTGCTGTTTTGTTGCCACAATTCTTCAGAGGGGTTTAAAGAACACCCTCTGCGTGTCCACAAGTCTTTCTCATCTTGAGGCGCTTCCCCTTGACTCTCTGCCAACTGAGTTTTAGACAGATCATTATAACAATTAGGGACACTCATCATCACCACCGTGCTTTTATTCACATCAGGTGTGTCAAATTACATAATCGTTTCTGAACATGCAACTTGTTTTGCTTCTTCGTATGCCTTTTGATTTCTGTGCAAAATAAACTCTGCCCTTTTAGTGTGTGCTGTGCATTTAACTACTTCGATGGCTACTGGGAGTTGTAGTGCTTTAGTGAGTCTGTCCAATAAGGCTGCGTGCTGCACTGGAGTGCCATCTGCTCAGAGGTAGCCCCTCTTTTTCCAACATGCTAGCCCTACGTGTACTGTCAATGTCACATAGGCGAAGTCACTGTACACCGTTACTTCCTGGTCTGCATGTCTCTCGGGCACGATAATCAGCGCCAATAATTCTGGAGCCTGTGTCGAAAAGTAAGATGGTAGTGGTGCACTTATCAATACTTCAAGCTCCCCATCGGCCGTGTGCTTCACCACAGCGGCACGTATATATCTTTGTCCATCGTTCTGATAGACTCTAGAAGAACCGTCAATAAAAAGAATCTCCCCAGCTGCCAATGCATTTTCCTTCACCCTCGGGAGTTCATCATAGAATTCCTCATAATTCAAGCAATCATGTGCATGCTCATCCTCTGCCAGTGGTTCTGCTACAAACATGGCAGTGTTCACTATTCTGCATCTGACTATTTTAATCGCTGGATTCGATATGACCACCTCATAGGCAGAAGCCCTTTGAAATGTCAGCGTACCCTTAGGTTTTTCCAAAATGGCAAACAAAGCATGTTCAACAAATAACTTCATTGGACATCCCATTACTATGCTGGCAGTCTTCTCAATGGCGAATGTGGTGGCAGCCAAACACTGTTCGCAAGGAAAGTGACCCCTCTTTACTAGTAGAATCCCACTGTAATATGCAAGGGCTTGTACCCCAACATTGTTATCTGAGTACTGCTGTCATAACAATGTCATTCATGTGTGAAAACAAAAATAACTCCTCAGCATAATTGGGAATTCCTAAAACTGGAGCTGTGTAAATTGCTTTTTTCAACTCATCAAACCCTTCTTCCATTTCCTCTGTCCAGACAATGTTTTCCTGATTTGCCTGTGCCTTCTACAGAGCTTGCAACAAAGGCTTTATTTATGAACTGTAATCAAAGACCCATGCTCTTACAGAATTACACAATCCCAAATATGTCTGCATGTGCCTTATCGTGATTGGCTTTGGTGTTTTCAAAACAGCCTCAGCCCTCTCAGGAATAACTTTCTTTCCCACATGCGAAATTAACTTGCCTATGTACAGTACTTATTCTTGACAGTACTGTAGTTTCTCCTTGTCTACTTTATTTCCTTTGTCTGCAACGATAATCATCAGTTGAACTGAATCGTGTCAGCACTCTTACTTGCTACAGACCAATATGTCATCCACGTACTGCAACACAACACTTTTTAAGTCAATATTGCTTAAGTCTATCTGCAGGACTCTATTGCAAATAGATGGAGACTCACAGTATCCCTGGGGCAGGGGAGTGCTTTTCAGACGAGTTTGTCTGAATGTAAATAACATCAGATCTTGCAAGTCTTTATGCAATGGGATTGACAAAAACTAATTTTTCAAGTCAATCACAGTGAAATATCGTGCTTTTACTGGGATATTACATAAGATTGTCACAGGATTAGGAACTAGAGGGAACTCAGCCTCTACAATCTTGTTAATCGGTCTTAAATCTTGAATTAAATGCCACAACCCCCCTTTTGATTGTTTAATCTGATAAACCGCAGTATTACACAGTGACTCTGACATCACTAAGATACCCTGTACCATCATGGTGGACATCGTCTTAAAAATACCTTCATCTGCCTCTCGAGACATGGGATACTGTCGTGCTCGAGGTAAAATTGCTCCTGGTTGCAATTTAATTTTCACTTCTCCAACCCCCTTCAATAGGCCTATGTCATAGGGGACGGTGGTCCATAATGAACCTAGCACTTTTGCCATGTCTTTATCAAAATACTTGCAGCATTTCTGTGCGAGCAGCATTTTCTGAGGAACCTCACGCTTAATTGCTCTCACCCAATAAGTAGTACTCATCTCAAATATTACTTCATCATCTGATGGATGATCTCTAAACATATCCTCATCAGTGATGTCAGTCAATCTGTAACCTTCCCCAATGGCAATCACTGTGCTCCATCGTCTGCCGTCATGATCATTTCCATCAAGCAAAGCCATTTTTCCTTGCACTATGGCTTGCAATTCTAAAGGAAAGATTCACCCTTCCTCTTCATCCATAGGTATCTTTGGCCTGAATAAAAATTCATCAGGTATTCTCATAGTTCTGCCCACTAAACCTGGCAGCCATGTTAACAGAATGCGTACCCCATAGTGAAAAACCTCTGGTTCTAACGGTACTCCTCGTATGACCACTTGTCCCGCAAACGCCATAATAAAGTCACTCATGTTTAAATGATGCATTCCTGGTGTTGAACATACAATGCCTTCATTAGTGAACAAAATCGTCATGTTCAATTTTGTCATTAAATCTCGACCTAATATATTAACAGGTGTCTACCTTGACTATCAAAACAGCACAGACATGTCACACTCTCCTATAGAGACTGGCAATTCATCAGTAAAAGGAACTCTACTTCCAGACATCAAAAGTTTCACCCCTCTCGTATACATGAGCGTGTTGCACCGATGTCTACTAAAAAAGAAAAAGATTTGCCTCCTATATTGATGTCAACCCTCGGTCTCGGTTCCTCTTGAGGATTTGGCGTCACAGATAGTTTCAAACACATCAAGTCTCCCAGTGAGCTGTCCTATTGTGGATACATTCTCATCCCCATACCTGTGAAAGGATTCCCTTCATCAACAGTAACACCCCCTATTCTAGGAGTCATTAACTGACCCGTGCTTGTGCACTGCTGTATCTGCATGGGTGACTGCTGTGACTGCCCGTTTGGCAGATTCACTATTGCCTGTTGTGTTTGAAAGTCTTGTTGCATTCTCAGCACTTGGGCTTACTGCACTGTCTGATTCTGAGCAAACCCATCTCCATTCCGCCACAAATATACAGGCGGGTTTGTAGTTGCCCCTCTTGAGAACTTTCCATTCTGCACAAATCCTTGACTTCTACTTGTGCGAGCAAAGTGCTGTGACATACCACATGTCCAACATATAGGAGGAGGTCTCCTAATTTGCCCCTCCTGCATGCATTGACTGTTGTTCTGTGTGTTTTAAAACCCACCTTGATTGTTCTGGAAGTTTCCCTGGTTATTCTCGAAGCCTCTACCTCGAAAGCCTCCCCTTGCCCGTGGTGCAAATCCATTATTACCTTGATCGAACTGCCTGGCTATTCACTTGCGGCATGTTTGCTATTTCACTGCATGAAAATGATAGTTTACTAATGTTCTCAGATTTGTAAACTATTGCGTAACCTCAAATTTGCAACAGTTTACACAGCTATTGTAAACATTTTGCAAACATAATGTCTACCTGCAGTTTACACAACATTTGAAGGAGTGTACACTATGTTTGCAAACATTTTACAACAATGTAAACTATGTGCAAAACCTTGTGTTTACAATGTTATGCTTCTTTGTATACCATACCCAACCTATGGTTTGAAAGGTTTACAAATGTTCTGTACACCGTTAACAAACGATTTACATAGTTTACAACAATGTTGCATACCATTTGTTTTAATGGCTCACGAAAATGTGTAAACCTTTCAAACCATAATTTTGGTTAGGTCTACAAAAGAGCAAACATTGTAAATGTAAGGTATTGCATGCAGTTTACATTTTTGTAAAACAATGGTAAAGAAGGTGCACACTCATTTAAATATTGTGCAAACTTAAGTAAACACTAAGTTTGTGAAATGTTTAAAGGAGCTTTGTAAACAGTTGCAAAACTGAGGTTATTCAATGGTTTACAAATCTGACAACATTGGCAAACTATAATTTTTATTGGAACACAATGTCTGTTTTTTTTGTTTTAACTTAAATCAACTGTCAAAGAGTGACATCATGCACATGTTAACAATATTCTGAACTGTCTGGGGGCAGACCTCTCATTCCTGTACTTCACAGTACTCATAAGACTTAAAAAACAGAAGGAATTCTATTGATATGGGAAAAAAGTACTGAATACAAAGGTTATGTGTTTATTGGGCTGCAGCATTCTCAGGTGTTACCAGATGTGATGATTCCCATGATCTCCTCACTTCTCCCCAGAGGGGAGACCTTCTCTGTGAGGCTAGGTAGTGAGAGCTCGCTATACAATATTCCGCTAGCAGTGGTGGTAAGTGGGACCTCACAGGGAGAGACTCCCCTCTTGTAGATAAGGACTCTGGTTCCCCCTCTCTTGAAATGATTGCCCTCATTGAAACCTGTATGTCTCCCTCTGATTCTGATACACTTGCGTCCATCAATTACCCCCTATATAACTTCTGCCACGCTCCCCACCTCATGGGTAGGGGTGGTGGGGTGGCTCTATTTTCATATTACAAACACCCTATCTCTGCTTCACCCGAACCCCTTACCAATTCTCCTTCATACACTACCTCTACTATTGCTGTACTTTACCTCCGGTAGGCCAATTCTTTGACCACCTCTCCCACTAATCGACTCACTCTCTCCAGATCAGCATCTCATTGTCTTAGATGACTTTAACATTTACTCTCGCTCCACAGCCACATACACTGACGTTACCTCCCTTCTCCATCATCACTCTTTCTCTTCCATCCACTCCGTGCCCACCCACACTAACGTGAACTCCCTCAATCTTATTCTGATCTCTAGTCTCAGCCAGCCGAATCTCTACTGCCCCCTTTCCATCTGGCCACTCATTAGTCTTTGCTTCTATCCTGACACTCTCCTCTGCCTCCTCCTCCCTCCTGCCCCCTTCTAAACCTGTTACTAAGTACAAGATTCCTGCTTCTGAACACTCCATCTACCTCTCTGACCTACAACACTTGCTTTTCTCATTTGCTGAGCTCACCTTCCCAACCCCAGATGAAGCCTTCTCCAACTTAGTCTTTAGGCTCCTCGCTGTGCTAATTTCCCTCTATCCCCTTTCAGCCCTAAACCTTCCCTGCCATGACCATGGATCACACCTCTAACACGCAGCTTGAAAACAGCAATGTGAAAACACTTTGACCAGGCAAAAATCTAGACTCACCGGTGATCTCCAAATCTACCTCTGCGCTCTTTCAATCTACTCTTTGGCTCTTGACACTGCCAAACGTGAATTCTGCTGCTCTCTTATTTCCTCTCAATCTTAACAACTTGGACGCCTCCAACAATCTCTATACTCTATTCTCTCTCCCCATAAATCCTCCACCATCTCTTCCATTCTCTCTGTTAATGATCTCGCTGCCTACTTTGCTTCTAAAAAATCTACCATACGATATACCCTCGAAAATGACCTCACCCATATCCTCCACTCTCGCCACCATGTTCACCTTCAACCCCACTGACACTGAAGAAATGTATGCTCTTCTCCATGCAGCAAACCCTTCTTGTTCCCCAATTGACCCTCTGCCCCCTTAACTAGTGAAACTTCTAACACTCACTGTTTTCCTGTAGCATACGTCCCTCTTCGATGCTTCCCTTGACATGGCCACTTTCTCTTCATCTAACAAATCGGCCAGTGTCATCCCCTTTCTAAAACCCAGCCTTGACCCTAACAATCTTGTCCATTTTCATCCTGTCTCAGCTTCTACCTCATTACTCCCTAATCCTGGAAAGAATTATATTTAACTGATTCTCCAAATTTCTGGATACACACAACCTTCTGGACCCACTGTAATCTGGCTTCAGACCCCTCCACTCTACTGAAACATCCATTCTCAATATAAACAACATCATTTCCTCCACTTGCCATGCCAACCTGTCGTCTATCATTCTTCTTGACCTCTCTGCTGCCTTTGCTACTGTCGAACATCCTGTCCTCCTAGCCACATTGTCTATCCTTGGCACAAAAGATAAAGCCCTTGATTGGATATCCTCCTACCTTGCTCCCAGACACTTTCAAGTGTCCTGGAACAACCTCTCCTCCACACGCACCCCTATCGCTGTTGAGGTTTCCCATGGGTCAGTCCTGGGTCCTCTTCTCTTCACCATCTACCTCTGCTCTCACTGCCCTCATCTCCTTCTACGGCTTCTCATATCAGCATTTCTCTGATGACACCCAGATATTCTTTGATTTTCCCTCCCTATCTGACAAACTGAGAGACAACATCTCTCACTGTCTCACCACCATACAATATTGGATGGCATCTCACTGACTCATGCTCAGCTGCACGCAAACCAAAGTTCTCTACTTCCCTACCAAATACACAATCCCCCACTCTCCCCCTCCTTTATTATTCTCCCCTAACAACCGTCCTTACTCTCCTTCTGCTTCCAACCTTGCTGTTGTATTTGTCCCAACTCACAATTTTTTGTTCTTTATCTTGAAATCTTCTATGGCCGACCAGACTAAACCTCTTGAATATCTGCAAAATACACCATCGCCTTCCTTTCAACACTTCCAAACACCAAATCACTGCCGTAGTCCTCTCTAAAACTGATTACTATGATAGTCTTTTTTACATCCTTCCCAACCATGCTTTCTCTCCACTGGACAAAGCCCAAAACTTTGTTGTCCACACACGTTTGAACCTTCCTTGATTTACCTCTACCTCCTTGGCCCGCCACTAAATTGGTTGGTGAAACTTAGAGCTAAATATAAACTTCTTCTCAATATCTTCAAAATGATCTATGTCCGTGCCCCTCCTTACCTAACTGCCCACCTCACCCTCTACTCTCCCCCTCGCACTTTAAGATCATCCTCAGCCCACCTTCTGGACACCTCTCGAGCCCCATGTGCTACTCCTCATTTCTGATCCCTCTCTCTTCTTGCTCCCCTGCTCAGGAATGGTCTTCCTCTGCCTCTCTGCTCAATTCCTTCTCTACCACTATTTGAATCTGACCTTAAAGTCCTTCTACTGTCAGAAGTCACAGTTCTAACACCTCTTCACCTATCCTGCCTCTCTCCTGACGTGCCTACACAATGCCCACTGTACTTTCCCCTGTACCCTAAACCCCATAGGTTGCACTTTGTCCGCTCTCCCTTTTCTGAATTTGTTGTATTGTGAGACAGGCATGGGGGCTGATGTGGGTGTATTCCGAGGGGTGCGCGGGGAGTTTTACGCATGTTTTTGCTGGCGCGAGCAGGGTATGCGTATTCCAGGGGTGCTCTGGGAGTTTTACACGTGCGCGAGCGAGGTATGCGTATTCTGGAGGTGCGCTGGGAGTTTTACATGTCATTTCGCTGGCGCGAGTGGCATACTCATATTCCGAGGGGTGCATTGGCAGTTTTAAACGCGCACGAGCGGGGTACACGTATTCCGAAGGTGCGCTGGGAGTTTTACATGCAATTTTGCTGGTGCGAGCGTGGTACGCGTTTTCCGAGGGGTGCGCAGGGAGGTTTACACGTGCGCAAGCTGGGTATGCATATTCCGGAGGTGCGCGGGGAGTTTTGCACGCGAATTCGCTGGCGCAAGCGGGGTACGTGTATTTTGAGGGGTGCGCAGGGAGTTTTACATGCGATTTCGCTGGCCCGTGAGGGCTGAGTGGCGTTTTTAGTGCGTTTTCATGGTTGGGGGGCTGCATGCTGGACCACTGGCTTTTGCACCATGTAGGGGATTTGTGCAATGTTTTTGGCGCACAGGGTGGGTTGTGGGCATAACTGGCGCTACTGCAGGGTCGCTGCACCACTCTGCGCCACGGCTGGTTATGGATGTGAGTATCCATGAATACGCTGTGCGTGAAAATCGGTTTTGGCGCATGCGACTGGCGCACGCTCCACTTCTGCGGTTGATTCCATGAATTACCCCCATGGTATCAAGAGAGACACAGACTCAAGGTTGTTCATTTTAAAACCTTTATTTACTAAGGTTCCTGTTTTGGTGTAATGTCCGTCTGACCCTAACTCTAAAAGAATGGTTTCCCTTAACTGATGTTTCCAATGGCTGTCACTGTCTAATAGTTAAAAAAAAGTCTGTGTCTAAACCTATGCTTGCCCTCACTCTTTACAAAAATGTGATAGGACGTCTTCTTGAAAAAGTAAAATAGTGATTAAACAAAAAGTGGGAAAGCAAGGTTGGTTTCAGGTGGTCTTCTCACTAGGTGCAGTTTGGTCAATGTCACAAAAATGAGTTCAATCAACAGGGCTGTTCGTAAGACCTCCACAGGGCTTTTGTTGTGATTTCAAATACCTTCAGTGTGTCTAAGTTCTTTGGGGTTCCCTTCCCCAAGCTTCATCTTATTCAATTTCCAAACATCACAAAAGAAATGTACCACAGTTCCTTTTGAAGCTTCTCGGGGATCCCTTCCCCACACTTCACTCCTTTCAACCTTGAAAAGACAACCAATAAGTCTCTACCTTGGTTGGTCCTCTCAGGGTACCCTTCCCCAAGCTCAGGCCCTTCCAGCTTTCAAACACAAAATCCGTTTTTATCAGGATGCACTTAGATTTTTTTGATAGGCCTCTCAGGATTCCCTTCACCCAAGCGCAGGTCTCGTCCAGCTTTCAACGCAAAACAAAATATATCACAGTTCAACTTTTTATCAAAATGCACTTTGCTTTCTATGATAGGCTTCTCAGGGTTCCCTTGCCCAAGCTCAGGCCCCTTCCAACTTACAACACAAAGCCAGTTTTATCGGGATGTACTTTGCTTTCTCCAATAGGCTTCCCAAAGCTAAGCCCCCTGTCCAGATTCAAACACAAGTTCAATATGTCAGTTCAAGTTGTCAGGATGAAACTTGCCTTTTCCATATAGTCCTTTACACATATCATTCACTTATGTGGTGAAGCCAGATACTTTTGAAAACGCAAGGGTATAGGTTCCTACTCAGCACGACCACTCCGACCTATGACTACTCTGTACAATTCTTTCTTCTATTTCTGCCTTTTTCAGGCGCCTCCCGTCACCCCTTTACTTTTTCTTTCCTTTCCATGCACACTTGCACTGTTGCCTTCCTTTTTATTGTGCCCCTGGCACTTTTCCTTTACTCTTCTCGTGCTACCTTGCACCTCTTTTTCTGTTAAGGGTCACTAGCACCCTTGTGCACACTTGCACTGTTGCCTGCCTTTTTATTGTGCCATCCTGATCAATTGACTACGTGAGAACCTGGGTATCACGGATCAGGCCCTGGAGTGGCTGACCTCCTTCCTCTTGGACTGCCCCTCCCAGGTCCAACTTGGACCCTTTCTCTCTGCCACCTCTCTCTCTACCTGTGACGATCCCCAGGGATCTATCCTCTCACCTGTTTTTTCAACCTCTACTTGTCCCCTTTGGCTTACCTCATCTCTACCTTCTCCTCTAACTTTCACTCTCATGCCTATGACACTCAGCTTTCCTTCAGGCCTCTCTCCTCTCAAGCTTATTCCTGACTGTCTATCCGCGATTCAGGATTGGTGTGCCTCCAAAAATCTCTGCCTTAATGCCATTAAGATGGAGATCCTTCTCATTGGGACCCCGGCCTCAGCTTTCCCTCTCTCACTCTGGCTGCCCACCTTGGGCCCTCTTCCGTCACCTTCCTGTGAGGCAAAAAACATTGGTGTCATCTTCACCCCCATGCTCTCTTTCTCTCCTCACATCTCAGGCGTCGCAAAGAAGTCCCACCACCAGCTGCTGCTCCTCAAAGGTACTCTTCCCTTTCTCACTTCCCCCAAAGCTCACTGTGTCCAGAGCCCTGTTTCTCTCTAAGCTGGACTACTGCAACAGCCTCTTTCTCAATCTGCCTTCCTCTACGCTCTGCCCTCTGCAACTAATCCATAACAGGACTGCGATACTTATCCTTGGCCTCAAGCCCAGGGATCGTATCTCTCCAGCCCTGAAATCTCTCCATTGGCTCCCAGTGGCTGCAAGGATCAAGTTTCCAAACCCTTTGCATTGTCCACAAGGCTTTCTGGGGTCAGGGCCCACACTACATCTGACGGTCTCTTCCAAAATACCTTCCTTCTCGAGCCCTTCCCCCAGCTACCTCCAACTATCTAAGGGTTAGATGCTTCTCCAGGCTAAGAGTGGGGGGTAGATCTCTCCCTCCTCTGCAGGTGCCTCCCTCTGGAAAGGCCTCCCTGCCCCTCTCAAACTTGAGCGGACCAGCTGAAGTTCCGGAAGTAGCTCAAAACGTTCCTCTTCTCTGCTTTCTCTCTCTCCCTCCTCTGCTGACCTACCTGACCTACCTGTCTACTGTACCAACTGGTTGCTTGGCTACCCTCAGCAGACATGCTAACATTGTGGAGCCCATTAGAGGGAGATTTCACAACAGAAATCGGGAGAATGCAGTTTTCCCATAAGGATGCATTAGGGTTATAATGATTTTAGGCGGGAGACAGTTAAAAATAGAATTATTTTTATCTGAAAAATCGTGAGTCTCCCGCCTAAATTGGGAGGGTTGGCATGTATGCCTCAGAGTCTCACTGAGTCCAGGCTTTCCTTGATCAGTCACCCTTGCACTGCCTCCGGGCCTACCACGCACTTAGGGGCTGTAACTGTAACTCTACAGTCCCTTGTTCTCCTTGCACTACCCAGAGCCACGCTGCCCTGGCTGCACTTACTCAGAGCATTACTGGCCTGTATTCCCCTACTCTCTTCCTTGCACTTCCCCCCCTCCCTTTCCCCTTGTATTTCTCGTTCTCACACTTGCACGATCTGAATGACACAAGGCCTAGTAAGATTGTTTGTCTTGTCCTCCCACTATCTTCCCTCCCTTGTCTTGTCGCGCCTAGAAACACTTGTTTATAGGTGTGTTATAAATGACTTATATCATATTATCACAGATGCCCAATTAAATATACAATGCAACAGTAAGAAACGGCTAGACTGGCAGCACCCAAATGCCAATCTAGCGAGGCAATTACACTTAGCAGGATTGCTTTATCAGAAAAGTGCAGTTAAAAAAAGTCAAACCAAACTGAGAAATGACTAACCTGTCTGCACCAAAATGCCTCTCTAGCCACTAATACCACATATCATGCCTGCTTAGCCTGGACATGGACAACCATTATGCTTTATCGCACAATCATGGACAACTATTATGATTTATCACACAATTCTACCCCCCACACATCCCCTCTCCTTCCCTCCCCCTACTCCACCCTACAAAATCAGCCCTTTGGCCCAGAATTACTTTCACATCCCTCTTCCTTGTCCGAGAACGTACGTATGAGGCTCCTTGCCTGATAGGTAAGCACTGAGATGAGGAAGAGGGGGTTTTGGAGTAAGCAAGATTACAGGTAGCCAAGTCAGGCATTACCTCCATGTACCTCTAACTCATCCCAGTACTTGTGTACGAGGCAGAATGCCTCTTACACAAGTACTGCCTCATACACAAGTACAGGGACGAGGGCTAGGAGTAATGACGATTGCCAATAAGTAATCACGGCATTAAACACAAGTAGTGGCGTAACACCATTGAGTTGACTGGACTTCAGCACTCCCCCCCTGAAATTTTGGGCTATGTTGACTCAACCTGGCTGACCTGAGCAGTTGCCGGACAGAACAGGACACAGATGCTAAACAGCACCTGGGTTTCGCTGTTAAGAAGGGCCCAACAATTACTAACGTAAAGCATTTCACTGTTAGTACCTGCATTCAAATGCCACATTTTTTAGGCAATTTAAATCGTGATGTGGGTTTAGTACTGGCATGCCAGGGGAGTGATTGGAAGTGTACAGAGGGAACAGGAGACCCTTCATTCTCACAGCAGTTCATAAGTGGGTGCTTTCAGACTACAAGGAGAGAGTTAACTGCTTGGAACATTGAAGCTGCACTAGAATAGTTTCATTGAAATGTGTAAAGAAGTTAGATGCCCCATACAAATAAGTGTGCCCCTCCACCACCTCCCGTGAAGTTAGTTTGAAGGATTAGCCCTCCCAAATTGTAGGTTTTGTTGTGCCCCTGAACTCAAGCATACACACCATTCACCATATACACACACACACCCAGCCATCCATACATTTAAGTTTGCACTCTTTCAACATACAAGCAAATCCAGGCAGCCACCCATACATTTAAGTGTGCACCCTTTCACCATACACTCACACATGCACATGTCATGGGGTTGAGGGAAGTCCTATAACTTCAAAAAGAAAAAAAAATGTATTTTTGAAGTCACTCTGACTTCATAAAGAAATAATTTTGTTAAGGACCGAACCATAACGGAAATAATTTCTTTATGAAGTCAGAGTGAATTCAAAAAGAAACATTTTTAAAAAAAATGTGAAAGAATATATTTTTTAATTTGTTTTTCTCCAAGTGGGTGCCCCCTCCCAGGACATGTGCTAGCAGGGCCCCCGTTATGCCAGTGGTTGAAGGTGTGCTTGCTTTTTTATGCTTATTTGGGTGGGAGTCAGCTTGTTTTGGGCGTGTTTCTGAAGGACACGCATCTTGTTTTGTTTCTTTCCGACCTAGGCAGCAATGGCGGTCGAGATTCCAGTGCGGTGTTTGAGAGTGAGAGAGCCAGCCGAGCTAGACACTCCTCGAATGAGAACTAGACACTGTGGAGGGACGCTAGTAGAGGCCCGTTCCTCTAACAGGAACTAGGGACGGTGGCTCTGTTGCAGGGGAGAGGAGACTCTCAGAGAAGGCGGACCCAGGCAGGGCGGAGCAGTGACTGGGTGGAGGGTGCTGGGTTCGAGGAGGAGGAGCGGTCTCTGGAGTCGGATGCAAGGAGTGAGAGTGCTCAGAGGAGGCAGTAAGAATGGGTAAGGGGAAAGGGAAGGTTGGAAAGAAAGGGGGGGTGGAGGAGGAGGAGGCAAAGAGGGGGAAGGCATCTTCTGTGAAATTTACACCTGTGGAGGGGGGCAAGGGGGGAAATGAGGGACGGCATCGCAGCAGATCCCCTCAGAGGGATGATGAAGGGGGGCTGGTCCGGGACATCTCAGGGTCGGGGGCTCCAGAAAAATGCATTTTGGAGGGGCTGGAAGCCTCAGTGAGCAGTATGTCTGAAGAGAAGATGCAGTCTGATAGTGTGTGGAAGGTAGTGTTGAAACCTGAAAATCGTGACAAGACGTTTCTGGGGGTGAATCTGACGGAGATTGCTAGATGGTTGAAGGCAGCAGTGGGAGATGTTTCCCGGGTACAAGTGGTGGCTGGGGGTCGGTTGTTGGTGGAGGGGTCGGATGCTGATAGCAAAGCAAAGATTCTGGAGATGCATTGTCTGGGTAGGCATGCGGTAAGAGTGTTTGATCAAAGTGGATTGTTTTGTAAGGGGGTGCTGTATGGAGTGCCAGTGGTTATGAGTATGTCTGAGGTGGAGGAGCAACTAGCGGGAGTGGGGGTGGTGGAGGCGTAGGAGGTTGGGGAGGAGGGATGCACATGGGGATGTGGTGTCTACAACTGTGGCAGTGAGATTTGAGAGAACGGAGTGTCCGGAGGTGGTGGAGATGGCTTATCAGAGGTATCGTGTGAAAGCATATGTGGCAATGCCATTAAGGTGTTATAAATGTCAACGATTTGGACATGTGGCGAGAGCATGCAGGAATGAGAGACATTGTGGGAGGTGTGGTGGAGAGCATGATATAAAGGAATGTAAGGTGGGGACTCCGGAGAAATGTGTGAATAGTGGGGGGGAGCATTCTTCCGCGTTTAGGGGATGTGAGAGTTACAGGGTGGCGAGAGAAGTGGTACAGGTGAGGGCGGCGGAAGGTCTGTCTTATGCACAGGCTGTTGCAAAGGTGAAACCAGTACGGGTAGTGAGTGAGGTGAGTGAGAAAAAGTTGGTGGTGGATGAGGTTGTGGGAAGAAAGAAAGTGCTGGGTGAAGTGAAAGGTGTAGAAATGGTGGTTGTTCCGAAAACTGAGTTTTTGTGTTTTATAGTGAATGTGCTGGATCTGGTTCAGGGGAATACGTCTATCAGTTCATCAGATCTTACGAAAGGAGTAGTGTAAGCTGGGAGGAGGTTTTTGAATGTTGTAGATGTATCAGAAGAAGATGTGTTTAAGAAGGTTGCTAAAGTGCGGAAGCTGAGTGGGGTGCCGGCATTAGGATTTTGCAGTGGAATGCAAGGAGTTTGTTGAGGAATGGACAGGAGTTGAAAGCCGTGTTGTGTGAGGAGTTGAATGTTGACGTGGTTTGTATTCAGGAGACGTGGTTGAGGGGTGATTTGAGATATGTGATACCAGGTTTTGAGTTGTTTCGTAAGGATAGGTTGGAGGGGAGAGGGGGAGGTGTGGCTTTAGCAGTTCGAAAGGGGTTGATTGCAAGGGAGATTGTGGTGGATGGAGCAGTAGAGGCGATTGGGGCAGGGATTCGGGTAGGAGGATCGGAAGTATTGGTGCTGAATTATTATAATCCGTGTGAGGTAGTGGAAGTGGGTGTGTTGACTGGAGTGATAAGAGGACATGTGGGACCGTGTGTATTGTGTGGCGATTTTAACAGTGCCAACACGTTGTGGGGTAGTGATAGGACAGATATGAATGGAGACGTGTTGGAAGACATGGCGGATGAATTGAGTCTGGTATTGCTGAATGATGGGACGGGTACGAGGTTGGATGTGAGGACTGGGAAGCTGTCGTGCTTGGATTTGACCTGGGTGACTGCTGCAATTGCAGGTGAATGTGATTGGAAGGTGCGTGAGGATGGAGACATGGGGGGTGATCATTCTGCTATTTTGGTAACTGTGAGGGGTGAGGTAGGGATCAGGTCATGTATGACTGGGAGTCGGTTGAATTTTAGGAAGGCTGATTGGGAGGTGTACAAAGGAGTGTGTCGGGATTTAATTGTTCCAAGGGGAAGAGAGGGGGGGTTGGATGAATGGAATGAGCATCTGGTGCAGGGAATGAAAGCAGCGTCTGTGGCAGCAATTCCGGAGGTTGAGAAGGGGAAGGGTGGGAAGATCGACGTTCCTTGGTGGTCGGTGGAATGTTCAAGAGCAGTGGCGGCTCGAAAGAAGGCTAGAGCAAGAGCAGTGAGAACGGGAATGTTGGTGGATTTGGTGGCATATAAGAAGGCTAAGGCGGTGGTGCAGAGGGTGATTAGGGAAAGAAAGAGAGGATATTGGAGGGGCTATTGTGGGTCCCTGGGGAGTGATTCTGGTGTGAGTGAGGTTTGGAAACAGTTCAAGCGGATGTCCGGATTAATGAGGTCGCAGGGTGGTATGTCTGTGTTGTTGAAAGGAGAAGAGGTGATAAGTGAGGATGGGGATAAGGCGAATTTGTTGGGGGAATATTTTGCGGGGGTTCACAGTTCAAGGAACTTCCCAGAAGAGGTGAGGATACGAATGGGTGTGGTAGAGGAGGAAACGCGAGAGGTGGTGGCGAATGTTGGGCCTTGGGAGGAGCAATATGAGGTTTCATTTTCGATGGTAGAGTTGAATGGAGCGATTCGGAAGGGGAAGTGGTCTAGCCCTGGGGTGGATGGAATTATGTATGTATTTTTGGAGAAGTTGCCTGAGGAATGTAAGTTGGAGGTATTAGCGTTGTTCAATGAGATCTGGAACAATGGAGTTTTGCCGAAGATGTGGAAAAGAGCGATTGTAGTGGCGATTTTGAAGGGTGGCAAGGTTCCTACAGAGTGTAAGTCATATAGACCGATTGCGTTGACTGTTGTGTTGTGTAAGGTTATGGAACGGATGGTGGTTGAGCGATTGGGGTTTTATTTGGAGTCGAATGGATGTTTGAGTGACTTTCAGAGTGGGTTCAGGAGGAATCGGTCGGTGGCTGATCCATTAGTGAGATTAGTGACTGGGGTGGAGGAGGCATTATGTGATGGAGAGTTGGTGGGAGCGTTCTTTTTGGATTTGGAGAAGGCGTATGATATGGTGTGGAAGGGAGGGTTGTTAGTGAGACTGTTGGAGATGGGTGTGAAGGGAAGAATGTTTCGGTGGATCAAGGCATTCTTGGCAGATAGGACATTTCAGGTGAGAGTGAGGGGGGTGCTGTCTGAAGTTTGGAAGATGGAGAATGGGACACCGCAGGGGAGTGTGATTAGTGCGATGCTGTTTAATGCGATGGTGGATGGGTTGATTCGAGCTTTGGCGGGAATTGGGTGTCAGGTGGATTTCTTCGCGGATGATGGTGTGGTCTGGGTAAGAGGGCGGTGTTTGTTGTTGGTACAGAGACGGTTGCAAGTTGCGATTGTACGCATGGAGGAGTGGTGTGGGAAATGGGGTTTCTCGGTGTCTGTGGATAAGAGTGTGAGTATGGTGTTCTCAAGGAAAAGAGTGCAGCAGGAGTTGAATTTGGTTTTGAAAGGTGTGAGGGTGAAGAGCGTGGAAGAGTTTCGGTACTTGGGGATGATTCTGGATAGAAAGTTGAATTGGAATATGCAAGTGGATGGTGTGGTGGATAAGTGTAAACGCAGGCTGAATTTGTTGAGGGCGGTGACTGGGAAAGAATGGGGTGCGCAACAGAAGTGTTTACGAATGTTGTATAAGGGGTTGATTTTGAGTGTGATGGATTTTGGGTGTCAGGTGTCAGTGGGTTATACGTCGAGTCAGAAGTTGCGGTTAGATAGAGTACAGGCGAGGGCATTGAGAGTGTGTTCGGGTGTGATGAGGTCCTCCCCAGTGAATGCGGTTCAGGTGCTTGTGGGAGAGATGCCATTGGGGTTGAGGAGGGATGCGTTAAATATGAGATGGTGGGTGAAGTGTAGTGCGAAGAGTGTGGCTCATCCGGTGCGCGAATGTTTGAAGTATAATTGGAGGTTTGACTATAACAGGGATCGGTGGAGGAGGAAGGGGGCACTTTTGGGTTTCACATGTGGGAGAAGGGAGTGCAGTGGGGTGTGGGTGATTTGATGATTGTGACAGATACGGATTTGGAGAGAACGCCGAGGTGGATGATGAGATCTCCAAAGGTGTGTTTGGAGTTGGCGAATGTGGTATCGAAGAAGAGAGGTATGCGGGGTGAGATCAAAGCTTTGGGTCAGGAGTATGTGGCAGGAAAGGAAGGATACAAGGTGTTTACGGATGGTTCAAAGGATCCTATGTCTGGGAGAGTGGGAATGGCGTATTATCTAGAAAGCATTGGGGAGTATAAAATAGGACGACTGACGAATGATGTGTCTATTTGTACGGCTGAGTTGGTGGCGATTGCATTGGTGATTGACAGGGTGTATGAGTTGGGGTATGAGAAAGTGGTGGTGTTCTCAGATTCATTGAGTGGGTTACAGGCGATTGTGGCAAGGGATGGTGATAGGAAGGATGTGATTTTGGACATTAGGATGAAGATTGATCGGTGTGTGCGCGGGGGTATGGATTTGGAGTTGGCGTGGGTTCCCAGTCACAGTGGCATTTTGGGAAATGAGTTGGTGGATCTGGCGGCGGGTGAGGGTATGAGGAGGGGAGCGATTGATGTGAGGTTGCCTTTGAGTGTGGATGAGGTGAAGGCTGTGATGATGAGACGGGTCCTGGATGAGTGGCAGGAGAGGTGGGTGAATGGGGTGAAGGGCAGGTGGATGTTCGGTGTTCGTGGGAAAGTGTCGGTGAAGGTGGATGCAGGGAGTTCAGAATGGAGGAGGGGGGAGGAGGTGATGCTGAATCGGTTGAGGATAGGTCATGTGGGGCTGAATGACTGTCTATTTCGAATAGGGAAGCGTGAATCAAGGGACTGTGCGGTGTGTGGGATGCCTGAAACGGTGGGACATTTTTTGATTAGGTGTGAAAGACATGTTACAGAGAGAGAATTGATGAGGGTTCGGTTGACTGCGTTGGGTGTGGCTGAGCTGAGTGAGAGGATTATACTGGGAGGTGATGGGGAGAGAGGCAGGAGGAGGAATAGTGTGATGTTGGATTTTGTGAGGCAGATGGGGAGGTGGGAGGAGTTGTGAGCTTAAATGGAGCCAAATAATAATTAGTGGGTGCGGTGCACATCATCCTATAGGATGGGGAAGCGCCTGCGTGGGTCCGCCCACGCTTCCGATAATTAAGAAGAAGAAGAGATTCCAGCGCGGGGTCTGGGGATCCGAAAGGCAGTTGTACGTTAGGTTTATTCATGTTATAGTGAGGCGCATGTTGGTGATCTTTTCTCTCCAGACCCGTCGCTTTAATTCCCTCGCTTGCTTGCGCTACGCCTTCATGGTCAGTGTGCTTTACAGGCCCTTCTCGTCCTGTTTCCCCCTTCCTTCTTGTCGCATTGCGTGCGTGGGCAGGGAGTTCGGGCAGCAGTTGGAGGAAGAGAAGCAGTTTGGAGTTCAGAGGCACAGAAAGCCTGTGGCGGCTGATAAGTAATGGCAAGTTGAGAGCATCAAAATGTGGGGACCGCATAGAGAATCGGAAGCGTCTCTGCTGCGTGCCTACGGTTGAACATTGCAACCGCCAGACACAGCGCCATGAGATCAGGAGAAATGCACGTTTTAAAACATGTGAGATCGTCTTTGCTGTTCACGCGGATTCCACATAAATCCATTATTTTAAAATCTTATATGGGCGTTAACCCATGTAGTATTTCAAGGCAAAGGAAGGGTGTAGGGACTGAAATATTAATGTTTCCGCCCCTTCTCTGTCTTCAAATAAAGGGAAAATGTTGCAAAGTGTAAATATGAGGTGCTGACGGCTTATTCCTTGCATTTACGACTCTGCAAGGACTTTCAGAATGAGCTTGGAAGTAAGTCGGTATTGCTGATTCTGGGGCCAACGGTTTTCGGTTATATTTTTCACTAATCTGTTATTCTCCTGCTAATTAGAACTTGGGCAGCAGTTCATTTTGTCACAGTCTTGCGTTGTGCATCGTTTGGTAGATTCCAGTGTCAATGAAGTTTGTTGGGGCCTGTCTCCTCTATAGTGCAAATACCTCAATTTCAGAGCTGTATTGACAAATAGCACTCACAATGTACACAGGTGCTGGATGCTTACTGTGGATGGCTGAACCTTGCAGCCACTTGAAGGCAGTCGAAAAGCACCATGGTAGTGCTATTATAACAAACAAAAAAATACTTACTATACTCAGATATGGGTCGGAAGAAAGATTTTGTAATTTACATTGCCTTAACTCATCGATACCCAGAGGTATGTTATTAGGTACTATTTAGAGCGTAGTCTGCCATTTTGATGGCATAGGCACATCTAAGAAATGAGAATGAGTGGAGCTTGTGGTAGGGATGTTTTTTTGTTCTGGGACATTAATGTTATATGATATGGCATTTGTAACGCGCCTATACACAAGTATTTCAAGGCACAACAAGGCAAGGAAGTGGGAACAGAGGGAGGACTAGGCCAAGTGACGTTGAGATTGCGCTGGGGAAGAGGGAGGAGAAAAGTGCCAGGGAAAGGGAAGGGGAAAGCGCTGTACATGGGATCAAAACAATAACAAAAAGTGTGGTCAAGCTGCAACACTAACACAGCTCATGACCAGTTTGAACGGGCCAAAGAGCAAGTGGGGACAGGGCAGTGGCAAGTACAAACACAGACAGGTACAGAGAAAATAATGGCAAATAAAGTTCACTATGGCCATGTACTTTTCCTGTTCCCAGTCTGCTGTAACCAAGTATATCCTAGCCAGGGCCTTATTAAGAGTTTAGCAGTAATGGAAAACGTGCAGTAGTTCCTGCACTGTGCCAAATTACGAGTTACACTTTTGAAACTCATTAGTTCCTTCACAAAAAAGGATTGCACCATGTGTAATAGTGTTACCCCATGGGACTCTGAAATGGAGAATAACCAAAGGGTCTCTATGACTCTGAATCCCTAGGAAATACCTCCAAACGCTACGCCAGGTCCGTAGTCTCCAGCTTAGACTTTTCTCCTATACTTCCTTTAATTCAATGCATGTTTAAAGCAGGTTGGTCACTGCTATGTCAAATTGAGCTCTACATGGAGGGATGGACTGCATTCTTCTTACGGTAAGAGAGGGGATACACTTATAAAAACAGCTTATTCCGTTTCAAATGAATGCTCTTGATTCAACTTGAGTGTACCTCTGCCAGGGTACCATCACAGAGTGACAAACACAGAAATGTCAGTGCATGTGTTCACCCGGAATGCACCCACTCCTGGGCACAGAGTCGAGACACTAGTCTGAGTCAGCATAAGTAAGCTATTGAAACAACATTATAAAGAAAAACCCTTATCTAGCATAACAAAAATGTATTTGTCTGTTTGCGCTTAATATTGGGTGTTGTTATTATCCAGTGTAATGGTATTTATGTTATTGGCCACCCCTACAAAATGTGTGTTATCCACCGGAGAAGCACAGTCCACTTGACCTGGTCCTTCCCTTTGCATTACAGATTACACACAGATCTCTGCAGAAGATGCTCAACTCACCAAGATGGGAAGGCCCTCACGTTTGCTAGACGTTTGGTCTTTCCCAACCAAAGAAACTGCACATGACAAGTATGAATTTGCCTCTCTCAAGATTAATATGAACACCCAAAAAATAAACCTGAGGGGTTCATTCCTATATTGTTGCTGCTAAAGTATAAAAGGTGCCCACCTTTTATTCCAGAAAAGCTGTCAAAATCCTAATGAGTGTTTTCACAGGTTTTTCCCATTTTTCATGAACTACCTTTCAAGTGGTCTTGTGGGTAAGTATCTTGCTACCTAAATCTGTGTAGAAAATAAGTGGGTGGTCGTTGTCCACTCACATGTTCGCATGACTTGTGCCCTGACTGGTACATCACAATCTCCTTGAGTTTCACACACTGCAGCCATTTTACCCACAAATAAGAAATTCCAGCACAATAATAATCTACCACGGCGAACACAAAGTCAAAAAATGAGCCACTTCAAAAATAGTCATTTTTTGGCCCGACTGGAAGGCGGGGGCTGTCGTTGCAAACCAGCCTGGGGAATAACATTATTTATAGTCTAATTATTACTCGTTGGTTTTTCTGTGCTCCACGGTCCCCTCACTAGATTCACACACTATCAAGTGTTTGATATAAATAATGAAATGCAAGATGGGGGCAAATAAAAGGGTATTATGAACTAGGTTTAAAGATGACTGTTGAAGCCCGTTAATAGGGGATTTGGTAGTACATGGTCAAAAATGGTGAATGGATTTCATTGAAGTCAAAAAACGAAGTGCCATTTGTTGCTATTAGAATTTGTCATATTAATGTTTGTGCTTCTATTTCAGTGTACTGGGATAGAATGGATTTGCATCAGAAGCTGGTCATCGAACACTGCCTGGAACTGGCTCTTCAGAGGAAAAAGAGGGGGACCGGAACTAGCGAGTGCCTGATCCAGGTACTGGTCTGGCAACAGCATCAGAAGTAAGGACCCCTTGAGTAAAAAAGAAAGACGGTTGACACCCCTATTAAAAGTAATGCTTTATTTTCTCAATCAATATGTAAGTGAAATCTTAGTCTTCCTCCTGCTCCATCTCTATCCTCTTCCCCGGCATTCCTGTGAAGACATCTTGTGGTCGATACCCTAGTAAAATTTGCAATAGACTATATGCGTAAGCCTACAGCGCTATAATTTTACGTATTGTCCTTACAAAACTGTTTTGTTTCACCAAAGCACAATACAATTTTAATAAATGACCAATTAGGCAGAAACATAGAAAAGCAGTAAGTAACAAGATAAACAGACCACCAAAAAGAGAGAATATTCTTGTGGATGTGACTTTATTAAATATTTGAACAATTTCCATATCTTGATATAGATTTTCAGTTTCATTTCTTATATGCACAGAGGACATTTCTTCTTGTTACAGACTTCTTGGTGAACCCTGTGAAACCAAGGGAGACAGTGATGATGGCAAAACAAAGACAGATGAGCAGCTCAGCGCGCTACCTGCTGGACCTTGGATGTAGCAAATAGGCAGAAAAGAAGCTATAAAAGGTACATAAATACCATTCAGAACATGGATGTTCATTATATTTATTTGGAAATTGTACATTGCACATTGTCTACTGTGCTTCCTTTCCATGAATCCCTTCTCTACTTTGTTCTCCTATATCTACTTGCCCTTTACTATCCTTATGTAACCTCTCCCCCTCTCATTCTCTTTCTTGCTCTCTCATTCAAGCACATACAAACAACCAAACAGGTACCATCTACTCAGTCCCAAAGCCTTACTTTCCCTCCATCCAAACAAACCAAAACCCTCCTACAAATCCTCCACCTACTGCACATGCTTCTGTGGTCTTTTGCTCCTACTTCAACTCCTCCCAACCTCGCCTAAGCATCTTTCACTGCCAGCTGACACTCCTTGATTTGTATAGCCCTCCCTTTCCTGTCTAGATACTTCCTTGTGCTTCCATTGGACACTTGGCTCATTTGTTTTCCCTTGTCATTCACTAGCTGATCTACTGTAATTTCCTCCCATACATTTCCCTTCTGTTTTGGGACTTCCTCTGGAAGTCTTTATTAGGGCCTTTATCTGCATCCCTTTTCAATCTCCATTGTTCTACTGCCAGCCATGAGGTCACTGAGCTTGTTTTCTGTTCCTCTTCTATCCTTGGTGCCTCACTTTACAGACAAGATTTGTGGAGTGTTCCATGGTCTACCCTATTCCTGTGCAGTCTCTTGCTAGTTCCATTTCATCAGCAGCTCTGTGCTTCGTGCAGGGAGTGTTGGGTCTCCCATTCTGCTCCTGAATGGGGAAGGATAGTTAATGTTCATTAGGGTAACCGGTTTGCTCCTCCTGTTCTGTAACAGGTTTTATCTGTAGTGCCAGAAACAGGAGAAAACCAGACACTTTGCAGTACATGCCCAGGGGGGTCGGGGAATAAGCCCCCCAACTTCCTCACCTCTCCTCTGTGATAGGATTGGCTCTGGCATACGCCTTGGTAAGCCTATGAGAGGTTGGGAGGGGTCAAGACCCTGACCCGGACACATAGTGAAAAGATCCTCTAAATAATGAAAGATGAATTAGAAGCCTGGGTGCCCAAACACCTAACCTGGTGGGGAAGGGTACTAGCAATAGTGAAGATAAATCAAAAGTGGATGAAGCAGTTTTTCTCCTCTAGAACAAATCCAGAGCAAAAGGAGGGTCGCCGCCAACATGATACTGAACATTTTGTAGGCATGAGGGAGTTGGAGGTGTTTTTTCTGTGATGGATGGCTAAGTAAACCCGGGGACCGTGATTACCATGGGATTAAATGCAGTGGGGTGCTTCATCGCAGATGTCTAAATTCAGTATGAGATCTGTATTTCTAAGGACTGTGTGGCACCACCAACTAGTCTTGTTCGAAGATGGAGGTATGTTAAGTATATCATGGAATCAAAACCCAATATATTCATTTTTACCTCCACAGGTTCCAAATCCCATACATGTATTGACCATCAAAGAGATGGCGGTGTTGCAAATCCAAGCTCCCATCAGATGAGTACAATTTCCTGTTAACTCCTTTCCTCACTTAAATTACTACTTTTGAATGTCCAATACAGCTGCACAGTGAAAAGATTTTCTTTATTTGTTTTTCCTATAGGTAAAATAGGAGACCAGCCAACAAAGGACCCTCTTGTTGACCCTGACATCTTTGGTAGGTTTAAAATAATGTATCTTTCCCCTTTGAAAATACTTTGGGTGTTAAAACTTAACTTGGAATTAGATACTAACTTAGTATCCCTTGTCTTCCAACCATACAACCCCATGTAAGCTATCGCTGTTCTGTGCACTGATAAAGAGTCACTCATCCACACATTCACCCATGCTGTGGCAGGAGAAGTAGATTGGTGCCATGGGGCTATTTTTGTATCTTCATGTGCAATGTGTGGTGTGTGTACATTATCTTTTCATTTCGTGCCATTATTTGGTCATGTATGTATTACATGTATTACCTGTATTTTTAGATATCAGGCAGTCTGCGTGTGTACATCTCTAGTTATACATTCAAGTGATTTGCTGCCATCTTGCTCCTCTTTGATAGACGTTTCCCGCGCCTCATCAATTTCCTTTCTTCTCCTGTTGTTGCTTCCCTCCCTTCTTTTGGCTTTCTTGCCTCCCCTCTCTGCCTCCTCCTTGGCTACCTTGCCATCTCCTCCTTACTCTTCTGCCCTCCCTCAGGCTCCTTCACCTCCGCAGGGCGTACCTCTGATTTGTACCCCCCCGGAAGTCTCTCAAGGTTGGCAAGGTTGACCTTCTCCATATTGCCATTCTGAACTCTTCGCTCAGCCATAAAACACTCCTCTGACATCTGCCGCCTCCTGGAAGAACTCGACCTTGATCTCCTGGTCTCCAATACCGGCCTACCCATCACTGATATCTACGTCAGCGCTTCTTCCAGGCAGACTGTCACTGACAACCTCTTTGTTGCTCCATCTACAGACTCTTGGCACACTTCCCATCCTCTAGGTGCATCATGAATGTTTACCAGAATGGCATTTTCATGGCCCACTACTCTCAGCCCAACCTCTTCCTTCTTGATAGGTGTCTTCCATCTCTCATGAACTTCCTCCTTTCTCCTGCCACTCCTTCTTCTGCCACCCCCCTTGAGTCCTTTGCCACTACCGACAGGTGTACCACATCCCTTTACCCCTTCTCGGAAGACCTCTTCAAAAGGTGGCAACCAGCTTCACTTAGCTACCCTCAACTCTCGTTCTGCTGTTGAACATTCCTATATCTGTCACCTCCTTGAAGACTTTGACCTTGACGTGCTCACTCTCACTGAGACGTGGTTCACTGCCAGCTCTGTCACTGCTTTTGACACACCCCTCCCTAAGGGCTATAAGATCCTCTCTAAGTCCAGGCCTAACCGGGCTGGAGGCAGAGTGGCCCTGATCTTCCTTGAATGAGTCCATGCTACTATCGTACCCACTCACTCCTACTCTTGCTTTGAATGCTTCCTCTGCAGACTTTGTCTCGTCTGTCTTCTCACTGACTCTCTCCACATTCTACAGGACCCCTTGTCCGGTCTACTACTTCCTTTCAGAGTGGTCTGACCTCCCCTCTTCTCTTCTGGCCTCTACCTACAAGCTTCTCCTCAGAGACTTCAATATTCACCTTGACTCTCCTGATGCGGCCACTGGACTCTTCCACAACCTCTGACTCTTTCCCTCAGCATTCTACCCTCCGGTCTGACCCACTCAGCTGGACACACCTCAGATGAAGGATGAGGATCCACACCTGGTATGATTCTGACCTAGCCTCTCTCAAACGCAAGAGTAGAGTTGCTGGCTTCAAGCACATCCACTGATAGACTGGCCTGTCGCCTGCTCCAACCGCAATACAGACTCCCCATCCATTCAAACAAGAGGGCTCATATCCAAACCTGCATCTCTGGGGCCACCAACAACACGGCAAGGAACTCACCAATCCTACTGCAGTCTCCACCTGATCTCCAACTTCTCTCCTCACTTCCAAGTGTTATGCGGATGATATGCAGCTCTCCTTCAAGCTTCCCTCACTTCCTCTTCTGCCTCTCTTATTCCTGACTGTCTGATTGCTATTCAGGCATGGTGCACTGCTAATGATATCTTCCTTAATGCCAGTAAGACTAAGAATTCTTCTCATTGGGACCCCTGCTTCCTCCTTCCCTCCTACTCTCTGTCCACCCTCCATAGGTCCCCTCCCCTTCTTGTGAGGCTAAAAACCTTGACGTCATCTTCCACTCCTCTCTCGCTTTCTCTCGTCACATCGCAGACCTTGCCAAGAAGGCCCACTTTCAGCTGCACCTTCTCAGAGGCATTCTCCATTTCCTCACCTTTTCCCAGAAATTCATTGTCTCCAGAGCTCTGGTCCTCTCTAAACTGGCCTGCTGCAACAGCCTCTTTCTTAATCTACCTTTATCATCCCTTACCTCCTTCAACTAATCCAGAATGGGACTGTGAGACCTATCCTTGGCCTCAAGCCCATGGACCACATTTCCCCAGCCCTAAAATATCTCCACTGGCTCCCTGTGGCGGTGAGGATCAAGTTCAAGACCCTCTGCGTCATCCACAAGGCTTTCTGGGGCATGCCACGCTACATCCAAATCTCTCTCCCTAAATACCTCCCTGCTAGAGCCCTTCGGTTTTCTAGCTCCAATCCTCTTCATATCAGATGCTTTTCTATGCAGAGAGTGGGCAGGGTACATCTCTTTCTTTGGCAGGAACCTCCCTGTTGAATGGCCCCCCTGTCCCTTTCAGGCTTGAGCCAGAAGCTTCTCAAGACCCTCCTTTACTCTTCTTCCTTTCCTCTCCCTCTCCCCTGATAATTCCCCACTCTGCCTCATGGACTGGCTGCCTGGTCCCTTCTGAGTCTTACAGGGCACCAGGTCCTCCTCACCCAGTCTTCCCCAGCACTCCGGTCTCCCTAACCGGCACTTGCCCTTCCAGGCCCCCTTCCCCTCTCTAGCCCGAAGGGGTGTGCATCCCTACCTAGCCTGGTCCACCACGTCCTTGCACTTAGCATGTGGTCCTCACTCCCTGCACTTGCCTAGCCCAATCCCCCCACCCTGTACTTGTATGCTGCCGCTCTACCCCATGCTTCCCTTCCACCCGAGAATGATCCCTTCCCCCTAACTGCACCCCTCCCCACTCTCCTCTCCCCTGCACTCCTTGTTACTGCACTTGCACAATCCGAATGACACAAGGCCTAGTAGGACCATTATTGTTGTTTTCTTCCCTGTCTTCCCTCCCCCACACACTTTTTTGTCTTGTGGAGCCTTGAAACACCATTTGATGTATAAGGGCTATATAAATGAGCAATACATACATAGCGTATTTTGCATGAAAATGTGTAAGAATTACCATTTCGTTCTCTTTTGTCCTCCTCAAATGGAATGCCGCAAGTGAAATTGCTGGGAGCTATTTATCTCATGCTTGTAGATTCAAAGAGCCCAGTTAGCTTGACACCAAGCAATACCAGGAGCTACAGTTGACTCCCTAGTCGAACCGTTGCCATTTAAATATACCTATGTGAAAATAACTAGTTTTGGGAATGTGTATAAAGGGGCATTATGACACATATAAGACATTTTAAAGTAAAATGCAGCATATTAATAAAACCTAGTGTATAGCTTAAAATAAACTTTCCACAAAACAATCGCACCATAACAAAAAGAAAAACATTATCAAACACAATTCCAATCACATTACAATCGGGCATATATAATAGACAAGAGATTGGATCTCAAATGGTACATTAGTGGCATGCCATTTGCTAGTTCTCCAGATATGTTTCTTGTATACTAGGTAATGCCAGATACCTTGGAGCTGCTCCTTCAAATCTTTATTTTGATTAGTAGGAATATGTCCCCAGTCACAATCTCCTAACTTCATTGCTGGTAATAACAGGTAATAGATAGTCAGATGACTTGAGTTGCAAGCCAGATTGCCTTTACCCAGTCTGTGTACCAAGAGTTACTTCTATGCCATTCCAGCTTCCCGGTAAGAGAGCTACACAACTGCTAGTGTAAGGATGGGTACTTGGAAATAGATTAAATCTAGTTGCACGCCAGGGTTTTTGCCTTCTGTGTTTTACAACAATGAGTCGGGTTTCTGGAATTCTGATCATGTCCGAGGGAACAGCAGCACCACACAGACTTATGTTGGTGATGAATGTCTGACAATGCATAGGCATTTAGGCTTAGTGATGTAAACTGCACCACTGTTCCAAACTGTGAACATTTTTAGATCAGCATTTAAAGCTCGGTCTTGTTTGTGCCGTCCTTATGCAATTCTCTTGCACC
The DNA here is from genome assembly GCF_040938575.1 of Ambystoma mexicanum. Classification (NCBI taxonomy): domain Eukaryota; kingdom Metazoa; phylum Chordata; class Amphibia; order Caudata; family Ambystomatidae; genus Ambystoma; species Ambystoma mexicanum. The sequence goes on from NC_090939.1 coordinate 546,248,480, forward strand.
TCCAACTTGGGAATCTCTGTCCTCCCTCCGCTCCCTTGGATCCCAAATAAATATCTGTCTTAAAGCAGTCTCGCACTATTCTAATGGTCATCTTCTTCCTTTCTTTGAATCAGAGGCACTGTGGAGGCGCTCGCTCCAAGCGGTCTGCCACTCATTGCTAATGGTTAGCCTACTTTCTTACAATCGGCCATGGAGGAGGCGCTCGCTATAAGTGGTCAGCCACTCTGTGCTAATGGTTGTATTTCTCTTTCTCACTTTTTCTCTTTCTCCCTTTCTTTTTCTCTTTCTTCCTTCCTTTTCATTATTAGCAGTAAATCACAATTAGCTAATGGTCCTCATTTTGCTTTTTTAGAATTTGAGTTATGCATGTGTATGTGGTCATTCACACATGCTAATTTCATACCCACTTACACAAGGGGGATACAGGGCTTCACAAAGTGGCTAAGGGAACCATAGTTCCATGTTGAGGGCATAGAGAAGTAACGCCTTCACAATGGGGAGTCCAAACTTGGAACACATTGTTGTGGACACCTGGTTGCGGAGGAATAGTGGCATGCCTCAATAAACTGGAGAATTAGCAGACTTTATTTTTAAGTCCCTACTTGACAAAACTCTCATCTTGGCCAAATTGCCATGTCTAATGCCTTTTATGCCACAAATAATGTTGGTTTCCAACAGGAAATATTCTTCTGAAAAACTATCTAATACTATCTACACTTTAAAACTCAAGAGGGAATGTTTAGCTATTTTTGCTTTGAAAGTGGTTCATATTACAATTCTATGAACCTTTGTAATCAGTGGCTAATGTAGAAGCTAAGATGATTATATTGTTGCTGCATCAGGGAATTGGCAGAGCAGATGCATCTAACTGCCCATAGGTTTCTTTCTATACTTCTAATGACCACATTCAACATGCCCCAATACCTGGAAGGCTTAATTTGTACTACTTGAAGACAGTCATGCACATTGTAATTGCCATTATTCTGTTTTGAACACATGTGCCTTGTAAGTTGCTTGCGTTTTAGTCAGATTTCCCTACTCCAATCAAAAGATGTGAAATCATGTTGGATACTGTCTAGGATTAGAATTGTGATTTTGATGAAACCTCTGGGAGGTGAGAGTTCATGCTCTGCATCGAAGCAGGGTTGAGGTGCATAACAGTAATTTACAGGCTAGGAGAAGCATATGATGGACTTGTCTAAATATAGGACCTTGTTTTTCAAAATGCTTTTATTGCGGGTTTCCAATATAGCATATCTTACCTTCACCCTTTAGTTCTCTTCTATGTGGTGTAGGACCTCATCTGGCTTCATCAGTGTTTTTTCTATTAAATTTGCCAGTGGCCACTATATTCCTAATGGTCCGCATACAACAGTTTCTTTACTTTTAAACCTATGATTTGTAGCTGTTGCTTACATTAATCTGCCCTGTTAAAGTTATTTTTGGTACTCTGGCACACTGTGGCCATTTATGAGATTTGAGCGACTTGTGAATTTAGATAAAAGACGAGTAAAGAGCCATAAATGGAGGATTAACCAACAATTCATAAGACATGTAGGTGATGTAGGTGTGGTGTAGCAAGAGGCTAGCATCCTGGAGAAAATTGGTGGTTATAATTGCAGGGGACAAAATTAGGATTTCTTGACCAGGAGCAAAATTCAACCCCTTTTTATTTGACATCACCAATTAGGAACGAGCTATGCCGGGGGAACAAGGAGCTAGTGCATAGAGCACAGCAAATGTAACCTTTGCGTAAAACACAACTCTTGCATATTATCCAATATACTTTAAATGTCTCTTAGGTGTGTCCATGATTCTCATTTATAAACATACCCAAACCTACACAGTTAATATTACATTACCGTATTTGTATAGCACCACTTGCCTGGGGTGTCGGAAGAAGCTCCTAGTAGCTCTTGGTTTCGAGGTAACCAGACTCTCCTTGTCTATAACCAGGAGCTAACTAACTCTTAGCTCCTGGCATTTTCGATCCCTGCTATTGTTTTGCATGTTTTTGTATGACTCTACATCTTATGTGATGTCTGCAGTGTAATGTTGACATGCAATCACATGGTTGAGAGGCTTTAAATATATATTTGTATAACATTTTTTAGGTGTGCTGCCAGTGAGGCACAATCTTCATCAAATCATATGTGCCTTATTTAAGTCACTGGCGAGAGGGGAGAACAGCTATTGCAGTACATTCCAGGTCTGTATTTACAAGGTTTCGTTAGTAAACTCCTAAAACACAACCTTTAAAACATTGGCCCTCATTACAACCCAGGCGTTAAGGGGTTAACGGCGCCATAAAAGGTGTCGGCGCCGTTAAACCCTTAACGCCTGATTACGAGGTCCCTTTGCGGGTGGCACTTTAACGCCTGCTTTTAGCAGGCGTTAAAAAACCAACCCGCAAAGGGATCTAGGAGCTAATTACGGCAACGTAATTTACGGTGCCGTAATTAGCGCCTTCCCCAGTCCCATTGAGCCCTATGGGGCAAAAATGGGGAAGGGCCATGGAGGCATGGGGAATTACCACCCCGCCAACCTTGGAATGGGGCGGTATTGCCCCATTCCACCATGGCGGACTTGTTACAACACCGGCACCAACCATGGTGCTAATAGCGCCATGGTTTAGCGCCGGGGTTGTAATGAGGGCCATTGTGTTTTAAGGGGTATACAACATTACTATGTAATGAAGTAAAAGTGCACTCAAAAGACTGAACTGAACAGCATTTGCAAAGGTTTACAAACAGTGTACATTCTGTAACACAAATGTTTACTAATAAAGGCAGTTTTGAGGTGTACACTAGGTTTACACACAATAGTAAATGGTGTAAACCAAATGTTTACAAATCTTGACAAATTTGAGGTGCACGCTAGATTTGCAAAGGTTTGCAAATAAGTCTTCTTTGTAAATGAAATGTCCAGTTGTGCATGAAACATTGCGTGTACATTAGGTTTACAAAGTATTCATGATTTGTAAACCATGGCAAACTTAGGGTTTACAAATCTCTGGAACATTAAGTCCAAATGGACTTGCATAACTACAAGGTTTACTTATGTGTAAACACAATGTAAACCAAAGGTTTGAAACACTTGTAAACCTTTGTAAACATATAGTTTGCATTGGTTTGCATGCAGTTTACCAAATTTGTAAAACATGGCAAACTTAGGGTTTACACATTTCTGGAACATTAGGTCCAAATGGACTTGCATAACTACAAGGTTTACTTATGTGTAAACACAATGTAAACCAAAGGTTTACAAAAAGGTTTGGAACACTCGTAAACCGTTGTAAACGTATAGTTTGCATTGGTTTGTATGCAGTTTACCAAATTTGTAAACCATGATTTCCATGCAGTGTTTGCTGTGAACCTGACCCGTCTCCACTAGTCAACATTGCCCCTTCAATGGAGCACTTTGATAGTTTTTTCTGCACTAAATTTTCCTCTTCACCTTTCCTAGCATTGTCTTTTTTTCGATTCTTCTCTTGCAACAGCCTGCAGTAATGAGCAAGGGCCAGCTGTATTTCTGACCAGGGCTTTGCTTCCATGCTCAATAATTTCTTGAGCTGCTTTTGTACTGCCTCTGTCAGCCCTTGGCACAATATATGATAAAATACAGGTATAGATTTTCCCCAGGCCTCCTGTGTTTCCAAAGCCCACTGCTCTTGGAAAGTCTGAATGTAAACAAGAGGATCATCTCCTTCCTGCATCTTTTTTGCCATTATAGCTCCCATGTCTGACGTGTCTGGATACAGTACTCTAAGCGCTTTCCAGACCACCGCCCTACAGTTATTGAATGGTGCTCCATCATAAAGCAGTGTTTACCATGGTAACACTAAAATTCCCTGCTCTTGACCAAACGTCATCAGCCCTTTCCGCAAGGATGGCAATCAGGAGACCTTTAATGTCCCCTATAGCTAACATGTCTTCTCCTGTCATTTTCTCCGACTCATGTATCCATTTCCCAGCAATGGAAGTTAAACTCGGGAGTTTGCACCTTAAATTGTCCTTATCCATCTGTGGCCAAGGTATGTACTGTGGCCCAGCTCCTCCCTTTTCTAACAAAGAAACTGTGAAATCCCAAACTCGCATTTGTCTCCCATCATTTGTCTATCCATAGCAGGGACAATGGTTCTGTGCGCCCGAGATTTGCGTAGGTCTAGATCCGACCCTCTTACTTCCTTATCTATGGAAAAAGACCCTTCAGTGCCACATACGTCACCTCTCTCTTCCCCACTGAAGGTTTCTCTATCATTATCTGACAAATCCTGTCCCCAGCTCATGTGACTTCTCTCTTCTTCATCTCTATTCAGAGTCAGTCTATCTAATGACTGCTCCTTTGGTGGCTCAAAACTACATCAGACTCCTTCTTTGTCGTACAAATGCGTACTCTCAAGTCGATCCTTTTATCTTTCCCCTGTAGCACTTCCTTAGTCCTCATATCATGATACACTTTATCGATAACGTCCCCATGCTTCTAGAGTCAAACTCATCCTCTAGATTTGCTCTAGACAGACATGTTATTGGCTCATGTGCTGGGAAGAACTCTTCCATGTCTTTCCATGCCACTACAGGATTAGGATCCATTACTTCCTTTTCCATATGATCAATATTGTGTGTTCTCTTTCTCCTCTTTCGTTCTAGTTCATTATCAAACTATCTTTGCTTCCTTGCTTCCTCTCTTACCCTTTCTTCTTCCTTTCTTTTCATATCTCTCCTCTCATTTGCGCTTCGTATCTCTTTGTCTTTTCATCTTTGTATTATTTTATCCCTTAATTTCTGTTCCTTCTCTTCCTCTCTCTTTCTTTCTTGCTTTTCTTGTCTTTCTCAATCTTTGATTGCCCTCTGTCTATTATCATACTTTCTCTGATCCTCTACTCTTTCCTTCTTTTTCAATTGCTCATTTTGATACACCTTTTCCCGTCTTTGTCTACCCTTCCTTCTCGTCCCGTCATCTTTCAATCTTTCCTATCTTTCTTTATCCTTTTTGTCTTCCTCGTTTCGATCTTCCCTTTGCCTTAAGTCCTTGATGCTCTTACCATCGAGTTTGAGCAAAATCTGACCACCCATCTATTCGTTCTGTATACGTGCTAACTCATCAGTCTTATCTTTCTCTCCTTTCCATCTCCTTTATTTCCAGTCCTATATCTAAGGATGAACTTGGTTGATCACTTCTCTCTTTGTCGCGTCTCTCCTTGTCCCTCGGGACCTTAGAGATTACATCTCTCTCAGGAACTTTCTCTGGGCCCTCGTCACTGCTTTGCGCAGACTCATATGCCGGGTTACTATATACTATATCCTGCCGCTGCCTTGAGCTCCCTTAATGGGTACAACATTTCATCTTTCTTACTATCGCTGTCTGCTTCAGGTGCAGCGGGGGAGCAGAAAGCACTCAACGCCCCTCTTTGCATATATTCAATATCCTGTCTTCAGGAGGTGGCTCCTCTCTTTCCTCCTGGTACATTTTCCAGGGCCCTAAACTCACTAATGGCTTGTATAACTTTTTCCCCGTATATGCTGCATGCAAATATGTCGTCATATGCTGCAAAACTGCCTTCAATAGTGATCCCCCTTGTGGCCATGGCATGAACATCTTATCTGCCATGCCCTTAACCTATTCTGCACTGTACTTCTTAAGTTTGGGTGCATGTTTCAGCAGCTGTTTGCAGAGGTGTACAAGTGGAGAAATATCCTCCATTTTGACTCATCACACTTGACTGTCAATACTAACCTTTACTCTTTGCAGATTTCAAAAATATATTTCAGAAAAACAAAACAATATGAGCATGCACCAATCGCTGCAGGCTCCAAACCCTCTATATCATGTTTTTTTTACTTTAATCTACATTAGCACTAAACACCATCAATTCAATACCAAAACAAAAAAATGAATTCTCAAATCTTGTGTTTTCTTTTCACATCTATCAATTCCTCTATTGGATTTCACCATATTCAGTCACATAAAACAAACAGACATACTCGGCCAGCCCCATATATCTCAGTCTTCTCTTTAAAACTTATCCTACCCCTAAAAAATACCCCATTTGGGAAGTGAATTGTTTTCTTTAAACTTGTCTTTAACCAAGTTTGTGGCCTGTGTCACCCGTAAATAGGGCTCTAGAAATGATTCCTTTTGTTAAGTCTTTACGACGCAGGAGACTGGGCATACTGTTTGTTGTTTCACCTTCCCTTATGATACCTCTTAATTGCTTGGCCTCTCCTCAAGTCAATTACTTAATATTCAACGCTCATCGTTCTCAAGTTATTTTACCCCAACCTCCCTCCGTTACTCATTTTCTCCTTATCACTTTCTTCGCTCACTGCCCATTCACAATTTTGCCACCTCACTCAATTTTTACTCACCATTTGCTTTTTTGACTTCCGACTCTTGGGATCGTCCGCCTCTTTACCAGCCTCTTCAACTTTCCGTTCGATCGGCTTCCTGTAGATGCCGGGAGGGAATTCCGTGGAAACCGGCGGACCTTCTCACCTCTTGCAAGCCTAAAGTTTAAAAATCTTTCTGTTATCTACAGGGAGCTTCATGTTCTTTCACCCGAATGGCAGAGGTTGTGCAATATTTCCGGACCCTAAAGCCTACTCTTTCGATGGATTTTGAACCATCCTCTGCTACCATGTGAACTGGGGGAGCCCAGCTGTAACGCTCACCTGGCTCCCACGGAGGAGCTGGTATAGTCTGGGTTGCTGTGGCCTCTTCAAGCGTGAAGCGCAGAACTCGGACCACCGATTGAACAGGACCCCCAAATCTTGCTTGTCTGGCCTGTAGGAATATCCTTCTTATGGTTTGGAAGGATGAACTCTCCATCCTGCTTCTGGTGCACGGGCGCGCGTCCGTCCAGTTACTTCACTGGTTTTCAGAATGGCGCTGGCAAAATCCACTTGACTTTTCGGAGCGATACGCCGTAAGTATGAAGATTCAAAAGTTCAAGTGTGAGCCTCTTTTAATGTTGTGTTCCTAACCTGTGATCTGTCCTTTATTTCAGGTGCAGAACGAAGGCGATGCGTTGAGGAGTTAAATTGCAGACGGTAAAATCAGGTGAGTTAGTGATGAGGGCGACCCCTCTAAATGTCTTTATAATTCCCCAGTAATGTATTTTGTCCTTTCCCCATAGGGGCCGGGGTGCGGTACCTGCCAAAGAAGCGGCTCCGACCCGAAATGTGGAATGGTTCACCACGAAAAGCCGGTAAGTATTATGGCTGAAAATTCGGCTTTCCTCCTGTGTTCCCTCTGCTCACCTTTTGTCTCTTCTTCTCTCCCCTAGGTGCAGAGATGTGGCGACCGGTGCTGACAGCCGCGATGGAGCCGAGAGATGTCTCGAGGACTGGTGAGTGAAGCGCGGCACTGCAGCGAGCAACGCAATGCTTTTAAATGGAAGTCTCTCTTCAAGAATGCTGGCGTGAAGATTCCGGATGCAGGTAAGAAGTTTGAATAAGTTCTTGGTTTTCACCTTTCTCTTCTCTTCTTTCCTTACAGGTGTTCGAGGTTCGAGGCGGGCGTGGCTGGAGTCCAGGTGCAGGAGCAGACACGGTGAGCGTTCAGCTGCTGGGATGCAGAACAACGCGAAGCACGTGTGGCTGTCCGGGCGTGGCTTAAATAGCCTTGGAAGAAGTCCCAGGTAAGTATTCTTCCACAGCCCCACCCTAGTAACAAAATAGTCCCTTCAGAAAAATAGCCCCTCCTAAGCCTCATTTGGCTTGGGTCTTCATGCAGCATGGTCTGCATCAGGTGAGTATGCAGCATGGTCTGCATCAGGTAAGTGAACCAAACACTTTCCTTTATGAAAGGCGCCAGGACAGAGTCCAAAGAGCCCCTGTAAGGGGCCTCTGGGCTTTTACCCGGGGGCATGATGCCTGCTCTCGGGGGTGCTGGGCCTGGCCTGGTGCTCCGGGGGTAGGCATCATGACACCAGCCCTTTAGGATGAGGTAGCAATACCCTTGAGATGGATGGAGATGCAGAAGTTACTCAAACATCAATAATCAAAATGACTCAGGTAGTTGGCAAAAGGATAACTATTTCAATGTCAATTATCTAAAACAGGGAGTACAATGGACATCAACAGACTCTCAGCACATGGTCTCTCAATGAATTTAAAAAAAAACATTTGTTTATAGCAAATAATCATCATTGATGACGTCAACCTACGTATTACAAACGTCATCCTATGTGGCAAACTTCAAGAACTTATTGAAGAAAGTGATAGGGTCTAAGGGAACATCTAAGTATACGATCCATACTAGTCTGAGACAGTGAGAAAAAGTGATAGGTTTCTTAACTTCAGGTGGGGCAACTAAGCCCTCCCCTTAAACAGGTCACTATAAATATCACTAAATACACACTAAATACACAACGTCCCATTGGTTACACAAACTTCGGGACCCTTAGTCACGCTGTCCCCTACCAATGGTTCACACTCTAACCTCTGTCAGTACTTTTCCACCTACGTTAGCAGCACGCAGGCTAGACTTCCACGTGCTGGTGAGCTAGTCTTCAACCATTGCTTCCCACAAATTAGCATATCATCTATCATCACCTCAGTGGTCTGCTGTCAATTAGGACTTTGAACTTGTCCTTTGAAGTGTTCTTTGCTCTGGAGAATTCAGGGGAGTGAAGGCACGCTCTGCCTTCATGCGTAGGTGTGGTCGTCATGTTCGTTCAACTTCATCCTTCCACGTGACTGAAGACCACAAAATTGAGCTCTAGTGTATTTAAAATACTATTTTCTAATAGACCTCTGATGTCTTTCCTGATTTTGTCCATGCCTCCTGAACAGGAGATTCCTTCTTTCACACGATTTGCAACCAATGTCTGCTCACCCCAGCCTGATATGACGTTGGCTTTTTGGCTCATCCAGTCTCGCCTTTCTGAGTTTCACTTTTGTTAATTCATTTGCTTTTTGACTGCGACACACTGTAAAAGAGGCCTTCTTTCATTAGTCCAGCTCTGCTATAATACGTAGTGGAAACATCCATGTTTTACTCACTCCTATATATGTGTGTATATGTTGGCGCATGCCGAAATATATTCACTATGAAGCTAGCCTCAAGAATACTTTGTCTGCTTGCGTTTCTTTGCATATATGCACGTGTAAAATGACTTGATGTCTTCATCATTTCTGTAGCATAAGTATCTTCATCTTGATCCCAAGATGCCACTAATCCTTGATCCTTTCTTGATGCCTTATAGAACATCTACATTCTCTTGTCTCTGCACCTCTTCTATGTGCATCAGTCTTGCTTAATGTGTGACATTGATGGTGATGGTCACCATTCTTCTCTTCCATTCAGCTGTCCTGTTTCTTCTGGGATTTCGTTCAAATGGCCATCATACCATCTCGTATGTAGGTACGGTTTTCTCAATGGAAATCTTGCTTCCAACATATGGGCTATATGGGCAAAGTGATTGAGGTAGGGGCACTTAGCTCCTTCTCACATCTCACACCACCACTGAAGTATCTCTACAATGGCCTCCGAGTAATAGGTAACTGCCCTACAACATCTAACGGAACCAAGACTCTCAGCATACTAATGACAATGACTTCACGCTGGAACCTTAAGTCAATGCAATAGGTAGAACGTGCTTTTGCCATCCATGCTGGATCATGCAAATTATTCCCTATCTCAGTTTGTCGCACACATTGTGGGCCATCATCTATACTTCTAGTTTTCTCAAGAACACATTATACCAAAAGCATGTATGTGGATGTGCCGTACTACCTCACAAAAAACGACAACAGATCCAAACAAGGCGACTATACTATTACTCAGACTCAACAGGAGAGAACACATAAATAACACCAGCACTTAGATCAGGCTACCAGTTAAAAAAATGATCTACTTTAAGACCCTCTGAGGTTCCCACAGAGCACTCCAGGGACAAGGAACAGAATTTATCTTAAGCAAAATTTCACATTAACAACCAAATAGAGAGCTAACATATGCTAATAGAAACCAGGGATTCTGCAGTGAAAGATGTGTAGCATGACGTTTTACACTATGGTGGGCCAAATCCACACATTACAGGTCCACTTGAAATGTTGGAAACATCTAAAAACCTGGCTTTTCAATGCATAATCAACAGAAAATAGCCAATACTCAGCAAACAGTGGAAACAGCACCTCTGAAACGACAAATTAAAACACACATCCTAATTGAACGCCATACTGTGTCTTGACTGTCTGGTTCCAAGCTAACCCAAGACACCCGAAGAATGATACCAATGACTAGAACACAATCACATCTTTGGGCAACACTAACACTCTTAGAGAATGCCTCCTCCTTTTTTTCATATAAAAAATTCAACACAGGAAGCCCAACATCTTTCTGTATTTGTACTCAATGTGGAAACCTGCAGAAGCAATTGTCACTCCTATTGACTAATCCTCAATTCCTCCAGTTTACTCACCACCCACAAACTCAAACAAGCTACTGACACATAGCTTTTAAAAGTTGGTCTCCCCTGGGGGTCCCGGAGACAGCCCTCAAAGGCAAAATGGAACTTGCTGTTGAAAACCTCCTGAGAGACTTCTTGGGCAATCCTCAACTTTCCCCATTCTTCACGATTGAACGCACCCATCGGGCGTTGGCCCCCCGCCCTAGGCCAGGTGACTTCCTCAGGCCGATTATTGCCAAGGTCCTCAGCTTCAGGGATAGGGATCACATATTGCGCTTGGCCTGGGAGAGGGGTGAACTGAAAATGGAGTCTCAGACTATCCAAATCTTTTCCGACTTCTCTGTTAATGTTCAAATGGAGTGCAGGCAGTTCAACGATGTGAAAAAGCTGCTTAGAGGAAGGAAAGTGGAATACGTCATGTTGTTCCCTGCAAGGCTGAAGCTCACCCATCGCAATAAGCTATATTTCTTCACAGTCCCGGAGGAGGTGGTAAAATTCATTGAATCCCATATTCTCCTCCCTCCCCCGGTGCACGAGCCATTGGACGATGGTTGAGGAGGCCTGTCTTGACTCCTGTATGTGGGCCTCCTTCTGTACCACCGGCACACTTGACATCTGCATTTTCCTTGCTGAACTCATGGATCCTTTATCTTGTATATCCATTGCTAGTCGTAACTTGTTGTAATTTCTCCCGGAAACTTAACCTGTGATACCGCTGTACGATCTACGGTGTATTGCACCGATCACTCATTTAAGTCGGGTTCACAGCAGCAGCGACCCCCGCTGCAGTTGCAATGCCGAGGTTGGCTTCTTATGATCACTGGTTGCGCCCCAGTTGGGCGTACAGGCGAGCGTTGCCCTGTTGGGTTAGGCACGCTCGCATTAGGTCCTCGGGTGGGTTTTTGAGCACTGCTGTTTTGGGGGGGCAGCGAGGGAGGGGGGTACATTTGTGGGATGTTATAACAAAAATGGTAAGGTAGTAGTGGCTCTGGGCTCGAGGCAACGTGCCATTGCATTGATAGCCAACGCATGTTCAACAAACAATGCCACACGCTGTTGGGATGCCCCCTGAAAACTGCAAAATGGCTGTTAGGCTAATGTCTTGGAACGTCAGAGGGCTTAGCAACTTCACGAAGGCCCGCAGGATAACTGCGTACGCCCAGAGGCATGGGGTCAAAATACTCCTCTTGCAAGAAACCCACGCCCTAGCACACCTTTCGTCCTCTCTCACTCCGGCATGGGGCCCCAACAAATATTACACGGTTTACTCCTCCCAGTCCAGGGGTGTCCTCACCTTAATTCATAAGTCTGTGGAATTCTCTCTCCGCACTAGTCACATAGATCGAGAGTGTAGGTATGTGATCCTACACTGTCTGCTCGCTAATACAGAGTGCCTTCTGGTTAACACATATGCCCCGAGCATTGATGCACCTGAGTTTTTTGGTGACATCAATGCCCTGCTCCAAAGATATGTTGGGGTCCTGATCATCTGGGGTGGGACATGAATCTCATATTAGACTCCAAGTTGGACAGATCGGGCGCTGCACCCAGAATAATGTCCAGAGCCGCTTGCCGGCTCCACACCCACATGGTCCATGCTGGTCAAGTCGACGCCTGGAGAGCGCTTCACCCACTGACTAGAGAGTTTACATTCTACTCTTCTGTGCACGACAGTCATTCCATAATTGATCTCTTTCTTCTGTCAGCTGAGCTCATTGGGAAAACTCTCGACACGCAGATACTGCCGCGCACGCTTTCTGACCACTCCCCGGTCAAACTGGACATAACTCTGCAGCCTGCCCTCCCCTGTCACTCCAATTGGCGCTTTAAGTCAGAGGCACTACATGATATAGGGCCTCATTACGACCCAGGCGGTAAGTTACCGCCTGGGCCGTGACTTTACCACCATGGCGTAAACTATGTTTACGCCATGGTGGTTGGCGGACTTACCGCCCCATTCCGACCTTGGCGGGGCGGTAAATCCCCAATCCCCATTTACCCTTCCCCATTCCCATTTTTGCCCCATAGGGCATAATGGGAGTGGGGAAGGCGTTAATTACGCCACCCTAAATTACGGTGGCGTAATTAACTCCATGGTCCCTTAGCGCCATGGATTTTAACACCTGCTAAAAGCAGGTGTTAAAAGCGCCATGGCGCTAAGGGACCTCGTACTCAGGCGGTAAGGGTCGGCGCTGTTAACGCTGCCGTAAACCCCTTACCGCCTGGGTCGTAATGAGGCCCATAGTCTTCAAGGCCGAAATCCTTGCAGATATCACCTCATTTTTTGATAACAACAAACGCCACGACACAACAGATGGGGTTCGCTGGGAGGCATTCAAGGTTTTCATCAGAGGTATGTGCATCTCCAGGGAAGCTGGTGTCCTGAAAGATATTAGGAACTCCTTACGACGCTCCGAGACCAGACTCAGGGAATTGGAGCGCGAGTACGCTTCCGCCCCTTTCCCACCCAAGTTAGCACAGATACGAACGGAACTGGACACATTTGAGACCCTCACCCTCAGTGAGATAAGATACTGCGCCCGACCCATTGCGGCTGGGAAGTATGGCGAAGGGGAAAGGCCTGGTCGAACTCTAGCCCGACTGGTCCGGATCGAGGGGGGCAGAGCACGGATTGATAGTATTATTGACAAGAACAGAGTGCGGCATTGGTCCGACCAACCCATTCTCGAGACCTTTGCAGATTTCTATGCAGCCCTCTACGCTTGGCAGCGCGAGCACAGCCCACTGGATCTGGATCTCCTCTTTGACCGCATCCCCATGTCCCTTATATCTCATGCCACTAAAGAGAAATTCGACACACCCTTCACCCTTGACGTAATCGCTGCGGTCATATCGGCCCTCCCTAAGGGAAAAGCTCCCGGTCCAGACGGCCTAACTGCCGAATTCTATCAGGAACATGTCGCCCTACTGGCCCCGCGCCTGCACGAGGTGTGGGATGAGTCGCTATGCCTCGCTAGCCTCCCGCAGTGCCTGCGTGAGGCTGGCATCACCGTGCTCCCCAAACCGGGTAAGCCTCTTGATGAATGCGGCTCCTACATACCTCTGTCCCTCATGAACACCAACACCAAAATTTTCACCAAGATCATAGCAAATAGGTTCCTCCCCCATCATGAAATATTTGATCCACCCGGATCAAAGTGGTTTTGTCCCCGCCCGCTCCACTGCCTTAAACATTCGGCAACTGTTCAATGTCATCTCTAGGATTGACCCTAATGCCAACGCCGTTGCTGTGACACTAGATGCCCAAAAGGCGTTTGACATGGTTTCATGGCAATACCTGTGGGCGATGCTTGAGAAGATGGGAATCGGCCCGTGCATGCTGTCCTACATCCCAACCCCGTGGCCAAAGTCCTGGTTAACTCTCATCTGTCGGCTTCCTTCACCCTCCACAGAGGGACACGTCAGGGATGCCCATTCTCTCCCCTGCTGTTTGCGATGGCTATCGAGCCCATGGCGGATAGTGTACGGGACAATCATACTTGCAAGGGGATATGCCTACGGGATACCCCCGAAATGATATCACTCTATGCGGACGATGTACTTCTGTACATCAGGGACCCTTCGGTCCATCTTGACCCAATCATCCGCGAAATAATCAAAATTGGTACATTCTCGGGCTTCACCATAAACTACACCAAATCAGAAATCTTCCCCCTCACGCCCGCAACTCCCCAACCGGCATGCGAATTCCCGCTCAAGTTGGCCCCCGGGGGCATCAAGTACCTGGGGGTCCAGGTATCCCTCTCAAAATACTCTTTACTGGCTGATAACTATGGGGCTGCCGCGCAATATGCTGAGGCCAGGATGAAGAGATGGTGTAACCTCCCCCTCTCACTATCAGGGAGACTATCGCTAATGAAAATGGTCATAGTTCCAAAGCTCCTATACATATTTGCTAACGTCCCACTCTGGCCCGTGAAAAAATACTTTGCGGACCTGAATGCGGGGTGCGCCTGCTTTCTGTGGCATTCTGGTGCCGTGCGCAGGAAGTGGCAACATATGACACTACCCTATGAGAAAGGGGGCTTCAATGCACCGGATCTAACCCAGTACTGGATAGCCGCAGAAGCTCAGCACGCTACACACTGGTACCGACACCAGGACCCTCCCCGGCACGTTAAGCTGGAGATCCTCGCGACTGGGGAGGTAATTGTTATGTCCCTGATCCTCTTCCACTCGTATCACTCGGATGCCCCAGCCGACCCAGTGGCCGCCACTATCAGGGCATGGAAACAGGGTCTGCTAGCCCGCTCTGAAACCCCTCCGTACTACAAATGGCTACCCTTGTGGTCATTCCCGGGCCTTGGACCCACACAGGATAAGCTCCTTATGCATCACTGGCTGGACCTGGGATATCATTCACTCTCTGACTTGTTCCCTGAAGGGAAATTCATCACCCCGCAGACATGGAGGCCAGGGCACTCCAAGTCCTCACTGGAGTTGCTGCAATACTTTAGACTCAGAGCGGCAGTCCAAGACATGTGGCCTTCGTATCCAGACGAACCCCCTGATTCCCCCGAGATCTGCTACATTGCTAATTCCACAGGGGTAGGGGCATAGTGTCCGCCCTGTATAAAATGCTGATGGCACAAGCTGTAGAACCCCCCCATACGATCCGGGGCGCTTGGAGCCGGGAGCTGGGGTTGGACATCACTGATGGTATGTGGGCAAAAATGTGCATACACACACGCAAGGTCTCCCTCAATTCTAGATTTAGATGTATGCAATACAAGTTACTTAATCGCCTGTACTATACTCCTCACGCGGTTGGGAAATTTGCATGTGATCACCCCCACCCCTGCCGGAGATGCAGATCCAGCGATGCAGACCACGCCCACATGTTCTGGTCCTGTGGGGCACTGGCCCCATTTTGGGAGGCTGTGCTTGGGGCCCTCTCAGAGATGGTGGGGTTCTGGATCGACCCTGACCCCCTGGCTCTATTGTTCGCGCTGTGGTAGGGGACTGAGGCAAAGCGTGTCGCTAAATTCTTGAATGTGGGGGAGATAGTGGCTAAGAAATACATTCTGCTGTGCTGGAAGCGGCGGCCCCCCCCTTCACTAGAGATGTGCTTAAAGGTTCTTACCTGGATGCAAATGTGTGAAGAGGACTATATTAACACGCTGCCTGTGAATGCTCGCCCCAAAAACGTATGGACAGAGTTTTGTAGCTATCTGAACAGCAGGGCGGACTTAGAGCTTCTATCCTCTCCTCCATCACCTGAGCAGGCGACTGGGCGGGCTGAACTGTGAATGGCCTTGTCGTGTTTAATCTGCTCCTATGAATGTACGCGGTCTGCTATAGAGACTTTGCGTTGCTATCCACGCTTCAAACATGTAACATGAGCTGTTGATGTAATGTGTAATGCGCGAGTTACTGCTTCTTGCCAATAAAGAAAAGTTTTTTTTTAAAAAGTTCATCTCCCCAGATTCCAAACCATACAACTCAACACCTCTCACGCCAACTGTCACACTCAGCCCCCAGTCAATGTACACCCACACTGCAGGCACTCTCTGTACACAAAGCCCTTGATACACCTAACTCGGTACTTCTGATTTGCACCATCCACAGAAAGCATCACAAATTTGTATTTTACCTATTCTCCTAAATATTCATACGCACCCCCTCTCTCTCAGATCCGCCCGGACACTTGGAGACCATGCAGATTGTAGCACTGCACAGTACAAATGCTTATACCATAACATAACACCAATATTATTACCAGCTGCGGAGAAGTGTAGAATCTCCTCTATTCACAGCTGCTATTATTACTGGTCTCTCTCTTGAGGGTATAGATCAGGTGGGAACCTCTTCACAAGTCAAAACTGGCTGTGGGATGTGGCACTGCCAGGTGGGTACTGACTAGGTGGTGGGCTAGGGACCTCTGCTTCGCCTCCGAGTCCTCTAACCTCATTGCCTGGAAAATGACTACTTGGGAACGCCTTCTACATCATCCAGGGTTGCTTAACTATTCCACAGTATTAAAATCACCCCTTTTAAGAGTGTGTCATCCCATCAAGCCACATGGCTCTGTAAACTTCAATGAGGTCACCTTCAAAGCAAACATTCATCCCCATCCAAAAGACCTAAACATGCATGCCACCTTGCCCTATTGCATTTAGGAGGTCCTAGTCCTGTCCCAGGTTAAACTTTGCACTTGTAGTCCTGGATTTCCCCATTATAAACCAAGGACTAGAAAGGCCAGAATGCAAAGTTAAAACCAGGAATTGACTTGCACATCCCAAATGCAATGGGGCATGTTGGCATGTATGTCTAAATGGTTTCACTCTTCCCCACTGATGAATTCCCCCCTCCTTAGAAAGTCAACATATTGAGGTGTTTCTTATTGACCTCTATAGCTTTCTTCATTTTAGATTGTATGGGAAGAATTTGTGGTTTGTGGGAGACAGCAGCATAGACCACTAGGCGAAACAAGCAGGGTATCTGGCCCTTTCCCTGACCAATGCCTGGTGACCGCCGGTAAGATCCCTAGCACTGCCTTATTGGGCCCCGACCTCGATGTGCAAAGGTCCCAGCAGGCCACTGAACATAGAATATGAGCATGTTAGAGTGACGTTTCAGGCATCTCTCAGCCTGCCAACCACATACCAAGGGAAGGGAAATGACCAGGAGAGTTACACCAGGTCTGTTAAATTGGACATTGGGTGAAACTGCAGCAGAGGTCTCAAGGAAATGGGATACCAGGGTCTGGGACCCACATAAAGATGGCGAAGTCCCGCTAGCACAACACACCAGGGTCTGGGAGCCATATGAAAATGGTTGAAGCCCACAAGTGAGGTACACAGCGGTTGAATGCCGTTTTAATGATACAGCAATGTTGATATCTTGCGTGTGTGAGTCTATACATGAAAACTATCATTATCATTGCTTATGAGGTTTTTATCAATATCAGCATGATCTTTTGCATGTGTCTGCACTCAACATATTGTCAGTGCCGTTCCCTTTTGCTGTCTCAACGCCTCCCTTGTCATCACCGAGTTATTGTATTTGCATCTTGTATTCTACGGCAAGGCACCGCTTATGCCTGGCCCTTTAAGGCTGTGTAGCAGCACTGCGAAGACCCAATAAAAGACCCAATGAAAGGGCTTGCATGACGTACGCCTGGCAGTGCACAAGCAGAGACCCAAGTAACAGCAGCCTCATCTCTGTGTCATTCTTTGGGGGCTCGGGGGCACAGAGCAACACCGCCAACAATGGAGATGAGGTGGTGAAGTGCCCCCGGCAGCATAGTCGCCTGATTGATCTGACTAAGCAGGTTCCATTATGGAGCCCAATCGAGCGTTTGGCCTCCTGCAGAGCAGTGAGAATGCAGTTCGAGGTTGGCAAGCCAGTGGTCACACTGCTGGCTCAGGGGTGAGTCTCCTGATGCCCCATTTCACTTGATTCATAGCGCTCAGGGACCTGCGACCTGGATAGCTAGGTATACGAGCCCAACTTTTTTGATAATTCCAGACCAAGTTGGTCTAGCCAAATAAATAAATGAAAAAGAAGGAAAGCCCCTGCCCAGTCCTAAGGGCCCTTCACAGGTTCCAGCTCCTGTAGGAGTGTTTGTGTGCCTGGTCAGTGTTCTGTGTCACCTGTACCTGGTCAGTGGTGTCCTCATTGTACTTTCGGCTAGTGTGGGGCCCAGGCGACCCCCGGCAGCAGTGCCAGTATCATGGATCAGGACCAAGGAGATAGAGGGGCCCTGGCTGTTGGTCACCTTCCCTGTCAACAGGGCTCCCTTGCCCCCCCCCCACGGAATTCGACATCAGTGGGTCCTGCGTGAGTCTAGAGCCATGCTGCAACCTGTTGTTAGAATAACTCAACATGTATTGCAATACCACAGGGGAACGAAGCAACCATCCTAAGAAGAGCACCCTCCTTTACTCAGCGGGCCCAGCGGTCCATAGAGTGTTTAAGACCTTCAGATCAGTGGATGACTCTTATGCAGCTGCCAGAGGGGTGTTGGGCGAGTATTTCACCCTGATGGTTAACATTGACTACAAGAGGTTTGTTATGAGGTCAGCAAAGCAGAAGACGGGTGAGAGTTTGGACAGTTTTCATGGGAAACTGTGACAGTTTGCGTTCACGTGTACCCTAACCAAGAACGAGGAGGAGGTCCACCAGCAACTCATCCAGGGCTGTGTTTCGGTGAAGATGAGGCGGCAGATCCTGTGAGAGCCTGGCATCACTGTAGTTCATTTTCTCGAACTTGGAAGATCACAAGAACTGGCCGACGTTAGAGCATCAAAAATGGATGCTGCAATAAAAGCAATCAAACTGGAAGAGGGGAGAGCCATTGGTAAACAGGCACCCAACAAGTCCGGCAAGAAGCCACTGTGTACCAGAAGAGACTCAAAAGGGGAACAACACTCGATATGCGCCCAGTGTGGGTATGACTTGCCTCACTTAGGTGATTGTCCAGCAAAAGGCCACACCTGTGGCAGGTGTGGGGTCGTAAAACATTTTGCTAGGATTTGTCATGCCCCAGCTCTGGCCACCCACTCCAAAGGAAAAGAAAGGCTGTGGCACCATTTCTGAAGCAGATGCAAAAGGTTGCACAAGTGGAGCCTGAAGCACAAGAGGCAGAACAACTGCCCAGAAACGGGGACGAGAAAGATCTGTTCTTCTTCTCCAGCAGAAGTAGGCAGGAAGAAGAAACAGCAACACAGGTGAGTTGTGCGTGTCCGTGGCATGGACACCCCAGTACTGATCAACACAGGGGCGTCCGTAAATGTGATGGCTGCCTCCTACTATGACACAATACGGGATCCTCCCCAACTGAGCCACACACGTGTACTCATATATACATTTGGAGGTACGTTCCCGTTGCTGCTAGAAGGTGTTTTCATAGCATCACTCGAGCTTGAAGGTATCAGGATCAAATGCTCTTCTTTACAAAAGTGAGTGCAGGCACGCTACTTGGCTGTGCTGCTGCAGAAGCACCACAAATTGTAAACTTTGCCTGCGGGGTGTATGTCGAGGACATGCATTTGCAACTGGGGAGGTTTAAAGACGTGTTTTCAGGAATAGGCAAGAGGAGAGGCAAGCCAGTTTGCCTGCATTTAGATGACACTGTTCAACTGGTGGCCCTCAAGCACCAACATGTCCCCTTCCATCTAAGGGAGAAAGTAGAGCAAGAGCTAGACAAACTGGCCCAGCTGGACATAAATCAGACAGAGTCGGTTTGTATTTATCTCAACATGTGCCTTCTTAATAAGACAATCAAGAGAGAGAGAGACATCACCCCCACGATAGAGAATATTGTGGCTGACCTACAGGGGGCTGTGTTTTTTTCAATGCTAGACCTACGTGCGGGTGACTACCAGCTGGTCCCTCATCAGGACTCTCGCTATATTGCAACATTTACTGCCCATAAGGGATTTTACATGTACAAACACCTGAACTTTGGTAGCATCTCCTCTGCCATGAAGGTATTTTAGAACACTGTCAGAGGGGCATTAGCGGGTATTCAGGTAGCAAATAACATCAGTGATGATATCCTTATGTTTGTCC
Organism: Ambystoma mexicanum; assembly: GCF_040938575.1. Lineage (NCBI taxonomy): Eukaryota > Metazoa > Chordata > Amphibia > Caudata > Ambystomatidae > Ambystoma > Ambystoma mexicanum. The sequence continues at coordinate 546,268,431 of NC_090939.1, forward strand.
TCTCAGACGCTTAACATCTGGAGCGATTGGAGAGAGTCCTGGAAAGAACAAGGCCTCTGGGTCTAGCAATACATGAGGAGAAATGTGAGTTCCTGCAAAGAAAGATAGAGTTTTTCGAATTCATCTTCCAGAAGGGGGGATGTCAGCAGACCCTGTGCAGGTTGTCGACATCAAAGACCCATAAGCACCTGAAACTGCCTCTGAGGTTTGTAGTTGTCTAGGTATGGTCACCTAGGCTATTGTGGCTGTTTCATTAAGGACCTTGCATCGCTGTCGGAGCCTTTAAGAAGTCTCACCAGGAAAGACTGCCCCTGGCAGTGGATATTGACAGAACAGGATGCATTCAACAACATTAAATCGATGCTCACAGCTTATTGTGAGATGGCATTTTACGACCCGAGCCTGAGTACGAAACTGGTCGTGGAGGCGGGCCCTTTTGGCTTAGGAGCAGTGTAATGTGGAAGACGAGGTACGACCAGTGGCATATGCGAGCAGAGCGCTGTCGAGTACAGATCAGCAATACCTGCAAATTGAACAAGAGGCCCTGGTGGTAGGTACTGTGGGGATGTTGACATTTTCATTTGTACATCTATGGCAAACCTGTCTCTTTATAACAGATCACAAACCCGCATTGAGAAGTGGATGCTTGCCTTACAGGAGTCCAACATCGCCCTGGTGTGTGGCCCAGGTAGCGATAATACGGCATATTGCCTGTCCAATCAGCCACCTACTGGCATCCCCGCACCGGCAGATGAAGAGGTTGATGCCAAACATTTTGTGTGCCTGCTTTCGGAGAACTCCAGCCCCAAATCCATGTACCTGGAGGAGATAAGGACAACATCTCAAGGGGATGAATGTTTTCAGGTCATGAGAGAGGCAATGTCAAGAAGAGAATGGAAGAGGGTACTAGCAGACCTGTGCAACAGAACAAGCAGTGCAAGGCTGGTGCTGGTACGGCTATACCGTATAAAAGGGGAGTTTACTCTGATGCTGTCATTTTCTCCCTTGTCACGTGGGATAGGACACGGGGCAATGGGAAGGGGAGGGACGTGAAGTACATCACTCAGGCAGTTCCTGAGTAGCTGTTGTTGAATAAAGACGTGTTGATCGAACCGCAGAAGTGTCTGTCCATTTCTTTGGAGAAGCACATCAATACGAGTGCATGATCCTGTGTGAGACCGATCCACCTCTTGACATTGGCGACGAAGCGGAAGAACCACCGCCAACACAGCCACGCATCCCGGCGTCTTCGCGCTCGGAGACATCGAGTGCCGGAAGAGCAGCAGGCTGCGGCCCTGCCAAGTTGCAACAGTGAAGGTAAGGTGGGTGGGGGTGAGAAGACTCCCTGCCAGCCACAATCCTCATTAGGATTCCGGGCGGGGTACCGCACGTACCCGCCAACGGCAACGAAACACCCGGCAGGTGGAGCGCGTCAGCTCCCTGCAACGGCAACGAAACACCCGGCAGGTGGAGCGCGTCGGCTCCCTGCAGTGGGGGCGGGTCATCCCATCAACGGTGCTTGGGCCCGGGGATAGGAGGCAGCCCACGTGTGGGAAACAAGACAGCGGTGGGTGGAGCACATCGGCTCCCCACGTGAAGGTAGGCTGTCATTCCCCATACTCTCGTCAGAGTCGGACACACGTGAGTGGAGCACATTGGCTCCTCACAGCGTTTCCCGCCAAGAAAGCTGTGGTTTAAGTGGGTGGAGCGCATCGGCTCCCCACACGCAAACGGAATCCCGCTACTGGTGGCAACGCACGTGGGTGGAGCAAATCAGCTCCCCACGGGAATGAAAAAAAAAAATAATATATATATATTTTTTTTTTCTCTCCTCTTCTTTCTCTCTCCTCTCCTCATTTCGTCTCGCATTACAACGAAAATTCACGTGGGTGGAGCACAGTGGCTCCCCACGTCTCCTTTAACAAATACAAACCAACTGCACAAGCAGCGAATCTGCATATTCATAGTGAACCAAGAAAGATTTGGTGTACTTTTGGCAAACACCACACACAAGAACAACAAGAGCCAGATACTGAGGAGGGACCTGATTGCTGCCACCTACTGCGACAAACAGTAAGTGAACGAGCATAAAACTTTGTCATGCCGGATGATTCATCAGAGGATTCACTTACTGTACAACCAACACCTGTCCGGGTAACTCGCACAAGTATGACGGACAGCCTAATCTCACAACTGCCCCCCAATTTTGACCTCAGTGACACCAGCACATTGGGGCCCAGGTGGAAGAAATAGTTGAGGGACTTTGAAGTATGCCTCAAAGCAGTGGGCCCTCTGGAGGATGAAAGGAAACACAGTTTGCTCACTAATGCCATAGGGTCTAACGTAAGAGACATTCTAGATGAAATTCCTGAAGATACCATAGACACCTACACCAGCTTAAAAATGACTCTCACCGACTACTTCACACCACACACCAATGTGGACTATGAACGGCACATCTTTCATACCACGAAACAAGTGAAAGGCGAGACAATGGACGCATTCGTGATGAGACTAAGAGTCAAAATGAAACACTGTGACTTCAACAAGTACTCAAATGAGGAAGCACTTTGCTCGCAAATCATAGTAGGATGTGAAAGTGGTGACTTCAGGAAAAGACTATTGCAAAAACCATGAAACCTTGAAGAGATTCTACGCCTAGCCCGATCAGAGGCAGCCCTAACAGCACAGGTGGAAGGTCTTGATGGCATCACCATCACCCACGGGAAACATGAGAGTCTACATAAACTGGAGAACACCCCAAAAGGGAACACAGATCCATTTTGCTATTGTTGCGGGCATGAATACCCACATGAAGGCACATGCCCCGCCATGGGTCAAATCTGCTCTGCATGTGGGGGAGAAAATCATTATATGGCTGTATGTTTCATATATCGCAGTAAAATGCGAGGAAGTGGAAGAAATAGAAGATCCACACCAGAAAGAGAGCCGAGACGTCCAAGTCCCAGTCGCGACTCACACAACAAAAATGAATCGACACACCGTAGGTTTCGTGAAGAACCAACAGACCAATGGCAAGCAAGGTCATCACAGGAATGGAGAGACAACAAATCTGCATCCTCAGGGCGAAGAAGGCGCCCTAGGAGATATGTCAGGTGTTTGGTGGAACAATCACAATCGGACAGTGTCTCCAGCGCCTCTTCAGAGAACAATCCCAGGAATGAACTGAAACCACAAAAAGGAGAACCAAGGGTGAAAGGCTACTTATATGCACTCGGGAACCCCACTGCGAAAGAAAACAGCCCCACTCTCATAATACAAGTCAACAAAGTGGCTGCTGAATTTCTGGTGGAAACAGGAGCCACGGTCAACGTAGTCAGTGAAGAGGTATATAACAACATGCCAAAAGCACCACGCCTGCAGCCAGCCCGAGAGCTCATATTTCCATATGGCTCCAAGACACCCCTAGCGTGTAAAGGTTTCTTCACGGCCTCATGTAAATACAAAGATCACGTAAAAGAAATACCCATGCATGTTCTAGAAGCCGCCACACACAGTGGATGCATTCTCAGCTATAAATCGGCCGTCGACATGGGGCTAATACACATTCTATACAGACTCATGATGCACAAGCATCTGGATCCCACTGCACGCATTGACCAAGTCTTCCCTGCACTATTTAAAGGACTAGGAAAATTGAAGGACAGACAAATTGAACTACACATAGACAACAACATCACGCCTGTAGCCCAACACTATAGAGGAATTCCTATTAACATAAAAAAACAGGTAGAAAACAAACTGATCAAACTCCTAGAAGCGGACATAATTGAACCTGCAGAAGGTCCGACCCCTTGGGTGTCCCCCATAGTACCCGTACCAAAAAAAGACTCCCCAGACATTCGCATTTGTGTGGACATGCGAAGACCAAATGAAGCAATTTTAAGAGAACGTCATCAATCTCCCAGGATCACAGATATCGTACATCTGCTCAATGGCGCCACCGTCTTCTCAAAACTGGACCTCAACAAAGGGTACCATCAACTAGACCTCCACAAAAGATCCAGGTACATCACCACTTTTGCTACTCACCTGGGTCTCTATAGATACAAGAGACTCAGTTTTGGAGTCTCTTCAGCAGCAGAAATGTTTCAGTCAGAAATTCATAACATAATTAAACATGTGCCAAATTGCCTGAATTATAGCGTCGACATCTTAGTTTTCTGACAGACTCAAGAACAGCACGATGATACACTCATGCGGGTGTGCATGGCGCTGGAGGAAGCACATCTCACTATGAACAAGGATAAGTGTGAGTTCAGGAAAACAACACTACGATTTTTCGGACACATCTTCTCTGAAAGTGAAATGACACTGGATCCTGAGAAGGTCAGTGCCCTCACAAACACCACACCACCAACCTCCGTCACCGATGTGCGATCATTTCTGGGTTTGGCAAGCTATTGCACAAGCTACATAAAAGATTTTGCATCGGTCGGCACACCCGTAAGAGCCCTCACCAAACTCAATGCAGAATTCAGATGGTCAGACGAGTGCCAACAAGCTTTCCAAATCATCAAAAATCGCATTGCGGATGCCAAAAACATGGCCTATTTCGACCCACAGAGACACACAGAACTAATTGTGGATGCAAGCACAGTTGGCCTAGGGGCCATTTTGACTCAACTTGATTGCAAAGATGGTCAAGCCGTACATGTAGTATCCTATGCAAGTCGCAGCCTCTCAAAAACCGAGCAAGCCTATTCACAGGCTGAAAAGGAAGGTTTGGCTGTAGTCTGGGCATGTGAGCACTTCCACTTATTTCTCTATGGAAAACCTTTCACAATAGTCACCGACCATCAGGCATTACTGTTCATCTATGGCAGTGCTCAGGCCAAAATGCCTCCTAGGATAGCTCGATTGGCCTTAAGGCTGCAAGACTACCATTTTGACATGATCCACCGGCCGGGGAAGGAACAAAATCCAGCGGACTTTCTCTCGCGTCACCCCAGCCAAGATTGCAGCCCAGACCCATCCATAGCGGATCAATACATCAGGTATGTGGTTCAAGAAAATGCCCCACAAGGTTTGGACATGGAACAAATAGCCAGAGAAAACAACACAGACCAAGCAATACAAATCATCATGAGATGCCTCGAGAAGGGTCGCTGGAAACATGCAAAACAACTCAAAGAGAATGTAGGAGATGAGATTAAACAAGATATCACATGTCTACTAGCCGTAAAGGAGGAGCTCGCCAAAACAGAGGAAGGACTGTTACTTAAGGGGACCAAGTTAGTAATTCCACAGACTCTGAGGAAAAAGGTCCTTGAGCTGGCGCATGAAGGACACCGAGGAATAATGTCCACCAAAAGGATGTTGCGACAAAGGGTATGGTTCCCTCAATTGGATACCCAAGTAGAAGAACTGCTTAAGAACTGCCCCACTTGTGTGGTCCTCAATCCACAAACCAGACCAGAACCACTCAGAATGACTGAATTGCCTGAAGGGACCTGGGAAGAAATTGCAGTAGACCACTATGGCCCATTAGAAGGAGGTGAATATATCCTTGTAGCCATTGATGAATATTCAAGATTTCCAGACGTACAAATCATACCATCTACAGCAGCATATCATAACATTCCCGCGTTGGATCAGATGTTTGCCACTTATGGCATTCCAAAAATACTGAAATCAGATAACGGGCCCCCATTTACTGGACAGGATTTTAGAAACTTCGCAGAATACATGGGTTTCCATCACAGGAGAGTAACACCGTTGTGGCCCCAGGCAAATGGTACAGTTGAACGATTCATGAAAAATATAAAGCGTACCACGCAGATAGCTCGACTGACAGGAGAATCGGTGGAAAAATTACTGTGTCAATTAATGAGGGACTATCGCAACACCCCAAACAGTACCACAGGTAAATCGCCGTCCGAAGTCATGTTTGGAAGAAATGTAAGAACCAGACTACCCCACATAGGTCTGGAAGAGGAACGATACAAAGGTGATGCTGAAATGAGACAGCAGGATGCATCACAGAAAATGGACATGAACGAAACAGCTGACAAGAAAAGAAGGGCTGAAGAGAATCATCTAACACCAGGAGACATCGTCATTGTAAGGCAGCCGCAAAACCGCAAGAACATGGCAGCTTTCGGAGAAGAACCCCTCACCATAACTCATAGGAAAGGGTCTCTCATCACGGCTGAAGGCAGTACCCATGTCTTGACAAGAACCAGCTCTCACTTCAAAAAGATGCCAGGAATCGTACCGATAGTTGAACCTCGTACACCACGAGGTACATGGGAAAAGGATGCACCCTACGAAGGAGACAGGGAGGATTCCGGCGCAGAGGAGCCATGTTGGCTATCCCAAGAATCGAGTGAGAGAAATGACTGGAGGCTCCAAAGGACTCGCAGAAAACCACATCGCCTCATCGAAGAAATGTCATGATCCCGAACTTTATGTTTAGTATCGTGGGGGGGGGTGATGTTGTCATTTGCTCCCGTGTCACGTGGGAAAGGACACGGGGCAACGGGAAGGGGAGGGATGGGAAGTACGTCACTCAGGCAGTTCCTGAGTAGCTGTTGTTGAATAAAGACGTGTTGATCGAACCGCAGAAGTGTCTGTCCATTTCTTTGGAGAAGCACATCGATACGAGTGCATGATCCTGCGTGAGACCGATCCACCTCTTGACACTTACCTTTACAGAGAACGGCCTACTGATGCGAGGACTGAGAATGGTGGTCCCCACGGCTCTGATTCCGAGAGTATTGGAGCTGACGCACCACAGGCCAAAGGGAACTGAGAAGACGAAGCCCTGTTTGCAGCTTCAGGTGTGGTTTTCTGTTCTTGAGGAGCATGTGGACGCTTTTGTGAAGGTGTGCATTTGGTGCCAAGCAATGGCCCTGAAGTAGAGAGAACCACTGATTGAGTCCATGGTGAGGAGCAGAGAACAGTAGGAGAGCATCCACATGGATTTTGGCTCAACATGCAGAGACAATAATTTCCTAGTGATAGTAGACCAATGGTCCCATTACTTGGAGGTTGAATTCATCAAGTCCACAGCACTTACGGATGTTATTTCAGTGATGGAAAAAGTGTTTGCCACCATTGGTTTTCCATGGGAAGTGTGCTCTGACAATGGTCGCCGGTCCAGAGAGAACGGTTCTCAGAATTTTTGTAATCCTGTGGTGCCTATCACTGGAAGATCACCCCTGTGCAGTCAAGAACGAATGGAGAGGCCGAGAGATTAATGCAAACTCTTAATAAAGTGTTCCGGATTGCGCAATGGACAAGGCACATGTTTGAAGATGGTGCTATGGCAGTTCCTGTTAGAATATCGCACCACGCCCCATTCATCTACTGGTGTAGCCCGGCAGAGGCTTTATTTCAGAGGTGTCCCCGAAGATTCCTCCCAAACCATGAGAATCGTAGTCCAGCTATCTACGACGACGAGGTGATTTTGGAGGAGAGGAAAAGAGTGAACTAAGAGGAAAATGTGAGAAGAGGTTTACGGAACTATCCATTGTCCATGAGGTATGCAGAACTAGTGCGCCCAGGACACCCTGCTGGGAAGTTGGCACTCACCTACGAGCCTAGCTCTTGAACGGGCAAATGGTGACAGCGTGAGATGGTCATGATCCTGTGATACGAAATTCTTGTTTCTTTAAAAGGTTGTCGGGATCGCCTGCAAGAGAATATGATGATAACCCTGAATGGAACGCCTCCCCTACCATCGCAAGAAGCAATGCAGATAGCGAGTGCGAAGATGATGAGCACTTGACCGATGAAGAGGAGAATACCGCAGGTACTCAAGGTGAAAGATGCCATCAGGAACCCACCGCGGCCGGTGGAGACAGCGAGAAGAGATATCCCATGAGAAAGCATCGCCTTCTCCCTGAGCATGGTGGATGGGTGAGGAGAGGAGCGCCTGTTCCACGTTGCAAGTTTTACGAGTGACATTTAAGGTTTACAAATATTTCGTTATCTTTACAGAGAAAAATGTTTGGTTATGAAAAACGAGGAGTGTTATGCCTGGCCCTTTAAGGCTGTGGCGCAGCAGTGCGGCAGCGCGCACACCCAATGAAAGGGCTTGCGCGATGCACGCCATGCAGTGCACGAGTAGACCCAAGTAACAGCAGCCACGTCTCTGTGTTGTTATTTAGGGGCTAGGTGGCACAGAGCAACACCACCAACAGCACCCAGGCATGGAACTGCTCACACCGAACTAATGGCCATCTCTGAAGATAATTCAGCAATTTAAGTACTGGCTTTGGTGATCTGAGTGCAACGTGCCTTTACAGGCGCTGTTTTAACACCACCCTTGTCATCACCTAGGCTAGGTATCCTTAAAAAAATGCAGCAAAAAAGGCAGTGAAACAGCTGTTCACCAAAGGCAGTGAGACGAATGCAGCAAGGTGGGCGAGTACCGACGAACCAGGCTGCTATGTAGAAGTTGGATGAGAAGACAACTATCATCACAAAACCCAATTGTAAGTGGAGTAGAACGTTGGAGTTTTTTTTTTCTCCGAGCGCCCCTTTGCCTCCAGACCTCGTAAAAAAAATGCTGTTGTCGGCGGAGATAAGGGAGCAGAACAAGAACACGATGTTTAAAAAAACATCCCCCGGAGCAGATCATTTTCTTCCCACATCTCTCAAAATATCCCATTCAGTTTTATCTGCGCCGTCCTGAGCTATATTTAAAAGGCTTTGCGCGGTTCAGCGGTCAGTCAGCTTGGCACGTACTGATGGAATGGTGATTTATGATGGCAGCCCCTCCCAGCGCTGATGGCGCCCTTATCTCGATAACTTATCAAACGCCAACTGGGCCCCCACTCCCTCCCAACACAAGAGAGCACAGGCTGTCTACCAGGGTCGTGAGCTGTAATTGTCTTGCTATCTTCCCTGTCTATGACCTGGGCTGGAGCTGCCTCCAGGTTTGGGAAGGGGCTGTGCTCCCAGCTGATAACAGGCCTTATCACTGCTTGCATATAGTTTGTAAGGGAGTTCCCTGCTTTGCCTACCTGTCTCAAGCTCTGGGCGATTTCATCGGATGGACAAGAGACATTGTGTAATATGACGAATAACACAGCCTCATAAATTCAATATGCAAAGTGGAGCAGTGGCAAGGGTGGCGCGCAGCGGTATCTCCCATCGCTTTCGAGTATGCTCGAAGGCTATGCAAACCGCATGCCTTCAGCTTGTACCTTGTCAGTAATGATGTTCTGCATAATGCAACAAAGGGAATTCGTGTGTTTCTAGGCAGGAGGCAGAAACTCTCTTTACGACGCATCTCTAATGGATCAAGGAACGACAGAGGCCTGCCTTATCTTGTAAGCATGGATTAGGCCCTGAGCAGTCTGGGGCCTTGGCTTCGTGATTATACAGACTTCACACTATCTTTTTTAAACACATATTTGGAAGTTGCCTGTCTCTTGAGCTCCTTGTGCATTTCTGAATGTGCTCTTGTCTCTCTACCTGCACGTCGCCTCTTGACATTTATATGGCAAGCTTAGCATGTAGCCATGTCTAGGCATGTTAGACCTGCACTGATACGAGCCCCTGTTAGTTCAGATGATGAATTAAAAATCACGTTTTCATATTCTGCGGTTCTGAAATTAATGGGGTGGCAGCAGGGGAGTGCCCAGCATTGCAAGAGTGGGGGGGATGTGGGAGGGCAAGCCAAGAAAAAAGCCCTGCTTCTTGCCCCCCAAATGCAGGGAGCGCAATTCCATATGGTCTCATTTGCGCCCACAAACAGGCCATCCCTGTCTACTTTTTTGGTAACATTAGTGGTGGAAGCCATTTTCACACATAACAAAAATAAATAAAACAGCAGAATCATTACAGATGCGGGAAACTCATCTATTAGAGCCAGTGGTGTAACACAAACTTTGGTGGCCCCCTTGCGAGCCATGCTGAGTGAACCCCACGCCCCCACCCCGCAACCCGGCCTGCAACTCGGCAATAAATCATGGGTCATGGCCACGCTCTGGGCGGCCTACATTACCACTCTTGTGCAATATTTAGGAACGTGCTGCTGCAGGGGTACGCCACACACTGCACTAGGAGAACAATATAAATATGTGTTTTAATGCATTATACTGCACACTTTCGGAGAAAAATTGGCTAAAAGGAAAGACCGTTTGCAATTGTTTCGTACGGTAACACCAATCCAAAAATACAATACATGCAAGTCACCAACAGTGCACAGGAACATTGATGCTTTAATTAATATAATGCTTTGCAATTAAAAATACCATTCCAAAATGAAAACATGTCCAACTGGATGCACAATGTAGACCAGTGTAGACACGCGATAACATATTACAGTAATGCATGCTAGGCAACATTTTGACATACCTAGACTGATTACACCAAAATGCCAGTCGAAGCACTCACACTTATCAAGGTTATTTTATCACAGGTGTCCAGAAAAATATACAAAGCCACTGTAATAAACGGCTAGACTGGAAGCACCGAAATGCGAGTCTAGCCAGGTAATTACTCTTAAGCAGGACTGCTTTATCAGAGATGCCCAGTTAAAAAATAAGTTAAGCCAAACTAAGAAATGACTGTTCTGGCTGCACCAAAATGCCTCTCTAGCCACCAATACTACATATCATGCTTAGCCTGGATATAGATGGCCATTATTATTTATCACACAATACCCGGTCCACCCCACCCTTCACACATCCCGTATCCCACCCCGTACCCCAACCCCAAAAATCACCATCTCAGCCCAGATTTACCTCCTCATCCCTTTTGCTTGTTCCAGTGCTTACATATGAGGCTCCTTGCCTCATAGGTAAGTACTAGGATGAGGAAGAGTGGGACTAGGAGTAATGAGGAGTACAAGTAACTAAGCCAGGCATTACCTCCATCTCTCTCTACCTCATCGCAGCACTTGTGTATGAGGCAAAGTGTCTCATACACAAGTACTGGGATGAGGAAGAATAGGGCTATGAGTAATGCAGATTATCAATACGTAATCAAGGTATTAAACACAAGTAGTGGTGCAACACCATTGAGCACCCACCACTCCCGCCTGACATTTTGGGCTCTGTTGACTCGACCTGGCTGACCTACAGAGACGTTGCCGGACAGAACAGGACACATATTAAACCGCACCTGGGTTTCAATGTTAACAAAGGCCCGGCAATTACTAATGTAAAGCCTTTCACGGTTAGTACCTGCATTCAAATGCATAATTCTTATGGCAATTGAAATCTTGATGCTGGTTTAGTCCTTGCATGCCAGCGAAGCGATTGGAAGGGTAGAAAGGGGACAGGAGTCCTCTTATTCTCACACTAGTCCATAAGTGGGTGCTTTCAGACTGAAAGGAGAGAGTTAACTGCTTTAACATGGAAGCTGCACTAGACTAGTCTCATTAGAATGCATCCCCACAAAAAATATTTTGCTCCTCCCACCACCATTGAAGTTAGTTCCTCTCCCAACCTTTGAAGGGTTAGCCCCCACCACCCCTGAAATGTAGGTTTTGTTGCTCCCTGAACACAAGCACACACACCATTCACCATACAAACACATGCACACCCAGTTACCCATACATTGAAGTGTGTACCATTTCACCATACAGGCACACCCAGGCAGCCACCAGTACCTTTAAGTGTGCACTCTTTCACCATACAGGCATGCCAAGGCAGCCACCCATACATTTAAGTGTGCACCCTTTCACCATACACTCGCACAGGCAGCCACCCATACCTTTAAGTGTGCACCCTTTCACCATACATTCACACAGGAAGCCACCTATACATTTAAGTGTTCACCCTTTCACCATACACTTACACAGGCAGCTACCTATACATTTAAGTGTGCACTATTTCACCATACACTTACATAGCCAGACACCTACACATTTAAGTGTGCACCCTCTCACCATACAGGCACACCCAGGCAGCTCCCCATACATGTAAGTGTGCCCCCTTTCAACATACACTCGCCATGCACACCCAGCCACCCATACATTTAATTGTGCACCCTTTCATCATACACTCACATGGGCAGCCACCTATACATTAAGTGTGCACCCTTTCACCGTACACTCACATGGGCAGCCCCCTATACATTAAGTGTGCACCCTTTCACCATACACTCACACACGTCATGAGGTTGAAGGGAGCCCTATTACTTCAAAATGAACTGGTTTCTTTTTGAAGTCACTCCGACTTCATAAAGAAATTATTTCCGTTAAGGACCGAACCATAATGGAAATAATGTCTTTATGAAGGCAGAGTGACTTCAAAAAGAAACTATTTATTTTTAAGTCATAGAGGTCCCCCACCATATGACATGGAGGCCCCCGGCCTAGAGGCTTCCAAGTCATTGGGTGGAAGGAGCCCTCAGACTTCACTAATAAATAGTTTCTTTTTGTAGTCACTCTGCCTTCATAAAGAAATTATTTCTGTTACAGCATATTTCTTTATGAAGTCAGAGTGACTACAAAAAAATAAAAAATAAACTTTTTAAAGTCCAAGGGGGTCCCCATTCCCAGGACATGTGGTGGCAGGGGTTGCAGGGGCCCCCATTAGGCCAGTGATTAGAGCTCTGCCCAGGCGCTCTTGGGCAAAATATATACAAACCTCCTAATTTCCATATGGATTGCCCCAAGAGAAATGACTTCATAGAAAAGGACATTGCAAGGAGCATCATCAGTCTTTCATACTTGGAGGCACCATGGAAGTGATTTTAGAATAAGTTGCCATAAGTAAGGCAAGTGGCAAATAACTTTGTGGTGCAAAATACCTAAACTGCACTATTGTTATTTATGGAGCAACTCTATAGTCAGGTTTTTTTAAAAAAAATAACAGCATGATATATTAACATAAGCTCTGAAGTGACTCACAGAGTTGCAGATAAGACACAGTGTGATTAAATGATCTGCCCAGGATCACACATTTTAGTTAAATGGTGAAAGCGGGATGTGGACAATTTATCAACCGAGCACATCTTCATATGTTTAGTTGATAGTGTTCTCCTAGAGACGGCCAAGCCACAATGCTGCCTCTAGGAGAATGACGGACCTACCAGTACAGGAAGCTCTCAGTGTGAACCTTCCATATTACCAGTGACATTCACCTCAAACAAAACTGTAGCTACAAGAATGACTTGGGCAGTTTGAATGTCTCTACAAACTAAATAAGGTGAGACCGTTCCAATATAACTTCAGTGTCTTGAAAACAGAATTAGGGTGATTGATTATAAGAGAGTCACACTAGACACAGACAATTCTTAATAATATATCACAAAGACAGTCTTGAAGAAGGTAGCTAGAATAAGAGAGTCCACTGAAACCGGTCGACATATACAGGGAGACAGCAAAAAAAGGTTCTGTTGCAGTCCCTGACACAACATAAGGGGTCCACCTAGATACTAGAGCGTACAGACACCTCACATTAGTCTTCACAGAAAATTAGTTTTAGCTCTTCACTTAGGGTGTCTTTTTAATAGGGATTTGCTGATCCTACAGTACTGGCCAACAAAGTAATCATCACCACAATACTGTTCGACAACCATCCTATCCAACACTTTTAACTTTCTACATGAGTAAGGTATTAAACTGGTACTTGCAGTCTTGGATACAATCACGTATGATACCAACTGGTACTGAAGTTGAAAGAAATAAGAAAAAAGGGAATATATTTCCTTTCCCTTTATCTATACACTATTAGATAAAAGGCACACCAGCTCTGATTAGGGATAGCCTTATAGGTAGGTAGGGCTAGATAGCATTTCCCTATCTCATTTGCCTTCCTGTCCTTTATATAACTGACAATAATACATCACTCTGTACCCATTCTCATACCATAACATCAATGTGGCTTTCGAGAGCCTAGACAGGGCACAATCCGTTTTGTCTTCCATCCTCTTTTGGCTTCCATAGAGACAACTCATAACCTTCAGCGCATTATAGATTCTCAGCTGAATTACAAAACAATAGGGTATGTAGCCCCTTCCCCTTTCATTTTACTTCATAGGCTTTGCAACAGGGGGCGCAAAGTTAAGGTGCCCTTAGCTGACTTTCAGGGGCTTTGTTGTGTTAAGTTCTCACCTTAACGTCTCTGCAACTAAAGTTTTTTCCTTGAATTTCAAAGGTTTTGTTACAATGTATTGCTCAACTTAGTGTCCCTGCAATTAAAGATTTTTCTTGAATTTCAAGGGTTTTGTTATTCCATAGCTTTTTAGAATGCTTCCAGGCCACTAGCATGGTCTTTGGCCATGGATGTTGGGCATGGCCTGTAAAGACACCAGAGGAGGTTGTCTGTACTTCTGCTCTCTATATGGTAGAGGAGAGGCACAGAGGACCCCAGCCAAGATTCTCTATTATTGGTACGTGGTCGAGCAATCAAGGCCTAGCTTCTCAGGAGGTGATGCAGGCTGGTTCTTAAGTACAGTGTATTCCCTGAGCACCCACAAAGGAATGTCCTCACACTGTATCGGTTAAAACACAGTCTTTATATAATTAATATTCAAGGTTATGTACACTATCACAATAACTCACTTTGTGTTCGGAAGATCAACAATGGTAAATATATACAGTTCTAAAGTGGTACCACAACGATTATTAGATCTCATTAAAGTGCATCAACTATACGGTCGAAATGGCACACAGATCAATAAAGAGGAAATCAGCAGTAGAGAGAGGAAGGAAAGCAAGATGGTTGAACAATTGGCAGAATACCGGTCCCGCTACCTAGACTCAGTTCTGTGTGGAGATCCCCCCACCTGGGAAACCTGTAGAATAAAGATACAAGGCCATTCCATATATTGTTCACACTAGACTTCCCAATAGTTCTGCAACCCCAAAGTACCTGGCATTCTAGAGTTCCTCGTCTGGGAATTGATGGCCCTTCTTGAGTGCCCTCCCTTTAAGGCAGGAGTCACGGGTCATCGGGCGTCCGACGGAGAACAGGTCGAGCTACGACGGTGAAGTGGTCGTGTCGTTCCTAGCGGAGCTCGTTGATGGGGAAGCATAAACGTCTTGCAAGGAAGAGGCGTGCGGGGCACCTCGGTGTCGATAGTGTTGGACCGCAAAGAGCTTGAAGAACTGTGGCCAAGCAAGGGCGTCGAGTCGTCGGCGTCTCTGTGGTCCTTGGGTGGCGGGAAACCCACCGATGGATGCTCCTCGGCGTGTTGACGGTCAGGCCTTCTCCAGCAGGATACAGCGGCGACGATGCGGACGAGAGCGTCCTTGGATCAATGAAGTTCTTAGGCAAACAGGAGCACGGTGGCTCCAGTCGGCGACAGCAGTCGTCGACAGTGATGGACAACAATCTGGGCACTTCTCTTTGTGATTCCGCGGTGGTCCCTGTCTCGGGTCGGCAGCCTGTCGAAGGTCTGTCTACCAGGGAGCTTTGGCAAGGATCAGCTGGTGCACGATGGTCCCTCGTAGCTCAGGAAGAGGGCACCTTACCAGGTACTCTCAGTGTCAGTCCTTGGAGACACAGCATCTTTCAGATTGTGAAGGAGAGCGACAGCAATTCTTCTCGTCCAGCAGGGCTTCAAGGTCAAGCTTCAGTTAGTCCAGTTACTCGTCGTAGTGGACTTCAGCTTCTGAACACAATTCCTAGCGGTGAGAGGTCCCCAGATAGACTGTTGATCTCCCATTCATTCCGCTGGGTCACACTCAAGCATCCAATCACGACTAAGGGCATGCAGGCAGGCAGGCAGGCAGCCAATCAGGCACACAGTGCATCCAGGCCATTTACTTCTCTCCAGACACTCACAACAAGTTATGTGTATTGGGACAAGTATCCAGCCAGTCAACACTCCACACTGCATTCATACCGGTTTCGGGCAGGGCTGTCTCAGTCATTGTGCCAACCACCAGATACTAGACACCCACAACATAGAATGCATATTCTTCACACACTCCATTCACCTATGTCCCACCCACAGGCGTACCCACAACATACGGTTGTTGGGAAGGCTCCAGCCAGTCTGGTCAGCACTTCCCCCCACTACCATATATGGAACTTCCACCCAACAGCCAGTCAGGGGGAAGGGACAGAGTCAGGGCTTCCCGGGACTTCGGGAAGATCAAGGTAACAGGCGATGGAAGGCAAGAGGCCATGGGGGCCATTATGTCTCCATCAGGAATCTACCGATTCCAATGACAGGGCCTGGGCATCCCAAAATGGAGGACGCTCAGGGCACCAGTCAATTGAGCAGCTGCCACCAGCCCGTACCCTGCTCTGTGGGTCACACACAGGTGCCCAAAAACATACACTAGGGGCACAGGGTTGTACCATCACCCATGGGTGCCATAAGGGTATCCCAGGGGTCTGTTCACCAAAAACCAAGAGGGAGAGCTGCACCACCAGGAGTCCCACATGAACTCCTGTGCGGAAAACACAACAGAACACACGATAAAAAGTAGTAAAGGACAAGGATACGGAGCCCCTGTCCCTCCGATGCATTTCCAGCATCACACGGCCGAACACTACCAAACCACTTGTCGTGGCCTGTGGCAATTGCAAAGATGTTTATCAATCACAGACTGATTTTGTCCTGTTTTGACAGTGGTATTGTTATGTATAAAAGATTGTCCGCTTTGAGTACTCACAATGTTTAGGCAATGCACTGTGAGATTACATTATTTGCCATGGACCACACACTTTCGTTAGGCAACACACTCCAGGTCCCTTGTTTTATGGCCGGTCTCTTGGTGACTGTTGTGATACATCACACAACCCCAATTTACCAAATTTAAGCAGCACCAAAATGGGGAAAAAAATTACTGGCTGCAAGAATAACATATGCCCAGGTACTTTCTGTACCCATGGAAAAAATCAAAAGCTGGCACCCATGAATATATGCACAGTAAGTTAACAAATATCTTAAAGTGAAATATACAAATGTAGTTAATTTGACCTTCTGCTTAGAAGAACGTGTGCAGGACAAAATAGCATTGGTCTTTTAAAAAAAGGAACGAACACCAGAAAAATAACCGGAGAGAGGAAATGTTCCAATAAATTTGCTGATAAAGTATAAAAGGTGCTCACATTTAAAACCCAGCAATCTGTCATAAAATATGCACTGGAAAACTAAATCCCAGTACAAACCAAGTGTTTTTGGTCTTGTAAGCATCTGCACTGGGAACATGACAACCTGAGTAAAATCCTGGTGGCCAAATACTTAAGCAAGCTTGCCCACCACAAAAAATCCCAAGGGATTGCATCCGCTCTCTGAAGAAACTTCATGCTGCCCACCCACATGTGTCATTTACTTGTGCACTGAAAAGCAGCCACAATTAGGGGATAATAGCTGCACCGGTTACTAGGATTGCAAACTCTCTTGCTACATCATGTGCAAATACCCATTACTTCCTTGCCCTCTCATCCTTTCCACTTCTCACCCCCCATGCCTGACTTTCAACAATACTCTGCTTTATAAAGATAACTTGAAAAGTACACATTCCATAGTGTCATCAAATATATAAATCTTTATAGAACTATGTTAGACAAAAGGCCTGATTCACAGAAACGTTTTATAATGGTACAATCCCATAGGAAAATGCTCTGTGAATCAGGCCCAAAATGTGTACCATTGTGACATTATTCCCCCTTCTTGACTGAGGGATACAAGACCAGAATACAATTCAGCAAAATGCGCAAAAATGGTCTCTGAGTGAAAACCTTCCAGGACTGACAGTAGCACAGTTTAAAAAAAATAATGCGTATGCAGTGTGTTATGAGATATTTAAAACTAGCAAAACACACATCATTCGGGCCTGTGGACTGTCTCCCATCATGCAATAACTGGGACCTACCCAGCTTTGCTACAAAGTGATGAAGGATCCAGTCCCTTCATGCTATGCTGCTCTAAGTGGTCTAGTAAGGTGAGCTCATTTGTTAGGCATCCTGCACTGAGGGGGCTGGCCCTTTACTGGTCTGTCCCAGTTACTGCATGGATAGGAAACCCACTGTAGCTGTAAACATATCTATTTTATTTAATTTTGAATCAAAGATTCCATGCTTTGAGAACTCACAATCTTTTTAGTCAATGCACAGTGGGATTGAATTGTTTACCGAGGATCGCACACTTTGGTTAAGCAGCGTGCTACAAGTCCCTTGTTTTATGGCTGGCATCTTGGTGACTGTTGCGATACATAACACAACCAACACTAACTGCATATAAGCAGCGTGGAAAAGGGTAAGAAATTATCAGTTGCAAGAATAACATATGACCAAATCATTTTGCCCCCATTGTGAAAATCATATGCTGGCACCCATGAATATGCACATATTAAGTGACCATATATTTTAAAGTGAAATATACAAATGTAGTTCAATTGAACTTCTCCTTAGAAGAAAGGGCGCGAGACAAAATAGCATTGGACTTAAAAAAAAAGTAATGAACACCAGAAAAATAACCTGAGAGAGGAAATCTTCCAATATATATGCTGGCAAAATTTGAAAGGTGCTTACCTTTTAAACCCAGCAATCTGCAGTGAAATATTCCATGGAAAACAAAATCCCAATACAAAACAAGTGCTTGTGGTCTTGTGGGTAAGCGTCTGCACTGGGAAGATGACAACCTGAGTAAAATACTGGCATCCAAATACTTGAGCAAACTTGCTAACCTAAAAAAACCATGGGGGTGCGTCCACCCTCTGAAAAAAAAGGTATGCTGTCCACCCATATGTGTCCTTTACTCGTGCCTTGAAAAGCAGTCACAATCAGGGGAACATAACTGCACCAGTGTCCAGGAATTCAAACTCTCTTGCCACATCATGGGCAAACACTCATGACTTACTTGCCCTCTCATCATTTCCCCTCCTCACCCCCATGTCTGGCTTTCAACCATACCCTACTTTATAAAGCTAACCTGAAATTATACATACCATAGTTTCACTCAAATATATAAATCCTTATATAACTATGTTAGGCAAAAAGTATACAATAGTGGCATTATTCCCCCCATCTTGACTGTGATACTACAAATATATAAAAGCAAAAAATGGCCTCTAAGTGCAAAACATTCAAGGACTGACAGTAGCACTGTTTTAAAAAAAATATGTGGATGCCCTGTGTTATGAGATATTTAAAACTAAGAAAACACACAGCATTCGGGACTGTGGACTGTCTCCCATCCATTCAGTAACTGGGACTGACCCTTCTTAGTTTCAAAGCAATGAAGTATCAAGCTCTGTTAGGCCATGTTTCTCGAAGTGGTCTTGTAAGGTAGGCTCATTTATTAGGCAAAATGGCCTTATGGGGCTGACCCCTTTGTCGCTTTGAAACTAAGCTTCAGGTTATTCCGTGTTCGTCAAAAACCATCAAGGACCACATTGACACCCTTGCTCCTGCTCTGGCTGACTTCTGCAACCTCTCCTTAGCCTTTGGAGTCTTGCCCTCGCCTCTGAAGCACTCTCTTGTGCAACCTCTTCTCAAGAAACCCACAGCCAACCTCTCATGCCTGGCTAACCATCGCCCAATCTCCATCACCGCTTTCCTGGGCAAACTCCTGGAAAAGCTTGCCATCTCGCAGCTTAATCTTCATACTGATTCTGTTCGTTGGCTCCATGACCATCAGTTTTGCTTTAGAGCTGCTAGAAGCATGGAAACTGCTCTCCCGAACATCTGTGAAGACCTTCTCTCCAACCTTAACATCCCTTCTGTCCTCATCCTACTCGATCGCTGTTGTGCCTTTGATAAAGTCAACCATACCATCCTGCTCAATCGTCTCCGTGATAACCTGGGTATCACCAATCATGCCCTGCCCAGGCTGACATCTTTCCTCTCTGATCGACACTCCCAGGTCCAACTTGGGTCCTTCCTTTCCTCTATCTCACTGTCTACCTGTAATGTTGCTCAGGGGTCTAACCTCTCTCCATAGCTGTTCAACCAATAGCTGGCACCCATTGCCCACTGAATTGCTGCTCTCTGCTCCAACTTTCAGTGCTATGCGGAAGACACTCCGCTCGTTTACAGGCTTCCCTCTTCCACTTCTTCTGCATCTCCCATCTCTGACTGTCTGTTTGCTATCCAGGAGTGGTGCCACCAATCATCTCTGTCTTATTGCCAGTAAAAGAGAGATTCTCCTCATTGGCACACCTGCACCCTTCTTTCCTGTTACTCTCTGGCCAGCCTCCTGTGGCCCTCTTCCTGCTCCCACCTGCGTGGCTATGAACCTCGGGGTCATCTTCGACTCCACACTTTCCTTCTCCCCCCACATCTCTGATGTCTCTAAGAAGTCAAACTACCAACTGCATGTCCTCAGAGGTATTCTTCCTTTCCTCTCCTTCCAATAGAAGCTTTCTGTCTCTGGAGCTCTGGTTCTCTCTAGGCTGGACTACTGCAACAGCCTCTTTCTTAATCTGCCTGCCTCCACTCTCCGCCCTCTGCAACTCATCCAGAACAGGACTGCGAGACTTGTCCTTGGCCCCAAGGCCTGGGATCGTATCTCTTCAGTCCTGAAATCTATTCATTGGCTCCCAGTTGCTGCAAGGATTACATTCAAAACCCTTTGCATTGTCCACAAGGCTTTCTGGGGACTGGGTCCAAAATACCTTCAAATCTCTCCCTCTGTAAATACCTTCCCACTTGAGCTCTTTGCTCCTCCACCTCCAACTCCCTCAGGGTCAGTTGCTTCTCCAAGCAGAGAGTTGAGGGGAGATCGTTTTCCTCGGCTGGGCCCTCCCTCAGGAACAGCCTCCCTGCCACTCTGAAACTTGAGAAGAACCATCTGCGGTTCCGGAACCACCTCAAGACTTTCCTCTTTGCTTCTGCCTTCGCTCTTCCTCTACCCTCCTGATCTGTCTGCTTTGGCACTGTGAACCTGGTACCCTTTGATTTCAGGGCAAGGTCCCTGGCACACACGGACACTGCCTCCTGGTAACCCTTGCACTTGGGCCTGTATCCGTAACCCTACAGTCCCCTTACCTGCACTTATCAGACACCCACTGTCTGTGCTTTAAATCTTTGCACTTGCCACAATGGTGGCTGCACTACCAGTTGTTTTGTTTGTTTCCCTTGCTCAGCAACTTCCACTTCTCCGTTCTCCCTTGCACTTTCCCCCTTCTCTCTCCTCTGCACATGTGCATTCTCAATGTCTCTGGGCCTCTTAAGATCGCTGCTTTGTCCTCCCATGTTCCCCTCCATTGCCTCGTCATGCTCTGAAACACTTGTGTATGAGCGCAATACAAATAAAATATCATATAATATCAGAAGCAGGTTTTGTCCCAGTTACCGCTTGGATGGGAAACCAGTGTTGCTGTAAAAATATCTTTTTTATTTTGTATTATTGACTGGGAGACTACAAATGCCAGAATGCAATTCAGCAAAAGGAAAACAATTGTCTCTGAGTGCAAAACATTCAAGGACTGACAGCAGCACAGTTTAAAATAAATACATAAATAATTCATATCCCCATTTGGTCGCCCATCCATGCAATAATCAGGATTGACCCTGTTTAGCTTCAAAGCAGGACTGAGCCTGCTTAGTTTCAAAACAAGGAAAGGGCTGGCCCGTTTCTCTAAGTGGTCTTGTAAATGCAGCTCATTAATGGGGCAGCATGGCCTGAGGAGTTGGTCCCTGCCTCACTTTGATGCTAAGCAGGGTCTGTTATGGTTACTGCATGGATGGGAGACTAGGATGGCAATCGTGTCATTGGCCATGGTCGGTGATTTTTCACCCCTGACATCACTACAGCTGTAAGAATATCTTTAAACAAAAATGCTTTCCTGCCCCCATTCCTCCTCATCTGTGCCAGCTTCCCCCACCCCCAGATGGCCTCCTCACCTCCCCTGCCCTCTCCCTTCCCCCCACAACACACACTGTTTCTATGACGCAGTTTGCTTTGCAATGTCAGCTATTGGAGACTATAGCCAAGGCTATAGAAAGATTTGTGTTTTAAACTCAATTCCTAGACGCCCCCTCCAACTCCCAAATTTCACTTTGCGCCCTCTAGTAGTCACATCCCCACCTCTAGCCTGATGGCATTAGCCAAATTTTTGACCTGCAAATTGCTTTTTGCCTGCTTTTCATTTTCACATATGCTCGGCTATAGCCATGGTTTAGCATCGAGAGAAAAAAAAATGGCGGATGTTTCATTTCTAAAAACACCTGGTTTTCTGTAACTCCTCGAGATATAGCTATCTATTTTTTGAGAATGAGGCAACCCCTTCTCCGCCAAATATTTAAAAAACTACTGCACTGAATAACCCCAAACCAAGCATGGATCGTTATTCAATGCTTCATGGCCAAGTTGTTTCGGACCTTGTCTTAATTGGTCCAGCAGTTTGGGGCAGGCGGTTTGGCAAAAATGTACCCTGTTTGTCTATGGGAAAATGAATAGGAAGTAGGCCGCACTTTTGAAAAATGTTTTGGATTCTTAATAAAATTCTTATTTTTTAACACATCTTTACAACATTTTTGCAATCTGGGGGGGACCGCGAGTCCATAATCACTTTCGAAATTCTGTTAAATCTGTTACCCGAATCAAAAGTTTTTAACGATAGAATTGTGAAGGATTCCTATGGGAATCACTTTAACTATAAAGCGGCGACCGCTGTCCTATAATAAATGCATATATAAGTTATATAATGCCATTGCAGCAGCAGCTGACATGGTTCATCGCGCTTTGAAAAGCTTTTAAAGTGAGGTTTTCCAAAAATAAATAGTCCGAAATATCTTAAAAATGGCCAAGTCAATTTTGCCAGTTTTTGACATGCATCTAGATTTCACCAGGGAGTGTAGAGGAGGGGCCAGGTACCCCTATCTCACCCATACTGCCCCTTTTACCTATATGCTGGAAACCAGAGTATGTGACATAGACAGAACAGTTGAACCAACAAATAGCAGAGTATGGATTTTGTGCGGTACCAGTGAAAATACCGACAGCAAAGAGACTCCTGGAGGCAATGTTCCCATTGAGAAAACCATACCTGCATACAAGAAAATATGATGGTCATTTGAAAGAAATCCCGGAAGAAGCAGAGCCGATAAACGGCAAAGAAGAATGGTAAAGTCACCAACCATCGTCAGTATACATCAGACAGAGCTGAGATGACGTACATAGAAGAGATGCAGAGACCATAGAATGCAGATATTCTAAAAGGCATCAAGAAAGTATCTAGGATAAGTGACATCTTGGGATCAAGGTGAAGAAGCTTATGCCACAGAAACAGATGAAGTAATTGAGCCATTTTACATGTCTACAGATGCAAAAGAAACGCAAGCAGACAAAGTAATCTTAAGGCTGGCTTTATAGTGAAAAGATTGCGGCAAGCGCCAATATATACATGTACATATGGACAAGTGAAGGATGGATGTTTCCACTACGCACTATAGCAGTACTGGACAGTAGCAAGAAGGCCTCATTTCTCATGTGTCGCAGTTAAAAAGCAAATTGAATTACAAAATGATTCTCAGTAGATAAGGCTGGACGAGCCAAGAAGCCAAGTTCTTATCAAACTGGAGTAAACTGACATTGGATACAAATCGCGTGAAAGAACAAAACTCCTGTTCAGAAGGCATGAACATAACAAGGAAGATGTCAGAGGTTTATTAAAAAATAGTATTAAATACACCAAAAGGCTCGATTCCATGGTCTCTAGTCAGATAGAAGCATGAAGTTGGACAAACAAAATGGTTACACCTACGCACAAAGGCAGACCGTGCTTCTCATTCCCTAAATTTCTCAGAGCTAAGAACACTCTCAAGGACGATCTTCAAAGGCCTAATTGACAGTAGACCACTGAGGTGATGATTGATTGATATGCTACTTGGTGGGGAGAAATGGTTAAAGCGAGCTCACCAGCTGCATGCTGCTAGACGTAGATTGAAAAGTAATGATGGAGGTTAGAGTGCCAACCAATCGTAGAGGACCGTGTATTTAGGGGTCCTGTATTTGTGTAAACCAATGGGATGTCATGCATTTAGTGATGTTTATAGTGGTCATTTTTAGGGGAGGGCTTAGTTGCCCCACCTGATGTTAAGTAACCTATCACATATTCACACTTATTAGACTAGTATGGATCGTATACTTAGATGTTCACTCAGAGCCAATCACTTATTCTCGTAGATTTTTGTAGTAGGATGACGTTAGTACATACATAGGTTAACGTCATTGATGACGAGTTTTCCTTATAAGATCTCAGTTTTTACTAAGAATGTTTGAGTAAGAGGATGGAGCGAGTTCGTTGATGTTCGTTATGCTCCCTGTTTTAGATAATTGATATTAAAACAGTCTTCCTTTTGCCAACTACCTGAATCGTTTCAATTGTTGATGTATGAATAAATATCTACATCCCCATCCATCTCCAGGGTAATTGCTACTCATCAAAGGGGCTGGGACTATCCAGTTCACTTGGTAGCGGAGAGGATGGTTCAGAGCCACCGACATGAGTAAACTTTAGTGTCCCAGAAATATCGGACAACCTTTGGCATTCGGCTGAAAGGACATGAAGCACCCCGTAGATAGTGGTTAGTGTAATTTGAAAAAGCCGTGCAAGCGGGGTGTGACGGGGCCCCTAGTTTCCATAGAATCCCCTCCCACATCTACGAGAAGCGGATCGATCAGAAGGTTGAAGAGGTGGTAAAAAAGGCGTACGACCCTGAGAGTCAGAAGACGAAATTGATAGCGATGAGTAAAAACGGAGTGAGTTGGCAAAAAGTATGGGTGATGAGTGAAGAAACAAAGTGAGTAATGGAGGGTGGTGGGATAAAACATAATGTGAGAGTAAGAGTGTTTTATATATATATATATATATATATATATATATATATATATATATATATATATATATATATATATATATATATATTACATGGCCACGGTAGTGGCCATGTAGTTATGGTTAAGTTGCTGTTTCCATAGGAAGAACACTTTTTGGGTGGCTTATAACTCTGCTCCACCTGGACAAATTCTCACCAAACTTTGCAAAAAAAGTATATGGGCCACTCTGAATTTTTTTGTATAGTTTGGTGATAATTCGTCCAGGGGGAGCGGAGGTATAGGGGGGTCCCAAAACGTCTTTTTTTCCCATAGACTGAATGGGGGAAAAACTTTGCGCACGGCTACAGGTGAAACCGCTGGATGGATTTTGACCAAATCTGCGGCAGATACAGGGGATTGGTCCAGAAAGCGTGCTTTTGTAAATGTGGTCACCATATGTGCAGTATGTTTATTTATAATTATGAAAAAGTAGGTCTGAAATAATTAGTGATATCTATGTTCGCTCCGCGGTCAGACTTCCTTGTTCGGTCGACGAACAAGAAACCGATTGGCTAAGAGGCGGCCGTCATGACCGCATACACGCAACGTCTCTGCCCATTGGCTGCTGCGAGACATGTTCTGCGTCAGATGGTTTGGATGCGCCCGACATCTTGGATCCGCGGAAAGCGGCGCAACAACCAGCGTACATATGCTTTTTTCATTAACCTATTTTGCTGTTTCACAAAGCATTGGGAAAGGTTCAGACAGTAAGAAATGGGTGATCTATGCATTTGTTCTTCAGGCATCATGATGTAATTTCTATAGACACCTTGTACGTACAGTAAATGTGGGGGGTAATAACGATAGCACTTCAGTCCATGTAGTGGGCAGGAAATTTGTAACACTTCAGTCTATGTAGTGGACAGGAAACTTGTAACTGTTGAAAGCACACGGGTATAGGTAGGCAACATTGAAATTGACAACATGCCGTGAACGCATTATTTTTTTCCAATGGCTATTAATATATTCGTTAGTACGCCGCCATGGGTGGCACATGCTACGGTGGTTGTGGCCAGGGGCTACAGTCTTAAGATATGGGTGATTAATGCACTTGTTCTGGGGGTCGCTCGTCATGATGTAATGTGTATGGACATCTTGTACGTACAGTACACTTATACATACTTAATGACGTATGTTCTATGGCCTCCTTGTACGCACAGAAAATGAGGGGTCCAATAAGGCCAGTATTTGAGCCTGTGCATTGCACGGGGGAGTTGTTACATTTGTAAGGACATGTGTGGTGTTAGGGAACATTGAAATTGCCAACATACCATGAATACATTATTGTTTCCAATGGCTATTATTATATTCAATAGTATGCCGCCATGGGTGGCATATGCTACGGTGGTTGTGGCCAGGGCCTAGAGTCTTGAATGCATGGCCGTCAGCCGAAGGCCGAAGGCCTTACTTCCAAGACTGTAGGCCCTAGCCACAACCACCACCACATGTGCCACCCATGCATACACCCGTAGTGTTGCATTTTGATTGGCAAGTTGTGGGGAGTGCATGCAGTGTTGGGTGCATGGCCAGAGGCCATGCACCCAAGAACAAAGTGGTAAGTAATAGATGTGGAAGACACTGCACACCCATCCCATGTAAGAAACACAGACATACAGCTAGGAGTGAAGCCTCTGGGGAGACGCACTGAAGGATAGCACACCTACAGAATAACCCCCATTACCACACATCACTGAGGTGGTTGTGGGGAGACCCTGCACTCTTGGGTGCAGGGCCAAAGGCCCTGCACCCAATAATACACTTATACCTACTTAATGACGTATATCCTATGGCCTCCTTGTACGCACAGAAAATGAGGGGTCCAATAAGGCCAGTATTTCAGCCCGTGCAGTGCACGGGGGAGTTGTTAGATTTGTAAGGACACGTGTGGTGTTAGGGAAGATTGAAATCGACAACATGCCGTGAATGCATTATTTTTTCAAATGACTATTATTATATTCATTATTATGCCGCCATGGGTGGTACATGCTAAAGTGGTTGTGGCCAGGGCCTAGAGTCTTGGATGCATGGCCATCGGCCGAAGGCCGAAGGCCTTACTTACAAGACTGTAGGCCCTGGCCACAACCACCGCCATACGTGCCACTCATGCACACACCCGTAGTGTTGCATTTTGATTGACAAGTTGTGGGGAATGCATGCAGTCTTGGTGCATGCCCGAAGGCTTTGCAACCAAGAACAAAGTGGTAAGTACTAGACAGGGAACATTGAAATTGACAACATGCCGTAAATACATTATTTGTTCCAATGACTATTATTATATTCATTAGTACGCTGCCATGGTTGGCAAATGCTACGGTGGTTGTGGCCAAGGCCTAGAGTCTTGGATGCATGGCTGTTGGCCGAAAGCCGAAGGCCTTACTTCCAAGACTGTAGGCCCTGGCCACAACCACCGCTGCATGTGGCACCCATGCATACACCCATTGTGTTGAATTTTCATTGGCAAGTTGTGGGGAGTGCGTGCAGTATTGGGTGCAGGGCCGAAGGCCATGCACCCAATAATACACTTATACCTACTTAATGACGTATGCCATGTGGCCTCCTTGTACGCACAGAAAATGAGGGGTCCAATAAGGCCAGTATTTCACCCCATGCAGTGCACAGGGGAGTTGTTAGATTTGTAAGGACAATTGTGGTGTTAGGGAACATTGAAATTGACAACATGCCATGAATGCATTATTTTTCCAAATGGCTATCATTATATTCATTAGTACGCTGCCATGGATGGTACATGCTACGGTGGTCGTGGCCAGGGCCTAGATTCTTGGATGCATGGCCGTCGGCCGAAGGCCTTACTTACAAGACTGTAGGCCCTGGCCACAACCACCGCCACATGTGCCACCCATGCACACACCCGTAGTGTTGTGTTTTGATTGGCAAGTTGTGGGAAGTGCGTGCAGTCTTGGGTGCATGGTCGAAATCCATGCAACCAAGAACAAAGTGGTAAGTACTAGACTTGGAAGACACTGCACACCCATCCCATGTAATATCGACAGACAAACACCTAGGAGGGAAGCCTCTGGGCAGAGGTACTGAAGGATAACACACCTTTAGAATAACCCCCAATACCACACATCACTGAGGTGGTTGTGGGGAGACCCTGCACTCTTGGGTGCATGGCTAATGCCCATGCATGCAAGATTGAAGTCATAAGCAGTGGAGTTACAAGTCAATATGGGTGTGGTGGATTGTGGTCGTTGTGTTGATGCTGGTCGTTGTGTTGATGCCCTAGTGTCTTCACTTCATGGCTGCAGACGATGGTCCGAAAAGTAAATTTTATGCAGCTAATTTACAATTACCATGTTTCACATATGCAGCGATGGTTGTGGATAGGAACTGTACTCCTTGAAACTTGGTTGTAAGGCGTAGGTGGTAGGTTACTCACCAAAGATGAAAGGGCAGCCTACAGGCACTGCAGCATATTAGTACCATAGATTAGACGAGTAGATTCCCATGCGTAGAAAATGCCTGCCAATATACTTACTCCTTACTTTGTTCAGAATCCATAAACTTTTTTTAAATTGGTTATCATACTTGGCGGAAGTATCACTTTTTCCATTTCTGTGATGAAAGAAAAAGGTGTGTTAGTGTTTGCAGTTTTTCCATATTTACCACATTGCAGAATAGGCAGTTAACATTTTTTTTGGACCCTCATATTTAGTTTACAAACCAGTGTACTGTGCATTGCACCCAGTTTCTGTGTTTGCTTTTCTAAATCTTGGGTCTGGGAAAAAAAATCCTTGCCGGATTAAAAAAAACACTTAATTTCTTATGGTACTAAGTACTTAATTTTTTCCTTTCAGTGTTTTCTTCATTTTTCTGATCAATGTTATGTTTGTTGCCTTCCTGCCCATTTTTAACAACAGATACCTGTAGGCGTATTCTAACTGTGCATTTGTTCCTACAGATTTGTGATACTCGTTCATTTGTGTTGTTGTTACATCCTGTTTCCTTCATCTTTCCTATTAATGTTTTTTTTGTTGCCTTCCTGCCGATTTTTAACAACAGTTAGATTCCTATAGTCGTATTCTACCTGTGCATTTGTTTCCAACGATCTGTGATAATCATTTATTTGTGTAATTCTTCCATCCTGTTGGGTAGTTAGATACCTGTGGGCGTATTCTAACTGTCTGTAGTCTTTGACATACGTTGTTGACAATCTTGA
The DNA here is from genome assembly GCF_040938575.1 of Ambystoma mexicanum. NCBI lineage: Eukaryota > Metazoa > Chordata > Amphibia > Caudata > Ambystomatidae > Ambystoma > Ambystoma mexicanum. The sequence continues at coordinate 546,297,322 of NC_090939.1, forward strand.
AGTATACATTATTTCGTAAATTTTGGCATCAAGAACATTAAATACGCATATGTTAGGTTAGCTGGCAACCTCTGCTTTAGAGTAATAGTGCTATCATTACATTCAACCCATCCAGAATTCTTTTTAATGTATGCAGTGTAGTGACCTGCATTGGTTGTAGCTCCTGCATGGTAGATTATTCCTACTGTTGTAAAGGTTTTCTTTCCAAGTGACACTTGACTGTGTGTGAATCCAGTCAGTTTGCAGGTGTTTTGGTGCCATCTGCATTATAAAGTAGAAGCATAAGTATTATGTCGGCACTATGTGATTGTATCAGTAAGGTGGAGCGATTGTCTGAATTGTAAATACTACATAATCTGCCATGGTTTGCATTTTGTACCAGTTGCTGAAATGGAATGCTCTCAGTATTTGGTATGGAAACATACACAAATCACTCATTTGGGATTTCTTCCTGCATCACCTTGCTACAGAGAGTGCATGTATGTTTCCACACGTACGATATTTGGAAGATTTCATTTATAGGTATGCTTTTGTTTTCCAATACTAATAGTATGTACATTAGAAATTCTTGCTGATCTTCTTGTGAGTTCATATTGAATCTCACCATTTCAGCACAGTCGTCCAATTGTTGCCTTACTCCATGAACACTGTATGTGTTGTCAGGATTGCTTGTTGGATTTCTATGCAGCACTAACATTTGCAAACACAATTGGTCTGTACTGTGCAGGTAAATATTGTTAATAAATGGTGGCAATTGAAATAGAATATTGATTGCTACATTTGTATAGCAATTTACCCCACTTTCATTTGTAAATTTACAGCAAGTTCTGTATCTGAGTGCATTTTTTGGTTTTTCTGTTGCTTCTTTGCCGACGTGCCTGGTTTACATTCCCTAATAGGTTCTTCTATGTTTGCGGCAATTGAGGAAACTTTAGCTTCTTTTCTTTTCTTTGTGGAATTTGCTGTTGCATTCTGTTGCATTTCTGTTTCATTTAATTTTCTTTTACCACGTTTCACTTTATCTGGAACAAGGTATTGTTTCAGATGAGGGGTGTACTGTGAACGCAATCTATTGTACTCTAGAATGCTAGGAATATCAGCTTTGACTTTACTTGAATCAGAGTTTATTGGCAATAGTCGGTCAAGTGTACGTAAGCGTGATAATGCTATGTATCTCATGCCTTCCTTAAACACTGTGTTTCCTATATCTATCAATGCTTTCTCTAGGGTAAGACCTTGGGATTTATGAATGGTAACTGCATATGCAAGAGTTAGAGAAAATTTCTCTCTACGTGCATACATGTCTTTGAAGAGAAGGAATCGAGCAATTGAGCACCCTATCCTTTTCACTTCTGAAACAAAGAGAATATTTACAAACTGAATGTTGCTAGCACGTGGGTATGATTGAAAGCCAACAACTATGCCCAGTGCTCCATTAACTAGCCCATGCTCTACGTTTAAGCATTACTCTACAATTTAATGATAATTTCACTATTTTCTCCAACCCAGCTGTGTTGGAGATTGAATTTTCTAAACAATTTAGTCTTGTAGCTTGCTCACACATGGGTACTGTCATACCATGTACATCTAGTTTGTCTGTGGCGCTAATTTCTATTATTGCTTGCATTTCTTTCTTAAACATTGTTTCATTGAATTTGAAACAGCTTGCAAGAGTTGGCATTAAGGCCATAGAATTGACATGTTTGTGCGCTATTTGTTCCATAACATCAGTTGCACATGCATTATCGCCATAAAGTGCATGTATATGCCGGTTTTTCAATACCACTTGTGCTTCTTGCAATAATACACCAACTCTAATACTTTTTAAGATGTTGGCATAAGTGAGATCTGCAGATTGGCGCATGTTCTCAGTTAATTCTCTGTATTGGCAAAGTTGCCAAAGGTTAACATTACCTATGCTATCAACAGTTTTCCGTCAGAAATTGTGACCTAAGGTTTTAAAAATCTGTTCACCTTTCACTGGTGTCAAGTGTAGAAGAACTCCAAAAACGATAATGTGTTTCCCTGCAAAGAGTTCCTCGTTATTATTTTTAAGTACTTCTTGCAATCTGAGATGAATCAAGCCAACATTAGGTTGGAGACCATGCTCACTTCATCTATTAGTAGCATTTTCATTTGTTTCAATAATCTACGTAATTCCATTGCAGCTTCTGCAGAAAGTTTGTAGTAGTCTAATTATTTCAATGCTCTGCTGGAAGCAGTAGTAATCGGTGTAAAGTCACACCGCCTATGTTGTAGACAGCTAAACCTGTGAGGGCTGTTACAACAGCTGACAGTTTGTTGTTTGTGAATTGTTGAAGGAACTTGCTGATGATTTTGATTAAGAATGTTTTCCCTCATCCGGCTTCACCACTGACGTACAGCAGTATAGGTTTGTAATTTTGGCAGGTACGTTCTTTATTTTCGTGTTGTACACCATGCACAATTTGTTTTGTTACGTCTTCAGAAATGGTGCGCTGATCGTTGTTAAGTTTTGCTTGTTGTACAGTTAAGTCTTCTGTATCTTCTTGATACTGATACATGGTGTTCTCTACTTCTGCCATAGCTACTTCAGCCTCATTTGCTATTACTGGTTGTCCTAATGGTTCTTGACTTCCTGTTACAGAAGGTTGACTACTGTCAGAAGAGTCTTTATCTAGTTGGGCCTGAAGTTCTTCTTCCTGTTATTGCTCATTGTGTAACATTGCTTTGTACTCACATTGGTGATAGTGCTTTCATTTGCTTTTTTTACATTATTTTTGAATGCAAAGTTTTGAGCTATGTGGTATAGACACATGCTTTCCAGAGTGGTACTCCTGTTCGGATAGTATGTGTCCAGTAAATTGTTTTTAAGAATGTCTTGGTTGCTGGGATCATTTTTGGCAATTGTTTCTATGTCCTCATATGATTTTAGTACTCTTTTTCTAGATTTTGCAGGACCAAGACTGAGCCATTCTATGTTGTCTGATTTTCCATACAAAGCAGTGCCGGTTAAACGATCTGCTGCTTCATAGGCCCCACATCCTCTATGAGAGAGCATTTTTATGCCTAGGCTGTATAATTTCTGTGATAATGTTTTGGCTGATGCTAGGTCATCCTAGAGGTCTTGAAGCTCTGTTTTTTCTGCTTTTGTTAAGTAGGCTGTAACATATCGTGCAACAGCAGTTGAATTGTCTGCAATGTACTGCACATCTATATTTGAATTCCATAATAGGGCAATCATTGCATTGTAATCACTGATATATTTTGATTCTTCCCTTATTTTTATGTAATACGTGTTTTTAGGTGATTTACCTATAACACTATGTCGAACTGAAGACATGAAGTTGTTTACTTCACCTGTTTCTGTAACTGGTCTAGGGAAACCAAAGCGGCATTTGGTGTAGTATTTATCTTTCTTTTTGTATTTGCGGCGACAATATTTGTCACATTTGTGTCTTTGAAATTGTAAAATCTGCCCATGCAGCTCACTATGTGTCTGTTGTGAAGGGGTTTCACATGTGATATATTTTTGGATAAACTGCAAAACAGTGCTATCACTGTCGTGCCCAAATTGCGGTGCACCTTTGATCCATAACAGCATGTGAATATGTGGTGCTCCTGTCGCTTGATGTTCTTTTCTCCAAAAGAAGTGTTGCACTTCTCCAAGGGGAGGAACTGTTTTATTGCAAATAAAGTGTAGCATTGCAATGAAATGATGATGGAAATATCTTGAGACATTAACTGGATCTAGAGAGCAAACTTCTCCAGGTGTTAATATATCTATGTTGTTTTTGTTGCCGTTTGCTATGCGTAGGAACTCATGTAAATCTTCCCATGCATATTCTGCACAACTTAGCGTAACAAACCAAGTTGGTGGTCCAAGGTTTCTGATCATGCAACGCACGTCTCCTTGCCGTCTGAAACAGTATTCCTTTGTACCACGCATGTTTGCAAACAAATTTGTTATACTTGATTGTAACACCTCATCTTTTTCTTGTACTTTTTGTATTAACTGCATAGCTGACATATTTTGAAAGTGTGTTCCAGATTTAAGAATGTGTGCAACTCCATAACATAGTGTTGCTAATTCACTTTCATAGAGTAGGTGGAATATGTATTCAACATTTTGTTAAATCTGGGATATTGCAAATACATTCGTAATGAGCGGTATTCTGATGCCCCAATCTGAGTGGGTCTATCATCATATCTTCCATCTTTGCCAGTAGGAAATAGCAGTGGAAAGGCACGTGCTTCTATACTTTTTTCCCAAATACTCATTGGCGACCCTTTGGTTTGTCGCATTTGGTAAGTTTCTAGTGCAACATCTATGCTTTCATTGGAATGCAGTGGATGAATTGTGTAATGGTCTAAAAGAGTGGATACTGTAGCTGGATCCAGAAGTTTGAATTGTCCAGTTTCTGATGGCTCTTGAATTATTTCAGTTGTTTACCTCAAGCTTTCATCAATATTTATTTCCTTATAGTCCTCATTATTGTCTTTAAGATATTGTAATGCTTGTCTAACTTTGTGTAAGTCCACTAATTGTTGCCAATTTTGTTTGTCCTTTGTTGGTACTCCATTTACCAAGACTATTAAAGAATGCTCTATTGAACGTTCCACTCCTAGAGTGTGTACATTTTCCATTAGATCTAATGGCAAGTAAACTACTTTGCCACAAATGCCTTCCACCAATTCAGAGGTAGGTAATTTTGCTGTTTTTGGATGAAGGCATATAATTGCTTGAAATGGGTGAATTATTATGCTCTCATACAAATCGAGCTGTTGCAGGATTTTTGGCAATGGAAACAATTCCAAATTATTTGCAATTGCACGTGAAGGAGTGTGTTTGTTGCCTCATTTTGCAGTACAGTAACTGCAACATATTAGGCGTTCAGTTATTTCATATTTGCTTTCAGCTAAAAGGTACAAAGCTAATTCAAACCATTTGGAGTCTTCATTGTTTTCTATGTTGTATGCTATATCCACATTTTTTGTGTTCCTTTTGTAAAACGTTTTGCGGCAACATACACACACATGGTTTGGTACTTCAGCCAATGACCTTTTAAATATTAGTATTTCTTTTCTGTATGTGTGTAATAGAAGGTTGCTATGTGCAGAAGTGTTGCTACTATGCTCTAAAACTGTTGCATTTTCTACCTGGCCCTCACTTACAAAATACTTTTTCTGAATACGGTCCATTTCTTCTTGTAAGTATTTGGGTGTACCATGCAGAAGAGTGGTATTTAAATTGCCTAATTCGGAAGCTGGACTTTTTGCATAGTATATTTTATACACTAAATTTCTTACTTTGGAATGATGTACTGATATTCTTTTGATATCATGGAAGGTACTTTTGCAAATAGGCAAAGAAATGCAGGCTAATGAATGTCCTTTTAGTCCTGTGTCTTTCCGCACTGCACAAATGTCCATGTTTTGCAGCACTTTCATTTTACTTTTGTCTTTACCTTTTTTCAGCTTTGTTTGGAATGGCATACATTGATGTGCACGGCCATTTGTATACTGGACGGTGTGGTTCTGCTGAATCGAGAGGTAATTCTGAGTTTTCAGGAGACAGTTTTGTAAGCAGTGTTTCTTGTTCCATGATGGTAGTATTGATTTTCTCATACCTTCATCCACTGCTATGGATGGCAATTGTGTTTGTTTTCTTTTGTTTGCATGCTTCTTCATTAAAATATGGCTCTGTGGTTGGTGTGTGACTCCATTCACCACCACAACATGCAAACATTTTATTTTGTTTACATTCCGTTTATTGCTGAGTTTCTTTTGTAGTTTGGTACTTAGTTTTGTTAGTGCTTTCATCCTATTTAACACTAAAATGAACAACTTCCTTTTGAGAAGGATTGCACTGTCCACGAGTGCTTGTAGAATTAACTTTGTACGGTACATTTTAAGGGGTGAGGATGATTTTGGTCCTCTTCTTAGTAGATTCTGAAGGACTCTGTGACGAAACATTTTTGCTAAAATACTTTTTTTACTATGGGTTCTTCTTACACTATCAGGTGATTAGGAACATTGTTAGCTGTACTGGCAGCCGTTTCTTTGACAACATTTCTGTGTTTTGTGACACTTTTTGATGGAGGAGGTGCAGTTTTGGTAAGTGGAGACTTCTTTTATTATATTATCCAACTGCATTAGCTGGTTTGTACCAAGATTCTCTATTAACTCTACAACAGGTGGATGCTTACATTGGGCACCTTTATTTTTATTTGCTCTAATTCTGCGTTCCTTTCTACAGAGTTGCTTTTTGGTAGGCATTCGTTGGTGTCTGTTGAGAAAAAAAGTATACTTTGGTCTGTTGTCCAATGTATGTGTGTAGTGTACATGTGTGCATATGTTTGATGGGGAAGCTCTGGTGTGTCAACATACAGTGACCTCTAACTATCATTTGGTAAGGCTACTTTACTGTTTGGATACTACTACAATTTGCTTCAGATGACAGTACAAAGTGGCCTACCTGTGACGAGAACCATTATTAATAACCAAAATGGCAAAAACTTGCTACAACAACTTCTTTTCACAATCTAACCTTCTAAGGATTTCCTATGTTATTTCAGTACCAAACACACAGGGATATGTCAGCCATTTTGCCTGTTATTCTTTGTTCAATAAATGGATATTTGTAGCTAGAATGGTTTACAAATGAATGCTTGCTTTGGTGCCCAAAATAAACAAATAACCCACGCAGCCTCTTTAAGGAGTAGTTACAATATGAAGGTTGTACTGTACTTACTTTTTTGTGCAAGATGACCAGGTTTCTTCGGATATGTCATCTGCAGTGTAGATGCTGTTGATTCTCATTAGAGTAGTCTTCACTGTGAATAAAAAAATGATATCAATTACTTTGTGTGTTTGCAGCAGTCATGATACTGCAGACATTACTTGTATTTCTTTCGTCAGAGGATTGAACTTTCATATTTCAACCCAGTCCACGTGACATTTCACTTCACTCTGTGCAGTCTTTGCATACTACTTTCAATATGGTACTTGAAAGTCCTTCAAAATAACCACATTTTTTAAGGGTTTGCAAATGCCTTGTTCTTTACAAAGTGTAGTATACATAGGAGAGAGCTTTGTAAGTGATAGGGCAAAGTACTAGATGGGGAAACATTTTGTACTTGTTAATGAAAAGCACGATGTTGAAAAATCGGGAGACCCTCTGAAGGACATGTCAGCACTACAATCGGGAGCGCTTACTATTCTCATGCAATCACATTGCAAGTAGCATTACTGTAGGCAGTACAGAGTACAATACTCTGACATTTTCACATACAAAATTGAGGTCTGCCCTAAATCATAGTTCTCAACTCACACGCTTTTGGCAGGTGTCACCCGCCATGTAAAGCGCAGACTCACCCGCCAAGCCTCCTGCACGCCCATTCATTCCAAAGAGTGTCTCACCCGCACCCGCCAAAAACAAAATTGGGTGATTTCACCCGCCTTTAAGACAAAAATGGTTGAGAGCTATGCTTAAATAGGCATGCTTGCAACGTACGTACAGGTTAGGCGGAAGACAGTAAGCTGTCGTGTGATTTGTTATTGACAAATTGGCAATCTTGCACTTTAAAACGGGGAGCATTGGTATGTGTTCCCTATGGACATTTAGCGGCATTATTTTGTCTATTTTAAATCATAAGGCTTCCATATGTAATCTGATTAAAATATATATACCTGTACTCTATACTGATGCATGTGGACATGTATGGAGCTGTATGTAGAAATTTGCAATCCTTCCACAGTAGTTTGTGAAGTAGGTGCTTTGCAATGGTGTGCGATTTCCATTAAGAATCATCGACAGTAATTTTGAAGTGTGCAATGTTGATGACGGAGTTAAAATTAGCGATGTTCTATGTGATTGGTGGATGATTGTGCGCCCGCTTACTTGTGTCCAATGAGGGACTCACTTTGGTACCGCTGTAGAAAGGGTGGAAGGACTGGGTAAGAGTTACGTGCCCCACGTAGGCAACGCTTGTCCGCTGGTAGGGCGTGTCACATATGGGTTTTTACAGCAAATGCTGCATGGAAAGACGACTGTAGGCATCACCCAATCAGATGTTCACATTACTCTTTTGTGACGAAATATGGTGCGCACACTGAAAATGGCAGAGGTGGAGAGGGTCAGGGGTTTGCTGCTTGGAGACATTTTTGTGCAAGGCTTACAACACTATGCCGAGAGTAGGCATGTGGCACACCATTTCGCAATTTAACAATAATAACTTTGACTTTATGTACATGTAATATGGAAAATACTGAACCCCTTCTACTGAACCTGATGTCGGCAAACTCTTTTAATGTCCGCGGACATGTTCGGAGAACAGTACCACTACCTAAAAACTCTGGGGGGGGGTATGTTTGATTGTTATATCATAACACAGGAACATTTAACAGATTCAAAAAGCAGCACACATACACAAAATATATAGTAATACATAAGAAATGTAACCCATATATGTAATACACTAACCATTCATTTAAATACAATATGTTCTAAAATGGAATATACCAAAAGAAGATACATTGGCTTCCAACATAATTACCTCACAGACACTACAGAACTAAGAGCAAGACCAGACCTACAGAGTACTTAGAACATATCCTACCTGAAATAGTAAGTGTACTTCATTTTACTCATATATTTATAAACTTTCTGTATTAGATAAAAAAAAAAAAAATATATCTTTTTTTTCTCGCAGAAATGTCTAGTACTCTGGAATGGCTGGAGGAGCATTTCCCACATGAGGAAATGTCAGAAGATAGTGAAACTAATGGTAAACACTTTACAATATAAACCATTTAATTATTATTATTTTAAATACATTTAACATATATATATTTATTTGTACAGAGCATACAAAAATAGAAAATACCTCTGAAGAAACTGTTATGGATAACACTCTTGACAGCATAAAAGAAAAAATGTATTTATTGTTGACCAATTTTAATAATTTGAAAACTTTTGTTGAAGATCATTTTAAAACAAAAACCTCATACCATAGTCCCACATGTACTTGTCCCCTGTCACCATATCCCAGTCAATTATCCCCAAACCCTCTCCATAACCCAAAATGTTTTGATGAGACTTCCATCCCTCCTTCACCTGATACCAATCATGTTGAAACCCCTAATTGTTTTTGTTTCCGTTTCTGCCTCACCTTCTCTATCATAAATTATTAATATATGTTAAATAAAGTTACATTTTTATATTGTGTTGTAATTAGTTTCAGTTTTTAAAAAGAAAATACAATGTAGGTGTCCGCAGACAGTGCAGGTGTTCTGAAATGTTCATAAATAAACGAAAATGGAGGTGTCCTGAAGAACACTATACCTGTCCGTACTGTTCGCTAGCAACTTGAAACTGTTCTAAGAACACACGCGGTGTCCTGAAATGTTCGTAAAGAAACAAAAATTAAAGTGTCCTGAAGAACACTATACCTGTCCAAAGTGTTCGCTAGCAAGTTGAAACTGTTCTAAGAATACAATTGGTGTCCTGAAATGTTCGTAATTAAACGAAAATGGAGGTGTCCTGAAGAACACTATACCTGTCCGTAATGTTCGCTAGCAAGTTGAAACTGTTCTAAGAACACACGCAGTGTCCTGAAATGTTCGTAAAGAAACGAAAATTAAAGTGTCCTGAAGAACACTATACCTGTCCGTAGTGTTCGCTAGCAAGTTGAAACTGTTCTAAGAACACACGCGGTGTCCTGAAATGTTCGTAAAGAAACGAAAATTAAAGTGTCCTGAAGAACACTATACCTGTCCGTAGTGTTCGCTAGCAAGTTGAAACTGATCTAAGAACACAATTGATGTCCTGAAATGTTGATAAATAAACGAAAATGGAGGTGTCCTGAAGAACACTATACCTGTCCGTACTATTCGCTAGCAATTTGAAACTGTTCTAAGAACACAACCGGTGTCCTCAAATGTTCGTAAATGAACGAAAATTGATGTGTCCTGAAGAACACTATACCTGTCCGTAGTGTTCACTAGCAAGTTGAAACTGTTCTAAGAACACAATTGGTATCTTGAAATGTTTGTAAATAAACAAAAATGGAGGTGTCCTGAAGAACACTATACCTGTCCGGACTGTTCGCTAGCAAGTTGAAACTGTTCTAAGAACACAAGTAGTGTCCTGAAATGTTCGTAAATAAATGAAAATGGAGGTGTTCTGAAGAACGCTCTACCTGTCCGTACTGTTCGCTACCAACTTCAAACTGTTCTAGAACACATGCGGTGTCCAGAAATGTTTGTTTGACGTGTGACGCACTTTTAATTACTTCAGGACCCGAACAGTGTCCGTAGAACTTCAACGCGTATGCGCAAACCAATGTCCGTGCATTTAGTGTTCTGCGGACAGCCGCTTCCTTCGCGAACATGTTCGCGAAGCGATCATGTGACCGCGCCCATGCTGATCGCGTGTTCTGAATGCGGACACTGTTCGTGTCCCCGAACAATTTAAAAGTACATTTTCAAGTAATTCACAATATTTCTCAATAAGAACTCACCATAGCACAAGTCCCACATACTAATCCTGAGTTTCTACATACTTTTTGAAAGTGTTTGAACCTTTTTTTGTGTTCGATCTGTCCGCGGACAGTGCGCATGTCCGCGAACCGCGTACAAGCACCCCTATAAAAGACCAAGCCCTAGAGCTTATTCTCATTGTGTTTCTGGCTATTCTTCAGAGCACAGCTATTTTTCCTGCAACTTGCAGATTACACCATCATCGAGATGGCATCCATGGCTGCACTACTGTCACCTAGTGCTGTACCTGCTTCAGCACCACCCCCTGCCCCTCCACCACAACCACCTTCCCACGGACCTGAAGAGGGGAACAGGAGTGAGAATGCAGAGGAGGAAGAAGAGGATGACGAGAATGAGGTAGAGGAAATCCCTACTACCCGCACTAGTCATTAGTCTAGGGTGTGGCAGTTGTTTACCATTCATGGGAATGGTCCTAAGGCTTGTGCGAGCCGTGTCACCTGCAATGAGTGCAAAATGATACTCAGTTGCGGGAGGCATGGTTCGTACAGCTTTGGGACCACTACCACGAAGCGACACCTAAGGTCATTTCACTCTGGGGCCATTCGCAAGGTTGTACCTTGCGAGGAGCGTAGTAGGTTGATTTCCTCTACTTCATCATCCGTTTCTGATCCTGTCACCACAAGGACCACCTCTGTGGGACAGCGTATTCCTTAAGCTGCCTCACAGGCCATACAGAATTCTGATGACCCTTACCTTTCGAGGGTCACAGTTGTATGTATGTACTGCGACACAGTACTCTGCAGGGGGGAGCGACTTCGCAGTGCTTTTGAGACTACCGTCTCAGAGCATGAGAAGACCTGCTCACTACCCAAATAAAACCCACTCTACATCTTCCTCTCTCAGCTTGCCCTTTCTTATTCCTGTGGGTGGTGTCCCCTACCCTTTTACCCTCCTTTGCCCTCCTCTCCTATTGTGTCTTGTATGAAAAACCCAAAAAAATACAAAATAAAAAAATACCAAAACAAATAGGCTCTTTTCAGAGCCACCTTTCACAGTTAAAAAATAGAAGTGAAAATAAATGAAGCAGGGCCCTTTGTATTTTTTAGAAGTCCGTGGACAGTCCGCGGACATCTAAAAATTTGGGGTGCTACCCTATCATAACCATTGTAACTTTCTCTCGGAGGAAGTGGTGGCTCTGAAAAGAGCCTTTGGGAGGTGTTTGTATGTCAAAAATTATAAATACTCAACACCTACTTCAAAATGGATGCTGTAATTCTAAAAAAGGCTGCAATGCATTTTGCACATTTCTCAGAAAAATCTGATTGCCAGCATAAGTAAGATGGACTCCATCTCTGCGAAAACTGTATGCACTACGAAACATAATATTTTCATTGTGAAAAGAGGACATGCCAAAATCTCTTAGAAAGGCACAAACAGCCTTATTAACATTGCGCTTTGCTTTTTCCATTTGTGGACCAAATGAAAAAGAACGAAGCCACATTTGTCTCTGCGCAATATGTGAAAATATTACTTGAGAATTAGGAAACATGTCAATGACCTTCCCAAGTCCTTCTTTCATAGCAAATTGCAAAGAAATTCCAGACACATGTCCTAAACTGTTCCCTCCATAATGAATTACAATTATGTCTGGATGTTGCTCTGTCTCCAAAGTAGCACAGAGAGGTAGCAAGTCCAACCACTTCATTCCACGTACTCCATGCCAGTGTACTTCCACATGTGGAAATCCAAGATCTACAGCTACTCCACAGCTTTATGCATGCACCTTCAACCAATGTATCCACACATCTCCCAAAATCCAAACAATCTGTTTTCTGAAACACACAGCCATAGCTATCTGTTGTTCTCTCAGCAAAAAGAGTATCTGAGAAACTCTCTCCTGGCACAACACACCCACTAAACCTTCCTGACCAATCCCTTTCAGTGCTCATTCTCATTTGCATGACTTCTGAACCCAAAAATCTCCGGATATAACACCCGATGTGCACGAACTACCGCCATGTCCGCGGACATATCGTAACATGAACAGCGCTTCTACCATTTCCACTTCACTCTCTGTGCCATTCCCTCATTGGATGTAGCTAAGAAGTCACATGACCATCCACCAATCCATTCAAGACCTCTACATCTAACTGCATCATCATAGATCAGCACTGCAAATGTACTGTGACTCTCTCTGAGTACAAGTGTCATATCATTGGCAAGCACCATCTACAAGAAATACTGTACAAGTCTCCAAGATTTCTACTTGCAGCTCCATGCATATCCATATGCATGAACACAAACTACAGGTATGCATATTTTCTGTACAGTACATGAACACATTTTCAAAATGACTTTTAGCTTGAGTAATCTGTAAAATGAATCTACTGTCTTTTTTTCAATCTCCTAAAATCAACTGTCACTTATAAACCTTTATACTATCTACTTTCTTTATACACACACACACTCAAATCATGTTAAACTAACATTTTTGAAATGAAATATATAGACTACATATATTCAAACAAAATTGCATGCATGCATACTCTATGTTCATATCTCAAAAAATAATACTTATACAATTACATATTTTTTTATTTCTTTATTTATTTAATTACTTTAATTTAAGCATGACATTGAGGCACTATTACCTGGAAGAGCTGAGTTACAGAATAGTGGTATTCAGTGGTACATTATGAATTTCACAAGACATAGTAAAGATATTTTGTTTGCTACAGTTAGTCATTGCAATATAATTTGTTCATTAAGAAAATATCATATGTATTGAGCTGGTGCGACGTATCCTATTTAAATAAGATATTTTTTATGGTTTTGAGGAAGGCGCTGAGGATTTCAATTAAAAAACTCAATGTCTAAATTAAAAACAGTGCTATATACAAACAAAATTACTAATGTGCTTCTTTAACAATTGCAGTGAAGACCATTCTCCTGAAAAGAAGCAGCCGAATTTGAAGAACAAAGAAGAACTAAGAAGTAACCTGTTCATTTTAGAAAACAATTAAGTAGATTATCACCATAATATTTGTATTATTACTCAAACACACTGTAAAGTTAATCCATACTATTTCTGTGCCTAAAAATGAGATTGTGCACCATTCGGTGCAAAAATCCCCTTGTCTTAAACAGTGATTTACAGCCAGAATGGCCCACAAATTCTTATTTTTCAACACACAAATTACCCAACTCAACCGCTAGAATTTTGATATTATAGAACAAACAAATGTTTTAATTGTATACATCAGATCTACTATTTGTACTTCTCCACACCACTAGCTTACTTTTTTCTGTCATCTGAACCCCAGTTTAGTAGCACATAAATTCAAAAATACCCATCCCTACTAGTTGTAGTTCCTAATGCACAATCACACACCATTAAATACATCTTTATCATCTTACTCGAACACTCATGCACACAGCACACATACATTGCAGAACACGCCAACCCATACCTTCTTTAGTTTTTTCAACAGACCCTAAAGAATGCCTACCAAAAGTCAAATCCGTAGAAAGCAACGCAGAAGTAGAGCAAATGAAAATAAAAGTGTCCAACATAGGCATGCATCTCTAGCCGAATTTGTAAAGAAAGTTGAAACAAAACAGCTAATACAGTCATTTAGTGAAACACAAGAAGTTTCAAGTACAAAAACGTTGCCTCCCATATCAAAATGTAAAACAAACCAAAAAACAATTAACAGAAAAACAGCTATCACTACAGATAAAACTGCTTCTTTAAATTTTGATATAGTGCAAAGTAAGCATACCAAGAAAAGTATTTTAGCCAAAATGTACCGTCACAAAGTCCTTCAAAATCTTATAAAAACAGGAGAGAAATCAGGTTCAATGCTTAAAACCTATCGTAGGAAATTAATCTTAGAAGCGCTGATAAACAGTGCAATTCTTCTCAAAGGAAAGTTATTTATTTTAGTGTTAAACAAAATGAAACCACTAACAAAACTAATAACTAAATTACAAAAAAGACTTCTCACTAAACGAAATGTCAACAGAAAGAACTTCTTAAGTATCTGCGGAGGTGAATGGAATCACACTACGAGCACAGAACCATACTTTAATGAAGAAGCGTACAAACAAACGCAAACAAATACAATTGCCATACATAGCAGTGGTCGAGGTTATGAAAAAGTGAATAATACCATAATGGAACAAGAAGTACTCCTTAAAAAAATATGCCCTGAAAACTTAGAATTACCCCTCCATTCAACTGAATCCGAACATCTAGTGTACAAATGGCCATGCACGTCAATGTGTAACATTCCAAACAATTTTTCAAGTCTGTACGCCAATTCCTCAATCAATAAGTAAAAAGCAAAGACAAAATCAAAATTAAACTACTGCAAAATATTGATACCTGTCCAGTGCGCAAGTACACAGGACTACAAGGACATTCATTGGCCTGCATTACAGGACCTACTTGTAAAACCACCTTCCATGATATCAAAAGGATATCAACACATCATTCAACTATAAGAATTCTAGTCTATAAACTGTGCTATGCTAAAAGTCCTGCTTTAGCACTGGCAAATTTAAATAACATTCTTCTACATGGTACATCAAAAGACCTACTTGAAGAAATTGACTATATCCAGAAAAAATATTTTGGAAGTAAAAGCCACTTACAGAATGAAATCGCTTTAAACCAAATTAGCAACAATTCTACACATTCCAACCTTTTACTAAACACATACAAAAAAGAAATAATAACATTTAAAATTACATCAGCTGAAGTACCAAACCATGTGTGTGTATGTTGCCGCAGAACTTTTTATAAAAGTAACACAAAAACTGTAGACTTATCATACAAAGTAGAAGAAAATGACGATTCTAAATGGCTTGAATTAGCTCTCTACTTTTGTAGCAGAAAACAAATACGAAATAACTGACTCCTTAATATTTTGCAGTTACTGCACTACAAAACGTGACAACAACCAAATTCCTTCATGTGCTATCACAAATAATTTGGAATTACACCCACTAACAAAACCCCTACAAAAACTAAATTTATATGAGAGCATCATAATTCAAACAGTGCACCCATTTCAAGCAATAATACGCCTTCAACCAAAAACAGCAAAATTACCTCCCTCTGAATTGGTAAAAGGCATTTGTGGAAAAGTAGTTTATTCACCATTAGATCTAAAAGAAAATGTGCATACTCTAGGAGTGCAACGTCCAATGCAGCAACCTTTAATTATCTTAGTAAATGGAGTACCTACAAAAGACAAAACAATATGGTAACAGCTGGAAGATTTACATAAAGTTAGACAAGCCTTGCAATATCTTAAAGAGAATTATGAATATTACAAAGAAATTAATATTGAAGAAAACTTGAAGGATACAACTGAAATAATTCAAGAAACACAAGAAACTGGTCAATTTGAGCTCCTAGATCCTGCTACAATATAAAATACTTTAGACTAGTATACAATTTATCCTTTGCACTCTAATGACACCATAGAAGATGCACTGGAAACATACCAAATGCGTCAAACAAAAGGATCACCAATCATCATATGGGAAAAAGTATAGAAGCACGTGCTTTTCCTCTACTCTTTCCTACTGGCAAAGGAGGAAGGTATGATGATAGACCTATTCAAATATCAGCATCAGAATACCGCTCATTACGGATGTACTCTGAAGATCCCAGATTTAGGCAAAATGTGGAATATATATTCCACCTACTCTTTGAAAGTGAACTAGCAACTTTATGTTACGGAGTTGCACACATATTAAAATCAGGATCACACTTTCAAAATATGACAGCTACACAATTATTACAAAAGTGCAACAAAAGCATGAGGTTTTACAATCAAATATTACAAATCTATTAGCAAATATGCCTGGTACTACAGAGTACTGGTTTCGACATCATGGAGATGTACGTTGTATGATCAGAAACTTTGGCCCACCCACTTGGTTTGTTACATTAAGTTGTGCAGAATATGCATGGGAAGATTTACATGATTTCCTACGCATATCAAACAAAAACAAGACAAACATAGATATACTAACACCTGGAGAACTTTGTTCTTTGGATCCTGTTAATGTTTTAAGATATTTTCACCATCACTTCATTGCTATGCTACATTTTATTTGTAATAAAATTGTTCCTCCCCTTGGAGAAGTGCAACACTTCTTTTGGAGAAAAGAATACCAAGCCAGAGGAGCACCACATATCCACATGCTTTTATGGATTAAAGATGCTCCTAAATTTGGTCAAGACAGTGATGCCACTGTTTTAACAGTTTATTGAAAAATATGTCACTTGTGAAATTCAGTTGGAAGCAACAAATAGTGATCTTCATGCACAAATTTTACAATTTCAAAGACACAAATGTGGAAAATATTGTCGTCGCAAATACAAAAACAAAGGGAAATACTACACCAAATGCTGATTTGGTTTTCCTAGACCGGTTACAAATACAGGTCAAGTGAACAACCTCATGTCTTCAGTTAGACATAGTGTTAAAGGTAAGTCACCTAAAAATACATATTATATAAAAAGAAAAGAAGAATAAAAATATATCAATAATTATAATGCAATCATGGCCCACTTATGGAATGCAAACATAGATGTGCAGTACATTGCAGACAATTCTACTGCAGTTGCACGATATGTCACAGCATACTTAACCAAAGCAGAAAAGACAGAGATCCAAGACCTCTGGAATGACCTGTCATCAGATAAAACAGTGTCCAGTGTCTCAGGAATTATACAGCTTGGGCATAAAAATGCTCTCCCATAGAGAATGTGGATCATATGAAGCAGCTGATTGTTTAACTGGTACTGCATTGTATGGTAAATCTGAAAATATAGTATGGCTAAGTCTTGGTCCAGCTAAATCTAGAAAAAGAGTTCTAAAATCATACTAAGATATAGAAACAATAGCCAAACGTGATCCCAACAGCCAAGACATTTTAAAAAACAATTTATTGGACACATACTACCCAAACAGAAGTAGTGCTTTGGAATCCATGTGTCTATACCACATAGTCCAAAACTACACATACAAAAATAATATAAAACCTGATGAAAAAAAAGGTAAATACAGAGTGACAAACTGTGAAGGAAGCTTAGTTAAACTCATAAAACCAAATTTAATTAATCATATCAAATAGTCATTAAAGACTCCTCAACATAAAGAAGTGTATTACATGTCCCTGCTACAACTCTTCAAACCATGGAGAAAAGAAGAAGAAATACTAGATAACTATGACTCATATGAAGATGCTTTCAAAGCAAATGAAAGCACTATAACTGATGTAAACTTTACACAGTACAAAACAATGTTGCACAATGAACAGAAACACGAAGAAGAAATCCAGGCCCAACTAGAAAAAGAAACTCCTGACAGTAGTCAACCTTCTGTAACAGGAAGCCAAGAACCACTGGGAGAACCATTAATAATAAATGAGGCAGAATTAGCTATGATAGAAGTAGAAAACACCACGTGTCAGTATGAAGATAAAGAAAATTTAACTATACTACAATCAAAACTAAACAATGAGCAACGTAGCATTTTTCAAGAAGTAACAAAACAAATTGCACATGGTGTACAACATGAAAATAAAGAATGTTCCTGCCATAATTATAAACCCATACTACTGTATGTCAGTGGTGAAGCTGGTTCTGGCAAAACATTCCTAATCAAAATCATCAATAAGTTCCTTCAACAATTGACAAACAACAAACTGTCATCTGTTGTCACTGCCCCCACTGGTTTAGCTGCCTACAACATAGGTGGTGTCACATTACACCGATTACTACTATTGCCAGTAGAACACCAAAACAAATTAGACTATTACAAACTTTCTGCAGAAGCTGCAATGGAACTACGCAGAGTATTGAAACAAATGAAAATGCTACTAATAGATGAAGTGAGCATGGTCTCCAACCTAATGTTGGCTTTGATTCACCACAGATTACAAGAAGTACTCAAAACAAACTATGAAGAGCTCTTTGCAGGAAAACACATTATTGTTTTCGGAGAGCTTCTTCAATTGACACCAGTAAAAGGTGAGCCTATTTTTAAAACATTAGGACACAAACTCTGCCGTAAAACTGTTGGCAGCATTGGAAATGTCAACCTTTGGCAACATTTCCAATACAGAGAATTAACAGAAAAAATGGGGCAATCTGCAGATCTCAATTATGCCAACATCTTAAAAAGTATCAGAGTTGGTATACTTTCTAAAGAAGCAGAAGCAATATTGAAAACCCGGCACATTCATGCACGTTATGGCGATAATGCATGTGCTACAGATGTTATGGAACAATTAGCTCCAGAAAATGTCAATTGTATGGCCTTAATGCCAACTCTTGCAAGCTGTTACAAATTCAATGAAATAATGTTAAGTAAAGAAATGCAACCAATAATGGAAATTAGCGCCACAGACAAACTAGATGTACATGGTATGACACTACCCATGTGTGACCAAGCCACAACAAGACTAAATAGTTTAGAAAAATCAATCTCAAACACAGCAGGCTTAGAAAAGATATTAAAAATGATGCTTAAATTGCAGAGTAATGCTTAAATGTAACCTTGACGTGGACCAAGGACTAGTTAATGGAGCACTGGGTACAGTTGTTGGCTTTCAAACATACCCACGTGACAACAAAATTCAGTTTGTCAATATTCTCTTTGACAAACTTTCAGAAGTAAAAAGGATAGGACGCTCAACAGCACGATTCCTTCTCTTCAAAGACATGTATGTACGCAGAGAACAATTTTCTCTAACTCTTGCATACGCAGTCACGATTCATAAATCACAAGGTCTTACCCTAGACAAAGCAAAGATAGATATTGGCAACACAGTCTTTAAAAATAGCATGAGCTACGTAGCACTATCACGCTTACGTACACTTGACGGTCTATTTCTAATCAACTTTGATGCAAGTAAAGTAAACGCTGATATTCCTTGCATTTTAGAATACAATAGACTTCGCTCACTATACACCCCCCATCTAAACACATATTCTGTTCCACAAAAAGTAAAACACAAGCAAAAAAGAATCAATTAGGGAAAGTAAACCAGGTACTTTTTCAAAGAAGGAAGACAAACTCAGACCCATTGTGTTTGCAAATGTTAGTACTTCATAGAAATGCAACAAACAATCCTGACAACACGTATAGTGTTTATGGAATAAGACAACAATTGGACTACTGTGCTGGAATGGGGAAATTCACTATAAACTCACAGGAAGATCCACAAGAATTTTTAATGTACTTACTACAAGTACTGGAAAACAAAAACATACCTATAAATGAAATCTTCCAGATTTCATACATGTGGAAACATACATGCACTCTCTGCAACAATGTGACACAAGAACAAATCCCCAATGAACGCTTCGTATATATATCAATACCTAATTGTGAATCCATTCCATTTCAGCAACTTGTACAAAATGCAAACCATGGTAGATTATGTTCTACCTGCAATTCAGATAATCGCTCCACATTAGTAATACAAACACATAGTAAATACATAATACTAATGCTTCTACGTCACAATGCAGATGGTACCAAAAAGCAACTGCAAGATGACTGGATTCACACATTGTCAAATATCACTTGGTAAGAAAACCTTCAGAACAATAGGTATAATCTACCACGCAGGAGCCACAACCAATTCAGGGCACTACACTGCATATATATATAAAAAAATGTGAATGGTTTGAATGTAATGATAGTACCATTACTCTAAAGCAGAGATTACCACCAAATCTTACAAATGCGTATTTAATGTTCTTAAAACCAAAATTTGATAACTAAACTGTACTTAAACCTTGAGTAAACATGTAGTAAAAAAGGAGCAATGGAGGAAGGTATGATGATAGACCTATTCAAATATCAGCATCAGAATACCGCTCATTACGGATGTACTCTGAAGATCCCAGATTTAAGCAAAATGTGGAATACATATTCCACCTACTCTTTGAAAGTGAACTAGCAACTTTATGTTACGGAGTTGCACACATATTAAAATCAGGATCACACTTTCAAAATATGACAGCTACACAATTATTACAAAAGTGCAACAAAAGCTTGAGGTTTTACAATCAAATATTACAAATCTATTATCAAATATGCCTGGTACTACAGAGTACTGGTTTCGACATCATGGAGATGTACGTTGTATGATCAGAAACCTTGGCCCACCCACTTGGTTTGTTACATTAAGTTGTGCAGAATATGCATGGGAAGATTTACATGATTTCCTACGCATATCAAACAAAAACAAGACAAACATAGATATACTAACACCTGGAAAACTTTGTTCTTTGGATCCTGTTAATGTTTTAAGATATTTTCACCATTGCTTCATTGCTATGCTACATTTTATTTGTAATAAAATTGTTCCTCCCCTTGGAGAAGTGCAACACTTCTTTTGGAGAAAAGAATACCAAGCCAGAGGAGCACCACATATCCACATGCTTTTATGGATTAAAGATGCTCCTAAATTTGGGCAAGACAGTGATGCCACTGTTTTACAGTTTATTGAAAAATATGTCACTTGTGAAATTCAGTTGGAAGCAACAAATAGTGATCTTCATGCACAAATTTTACAATTTCAAAGACACAAATGTGGAAAATATTGTCGTCGTAAATACAAAAACAAAGGGAAATACTACACCAAATGCTGATTTGGTTTTCCTAGACCGGTTACAAATACAGGTCAAGTGAACAACCTCATGTCTTCAGTTAGACATAGTGTTAAAGGTAAGTCACCTAAAAATACATATTACATAAAAAGAAAAGAAGAATAAAAATATATCAATAATTATAATGCAATCATGGCCCACTTATGGAATGCAAACATAGATGTGCAGTACATTGCAGACAATTCTACTGCAGTTGCACGATATGTCACAGCATACTTAACCAAAGCAGAAAAGACAGAGATCCAAGACCTCTGGAATGACCTGTCATCAGATAAAATAGTGTCCAGTGTCTCAGGAATTATACAGCTTGGGCATAAAAATGCTCTCCCATAGAGAATGTGGATCATATGAAGCAGCTGATCGTTTAACTGGTACTGCATTGTATGGTAAATCTGAAAATATAGTATGGCTAAGTCTTGGTACAGCTAAATCTAGAAAAAGAGTTCTAAAATCATACTAAGATATAGAAACAATAGCCAAACGTGATCCCAAAAGCCAAGACATTTTAAAAAACAATTTATTGGACACATACTACCCAAACAGAAGTAGTACTTCGGAAGCCATGTGTCTATACCACATAGTCCAAAACTACACATACAAAAATAATATAAAACCTGATGAAAAAAAAGGTAAATACAGAGTGACAAACTGTGAAGGAAGCTTAGTTAAACTCACAAAACCAAATTTAATTAATCATATCAAATAGTCATTAAAGACTCCTCAACATAAAGAAGTATATTACATGTCCCTGCTACAACTCTTCAAACCATGGAGAAAAGAAGAAGAAATACTAGACAACTATGACTCATATGAAGATGCTTTCAAAGCAAATGAAAGCACTATAACTGATGTAAACTTTACACAGTACAAAACAATGTTGCACAATGAACAGCAACACAAAGAAGAAATCGAGGTCCAACTAGAAAAAGAAACTCCTGACAGTAGTCAACCTTCTGTAACAGGAAGCCAAGAACCACTGGGAGAACCACTAATAATAAATGAGGCAGAATTAGCTATGATAGAAGTAGAAAACACCATGTGACAGTATGAAGATAAAGAAAATTTAACTATACTACAATCAAAACTAAACAATGAGCAACGTAGCATTTTTCAAGAAGTAACAAAACAAATTGCACATGGTGTACAACATGAAAATAAAGAATGTTCCTGCTATAATTATAAACCCATACTACTGTATGTCAGTGGTGAAGCTGGTTCTGGCAAAACATTCCTAATCAAAATCATCAGTAAGTTCCTTCAACAATTGACAAACAACAAACTGTCATCTGTTGTCACTGCCCCCACTGGTTTAGCTGCCTACAACATAGCTGGTGTCACATTACACCGATTACTCCTATTGCCAGTAGAACACCAAAACAAATTAGACTATTACAAACTTTCTGCAGAAGCTGCAATGGAACTACGCAGAGTGTTGAAACAAATGAAAATGCTACTAATAGATGAAGTGAGCATGGTCTCCAACCTAATGTTGGCTTTGATTCACCACAGATTACAAGAAGTACTCAAAACAAACTATGAAGAGCTCTTTGCAGGAAAACACATTATTGTTTTCGGAGAGCTTCTTCAATTGAAACCAGTAAAAGGTGAGCCTATTTTTAAAACATTAGGACACAAACTCTGCCGTAAAACTGTTGGCAGCATTGGAAATGTCAACCTTTGGCAACATTTCCAATACAGAGAATTAAC
This sequence comes from Ambystoma mexicanum, assembly GCF_040938575.1. Classification (NCBI taxonomy): domain Eukaryota; kingdom Metazoa; phylum Chordata; class Amphibia; order Caudata; family Ambystomatidae; genus Ambystoma; species Ambystoma mexicanum. The sequence continues at coordinate 546,320,216 of NC_090939.1, forward strand.
AGAAAAAATGGGGCAATCTGCAGATCTCAATTATGCCAACATCTTGAAAAGTATCAGAGTTGGTATACTTTCTAAAGAAGCAGAAGCAATATTGAAAACCCGGCACATTCATGCACGTTATGGCTATAATGCATGTGCTACAGATGTTATGGAACAATTAGCTCCAAAAAATGTCAATTGTATGGCCTTAATGCCAACTCTTGCAAGCTGTTTCAAATTCAATGAAATAATGTTAAGTAAAGAAATGCAACCAATAATGGAAATTAGCGCCACAGACAAACGAGATGTACATGGTATGACACTACCCATGTGTGACCAAGCCACAACAAGACTAAGAGGCCGATTCATGGAATAATTAGCGCGGCGCAAGTGGGCATAAACGTGCGAATCGCAGTGGAATAGCGAAAATCGCAGTGAACGTGCGAAAATCGCACGAAAAGCAGCGCACGTCGATTCATGGAAGGCCGTGCGCGAGAAAACCAGCGGATGTGCGATAAAAAGTGCGCGGCGCACGTTAGCGCACAGGCCATCTAACAGCGTGCGCCAGGTCACAGCGAAAATCGCACAGGCCACAGCGAAAATCGCACATAGCGCGGCGCACGCAATAAAAGTAGGCGGAACACGGGCGTAACACTCGGAATGGGGAACAACTTGCCAAAACGTGGGCGTCACGGGGGAAGTACAGGGCACAAGTGTGCGGAACGCCCACACGCTCGCCTACAACACGTATTCATGGAATAGAATAGGGGAAAAAAGCGCACGCTCAAACCAGCGCACAGGCACAAACACGACCGCCACAAGAAAGGAGGCGGTAGCGTCTCTGCGGCTGTAAGAAATGTGCGCCAAAAGGTGCGCCAACAAATAGCACCTATATACTGCCATGATGAATGTCCCATACTGTGGCCCTCCAGGAAAAATGACGTGCAAAGGGGTACCCACAAACACGGACACCCGCTGACAAAAAATACGTGTGCATGTATACCGGGGTGCGCGGGAAGTGTCACACGCGATTTGCAGGGTACGTGCATCACAGGGGTTCGCGTGAAGTTATTCACGCGATCGGGCCTGGGGGAGCGGGCTACGTGTATTACAGGGGTTCGCGTGAAGTTCCACACGCGATCGGGCCTGGGGGAGCGGGCTTCGTGTATTACAGGGGTTCGCGTGAAGTTCCTCACGCGATCGGGCCTGGGGGAGCGGGCTACGTGTATAACAGGGGTTCGCGTGAAGTTCCTCACGCGATCGGGCCTGGGGGAGCGGGCTACGTGTATTACAGGGGTTCGCGTGAAGTTCCTCACGCGATCGGGCCTGGGGGAGCGGGCTTCGTGTATTACAGGGGTTCGCGTGAAGTTCCACACGCGATCGGGCCTGGGGGAGCGTGCTACGTATATTTCAGGGGTTCGTGTGAAGTTTCACACGCGAATAGCCTGGGCGCGTGAATTTGAGGGGTGCGCGGGAAGTTCCTCACGCGATCGGGACTGGGGGAGCGGGCTACGTGTATTACAGGGGTTCGCGGGAAGTTCCACACGCGAATAGCCTGGGCGCGTGTATTTCAGGGGTGCGCGGGAAGTTCCACACGCGAACAGCCTGGGCGCGTGAATTTGAGGGGTGCGCGGGAAGTTCCACACGCGAATAGCCTGGGCACGTGTATTTCAGGGGTTCGCGGGAAGTTCCACACGCGAATAGCCTGGCCGCGTGTATTTCAGGGGTGCGCGGGAAGTTCCACATGTGATTTGACAGTGTGGCTCCTCCCAGGTGTACCCTGTACACCCTCCACGGCCCCTGCAGGCAGCCCACACCACAGGGGACTACCCTGCATCCCTGGTCATGTCCCGCAGGCAGCCCACCCAACATGGGCATGCCCCCCAGCAAAGGCACATGTCTCCTTGAACTAATGAACACCAACACATGTCCCCTTGCACCCCCACCCCCCAGCACTGTGGGGCACCTGCCAGCAGGCCCCCACCCATGTCCAACTCATGTCTCCCACCACCCCCAAACCCCAGCCACCAGGGTCACCCTCCACCAGGGCCCCACTCATGTCTCCCACCACCCCCACCCCCCAGCACTGTGGGGCACCTGCCAGCAGGCCCCCACCCATGTCCAACTCATGTCTCCCACCACCCCCAAACCCCAGCCACCAGGGTCACCCTCCACCAGGGCCCCACTCATGTCTCCCACCACCCCCACCCCCCAGCACTGTGGGGCACCTGCCAGCAGGCCCCCACCCATGTCCAACTCATGTCTCCCACCACCCCCAAACCCCAGCCACCAGGGTCACCCTCCACCAGGGCCCCACTCATGTCTCCCACCACCCCCACCCCCCAGCACTGTGGGGCACCTGCCAGCAGGCCCCCACCCATGTCCAACTCATGTCTCCCACCACCCCCAAACCCCAGCCACCAGGGTCACCCTCCACCAGGGCCCCACTCATGTCTCCCACCACCCCCACCCCCCAGCACTGTGGGGCACCTGCCAGCAGGCCCCCACCCATGTCCAACTCATGTCTCTCACCACCCCCACCCCCCAGCACTGTGGGGCACCTGCCAGCAGGCCCCCACCCATGTCCAATCCATGCCCCCCTGCACCTGGGTCCCAACATTCCCCAATCATGTCCGTAATGCCCATCCTCCCCTGCCAAAAGGCCCAACCAACTATCACACCCACCCACATATCAAAGCCAATTACATGTTACACCCCCAATGTAAATAATGCAATTTAACACATGTCTGTCACACACAATGGCTGCAAGTGAATGACAAAACACCCAACATGACATGCCTGAAAGCAATGAGATGATACGACACATTGAAGATTAAAAAAATAATATGTATTGAACAGCAAATAAGAAAAAACACAAAGCAAATCAAACAAAACAAGATGAATGTCCAAGAAAAAATTATGAAAAATTAAAATAAGCCAATCAAGAAGATAATCCTGGGTCCATGAGCCCTACCAAATTAAACCTAACTGACTACTAACTAAAAAGGGAACTATATACAAAAAAGTGGTGCATTGTCCAATCGCAACCCAAAAAAAATTCAAAAAAACAAAGGAAACCTAACCCTAACTATACAACTATATACAAAGGCAGCGGGCTATTCGGACGGCTCACTGGTTGTCGTCATGGGCCAGGGCATCCTCGAACTCCTGGTCAATGGCTTGGAGGCGGGCATGTTCCCTGGCCCCGAGGTCCCGCAGGGATAACGCAGTGTCAAGCTCAAACTCCCTGCGAAGACCCTCGAGGCACTCAGCCCGCCTCAGCGCCCTCCGCATGGAGTCCTCCGCCCTGACCATCGTGAGCCGTTCCTCCTCTGCCCGCTGCCGCTCCGCACCTATCCGCTGGCACAACCTCTCCCACACGGAAGCCACTCCCATTCCAGGGTTCTCCTGCCCTCCGGCCGATGCCTGCACCCCTGATGTTGATGGCCCCGAGCCATGATGCCTCCCACGTTGAGCCTGCTGCTGCCTCCGACGCAACTGCCTGTGCCAGCACGACGGCATCCAGGCTGATGGAAACCACCGACGCCGTCGTGCACGTGCCCTGTCCGATGATGCCGTCACATCCTCCATCTGCTGGGGTCCAGTTGCTCTGGTGTCCACCCCTGCTGGATCTCTGACTCCCGACTGTGGCAGGGATGGGATCCCCACCGAGCTGGCTGCATTGGTCGGGGCAGGTCCACAGGGGGCCCTGGTGGCATCTGGGCTGGAAGACGGCAAGGAGAACGACTGGTGGATAGCCTGCACAGAGGAGGAGAGGGCCGCCACATTGGCCAACACATGCAGGAAACCCCCGAACATGGCCGATCCCAATTGGGCCACGTCGGCACGGTGCACTTCGTGATGACGTGCGTGCTCCTCCCGGGAAGCACGCACGGCATCACGAATCGCAGCCGTGCGCAACGCGACCCCAATCAGGACCTTCTCCGCACGGCCAGGGGTTCCCACGTCCGCAGGTGGAGGGGAGTCAGGTGACATGGACATCCCCTCTACCTGCGGACAGGCCTGGGACGGGGCATCCCTGCTGGTGCATGGTGGTGCACTCACAGGGTCAGGGACAGCGACATGCACAGGCCCCTCCACGGTGACCTGTGCTGCCTCCTGCCCCTGGCCCTGGACTGCACCACTTGCACCAGCAGGGATGCCCCCACCAGGCCCCATGTGTGCCCCAGTGGCGGCCTCCTTCTCCTCTGTGCAAACCACCAACCTGGATGGCTCCTCACCGTCTCCCACCGTAGCAGGCCCCTGTGGGGGCTCACCCACCCCTTCCGCTGCAGCCGTGGGGGCATCCCCGCCGCCTTGCTCCACAGCGCCGTCTCCGCCCTCTTCTTCACTAGCCGCTGCGTAGAGGGAGACAAAGAACACAAGCATCAGGGCACTGTACAATGGTCCCCTAGACAGGAAGCAATAGCAGATGAGCACCACTGTCAAAGTACACTTCCATCATGTCCCTCCACAACACATGGGCCAGTCCAGGCAAAACACACACAGTAACAGGCATGGTGCATGCCATGGACATTTCCATGCATGTCCAATGGACTCTTGAAACATTCAATGATATGTAACTCACATGCATCATGCCTCATGCCCATCACATGCACACACATCACCTCAGTCACATCCATCTGGCCCCAAACACACCAAACACAGCGGATACAAGGGTAATTTTGCTGCTTTACTGAATCTCTGCATTGTCACACACATGTGTCATGCATCCATGGCATGCACAAGTCACAGACACGCAGGTCAGGCACACAGACATGGCTACCATATATGTACCTGGCATCAGCACCCATCCCTCACCCCCACCCATGTTCAGGTACAGAGACTGGCATGCTCTCATGTTCATAATCTGATTAGGGCTCCCCATGCGGCATATCAACACATGCAACAACCATGTGCATCACACATCACTGGTCGCACATGCATTACCATGATGTCCCTGCACACATACATGCATACATGGGCTATGGCACACATACAGGCAAGTATCATAGAACCAGCACACCGCAACATGCCCTGTCTCACACAGTAATGCATGGACACTTACCGCTCAACTCCAGACGGGCCTCCCTCTCAAGGATCTGGGCGTGGAGCGCTGGGCGTACGCGTTCCAGGACCCTCATCTGGATGGTACTCATGCGGCCCCGGCCCCCCTCCACGAGGCGCCGGGCCTTCACAAGGGTCCTGGACCTCAAGTCCTCCCAGCGCTTCTTGCTCTTCAGGACGTCGCGGGTTGCCACCCCCTCCGCGTTGATGGCAACCACACAGTCGGCCCAGATCCTCTGCCGTCCTTCCTTGCTGGCGCGGGACGATCCAAAGAGGGCATCATACTGCCCCAGGACATGCTCCACCAGGACACCAACTTCGGTGACAGTGAAGCTGGTGCCCCTCTGCCCCTCTGGCCTGGGGTTGCCACTGGTGCCAGATGTGGAAGTGCCCGACATGGCAACCCCAGAGGCAGGTGTGGGTGGGCAACTGGGTCCTGGGGCTGGGCTGTGGAGCGATGTAATACCAGTCGGGAGTCTTCAGTTCCAGCAGGGGTGGACACAGCAACTGGACCCCTGCAGATGGCTGATGTGCAGGCACCAAATGGCAGGGCACGGTGGCAGCAGGCAGGCAGGCAGGCAGCAGCAGATGGCACGTGGGAGGCTGCTCGGGGCACTGGGGGGCAGTAACTCGGCCTTCTGGGCAGGAGCGTGGGCTTCCGTGTGTTTTCGCGTGGCCAGCTTGATACGGAGTGATTTGGCACGTGAAAATCCTGCACGTCAGCGTGAAATCCGAGGAAAGGCCCTTAGCGCGTAAGCGCGTCAGCACGCATACGCGATTCTATTGGACCAGAGTCCCTCAGCGCGTAAGCGCGTCTGTGACGTGACCCGCACGGGTGTTCCCCACTCAGGACGTGATGACGGGGCACACGTGGAGATACTGCACGTCAGAGTGTCATCGCGTGTAATTGGACAAAAGTGCGCGTACACGCGATTGGCCTATGTACGTGTATTTAATGGGTGCGCGGCCACTTACACACGCAAGTACGTCAGCGAACCTGTATCCCGTGGTGCGTGTGAATTTCCACACGCTATTGGACTGGGAACAGGATTCCAGGGCTGCGCGGGTCACACGCTGTATCCCGTGGTGCGTGTGAATTTCCACACGCTATTGGACTGGGAACAGGATTCCAGGGCTGCGCGGGTCACACGCTGTATCCCGTGGTGCGTGTGAATTTCCACACGCTATTGGACTGGGAACAGGATTCCAGGGCTGCGCGGGTCACACGCTGTATCCCGTGGTGCGTGTGAATTTCCACACGCTATTGGACTGGGAACAGGATTCCAGGGCTGCGCGGGTCACACGCTGTATCCCGTGGTGCGTGTGAATTTCCACACGCTATTGGACTGGGAACAGGATTCCAGGGCTGCGCGGGTCACACGCTGTATCCCGTGGTGCGTGTGAATTTCCACACGCTATTGGACTGGGAACAGGATTCCAGGGCTGCGCGGGTCACACGCTGTATCCCGTGGTGCGTGTGAATTTCCACACGCTATTGGACTGGGAACAGGATTCCAGGGCTGCGCGGAGCACACGCTGTATCCCGTGGTGCGTGTGAATTTCCACACGCTATTGGACTGGGAACAGGATTCCAGGGCTGCGCGGGTCACACGCTCGCCTAGAACACGCGCTAAGCATAAATTGCGGACTTTAACAATAACAAGCTCAGACGCCAGGATGAACATACCGTTCCTAGCAGCAGTGGCAGTGGGCTACCAAAGGAGGAGGAGGAGGATAGTCAGGGCCAGAATATTCACACCCAGAACCAGCCTTTTCGGGATGCCTGATGACCAGGTGTATGGGAGGTACAGGTTTCCACCACACATCATACTGGACCTGGTGACTGAGTGGGAGGATGACCTCACATCACCCACCCTGTGCTCCCAAGCACTCAGCCCCCTGGAGAAGGTCCTCAATGTACTGCACTTCTTAGCCACTGGATCATTTCAGCGGACAAGTGCCATAGTGGGTGGGGTGTCACAGGCCACCCAGTCACGCTGCCTACACCAGGTCTTGAACATCATGACTGCACGCCCATCAGTCCGCAGGCACATATACCTGCCCAGAACACCTGCAGAAAGGCATGCTGCCGCCCTGGATTTTTACGCAGTGGCACGATTCCCCAAAGTGCTAGGTGCCATCGACTGCACCCATGTGGCTCTACGTCCCCCCAGGGCATCTGAGCACATCTATAGGAACCGCAAGCACTGGCATTCCATCAACGTGCAGGTAGCATGTAATGCCAAGGGAATCATCACCTCAGTATATGCTAACTATCCCGGCTCCACCCACGACAGCTTCATTTACCGAATGTCCACCCTAAGCCGGGACCTAGAAGCTGGGCGGCATGGCGATACATGGCTGCTTGGTGAGTATGTATGCCACTGCACATGCATGCATGTTGGATACTGAGCAAGGTCACAACCTCACCAATGATACCAATCCCCACCTCCACAGGGGACAGTGCCTACCCTCTCAGCCCCCACATGATGACGCCAATTCGGAACCCCACCACGCCACCCCAGGTAAGATTTAACACAGCCCACATTACAACCAGGGGCATAGTGGAGCGCACATTCGGAGTGCTGAAGTCACGCTTTCGCTCCCTTGACCGTTCTGGCGGGCAGCTGTTATACGCTCCCCCAGTAGTGTGCAGGATCATAGTGGCAGCATGTGTCCTGCACAACGTTGCAACACGCCGGGGCCTGGCCGTGGACATGGTGGTGGCCCCACATCCCCAACCACATGCACAGCCGCTGCGCATGGGAGTGGAAAGGGCACGGGGGGAGGCAGCCCGTACACAGCTAGTGGCTAATTACTTCACATAGAAATCACACCCCTGTGGAGTGCACACTGCCCTGGCACATTCCATCTGACAATCAATGATGACTCAACCTGACACTGATCCTGAATGTGTGGAGAATGAACCGGGAATTCCATGTCAGCCTGAGATTGTTCACCTGGAAGTGTCACAATGTGTGCATCCCTACCCACACAGACACCACCAATGCAGTTTTGTGAAGTTACACATTGAAGCAGCTAAAATGAATACCCACTTGCAAAATGCAACAAGAGGACAGTGCCATGTCAGCCAACCCAACCCCAGCACTGCCACACGACACACCGTGCCATGTCATGCTAATTGCAGGTAAACAAAGTAATCCCCACAACATGACATCACTCTCACTATGTACAGTGGCACTATTAGAAACCTGCAACACCTGAAATGCTCACAGCAATGCCGGACCAACAACATACTTGAGCACGTAGTACCATTAACATGACATCAAAAATGTAACATATTAGTAGTCTCACCACCTGGAAATGCCTGCACTCCCACCACTACCAACTGTGCAGTGTTGGCGCCATGTAGAGTTGTAGGTGCACTGCTGCCAACATGGTCCCCATCGCCAGACTAGAGGTCCTTGTGTGGACTTGAGGAAGGGACCTGCAAATTGGGAGGTAGACACAGAAGAAGAGTTACACATCAATGCAACATGCAGTGTACAACACAACAGCAATATGCACTAGGAATGTATACACAGTATTGACTACAGACTGGCCACACAGCTCATGGGAGTCCAACGTCACTGTGTAATTCACTGTCACTTGGGCACACCCTTTGCAAGCCCATGGAAACGGGAAGCAGGAGGGGTGTGTGTGACTCAAACCCAAGCATCTGAACCAAATACATTACAAGCCTGCATGTGCCCAGCCACAATGCAGCGTATGCCCACAGGAACCACGGAAGCCAACAGATCGGAGCCAACAGATCGGAGCCAACAGATCGGAGCCAACAGATCGGAGCCAACAGATCGGAGCCAACAGATCGGAGCCAACAGATCGGAGCCAACAGATCGGAGCCAACAGATCGGAGCCAACAGATCCTCCCAAAAAAATTGGGAATAAAAGAAATCAAAATAAAAATAAAAATAAGAAACAATCAAAAATGGCCATTGATGGGCCCGGGGGGGTTGGGGAGGCCACCCAGGAGGTCCGAGGACAAGATGCACACCAGAACCCACCTGCGTGGATCCTGGGAAAATAAAACACCTCCATGGGCTCATGGCCCACACGGCTACCCTATTGTGGGAGTGTCACTGCTGTCGCTATTATCACCCTGTGCAGCTGCATCCGGAGGTGGTTGCACTATGGGAGGCAGCCCACGCAAGGCCCTAGTCTGCTCCTCCATGGCTGCAAGCATGCGGGTGTGGTAGGTCTGGTTCTGGAGGATGAGTGTGCGGAGGTCCCCATGCAACAACTCACGGGATGCCCGGACCTCCGCCCTCGTTGCCTGCATCTCAGCTGAGAGCGTACGGGTGAGACGCTCCAGCTGCTGTTCTGTCCTTTGGTGTGTTGAAGCCTCAAGCTCAACAAGAGTCGTCCTGAGGTGTAGGAGCTCCTGCCTCAGGGCTTCCCTGTGGCCCTGGGACTCAATGGAGATGGCCTCCTGCAGAGTCGCCAGTGCCGCCCGCCTGTCCCTGTTGGACCCCAACATGTCCTCCCTGTGTGACTGGCAGATGGAGTCAGTTGCCTGCTCTAGTCGCTCCATCAGCCTTTCTGGGGGGACGATGGAAGTGGCCACCCTATCCATGGCCTGAGCCATCATCTCGGATGATGCAGCCTGTTGGGTAGCCATACCGTAAATGGATTGCTCCCATGCGGTATTGCCAGGTGGCGTACGGCCACCACGTCGGCGGGCACCACACCTGTCTGGGGCAAGGCGAACTGCGCCTTGCTGTGCCGGCACTGCCTGAGGCTGCAGGACTGCATTCCCCCTCTGATCTGCTGGCCCAGGAACAGGATCAGATGTCGCGGAGTGTGACCCTGCATCCGTAACCACCGAAGGCGTAGCTGCCAACACTGACATCCCCATGGAGGGTACTGACCCTGGTGCAGGTGGGTGAGACAGAACAGAATCCCTCCCTGGAACACTCACCAGCGACGGCACGTAGGTCTCATCCGAATCAACACCTGAGTACAGCTCGGGGTAGGTGCAGCCAGAGACACCCCTTGAGAGCACGACCTGCAGCACTTGTGGGTTCTCCCCCACCACCACACCACGTCCCTCACTGGTGGTTGGTCGGCCCTGGGACACCTCCTGGGTCTGCACCATCTCCACAACCCCAGCAGTATCAGGTGCGTCTTCCCCTGCAAAGACATGAAAACAAAGTAATGGAAACAGGCATTAGCACCATGGCACACATTGAGGGCTGAGAAGCAAGAGAACCAGTACTTGATTGACATGTCCCACATGACTAAAACCCTCCCATGCATGCACCCACACTGCGTATGAAGTGCAGGCAAACGGCACACACTGATGACACCAAGATGGAAGATGAACAAATTTTCTGCATGCTGCCTGGCAGTGGCATCACACATTGGCCTGTGATTGGCAGGTGAAACACACATGCCATCACACAGATGGCATGTACCATTGCTATTGAGTGAAGATGGAGAGGAGGGCAGCACCTATTCATTCAGTCCAGTTCCCGCATGTAATAGCTTTTCTGATTCTAACAGGTCAGATTTTTCACCTGGAGCTGCCAGTCTGTAATGGTCAAATTGCACAGGGACATGTGTGTACAAATGATATCCAGGTAACAAAGTCACTCCCCTTTACCATACCCATGTCAGACATGTGACTAGTGGACAGCGACATGCCTAGTGAAAGTGGTGGAATGCAAACAAACTGACTGAATGAACAGTGAAAAATAAGCAAATCTGTTGTGTCAAGGTGACACTTCAAGGGCAACTGGCGTGCAGTTGTGCTAGATGTCTACTGTTGGCAGAAGGGATACTGCTATGGCCAAATGCAGCTGCGCAGGAAGTATTGCATGAAGCACATGGCTGACCCATACGACTGAGGCGCACACACTCTCTCCTGCCACCCAAACAGAAGCCCTCACACACACACCATGCACATGTATGACACACACATGCATGTGCACTCACCGGACAATGCCTCGTAATCAGCCAGATCTCCCACGCCTTGGATCTGTTCCTCCGTGACGTAGGTCCCAGCGACTGACTCATGTGGAGTGAGTTCCATGTCTACTACTGGAGACCCACCTCCAGTGACTAGAGTTGCGGCATGACTTGAGGCCAGCTTACTCTTTGCCCTGCGCTTTAGGTCATTCCAGCGCTTATAGCAATCATTGGCTGTGCGCCTCACGATTCCAAGGGCACTTACGATGTCCGCAACGGTCTGCCAGTGTGCCTGGCATTGTGCAGGTGTGGTCTTGGATCCTGCAACAATGACCATCTCGTTGTCATGTCCGGACACATACTCGACAAGTGCATTCAGTTCGTCATCCGTGAAGCTGGGCTTCCTGGACGGGCCGGACTGTGTAGCCGTGTCTGGGGCATCAGCCTGTGCCGGACGAGCACTCTTCCTCTTCCGCTTGGAAGGTGGTGGTGATCCTGAGTGTCCTGCGCCGCTCTGGACACTAGGGGCAGGAGCCCTGGTGGACTCTGTATCAGGAGTGTGGGATTGCACACTCAGCATGGGAGTTGGTGCAGGCATTGGCTCGAGTGTGATGGTGTCAGGGGGAATGTCAGCAGCATGGACTAGGACCGACACTGTCCTGGCTGGGTGTGTGAGGGCTGGGGTGGATGGAGCCGCAGCTGCCCCTGCAGCCACTCCGCCCTGCCTCCTTGGTGCAGCAGATGACCTTGCTGCCCCAGATCCACGTGGCATGATGGCATCAACGTGCACCAGCGCACGTGTCGTAGCCCTGCTGACCTGGAAGTCAGCCATGGAGTCAGCCAGGTCTGGTGCCACAATGGGCTGGTCCAACAAGGGCTGAGCATGGATGGTGTCAGCCACTTCAGCCTCAACGGGAGGGGGGGAGGGGGGGAGGGGGGGGGGATGATGGGTGCCCTTGACTGGTCCTCCACACATGGGGGGACAGGCTCACCCTGCAAGTTACGACCACGTCCCCTACCGGATCCACCACGGCCACCACTTGTGGCTCTTCCACCTTTGCCACCCTTACGGAATCCTCGCCTCCCAGCCATGGCACTGATATTAATGTGCGTATGGGAGTGGCTGTAGACAATTGTCCTGGGCAATTGGGGGTCAAAGGGGTTGGGTACCAGATGGTAATTGTACCCTAGTGCTCTAGCACGGCTGATTGTAACCCCTGGGGAAAGATGACGGGTCACGCAACGCACAGGAGGCCCAAAAAAGGGAGATGACGTGCACGCAACCCCTCCTAGACCACGTGTGCAGAAAGAAAAACCTGCACTACGCTGTGGCACCCAGTAACACAAGAATGAACGTATGCGTGTCACACGCAGCCTAGAATGACCTCTGAAGGGGTAGGCAACACACGGGGCAAGCACAGAAGTTGGATACGTGCGTGACTCACCGTCTGCCAGGTAAAAGAGCGTGAAGAATGAGCGCGTTTGGCTGGCTAAACCCCCGCCAAAAGAAGATGTGTACGCTGTCTGAGAAGACAGGACAACAGTAGAAGGGGACACTGTTTGAGGGAACAGGCCCAGGTAAACCAGTAAAAGAGAAAAAAGAGAAAAAGCTGTCAGAGGTAACAGGGAATACGAACTGGAAACGCCGTGAAGTAAATCGCGTGTGAAACGACAAGAAGTACAGATTTCACCCACTCGCTCTCCACGAAAAGCACGTACAAGGAAATGGTGTTCTACATGTACCTTATATACAGGCCCACACGTACAGCGTCACTTACGCGGCGTGTACGTTCACCAATCACACACTTTGTCACTCCTGCGTGTAGATCCATTTTCACCAATCACACGCTTTGTCACTTCTACGTGTACATCCATTTTCACCAATCACACGCTTTGACACTGGGACGTGTCACGCAACAATTTCCTGCACGTGCAGGTGACTATAGGCGCGCATATGCTGTTGACGGGTTTACGCGCTAAGGGCCTTTGCTGACGTGTGGGATTTCACTACCTATCAGGCTGTCCACGCGTTCACACACGAGAGACCACGCTCCTGGCCAGGAGGCGAAATTACTGCCCCCCCAGAGCCCTGAGCACGCTCCCACCTGCCATCTGCTGCTGCCTGACTGCCTGCTGGCCACGTGCCCCACAGTGCTGGTGGGTGGGGGTGTTGGGAGACATGGGTGGGGGCCTGGTGGAGGGTGCCCCTGCACTGGTGGGGGTGGTGGGAGACATGGGTGGGGGCTTGGTGGAGAGTGCCCCTGGTGGCGGGGGGTGGTGGGAGACATGGGTGGGGGCCTGGTGGAGGCTGCCCCTGGTGGCGGGAGGGTGGGGGTGGTGGGAGACATGAGTGGGGGCCTGGTGGAGGCTGCCCCTGCACTGCTGGGGGGGTGGGGGTGCAGGGGGACATGAGCAGGTGTGCAGGGTAGTCCCCTGTTTTGTAGGCTGCCTGCAGGGGCCGTGGAGGGTGTACAGGGAACACCTGTGAGGACCCACCCAGCCTAATCGCGTGTTAAACTTCCGGCGTACCCCTGTAATACACGTACCCTGGCTAATCGCGTGTATAACTTCCCGCGTACCCCTGTAATACACGTACCCTGGCCAATCGCGTGTTAAACTTCCCGCGTACCCCTGTAATACACGTACCCTGGCTAATCGCGTGTATAACTTCCCGCGTACCCCTGTAATACACGTACCCTGGCCAATCGCGTGTTAAACTTCCCGCGTACCCCTGTAATACACGTACCCTGGCCAATCGCGTGTTAAACTTCCCGCGTACCCCTGTAATACACGTACCCTGGCTAATTGCGTGTTGAACTTCCCGCGTACCCCTGTAATACACTTACCCTGGCTAATCGCGTGTTAAACTTCCCGCGTACCCCTGTAATACACGTACCCTGGCTAATTGCGTGTTGAACTTCCCGCGTACCCCTGTAATACACTTACCCTGGCTAATCGCGTGTTAAACTTCCCGCGTACCCCTGTAATACACGTACCCTGGCCAATCGCGTGTTAAACTTCCCGCGTACCCATGTAATACACGTACCCTGGCTAATCGCGTGTATGACTTCACGTGTACCCCTGTAATACACTTACCCTGGCTAATCGCGTGTTAAACTTCCCGCGTACCCCTGTAATACACGTACCCTGGCCAATCGCGTGTTAAACTTCCCGCGTACCCCTGTAATACACGTACCCTGGCTAATCGCGTGTATGACTTCACGTGTACCCCTGATATGCACGTTACCCGCTTTGCGTTCCTTGTTTGGCTGCCCTGTAAACTGGTCCAGAGTTAGCGCAGCCCTTTGCGATGATTTAGCGATTTTGCTGGCTTTTCCTTGCGCGAGGGCGTTCTTGGGGGCGTTACTGGCGCTGCTGCAGGGTCGCTGCGATACTCTGCGCCACGGCTGGTTTGGGAGCATGAAATCCATGAATACGCTGTGCGCGGAAATCGGTTTTATCGCACGTGCCTGGCGCAGTCAATCGCACGCGGACACTCTGCGCCAGCCGCTTGCGACACTTTTCTGCGTAATTCTATGAATTACCCTCTAAATAGTTTAGAAAAATCAATCTCAAACACAGCAGGCTTAGAAAAGATATTAAAAATGATGCTTAAATTGCAGAGTAATGCTTAAATGTAACCTTGACGTGGACCAAGGACTAGTTAATGGAGCACTGGGTACAGTTGTTGGCTTTCAAACATACCCACGTGACAACAAAATTCAGTTTGTAAATATTCGCTTTGACAAACTTTCAGAAGTAAAAAGGATAGGACGCTCAACAGCTCGATTCCTTCTCTTCAAAGACATGTATGTACGCAGAGAACAATTTTCTCTAACTCTTGCATACGCAGTCACGATTCATAAATCACAAGGTCTTACCCTAGACAAAGCAAAGATAAATATTGGCAACACAGTCTTTAAAAATAGCATGAGCTACGTGGCACTCTCACGCTTACGTACACTTGACGGTCTATTTCTAATCAACTTTGATGCAAGTAAAGTAAACGCTGATATTCCTTGCATTTTAGAATACAATAGACTTCGCTCACTATACACCCCCCATCTAAACACATATTCTGTTCCACAAAAAGTAAAACACAAGCAAAAAAGAATCAATTAGGGAAAGTAAACCAGGTACTTTTTCAAAGAAGGAAGACAAACTCAGACCCATTGTGTTTGCAAATGTTAGTACTTCATAGAAATGCAACAAACAATCCTGACAACATGTATAGTGTTTATGGAATAAGACAACAATTGGACTACTGTGCTGGAATGGGAAAATTCACTATAAACTCACAGGAAGATCCACAAGAATTTTTAATGTACTTACTACAAGTACTGGAAAACAAAAACATACCTATCTTCCAGATTTCATACATGTGGAAACATACATGCACTCTCTGCAACAATGTGACACAAGAACAAATCCCCAATGAACGCTACCTAATTGTGAATCCATTCCATTTCAGCAACTTGTACAAAATGCAAACCATGGTAGATTATGTTCTACCTGCAATTCAGATAATCGCTCCACATTAGTAATAGAAACACATAGGGCCTCATTACGACCCAGGCGGTAAGGGGTTTACGGCGGCGTAAACAGCGCCGACCCTTACCGCCTGATTCCGAGGTCCCTTAGCGCCATGGAGGATTTAACACCTGCTTTTAGCAGCTGTTAAAATCCATGGCGCTAAGGGACCTTGTTGTTAATTACGCCACCATAATTTACGGTGGCGTAATTAACGCCTTCCCCACTCCCATTAGGCCCTATGGGGCAAAAATGGGAATGGGGAAGGGTAAATGGGGATTGGGGACTTACCGCCCCGCCAACCTTGGAATGGGGCGGTAAGTCCGCCAACCACCATGGCGTAAACGTAGTTTACGCCATGATGGTAAAGGTACGACCCAGGCGGTAACTTACCGCCTGGGTCGTAATGAGGCCCATAGTAAATACGTAATACTAATGCTTCTACGTCACAATGCAGATGGTACCAAAAACAACTGCAAGATGACTGGATTCACACATTGTCAAATATCACTTGGTAAGAAAACCTTCAGAACAATAGGTATAATCTACCACGCAGGAGCCACAACCAATTTAGGGCACTACACTGCATATATATATATATAAAAATGTGAATGGTTTGAATGTAATGATAGTACCATTACTCTAAAGCAGAGATTACCACCAAATCTTACAAATGCGTATTTAATGTTCTTAAAACCAAAATTTGATAACTAAACTGTACTTAAACCTTGAGTAAACATGTAGTAAAAAAATAATATAATAATAAATCTTTATTTGTATTTGGTTTTCAAACAAAACCTTTACAAAACACTATTTAAAATGAATAGAACAATTAAAAGGATAAAACAACAAATGCAAATTATTTTTTTTAAAAGAAAAAAGACATATTTAACTTCATTATGAAACAGAATACAATTCCATTACACAACCCTCCAATAAAATAAAATTTCCCTGGAGTATTTTACATTTTTCATGATAAACCACATTCAGTTTTCAAAAACCTTACAATTGCTAACTGCAGGGATATTTTCTTATCAAATAACATATGTTTCCATACTTGATTTGGAATTACTTTTGTTACATCTGATACTAAGTTAGAAAAATAGAGTAGTCTTTTTTCTACTAACTTAGGACATTCCAATAAGAGATGTCTTAAGGTTTCTTTTACATCACGAGAATTACAGAACCTGCACAAAGTTGGTACATCTAGCCCTTTAGTTCTTGCGGAAATGATTTCCCCCATAAGTAAAACATTAAATCTGAATCTCATATAGATGTTCTGATAACCTCTATAGGAAAGATGTATAGGTAAGGTTCCATGTTTCCTAGATATTTATAATATGAGATCATATGTGAATACAACCTATATGAGAAAAGTTCTCTAATAGGTTCCGCCCAATCTACATTTTGTAACAGTTGTTTTACTTTTCTTGGATTTGTTACTAGCGTTGATATAGGGACTCCAACACTGCTTAATAAAGTTAGCGATAAATTCATAAGTTTTGTCAAAAAAACGGATTTTGGATTCCCTTGTTTCAATTTACCAGACAACTCATAATACAAATTATTTTGCGTTTGTATTAGTAGATGGCGAAACAGAGATAGACATTTCCATTCCACTATACTCTTAAATGACTGGAGTCCTAATTCATAACGAATTGCATGTATCGGGACACACTTGGGCAAGCAGATCATCATTTTCCTTAGAGTAACCGTCTCAAGTCTGTGTAAATCAAGTCTGCCCATTATGAATGGGATTTCACTGCCATACATAATCTTCGGGATTACTTTGCACTTGTGGAATCTAAGACTTGGGTTAAGAGAGAAGTTTCCGAATTTTAAATCAACTACCCGCAGTTGAATCGCGCATGCTTTGGCCTTGGTTAAGAAATGTGTGAGAATAGATAGATTGTTACTTTTTGCATTAACCAAAAAACCCAAATAAATCATTGAGCTTCTGATAGGTAACCTATGCAGCCCCATACACCAGTTTTTCAAAAGTGGTCTCCTCTTTCCTGTCAAACACAGGATTAACAATTTTAATGGATTCACTACCAAAGTATTCACTTCCATATATTTCCCAAATGCTGTCAATAGGCGCTGAAGTCCTATTGGGGACCTATCGAATAAGAGGAAGTCGTCTGCATATGAACACCAGCACATCTTCTTGCCTTCTAGTATTGGTTGAATGAAGGCAGCAGGGCATAATGCCTTTCCTATGTCAGAAGTATAGAGATTGTATAAGGTTGGGGCAAAAATGCACCCTTGACGGAGGCCATTTGAGGTCTTAATAGGTGTTGAAAGAAGGCCTTCGTTATTTAACCTAATCTGAATAGTAGATCCTTCATGGAGGTGAATCAAGATGGCTAACAATTCACGAGATAACTGCATATCTAACAACTTCTTCCATAAGATTGATCTGTTAACCAGGTCAAACGCAAGAGATAGATCCATGCTTGCGAGATAGACCGGACTCGCCCCTTTTTGCCATCCCAGTTCTTGCAGGAGTGAGATTATCAACCCGCCTGCCAATGTCCCAATCCCCTTTCTAAAGCCAAATTGTGCAAAAGAATAGATCTTTTCGGTTGTGGCCCAGATTTCTATTCTTTGTAGAAGAAGGCTTGCATAGATTTTGGAGTCTGAATCCAGGAGAGCTATTGGATGGTAATTGGATGGCATGGATCGATCTCCCTTTTTATAGACCGGTATTATATAGCTCAGATTCCAAGATAATGGAATACGTCTAGTTCGGCTTATATCTTCAAAAAGTAGGAAAAGTGATTTGGACCAGATGTCTGGGTTTCTTTCCCTTAAGCAAAATGTTTGATAACCCGTTAGGTCCCACAGCTCGGGAGGAACTAGATCTTATTATCCTCTCTCTTATCATGTTAATCGAGAAGTTGCCAGGCCAAGATGTGATCTTAAAGTTGTCTCTCAAAGAGCCTACATCCTGTAAGTCACCATATAGGTTCTCAAAATGATTTTTCCATGTGAGCTCATTGATTGGATTCAGATTGGAAGTTCGAAAATATCTTGAGGATTTGTTTATAAGCTGCCAAAAATGCCTGGATGAGTTATTTTTCAATGCGGTCAACATTTCCTCGTTATCTTCTTGAAATAATTTATGTTTATGTGATTTAGACCAATTCTTATAGACTTGCTTGATGCCTTTAATCCCCCTTCGTTTGATATCATGATCTATGTTAAGACGATGTACTTGTCTTAGAGCACGGCGTAGCTCAATTTTTGCTAAATAGACAGTAGAGTCATATTTATGCAAGTGTTGTTTGGAGGGATGGTTTCCCATTTTTTTGATGGACTTCTCAATTAATGTTTTAATGTAAGGGCCAAAATGTTCAGGTGTAATCCTCACCTTTTTTTCCGCATAAGTGGAATCTGTACGATCTTTACAGAAGAGGTTGTTACATTTTAAGACATTTCCCGGGTGCCAACAAATCCTATTACTCCCATTATTTATAAGCAAATCCTGAAGCCTCTTCAGAGGTTCAGGATTTCTTATGTTGATGGAAAGATTCAATTCCAGCATTTTATGATCACTTTTAGGGGAGGGAGTTAATCCAAAGCTTTCAATCAAGCAGAAAACCTCAGTGGAAACATATATATAGTCAATCGGGGAAGACTTGGCCCCTGATGTCCAGGTTATATATGGGACATCGGAGTTCAGGATTAAGTGAGCGGATTTTAAGCCCCAATTTTTAAATAGTGTAGACCAACCCATACGATTTACTTTTTTGTATGTCAAATTTTCCAAATAAAGATCCTGAGTTTCCCCTTGGTCCACCATTGTAAGGAGGAGTGAAGGGTTCAAGGAGGGGAAGATTTCATTTGTCTCCGATAATAAATTAGTGTTCAGGTCCCCCATTATTACAAATTGAATACCTGGATAAATGTAGAGGTATTTCTCCATTATTTCTTCCATTTTTGAAGTAATTTCAAAATTGTTTATTCCAGATGACCAATATATGTTCCAAATTGGTATATGATTAAAGTTTTCAAGCTTTAGGCTAGCACCCAATCCCACCGGGGGAATGGTGAAAGTTTCAACAATATTAATGCCCAGGTCTAACTTTATTGCTAATAGGAGTCCCCCCCCTTAGGCCGGCCTAAGCTCCCTTGGTAGGCAAGAAGGTGATGGCATTCAAAACCATCTATCTGAGTGGGCGAAGTCATCCAGGTTTCCTGTATGCAAATAATATTCTTTGTTCTCAAATAATTGCATAATTCCATACAGGACGACAGATGAGAACTCCCTCTTGAATTCCAGGAGAGAATAGAAACATGGGTGCTTACTGGTAATGTTACTGTTTCAGATTTTGTAATCGGGCAATAGAGTCTCTCAGGCTCGAGGCTAGCCATCTCCAGCTTGAGTCGTGCTCCTGGAGGATCTCTGACTCTTTTTTATTTTGCTCTAGATCACCCCCGCCTCCAGGTCTTTGAACTTGGGTAAAATTAGGAAATTCCGATTGCATATTTCCATCTCCAAAATTTAGTATATCGAATCCCCTCTTGTTAAATTCATCTAATTCCAAGAGAATGTTCCGATATACCAATTTAGAGTAGAATATAATTCTAACAGGATGTATAAAATCTATCCTTTTGATATCTGCGGAGGTCAAGTTTGTTAAATTCGGGATATCATTGAGCAGCTGCAGAGTTCTGTTTCTATTCATAGAAGGCTGAAAGCCACACTCAAAGAGAGGAAAGATGAGAATACTGGGAAAATCTAAAAAGCATGGAGTTCTCAAGGTATATGTTTGAATTCTGTATCCGTGTAGTGTTTGGGCACCCTTCCTTCCCCGGCCTCCCTTTGTGATTGTGGTGGTCTGACAGGGATATGGGGCGGCGGCTCTGATGATATAGGAAATGGTTCTATAGGCATGGGTGTAATTGATTCCGTAACCTTCGAGGAGGGGGACCCTTCCCTAATCACTTGCTGCTTTTTAGGCTGTGGGGATTTATTACTACCAGCCAAGGCAATTCGAGCCTGTGCTTCCTGCAGTGTTTTATCCTTTAATGCATCAGCGATTGAAGTGCTTATAAGCAGTCTAACCTCCATTTCGGTTAAAGAATGCTCAGTAGATGAGTTATCAATTGGATCCTTCGGCACACTTGGGATCACAGAATATTTCTCTTTGTTTTGATACATTACTCCAGTTTCTTTAGTCTTCTTTTGAATCTGAGGGGCCCCAGGGCCCAGAGTAGTTTTAGACCCCATTGTCAATGGTTTAGACAAATCAATGGAATGATTTATAGCCAAAGACTCATAAGGATATCTCGCCTTTAAAGCCGTTTCTACAGCAGCCGTAATAAGTGTTTTTATCTGGATTCCGCTCAAGGCAGGAGGCTCAAGAAAGCTAGTTCCAGGGGCGTTCTGCGAGGGCAAATCCTCTGCAGAGTTTTCTTGGGTAGGAGGCACCAGAGTTGCTGGATCGCTTGATTCTAAAGTTTGAGCCAGCTGCAGAGTGATATTTGTCAAAAACTCATTTGCCAGCGGATTCAAGGAGGTGGTAATATGATCTAACTTTTTATTTTTCGGCTTTATAAAGAGATCATAAGTCTCTTTTTGAGGTTTTATGCCTTTAATTTTAATACTTTCATCCTCATTCACCTTACTGAGTCCCATGACTGATGTTGGAGTCAGACTCTTGTGGGACATTGCATCCGTCAGGGGGTTCTTCGTATGCCTATACTTTCCCACCTGACCATTGTAAGGGGGTTCTTCTTTATCAGACTCTTGGTCTGAAGTCCCAACCGGGTCTTCTTTTTCCAGGAATTTTTCGCGAAATTACTTCTTTTATTGAAGAAAGATGCCTGTCCCTTCTTCCGATTGTTTTTGTTGTTCTGGTAATTTTTATTTTAGTTTTTATTATCTTGTTTTATTTGCCCGCTCCTCTCTTCTATCTCTATAGGATTTTTATTCTTGGGTTTAGAAAGTACCTCAGAGACTTTCAGAGGTTCAGAATTCGGTTGCACGGCAGTCATATTTTTTGTGGCGAGATTATCTGGCTCCATCCTAGTGGGAAGTACGCCTGTAGCCATCAGTTTCATGATAATTTTTGTGGGCAGAAGTTCTAATGCTTCGGTAAATCTGTTAGCTTGATCAATTTGCCTCCCCATTAAAATACGGTTTTCCATAAATCCAGTAGAGTGGACTTTACGTTCTTGCAATATATCCCTTAGGAGTGTGCCAGTCTCTGATGTATTACCCAAATTCAATTCGTTAAAGGGATTAGAGGATTCCAAAGGGTGCTGAGTAAGGTCTCTCAGATCTGCGTCGGCTGAGAAGAAATCAGGGGGGGTATCCAAAAAAGAGTATTCCGGCACTGTTACAATCTCCTCCCTTTTCCCCCCATCTATCGGAAGAGGATCAATTATTTCATCTTCAAGGGCCTGCATAGGGCCTTCAGTGGAGTCAATAGACGGATGTACAATTGCTTCTGACTCCAGTAGCATTGAATCACTTGGCTTAGTAGGGGACGGCGATAATGGCATATTCATAGCCATTCTTAGTGTATTTTTTACAGGTGTAAATATTAAAGGAGCTGACAATATATCATCATATAGTCTGGGTCCCTGTATGGTAGAGCGCCTAGTAGAAGGGCCAGCTGCAGCCCCTCTAGAGTAAACATATTCGACGCTATTTCGGCGTCTTGACATCCCAAATAAATAGGCAGAACCAAGATATAACTGTTTTTTCTTTTTTATAATTTATATATCTGGTTGAGAGTGTTGTATTCAAGGTTTACCAGATTATATTCAAATTTCAGACCAATGCAAGTAGGGTGTCACTGCCCTTTTAGATGCTATTAGTACTACAAAGTGTATAAAGATCCAGGGCCTCATTAGGACCCAGGCGGTAAGGGGTTTACGGCGGCGTAAACAGCGCCGACCCTTACCGCCTGATTCCGAGGTCCCTTAGCGCCATGGAGGATTTAACACCTGCTTTTAGCAGGTGTTAAAATCCATGGCGCTAAGGGACCTTGTTGTTAATTACGCCACTGTAATTTACGGTGGCGTAATTAACGTCTTCCCCACTCCCATTATGCCCTATGGGGCAAAAATGGGAATGGGGAAGGGTAAATGGAGATTGGGGACTTACCGCCCCGCCAACCTCGGAAAGGGGCGGTAAGTCCGCCAACCACCATGGCGTAAATATAGTTTACGCCATGGTGGTAAAGGTACGACCCAGGCGGTAATTTACCGCCTGGGTCGTAATGAGGCCCCCAGACCTGTCCGAGAAACTTACAGTCTGAGAGTCTAAGCATGCAGCCTATTTACTGCGTTTTAAAACATACACAGTTCTTTGTCCTCTGCCTTCCCCTGCAGTCAGGCTACTACCCTTAGCAACCTCCACTGAACCCGTTGTCCCTCCACCCCACAGGCAGAGAGAATCCAAAACTTTGGTCTGCGAAAGAAAAACTCACCGACACCAACGCTCCCCGCAGCGCGCACCGCAAGCAGCAAACAGTGCTTTCCGTGCTTGTTCGGTGCGCGCGCGGCTGCGCTGGAGCCAGTGTATTTATGCTCCACCCCGTGAGCACGCCAAAAAAAGGGGGCGGAGTATTCGCGCCAGGAGAGCCCCTTGTCAGCTTCTAGTCCAGGCAAATGTGGTGCAACCAGAGCAGACGTCCGCTGCTCTTTAGATCACAGCACAGAGTACTCAGCAGACAGTCCAGGCGAAGGGGAGAGAAAATCCTTTAACAGCGCGGCGGCCACACGAAGAGCTTTGTGACAGCAAACAGTGCTTTCCGTGCTTGTTCTGTGTGCGTATTCTAAATATAAACTGTTAGAATATTCCAAAAGCTATCTAACTGCCCAAAGATTTGACAACAACTAATCAGATAAATGAATACCACTAAATTAGAACAAAAAATAGACAGTTAGAATACGCCAATTAGTATCTAACTGTCCCAAAATTTTACAATATCCAAACAGATAAATCAATACCACTAAAATATATAAAAGAATAGACAGTTGGAATACGCCAATTGGTATCTAACTGTACCAAAAAATAACAATATCCAAACAGATAAATCAATAGCACTAAAATATATAAAAAAAAAGACAGAATACGCCTACTGGTATCTAACTGCTCCAAAATGTTACAATATCCAAACAAATAAATATGTTACTGCTCCAAAAAAATGCAACAAACCAATGTATAAAGCATTAGCCAGAAACAACAAGTTAACACTGAAAACAAACAAACAAACTGTAGCATAACAGAAAAACGTTATGGTTTTTTTTTTCTCCCACAGACCCAATGATTTTAGCAACGAACACAGAAACTTAGCGAATTTCACAGTACTCTGGTTTGTTATCTACTAGTTGAAAGTGTTCTAAGAACTCTCGCGTTGTCCTGAAATGTTCGTAGGGGGTGTCCTGAAGACGTTGTCCGTATTGTTCTCTGGCAAGTTGAATGTGTTCTAAGAACACTCGCGGTGTCCTGAAATGTTCGCAAATAAACAAAATGGGGGTGCTCTGAGGACGCTGTCTGTATTGTTCGATGGCAAGTTGAAAGTGTTCTAAGAACTCTCGCGTTGTCCTGAAATGTTCGCAAATAAACAAAATGGGGGTGTTCTGAGGACGCTGTCCGTATTGTTCGTTGTCAAGTTGAAAGTGTTCTAAGAACTCTCGTAGTGTCCTGAAATGTTCGTAAATAAAGAAAATGGGTGTGTTCTGAGGACGCTGTCCGTATTGTTCGTTGTCAAGTTGAAAGTGTTCTGAGAACTCTGACGTTGTCCTGAAATGTTCGTAAATAAAGAAAATGGGGGTGTTCTGTGTTCTAATTACACTCGCAATGTCCTGAAATGTTCGCAAATAAACAAAATGGGGGTGTTCTGAGGACGCTGTCCGTATTGTTCCTTGTCAAGTTGAAAGTTTTCTAAGAACTCTCGTGGTGTCCTGAAATGTTCGTAAATAAACAAAATGGGGGTGTTCTGAGGACGGTGTCCGTATTGTTCACTGTCAAGTTGAATCTGTTCTAAGAACAATCGCGGTGTCCGGAAATGTTCATAAATAAACAAAATGGGGGTGTTCTGAGGACCCTGCCCGTATTGTTCGTTGTCAAGTTGAAAGTGTTCTAAGAACTCTCACGGTGTCCTGAAATGTTAGTAAATAAAGAAAATGGGGGTATTCTGAGGACGCTGTCCATATTGTTCGTTGTCAAGTTGAAAGTGTTCTAAGAACTCTCGCATTGTCCTGAAATGTTCGTAGGGGGCGTCCTGAAGATGCTCTCTGTATTGTTCGCTGGCAAGTTGAAAGTGTTCTAAGAACACTCATAATGTCCGCGGACATTAAAAGTTTCCATAGGCCATAGTTGATATATTTGACTCTATGGGTGTGATATGCTGTGGTGGTTTTGGCCAGGGCATAGAGTGTTAGGTGCATGGCCATTTGGCCATTTGGCCATGCACCCAACACTCTATGCCCTGGCCACAACCACCGCAGCATATCACACTTATAGTTGCTTATACCTTTGGGTCAAAAACAAATTTTTTAAGGAACAAAGTTATAAGATACTATGGGTGTGATGTGCTGCGATGGTTGTGACCAGGGCATAGAGTGTATAATATACTTACTGTTTGGTTTAGTAACTGGAGTACATGTATTTCTTGTTCATTTCTGTGATAAAAGAAAATAGCACGTTAGTATTAGTAATTTGTAATTACTTATTACATTGTATGATCAACATTTTTTTTTACCCTCATATTTAGTAGATAACATGTCTGGCTCACTTATTTTGGGTCAGTGAAAAATGTAGGCCAGGTGGTTTTATTCAGTGACAATCAGACTATAAAAACTCAAAAGGTGCTGTATATCAAAACGTTAACCTCGTAGTATGTTCTTAAAGTACTTTCCTTAGGGTTTGGTTGCAGCTCATGTACACATGCATGGGGCAATAGCAGCCCTCAAACACACAATTAATTTGTATGCAGGAAGATAAACTTTATTGCTATTAACATTTTCTGATGATGCTGTTTTTTTCTTCCTTACTTTAGTTTCCCTGTATGTGCCTCTCATTTGTATGCATTGTGGGTCTTCATATGTATTGTTTGTACGAGCACATGTGTATTATGTCTTGCATTGTTAGGTAATTATTAGATGTTTAACGTTACACAATCACCCCTCACATCTTGCTACCTACATAATAAAAACAACCCCTTGTAGGTAGGCACTTTTCATTAACATTACTGTCACATGTGATGTCATCAGTGATGTCATCAATGGCATTTGTGATGTCATCTTTGGTATCCTGGGTGTTAGTCTTAGCAGTGCACGGTGGTGGTGCGAATTATGGTTGCTTAGCTGACCATAACTGGCGAATTTCAGAGGTTTTGCGGTTTTACTTGGAACCATAATGTTCCTTTAACAACTTTTTTTTTTGTGAATTGCATAGGTTTTTAGTAGTGCAACTTAACCATAACGCCCCTTTAACAAAGTTTTTTTTTCATTGAATTTCACAGGTTTTTATTAGGGCAACTTAACCATGACGTCCCTTTAACAAAGTTTTTTTTACTGAATTTAACAGGTTTTTGTTAGGGCAACTTAACCATAACGTCCCTTTCACAAAGTTTTTTTTTACTGAAGTTCACAGGTTTTTAGTAGTGCAAATTAACCATAATGTCCTTTTACACGGATGAATACCATTATCACTCTAGGTTCCCAAAGCGGGAACCCTGGGTGCTAAATAAAAGATTTTTCTTCCCAAACCGGTATGCCTGCAGCGTCCCGGTGTAGGAAGGAAAATCTTTTACCAAGATGGGCACGATGGAAAGGGAAGACAGGGTTCCATACAGGGCCCCTCTTCATTTCACACCACGTGTGCGTGGTCTTCGCAGCTACGTGTTTTCTACAGTGTGTGTGCGTGTTCGGATGAGGCGCGTGTGAGCTCGGATTCATCTCATTTCTGCGTTTTTTTCTTCAAAGCGTGTGCTTGTTTACATAAGGCGCGTGTGAGCTCAGAAATGCGTGTGCGTGGTCTTTGCAGCTATGTGTTTTCTACAACAGGTGTGCATGCTCTTTGCAGCTAAGTGTTATCCACAGCGCGTGTGAGTGATCTTCGCAGCTACGTGTTTTCTACAGCACATGTGCGTGTTCAGATGAGGCGTGTATGAGGTCGGAAACGCGTGTGCGTGATCTTTGCAGCTACATGTTATCTACAGCGCGTGTGCGTGGTCTTCACAGCTACGTGTTATGTGTTAATTCGTGTGCGTGGTTTTCTTCAATGCGTGTGCGTGTTCGGATAAGGTGCGTGTGTGCTCGGAAACGTGTGTGCTTGGTATTTGCAGCTATGTGTTTTCTACAACACGTGTGCGCGGTCTTCTCAGCTACGTGTTATCTACAGTGCGTGTGCATGGTCTTTGCAGCTACGTGATATCTGCAGCGCGTGTGCGTGGCCTTCGCAACTTTGTGTTATCTACATCACGTGTGTGCAGTCTTTGAAGCTACGTGTTTTCTACAGTGTGTCTGCGCGGTTTTCACTGCTACATGTTTTCTAAAGTGCATGTGTGCGCTCTTCGCAGCTACATGTTTTCTACAGCACATGTGCGTGTTCAGATGAGGCGTGTGTGAGCTCAGATTCATCTCATTTCTGCGTGTTTTTCTTCAAAGCGTGTGCTTGTTTGCATAAGGCAAGTGTGAGCTCGGAAACGTATGTGCGTGGTCTTTGCAGCTACGTGTTTTCTACAACAGGTGTGCGTGCTCTTCGCAGCTAAGTGTTACCCACAGCGCGTGTGAGTGATCTTCGCTGCTATGTGTTTTCTACAGCGCATGTGCGTGTTCAGATGAGGCATGTATGAGGTTGTAAACGTGTGTGCATGGTCTTTGCAGCTACGTGTTATCTTCAGCGCGCGTGCATGGTCTTCGCAGCTACGTGTTAGGTGTTAATTCCAGTGCATGGTTTTCTTCAACGCGTGTGTGTGTTCGGATAAGGTGCGTGTGAGCTTGGAAACGTGTGTGCTTGGTCATTGCAGCTATGTGTTTTCTACAACACGTGTGCATGGTCTTCTCAGCTACGTGTTATCTACATTGCGTGTGCGTGGTCTTTGCAGCTACGTGATATCTGTAGCGCGTGTGCATGGCCTTCGCAACTTTGTGTTATCTACAACGCATGTGTACAGTCTTTGCAACTACGTGTTTTCTACAGTGCGCGTGCGCAGTTTTCACTGCTACATGTTTTATAAAGCGCATGTGTGCGCTCTTCGCAGCTACATGTTTTCTACAGCACATGTGCGTGTTCAGATGAGGCGTGTGCGAGCTCAGATTCATCTCATTTCTGCATGGTTTTCTTCAAAGCGTGTGCTTGTTTGCATAAGGCACGCGTGAGCTCGGAAACGCATGTGCGTGGACTTTGCAGCTATGTGTTTTCTACAACAGGTCTGCGTGCTCTTTGCAGCTAAGTTTTATCCACAGCACGTGTGAGTGATCTTCGCAGCTATGTGTTTTCTACAGCGCATGTGCATGTTCAGATGAGGCGTGTATGAGGTCGGAAACACGTGTGCATGGTCTTTGCAGCCACGTGTTATCTACAGCACGTGTGCGTGGTCTTCACAGCTACGTTTTATGTGTTAATTCCTGTGCGTGGTTTCCTTCAATTCGTGTGCGTGTTCGGATAAGGTGCGTGTGTGCTCGGAAATGTGTGTGCTTGGTATTTGCAGCTATGTGGTTTCTACAACACGTATGCATGGTCTTCTCAGCTACATGTTATCTACAGTGCGTGTGCGTGGTCTTTGCAGCTACGTGATATCTGCAGCGCGTGTGCGTGGCCTTCGCAACTTTGTGTTATCTACATCGCGTGTGTGCAGTCTTTGCAGCTACGTATTTTCTACAGTGCGTGTGCGTGGTTTTCACTGCTACATGTTTTCTAAAGCGCAGGTGTGCGCTCTTCGCAGCTACATGTTTTCTACAGCACATGTTTGTGTTCAGATGAGGCGTGTGTGAGCTCAGATTCATCTCATTTCTGCGTGTTTTTCTTCAAAGCGTGTGCTTGTTTGCATAAGGCACGTGTGAGCTCGGAAACGTTTGTGCGTGGTCTTTGCAGCTACGTGTTTTCTACAACAGGTGTGCGTGCTCTTCGCAGCTAAGTGTTATCCACAGCGCGTGTGAGTGATCTTCGCAGCTACGTGTTTTCTACAGCGCATGTGCATGTTCAGATGAGGCATGTATGAGGTTGGAAACGTGTGTGCATGGTCTTTGCAGCTACGTGTTATCTTCAGTGCGCATGCGTGGTCTTCACACCTATGTGTTATGTGTTAATTCCTGTGCATGGTTTTCTTCAACGCGTGTGTGTGTTCGGATAAGGTGCGTGTGAGCTTGGAAACGTGTGTGCTTGGTCTTTGCAGCTATGTGTTTTCTACAACACGTGTGCGTGGTCTTCTCAACTACGTGTTATCTACAGTGCGTGTGCGTGGTCTTTGCAGCTACGTGATATCTGCAGCGCGTGTGCGTGGCCTTCGCAACTTTGTGTTACCTACATCGCATGTGTGCAGTCTTTGAAGCTACGTGTTTTCTACAGCGCGTGTGTGCGTTTTTCACTGCTACATGTTTTCTAAAGCGCATGTGTGTGCTCTTCGCAACTACATGTTTTCTACAGCACATGTGTGTGTTCAGATGAGGCGTGTGTGAGCTCAGATTCATCTAATTTCTGCGTGTTCTTCTTCGATGTGTGTGCGTGGTCTTCTCAGCTACGTGTTATCTACAGCGCGTGTGCATGGTCTTCACAGCTATGTGTTATCTGCAGCGCGTGTGCGTGGTGTTCGCAGCTATGTGTTTTGTACAGCACATGTGCATGGTCTTCACAGATACGTGTTTTCTGCAACACGTGTGCGTGGTCTTTGCAGCTACATGTTATCTACAGTGCGTGTGTGCAGTCTTCGCAGATACGTGTTTTCTACAGCACGTGTGCGTGGTTTTCCCTGCTACGTGTTTTCCGTTAAGTCCTGTGCTTGGTCATCATTTCTGTGTGTTTTCTTCGACGCGTTCCAGCACCTGTTTTGTATAGCACATGTCTGTGGTCGGATGAGGTGTACGTGCGAGTTTGAGAAATAAAGTGTGTGCGTGTTTAGAGTGGTGCGGTATATGTCAAGAGCGGGTGAAGTAGTTGTGCGCATGCGCTTTACTGCGTGAGCGTGGTGTACACCACTACGTGCTTCCTTCGTGTTCAGATGTTTTTTAGGTCACCCTTTTTTTTGCTTCTGGCAGCCATATTCCATCCCATCCTCATCACCCCTCACCTCCCCAAACATTATTTGATAAGTGTGCCGAGTGTAATGTTATGTTTTTTGTTATGTTTGCCACGATGTCCGCAGACACTTGCCGAGAATCCAAAATGGCGGGCATCTCTCAAAATCTGATGCACTTCATGCTGCACCCCAGCCAATCGGAGAGCATGTCACATGTTCGCGGATATCACGCAAACCGCTTGGCCAATCCGTGTCCTGTCCACCGAGCAAACAGGGAAGTGTGTTCGCGGAGCGGACAGAGATAGCACTAATTTTTGTGCCTTACATTTGGTCATTTTTCTAAAAAGTACTGGATGGATTTTCACCAAATTTACAAAAGCACGCTTTTGGGACCAAGCTGCTGCTCCTGTGGCAAATTTGGTGAAAATCCATCCAGCGGTTTAGGCTGTAGGCGTGAGAATTTTTTTTACCCATTATGTCTGTGGGAAAAACAGAAGTTTTGGGACCCCCCCTATAACTTTGCCCCCCTGGACCAAACCTCACACAAACCGTGGCTGTGTAATAGTGGCCGTGTAGTTATGTTTAAGTTGCTGTTTCCATAGGAAGAGCACTTTTTGGGTGGCTAATAACTTCGCTCTCCCTTGATGAATCCTCACCAACCTTTGCAAAAAAGAGTATATGGTGCACTCTGAATTGTTTTGCAAAGTTTGATGAGGTTTGGTTTAGGGGGGCAAAGTTATAGGGGGGTCCCAGAATGTCTTTTTTTCCCATAGATTGAATGGGGAAAAAACTTTGCTCACGCCTACAGCTCAGCTACAACAAGACTGTGTTGCCAATATCTATCATTGCTTTGTCTAGGGTAAGACCTTGTGATTTATGAATGGTGACTGCATATGCTAGAGTTAGAGAAAATTGTTCTCTGCGTACATACATGTCTTTGAAGAGAAGGAATCGAGCTGTTGAGCAGCCTATCCTTTTTATTTCTGAAAGTTTGTCAAAGAGAATATTGACAAACTGAATGTTATTGTCACATGGGTATGTTTGAAAGCCAAAAACTGTACCCAGTGCTCCATTAACTAGTTATTGCTCCACGTCAAGGTTACGTTCAAGCATTACTCTACAGTTTAAGGATAATTTTAATATTTTTTCCATACCAGCTGTGTTGGAAATAGAATTTTCGAAGGTATTTAGTCTTGTTGTGGCTTGTTCACACATGGGTAGTGTCATACCATGTGCATCCAGTTTGTCTGTTGGGGAAATTTCAATTATTGGTTGCATTTCTTTTTTCAACAATGTTTCGTTGAATTTGGAACAGCTTACAAGAGTTGGCATTAAGGCCATACAATTGATATTATTGTGTGCTAATTGTTCCATAAAGTGCATGGATGTGCCAGGTTTTTAATGTTGCTTGTGCTTCTTGAGATAGTAAACCAACTCTAATACTTTTTAAAATGTTGGCGTAGGTGAGGTCTGTAGACTGTCGCATGTTTTCTGTTAATTCTCTGTATTGGAAATGTTGCCAAAGGTTGACATTTCCTATGCTACCAATCGTTTTCCGGCAGAGTTTGTGTCCTAAGGTTTTAAAAATTGGTTCACCTTTCACTGGTGTCAATTGAAGAAGATCTCCGAAAACAATAATGTGTTTTCCTGCAAAGAGCTCTTCATAGTTTGTTTGAAGTACTTCTTGTAATCTGAGGTGAATCAAAGCCAGCATTAGGTTGGAGACCATGCTCACTTCATCTATTAGTAGCATTTTGATTTGTTTTAAGACTCTGCATTGTTCCATTGAAGCTTCTGTAGAAAGTTTGTAATATTCTAATTTGTTTTGGTGTTCTACTGGTAGGAGTAGTAATCGATGAAAAGCGACACCGCCTATGTTGTAGGCAGCTAATCCTGTGGGGGCAGTTACAACAGCTGACAGTTTGTCAATTGTTGAAGGAACTTGCTGATGATTTTGATTAAGAATGTTTTGCCTGAAACAGCTTCACCACTAACGTATACTAGTATAGGTTTGTAATTTTGACAGGTACATTCTTTATTTTCATGTTGTACACCATGTGAAATTTCTTTTGTTACTTCTTGGAAAATGCTACGCTGCTCATTGTTTAGTTTTGATTGTAGTGTACTTAAGTCTTCTGTATCTTCATACTGACACATGGCGTTTTTTACTTCTGTCATAGCTAATTCTGCTTCATTTGCTATTAGTGGCTGTCCCAGTGGTTCTTGGCTTCCTGTTACAGAAGGTTGACTACTGTCAGGAGTGTCCTTATCTAGTTGAGCCTGGAGTTCTTCTTTGTGTTGTTGTTCATTGTGCAACATTGTTTTGTACTGTTTAAAGTTTACATTGGTGATAGTGCTTTCATTTGCTTTGAAAGCGTCTTCATAGGAGTCATAGTTATCTAGAAACTCTTCTTCTTTTCTCCATGGTTTAAAGAGTTGTAGTAGGGACCTGTAATATAGTTCTTTATGTTGAAGAATTTTTAATGACAATTTGATATGATTAATTAAACTTGGTTTGGTAAGTTTTACTAAGCTGCCTTCACAATGTGTCACTCTGTATCTACCTTCTTTTCATCTGGTTTTATATTATTTTTGCATGTGAAGTTTTGAGCTTTGTGGTATAGACACATGGTTTCCAAAGTGGTACTTCTGTTTGGGTAGTATGTGTCTATTAAATTGTTTTTTAAAATATCTTGGCTGTTTGGATCATTTTTGGCTATTGTTTCTATGTCGTTGTATGATTTGAGAACTCTTTTTCTAGATATAGCAGGACCAAGACTTAGTCATACTATATTTTCAGATTTTCCATACAAAGCAGTACCGGTTAAACGATCTGCAGCTTCATAGAGCCACATTCTCTAAGCTGCACAATTTCTGAGACAGTGTTTGGTCTGATGACAGCTCATTCCAGAGGTCTTGAAGCTCTGTTTTTTCTGCTTTTGTTAATTAGTCTGTAACATATTGTGCAACTGCAGTGGAATTGTCTGCAATGTACTGCACATTTATGTTTGCATTCCACAATAGGGCAATGATTGCATTGTAATCATTGATATATTTTGCTTGTTTTTATGTAATATGTATTGTTAGGTGATTTACCTTTAACACTATGTCTAACCGAAGACATGAAGTTGTTCACTTCACCTGTTTCTGTAACCGGTCTAGGTAAACCAAAACGGCATTTGGTGTAGTATTTCCCTTTGTTTTTGTATTTGCGACGACAATATTTGCCACATTTGTGTCTTTGAAATTGTACAATTTGTGCAGGAGGATCACTATTTTTTGCTTCTTATGGAATTTCACAAGTGACATATTTTTTGATAAACTGTAACACAGTGGCATCACTGTCTTGACCAAATGTAGGAGCATCTTTAATCCATAAAAGCATGTGGATATATGGTGCTCTTCTGGCTTGGTGTTCTTTTCTCCAAAAGAAGTGTTGCACTTCTCCGAGGGGAGGAACAGGTTCATTACAAGTGAAGTGTAGCATAGCAATGAAGCAGTGATGGAAATATCTTGAAACATTAACGGGATCTAGAGAACAAAGTTCTCCAGATGTTAGTATATCTATGTTTGTTTTGTTTTTGTTTGATATGCGTAGGAAATCATGTAGATCTTCCCATGTATATTCTGCACAACGTAATATAACAAACCAAGTTGGTGGGCCAAGGTTTCTTATCATGCAACGTACATCTCTGTGACGTCGGAACCAGTACTCTTTCGTACCACGCATGTTTGCTAACAGATTTGTATTGCTTGATTGTAAAACTTCATCTTTTTCTTGCACTTTTTGTAGTAATTGAGTAGCTGACATATTTTGAAAGTGGGTTCCTGATTTTAATGTGTGTGCAACTCCGTAACATAGAGTTGCTAGTTCACTTTCAAAGAGTAGGTGGAATATGTATTCCACATTTTGTCTAAATCTAGGATCTTCAGAATACATTCGTAATGAGCGGTATTCTGATGCTGTTATCTGAGTGGGTCTATCATCGTACCTTCCTCCTTTGCCAGTAGGAAAGAGTAAAGGAAAAGCATGTGCTTCTATACTTTTTTCCCATATGCTGATTGGTGATCCTTTTGTTTGTCGCATTTGGTACATCACATCTATGGTGTCTTTAGAGTGTAATGGATGAATTGCATAATGGTCTAAAATATTGGATATTGTAGCAGGATCTAGGAGTTCAAATTGATCAGTTTCTGGTGACTCTTGTATTATTTCAGTTGTTTCTCTTAGGTTTTCTTCAATATTTATTTCTTTGTAGTATTCATTACTGTCTTTTAGATATTGCAAGGCTTGTCAAACTTTATGTATGTCTACCAGTTGTTGCCAAATTTATTTGTCTTTTGTAGGTACACCATTTACTATGACAATTAAAGATTGTTCTATTGGACGTTGCACTCCCTTAGTGTGCATATTTTCTTTTAGATCTAATGGTAAATATACTAGTTTGCCGCAAATGCCTTTCACCAATTCAGAGATAGGTAATTTTGCTGTTTTTGGTTGAAGGCGTATTATTTCTTGGAATGGGTGTGCTTGAACTATGATGCTCTCATATAAATTGAGTTGTTGCATGGGTTTTGGTAGAGGAAATAATTCCAAATTATTTGTGATCGCACGTGAAGGAGTTAGATTGTTGTCAAGTTTTGTAGTGCAGTAACTGCAAACTGTTAAGGGGTCAGTTATTTTGTATTTGTTTTCTGCTATAAGGTAGAGAGCTAATTAAAACCATTTGGAATCTTCATTGTCTTCTATTTTGTATGTTATGTCTATAGTCTTTGTGTTATTTTTATAAAAATTTCTGCGGCAACACACAGACATATGGTTTGGTATTTCAGCGGATGTACTCTTGAATTTTAGTATTTCTTTTTTGTATGTGTGTAGTAGAAGGTTGCCATGTGCAGAATTGTTGCTAGTCTGTTGCAAAGCTATTGCATTTTGTAAGTTGTTTTCACTTCCAAAATATTTACTCTGGATATGTTTGATTTCTTCGAGTAGGTCTTTGGGTGTACCATGTAGAAGATTGTAATTTAAATTGGCTAGTTCTAAAGCAGGACTTTTAGCATAGTACAGTTTATAGACTAGATTTCTTATAGTTCAATGATGTGTTGATATCATTTTGATATCATGGAAGGTGCTTTTGCAAATAGGTTCTGAAATGCAGGCCAATGAATGTCCTTGCAGTCCTGTGTATTTGCGCACTGGACAAGTATCCATATTGTTCAGCAGTTTTATTTTGATTTTGTCATTGCCTTTCACATATTGATTGAGGAACTGGCGTAAAGATTTGAAAGATTTTTTGGCAATGTTACACATTGACGTGCATGGCCATTTGTATACTGGATGTTCTGATTCAGTCAAATGGAGAATTTATTCTGAATTCTTCGGAGATATTTTTGTAAGCAGTAATTCTTGTTCCATCATGGTATTATTAGGTTTTTCATAACCTCGTCCACTGCTATGGATGGCAATTGTGTTTGTTTAATTTTGTTTATATGCTTCTTCATTGAAATATGGTTCTGTGCTTCTGGTGTGACTCCATTCACCTCCACAGATATTTAAGAAGTTATTTTTGTTGACATTCCGTTTATTGAGAAGCTTTTTTTGTAATGTAGTAGTTAGTTTT
Source organism: Ambystoma mexicanum (assembly GCF_040938575.1). NCBI lineage: Eukaryota > Metazoa > Chordata > Amphibia > Caudata > Ambystomatidae > Ambystoma > Ambystoma mexicanum. Next base: position 546,355,545 of record NC_090939.1, read on the forward strand.
GTTAGTGGTTTCATTCTGTTTAACACTAAAATACACAACTTTGTTTTGAGAAGGATTGCACTGTCTATCAAAGCTTCTAAGATTCATTTTCTACAGTAGTTTTTAAGGGTTGTGCTTGATTTGTCTCCTGATTTTATTAGATTCTGAAGGACTCTGTGGCGGAACATTTTTGTTTATATACTTTTGTTGGTATGGTTACTTCCTGCTATATCAAGATTTATAGGAGCAGTTTTAGCAGTAGTTGTACCTGTATTTCTGTTAATAATTTTCTGTTTTCTTTTACATTTTGATAGAGGAGGCAATGTTTCTGTACTGGAAGATTGTTTAGTTTTGTTAAATGACTGTATTAGCTGTTTTGTTTGAACATTTTGTACAAACTCTGCTAGAGATGGATGCTTATTTTGGACAATTTTATTTTCATTTGCTCTATTTCTGCGTTGCTTTCTACGAACTTGCTTTCTGGTAGGCATTATGTGGGGTCTGTTGAAACAAAAAATATTAGGCATGGGTTGGGCTGTTGTGCAATGTATGTGTGCTGTATGCATGAGTGTTTGAGTATGATTTGATTTTAAAGATGTATCTGGTGGTGTGTGATTGTGCATTGGGCAGCTACAATTACTTGGGAACGCTACTTTTCTATTTGTGTGTTACTATACTGCGGTTCAGATGATAGTAAAAAGTGAACTAGTGGTGAGGATAAGCACTAATAGTAAATCAAATGGTATAAAATTAAAACTATTCTTTGTTATGTAATACTAATATTCTAGGGGCTGAGTTATGTTATTTGTGCTCTGAAAAACTGAGATTTGTGTGCCATTCTGCATGGTAATCCCTGTTTATTAAATGGTGATTTGAATGGTACACAAATGTTCATTTTTTTGGTGCAAAAAATTACATGAATCACTCGCAAAGTGTGTTTGAGTAATATATTTTAATAACAAGATGATAAATATAACAAGTTAAATTATAACTGTAGCAGTGGAAACAATTTAAAATTGAGAAGTAGACCAATTAAAGTGAAGAGATGAAGGTGAGTAGTGAAGCAGAAGTGAGAGGGAAGGGTGGGTAAGGGGAGGAGGAGGAAAATGGATGGGTTTAAAGGTGAGAATGGGGGAGAGGGAAGGGGAGGGAGATGATTAAGGAGATAAGGCAAGGAGGGAGGGTGAAGAAGGTGGGAGGGGTTTCTTTTTGGGGAATGGAGAGGAGAGATTTGGGTAAAGTTTAGAATGAGGAAAAGGTAGAAATAGAGCGGAGTGAGAGAGGTAAGGAGTTCCAGTGCAGAGGGGCTAGGAGATGACAGGAGCGGAAATTGGGTGTGGTATAAGGGGAAGGAGGAACAGTGAGAAGAAAGTGGCCAGCAGAGTGAAGGGAGTGGGAGAGAGTGTACAAAGAGAGGAGAGAGGAGAGATAAGGTAGAGCACGATGGTGGAGGGATTTAAAGACTAGGCAGAGAAAGTATGGTAGTATTGTACTTACTCTTCTTTTGTGGAATGGGAAAGTTTCTTTGTAGTTGGTGTTTGTAGTTCCGATGTTTTTGTTTTCCAGGAGAGTGGTCTTCACTGCAATTGTAAAAGAAAGAAGTTAGTCATTTTGTGTGTTTATAGCAGTGATGTTAATTGAGAGATTCATATTTATGTTTTTGTAGTAGTATTCTTGTTTGATATCTGAACATAGTGTGTGCATGCAGTTTCATTATGTTCAGCCTTCATATTTTATTTATATTATGTTAGTTCAACATGCTTTGCAAATGAGTAGAATATTAAGTGTATGAAACTCACTTGTTTTTTTTAAAGCTGTGTTATAGGATGTTAGGAGAAAGAAGAAATAATGACATATTTATTTTGCAATTTTTATAAGTTAAATGGCAGAAACTGTATAGAAAACCATGGAATGTATACATTTGTGAAGGTGTGTGTAATAACGCAGAAGGATGTGAGTTACAGGTATTGGAGTTACTGCAGCTGGGAGCTTTTCAATTATAGTGTGTATGTGTGTGAGTGTATGAAGATGCATGACCTTTTACTGGATGTGTATTATTTCTTAATACACTACTAAAATGTTCCACTGTTATATTGTTATTTCTCCCATCTTCTAATATTATAATTTTTTAGATAGGTGTGTGTATGGAAAAAAAATGGACAGTAGACAGATTTGGAAGTTACAGTTGATTATATCAGATGGTAAAAATGACAGTAAGTTCATTTTATAGGTTATACAGTTTAAGTGGTAGTTACTCTGTTTACATGCATTTATAAGAGTTGTACATGTGCTGTGCAGAAAATATGTATACCTGTAGTTTGTATTCATACATATGGATATGCATGCAGCTGCAAGTAGAAATCTTGGAGACTTGTAGAGCAGTTTTTGTTGTAGGTGCTTTCCAATGATATGAGACTTGTACTCAGAGTGATTAACAGTACATTTGAAGTGCTGAACTCTGATGATGGAGTTAGATGTAGAGTTCGTGGATGTGATTGGTGGATGATTGTGTGACTGGTTAGCTGTATCCAATGAGGAAATGCACAGAGAGTGAAGTGGAAATGGTAGAAGGACTGTCCAAGTTACGATATGTCCGCGGACATCGCGTATTACATACAGGGATTTTGGGATGGAGAGGCATGTAAATGAGAGTGAGCAGAATAATTGATTGGTTAGTAAAGTTTAATGGGTGTGTCCTTTAAGGAGAGAGTTTGTCAGAAAGTATTTTTCCTGAGAGAAGAACAGTTAGCTGTGGCTGTGTGTTTCAGAAAACAGATGGTGTAGATTTTGGGAGACTCATGGATACATTGGTTGGAGGTGCATGCACAACACTGTGGAGTAGCTGCAGATCTTGGATTCCTTCATGTGGAAGTGCACTGGCATGGAGTGCGCGGAATGAAGGGCCTAGACTTGCTACCTCTCTGTGCTAGTTTGCAGACGGATCATCATCCAGACATAATTGTAATTATTTGTGGAGGGAACAGTTTAGGACATGTGTCAGGAATTTCTTTGAAAGAAGGACTTTGGAAGGTCATGGACATGTTTCCAAATTCCCAAGTAATTTTTTCTCGTATTGTGCAAACACAAACGTGGCTGCACTCTTCTTCATGTGGTCCACAAATGGAGAAAGCGAGGCGCAATGTCAATAAGGCTGTTTGTGCCTTTCTAAGAGATGTTGGCATGTCCTCTTTTCACAATGAAAATATTATGTTTCGTAGCACATACATTTTTCATAGAGATGGAGTCCATCTTACTTATGCTGGTAATCAGATTTTTCTGAGAAATGTACAAAATGCATTTTGTCTTTTTGTGGAATTACAGCCATATTTTTTGCAGTAGGTGTTGATTATTCAAGTTTTTCAAATACAATAAAAACACCACCAAAAGGCTCTTTTCAGAGCCACCACTTCCTACCAGAGAAAAGTGAAATAATTCTGATAGGGCAGCACCCCTAAATTTTTGATGTTCGCGAACTGTACGCAGACTTCTAAAAAAAAAATGCACAGGAGCCTGCTCAATTTATTTGCCACTTCTATTTTTTGACTGTGTAAGGCGGCTCTGAAAAGAGCCTTTTTTAAATTTTTGTTGTTTTTAATTTTGTTTGGTTTTTTATACACGACACACTAAGAGAGGAGGGGAAAGGAGTGAAAGGGGGGACACCAACCACAGGGATAAGAAAGGACGGGTGGAGAGAGGAAGATGTAGGGTGGGACTTACTTAGGTAGTGGGCAGGTCTTCTCGTGCTCCGAGACCGTAGTCTCGAAAGCACTTCGAAGTCTCTCCCCTCTGCAGAGTACTGCATCGCAGTACATACACAAAACTGTGACCCTAGAAAGGTAAGGGTCATCAGCATTGTGAATGGCCTGTGAGGCAGTTGGAGGGATGGGCTTTCCCACAGGAGTTTCTCTTGTGGTGAGAGGAGCAGAAATGGAGGATAAAGTAGAGGAACTCAACCTACTACGCTCCTCGCAAGGTACAACCTTGCGAATGGACCCACCGTGGAATGACCTTAGGTGCCGCTTCATAGTAGTTGTACCAAAGCTGTACGAACCAAGCCTCCCGTGACTCAGCACCATTTTGCACTGTTTGCAGGTGACTTTGTGCGCACGTGACTGCTTGTAGTAGGGACTTCCACTACCTCATCCTCGTCATCCACTTCATCCTCCTCTGAATCCTCACGCCTGTTCCCCTCTTCAGGCCCTTGGGAGGTGGTGGTAGTGGAGGGGGTGGGGGTGGTGCTGAGGCAGATGTAGTACCAGGTGGCAGTAGAGGAGCCATGGATGCTATCAGGTTTCAGAAAAATCTGAAGATTGGCAGCAAAACACCAGCCAAAGTAGACAATGCTTTGTCAAATATCCAAAATCACAAGGAGGATGAGCTCTGGGGTGTGGCCTTTTATATGGGTGCGTGTGCATGCTCCATGGACACCCGTGCCGTCCGCAGACAGAACGAACATCCGAAAAAAGGCTTAAAAAGTACCAAAAAGTATGTAGAGAATCAGGGTGATTGTCTGGGACATGTGCTATGGTGAATGTTTACTATAAAATACTGTGGATAGCCTTAAAATGCACTTTAAATATGTTCGGGGACATGGACAGTGTCTGACAGTGTCCGCAATTCAGAACACACGATCAGCGTGGGTGCGGTCACATGATGGCGTCGCGAACATGTCCGCGAAGGGAGTTGGTGTCTGCAGGACATCAAATGCACGGGAATGGTTGTGCGAATGTGCGCAGGTGTTCTATGGACAGTGTTCGGGTCCTGAAATTAATTTAAAGTGTGACACAAGTGACGCGAACAGTTACGGACAGGCACAATGTTCGGAAAAGCAATGTGATGTCATCTTTGATGTCCTGGTTACTTGGAACCATAACGTTCCTTTAACAAAGTTTTTTTTACTGAATTTCATAGGTTTTTGGTAGCACAACTTAACCATAACGTTCATTTAACATAGTTTTTTTTACTGAATATATATATATTCAGTAAAAAAACTTTGTTAAAGCGACGTTATGGTTCCAAGTAAAACCGAAAAACCCTTGAAATTCGCCAGTTATGGTAAGCTAAGCAACCATAACTCGCGCAACCACCGTGCACTGCTAAGCCTAACACCCAGGACATCAAAGATGACATCACGTCTTCCTCAAGCTGCCTCACAGGCCATACAGAATGCTGATGACCCTTACCTTTCGAGGGTCACAGTTGTATGTATGTACTGTGACACAGTACTCTATAGGGGGGAGCGACTCAGTAGTGCTTTTGAGACTATCGTCTCAGAGCACGAGAAGATCTGTTCACTACCCAAATAAAACCCACTCTACATCTTCCTCTCTCAGCTCGCCCTTTCTTATCCCTGTGGTTGGTGTCCCCCCTTTACCTTCCTTTCCTCTCCTCTCCTAGTGTGTCGTGTATAAAAAAACCAAAAAAAAATACAAAATATCAAAAATCAACAAAAAATAAGGCTCTTTTCAGAGCCGCCTTCCACAGTTAAAAATAGAAGTGAAAATAAATGAAGCAGGGCCCTTTGTATTTTATAGAAGTCTGCGGACAGTTCGCGAACATTTAAAAAATTGGGTTGCTACCCTATCACAAACATTGCAATTTTCTCTGGGAGGAAGTGGTGGCTCTGAAAAGAGCCTTTGGGAGGTGTGTGTAAGTCAAAAATTATAAATGCTTAACACCTACTTCAAAATGGATGTTGTAATTCCAAAAAAGGTCGCAATGCATTTTGTACATTTCTCAGAAAAATCTGATTGCCACCATAAGTAAGATGGACTCCATCTCTGCGAAAAATGTTTGTACTACGAAACAGAATATTTTCATTGTGAAAAGAAGACATGCCAAAATCTTTTAGAAAGGCACAAACAGCTTTATTAACATTGCGCCTTGCTTTTTCCATTTGTGGACCAAATGAAGAAGAACGAAGCCACATTTGTCTCTGCGCAATCCGTGAAAATATCACTTGAGAATTAGGAAACATGTCCATAACCTTCCCAAGTCCTTCTTTCATAGCAAATTGCAAAAAAATTCCAGTCACATGTCCTAAACTGTTTCCTCCATAATGAATTACAATTATGTCTGGATGTTGCTCTGTCTCCAAAGTAGCACAGAGAGGTAGCAAGTCCAACCACTTCATTCCACGTACTCCATGCCAGTGTACTTCCGGATGTGGGAATCCAAGATCTACAGCTACTCCACAGCTTTCTGCATGCACCTTTAACCAATATATCGATGAATCTCCCAAAATCCATACAATATTTTTCCTAAAACACACAGCCATAGCTATCTGTTGTTCTCTCAGCAAAAACAGTATATGAGAAACTCTTTTCTGGCACAACACACCCACTAAACTTTCCTGACCAATCCCTTTCAGTACTCATTCTCATTTGCTTCACATCTGAACCCAAAAATCCCCGGATGTAACTGCTGATGTCCGCGAACTACCGCCATGTCCGCGGACATATCGTAACATGAACAGCCCTTCTACCATTTCCACTACACTCTCTCTGCCATTCCCTCATTGAATGTAGCTAAGAAGTCACATGACCATGCACCAATCACATTCTAACTGCATCATCATAGATCAGCACTGCAAATGTACTGTGAATCTCTCTGAGTACAAGTGTCATATCATTGGCAAGCACCATCTACCAGAAATACTGTACAAGTCTCCAAGATTTCTACTTGCAGCTCCATGCATATCCATATGCATGAAAACAAACTTCAGGTATGCATATTTTCTGCACAGTAGATGAACACATTTTCAAACAGACTTTTAGCTTGTGTAATCTGTAAAATGAATTTACTGTATTTTTTCAATTTCCTAAAATCAACTATCACTTATAAACCTTTATACTATTTACTTTCTTTATACACACACACTCAAATCATGTTAAACTAACATTTTTTAAATTAATTATATAGACTACATATATTCAATCAAAATTGCATGCAAGCACAATCTATGTTTAAATCTTTAAAAAATACTTATACAATTTCATATTTTTTTGTTTTTTTATTTATTTATTTACTTAATTACTTTAATTTAGACATGACATTGAGGCTCTATTACCTAGAACAGCTTAGTTACAGAAATAGTGGCATTCACTGGTATATTATAAATTTCACAAGACATAGTAAATATATTTTTTTTGCTACAGTTAGTCATTCAATACAATTTGTTCATTAAGAACATATCATATTTACTGAACTGATGCAATGTATCTTATGTAAATAAATTAGTTTAATGGTTTTGAAGAAGGCGCTGAGGATTTCAATTAAAAAAATCAATATCTAAATTAAAAACAACGCTATATACAAACAAAGTTACTAATTTGAATCTTTTACAATTGCAGTGAAGACCAGTCTCCTGAAAAGAAGCAGCCGAATTCGAAGAACAAAGAAGAACTAAGAAGTTACCTGTTAATTTAAGAAAAAATTAAGTAGAATATCACCATAATATTTGTATTATTACTCAAACATACTGTAAAGTTAATACAAGCTATTTCTGTGCCTAAAAATAGAGATTGTGTACCATGTCTTAACAGTGATTTACAGCCAGAATGGCCCACAAATTCCTATTTTTGGACACACAAATTACCCAACTAAATTGCTACAATTTTCATATTATAGAACAAACAACTGTTTTAATTGTATACATTAGATTTACTATTTGTACTTTTCCACACCACTATCTTACTTTTTTTTGTCAAATAAACCCCAGTTTAGTAACACATAAATTCAAGAATACCTATCCCTACTAGTTGTAGTTCCCAATGCACAATCACACACCATTACATACATCTTTATCATCTTACTCAAACACTCATTCACACAGCACACATACATTGCAGAACACCCCAACCCATACCTTCTTTATTTTTTTCAACAGACCCTAAATAATGCCTACCAAAAGTCAAGTCCATAGAAAGCTACGCAGAAGTAGAGCAAATGAAAATAAAAGTGTCCAACATAAGCATCCATCTCTAGCAGAATTTGTAAAAAAAGTTGAAACAAAACAGCTAAAACAGTCATTTAGTGAAACACAAGAAGTTTCAAGCACAAAAACGTTGCCTCCTCTATCAAAATGTAAAACAAACCAAAAAACAATTAACAGAAAATCAGCTATCACTACAGATAAAACTACTTCTTTAAATTTTAATATAGTGCAAAGTAAGCATACCAAGAAAAGTATTTTAGCCAAAATGTACCGTCACAAAGTCCTTCAAAATCTTATAAAAACAGGAGAGAAATCAGGTTCAATGCTTAAAACCTATTGTAGGAAATTAATCTTAGAAGCGTTGATGGAGAGTGCAATTCTTCTCAAAAGAAAGTTATTTATTTTACTGTTAAACAAAATGAAACCACTAACAAAACTAATAACTAAATTACAAAAAAGACTTCTCAATAAGCGAAATGTCAACAGAAAGAACTTCTTAAGTATCTGTGGAGGTGAATGGAATCACACTACAAGCACAGAACCATATTTTAATGAAGAAGCGTACAAACAAAAGCAAACAAATACAATTGCCATACATATCAGTGGTCCAGGTTATGAAAAAGTGAATAATACCATAATGGAACAAGAAGTACTCCTTACAAAAATATGCCCTTAAAACTTATAATTACCCCTCCGTTCAACTGAATCAGAACGTCTAGTGTACAAATGGCCATGCACGTCAATGTGTAAAATTCCCAAACAATGTTTCAAATCTTTACGCCAATTCCTCAATAAATATGTAAAAAGCAAAGACAAAATCAAAATTAAATTACTGCAAAATATGGATACCTGTCCAGTGTGCAAGTACACAGGACTACAAGGACATTCATTGGCCTGCATTACAGGACCTACTTGTAAAACCACTTTCCATGATATCAAAAGAATATCAACACATCATTCAACTATACGAAATCTAGTCTATAAACTGTACTATGCTAGAAGTCCTGCTTTAGCACTAGCAAATTTAAATAACATCATTCTACATGTTACAGCAAAAGACCTACTTGAAGAAATTGACTATATCCAGAAAACATATTTTGGAAGTGAAAGCCATTTACAGAATGAAATAGCTTTAAACCAATTAAGCAACAATTCTACACATGGCAACCTTTTGCAAACACATACAAAAAAGAAATACTAAAATTTAAAAGTACATCGGCTGAAGTACCAAACCATGTAGGTGTATGTTGCCGTAGAACTTTTTATAAAAGGAACACAAAAACTGTAGAGCTATCATACAAAATAGAAGACAATGAAGATTCTAAATGGTTTGAATTAGCTCTCTACCTTGTAGCAGGAAACAAATATGAAATAACTGAACCCTTAATACATTGCAGTTACTGCACTACAAAACTTGACAACAACCAAACTCTTTCACGTGCTATCACACATAATTTGGAATTATACCCAGCACCAAAACCCCTACAACAACTTAATTTATATGAGAGCATCATAATTCAAACAGTACACCCATTTCAAGCAATAATATGCCTTCAACCAAAAACAGCAAAATTACCTCCCTCTGAATTGGTGAAAGGCATTCATGGAAAAGTAGTTTATTTACCATTAGATCTAAAAGAAAATGTGCATACTCTAGGAGTGCAACGTCCAATGCAGCAATCTTTAATTATCTTAGTAAATGGAGTACCTACAAAAGACAAAAAAATATGGCAACAGCTGGTAGATTTACATAAAGTTAGACAAGCCTTCCAATATCTTAAAGAGAATAATGAATATTACAAAGAAATTAATATTGAAGAAAACTTGAAAGATACAACTGAAATAATTCAAGAAACACAAGAAGCTGGTCAATTTGAGCTACTAGATCCTGCTACAATATCAAATACTTTAGAGCATTATACAATTCATCCTTTGCACTGTAATGACACCATAGGAGATGTACTGGAAACGTACCAAATGCGTCAAACAAAAGGATCGCCAATCAGCATATGGGAAAAAAGTGTAGAAGCACGTGCTTTTCCTTTACTCTTTCCTACTGGCAAAGGAGGAAGGTATGATGATAGACCTATTCAAATATCAGCTTCAGAATACCGCTCATTACGGATGTATTCTGAAGATCCCAGATTTAGACAAAATGTGGAATACAAATTCCACCTACTCTTTGAAAGTGAACTAGCAACTTTATGTTACGGAGTTGCACACATATTAAAATCAGGATCACACTTTCAAAATATGACAGCTACACAATTATTAGAAAAAGTGCAACAAAAGGATGAGGTCTTACAATCAAATATTACAAATCTATTAGCAAATATGCGTGGTACTAAAGAGTACTGTTTCAACGTCATGGAGATGTACGTTGTATGATCAGAAAGCTTGGCCCACCCACTTGGTTTGTTACATTAAGTTGTGCAGAATATGCATGGGAAGATTTACATGATTTCCTACTCATATCAAATAAAAACAAAACAAACATAGATATACTAACACCTGGAGAACTTTGTTCTTTGGATCTTGTTAATGTTTCAAGATATTTTCACCATCGCTTCATTGCTATGCCGCATTCTATTTGTAATAAACCTCTTCCTCCCCTTGGAGAAGTGCAACACTTCTTTTGGAGAAAAGAATACCAAGCCAGAGGAGCACCACATATCCACATGCTTGTATGGATTAAAGATGCTCCTAAATTTGGTCAAGATAGTGATGCCACTGTTTTACAGTTTATTGAAAAATATGTCACTTGTGAAATTCAGTTGGAAGCAACAAATAGTGATCTTCATGCACAAATTTTACAATTTCAAAGACACAAATGTGGAAAATATTGTCGTCGCAAATACAAAAACAAAGGGAAATACTACACCAAATGCCGATTTGGTTTCCCTAGACCAGTTACAAATACAGGTCAAGTGAACAACCTCATGTCTTCAGTTAAACATAGAGTTAAAGGTAAGTCACCTAAAAATACATATTACATAAAAAGAAAAGAAGAAGAAAAATATATCAATGATTACAATGCAATCATTGCCCACTTACGGAATGCAAACATAGATGTGCAGTACATTGCAGACAATTCTACTGCAGTTTCACGATATGTCACAGCATACTTAACTAAAGCAGAAAAGACAGAGCTCCAAGACCTCTGGAATGACCTGTCATCAGATAAAACAGTGTCTCGGAAATTATACAGCTTGGGCATAAAAATGCTCACCCATAGAGAATGTGGATCATATGAAGCAGCTGGTTGTTTAACTGGTACTGCATTGTATGGTAAATCTGAAAATATAGTATGGCTAAGTCTTGGTCCAGCTAAATCTAGAAAAAGAGTTCTAAAATCATATGAAGATATAGAAACAATAGCCAAATGTGATCCCAACAGCCAAGACATTTAAAAAAAAAACAATTTATTGTACACATACTACCCAAACAGAAGTAATACTTTGGAAACCATGTGTCTATACCACATAGCCCAAAACTACACATACAAAAATAATATGAAACCTGATGAAGAAGAAGGTAAATATAGAGTAACAAACTGTGAAGGCAGCTTAGTTAAACTCACTAAACCAAATTTAATTAATCATATCAAATTGTCATTAAAGACTCCTCAACATAAAGAAGTATCTTACATGTCCCTGCTACAACTCTTAAAACCATGGAGGAAAGAAGAACAAATACTAGATAACTATGACTCATATGAGGATGCTTTTAAAGCAAATGAAAGCACTATAACTGATGTAAACTTTACACAGTACAAAACAATTTTGCACAATGAACAGCATCACAAAGAAGAACTCCAAGCCCAACTATATAAGGACACTCCTGACAGTAGTCAACCTTCTGTAACAGGAAGCCAAGAACCACTGGGAGAACCACTAATAATAAATGAGACAGAATTAGCTATGATGGAAGTAGAAAACACCATGTGTCACTATGAAGATAAAGAAGACTTAACTATACTACAATCAAAACTAAACAATGAGCAACGTAGCATTTTTCAAGAAGTAACAAAACCAATTGCACATGGTTTAAAACATGAAAATAAAGAATGTTCCTGCCATAATTATAAACCTATACTACTGCACGTCAGTGGTGAAGCTGGTTCTGGCAAAACATTCCTAATCAAAATCATTAGTAAATTCCTTCAACAATTGACAAACAACAAACTGTCAGCTGTTGTCACTGCCCCCACAGGTTTAGCTGCCTACAACATAGGTGGTGTTACATTACACTGATTACTACTATTACCAGTGGAACACCAGAACAAATTAGACTATTACAAACTTTCTGCAGAAGCTGCAATGGAACTACGCAGAGTATTGAAACAAATGAAAATGCTACTAATAGATGAAGTGAGCATGGTCTCCAACCTGATGTTAGTTTTGATTCGCCTCAGATTACAAGAAGTACTCAAAACAGACTATGAAGAGCTCTTTGCAGGAAAACACATTATTGTTTTTGGAGATCTGCGTCAATTAACACCAGTAAAAGGTGAGCCTCTTTTTAAAACATTAGGACACAAACTCTGCCGTAAAACTGTTGGCAGCATTGGAAATGTCAACCTTTGGCAACATTTCCAATACAGGGAATTAACAGAAAACATGCGGCAATCTGCAGATCTCACTTATGCCAACATTTTAAAAAGTATCAGAGTTGGTATACTTTCTAATGAAGCAGAAGCAATATTGAAAACCTTGCACATTAATGCACTTTATGGCTATAATGCATGTGCTACAGATGTTATGGAACAATTAGCCCACACAAATGTCAATTGTATGGCCTTAATGCCAACTCTTGCAAGCTGTTTCAAATTCAATGAAATCATGCTAAGTAAAGACATGCAACCAATCATGGAAATTAGCGCCACAGACAAACAAGATGTACATAGTATGACACTACCCATGTGTGACCAAGCCACAACTAGACTAAATAGTTTAGAAAAATCAATCTCAAACACAGCAGGCTTAGAAAAGATATTAAAATTATCCTTAAATTGCAGAGTAATGCTTAAACGTAACCTTGACGTGGACCAAGGACTAGTTAATGGAGCACTGGGTACAGTTGTTGGCTTTCAAACATACCCACGCAAAATTCAGTTTGTCAATATACTCTTTGACAAACTTTCAGAAGTAAAAAGGATAGGACGCTCAACAGCTAGATTCTTTCTCTTCAAAGATATGTATGTACGCAGAGAACAATTTTCTCTAACTCTTGCATACGCAGTCACGATTCATAAATCACAAGGTCTTACCCTAGACAAAGCAATGATAGATATTGGTAACACAGTCTTTAAAGAAGGCATGAGCTACATAGCACTATCACGCTTACTTACACTTGACGGTCTATTTCTAATCAACTTTGATGCAAGTAAAATAAACGCTGATATTCCTTGCATTTTAGAATACAATAGACTTTGCTCACTAAACACCCCCCACCTAAACACATATTCTGTTCCACAAAAACTAAAACGTTATCAAAGAAAAATAAATCAAACAGAAATGCAACAGGATGTCACTGCAAATCCTCCAAAGAGAGTAAAAGAAACTAATACTTCATCAAGTACCACAAGCAAAAAAGAATGAATTAGGGAAAGTAAACCAGGTACTTCTTTAAAGAAGGAAGACAAACTCCAAAAATAGCACTTAGATACAGAACTACCTGGACCATTTAAATTCTCAAATATAGTTGGTGTAAATTGCTACGCAAATGTAGCAATGAATATTCTATCTCAATTACCACCAATTGTTGACAACATTTACTTACACAGTACAGACCCATTGTGTTTGCAAATGTTAGTAATTCACAAAAATGCAGCAAACAATCCTGACAACACTTACAGTGTTTATGGAATAAGACAACAATTGGACTACTGTGCTGGAATGGTGAAATTCACTATAAACTCACAGGAAGATCCACAAGAATTTCTAATGTACTTACTACAAGTACTGGAAAACAAAAACATACCTATAAATGAAATCTTTCACATTTCATACATGTGGAAACATATATGCACTCTCTGCAACAATGTGACACAAGAAGAAATCCCCAATGAACGCTTCCTATATATATCAATACCAAATTGTGAATCCATTCCATTTCAGCGACTTGTACAAAATGCAAACCATGGTAGATTATGCTCTACCTGCAATTCAGATAATCGCTCCACGTTAGTAATACAAACACATAGTAAATACATAATACTAATGCTTCTACGTTACAATGCAGATGGTACCAAAAACAACTGCAAGCTGACTGGATTCACACATTGTCAAATATCACTTGGTAAGAAAACCTTCACAACAATAGGTATAATCTACCACGCAGGAGCCACAACCAATTCAGGGTACTACACTGCATATATAAAAAAGAAATGTGGATGGTTTGAATGTAATGATAGTACGATTACTCTAAAGCAGAGATTACCAGCAAATCTTACAAACGCTTATTTGATGTTCTTAAAAACAAAATTTGATAACTAAACTGTATTTAAACCCTAAGTAAACTTGTGTTTAAAAAAATATAAACTGTTAGAATACTCCAAAACTATCTAACTGCTCAAAGATTCTACAACAACTAATCAGATAAATGAATACCACTAAATTAGACCAAAAAATACACAGTTAGAATACGCCAATTGGTATCTAACTGTCCCAAAATTTAACACTATCCAAATAGATAAATCAATACCACTAAAATATATCAATAGAATAGACAGTTAGAATACGCCAATTGGTATCTAACTGCTCCAAAATGTTATAATATCCAAACAAATAAATAATATGTTACTGCTCCAAAAAAATGCGACAAGCCAACGTATAAAGCACTAGCCAGAAACAACAAGTGAACACTGAAAACAAACAAACAAATAAACTGTAGCATAACAGAAAAAGGTTTTTCTTTTATTCCAACATGGATTTTCTTTTCTCCCACAGACCCAATGATTTTAGCAACAAATACAGAAACTGAGCAAATTGCACAGTACTCTGATTTGTAATCTACTAAATATGGGGGTCCAAAAAAAAAAGTGTGTTGATTATACAATGTAATAAGTCATTACAAAATACTAATACTAAAATGCTATTTTCTTTTATCACAGAAATTAACAAGAAATGCATGTACTCCAGTTACTAGACCAAACAGTAAGTATACAATATTAAGGAGAACCATTGCAGCATATCACATCCATAGTATCTAAAACCTTTGTTCCTTATACATTTGTTTTTCACCCAAAGCTATGAGCAAATATGAATGTAACATGCTGCAGTGGTTGTGGCCAGGGCATAGAGTCTGCACCCAACATTCTATGCCCTGGCCACAACCACTGCAGCATATCATATCCATAGAGTCAAACATTTCAACTATGGTCCATGGAAACATTTAGGGGGTAATTCATAGAATGCAGCGCACAAGTGGCGCACGCGGCTGGCGCACAGTGTGTGCGTGCGATTCCCTGCGCCAGCCGCGTGCGCTAAAATCCATTTCTGCGCACAGCGTATTCATGGATTCCAGCCACCAAAACCATCCGTGGCGCCCAGTGGCGCAGCGACCCTGCAGCAGCGCCAGTTACGCCCCCAAGAATGCCTCTCGCGCAGGGAAAAGCCATCAAAATCACCAATCCAGAGCAAAGGGCTGTGCTAACCCTGTACCAGCACGGCAAGCGGGCTACGTGTATCACTGGGATGCGCGGGAAGTACCTCACGTGATTGGCCCCATGCGAGCAGGGTATGCGTATTTCAGGGGTGCGCGGGAAGTTCCACACGCGATTGCCGCAGGGTACGTGTATTTCAGGGGTGTGCGGGAAGTTCCACACGCGATTTCAGCAGGGTACGTGTATTTCAGGGGTGTGCGGGAAGTTCCACACGCGATTGGGCCCGTGCGAGCAGGGTACGTGCATTTCAGGGGTGCGCGGGAAGTTCCACATGCGATTTCAGCAGGGTACATGTATTTCAGGGGTGCAGGGGAAGTTCCACACGCGATTGGCCCCGTGCGAGCAGGGTACGCGTATTTCAGGGGTGCGCGGGAAGTTCCACACGCAATTCCAGCAGAGTACGTGTATTTCAGGAGTGCGCGGGAAGTTCCACACGCGATTTCAGCAGGGTACGCGTATTTCAGGGGTGCGCGTTAAGTTCCACACGCGATTTCAGCAGGGTACGTGTATTTCAGGGTGCGGGGGAAGTTCCACACGCGATTGGGCCAGTGGGAGCAGGGTACGTGTATTTTAGGGGTGCGCGGGAAGTTCCACACACGATTCCAGCAGGGTACGTGTATTTCAGGGGTGCGCGGGAAGTTCCACACGCGATTTCAGCAGGGTACGTGTATTTCAGGGGTGCGCGGGAAGTTCCACACGCGATTTCAGCAGGGTACGTGTATTTCAGGTTTTCGGGGGAAGTTCCACATGTGATTTCAGCAGGGTACGTGTATTTCAGGGGTGCGCAGGAAGTTCCACACGCGATTGACCCCGTACGAGCAGGGTACGCGTATTTCAGGGGTGCGCGGGAAGTTCCACATGTGATTTCAGCAGGGTATGCGTATTTCAGGGGTGCGCGGGAAGTTCCACACGCAAATTCAGCAGGGTACGTGTATTTCAGGGGTGCGTGGGAAGTTCCACACGCGATTGGCCCCGTGCGAGCAGGGTACGCATATTTCAGGGGTGCGCGGGAAGTTCCACATGCAATTTCAGCAGGGTACGCGTATTTCAGGGGTGCGCGGGAAGTTCCACACGCAAATTCAGCAGGGTACGTGTATTTCAGGGTGCGGGGGAAGTTCCACATGCGATTGGGCCCGTGCGAGCAGGGTACGCGTATTTCAGGGGTGCGCAGGAAGTTCCACACGCAACATCATCAGGGTACGTGTATTCCAGGGGTGCGTGGGAAGTTCCACACACAATTCCATCAGGGTACGTGTATTACAGGGGTGCGCGGGGAGCACCACACGTGAATTGCACGTGTGGGTCCTCCCAGGTGTTCCCTCTACACCCTCCACGGCCCCTGCAGGTGGCTCACACCACAGGGGCCTACCCTGCACATGTCCTCCAGGTACCCTATCCACCATGGCCATGCCCCCCAGCCAACCCACATGTCAACTTGCACTACTGCCCACCAACGCATGTCCCCCTGCACCCCCAGCCACCAGGGGCACCCTCCACCAGGGCCCCACCCATGTCTCCCCCCCCCCACCCCCCAGCACTGTGGGGCACCTGCCAGCAGGCCCCCACCCATGTCTCCTGGCCCCCCCACCCCCCCAGCACTGTGGGGCACCTGCCAGCAGGCCCCCACCCATCTCCAACTCATGTTCCCCACCCCCCCACCCCCCAGCACTGTGGGGCACCTGCCAGCAGGCCCCCACCCATGTCCAACTCATGTTCCCCACCCCCTCACCCCCCAGCAGTGCAGGGGCACCCTCCACCAGGCCCCCACCCATGTCTCCCACCCCCCACCCCCCAGCACTGTGGGGCACCTGCCAGCAGGCCCCCACCCATGTCCAACTCATGTCTCCCACTCCCCAGCACTGTGGGGCACCTGCCAGCAGGCCCCCACCCATGTCCAACTCATGTTCCCCACCCCCCCACCCCCCAGCACTGTGGGGCACCTGCCAGCAGGCCCCCACCCATGTCCAACTCATGTTCCCCACCACCCCCACCCCCAGCACTGTGGGGCACCTGCCAGCAGGCCCCGACCCATGTCCAACTCATGTCTCCCACCCCCCCACCCCCAGCACTGTGGGGCACCTGCCAGCAGGCCCCCACCCATGTCCAACTCATGTTCCCCACCCCCCCCCACCCCCCAGCACTGTGGGGCACCTGCCAGCAGGCCCCCACCCATGTCCAACTCATGTCTCCTACCCCCACACCCCCCAGCACTGTGGGGCACCTGCCAGAAGGCCCCCACCTCTGTCCAACTCATGTTCCCCACCCCCCACCTCCCAGCACTGTGGGGCACCTGCCAGTAGGCCCCCACCCATGTCCAACTCATGTTCCCCACCACCCCCACCACCCAGCACTGTGGGGCACCTGCCAGCAGGCCCCCACCCATGTCCAACTCATGTTCCCCACCCCCCCACCCCCAGCAGTGCAGGGGCACGCTCCACCAGGCCCCCACCCATGTCTCCCACCCCTCCACCCCCCAGCACTGTGGGACACCTGCCAGCAGGCCCCCACCCATGTCTCCCACCCCCCTCACCCCCCAGCAGTGCAGGGGCACCCTCCACCAGGCCCCGAACCCATGTCTCCCACCCCCCACCCCCCAGCAGTCATGGGACACCTGCCATCAGGCCCCCACACATGTCTCCCAGCACCCCCGCCCCCCAGCACTGTGGGGCACCTGCCAGCAGGCCCCCACCCATGTCCAACTCATGTCTCCCACCCCCCCACCCCCCAGCACTGTGGGGCACCTGCCAGCAGGCCCCCACCCATGTCCAACTCATGTTACCCACCCCCCCACCCCCCAGCACTGTGGGGCACCTGCCAGCAGGCCGCCACCCATGTCCAACTCATGTTCCCCACCCCCCCTACCCCCCAGCAGTCATGGGGCACCTGCCAGCAGGCCCCCACACATGTCTCCCAGCACCCCCACCCCCAGCAGTCATGGGGCACCTGCCAGCAGGCCCCCACACATGTCTCCCACCACCCCCACCCCACAGCAGTCATGGGGCACCCTCCACCAGGCCCTCGCCCATGTCCCATCCATGCCCCCCTGCACCTGGGTCCCACCAATCCCCAATCATGTCCGTAATGGCCATTCTCCCCTGCCAAAAGGCCCAACCAACTATCACATCCACCCACATATCAAAGGCAATTACATGTTACACACCCAATGTAAATAATGCAAATGAACACATGTCTGTCACACACAATGGCTGCAAGTGAATGTTAAAACACCCAACATGACATGCATGAAAGCAGTGAGAGGATACGACACATTGAAGGATTAAAATAAAAATGTATTTAAAATCAACTTGAATGGAAATGAAATGAGAAAAAGCACAAAGCAAAACAACCAAAAGAAGATGAATGTTCATGAAAAAAATAAAAAACACACAGCACAATCAAAATAAATGGTGTCCAAAGTCACAGCCAGAAAAGTAATCCAAGTGTAAATGATAAACAAAAACCATTGCTCCATGGCGATGAAAAAAATCCAAAAAATAAAAATATCCATTGAAGAACTATTTACAAGATAATCCCAGGTCCATGAGCCCAACCAAATGAAACCTAACTATGACAACTAACTAAAAACTGAACTATATACAAAAATGTGGCGCATTGTCCAATCGCAACCAAATAAAGGAAACCTAACACTAACTATATAACTATATACAAAGGCGGCGGGCAAGTTCAGCGGCTCACTCCGTGGTGTTCCGGGCCAGGGCATCATCGAACTCCTGTTCGATGTCCCGGAGGCGGTCCTGTTCCATGGCCCCGAGGGTCCGCAGGGACGACGCCATCTCCTCCTCCAACCCCCTGCGGATTGCCTCGAGGCACTCGGCCCGCCTCAGTTCTCCGCCCTGACCATTGTGAGCCGTGCCTCTTCCGCCTGCCACCGCTCCGCACCTATCTGCTGGCCCAACCGCTGCCACACGGAAGACACTTCCCGTCCTGGGTCCTCCTGCCCTCCGGCCGATGCCTGCCCCTCCGATGTTGATGGCCCCGAGCCATGATGCTTCCCACGTTGACTCCGCTGCTGCCTCCAACGCCACTGCCTCTGCCAGCACGACGGCATCCAGGCTGATGGAATCCACCGACGCCGTCGTGCACGTGCCCTGCCTGATGATGCCGGCACATCCTCCATCTGCTGGGGTACAGTTGCTGTGGTGTCCACCCCTGCTGGACCTCTGACTCCCGACTGTGGCAGGGATGGGATCCCCACCGAGCTGGCTGCATTGGTCAGGGCAGGTCCACAGTGGGCCCTGGTGGCATCTGGGCCGGGAGACGGCAAGGAGAACGACCGGCGTATAGTCTCCACAGAGGAGGAGAGGGCTGCCAGATTGGCCGACACATGCAGGAAACCCCCGAACATGGACAATCCCAATTGGGCCACGTCGGCACGGTGCTCTTCGTGATGACGTGCGTGCTCCTCCTGGGAAGCACGCACGGCATCACGAATCACAGCCGTGCGCATCGCGACCCCAATCAGGACCTTCTCCATACGGCCAGGGGTCCCCTCGTCCGCAGGTGGAGGGGAGTCAGATGACATGGACTTCCCCTCTACCTGCGGACGGGCCTGGGACGGGGCATCCCCTGCTGGTGCATGGTGGTGCACCCACAGGGTCAGGACAGCGACATGCACAGGCCCCTCCACGGTGACCTGTGCTGCCTCCTGCCCCTGCCCCTGGACTGCACCACTTGCACCAGCAGGGATGCCCCCACCAGGCCCCATGTGCGCCTCAGTGGCAGCCTCCTCCTCCTCTGTGGAAACCACCAACCTGGATGGCTCCTCACCGTCTTCCGCCGTAGCAGGCCCCTGTGGGGGCTCACCCACCCCTTCCGCTGCAGCCGTGGGGGCATCCCCGCCGCCTTGCTCCTCAGCACCGTCTCCGCCCTCTTCTTCACTAACCGCTGCGTAGAGGGAGACATAGAACACAAGCATCAGGGTACTGTACAGTGGTCCCCTAGACAGGGAAGCAATAGCAGATGAGTGCCACTGTGAAAGTACACTTCCATCATGTCCCTCCACAACACATGTGTCAGTCCAGGCAAAACACACACAGTGACAGTCATGGTGCATGCCATGGACATTTCCATACATGTCCAATGGACTCTCGAAACATACAATGTAATGGAACTCACATGCATCATGGGTCATGCCTATCACATGCACACACTTCACCTCAGTCACATCCATCTGGGCCCCGTACACCCCAATTACAGTGGATACAAGGATGACTAGGCTGCATCAGTGAATCTGTACATTGTCACAGACATGTGTCATGCATCCATGGCATTCACAAGTCACAGACACGCAGGTCAGGCACACAGACATGGATACCATATATGTACCTGGCATCAGCACCCATCCCTCACCCTCACCCATGTCCGGGAACAGAGACTGCCATGCTCTCATGTGTACAATCTGCATAGGGCTCCCCATGTCGCATTTAAACACATGCAACAACCGTGCGGTTCACACATTACTGGTCGCACATGCATTACCATGATGTCCCTGCACACATACATGCATACATGGCCTATGTCACAGGCAAGTATCAGACAACCAGCACACTGCAACATGCCCTGTCTCACACAGCAATGCTTGGCCACTTACCGCTCAACTCCAGACTGGTCTCCCTCTCAAGGACCTGGGCGTGGAGCGCTGGGTGTACGCGTTCCAGGACCCTCATCTGGATGGAACTCATGCGGCCCCGGCCCCCCTCCACGAGGTGCAGGGCCTTTATGAGGGTCCTGGACCTCAAGTCCTCCCAGCGCTTCTTGACCTTCTGGATGGTGCGGGTTGCCACCCCCTCCGCGTTGATGGCAACCACACAGTCGGCCCAGATCCTCTCCCGTCCTTCCTTGTTGGCGCGGGACGATCCGAAGAGGGCATCATACTGCCCCAGGGACTTGCTCCACCAGGACACCAAATTCAGTGGCAGTGAAGCTGGTGCCCCTCTGCCCCTCTGGCCGGGGGTTGCCACTGGTGCCAGATGTTGATGTGCCCGACATGGCAACCCCAGGGGCAGGAGTGGGTGGGCAACTGGGTCCTGGGGCTGGGCTTTGGAGCGATGTTATCCGAGTCGGGAGTCTTCTGTTCCAGCAGGGGTGGACACAGCAACTGGACCCCTGCAGATGGCTGATGTGCAGGCACCAAATGGCAGGCCACGGTGGCAGCAGGCAGGCAGGCAGCAGCAGATGGCACGTGGGAGGCTGCTCGGGGCACTGGGGGGCAGTAATTCGGCCTTCTGGGCAGGAGCGTGGTCTTCCGTGTGTTTTCGCGTGGCCAGCTTGATACGGAGTGATTTGGCACGTGAAAATCCTGCACGTCAGCGTGAAATTCGAGGAAAGGCCCTTAGCGTGTAAGCGCGTCAGCACGCGTACGCGATTTCATTGGACCAAAGGCCCTTACAGCGTAAGCGCGTCTGTGACGTTTCGCGCACTGGCATTGCCCTGGCAGGGCTTGGAGATCCCGCGTGCCTTTACACTGCTCTGTACGTGCTTTTCATGCGGTGCGTGTGTTTTCCATCCGTTAGGGTTCACATGCTATTACTTCACAGCGGGTGTTGGCTACGCGTTCTTCTACACACAAGGCAGACGGTGAGTGGTAATCCGCTCCCCGATCGCGTGGTAGCACGCTCCCCAGGCCCGATCGCGTGAAAAAGTTCACGCGAACCCCTGAAATACACGTAGCCCACTCCCCCAGGCCCGATCGTGTGAAAAAGTTCACGCGAACCCCTGAAATACACGTAGCCCTCTCCCCCAGGCCCGATCCCGTGAAAAACTTCCCACGCACCCCCGAAATACACGTACCCCGCTCAATCGCGTGTGTAACTTCCCGCGCACCCCTGAAATACACGTACCCCGCTCAATCGCGTGTGTAACTTCCCGCGCAACCCCGAAATATACGTACCCCACTCAATCGCGTGTGTAACTTCCCGCGCAACCCCGAAATACACGTGCCCCGCTCGCACAGGCCCAATTGCTGTATGTTGCCACTTTTGTAATGCGCAGGGACGCTACCACCTGCCTTCGTGTGGCGGACGTGTTTCGGCTTGTGCGTGTCTTTGGCTGTGCGTGGCTTTGCCCTATTCGATTCCATGAATAGGTGTGGTTCGGGTGCGTGTGGGCGTTCCGTCTGCTTCCCTGCAGTACATCCCCAGTTACGCCCTTATTTTCGCGCGTTGTTCCCCATTCCGCGCGTTACACCCCGTGTTCCGCCCACTTTCTAGTGTATGCGCCGAGGTTGTGCGCTTTCACTGTGCGCGTCGCGCACGCCTTTCGGGATGTTGCAGTGACGTGTGCACCATGCACGGGTTTGGCGCACATCCCGAGGAAAACACGCGCAGGGACTTCCATGAAACGCACGTGTGCGCGTGCACCTGTTTTTTTGCGCTTGCGCCTGCTTGCGCCTGCTTGCGCAAAGATTTTCGGTGCACGTTTGTTCCATGAATCAGCCCCTTAATGTCCACGGACATTATGAGTGTTCTTAGAACACTTTCAACTTGCCAGCGAACAAAACGGACAGCGTTTTCAGGACACCCCCTACGAACATTTCAGAACAACGCGATAGTTCTTAGAACACTTTCAACTTGACAACGAACAATACGGACAGTGTCCTCAGAACACCCCCATTTCGTTTATTTGTGAACATTTCAGGACACCACGAGTGTTCTAAGAACACATTCAACTTGCCATCGAACAATACGAACAGCATCTTCAGGACACCCCCTACGAACATTTCAGAACAACGCGAGAGTTCTTAGAACACATTCAACTTGACAAAGAACAATACGGACAGCGTCCTCAGGACACCCCCATTTTGTTTATTTGCGAACATTTCAGGACACCGCGAGTGTTCTTAGAACACATTCAACTTGCCAGTGAACAATACGGACTATGCCTTCAGGACACCCCCTACGAACATTTCAGAACACCGCAAGTGTTCTTAGAAACGTCTTCAAAACACCTGCATTTTGTTTATTTGCGAACATTTCAGGACACCGCGAGTGTTCTTAGAAGACATTCAACTAGACAGAGGTGAGGATTCGCCCGGAAGGGGTCAAAGTTATAGGGGGGGTCCCAGAACTTTTTTTTTTTCCCATAGACTGAATGGGAAAAAAGTTTAGCTCGGCCCGAACCGCTGGATGGATTTTCACCAAATTTGGACCAGGAGCAGCGGCTTGGTCCCGAAAGCGTGCTTTGCAAATTTGATGAAAATCCATCCAGTATTTTTTTTTAAAATGACCAAAAAGTAGGACAAAAAAAATTAGTGATATCTGTGTTCGGTCCGCGGATGGACTTCCCTGTTCGCTCTGTGGACAGGACGGTGATTGGGCCAGCAGCTTGCGTGATGTCCGCGGACATCTGACGTGCTCTCTCATTGGATGCGGTGAAAGCGTGCAGTGCGTCTGGCTTCAGAGACGCCCGCCATCTTTCTTTCCAGCATGAGAGGCTTTGTCAGGTCAGCAGGAGCGTGTCTGCCCCACTCCCCGCTCATGCCCCATGTGTCCTTTCTGTACCCCCACCCCCGCTCATGCCCCGTGTGTCCTTCCTGTCCCCCCACCCCCGCTCCTGCTCCGTGTGTCCAGGAGCGGGATCTGCCGGACAAAATCATGTCCGTGCGGCATGTCCGTGTTTTTGTTTGTGTCCCCCACCCCCCGCTCATGCCTTGTGTGTCTCTCTCCCTCCCACCCACCCCCCGCTCATGCCTCGTGTGCCTCTCTCCCTCCCCGCTCATGCCCCGTGTGTCTCTCTCCCTCCCCCCCCGCTCATGCCCCGTGTGTCTCTCTCTCCCCCCCACCCTCACTCATGCCCCGTGTGTCTCTCTCCCCCCCCACCCCCGCTCATGCCCTGTGGGTCTCTCCCCCTCCCGCCCACCCCCCGTTCATGCCCCGTGTCTCTCTCCCCTTCCCCCTACCCCCTGCTCATGCCGCGTGTGTCTCTCTCCCCTTCCCCCCACCCCCCGCTCATGCCCCGTGTGTCCGTCTCCCTCCTCCCACCCCCGCTCATGCCCGGTGTCTCTCTCCCTCCCCCCACCCCGCTCATGCCCCGTGTGTCTCTCTGCCTCCCCCCCACCCCCACTCATGACCCGTGTGTCTCTCTCCCTCCCCCCCACCCCCGCTCATGCCCCGTGTGTCTCTCTCCCTCCCCCCACCCCCCGCTGATGGCCAGTGTGTCTCTCGCCCTCCCCACCCCCGCTCATGCCCCGTGTGTCTCTCTCCATCCCCTCCACCCCGTTCATGTCCTGTGTGTCTCTCTCCCTCCCCCCACCCCCGCTCATGCCCCGTGTGTCTCTCTCCCTCCCCCCAACCCTGCTCATGCCCCGTGTGTCTCTCTCTCTCCCCACCACCCCCCGCCATGCCCCGTGTGTCTCTCTCCCTCCCCCATCTCCGCTCATGCCCCGTGTGTCTTCTCTCTCTCCCCACGCCACCGATCATGCCCTGTGTTTCTCTCCCCCTCCCACCCACACCCCGCTCATGCCCCGTGTGTCTCTCTCCCCTCCCCTCCACCCCCGCTCATGCCCCATGTGTCTCTCTCCCTCCCACCCACCCCCCGCTCATGCGCCGTGTGTCTCTCTCCCTCCACCCCACCCCCGCTCATGCCCCGTGTGTCGCTCTCCCTCTCCCCCACTCCTGCTCATGCCCCGTGTGTCTCTCTCCCTCCCCCCACCCTGCTCATGCCCCATGTGTCTCTCTCCCTCCCCCCCACCCCCGCTCATGCCCCGTGTGTCTCTCTCCCTCCCCCCACCCCTGCTCATGGTCCATGTGTGTCTCTCCCTCACCCCCACCCCAGCTCATGCCACGTGTGTGTCTCTCCCCCCACCCCCGCTCATGCCCCGTGTGTCTCTCGACCTCCCGCCCACCCCCACTCATGCCTCGTGTGTCTCTATCCCTCCCCCTACATCCCACTCATGCCTCGTGTGTCTCTCTCCCTCCCCCACCCCCTGCTCATGCCCCGTGTGTCTCTAGCCCTCCCACCCACCCCATGCTCATGCCCCGTGTGTCTCTAGCCCTCCCACCCACACCTTGCTCATGCCCCGTGTGTTTCTCTCCCTCCTCCCCGCCCCCGCACATGCCCCGTGTGTGTCTCTCCCTCCCCCCACCCCTGCTCATGCCCCGTGTGTCTTTCTCCCTCCCCCCACCCCAGCTCATGCCCCGTGTGTCTTTCTCCCTCCCCCCCACCCCCGCTCATGCCCCGTCTGTCTCTCTTCCTCCCCCACCCCTGCTCATGCCCCGTGTGTCTCTAGCGCTCCCACCCACCCCCTGCTCATGCCCCGTGTGTTTCTCTCCCTCCCCCACCCCCGCTCATGCCCCGTGTGTGTCTCTCCCTCCCCCCCGCTCATGCCCCGTGTGTCTCTCTACCTCCCCCCCACCCCCGCTCATGCCCTGTGTCTCTCTCTCCCTCCCCCCCACCCCCGCTCATGCCCAGTGTGTCTCTCTCCCTCCCCCCATCCACACTCATGCCCCATGTGTCTCTCTCCCCCTGACCCCCACTCATGCCCCGTGTGTCTCTCCCCCTCCCGCCCACTCCCCGCTCATGCCCCGTGTGTCTCTCTCCCCTTCCCCCCACACCCCGCTCATGCCCCGTGTGTCACTCTCCCCTTCCCCCCACCCCCCACTCATTCCCCGTGTGTCTCTCTCCCTCCCCCCAACCCCCGCTCATGCCCTGTGTGTCTCTCTCCCTCCCTCCCACCCCCCGCTCAAGCCCCGTGTGTCTCTCTCCCTCCCCCCACCCCCGCTCATGCCCCGTGTGTCTCTCTCCCTCCCCCCACCCCCCGCTCATGCCCCGTGTGTCTCTCTCCCTCCCCCCACCCCCGCTCAAGCCTCATGTGTCTTTCTCCCTCCCCCCACCCCCGCTCATGCCCCGTGTGTTTCTCTCCCTCCCCCCGACCCCCGCTCATGCCCTTGTGTGTCTCTCCCTCCCCCTCCCCCGCTCATGCCCCATGTGTCTCTCTCCCTCATCCCCACCCCCGCTCATGCCCCGTGTGTTTCTCACCCTCCCCCCACCCCCGCTCATGCCCCTTGTGTATCTCTCCCTCCCCCCACTCCCGACTCCCGCTCATGCCTTGTGTGTCTCTCTCCCTCCCCCACCCCCGCTCATGCCTTGTGTGTCTTTCTCCCTCCCCCCACCCCCCGCTCATATCCCGTGTGTCTTTAGCCCTCCCACCCACCCCCGCTCATGCCCCGTGTGTCTCTAGCCCTCCCACCGACCCCCTGCTCATGCCCCGTGTGTTTCTCTCCCTCCCCTCCACCCCCGCTCATGCCCCATGTGTGTCTCTCCCTCCCCCACCCCCTGCTCATGCCCCGTGTGTCTCTCCCCCACCCCCCTTTCATGCCCCGTGTGTCTCTAGCCCTCCCACCCACCCCCCGCTCATGCCTCGTGTGTCTCTAGCCCTCCCACCCACCCCCGCTCATGACCGTGTGTCTCTAGCCCGCCCACCTACCCCCCGCTCATGCCCCGTGTGTCTCTAGACCTTACACCCACTCCCCGCTCATGCCCAGTGTGTGTCTCTCCCCCCACCCCCTGCTCATGCCGAGTGTGTCTCTAGCCCTGCCCCCCACCCACGCTCATGCCCTCTGTGTCTCTCCCTTCCCCACCCCCGCTCATGCCTCGTGTGTCTCTCTCCCTCATCCCCACCCCTGCTCATGCCCCGTGTGTTTCTCGCCCTTCCCCCACCCCTGCTCATGCCCCTTGTGTATCTCTCCCTCCCCCCACTCCCGCTCATGCCTCGTGTGTCTCTCTCCCTCCCCCACCCCCGCTCATGCCTTGTGTGTCTTTCTCCCTCCCCCCACCCCCTGCTCATATCCTGTGTGTCTCTAGCCCTCCCACCAACCCCCCGCTCATGCCCCGTGTGTCTCTAGCCCTCCCACCGACCCCCTGCTCATGCCCCGTGTGTTTCTCTCCCTCCCCTCCACCCCCGCTCATGCCCTGTGTGTGTCTCTCCCTCCCCCACCGCCTGCTCATGCCCCGTGTGTCTCTCCCCCACCCCCATTTCATGCCCTGTGTGTCTCTAGCCCTCCCACCCACCCCCCGCTCATGCCTCGTGTGTCTCTAGCCCTCCCACCCACCCCCGCTCATGCCCAGTGTGTCTCTAGACCTTACACCCACTCCCCGCTCATGCCCCGTGTGTGTCTCTCCCTCCCCCACCCCCTGCTCATGCCCCGTGTGTCTCTCCCCCATCCCCCGCTCATGCCCAGTGTGTCTCTAGCCCTGCCCCCCACCCACGCTCATGCCCTGTGTGTCTCTCCCTCCCCCCACCCCCGCTCATGCCCCGTGTGTCTCTCTCCCTCATCCCCACCCCCGCTCATGCCCCGTGTGTTTCTCTATCTCCCCCCCACCCCTGCTCATGCCCCTTGTGTATCTCTCCTTCCCCCACTCCCGCTCATGCCTCGTGTGTCTCTCTCCCTCCCCCCACCCCCGCTCATGCCTTGTGTGTCTTTCTCCCTCCGCCAACCCCCCGCTCATATCCCGTGTGTCTCTAGCCCTCGCACCCACCCCCCGCTCATGCCCCGTGTGTCTCTAGCCCTCCCACCGACCCGCTGCTCATACCCCGTGTGTTTCTCTCCCTCCCCTCCACCCCCGCTCATGCCCCGTGTGTGTCTCTCCCTCCCCTACCCCCTGCTCATGCCCCGTGTGTCTCTCCCCCACCCCCCTTTCATGCCCCGTGTGTCTCTAGCCCTCCCATCCACCCCGCGCTCATGCCTCGTGTGTCTCTAGCCCTCCCACCCAACCCCGCTCATGCCCCGTGTGTCTCTAGCCCTCCCACCCACCCTCCGCTCATGCCCCGTGGGTCTCTAGACCTTACACCCACTCCCCGCTCATGCCCCGTGTGTGTCTCTCCCTCCCCCACCCCCTGCTCATGCCCCGTGTGTCTCTCCTCCCACCCCCCGCTCATGCCCAGTGTGTCTCTACCCCTGCCCCCCACCCACGCTCATGCCCTGTGTGTCTCTCCCTCCCCCACCCCCGCTCATGCCCTGTGTGTCTCTCTCCCTCATCCCCATCCCCGCTCATGACCCGTGTGTTTCTTATCCTCCACCCCACTCCCGCTCATGCCCCTTGTGTATCTCTCCCTCCCCCCACTCCCGCTCATGCCTCGTGTGTCTCTCTCCCTCCCCCCACCCCCGATCATGCCTTGTCTTGTGTGTCTTTCTCCCTCCCCCCACCCCCGCTCATATCCCATGTGTCTCTAGCCCTCCCACCCACCCCCCGCTCATGCCCCGTGTGTCTCTAGCCCTCCCACCGACCCCCTGCTCATGCCCCGTGTGTTTCTCCCCCTCCCCTCCACCCCCGCTCATGCCCCGTGTGTGTCTCTCCCTCCCCCACCCCCTGCTCATGCCCCGTGTGTCAATCCCCCACCCCCCTTTCATGCCGCGTGTGTCTCTAGCCGTCCCACCCACCCCCGCTCATGCCTCGTGTGTCTCTAGCCCTCCCACCCACCCCCGCTCATGCCCCGTGTGTCTCTAGCCCTCCCACCCACCCCCCGCTCATGCCCGGTGTGTCTCTAGACCTTACACCCACTCCCCGCTCATGCCCCGTGT